>NW_026889769.1:4165000-5482500 GCF_033153115.1 Saccostrea echinata
TGTTTATAATCTGTTGTAATGACTTAATGGCCTAATACTTAGATACTTACAGCTTTGTTATCTTTTTTATCCCCCAATCAACAACCTGCTTTATCAAGTTAGTTAACAGTTTTGGTGCCAAATTTCAAAAAAAAAAAAAAAAAAAAAAAAAAAAAAAACAGCAGAAATTTGTAAAAAGCTTGAATGAAGAAAATTTTTCAGAATATTGGATACAACATTTTGGGCTATTTTACCATTTTATCAGGTGCCTGTTCAATAAGAAAATACCAGTACACTGATTCAGAAAGGAAAAAAGAAATTCATATTTTTAGACTATCTTCTACATGTACAACATCATTATTTATTTTCTCTCAGATTGAAATGTTGCACATTCACTGGTTTAAACGTGACACATGACTGTTGGCTATAATTCTATGTCCAGCTGGTGAGAATTAATATCTAGCAATATGGCCAATGTGTTATGTTTACATTTTGATATAAGAAATCATTTTTTACAGAAACCATTTTCCATAATGTTTTCTTTTTGAAATTAGAGTAGCGGACCCTTTAAGAAATTTTTGTCAGATTTGTTTTGACTGCATTACAAGTGATGGTTGCATCGAGCAAGAGAGGAAAAACATTTTAAATCAGAATCTAAACAGAAGAATTTTTTTTAAGTACTAAATAAAGGTACCTCAAAGACTTATGAAGATTTCTTGATGGTAGAAGGTAAGATTGATAATTTTGTTTGTTTGTTTGTATGTTGTTTTAATGTCCCTCTCGAGAACTTTTCACTCATGTGGAGACGCCACCACTTGTTGGTGAAGAGCTGCAAATTTTGTCCTATACTCGGCACTTATGGCCATTGAGCAGTGAGGGATCTTTTTCGTGCCAGCACCCACTGTGACATGGGACCTCGGCTTATACGGTCTCATCCGAAGGACCAGTCTCCACGTCCCACAGTGGGATTCGAACCCGTGACATAAGGATCAACTCCTTACTCCGTGACTCTAGAGCAGATGCTCTAACCACTGCACCATGCCAGTGACTTTGATAATTTTGAAGAGCTTGATGTACCGGTAATTAGACAAAACAGGATACTATCAATAGTGAGATGTAACAGACACCTACATTTTGTAATAAAATATGTTTTATTGAATCATCTTGATTATTACTTCTTGCAGACCCATTATACTAAGGGGGTCCAGGAGGGGAGGGGGGGGGGGGCTCCCACTGTTTTATTGTTAGTGTTTTGCTTGAAATGCTGTGCCTGCCCCAACACTTTTTGTTGCAGTAGGGTGGAAAGTGTGCCATGTAATTGCATTAGAAAATTCCTCAACAGATTTAGAGGAAGACTTTAACCCCTCCCAAGTTTTAGCAGTTAATGTTTTTTCTTGCATGTCATTGGGGGGGGGGGGGTCTTTTTTATAAACTGCTTCTGTCCCCCCCCCCCCTCCCCCACTTTAATAAATGTTGCTACAGGCCTGTCTTGTGTTTTTGTCTCTTACACTATGCTCCTCAAGAAAATAAATACCCAGTAACTTATCAGATTTGTTACTGACTGCCAATGAAATTAGATCAAGTTGATCCATCTCATAGATGGCTTGACTCCACCTTGCTGTCTATGAGATTGATCAACCTGATTCTGTAGTCAATCACAAACCTAATAAGTAATGGTGTACCTAAAATCAAAAACAAGTTGTTCATAAATATAAAAAAGAAACTACATAACAGGATTATTAAGCATGAAAATTTAGAAGCATAAAATTGATTTTCATTGCCTGATAGCATAATTTAGTGATTAAGCGGAAGAAACATGCAAAAAGCAGAAGGGTAAGCAGGTCTGGACTCACTAGTGATTCCAGTGAAACAAATACCAACCTGGAGTGACAGTATCCACTGGAGATGACACACTGACATTGACATCTGAGATGTTATTGTTACACAGGCTCCCAGTGCAACAACAGAACTTGGCTCTTTTGTGTGTACCTAACATTTTGTATGGAGTACTCGACTTACAAACACCTTCACTACACCAACCATTGTCTGGCTTAGACTGGAAACATCCTAAAAGTAAAAAGGACTTTAAAGGATTTTTGACTCACTTGAGCCAAAGGCTCAAGCGAACTGATTGAAATTTGTCTGTTGTCTGTCATCGTTGTTGGAGATGTTTCACCATTTTAACTTCTTATCCAGAACCACTGGGCCAATTTCACCAAACACACAGAGTATCCTTGGGTGAAGGGGGTCAGGTTTGTTCAGATGAAAATCCATATCCTCTTCCAAAGGGAGATAATTCAAACAAGAGGCCTATTGGTCACAACTCTCAAAAGAGTCACTAAGACCCAATTGTTCTTTATCAGCAATTTTTCCCTTTGCATTCCTAAGTAAAACTTTGACCCCTATTGTGGCCCCACCTTACCCATGGGGGTCATGATTTGAACAAACTTGAATCAATACTACCTGAGTATGCTTCCATATTAATATTGCTAATGCCTTTGTCATTCTGCAGAAGATGATTTTTAAAGATTTTTTTTTACATGTCCTATGTCAACTTTGATCACCCAAAAGTAAAACTGATTGCTTATTGTGGCCCCACCTTACCCAAGGGGCCATGATTTGAACAAATATGAATCTACACTTTGTGACATAGTTTTCACTCAAGTTTCAACTCTTCTGGTATGGTAGTTCTATGTCAAATCATGCATTTGCTGTTCTTGAGAAAAAGATTTTCAAAGATAATTTCCTATATATTCCTATGTATCTTTGATCACCCATTTGGTCCCACCCTACCCCTGGGGGACATGATTTCTACACTGTCTGAGAATGCTTCCATATCAATATGACTAAACTAAACATGTCTTTGCTGTTCTTGAGAAGAAGATTTTTAAAGATGTGTGTTTTTATGTAAACTTTGATCGCCCATGTGGCCCCACTCTATCCTCAGGGGTCAGGATTTGAACAAACTTGCATCATTCACAAAATATTACCTGTAGATGCTTCCTCGTAAATTCTGTCTTTTCTTGTCCAGTGGTTCTTGAGAAGGTTTTTTGAAAATGCCATTAATTTTTCACTACCGGTAATTCATAATGATCTTCCTTGGAAGAATATGTACTTTATTTGAACAAACTTGAATTCCCTTCCCCCAAGGGTGTTTTGTGGCAACTTTGGTTGAAAGTGGCCTAATGGTTCTTGAGAAGAAGTCAAAAATGTGAAAAGTTTTCAGACAGATAGATGGACAGACAGAAGAACAGGAGGATGCTGAACAAACTGTGATCAGAAAAGACAAATGGCCAGACAGAAGGACTGACACTTAAAAGGTGATGCCTATATGACCCCCCTCAATTTTTATTCGCAGGGGTATATAAAAAAGGGAATATCAAAGTGGCCCTTGGTTCTCATTTAAGTTTCATCAGAAAATTTTTTCCAGGTCACATTATGCATTCCTCTTTTCCACCTGTTCAAAGTCTTTTTTTATTGATGCAAACAACTTGGAATTACACTGCACAATGACATTTGTTTGCCATCTTATAGCCTTGCTCCTCTGGGATATATATTTTTTTCAAAATTATGTTACATTAAAAAAATAACCTATTCTGCTTTGGAAACCATAGTTTGAACAATCTTGTAGCTACACATTTGAGCCATTTGTACGTTACCTTCACCAAAAAACACATTTAAAGGAGCATATAGAATTTCACATTTCTTACACTGCTGAGACCTTTAATCTCGTACTTGCCTTGTTTGATAATTGTCAAGGACTCTGTGTCATTTTCCTGGTCGTATGACCAGATGGTAAAGCAGGAGTCATCCTCTTTCTCACATTTCTGTAGCTGTTTCCCCATTTCCTGTGTGGTAGAGTCTTGAACAGATGTCAGTATTGGAGTGCTCGATATCTTGGATGTTTTGAAGTTGTTTGGATGATCATAAAAAGCACATGTAAGAGTTGATCCTGAAATTTATGAATCTGAATGACAAAGGATATTCATTATTATAACATACTAGCTGATAAATACTGTATATAGGGTTATTTTCGCCCCATATTACTTAGGCCCTTTCACACTTGCAAACAATTTTGCCCCATCTTAAATTCACTGTCACAGTTCTGTTTAAGAAATTATACTGTCTTCTTTAAATTTGCCCCCGTCTTAAATTCTCCTACTTGAGAGTAGGGCAAAAGGGGCAAAAATAAAATGGGGGCAAAAATTTCCCTGTATACAGTAGTCTTTAATAAAAACTGCTTACAATCTAGAAGATTTAAGCATTCAATATCTTGACAATTTATTGAATACCGAGTTTGCATTATGTAAATGAGCATGTCCCAAAGCATTTTGAACATGAACATTTAATATCAAAAGCAAAATTGGAAGATTGTTGTCAGTCAATGTAAGTAAATCTTTGATATTCTTCTTTCACAAGAGATTGCAGAATTAATATGGTTGGATTTATCATTAGTGTAGGTATTTACATGTTCCTGTAAGCTTCAATAAAATCCTCAGTAAGAAAATCATAATATATTTTAAGGTTATTTCATTGAATGATAGTCTATAATTTTTGTTTTTGTTTCATTCTGTATCTGTTAATGACTTCTTCATAACATCTGATCATAAGAAAAAGGAGTACATAGTATGGGCAAGGTGGAAGTTGGCCCCTTATTTAATCTAAAAATCATATCACAGTTAAAATATTAAGAACTTTATATGGTGCTTGTTTTAAAACCAGCATTAATTTTGATTTGAATCATACATGATCAACACAAGATGGTGATCAAATAGAACGTTTTACCAAATTTCCTCAATTCTGAAGGAATTTTATAAAAATTTCAGATACTAATCATTTTGAGAAACATAGAGCAAAGACTTGCCTATCTGAGATTTTTATACATAAGATGCATCTTATACTTGTATGAAATATATAAAATTGGTAGATAGGCAAGCTTGTGTTCTCTGTTTTCTTAAACAAAATGTGCTTTTAAATTGTTGAAAATTTGAATTAAAAAATAAGAAATTTTGGTAAATGACAAATTTTGTGAGCTTTCTGTGACCTCTTTGTATGCTGTCACTTAAAATCAATACTGCATGGTACTCATTTTGAAACTGGGAAGACAATAGGTCTCATTATGAACTACTGCTTTGTTTTAAGAGAAACTCCAAACCAGGGGCCAAAAAGTTGTCTTAATCTATCTTGTCCTTTAAAAACAAGAAGTGTAGAAAAATTACTAATATACCGGTACCTTGAAAATCAAGAAAATTAGAAGAAATTGGGTAAGTCAGTACCTTATTTTTAAAACTTTTCTTCTCAGTTTGGAAGTGTTGTGTGGTATTTTCAAATTTTGAAGCAGGGATTAGCTTACTGGACTTAACTCACAACAAAACAGGGATTAGTCCATTCACTAGGGAATTATTCACACCTAACAATCTAATTTTATTTATGGAAGAATCAGTAAAGGTAAAATAATTATTACTAAATGCAAACACAATGATGACAAACTGATTTCAGCAATTACAGTACAGACTAGCCTCTATAATCAAGATACTAAAAATACAATCACTTCATTAATCCAGATGATTTGCTCAGGAACACAAGTGTCTGAATCAACAAGGCTAGACTGTAACAGTATTTGTGCTCTTCAGAAAGTTTGTACAAGACTTTTATCCTCTGTTGGTAGGCCAGATGCACAATTCACTGGTTTCAGTCTAACAAGCTGTGTGCAATGAGCTCACAAAATGATACCCCCCTCCCCACTTCCCATATGTTTATAATGGCAAAGTCCATGTTTTGCTATGGGAGACCTGAAATAAGTGTCAAATCAAAAAGTAAAATAGGAGGTGCACAATGGCAATATGTAATAAGGAATCTGTAAAAGTATCATTAAATTTTATTCCATGATATAGGAGGAGTTGCGGATAAGAGATGGGTACCCCTCAATATTATAGAAAGAATGGCAGTGTCTATGTTTTGCTATTGTAAACCCGAAATATGTGTCTAATCAGAAAGTAAAATAGGAGGTGCACAATGGCACTATTTAAGAAAAATTCTGTGAAAGTCTCATTAAATTTTATTCAGTGGTATAAGAGGAGTTGCAGATAAGAGATGGGTACCCCAAAGCATAACGGATGGATGGACAGATGGACATCTAAATGGATGGATGAATAGACAGATGGACACCCCATCACTATACACCCCCTGCTTTTTAAGCAGGAGGAATGATGAGTGTAGCATGTTTTACCTTTGTTGATATCTGGATGAACATTCATAGCTGATTCTTGATCATTCTCCGAGTAAAATGGCCATTTTGTGTTGATCTGTTTATATGGCTATAAAAACAATTCAACAAAATGCTAACACTGTAAATACTTACAACGATTTTAAAATCTCATCAGTATACTTTAAACAAGAGGCCCATGAGCCACAATTCTCCCCTGAGTCACCTTGACCCAATTGTTGCTCAGAACAGTGGCTCCACCCTACCCCCAGGACCTTGATTTGAACAAATGTTAATGTACACTACCTAAGGATGCTTGCTTATAAATATCACTGATCATGACCATGCTATTACTGAGAAGATTTTGAAAGATGTTTTTCCACTATATATTGTCATGTAAAACTTTGATCCTCTATTGTGGCCCCACCCTACTCCTGTGGGACATGATTTGAAAAACTTAAATCTAGATGACTTTAGAATGCTTGCATTAATCTATGCTATGTCAGGAAGATTTCACATAAGTTTAATTTTTTCTGCCCAAGTGTAGCTGCAATAATGTATCCCTCTCCAAAAAAATTTTTTTAACATCAGGTTAAAAATATCAGAGAGGGCTACATTATTGCATCTAGCCAAGTGGTTCTTGAGAAAAAAAGATTTAATTTTTTTTTTTAAATTAGGTCAACCTCTAAGGTTAAGGTCAAAAGGTCAAAAATATTGGTACCCAAAGAAATATTTTGTCACAAGGAATACATATGTGAACTATGAAAGCCCTAGCACTAACCATTCAAAACTCATGGACAGGGTCAATGTTGGTACTGACAGACAGACAAATAGACAGACCAAAAACTATATGCCCTGAATCTTTGATTATGGAGGCCTAAAATTATTTAATTTTTCACTTATATTTCAATTTCTTTTAAAATTCTTATCCTTAAAAGACATGTTTCTTGACAACTTAATCCACTTTAATATTTATGAACATTTGACAGGTGATTTTTAATGAAGCTATCAACCTATCGACAACATTTACTGTCACTTAAAATTGTTTTGTTTTTCATAAAGACAAAAGAACATATTTCAATTGACATCTGATTAGTTAATGGACTTACTTGCTGGAACAAAGACGAGGATTTCCTGCTGACAGGGGGAGATAATTTGGCAGTGTTGTACGTCTTATATGTCACAATGACTCCTTCAGTTTGGACAATATTACACTGATCTGTACTGCAGCAGCAGAACTTGTGGTCTGATTGGCTGGACTTCACATTCTGTTGACAGGAAGTGACCATACATTCGTCCTTATGACTTCCCATGCAACCTACAAAACAAGTTTAGTCTTTAACAAAGCTTGAGAAGGAACAGAGAGTTATCAAGAAAGATTATCATTTCTTATTATGCTGAAGTGTTTCAAACAGGTACATACTGTAAAGTCAAATAATTTACACTTTCTTTTTTTTTTTTTTTTGGGGGGGGGGGGGGGGGGAGGAGTGTCACAGGGTGGGGACTCATATCCAGGGAAAATATAAATTTCAAAAACTAATTCTTCACATGTGGCCTTTTTGTTCTTGCCAATGTGCTTCACTGCCACACATGCACACAGATTTGCAAAATCTTTCATATATCATAAACTATCATTACTTCTTTTCTTTTTGTATTTATAAGCAACTTAGAACACTGCAAAAGTACAGTCTTTGCTGCCATTATTGTAGAGAACAGAAAAAAATTTAATAACAACAGTTGAATTTTGGTATCTCAAACACTGATATCTTGATTGCCATGGATATGTCGTAGTGACTTGGAAGTCCCATCCGCTTATTCTTTATGTAATTTACCCTTGACATCTCGAATCCTTGGATATCTTGAAGATTTTTCTTGGTTCAATTGAGTTCGAGATAACGAGGTTTGACTGTATAAATTTTTTTTTCAGGCATAGCTGACATTATTTTGAGACAAAAAAAAATACATGGGAAAAAAGCATATTAAAACTTCTACATCTATTTACAATCTCATATAATATATAATAATGTGGGTATGGGAGAGCACTATAAAACAAAAGTATTATAATACTTGTAGCATTATACAAATCCTAGTGTGTGTGTCAGTTTTATAACTGGGGGAAATGTGAGGGACTGGAACCATGTTCAAATCCTTGTCTGCATGGTCACTGCATTTTCTCCCTTGATGTTACAATTTAATCTTGAAACATATATTTTTTTTCATGAATATTTGACCCCACTGAGGCATTCTGGGTTTTCATGTTTCTAACATATGATTTATAATGACCTACCAGAAAGAAAAAGCATTTATAAACACATAACTTGGTGAATTCAAAGGCCTTTTAGTGAGTATTGCAGTATTTAAAAATGACTCAGCTGCTAAAATACAAGAACCTGAGGGAAGAAAAACCTTAATGATGGATTTTTGTTTATGTTAAACTGCAGTTACTTAATTTAGTAGTAACAGGAAGTTTGATCTATGTCATTTTCATGTATGACTCACCCTGTTGCAGAACAATCACATGATCGGGTTTTTCCTGTCGCCATGACGCAAAGCAGGCAAATGGGCAGTCTATTGTCTGGTTGTCATGGTTACTACCAGGTGATGATTCTAATGATACATATCTTTGGCACACGATACCAAATGTGTTACCTAAAAAAATTACAGACATATCATAGTCCAAAAAAAAGCTTACTGCATTAAACTGAAATTTAAAAGATTGGAGAAACTATTCTGTCCTGTTGATTTCATCAATTTTTGAAGTCTTATAATTAAGCAACTTGTTTTGATTTCTAATTAACAAATCATCCTTTTCTACTGCAATCCACCTAGTTCACTGAATAAATAATTAAATCGTTATGCTTCTCATTGTACTTGTGGCTTAATTGTTTAATAGTATACAGACAAATGAAATACTTGTAAAATGTATATGTAAATTGTACTTATATATCAATGAATAGCACAATTAAAGTGTGAACTAATTTTCCCCATCTCTTTAAGTACATGTGTTCATATTTAAGAACTGTTTTGAATTGAAAAAAATATTAATGTCAGCTTGAATTATTTTCCATTTAGTTTGTCGTGTATTGTACATTTTACTGATGGGGAGTACATACACTCCAGGTCCAATGTGTAATTATGTATATTAATATAAATTAAATCATATTATTCAGTCCATCTAATGTCAATACCTTCAAATTCAGAATGAAAAAAGCTTATTCCTTTTCTGTAATGTATGCCATTTCTTTCATTTAAAAAATGTTTAAAACCCTTGACCAATTTTCTAAGCACCCAAGGGTACTAATTAGGCACTTATTAGTCTAAGAGGAGATACATCATGTATATATGCATGGTTTAAATCAATACAGTACCACACATATCTACATAACAGGCATTAACATAAAAGTCACATCCACATAAATTCATCTCAATGATGGAACCAGCTTCATTAAAAGTTAATGGGACTTAGTCACCTTCAGTGTCAACGTGAACACTTTCACAGATCCATCTACATCAAAATGTTGAAAAATGTCTTTGCTTCTTGAAGCATAATAAATTTTTAAAAGGGAAACTAGCGAAAACCAATACACGTACATACATATGTATTAATTGGTATATTACTTACAAACAAACATTCTATTTAAAAACTTTATCATAAATGTTAGGAAGAGTTTCACTAAAACAGACAATACAATTACACTGACAAATCATATGTATAGAAGGCTGGAAAAACAGGTGACCTGTATAAAAGAATGGCTTACATCTAACAGGATGGACAAAACATGGCAGACAAAAAAGGCATTCATTGCATTCTATATGCAGATGACAATGTACATGCATGTGAAAGGACAATGTAGAAGCAAAGAAAGACCAAGGGAAACTTTAATAAAACAAGAGGCCTATGAGCCTCAATGCTCACCCGAGTAACTATGGCTTTGCTGTTCTTCAACTGAAGATTCTTTTCCTAAGACTTTGATCACATATTGCCCCACCCAAATCCCAGGGGTACTGATTTGAACAAACTCATCTTGAATCTACACTAATTGAAGATGCTTCCATATAGATATGACTAATTATGGCTTTGCTGTTCTTGGGAAGAAGATGTTTAAAGTTCTTCTATATATTCCTATGTAAAACTTTGAAATTTGCCCATTGTGGCCCCACCCTTACCCTGGGGGCCATGAATTGAACAAACTTGAATATACACTAACTGAGAATGCCTCGATCCATATCAATACGACTAATCATGGTTTTGCTGTTCCTGAGAAGAAGATATCTTAAGTTTTTTGCTATGCATTCCTATGTAAAACACCAATTGCCCATTTTTGCCCCACCATAACCCTTGGGGTTATGATTTGAAAAACTTGAATCTACAAACCTGAAGATGCTTCCATATCAATATGACTAAACATGGCTTTGTTGTTCTTGAGAACATTTTTTGAAAAAAATTCCTATATATTCCTATGTAAAAATTTGATAACTCATTGTGGCCTCACCCTTTCCCCAGAACTGAACGAATCTGAATCTAAACTACATGTACCTGAGGATTCTTCCATATCAATATGACTCATCATGGCTTTGCTGTTGTTGAGGAGGAGATTTTGAAGGGGCCTGGACACAGATTTGAAGTTAATATCTATATAATATCATGACTTATATGTTGCTATAGCATTTCACATAGAAATATAACAAAGGCATGTTCAGAAACTTCTTTTGTCTTTCATCTTCTTTTGATAGACACATCCTTGCATGAAATTTAACCTAAATTTGAAAAACTTTAACCTTGGCTTTTCTTTGGGTACATTGATTTCATTTTTGAACTCTTGACCTTGGAGTTTGAACCAATTAACCGTTACCATCCCTATTTATAAATAGTCAAAAAAATGTACTTGAGAAATCATGATTCTCCTATAGTATTAAAAATTTTGCAACCAGTAATTTTGTGTTTGGATTAAAAATTTTATGAATTATTGTTCATGTATTTTATTTTAGAAAAGTCAAATTATTCAGCTGATCAGGAGATCAATAATGGAATTTTTCATTGAACTTTTCCGATGAACAGGAGAAAGTATGCAACAGAAAATGGTAAATTATGCTAATGTTTTCCAAATAAGTCCCCTAGGCTAGTCTAAATAAGGTTTTCCATCTCTTGTGTATTTCATTTTTTTTTTACAATTCCTTCAACATTGATTCATTTAAATTGGGAAAATGGGTGACCTCAATCTAAAATTACTGATACTCTGCACTAATGAAGTACAAACACCCGAAAGCAGAAAATCCTACTCAATAATACATATTTCTGAATTAATATTCTGATGGCCCATCAATTGCCACACTTGGATAATGCAATGGATATACAATCATTTTACCATGATACCAATATCAAAATCTTTAAAAAAAAATCTCAACTCTTTCATCTTACCTTGTATAAAATAATAAAAATGTGATTACTTATGTCTTTTGATAGTCAGATGTGACCTTTGATTATGATTACCATTAATACTTAATAGATTATACATACCACAGTATTACAATCACTTTATGTCACAAGATATTTAGTTGAATTTAGGTATATAGAACAATCAATATTTACTGGGGTAGTTGAATTTAGGTATATATATATATATATATATATATATATATATATATATATATATATATATATATATATATATATATATATATATATAGAACAATCAATATCTCAAATACCATGGATATGTCAAATCGAGTTGAAAGTTGGAAACCACTTTTTATTTTACACACTTTGTGCATCTCAGACCTGTTTTTTATCCTTCAGGTATCTGGTAAGAATAGTCTAACATTGAATGTTTATCATATTGCATAAAGTATGCCTACGCTATCTAACAATGCATGCAGCAAGGCATTGCAGTTACTGTTGGCTGGAAAAACCCAAGACAATGTGGCTAGAGCACTGACTGCTAGTGATGAGCAATTGGAGAAAAAAAAATATTGATAATTGGATTAATCAGAGATATAATCTGATCAATTAACCAAATATAATCAAAATTTATTTAGTGAGAAAATTGATTTATATTTTCTATGATTTTACCCTAAATTAAAAATGAAAACATTTTTTAAGATGTGGGTTTTTTCCCTCATGCAACTTATAATAACATATAACTGTATTTTCTACAGTCAGTATCTTGTGGCGTAAAATTCCAGTAACATTTCTTTTTTTTTAATTTGGGCACTGTCATCCTTCATTATTGACTACTGAAACCAATGTAAAATCATATTTTCATTTATATTGAAATTAATATATAAACATAATATAAATGATTCGGTACTTTTGTTTATTCTGCATTTGCTTCAGATGTTGTGATAAATGTAACGTCTCTGCTTTGATGCAGACTCATCATTTATATTGTTACAATGAATAAAGTCTTGTACTTTTAATTTGGTTCTTTGTGGAAAAGGATAGAACTGTTTTTTCTGACTTTCATTAATGGACTATCTTCGCAAACCATTTTTGTTTTTTTTTTTAGGTCTAAAAAGGGAAAGTTAGTTCGAACAATGAAAAATTAATGACATCGGCAATTTTCAAACTTGAAAATAAAAACCACAGGCACTTGGGGTATGGACCCCCCCCCCCCTTTCCATTTTTTTTCTTTTTAAATCTGGGGTCCAGCCACCTTTTCCCTATTTTTGTATTCTAATATGCACTGTTTGTTATCAATAATGTAACTCTTTTGTCTCTATAAGCTGTTTTTAAATATATCGTTTTCGACTGATACATAAAATAGAGAATTAAGGCTTGCAACTCTTTTCTCATCGTCTGCCTCACCTCGCTTAAACTTCGCCTGATTATTTATCGAAAGCATAAGAAAACATGGTATATGCATACATCAATAAATTCGTTATACATTCTTCTTCCTTTTCATATTTCCATTTAATTTTTATGTGCCCCCGATTTGTAAATATTTCGATTAAATCACCCACATCTAGGGTGTTTTTTGTTATGTGCACCAGCTGGGACGGAAGTGCAATAACGGTAACTCTAACTTTATAAATGTTCTGCATTTAAAAAAAATTCCAAGCTTTGCAATAACAATATTGTGAAATTTGGTTGTCTAGGTCGTCTGTTAAAAGTTAATCTTCATCCATTAGAATTTGCTAGTTACGGTTATCTTGTTATTCACAGAACTTACCGTTACACGTTATATGAAGAGAAAATTCGGGATTTATTCCTTCTCGCATTTAATGTTCCAAATGACATTACACGTAATGATGATACCCGAAAATACCGGGCACTTCCGTCCCAGCTGGTGCACATTAACAAAATTTACCCTAGATGAGGGTGATTTAATCGAAATATTTACAAATCGGGGGCACATAAAAATTAAATGGAAATATGAAAAGGAAGAAGAATGTATAACGAATTTATTGATGTATGCATATACCATGTTTTCTTATGCTTTCGATAAATAATTAGGCGAAGTTTAAGCGAGGTGAGGCAGACGATGAGAAAAGAGTTGCAAGCCTTCTCTCTTTTTGTGTATCAGTCGAAAACGACATATTTAAAAACAGCTTATAGAGACAAAAGAGTTACATTATTGATAACATACAGTGCATATTAGAATACAAAAATAGGAAAAAGGTTACTCGACCCCAGATTTAAAAAGAAAAAAAAATGGAAAGGGGGGGGGGGGGGGGTCCATACCCCAAGTGCCTGTGCTCCAAAAACATACTCATGCTCAAAATTTTAAAAATTTTGAGTACTCAAAATGTTTTATAACCTCCAGGCCTGGAATCTCAGAATTTTTTTTTTTTTGGTCCAATCAACTTTGAGTTCACAAGGTTTGACTGTACTTTAACTCAGCAACAAGTTACAACAACAAAAAAATGTATGTATGGTACAAAGATTATCTGGATTTGTTTGTTTGGTTTGTTTGTTTGTTTTTTTTTTGGAGAATCTTTCTTTGAGAAATATTTTAATGTGCAGTGATTGATTTCTAATAAAATTGTTAAAATTTTCTGATTTAAAAAAAAATAAAATCTGCCATCTGTGGCATCTCTATTCCCTTCTTCAGTACAAAGCTTAAAGCAATAATATTTCCTATGTAAAATAATCACGTAATACCATCACAATGTCATATATTATAAATATGTTCTTCTAATGTGTGTATCTTGCACTGCGTCCCTCTTTACGAACTATTATGTTAAATTTTGTGTATTGCAAATTAGGGCAAGTCTAGAGGTGTTCCAAACAACCGTCTAGACAAGCGACATAACATGACCTTTGGTGAACGGTTACTGGGGCTTTTAACGAGTGTCAATCCGTCTGGCATGGTAATTTCCACAAAAAACAATAAAGTGAAATAAAAACAAAAATATAATATAGATATAACTGAAAATATAATATGTTATCAAAGTCTTCAGAACACACTAAAAATAACCTGCATTTATGATAATTATTCTAATGCCTTGCTCTAATGTCTGTCTAAAATCAGGATTAATTTAGAATTTGGCATATAATTTTGATAGAAAATAATTAATAGTTTATCTTACCTGTGAATGATGACAGAATCAAATATATACAGCCGAGGATCGGTTGGAATAAAGACATTCTTCTCCTCCAATATTCCGACCCAGACATCGGCCATACTATTCCCTGCTTCATCGATATTTCTAGGCCTACGGAATATCATTTGTGTCTTTTAACTATTTCATGTGTTTTTATGTGATCAAACCGATAGACAAGTATTGGTCGATTATTCGGATAAATTTTACATAAAGAAAAAGAAAAAAACCTAAAAAAAATTTCATTTTATTTTTTTTGTTCTTCAAAACATTTTTGATTTGGATTATTTGTTGATTCTTTTTGAGCATTTTATACTTTCTTATCAAAATGGACTCCCATAATCTCCAAATCTTCGCTATTTTTGTTATTTATTTAACAAATATTACAACTATGTACACTTTGCATGCATGTCATTTTCTTTGATGCAGAGACAGAAAAAAAGATGAAAGAGAAGAGCAGAAAGGACATTAGATATTGTCGGGTTGATGCGATATTCTAATATTGAAAATTCTGCATGACGTTACAATTGTTTAACGTCACGATGAAGACAAGTGCTTGCAATCTAGGATGTGGGGTATTGGTCCTGTTCTATTTTGTATTTCATCTCGATCTTTTATGAATGACACTAGATCACAAACAGGGAAATGATTAGGGCATTGATTAGGTTAAGATTAATTGAGAGTATGTATCAAAAACCCTTTTTCATGACTTGGAAGGCCTGAGGATTTCATCAATACAGAAACTTTTACCTGAATTAAGGGCCCAAAGTCATAAAATAAAATATGATAAAAATTCAACCTGTAGTTATAAATATCTACAAATAATTTTCGCTCAGAGAGACATAATATCGACATCGTTTCAGTCTGAAATTTATATTGAACAGAATTGTAGAATCATAATAAGAGGGGGGCATTTCGGCAAACACAACACGAAGAAAAAAAAATGGACGGGATTTTCCTCTCAACGAAACAATCGTTATTTTAAGAGATCGTTTATTTATTTATTTATTTATTTATTTATTTATTTATTTATCTGTCTCTTAATTGATTTGTTCTTTTATTTTTTTTTTTTTAGCCCAATATAGAACTTAAGCTAATGTCTTTAGATTGTGAGATACTAGTAACTTCTTCATTACAACTTAGCTTTATGAATCTTCAAGACCAATGTTATTGGATTTCTCCTTAATACGGCTCTGGGTCCTGAAGATGACAAACAACCTAGCTATAGACACCATCCAGACAAGATGCCTCCACGGAATGTGTAATAAACTTGTTATTCTTATTCGAAAACATTATTATTCCTGTTCGAAAACATAAATAAGAGGGAAAAAAAGTCGCATAAGAGTGATCAATTTATCGAATAAGAATAACAAGATTATCGAATAGTAATTGTATGTTTTGCGAATAGGAATGATATGTTTTTCAATAAGAATAACATGTTTATCGAATATAAATAAGAATGAAAAAGTTATCTAATAGAAATCATAGAAATGACAAATTATCGAATAGGAAACACATGTTTACAAATAGGAATAACAACTTATCGAATAGGAATGATAAATTATCGAATAAAAATCACATTTTTTCGTATAAGAATAACAACTTATCAAATAGGATTCACATTTTATCGAATAGGAATGATAAGTTTTAGAATAATAATAATAAAATTTTTGAATAGGAATAACAAAAAAGTATAATATTGCAATGTTTTACACGCCATACTGAACACTCAAGTACGAAAGCCTATTAGGATCAAACTAAGGTAAAAAAAAAATTAAAAGGCGTTATAACGCGGAAAAAGGCGTAATAACGCGAAAAAGGCGTAATTACGCCTTTCTAAAAGGAGTTATTACGCCTTTCCAAAAGGCATTATTACGCCTTTTCAAAAGGCGTTATTACGCCTTTCCAAAAGGCGTTATTACGCCTTTCTAAAAGGCATTAATACGCCTTTCTAAAAGGCAATAATACGCCTTTCCAAAAGGCGTTATTATGGCTTTTGAAGAGCCATTATTATGTCTTTGACAGGCCCGTGATTTTGAAGGGGGGGGGGCAGCCTCCCATAAAATTGACAAGCAAACAAAAAAAACAAGAAACACCCCCCCCCCCCCCAAAAAAAATAAACTGCCTAAAAGGGAATCTTTTTCTAACTTTTCGGTAAAACTTTTTTTTAAATGCAATGACTTGCCCGATTTTAACCATACCGCAACAAAATGTTAAGGGACCAAGCAATCAATAAATGATTTTTTGTATTTAAACTATAGCAAGACTATTCTCCCAAAAAGTGGGGGGGGGGAGGGACACCCCACCCCCCACTCGCATTCGTACTACCGACCTGTTTGTTTGAAAAGCAGTTATATCCAAAAATGGAAAGGCGTTATTTTAAAATAATAAATATATGAAAGATTGAACCAAAGCCACCTTTATTTATGCAATATTTAGATTATAGTTTTAATATTAAAAATTATATAATAAATTATAGTATTTTATATATTCCTGTACATCTCGCAGACAGCTGTTAGCATGCGTATTAAGAGAAGTCAACACTCTACTTTTGAAAATCCAGGATATAGGCAGAGCCAGCTTTGGGCTTTGCTAGCCATGCATTAAAAATTCATGTCAAATTTGAAATATTTTTCTCTCCTCTTGGAAAAGACAGGCAGACTATTTGCATAGGTATAATGAGCAATTAGCCTTCAACCAAATTTCTGAAATCCATGCACCTTGGTAAAGGTGTCTGGCATCAGAGAAGGACTAAGTTGGTTTAACACTGAAAATATTTTACACATTTAAAAATCTTTTTTCCTGGAAATCTAATTATAATCAGCTCCCAGGGTGGGCTAAATACTAGTAAGTCATGTATTGAAAAATAAGAGGCGTAATAACGCCTTTTGGAAAAGCGTAATAACACCTTTTTAAATGGCGTAATAATGCCTTTGTGAAAGGCGTAATAAAGCCTTTTTAAAAGGCATAATAACGCCTTTAGGAAAGGCGTAATAATGCCTTTTGGAAAGGCGTAATAACGCCTTTTGGAAAGGCGTAATAACGCCTTTAGGAAAGGCGTAATAATGCCTTTTGGAAAGGCGTAATAACGCCTTTAGAAAGGCATAATAACGCCTTTTTAAAAGGCGTAATAACGCCTTTTGGAAAGGCGTAATAACGCCCTTTTAAAAGGCGTAATAACGCCTTTTGGAAAGGCGTAATTACGCCTTTTTTCGCGTTATAACGCCTTTATTTGCGCTATTACGCCTTTTCCCGCGTTATAACGCCTTTTCAAAAGGAGTTATTACGCCTTTTTTCGCGTTATAACGCCTTTTGAAAAGGCGTTATAACGCCTTTTAAATTTTTTTTTTACCTTAGTTTGATCCTAATAGGCTTTCGTACTCAAGACTACTATATATGTACATGTTTATTTGTAAATTTTGATATTTTACTGCAGGCCTCAATACAGGATTATTTTTCCGTTATATTCTATTGTTTGAATGAAAACAATTGGGGGGGGGGGTGTCTTTTTCCATCTTAATTGTACCATGCCAGTAAATTTTAATCGATTTCTCCGTTTTAGAATTAGGATGAACTCAACCAAAGAGCAATTAACACTTGTCTTTGATATTCCCCTAATTAAGAGAAAGATCCCAAATTTCACAGGTTTAAATTAAAATCTAGGAAACTAATTGTTTTGAAAATAATTTGGGGCTTTTGACACGAAAAAACAAAACAAAACAAAAACACACACACAAAAACCAAAAAAAAAACAAAAAACAAAAAGCAAAACAAAAACAAAAAAAAAAAAGAAACAAAAACGAAGGGTGTACGGAGATTGACATTTTGGACACCCGGACAAAGTTGTACGGAGAAAAAAAAATAGTTTTAGGAGACAGGGTTTGTGTAAAGTAAAAATGTTGATTTTCTGATAAACTTTTTTTTTAAGTTCTTTTATTTTCTGAAAGAGTTACAGAAACTGTAAATTAGCTTAATGCAAGATAAAAAAAAAATGCAGAGTCGAAATTGTTTTGTATATATCATATGGATAACCTACAAGGCCGGTATGGATCCGTATCCAGAAAGAACAGATACGTTTTAAAGAAGCAACTTTTTGCAACAAATTAATCGTTACTATCATAAACTAAATTCACACATGCAATATTAATACCGAAAATCGCTATTTCTCATGAATGACACCGGAAGAAATTCAAAGTAAAATGTATATTTTACGTCACTGTTCATCTGTACAGAAATTATGACCACTGCTGAAGTTTTCCTTCTTGTAGATAAAGTACATAATTTCTACTGTAGGTATTTGTAACAATGACAATTTCTGGTAAGTATTTACAAGGTTCCCTGCAATTTTGTGTCGATCCGAGATCTTATTTGTAGTTTAGAGAAATATTGCGCTATCGTGCTGATTAGGAAAGAGAAAGAGGGGCTTTGAAAGTGGTAGTTATAACAAAGCTACTGTAAGGTTTCTTGTGAATTGAAGATAAAGGTAAGATCACACGCTCTCAACATTGCATCAGCATTTTAAAAAAGTTTTCCATGACTTTTACCATGACCAACTTTCATGGTAAAAGATTAAGAGTCGCAGAAACTTCAATGTTTTTAACAGTGGTGGCGTATCCAGAAGTTCATGTGGGGGGGGGGGGTTGAGGCCCGTAGGGCCGAAGGGGGAGAGCATGGGAGGGGGTGTCCCCCTCCCATAAGTGGGGGGTTCGTTTAAAAATGGCTCCAAATGGTGCATTTTCCAGCATTTTAGATTGAATTAGTTAGTTTTGGCCACTTTTTTTCTAGTTGATTTTCAAGACCAACCAACCCAATTTTTCGAGAATTTGAACAAAAAATTAAAATTGTGGGATTTTTTTTAACTTCTATGTAAACATGAAAAATGAGACTTTTCTAAATAAAACAAAATTAAATGTAAAATCTAATAAAATTAGAAATATCGCCATTTGATATGTAATATCCAATTCTTCATTTTAAAATGCACGTCCAATGTGTCGCATGTGAAGCTCTGACTTAAAGGTCATAGGAAACGATTCTTAACATTAGGATTTCACTTTTTAAACCTAAAGCTATATATGAAAGAATGTTAAATTACGAGTAATAATATTTTTTGGCCTTTGTTCTACTGAAAAATAAAGATGAAAACTTTTCCACTTGTTACTTTTCTTACCCGCTTATCGTTCTTGATTTTGTGGTTTTATGACGTCACAAGAGCCCACTGATGTAAACAGAGCATTAGACTAATGTATTTCTACCAAATTTTTATCTAGCTAATTTAAGCTATTTTTGTAAATATAAATGTGTCTATGTTTTCAGGTGAGTTATCTGATTTCGTAGTTCAGTTAATTCAGTTTGAACGAGTCGTTAATAAGGCACGGCAACTCAAAACGGGGGCTTTTTATCGGATGATGATTCTGATGGATATCCTATATAAAATTTAATACGCTTAAATTAAGCTACAACTTCGATTACTTACTCTGCATCAAACCTTTAGAAACAAAAAAATATTTCCTTGTTTAATACACATATACGACATTTCAAAAGGATTCCATCGTCATTAAAAAAAGTAAGTTGTTTTTTATTCCAAGAAAAATCGCATAATGCAACATAAAATAGAATAATTTATTAAAAGTGACCTTTTTCTGATATGAATAAAAATTTTGATTAAGCTTATAATATTCTGTTAAAGAAAGAATATGACACTTATATGGGGAATATCCCTAATGTGAATCCCCAAAATAAACACGGGGCCGGTGGAATTGAAGTCCATGATAAGCGTGAACCACTGAAAATGCCAGCGTCTTTGAAGTTTCGTTTTCCCCGATCCGAAACACACATATTGCTGTAAAAACGATATAGCAATAGAATCCCTGAGTTTATGACATGATCGTATTCTTCTATATATATATATATATATATATATATATATATATATATATATATATATATATATATATATATATATATATATATATATATATATATATATATATATATATAAAGAAGAAATGTTGAGCCCAGAGCAAATGAGATTGTTACGATGCCGATACTTTGTGTAGACACGGTTTGACTCTACAATATCGAATTTTGAAATAATCGGTATGTAGTAGTAAACAGTACAGTCCGTGATCAGTTTGCAAATCCATCCATCATTTGCGAGACTACCATTTTTGATATTAATGTTCTTTTTAACAGATGATAAAACTTCTGAAATTATCCTTTACAGAAAAAAAAACATAAATATAATACACACTGGAAAAATAAACAGGTTTGTATACGATGATAAGTCCACATGTTAGAGCTGCTTTTTTTTTAAACGTCGTTTGTACTAACTCCCATATATACAAGTTTACGTATAGTTCTTGCCAGAGTTGTTTTTAACCCATCTGCAGTGTGTTTAAAAACGACACGATTATTTCAAGAACTTTCAATTACAAAAAGAAAGAAATAACAAGGGGGATGGGAGGGGGGCGCCTGAGATCGGGTATTGGTGGTGATGTTGTACATGAGTAAGTGAATATTAAGACATTGTCAAATGATAAGAATTGATTTAATTATATAAAACAGTAACACAAGAAATTTTTTTCTTGTTTTTTTTTTTTTAAAAAAGTCATGTGATACTTAACGCAGCAGGTACGTATCGTGTCATACTGACAGTGTTGGACTCTGTGTGAAAGTAAAACTATGTTGTAAATAAATGATTTCATAAAAACAACTGCCCTGGTTATGAAAAATGAATTCATTCTCACTCTCCCTTCTTTCTCTCTTCCGATTGCTTTATTTTTTCTCTCAATAGATCGAAGTGTCAAACGATGAAAATGATCACATTTTGATTGATAAAACATGCAAACATCTTGCAAATATGCAATGGAATTTTTTAAAAAGAAATACTTGCTTGTTTGAAGATCGTATATTTATACTAGGTTTTAGCCATGATTATGATATTCTTTAAAATTAAGCTGCAAAATGACATGATAGTTTGTAAACATTGCATAGCTTTGAACAGCGATTGGGCCTTACTGACGTCATATGCTAAGGGAGATAAGCAACGTTAGTCAAAGTGAATTTTCACGACTGAGTAATTTTGATCGACTGTTCTGTAGCTATCTTGCGTAAAAAATCCAAAAAACAATTTCAGTCTTATTTTACCAGCTCATATGAACTTATTCCCGTATGTAACTCAATATGTTCAGGTAATTGTCTCCTATGACCTTTAAGTAAATACTCTTTGTTTAGAAGTTTTAGACTTCAACAAAGTAAGCTAAGAACTTAATCTTCTCCCCTCTTGATCTTATGGAAATAAACTATTGTCTATGAGGAAATCTTTACCTAATTGCATCCCAAACCAAGCCGACCGGATGCAACTCCTCTTCCGGGCTCAAAAAAATAAATCATAATGATAATCAATAAAAATATTAAGTAGATAAAAAAGGAAATTCGACCCCCCCCCCCAAAAAAAACATATTTCGTAAGGGATCATGGGGGGGGGGGTTCAAACTTTGCGGCCCAGCAAATCGAAATTCCTGCATATTTCAGTACATTTTATTTTACAGCAAACACTTATCAACCATTAAAACTATTGTAAAAAAATCGATGCATATTAACGCAGAAAATGAAAAAAAAAATTGAATGAAACTCCCGGGTTTGCCTACCCATTTTACAGTTTTACCAATCATACTACAACAAAAAGTGGGGCCGGGAGGGCCAACAAGACATTTAATGACGTTTCCATGCTAATTATTTATTAGCAAAACATTTAAGAAAAAAAAGGTGGGAGGGGGCAAAACGGAAATGAAATATCTGAATTCGATTTGTGAATTACATGTCACATACCATTTCCGGTTTAAGGTGGCAGGAAAATTCTAAAAAAAAAAAAGGACAGGTAAACTTAATTTAAATCACTAACGGAGAAACCCACAATATTTTGAAACTTTGGATGAAATAAATTCGCATTAAATTTTTCATTTAAAATCTTTATGCATTACACGTGTGAATGTATAAACACACTATTTAGTTTTTTTTAATGGTCATCTTGGTTTGCTTTGGGTCAGTTCTTTGTTGAGCGGTCAGACAAAGGGTGTGCACGTCACACACTTTGATGCATCAGTGTACCTAATTAAGATGTACACATACGAGGGTTGTCCGGTAAAATCGGTGACATTGCGTTTTAATCGAAAAATAATGCAGGTACTGAGCTGAAATTTTAAGCAAATTGTTTATTAGTCATATTTGAGTACATCTTAATTTTTTTTAGCTCTACTGGTCAGAGACCAGAAGAGCTTATGCGATAGTAATAAGTCCGTCGTCCTTCCATCTGTCTAGCTGTCTGTCTGTCCGTCTGTCTGTAAACAATTTTTCAAAATGCTACTCCTCCTACACATTTTGGTCTGATTTCAATATAGGGTGAATTCACCATGCATCGGACACCCTTGCACTTCAACAAGATCTAGCGATATCGCTATCGACCGAATATTATCAAAATGGAACTTAACATGTAGTATGTGGTTAAAATATAAATTTTTGACACAATCGTGCCCTATTTATTGAGAAAATATCATTGAAAACCGATTTTTTCGAAATAAGTCAGAATTCACCATGGATCGGACAATATTCACCATGCATTGGACATACGATATTTAAACCAGAAAAATATCATACCTTGATCTCGGTGCTTTAAAATTAGTGATATCGAAACATTTTTATCTTTTATTTAAAAATTAACCTTCTAATTAAATTTGAGTGACTATTTCAATCCACAAATATGAAGAGATTTTAGTTGCATCACATTGCCTTAGAAAGGATTTACAATGCTAGTAATATGGCAACTCACGCCTTTGTCTCGTGGGTTATAATCATCTAGTTTAAAGAAATAAATTGAGTCCACTTCTAGTCGTCATATATCAATAATTTGTAATTTCACTGAAAATTTAGAGTTTCTATTTTCTATTTCTGTATAAAAAACAGCTGTCATTTGGGTTTTACATGAAAATGGAAGTGATTACCCATGCATCGGAAAGTGTCCGATGCATGGTTAATTTGTGTCCGATGTACGGTGAAATAAACATACTAGTTAAAAACATCTCTAAAATATATTATACAAACAATGAAGTAAAATTTTTGAAAAATTTCTGTAATATTATCAATCATTGGCAAATTTTACCAAGGTCTGACCCGTTCCGTTGACGTCTATTTAAAAGAACGACAACTCTAAAAATTGCAAAATCGTAAAATTCTGGTTACTCCCCTTTGATGATGCAAAATATGACATAATTTCAAGGCCATTCTTGTGGTATTTTTATCACAACATGAAAATAAAAATCGACATCATTAAAAAGTTTAATTCCTCATCTTTAAGACAGAAACAAGTAAAAACACGGGGAGACTCAGGTTCAATGAAAGTTTATTGCTTAAAGTTGTCCGAAGCAAGGTATGTGTCCGATGCATGGTTAACTCACCCTAACTTGGCACACAAATAGACTACACTAAGATACATAATTTAGTGCATCGGTTTTTGATTTGGTGAATGATGTTGCCATGGTTACTAAAAATAGAAATTTCTGTGAAATTCCTTTTAAACGCTACTCCTCCTACAGTTTTGGTCTGATTTCAATATAACTTGGCACACAATTAGACTACACTAAGATACATAATTTAGTGCGTTGGTTTTTGATTTTGATGAACGGTGTTGCCATGGTTACTAAAAATAGAAATTACTGTGAGATTCCTTTATAACGCCACTTCTCCTACAGTTTTGGTCTGATTTCAATATAACTTGGCACACAAGTAGACTTCACTTAGATAAATAATTTATTGCATCATTTTTTTGATTTCAATGAATGGTGTTGCCTTGGTTACTAAAAATAGAATTTTCTGTGAAATTCCTTTAAAATGCTACTCCTCCTACAGTTTTGGTCTGATTTCAATCTAATTTGGCACACAAGTAGACTTCACTTAGATAAATAATTTATTGCATCATTTTTTTTATTTCAATGAATGGTGTTGCCATGGTTACTAAAAATTGAAATTTCTGTGATTCCTTTAAAACGCTACTCCTCCTACAGTTTTGGTCTGATTTCAATATAACTTTGCGCACAAGTAGACTGCACTATCATACATAATTTAGTGTATCAGTTTTTGATTTTGATGAACGGTGTTGCCATGGTTACTAAAAATAGAAATTACTGTGAAATTCCTTTAAAACGCTACTCCTCCTACAGTTTTCATCTGATTTTAATATAACTTGGCACACAAGTGGACTTCACTTATACACATAATTTAGTGCATTGTTTTTTGATTTCAATGAAAAGTGTTGCCATGGTTACTAAAAATAGAAATTTCTGTGAAATTTCTTAAAAACACTTCTCCTCCTACAGTTTTTGTCTGATTTCAATCTAATTTGGCACACAATTAGAAAACACTAGGATACATAATTTGTATTTCGGTTTTTGATTTCGATGAATGGTGTTGTCATGGTTATGAAAAATAGACATTTCTGTGAAATACTTTCAAAAAGCTACTCCTCCTACTGTTTTCATTTGAGTTCAATATAACTTGGCACAGAAGTATACTACATTAAGATACATAATTCTATTTATTGTTGCAAAGTTTCAAATCCAAGTGCTACTTTTCCTTTGTTATACATACAGACCAGTAGAGCTACAGTCTCATCAGAGACTTCTGGTTTTTAATAAAATGTAGGCAATAATAAGGATATTTATTATACGTAAATGTGCACAGGGTATGATCCTATGGTGCATGACCAAAAAATCAGGGTTTTATCAGGGAATATGCAAGTATTATTTTGCAATAAAAGTATTAGATGGATGAGGTTAGGGTAAAAATTATTATATTTTTATTTCACTATATATCATGATATCATTTGTTAGTAAAATATCAAACAATTCACTTAATTTTTGGAAGTTTTCTAGGACTTTGAAATGGGAAAGTGGTAAATGCAACACAAAAAATGGCAATGTTTGATGACATACAGTGCACTGGAGAGCAGTTCAGTTATATGTTAATTAATGATGTCATAAGAGAGGATGTTGAAAAAATATTAAAAATCACTAATATATTAGAATACAAGTGGAATGTGCATTTTTTGAAGCAGAAGCTTTTTGATTGAGTCCCCCTGTAGATCAACAATCAGTCCAAAACTGCCTTTTTAGTTCAGTGAAAGTGAGAGTACCTTCCATAACTTACAAATGCAAGTTTTCATAAGAACCCACGTGTGTGCAAGATTATTTCCTAAACTGTTTATGAAGGAATAAAGGGGAACTTGAGTGTATGTGTCAGTAAAATTCCTGGAATTTAAGTGGTGCTCATCCAACTTTTTTGAGCAAAGATGAAAGGTGATGTTGCTTAATAGAGATTTTGACGTTCATCCATGCAGCGTACGGCAACACCACATGTAATATGAAATCCCATATTTTGTTTATTTGAACATATAACTCTTTGAAATTTACTACGTATATTGATGAAAAATGTACTAAAAAGTGGGAAAATTTTAGAAACGTGAGAATTAAAGCAGTGTTGATTATTTTTAACTGTAGACTACTTGTCCACTATTTTACCGGACAACCCTTGTATATTTTAACATTCTCCTGAAGGATAACACTCAGAATATAAGATACAGTCATTTTACCAGTAGAGAATTGCTTTGTTTTATAAATAGATGATACCAAACTTCCCAAAATATGAATGGTACATGCAGAGAGGTGTCAATTACAACATCCCCCCCAACCATTTTCCTAGTTTCAAATTAATTTTAAGCTCTACTAGTCAAAGACCAGAAGAGCTCATGCCATTTGTAAGGTATCTGCCGTCCGTCCGTTTATCTGTCTGTCCGTCTGTCTGTCTGTAAACAATTTTGCAAAACGCTACTCCTCCTACAGTTTTGGTCTGATTTCAGTATAACTTGGCACACAAGTAGATTACACTAACATACATAATTTTGTGCATTGGTTTTTGATTTCGATGAACGGTGTTGCCATGGTTACTAAAGATAGAAATTTCTTTGAAATTCCTTTAAAACGCTACTCCTCCTCAAGTTTTGGTCTGATTTCAGTATAACTTGGCACACAGGTAGACTACTTTAAGATACATAATTTAGTATATCAGTTTTTGATTTTGTTGAACAGTGTTGCCAGGGTTACTAAAAATAGAAATTTCTGTGAAATTCCTTTAAAATGCAATTCCTCCTACAGTTCTAGTCTGATTTTAATATAACTTAGCACACAAGTAGACTACACTCAGATACATAATTTGATGAATTGGTTTTTGATTTTGATGAATGGTGTTGCCAGGTTTCTAAAAATAGAAATTTCTGTAAAATTCCTTTAAAACATTACTCCTGCTACAGTTTTTGTCTGATTTCAATCTAATTTGGCACACAATTAGACTGCAATACGATACATAGTAGTGTGTATCGGTTTTTGATTTCAGTGAATGATGTTGCCTTGGTTACTTGAAATAGAAATTTCTGTGAAATACTTTCAAAATGCTACTCCTCCTACAGTTTTTGTTTGATTTCAGTATAACTTGGCACACAAGTAGACTACATTAAGATACATAATTCTATTTATTGCTGCATGTTGCAAAGTTTCAAATCCAAGTGTTACTTTTCCTTTGTTATACATACAGACCAATAGTGCTACAGTCTCATCAGAGACTTCTGGTTCAGTATGGAATCAAGTGCCCTCTACTTATTGCTGTCCCAATTAAAAAAAAATCAGCAGATCGAAATTTTATTGTTGAAATATGCCTTCAAGAAAATTTCACATAAAGAATATAAATATTACTTGTTGATTTAAATGATTTTTTTTAAAACTAAAAAGTAAGAAGAATTTTTTTTACATTTTATGATAAACTTTTTGTGATGAGCTCAGATAATCTGACAAGTTGGGGGCAGAAATATGCCACCATACATATTACTTTAAGAAATATAACTTTTTTTTTGTCTTTTTTTTGTTTGATGGACAGACAAGTCAGTTACAATAGATCGTTGCATCCCAAACAGTAAAGACCCAGAAGTGGGTGACCACAGTTCTCTAAATTTGCTTGTTATTCATGTAATAGATAAACATAATCCAGATAAAAACTTTAATTTCAAGAATTTTTATGAATGTTTTGGTAAATTGCCACACTTTTGACACACACTTTTCTATGGGGAAAATTTTTTACATGCTGCAGAGAATGAGTACTTTTGCAAAGTTCAAACATTTATTAAATCATGATGATTTATCTCTTAGTTTTTTTGCTTTAATAATATACAGGTGTATTATTTTATAATGATTGGTATACAATATGCCATCTGCATATTTCACTGAAATCATGGATCTGCTCTAAATAGACTTTTTATCCTTTAGATTGAAATATTTCATTGTTAAGACTGTGACCCATGCATGTAAAAATGTTTTGTGAAAACAGACCTGTATTGAAAGGACATACATGTACTACACTTGTGCATTCTGAAAAGTTTTGATCAGTCCCATTTGTAGTATTTCTCAAACAAAATTTCTTCAAATTAACTGAAAGACAGTATAGAGGATATCTATGATTTTCAAAGTTAAAAGTTTGTTTGTTATTTTAAAAGTTCACTGAATTACAGAATACTTTGCATTATGCACTTTGTTTCCTTTCCTTCTCTATAATGTCTATATATAGGTGAGGTTATTTGAACATTTTCATTACAGAAACCCAAACATGCATGTTCAAAATTCAGTTATTCATTTCTACAATTATAGTACTTGGACATGGTGAAGGAAAATGTTTTTCATTTTTTGCAGGTGTTTGGTTGCATGTTGCTAAAACTATGATGTACATGAATATACAGTGGGATATGTTGTGACATTGAGTCATATCACTGGAATGTTTGACCAATTGTTTTGACACAGTTATTAAGTTGTGTGTTATTAGAACCCCTTGATCTTCCCCAGTGATTTGTGGTTTAAGTTTCCCTAATGATGTATAGTGTAGGGTTTCTTCTGCCTATGGCATGACCCAAGCTGTGCTTGTATTTAGTACTTTGGGGGACATTGAACATAGCTGGTCATTAATTTCTGGATCAGACTTTGTATCTGTATCAGTTGCTTATGACATTTGATGAAGTGCTTACTACTAATAGTGAATGCAGTTGAATAGATTTGTTGAACAAGTTTTGAAAATTTTTATCAGGAATAATTAACTTATTAATTCTTTTGTACAATGATGGAATTGCAGGTTTGTCTTCTGTCATATTTCTGTAAGATGATTTTTTTTCTGCAGAAACTCTCATGAGTTTCATATCATAATTGCATTTAAAACCTAGCTGTAATTATCAGGTTATGTTATATGGTACAATGTGTAAATTATGCATCTGTTATATAAGCAGTGTGTACCATAGAGACTCATGGAGAGAATTACGGGGTGTCAAGGGGAATTATTATAATATATGTTATATAATTCAGTTTGACAGATCACTAAGGGAGTTGCATATATATACAGTGAGATGTGAAAGATTTTTGGTAATTATATTAATTAGTTATGATTACTTAGGAACCACTGCTTATACATTTGCAGACATATCAAGAACACAATATGTTCCTCTACCAGGGAATAATGTGATAGCTGAGTAAAGTAGAGCTATCTCAACACACTTCAATCACATTCCAGTTGAAACAGACTATTTTAGAGGTATGTGTATGAGAGAGAGAGAGAGAGAGAGAGAGCTAGGACTAAGATCCAAATGAGTTATCTTAGTTTTATTTTTCTGTATTTAGATGCATAATTTAGAGAGAGAGAGGACCTATTCTCATCTAAATCTGAATGTTTTATAAATGTATACATTACAGTGGATAGGAACCTCTGGTAATGATTAAAACAGAAAATATTAATGTAATTTTATTATGCCCAGAATCAAAACATCCCAAATAGATATATATCTGATGCAGTTTTTTTTCATCAGTTTTCAGTCATGCTGAACAATGTTCATTATGGCTGTCTGCATGTCTATCAGACAGCTAGTTTATTCACTTCTCCACAGCTTTGTTCACTTTGATAGAAATTCTAGTCAAGGACTTATGTTGAACTTTGAAACTCATCATAGGTAATCAAATCTCTTTTGAGGTAATTGTTACTTTTTTTTATCAAAAAAAAAAGTGTGTTCCTTTGATATCAGTGAAAATGAAATTTAATAGTCCAGTCACATGCAATGGGATCACAAACTTATCTTTAATCTGTCAGTTATTTTGTACAGGGCACAGGCTGGGTAGATCCAGACTTAAGTATCTAAGGTAAGAGGAATATTTTGGCTTTATTTCATAGTTTTATTAACAGTTTATCTTTGGATTAAGCCCTTGCCCCTTATCTGTCTATGATTATCCATCCTCTGCTATGTTAATGAACTGATATCTGTGTAGAAAATGCATGTAGTTTTGTATGTTATACACATAATATAGCTATAAACAATTTACTTATTACTGTACCAAGGTATTAGACACCAACCAGTACCCAAAATAGTTTTAACAATCCATTTGATAAGTTTCAAACGTTACTTGGAGTGCGTAGACCAGTGTTAAATGACATTCGATCATCCTTAAAAATCATCAGTTTTTAAATTTACTACTACACTATGCATTTTAAAGGAATTGGTTTAGAATTTACAGTTAAATTAAAATTTTAAACAAATTGTAGAAGTGCAAATTAGTATCGCATTGTGAGCTTTGTTTAAGTCATTCTTCCATTTATTGGAGGTCATTTGACCTTGACAAGATTGTAATACAATTCATGCAAAGCTCCTTGGTGCACTGTTTTTCTCAATATCAGACAAAAGATTTATTATATTTTGTACACTTAGTTAAAATTCCAGTAGTCATTTGATATTTGAAATACAAGACTTACATAGTATGAATATTTGACTATGCAGTGAGTTGAATTTAGCTGTTATTTAAGAAATCTAATGAAAGACTAATATTGTACAAGGTATGTTGAAAATATAATGTTTTTTGCATTTGTGAATCTATTTTTAATGAAAAAAAGTACTGTATTACATGCATACGATATATATATGTATACACCTGTGACATAAGTAATTTTTCCCAGTGACATCAAATGTTAACATTGCTTTCACTTTTTATAATTTTCCAATAAAAATATCGATCAAGTTAAAGATGTACCTCTTATGACTGTATAATTCTAAATCAGTGAAAATGGCATTGTGGGGATACTTGTATATATATCTTATCATGTTTGTATGAATTGAAAAACATTCTTTGTTTTACACATCACATGTATTTCATAAATATTAGACTATTCGTAATCAACCTTTGGTAATGTGTGAAAAGTGTGTAAAGTATAAATTCATGAAAATTATTTTTACAATATATAAGAGGAAAATTTGAACTTTGTTTGTTGTGAGTCGTAATATTAATAATAATAAAAAAACCCATCTCTCTGTGTAAATAAAGCAGGGAAATCCACACAAACAGCACCCTGGGGTGTATTTTGACCTTGGCAAAAGGTCATTGGTAGATAATTATTTTATGCCTCTTCCTTGCAGATCCATCACCTTTCATCATGATGAACGGCCAAGCCAGAAACCGCAGGAAAAATCAAGATCTTTGTGGGAAAAATTTCCTCAAATTTGTCATCTATGTCTTCACATTTATCTTCTGGGTAAGTAGATATGTTTTATAACTCACATTTTTACTAAATTCTTTTCTGCAAATATACTGTAATTACTGTAATTAGATAAGTATTGAACATACTGGAACTTTAATGAGCCAGTTATAAATTTTGACGTATACACTACAACCTGAAGAGTTCCAATGTCATGGTACTTCATGCAATTAGTGTGATCTGCCTTTAGGTTTAAAATCAAATATTTACATATTCAAATGTCATTGTCCAAGATAAAGCTACAAATAAGGAAGTAGCTTTATATCTTCATAAAGCCATTTGCTCATCCTGATGGAACTGCCTTCTTGCTTTGTGTAGTTAAAGTTTAATTTATTTGATGAATTTATTATTCCCATTTAAATATTTCTATTTTTACCGATATTCGTACACTAATGAACAATTGATATAATATAATAAAGCCATGGGTTCACAAATTAAAATGTCAAAGTTAATTTGATGCATCAGAAAGAAATGTTCATTCTTACTATCTGACTGCAGAGTTCAACTACACTGATGGACTATTTTGTATCCATGTATTATATGTATATCTGGTGTTGTAGCTGACTGGCTGTGCCTTTTTAGCCATTGGTCTGTGGATACTCTTAGCTAAACATTCCTATGCCAGTTTACTAGGAAATTCTACCTTCCCTATTGCTACATTCCTAATGATTGGCATCGGAGGCTTCATCATAGTGTCTGGAATTATGGGATGTGTTGGAGCCCGCGTAGAGAACAGGTGTCTGCTCGTCTTGGTAAGATTTCTACATTTAGTCTCTCCTTTAAGATAAATGTCATTTTTATTGGATATTTTGACAGTGCAATATCATTTTAATATTTTAGAACTTTTGCCCAATCCCATTGTATATATTTTTTGCAATAAAATATGTTCAAATCAGTGCAATATCACTTGTAATTACTTCTTTTTTTTTTCAGTATTCTGTTTTTCTGCTTCTCATATTTTTAGTGGAAGCTATAAGTGGAGTTCTTGCCTACATGTATGAGGGAATTGTAAGTTACAAATGAAAATACGATTTTCAAAATTGAATACAGTTTAAATTGGTACATTTGTATTTTGGAAATTTCATTGGTTCAGCTGCAAAGTGGGGACTTTCAATATAGTTTTTGTCAGCCAGTTCACAGATTAAAATTAATTCAAGTCAGTATTATTTTATTGAAAAATGCCAGTCATATTAACTGTGTTATGACCTGTATATACATGCATGACACACTCATAGATGGTCAAATTGTTTTTGATGGAGATTTTATCCTTTCACTTCGTATGTTTTGATGGAGATTTTATCCTTTCACTTCATATGTTTTGATGGAGATTTTATCCTTTCACTTCTTATGTTTTGATGGAGATTTTATCCTTTCACTTCGTATGTTTTGAATCAGGTAATTATGAAGATGAGATGATGATTAACATTTTTGTCTTAATATTGCAACAGTCAAATTCACTGTACATGTATTAAGAATGCTCTTTGAACTCATAATTTTAAGATCTAAGGTCAAAGAACTTATTTTATTTGTGTGTTTATGAATAAGTGAGGTTGTCCCTCTTTGCAGCACCCTTGTGATGCCATTTTATATGCTATACCTTTCAATATATGCATTATAGCAAGATTAATCAAAAATGTTTTAATTTGCAGATCCGAGAAGAGCTGTCAAGAAGTTTAAATGATACAATGATGAAAAATTACAACTATGACGTTCAGCTCACGCAAGCTATTGATGATATGCAGCAAAAGGTAGATAACCCTTATATCTACAATAACTCAAGATTTAGTATATTACTATTGATAGATAAAGAATGCAAGCTTGCTGTAGATAGTTGAATTCTTTTATCTTCTATTTTGGATTTTGATTTGATGACCCACATGAATAAAATGTTTGAGAATGTCCTGTTGGCTTTTGCATTTCACTTACAATGGTTTCTCTCTGTAGTACTCATCCACAAATACATGTACTAATACTGAAGCCACACTTCAACAAAAATGATGAGGCTTTTTCTCTACCTTTGTCTATGTTTTCTTTTAAAGTGAGTCACCTTTCAATAAAGTAAAAGCCAATGTAAACCTAAGTATATTATTCATAAAGCAAAGGACAATACTTTCATGAACATTGGAGGGCATGTATTGTTTATGTGACAACATACGTGACATTCATAGCATCATCATTTTTTTTGAAAACAGAAAATATATATAGACTCTACTGTTTTTTTTTGCTCCAGTTTCTATGTTGTGGAGCAGTTTCCTTTAAGGACTGGCAGAAATCAAAATGGCTGCGAGAAGATAGAAACACGACAAATAAAGCTCCGGATTCCTGTTGTATGTCGTACTCAATGGGGTGTGCTGAAAGTGATCACCCGTCTAACATCTATTACAAGGTAACGGCTTCTCTTCTTATATCAGTTAAAATAGGTGTGAATACTGTAGACGTACTTTTTTCCATGTGGGATGAATTTGTGCTATTTACGCGGTCACAAAGGATGACTGCACTTAAGGACATGCGAAATTTGCGACAAAATAAACTTTCAAAACAAGCATTTTTCTTTTCATTGCAATAATGGTCAACATCCAATCTACAACTTTATGTAATTACGTTTGATAAAAGTGTGTATTTACGAAGTACGGATCTGTTTTCAAAGGCAGGGGTCATCACAATTTCTTGAATCTCCGTTCGATAATGAGGACGCCCACTTTTTTACTGACTTTAAACATAGTCAGCGCATGTTTGTCTATTGTTCTACATTTAACAGTAGTTGTATATTTGCATAAATAACAATGTATCAAAAGGAGATTAATAGAAAAACATGCGCTCATGGTTAAAAAGAGAAAAAACTACTTCTTCTTACATTCGCTCTCTGTGTTGTAACCAAGGATTGTGACTTGTTGAATATTATAATTCACCACCTGATTTCTTACCACAGGTAACTTTGTGAATACTAAATTCCGTCACGTGACTTGTAAGGTAGCATGTTTTGTGCTAACTAGGACATTGTGTTCAAACACGTTAAGTCATCTGGCATTGATATAAAATCTGCTTTAATCACATTGGCGTGTTCATATTTTTAATTTCGTTTTGAAACCTTTGTCAGAAGTGTAGTTGTGCCATACAGAATGGAGAGGGAGATTGGAAAGAGTGATCACGTTCTTTTTTCCAAACATGTCATTGTTATTTATCAAGTCTAATTTTAGACCCATTCTTATAATGTTAGCTCCACCTCTCATGCATATCTAATGTTCAAGCCAGGGCAGGTAAGTGTAAATTCAATATATTTGGAAAGCAGTAAGGACAAAAAACATTGAATCATTTTATTGTATCACAGTCTAAAATCATTTTAAGATTTAAATTTGGTTCCATATTGACAGAATTCTTTCATAAACATACAAAAGTGAAATAAGGTTTAGATATAAAAGCAACAAAAGCAACCGAAAAGGACCCAAAAACAGGCGTTAAGTGCAGTCATCCTTTTCCTCAAAAACTTGTCACAGCTTCTTAAAGTGCAATCAATACATATAATGGCACTCCAAGAAATCTGTGTAATTTTCTACCTGCACATTGAACAGAAATTGCAATTCTATGGAATTATGACCCCGTGGGAAAAAAGTACGTTTACAGTATTCTTAGCTTCATTCTGGAAAGGTCAAGGTCAAATGTCTTAGAAGTATAAAATTCTTTTATGGGATATAATTTTTGCATTACAAGCATTGCAGAGTATCATACTTAAAACAAAGGGTTAGCAATGTACGCAGTGAATGCCATGACTCATTTGAAATTAAGTTTAAGTGTGCCACACAAGAGTACATTTATTAGTCTTATTACAAATGTATAAGAACATATCTAGTTAGGATAGATTTAATGAACAGTTTGACAAAAATCTTGACTTTTTGCAACCTTGAAAAGATGCAATATGAATGCAATGTAATGAACTTGCGATCATTTGACAGGGTTGCAGTCGTAAGCTTGCCCAGTACACTAAGGAGTCTCTGATGATTATTGGGGGAGTGGGGCTAGGGCTGTGTTGTGTACAGGTAAGGTATACTTTGTCATTTGTAGGGCTAGGACTGTGTTGTGTACAGGTAAGATATACTTTGTCATTTGTAAGACTAGGGCTGTGTTGTGTACAGGTAAGATATACCTTGTCACTTGTAAGACTAGGACTGTGTTGTGTACAGGTAAGATATACCATGTCATTTGTAGGACTAGGGCTGTGTTGTGTACAGGTAAGGTATACCTTATCATTTGTAAGACTAGGGCTGTGTTGTGTACAGGTGATATATACCTTGTCATTTGTAAGACTAGGGCTGTGTTGTGTACAGGTAAGATATACCTTGTCATTTGTAAGACTAGGACTGTGTTGTGTACAGGTAAGGTATACCTTGTCATTTGTAGGACTAGGGCTGTGTTGTGTACAGGTAAGATATACCTTGTCATTTGTAAGACTAGGGCTGTGTTGTGTACAGGTAAGATATACCATGTCATTTGTAGGACTAAGGCTGTGTTGTGTACAGGTTAGATATACCTTGTCATTTGTAGGACTAGGACTGTGTTGTGTACAGGTAAGATATACCTTGTCATTTGTACGACTAGGACTGTGTTGTGTACAGGTAAGATATACCTTGTCATGTGTACGAGTAGGACTGTGTTGTGTACAGGTAAGATATACCTTGTCATTTGTACGACTAGGACTGTGTTGTGTACAGGTAAGATATACCTTGTCATGTGTACGACTAGGACTGTGTTGTGTACAGGTAAGATATACCTTGTCATTTGTACGACTAGGACTGTGTTGTGTACAGGTAAGATGTACCTTGTCATTTGTACGACTAGGACTGTGTTGTGTACAGGTAAGATATACCTTGTCATTTGTAAGACTAGGGCTGTGTTGTGTACAGGTAAGATATACCATGTCATTTGTGGGACTAGGACTGTGTTGTGTACAGGTAAGATATACTTGTCATTAACAACAGAAATACAGTTATCTGACAATGCAAGTAGGTTTTTGGTAGAGCAGCTAACATGTTTACTAGAGAAGATCATCTAATTCATTCAAGAGACCTATTGTAATCTATTCTGCCTTGCATTATTTGTAAACATGTAAACATTTTAGCCTCTTTGGAACTAGTTAAGATGCTGAATCAGTTTCCTTTAGATTTGGTATGTAAAAATTATAAATAATGTTAACCTCCTTTGTCATTAATTCATTTTTTTTTTCTATTTCTAGATATTTGGAGTTATATTCTCCTGCTGTTTAGTCAGGAAGATTAAGGACAAAGTTTATAAGTATTGACAAGAGAAAAAATTAGTAACACTAATGAGGACCAGAACTGAATAAATCACTTGACTGGGACAATATCAAAATTGTTAGCCTCCCTTAATTGCAATAAGAATTGTTCCGTGTTCTTAGCCATGTCTGCAAATGTGTTATGTAGTGGTGCTGCATATTTCTTTCTATTTTTTTTGCCATAAGAATGTGTGTCATGTGACAACATGTCTCTGGAATATTTGTATCTTATTATATTCAGTTGAACAGATTATGAGATTTAATCTAGATGTAATGAGGAAATGTTTTTGTCACAGAATGTTGGATTCTGTCATTTTATTGATGTATTTTGTAGACTTTTTGTATTTGTTTCTGTGATAGTAAAATAATTGATAATTTGAGTATGTTTTATAGGATATCAGTGATATATACATTGTAATTTGAGTATGTTTTATATGATATCAGAAAGAGATAATTTGAGTATGTTTTATTTGATATCAGAGAGATATATGCTGTAAATATGTTTTAATTCTTCTTCCAATATTGTTTTGTTTTTACAATTTAACATGTCTCACTTTTTTCAAGTTTCCCAATTTTTTTTTATACATTTAAGAATTGCATTATTTTTTTGAAAGATGTAGTCTCCTAATTGCAGTGTTTGCAAACATGTTAGCACATTATGAAAATTTGTTTACACACACCTTTGCAGTTATGAGACTACGTCTTTCAAAAGATAATAATTTAAAGCTTATATTTACATTTTCCAACTCCCTGCCTTGGATGCAAATGTGATTTATATTTCAAAATCCCTGTATTACTCTTCAGATAAGTTACAATAGACGAATTTCACATTCGTAAGAGTTATCTCCTGTTGTCGGCTTAACTCTCATTTTTGTCACTATAACCCTTGTAACTTACCTGTAAATATTTTCAATCTTTAAACGCTATAGGACAATTTTGATCGTTCCTGTATTGCCATAGTATGGGGCAACATAAAAAACATAACAAACATATTCATACAGATTTCATTTGGAAGACATTGCCTAATATTGGTAATGGTATAGAAGGAAAACAGTGTCTTACGCCGGTTGACCCCAGATTAACCCCGCAAAGGGAAATAACTTTTGTAAATGTGAAAGTCATCTATTAATGGAAGGGTCATTGCAACAGCTACTACTGTTAAACTGTTCAATGTGAGTGTGAAGGTTGTTTTTGATGTTGCGCTTGCACAGCATTCAGTGTTTGTGACATCAAAATAAAAATCATAACTTAACCTTTTGACCTCCCCATCCATGTTATGGTGTCTGGAATACCAAAGCTTTTCACACACCTTATAAGCAAAATTCATGTGGAATGTAAATATTTCAAATTCATCATCTTGGCATTTTATAATACATGTGTATTTTGTTAATAACAAAGTACCAAGAATGAATGTAATAATATTCTTAACTTAGTTGTAAACTGAAAATCCTTGTTTATTCAAAAGATAGCAAAGATTTTGCCTTTGAATGTTTGATCAGTTAGACATTGTAGTGTGGTATTTGTTAAACTTGACTACTTATCGCATGCTACTGTATTATTACAAAATAGACATCACTTATCAGGGACCTATGTACTAGTATACAAGCCCCAGAATTTATCTAATGTGTACAGAGTTGCCTGAAATTAATCCCTGTGATGAAAATTTCTGGACCAATCAAGATAGGTTTGATTTCTACACTATATTTTCATTTAAAACTGTATGTGTTATTTGCTATGAAGCCTGACTGTTCTTGAAAATTGTGCATTTGCTATGTTGTCCTAGTCATTTATAAAACTAGAAAGGTTTTTTTTTATCAAAGTTATACTGAAGTACATATCAGAAGGTCAGTATTATAAAGTGTATTTTTAGTTCTCAAAATTAGTTTTCATGTTACATTTTATGTCAAATTTTGTTGTGAGTCTGAGTCAATGCCATTATTCTTTTTTTTCCAACTTATAAAAAAATAAAAAAAAAACCTAGGGCATTTTCAAACAAAATGACACAAGGATACTAAAAATTGGAGCTTTTTCACAATTTATTGGATAAATCAAGTTCTGGTGTAAGAGCTTTATTAAGAAATAATGAAAAAATAGTTTTTAAAATTCACCAACTCTTGTCATATTTGTGACCAAACTTTTTTTTACAGAATAGGAGAAGGGTAACATAATAAAAAAAATATGTGATTACTTTTATGTACTCTTTTTAGACATACATTGGAGCATATTTTTCTGTTTCTTTGTAAAAACTCATGTGTATACATATTTATTTAGGTTAAAGTCAAAGAAGTAAGGCAATTGAAGTGAGCAATGCTACCTGCAGGCCTTGTTTTTCTAATATGGCTTTATATGCAGATGCATTTATAAAAATCAACATACTCTATGTGAAACAGTGGTGAATGCAATTTTTACATATCATGAATTAGACTTTGTTTGTTTTAAGATGAAATCATTGTTTTGTAATAATTAACATGGGGAATTTCTCGTACAATAATGAATTCTAAGATTTACAGGTCAGTAATATTTATTTTTAATATTAGCTTCTCAATATAGATTTAATGCCAATGTGTACAAATTTTCGGTAGAAGCCAGTTCTCGCCAGTTTTATGTTGTTTTATTTGATGTTTACTATTCTTGTGTATTATAGTCTATAGTAAATGTAGGAATTCTACATAAAATACTTGTACCATGATGTTGTAGAAAAATCAGAAACAGTGTTGTCTTTATAAAGATTTTAGCTTGTATTAAAAAAATAAAATGAGAGACAGAGTTACAGGTGATTTTTTTTTTCAAATAGAAATCAGAAAATGGAGGCAATTTTTTCCCTGTTTGGCTCTTTAAAATGCCATCCCTGTTTTGCTCTTTAAATGCTATCCCTGTTTGGCTGTATAAATGCTATCCCTGTTTGGCTGTATAAATGCTATCCCTGTTTGGTTCTATAAATGCTATTCCTGTTTGGCTCTATAAATGCTATCCGAGTTAGGCTCTATAAAATGCTATCCTTGTTTGGCTCAATAAAATGCCATCCCTGTTTCGCTGTATAAATGCTATCCGTGTTTGGCTCTATAAAATGCTATTCTGTTTGGCTCTATAAAATGCTATCCCTGATTGGCTCTATAAATGCTATCCTTGGTTGTATATCCATGTTTGGCTCTATAAATGTTATCCCTGGTTGGCTCTATAAAATGCTATCCCTGTTTGGCTGTATAAATGCTATCTGTGTTTGGCTCTATAAAATGCTATTCTCTTTGGCTCTATAAAATGCTATCCCTGATTGGCTCTATAAATGCTATCCCTGTTTGGCTCTGTAAATGCCAGCCCTGTTTGGCTATATAAATATGACTTTATTAAGATTTGAGGTGATACTGGATTGGTTGTTGTAGCATGCCTCTGAAGAGAACAACCAAAGATGAATCAATCTTTTACACCCAAATCTGTACCTGAACAAATGCTGGTGACAAAGAATCACAAAACGGTATTCTCTGTAGCTTGTGGTTATACTATAAAATGTCTAACAAATTTATTCAAATCTGTCCAAACTCCAAAAGAGATTTTCATTCCTTTTGGAACAGAAAAATGCCACAATTTGGTAATACAAGAAACATGACAAATGTTACAAGACACGTTAAACAGTCTTTAGACTATGCCAATTCGAGTTGCCTTTCTTTTGCTAATTGATATGCATCATACATTGGAATATAGTTTAAGAGTATGAAGACTATTTTGCAGGGTACAGTAAATGTTCTACTAAGCCTCCCAAAAATATAAACTGCTTGTTGAAGAAACTTCAGACGCATTGTGCCAGAAAAAAATATTCACGAAGTGGTGTAAATCAAATATAATTTCTAAAAACTTAAAAAAAAGAACTTAAACAAATTGATACCTTTGAAAATTTGAAAACACATTTCCAAATACAATTCGGAATTATTATCTTCTTTGATTGGCCCTCGATATAAATCACAATAAACAAAAAATCACCTGACTCTCTGAGGTTGATATTACTTTATGAACTTTATTATTTCTAACTTTACAGCTAATCAGTAAATACAATACATGTATAATACAATCAAATACGGTCTAGAAGTGGGTAATTTATTGGAGAACACTGTATACGTACAAAAATAATCGAACATTTATTAGATTACAAGATCACCTATATGCCTAATACTGTAATAAATATACTTGCCGAGATTACACATATCCTTAAAATTCTCAGTACAGTTTTTGAACAAATGCAGTAATTTATACGTAGATTTTTTTTTAAATAAAAATTTAAATTTGTTGCAATAATCAGCATATTCAGGACATGCTAGTTAGTATAAAATGAAATTCATCCTCAACACAATTTTGGCATGAAAAACATTTCCTGTGGGTGTTTTTGATTGTTTTGGAATATATCTCCTAGTTTCAATGGCTAAAAAATTGTTAAATAATACCGTAGGTAGAATCCATCAAGTACATATGTAAATATTTATAGAAAGAACATTTCTGCGAACTTTCAATTTTGGCAAATATTTCTTGTTTAGCCTGATCCGAAATCCTTTGTTTAATAACTTTTAAGGTAGCTGTATTAATTCGTTGTTAACTCCAAACTTCACTAAAACACGCTCATTTAAGCATTTCTCCACCTGAAAGGTCCAGTTTTTTGTGCATGAGATTTGCAGTTAATGTACATTTCCTCATAGCAATTTCTAATAATACAATTATAACTGACTAAAATGTTATTACAAAATTGTTTGATTGAAAACAACCTTTTGTAAATCTGTGGAAATCTACTTAACCAAAAACTCCCAGTATTTCTTACAAAAATCAGGATGTATTTTTTTTTTAAATTGTCATCTTTATGGGTTCCCCAAATTTCTGATGCATAATTAATAATACCACCAACATAGCAATCAAAAAGCATTTATAAAGTTTAATGATTTATAGACATACCCCATCAGGATGTATTTTTTTTTTAAATTGTCATCCTTATTGGTTCCCCAAATTTCTGATGCATAATTAATAATACCACCAACATAGCAATCAAAAAGCATTTATAAAGTTTAATGATTTATAGACATACCCCTTCAGTTTTTTTTTTAAACAAACAGTGCTTCTCTATCCCGGTCAGACAGTTGTTTTTCAGCCATTGCAAATTTACTATTATAATGAAAATGATACCTAAATATGTAAATTGTTCAACAATTTCTAAACATCATTCCCAAACGAACCATTTTTCGCTGGATTTAATTTTGTCCTTGTTTCTAAAAATTGCAATTTTGGATTTATCTACATTAATGCATAAATGCCAGGTTTTGCAATATTGAGACAGTTCATTCATAAGTAGTTTCATGTACACCTTACTTCCATAATATATGGAACAATATACCATTATCACCTGCATAAGAAGTTTATGTCTTCGAGTTGATTCCAGTTGATTCGATACGCAAGAGCATGCTCTAAGAATGAGCAATTTCTAAAACGAAGCAAGCTATTGACAAACAAGTTGATGACACAAGGTTATCAACATTCTTGTTTGAAGTCAACATTTCTCAAGTTCTAGAATGTATAGATAGAATGTATCAATATAAAGTGTTTAGGTTTCCTAATTCATATAAAAAAGAACTTTTCAGGGTTAATTACAGGTGGCTTATAGTCTCTTTTAGGTTACCACAGAAAGAGTTTTAAATAAATAAATTCTGATAAATGAATAAATAAATTCTGGTTAATGAAATAAATATTTTGAATTCATTAGTGTCATTTTTTAAAATTCTATATCTATTTTATTATCGTTGGTGTTGATTTAATGATAATTTTTTTTCTTTAATTTGACAAATGTTAAATGATAAGTATCATTAGTTATTTGTCTTCATTTAAAAAAAAAAATTCTATTTCATTCATATTTATTCATTTTCATACTCTTAATGATTTGATAGTATTATAGCTTATTAAAAATGTTTTAGTACTAATTCTATTAAGCTATGCATCACAAATATTTGAAAACATGTGAAGTAAAAGTAAGGTACTGATAATAATGCTTTTAAAATCTTTGATGTCTGTTCCGTAATTAAAAAAATAATTGCAAAAAGAATGGAATATGATGACTGATAACAATAATATGTATACAATGTACTAATTTTCAAATAAATGTACTCAATAAATTTATTCTCATATCACATTATTTTGTTTGAAAACACGCAACAGCATTACATTGTCTAATGAAGAATCTTTTATCATTTAAAATTTTTGTGCATTATACATGTGAATCTCATGCTATGGGGGAAATGGTTCCTTTTCTGATGCATAAAATGGTGATTTTTTTTTTTTAAAGATTATTGACAAGCTTTTCTAAATGAATATGGACATCTGTCTAAAAATCCTAGTTTTTTAAGAAGAATTATATTTTGTGTTTTGAGAATATTTAAGGTTTTGACAATACTAATGTTTTCCCAGTAGACTATATAAATCAAATTATATTATGACAATTTTACAAAAGGTTGCATTAACAGAAGATTTTTTAAGTTGCTTCTAATCCATTTGACTTTTTTTTGTCAATAAGATATGTCCAATTTTTATCAGACATAAAAATATATCATAATACATGTGTGGAGAAATTACTTATAAATACATGTACATTAAGTATAAACAATCAAAGCCACTTTCTATCTTTATATCATGCACTTTTAATAGTTCTTATAACTCGTATTTCTGCAAAATGAATTAAAATCTTTTTCTTTTCATTGTTTCCATCTCTTAATTGAATTAGTAATTAGTAAAAGAAATAATCCAAATACATTCAATTGTTTATTGTCAAAAAAAAATATTTATCTCTGTGTTGATTAATTACTTTAAATATTTATTCAATTATTTACTTTTTCATTTGCTAAAATTATTTTTAACATTGCCTATTCTCTTTTCATCAAACTTGTGACCCAAAAATGTAAATTAATTAAAATTATTTTTTTTTTCTTTTTTAAAAAAAGTATTGATAGATATGTATGTATTTTAAAATAATTAATATGTAGAACCTGATTAATCAATATCTAATAAACGAAATATTAATGATAGGTATTGTAATAAAGAACTTGTATAACACAGTTGAAAATTACAGGTAATAAGCATATAAAACAGACTATACACAGGTGACCACCCAGGTGTGAAAATCCCAATTTTGGCTAGATGGGAATAAGAAATTCAAAATTTTGGCCAGATGGGAATAAACCCAATAGTGGGACTGGTCGACAGGGGATTCTAACTCCTCCTACCCACTTGATCCCATCCACCACTGATGTTTCCAAGGGTTCGAGTTTTTGCCCTGTTCACGTTTTAGTTTACAGAACTTATGAGACTGCTTACTGTTCGATACCTTCACCTTTATCAATAGTAAATATTGTATTTAAATTCAATCTCATTATGAAATTTGTAAAAAAGGGAAAAGAGAATGCATTAAATTTTATATGAATTTGTAGACAATGTTAAACTTTGTAACTGATATATTTCCATCACGTTTTGACGTCACAGTTTAAAAAATAACTGAAACATTTTTGGTATTTACCATAATAATTTTTAACGTGATTGAAAACTTGTCTAATAATGCTTCTGTGTAAATTATAATTATGATAACATCTTCAGTTCAAATGATAACAAGTTTATGTGATCTTTTACTTAAAAAAATCGGATATTAACGTAGATTCCAGAGACCATTGTTTGTTAAGGGTGAATTCAAAAACGATGACCGACAAAAATTTGAAAATGAAAATTTTTGAGAAAAAGTCAACTTATTAAACATATTTTTTTCAATTATAACATCATATTGTATATACTTTCTAGTTAAAATGTCTGAAGTGACAATAAAATTGACAAATGCATAAAAAGTTCAAGAATTTTTTATTAGTAGTACTTCATTTGAAAAAAAGAAAATATTACTACATTCTAAAATTCTTTCTAAACTTCAAAATCAAAAGAAATTGTAGTTTTTATCCTTCATACTTGTGTTAGGAATATAAGGGATTAGAATTAAACCTTGATTGAGTTTCTTCTCTTATATATATATGGGAAATAATTGGCTTTTTTATTGTTATTTAACATTAATTGTCTCAATTATAGTTTGAAAAGTTTTAATAGGAAAGAAATATGATTCAATAATTTTCCCCAAAATTACTGTTTTGTGAATTTAATCTTTCAAATCTAAGATAAAAAAGGAAGTTTGATAAAGAACTTTTTCTCATAGAAATACTAGATTTTAAAATGATGAAATCTGAAGATAACGAAGAGTAATCAAACTCAAGGTTCATAAAAACAATACGATTTTGGGGCAGAGCAAACACGGACCTCTTAAAACATTGGACTGAAATATGTGGAGATAACGAACAGTATTCGAGCTCAAAAGTCCATTAAACATTACAAAAAATTAGTAACCTATTGGATTTTATCTCCAAAAACTACATAGATATTGTCAATAAAAAAATCAAGCATTTTTTTTAAATTTAACTTCGGAGTACTTGCGTGTACTGTCAAAATGTTTTTTAACAAAATAATTTTGCAAATGACCAATGACAAGGTAAGTAAATTTACGAGTTCCATTTTTATTGAAAAGCAGCTGTCTATGATGTCAAAAAGCCTCGCCTAGAATTTAGAATTTAGAAAGTTTATCATTTGGGGAATGGTTGTTTAAAGTGTTGAAAAGTCGTACGTTTTGATGCTATTGATTTTGGTAAAATTATGTGATTTCCAATTTTCTACAAGTTATTTGGAATTTTTAAGTATCCACATCTGATTTACATCACGTCTCGAATATATTGTAGTACAGTACTTGAAGTTTCTCCTTCACTGCTGTTAATATTTTACTGAGGAGTAAAGAAAGAGGTTTGGTGGAACATTAACTGAAACCCGCTATGTATCTTTGTATGTAAGGATTGTCTAGGAATCCATTATAGGTATGGTAGTTTAAATTCAATTTGATTGTTTTGGGTATTAAAAAAAATTTAAAACTGACATGATTTTGAAGAATTTCCTCCTTAGAAAGGGAACTCTGCGTATATGTTGGATTACCACTTGCAAAATAAAATCCATGTTTCCCTAAAATAAAATAATGAAAAAAGACAATGTTGTTATCTGCTTTGTCAGCTGGGACCAGTACATATTGATCGTGTAATCTATCTAATTCTTTTTTCACCTCAAACTTATTAAAGACAGAAGGATTATATGGTTTTCATATTGCCCCTAAGCCGCTTCATGCGAGACTTCAACATCCATCTGATACTTTTAATCCATTCTGTCAAAGCGTCAATGTCTTTTTCATATATGACCCAGCCCTGGTGAAATCTCCTATGGAATTCCCTATACATATGGAATTATGACGCCATTTGAAAGATCGGAGTGCCCTTAACGTTGGCCTTTCTAAAATAAGCGATTTAAAGTCCCCATTATTAAAGCTGAACATTACTCGTAAAAGGCATGTTCGCCATATTTCTCTTTCATCGTCACTATCCTTACAATCCCTATATAAGCCGCAGATCTCTTAACAGTTCAAAGTATTTTGCCTTACAGGTATCACGTGTGCTGAGGTACACCTTAAATTGCCGTGTTACTCGGTCGCGATGAAATTATCAAATTTTACGCACTTTTTTCCGAGCCACAAGAAAAGTAACATCAAATGTACGAGTCAATGCATTTTTTACAAACAGAAAATGCATATAAAACAAGGAATAAATGCGCAAAATTTAAGACCACGTCAGCCACTAGTTTCAAGTGTGCAATCAGGTGTAACGAAATCGAAGGGTTTATATACCTGTGTGGCGGTGCCTATTTATCAGTAGTGTTCAGTTTTAACCATATTTATCACCAGTAATGACGTGTCCAGCAGAATTATTATTGTAGGGTGAAGAAGATCATGAATACGTAGGTGGATTATGTTTCAAATGTTCGATATCTAGGCACTGTTGACTTCTTTCGTAATTAAAAAGTTTGAAAGCAATAGTTGATGTATATCTGTAAGAAATACAAGGTGTTGACTTCAGCTTGAAATATGGTTGAATACAAGACTGGAGCCTTTTGTGATTAAGAATATTACTAATATATATACTGCGTCAATTCCTTAATTTCTTGGCAAATTGAAGTTTATGGAAAAAACAGATTGCTTGAACAGTATTCTCTTCTTCCAAGTATAACTTCGCGGTTTAAAGAGCTTATGATTTGCAATATCCATAATCACAGAGCCTGTATTCTGGTCCCGAAGAATCCAAATATTGACTTTCCTTGACCTTTTCTAATAGAATGCTTGTAAATTAGAGTGCTTGTAGAGAAGTTGCTGGCCCCTTGTGAATTTGAAATCTATGCCCCGATATTATTTTATTAAGTGAACCCATGGTTTCACCAACATAGATAAGCCCACAAAGGGTACATTCTATTTCGTAGACAACATTAGACCATTTGCAGTTCAGATTTTCCCAAGTTTCGGTTAAGAAGCTTTGTTCAGTAAGATTACGAGGGCTGTTCAATTAATTATGTCCTCGGTGTTCGAAAAGAAACAAAAGACACTTTTCAATGAATGTTTTGATGATTTCCCTTAAATACTCTCCTTTAATTGAAACACATATCCGTAACATTTTTATTCAATTTCTAAATGTGTTTTTAAACACATTATTGGGTATGCTCTTCATATACTGGAATATGGCAGATCCTATGAATTCCTGGAGTTGTTTCTTCTTTCTGAAAAGGTGTTTTTTTAACTTTGGAAAAAGAAACAAGTCGGAGGGTGAAAGATTTGGAGAATATTGTAGGTGTGACAAAACATTAAAGAATGGGTGGACTTAACTTGCCAGAAAAAATGCAGTAAATTAAAGTTTCATAAAATGTTTACTTCTTTCCATCATATAAATCCCTGAATCTTAACCGTGTATTCATGGTACAGATGTGAATTTAAAACGCTCTTTTCGAGGTAAACTAAATAAATATCGAAGGTATGGTGCCTGAAGATTTCTTGAATATCAATAGATAATCAGGGTCACGCGTTTTTCATCGTCTGACTACATAGTCAGCGCATGTTTGTCGGCTGTTCTTAAGAAGACTGTAGTTGTATATTGAACAAAACAATGTCATATTGAAAGGAGAAGAGCCGACAAACGTGCGCTTACACATAATTTAACAAAAAACATGTTCAAAACAAACTTCTCGTTTCCTGTTATGACTGACTTAACCTTGATTTGACTTCGGTTGACCTGTTAATATTACAATTCATCACGTGATGTCCACCTGCGAGTGTACTCGTGAAATGAAATATATGGAGATAATGAACAGTATTCAAGCTCAAAAGTCCATTAAACAATACAAAATAGGAGCAGAGCAAACACGGACCTCTAAACATCAGAGGTGGGATCAGGTGCCATGGAGGAGTGAGCATCCCCTGCCGACCGGTCACACCCGCCGTGTGCTCCTTGTCATGATCGGGAAATAACGGAAAAATCCGTCGACAATTCAGTGTGTAAATAATGGCCTAACAATTAGTATGAAAAACGTCAGTCAGCATTTGACTCAATGATAAATTGTATTTGCTGACAAGGTCATTGTATCGACCATAGAAGTTATGAAATGATGACTTTAAACGAGACAGCTGATATTCTTGTTTCATCAACTTGTTTGTCAATAATTTACCTCGTTTTAGAAATTGTACATACGTAGAGCATGCTCTTGCATATCGAATCAACTGAGAGATATAAACCCCGTATGCAGATGATGAAGGTATATTGCTGCATAAGTAAGGGAAGCTGACGATTGAAAAGTTAAAGTCATCACGTTTATCATAAAGCTTGGTTGTTAGATTACCATTAACGTCTTTTTCAAGTAAAATATCCAAATATGAAACAGATGTGTCAGACTCTGTGGTATCTTTTATCTCAAGCTCACCAGGATATATCGTATCGACATGGAAATAGCCATTGTTAATTGACAATACATCGTCGATATATCTAAATGTCGAGCTGAAGGCCACAGCAAGTGTTTTCTTCTTTTCACGTACAAGATTTTGGACAAATTCTGCTTCATATGAATACAAAAAAGGTCTGCTAATAATGGGTCGCAATTGGTACCCATGGGAATTCCAATAGATTGTTGGAAGACCTGGTCTCCAAAAACCACAGAGATATTGTCAATCAGAAACTCAAGCATCTTTTTAATGTCAACTTCAGAGTACTTGTGTGTACAATCAGAATGTTTTTTAACAAAATAATTTTGCAAATGACCAATGACAAGGTAAGTATATTTACGAGTTCCATTTTTATTGAAAAAGCAGCTGTCAATTATATCAAAAAACCTGGACTTTAATTTATCAAGGGGAACGGTTGTGTATAGGTAGAAAAGTCGTAAGTTTTTAAGCTGTTGATTTCGGTAAAATCTTGTGATTTCAAATTTTGCAAAAGTTCCTTGGAATTTTTAAGTATCCACATCTGATTTACACCATTTCTCGAATATATTGTTGCACAGTACTCTTGAAGTTTCTCCTTCACCACTGTTAATATCTTAGTGAGGAGTAAAAAAAAAGGCTTGGTTGAACATTTACTGGAACCCGCTATGTATCTTTGTAAGGATTTTTATGAAGTTTCGGAATCCAATATAAATATGGTAATTCAAATTCATTTTGATTATTTGGAATATTAAAAATATTCAAAACTGACATATGATTTTGAAGAATTTCTTCCTTAGAGAGGGAGCTACGAGTATAAGTTGGATTACCACTTGTAGATTTAAATCCAAGTTCCTCTAAAATACATTTAATATAATGTAATAATAATAATTTAATGAGCCTTACAAACAAAGACAATGTTGTTACCTGCTTTGTCAGCAGGGACCAGTTCGTACTGATCATGTAATCTATCTAATTCTTTTTTGACTTCTGGATTATTGAATACAGAAGGATAGATGGTTCTCATATTGCCCCTCAATCTTTTAATGCGTGATTTTAACATACATCTGATACACTTAATCCATTCTGACAAAGTGTCAAGGTCTTCTTTTTCATGTCTGGCCCATCGCCTGGCGTAGTCCTCTACAGAATCCATGATATTTATGAAATTCCGATGCCAGTTGAAGGATCGGGGTTCCCTAAATTTAGGACCTTTTAAAATTAGTGATCTAAGGTCCTCATTATTAACTATATTTACGTCACCAGTAATAACGTGTCCAGCAGGACTATAGTTATAGGGTGAAGAACATGAACACGATGGAGGATTATGTTTCAGATATTCGATATCTAGGCCCTGTAAAGTTTTCTTGTAATTAAAAAGTTTGGAAGCAATAGTCGATGTATATTTGTAGGAAATACAAGGTGTAGTCTTTAACTTGAAATATGGTGGAATACAAGACTGGACCCTTTTGTGATTAAGAATATTACTTATATTAACCGCGTCAATCCCTTTGTTGGCATATTGAATTTTAAGGAAAAAACTAGTGTTGTCAAATCGGACGACTTTTAGTTACCGGTTACTCGCTTACTTTTCCGATCGAGTACCCGGTTACTCGGTTGATTTTTCGTTACAGTTTCCATATCTATATTATTTATCTCATCCTTTATCTATCGGTAGAAATAAAACATAAATGTACTTCATATGAACTTTATTTACAATTACAAATTCAAACAAACATGCAATATCTTGAAGAATTTTGATTTTGGATGTCACTTGAAAAGGGTCGTTTGTTTTCTGTTTAAGAAAATAATTTAGACACACAGAGAAGACAAATAGATATACAGTCGTCAATCACCAACGGCTCTCGTTACGTTTTCCTTTTCAGCCCCTGATATACGTCGCGATCAAATATCAACATACCCCGTCATTGCAGGTTTATTTGTGGAGTGTCCAGTAAATCACTGATTTCCGAATATTGTTTTAATCTTAGTTGATTTTATGTATTTGTTGTCCCACCTGTATAGGATAAATCCATTTCAAATAATTTACATTTTACATATTTCGAATCCGCTGTTCTTTTAAAATACTTTCAAGCTTTATAAGTTGTTAAATTATGTTCTAAATGGTCTAAATGAGGTAATTATAACTCAGGTCTACAAACCTTGTAAAAACCCTGGCAATCAAAGCTATCAATTACATAATCTGTGAAAACTAATAAAAACAAATCGATCCTATTTGTGAACCACTAGTTCAAAATCTAACGGTAAATAAAATTAGGGAAATATGTAAGTATACATTTATAAACAATATAACATTTATTTTCTACGTATTTACTACCTAAAATGTACTTTATCCGAGTAACCGAGTAGCAGTTTTACTAACCGATACTCGCATCGTTCGACGGTTAACCGGTTAATCGGGTACTCGTTGACAACTCTAGAAAAAACGGATTGTTTTAGCTGCATTTTCTTCAGTAAAACGCGGGGGTTTAAAAAGCCTATGATTTGCAATATCCATAATCACAGATCCGAGCCTATATTCTGGTGTCGAGGAATCAAAAAATGGACTTTCCTTGACCTTTTCAAGAAGACTATTTAAAAGTTTCAAAGGGACAGAGTAAAGTTTGGTGCGAATATGATGTAGACCTAACTGTTGATTTACGTAAGGTAGTAATGGATCAAAAGAGACATCGTGTATTAAAGGTTTATTGTAAGACCGATGCCCATGACTACGCTTACGTCTCTGTGTATGGCTAAAAAGTCCCATCACATTTACATTGTTACACTGTGGACTGGAAAGATTTCCAACACTATCGACATTGTCATTACATCCATAGGGAAAGGCTGTTCTTAGCTTTCTAATCCAGAATTCTTCTCGTTGTCTACGGAAAGGTGTACTCAGTGATGGGCTGTTTGTGTGTTGGTAAATCTTTTCTAGAATTCTAACTTTCATTGACAAAATAGAATGATCAGGTAAATTAAAATGTTTGTATAAAAGTTGCTGACCCCCATTATTTATCTGAAATCTATGACCTGATGTTCTTTTATTGAGTGATCCCTTAGTTTCACCAACATAAACAAGTCCACAAAGATTACATTCTATTCCGTAGACAACATTAGAAGACTTGCAGTTCAGATTTTCCCAAGTTTTGGTACAGAAGCTCTGTCCAGTAAGATTACTGGTGAAAGAAGTGTTAGTTATCAAAATGTCACAGGTTTAACTGTTTTTCGCAGAACTTTTTGAAATAGAAGACATGGGATCGGAAAAGGAGTCTTCGAATATATCTCTAATAGAAACTTTACATTCTTTCAATTTTTTGTATGAACTATTGGTTTTATACCAAAACTGGGAATCTGAAGACTGTACATATGACGTATGTTTAATATCCCTGAGGATTATCCGAGGGGCACCGAATGAAAACATTTACATTGTATTCTTCAACCTGACCTCGATCTAAATCACGTCTTTGAGCGCGTTTGGTTGCCGTTTTCAGAATTTAGCAAATTAAATATTGTTTCAATTTTGTGTGTCCACACATTTTTTTTTTAAATTTCATATTGACATCGCTGTTATATGCCATACACATATTCGAATTTCGAGAGAGAAAGAGAGAGAGAGAGAGAGAGATGTCAATAATGATGCCGATCGATAGGCCCGCCTCCTATTACTATTTATCCTTGCTTCAATTTTGATTCATGGCAACAGGGCATTGCTTTTGTACAAATGTTCTACCTAATATAACCATGTAACTCTTTCTATTGCTTGTAATATATTTTGGATTCACTTCATTCACAGCTTGGTACAGTAGTCGCTAAAAGATCCAAAATAGGGCGTTAAGTCCACCCATTCTTTCTTTTTCTCCAAAAACTCTCTTACTATTCTTGACGTGTGGGTTGGAGCGTTGTCGCGAAGAAAAATAATGTAGCAGATGGCTGATTCTGGTTCCTTCCTTTCATTAACCTTTTGAATTTTTTGCAACACTTATTCTTAGTAGACTCGTCCAGAAATCGAATGGCCTTGCCGAATAGGAATCTGAATCACAAGACCTACACTATTGAAGAAAATAGCATAAAAACTCTCTTTGTGTTCTTGCATCTCTTTGCTCTTCCCATGCCTTTGCTTTTTTGGTCAACTACATATTGCTGTATTTTTATGCCCCCGTATCGAAGATTCGGGGGTATATAGTTTTTGTCCTGTTCGTCCGTCTGTTTGTTCGTCTCTTTATCTGTTTGTCCGCAAAAACTTTAACATTGCTCATAACTTTTGCTTGGTTAGAGCTATGGCTTTCATATTTCACATGTGTATTCCTTGTGACAAGACCTTTCTTTGTGTACCATCATATTTGCCCTTTGACCTTGATCTTGGAGTTTGACCCAGTTTTGCAAAATTTTACCCAACTTTAACCTTGGTCATAACTTTTGAACAATTGATGCTAGGGCTTTCATACTTCAGATGTATAATCCTTGTGACAAGACCTTCCTCTGGAGACCAACAACTTTGACCCTTTGACCTTGACCTAGGAGTTTGACCTACTTTTGACAAACTTTAACCTTGCATGGCCATATCTTTTGAACGGTTTGTGTTAGGGCTTTCATATTTCACATGTATATTTCTTGTGAGAAGGCCTTTTCTTTGGGCACCATTAATTTTTACCGTTTGACCTTGACCTTGATGTTTGACTTACTCTTGAAAAACTTTAACATTTTCCATATCTTTTCAATGGTTGCTGCTAAGGCTTTCATATTTCACAGGTATATTCCTCGGGACAAGACCTTACTTTGGGTACCAACATATTTGATTTGCATTTGAGAAAGTTTAACCTTCGCTATAAGTTGCCATAGGCAACAGTGTTTCACAAACACATCTTGTTTTCTTTAGGGTTCAAAGTAATGTATTCAAGTTCCATTAGAATTTCAGACGAACATGTATAACACAATTTTTTTTTCAAAAAATTGTTTGAACATTCTTACACGCTGTCGTTTTCACACATTTGTCAAAACATATGGATAACCATTTTTCAGTGTCAAATGTTTCTTTAAAACATTGCAAACTACTCCCAAAAATATGCCTACTAAATTTGCTATGCGTTTAACAATGAATTAAACATCATCAATGTAAGTTGTTGAATATTAGTAAACATTGCATTGATTGCTTTTAGTCTTGGTCGCCAAGGACGATAATCATCTTAAGACTTTGATGCCCATTTTATCATTTTTGATCATTGAAAACCACCTACTCATTTGTCTATAAGACAAACATTGGATGCTGTAAACATCACATATTTCAGTGAATATTTCTTTGAAATTCATACCAAATTTACAGCAGCTTTTATGAAGCTTCTAGCTTCAATCTTGTTTACTGATTCTTTACCATTCATTTTTAATCCAGTGTCTAGAATAGCCTTTGTTTTGAAACTATATGATAAAACGTGGACACCTACACGATTATGATTTATTAACGATTCAATTATGAGAGAAAGCCAAGATTAATGTCGTATGATTTCTATATTGTATATCATAGAGTTCAGGAAATAATTTATTGAACATCCCTAGTACTAGTAATAGAACAGCTTGTAATTTAAACTTCACAAGTTTTTACAGTTTTGGGCAGAACATTTCGAAATAGTTGATATGGGATCAGAAAAAGATTCTTCAAATATATCTCTTATAGAAACTTTGCATTACTTCAATTTTTGGTTCGAACTGTTGGTTTTATACCAAAATGATCATACATGTACTTTACCTTATTTTATTGCACTCCTAACATTTAGTTTGTTTTTAATAAATACTGTTTTAAGAATTTTAACACAATATCTCATTCAAATTGTGTAAAGCAGTTCGTCGTTGATATTTTTGATCATTCATGGAAATGTTTTCATATTTTCTTGACTTCAAATATGCTTATTTTCTTCATTAATATTTATTTTTTGTAAAAAAAAAAAAAAAAAATGTAATGAAAACTATTCTGTGAATAGACTTAAAGTGTCAAAAATTTACGGAAGCCTATTGTATAAATCGAGATCTCGGTTTACTTTTACACCTTTTTGAGAATCCCAATGCCCCTTCATGGCTTTCGTATATTTAGGACCTATCAAAAAATATTTTTGAATTCGATATATCGAATTGTCAAACTTGTTAGAAAGAATTTAATTCGTTATAACAATTTTTAGAATTTGTTACAACGAATTAAATTTGTTATAACAAATTTGTTGAATTCGTTATAACGAATTTTAAAATTTGTTATAACAAATTTAATTCGTTTAAACGAATTCTAAAATTTGTTATAAAGAATTAAAGTCGTATAATCAAATTCGACAAGTGGGGTCTATAGAAAATTGTTTGTAAATTCGTTATAACGAATTCAAAAATTGCTATAACAAATTTAATTTGTTATAACAAATTTTAGAATCCGTTTAAACGAATTTAATTCGTTATTACAATTTTTTTTAATTCGTTATATCTGTTATAACAGATTTAATTCGTTTATCACGAATTCAAAAAATTGCTATAACGAATTAAATTCGTTTTAACAAATTCGACAATTCGTTATGTCGAATTCAAAAATATTTTTTGATAGGTCCTAAATGGGCTTCCGTAAATATTGTATGTGATTTGTTGATATACATAATTATTTTAACTACAAATAGTATCAAGCATTTTCTGCAATTTATTTTGTAGTAAAACAAGTTGAAGTTCATTGATAATTATAAAATATTTTTGTTGCACTCCTGACTAACTCGTTATAACGAGACACTAACTCGTTATTACGAGATATTTATCTCATTATAACGAGTTAAATATTTTTTTGTCTTGTCAAAAATGAGCCTATCCGGCTTTCGTAGCTGTAAGATATGAAGAACACAAAAATTAATAAAGTTCTAGCAACGACAAGTTGTGATAAAATTGTGCATTATTTATAGTCCAATACTTCATGGTTAAAAAGCATGAAATTGTTTCAACTTGGCTTTATATTACAAATTATTCCCTGGTAACGTCATAAAACTAGCTTAGAATATAGTAAGAAAAAAAAAGATACATGTATTTTATAGGACATTTTACTTAATGGGACAAACACTGTTAGAAATTGAAATTAACTTGAAACATTCTACTCATCATTTTTTCATATTTATACATATTCGATCATTGATAATTCTAGCATTTTTTGTTGCACTCCTATTGAAGAGCATGTGAGACTTTGAAGTAGAATTGTGAAGCATAAATTATATAAGAAATTGTTCTATTGTTTCAGAAAAGTTGTGGTAGAATCATCTGAATTTTATTACAATTTTTCTGTGTCTTTTTTTTTTTTTAAATTTCTTAAACAATCAGATGAAAAGATAAACACAAATCTGTATTTATAAAATCGAAAACAGATCTGGATTGATAAAATCGAAAATTTTTTGGTATCATTACATTTTGTCTGACATGGTAAAACATTTTTTTCAGCATCAGCCATGGCCATAACTTGGTCAAACAAAATATACTAGTCTAAATTTAAAGCTCAATATTATGAATAATATAAAAATGTAACGATAATAATATCTAATAAAAATCATTATTATTTCTTTAACAGATCTTCAAAAAATATGAAATTTTCAAAATGTCACCAAAAGGTGTTGCACTCCTGACATTTTAAGCATCATTTTTGGGCATAACTTTTTGACAGGCATTTAGCCAGTATCAAAAGACACATGCTGAGCTATAGAAATTTATTCACATAGCCTGATTTTTTAGTGCAGGTTGATAATTCTGTGTCCTGTCATTCTTTTTGTGTGTTTTGAAATTCACCCTTAACCATTATTGCCAGATTCTTGAATTTCACAAAACTTTAAATCTTAAAATGAAAACCTGAATACCAAAATTCAATTTATAACCTGGTACGGTTTATTTTTTTAACCCTTTTCTTCCATTTTCGACATCGACAGCACCACAATTTGACCTTTCCGTGTCAATGTGACTTCTATAGACTGTGTGTTTGTTAATCTCTATTGTATATCTTTCCTTAAAGAACCAGAGTTAATAGGTATGCTGTCTTGACAAACACATCGGTACAAAAGCTGACCATGGCATTATGTTTAAACTCATTAAGGTCACTGCATAAACACAAGGACACCCAATTAAGAAAAGGTGGAGAAGTGAAGTTTGAGCCAGATAGGGACAAAGAGAGAAAACATATATTCCGGACAATGATTTTTACATGACATGTTTTGTCCCTGACCTTTGATCTAGAAAATCGGTTTAAGATCACTGCATATCCTTTACAACGGGCACTCTATGGATGAAGTTTGAGTCAGGACACCATAGAGTGTGCCACAACTGTTTTTTACTGACTATACACATTGATGGCCAACAAACAACTATATGACACTCGGGATTACTCCAGCCTTCTATCGTTAACTTTCCTTATTAGTCCCGAACCGGTGAAACCGGAGGGGACGATAGGTTTCCTCCTCGTCTGTCGGTACGTCTGTCTGTCTGTCCGTCCGTCTATCTAGCTGTATCTCCGTTTGTCTGTCAGTCGATCTGTCCCACTTGGTTTTCAGCACTTTTTTCAAAACGCTTGCAGATATTGAGCTAATTTTTGGTATGAGTGTATGTTGATGAATGACAGATCAAGTTTGGATTCTTTTCCACTTCAATGATTTCTGAGAGAATTACGAACTTATAATTTTTAACGGTTTTTCGCACTTTTTTTAAAAATGCTTACAGATATTGAGCTGATTTTTGGTATGTGAGTGTATCTTAATGAGTTACAGATCAAGTTTGGATTTCTTTCCACTTCAATGATTTTTAGGGAATTATGGTCTTTTTAATTTTTTAGGGTTTTCCTCACTTTTTTCTAAATGCCTGCAGATATTGACCTGATTTTTAGTACGTGAGTCTGCCTTGATGAGTTATAGATCAGGTTTACATTATGATCCGTTTCAATAATTTTTTGACGGTATTACGGCATTTTGAGTTTTTAATTGGAACCAGATTCCACTCTCCTATAGGGGACTAGTATTGCTAATGCAATACTCTTAGAATGCTTGTTTATGTAGCAATATTCCATCGTATGGTGCCATTGGATTTTTATGCCCGCGTATCGAAGATTCAGGGGTATATAGTTTTTGCCCTGTCCGTCTGTCTGTTTATGTTTGTGTTTGTCCGCAAAAACTTTAACATTGCTCATAACTTTTGATTGGTTGGAGCTTTAGCTTTCCTATTTCACATTTGTATCATGGCTGTGGTGTTTTCCCTTTGAAGTCAAGTGTACAATAACTGGAGATACACCGATGGGCGGAGCCAGCAAAACTGTGCCGTGTAAATAAATTATTGAACACCAAGACGATTTCAACATTTTAAATTACATGTATATTGAATCTGAATTACAGAATAAAACGGGCTTTGTTATATACAGAGACAAAATTTCGAAATGTTTTTACGGAACTCTGCAAATATTCGATCTACCGCATCGAGAAATCAAGTTGACATGAATTCCACAAACAAATACCTTAAAATATCACACCTATTGTAACAGTACCTTTTAGCAGGATATACGGTACCATCTTTGCTGTATTCTTTGCTCAACTAGAATAAAGTTCAGCTGTACTGCATCCATAGATGAAGAATTATTACCACAGCGTTTTTGTTCATGCCACAGCTCTCGAATACGCAAAATGATCAACGGGTATCTTTTTTTTCTTGATTTTCGATTAACACCTGAATTTCCCTTCTTCAACTTCGAATTTTTCATCCTTGATATCCAAAGGATTCTTATGAATTTCATTAACAATCCGTTTTTATATTAAGTTGGAGAGCTGCAATCCGACGTCCTTTCGCATGAACACACACATAAAATGTGCGAATTAAAAAATACTGGCGGGAAAGAGAGAATATCCATGCGGTCACCAGACAAAAACTATATTTTTTATCGGCGTAATGAAACGTCATGCTTGAAAATTTGGAACATAACAATTATTGACGTTTTGATTGGCCATGATACAAGAAAGTTATTGAATATTTATTAGTGTGTATCCTGCTTTATTTGGACGAAGGGGCGGAGACTCGTGCTTCGCACTCGTCACCGCCCTTCGTCCAAATAAATCAGGATACACCATAATAAATATACAATAGCTATTACGTGTATTCCTTGTGACAAGATATTTTTTGGGGTACCATCATATTTGACCTTGACCTTGGAGTTTGACCCAGTTTTACAAAATTTTACCCAACTTTAACCTTGGCCATAACTTTTGAACAGTTGGTGTAAGGGCTTTCATACTTCCCATGTGTAATCCTTGTGACAAGACCTTTCTTTGGATAACAAAAACTTTGACCCTATGACCTTGACCTAGGAGTTTAACCTACTTTTGAAAAACTTTAACCTTGGCCATAACTTAACGGTTGGTGCTAAGGCTTTTATACTTCACATATGTAATGCTTGTGACAAGATCTTCCTTTAGATACCAACAACTTTGACCCTTTGAGCTTGGAGTTTGACCTACTTTTGGAAAACCTTAACCTTGGCCATAACTTTTGAACGGTTGGTGCTAAGGCTTTCATACTTCACATACATGTATGTAATCTTTGTGACAAGACCTTTCTCTGGATACCAATAACTTTGACCCTTTGACCTTGACCTTGGAGTTTGACCTACTTTTGGAAAATTTTAACATTGGCCATAATGTTTGAACAGTTGGTGCTAGGGCCACATGTGTATTACTTGTGACAAGACCTTTCTTAAGCAATCTGATTAAAATCAGATCTTTGTTACGCTCCGAAATTCTGATGGTCGCTTTGTACAGCGACCATCAGAATTTCGTAGCGTAACAAACGTCTGATTTTAATCAGATTGTTTCTTTACGATACCAATAATTATAGCCCATTGACCTTGACCTTAAGAGTTTGACCTACTTTTGGAAAACTTTAACCTTGGCCATATCTTTTGAACGGTTGGTGCTAGGGCTTTCATATTTCACCAATGTAATCCTTGTGACAAGACATTCCTTTGGAAACCAACAACTTTGACCCTTTGACCTTGACCTTGGAGTTTTAACTACTTTTGCAAAACTTTAACCTTGGCCATATCTTTTGAACGGTTGGTGCTAGGGCTTTCATATTTCACATGTGTATTTCTTGTGAGAATGCCTTTCCTTAGGCATCATCAATTTTGATCATTTGACCTTGACCTTGATGTTTGACTTACTTTTGAAAAACTTTAACCTTTTCCATATCTTTTCAATAATTGCTGCTAGGACTTTCATATTTCACAGGTATATTCCTAGGGACAAGACCTTACTTTGGATTCCAACATATTTGATTTGCATTTGAGAAAGTTTAACCTTCGCTATAAGTTGCCATACAGAGGCATCAGTGTTTCACAAACACGTCTTGTTTTTAGTTCTTATGTTTTATAAATAATTTAGGAAACAAAACAACTTAACAATTCTTAGGCCCTGAGTATATAAATTTGGGATTGTGCTTGGGAGAGGAATGGTCCACAAGCACCTGTGATTGCATTGACAAAAAGTTACCAAGGTTCTATGGCATGTCAAACGTTGCAATATTCGATCTTTTCCATCTCTATTCTATAATTTTCCATTTTTATTGTATAATTTTTCATTTTTATTGTATAATTTTTCATTTTTATTGTATAATTTTTCATTTTTATTGTATAATTTTTCATTTTTATTGTATAATTTTTCATTTGTATTGTATAATTTTATATGTATTCTATTATTTTCTATTTGTATTCTATAATTTTCCATTCGTAATGTATACTTTTTTATTTGTATTGTATGATTTTCTATTTGTAACGTATAATTTTTTATTTTATAATTTTCCATTTGCATTGTATACATTTCCATTTGTATTTTATAATTTTTCACTAATAATATTAATTGCTCAGTGTTATCTACACCTTTTACGACTTAGGTCTAAAAGAAGGGACATATCCTGGTGATAAATATGCGATGAAATAACTGGTCTCTCGAGATTTTACAGTAAAAAGATGCATACTAATAAAAACAAAGAAAAGTGAGTTGTTGTTTTTTTATTCCAATCATACACTAGACAAAACTGTTAACGCAACGCTCAATATTTTCATCTGTATGTAGAAACATTTGTCTAATCGACACAAGTAAACTTTAATATGCCATTTTGCCCATTGAATCCAAATTTGCAGATGTCTTCGAGTCAAAACATGACCCTAAATTGGCCGTCTTGTCCGCAAACCAATTTCTCGAATCTGATTGCGAACCCCTTGTGTATTAGTTACCGGTGGTTGTCAGTGAGGTAACAACATATTTGGTGTCTATGTTTCTGAAATGATGTTGAATGATATATTTATCATATCGTGTAGTAGTCATCAAATGTTTTGGCATTTGTGTCCGATCAACCACACCCCCAGTTGCCACAGATTTGCGATACCATCTTTCAATAGTCGTGTGATGTGTATTAAACGTCGTGACCACGTATAGAATTTTCTAATCGCTTAGCAGTATTTCTTAACTAGGTGAAATGATTTTTTTACATTCTCACAAAACGAAGTGTATACATTCCATAAAACAAGGTCAAGGGCAACCAATTTGAATTCACTATTGAATTAAATAAGTTAAAAACAGTTGAGAATAATAATTATTTGGGTAGAAGTTTTACGTCATCTAATCGAAATGACCTCAATTATAAATGATCAATTATAATTTTGATAATCGATTAATAAATATATTAGTTTAAAGCAAATTATTCATATGGTTTCTTGATTCATTCTTCTTTCAATGTAACTAAATCCCAAGTAATAACTTAATGAATGAATTCACTGACACAAAATACACCAAAAAGGCATTTTAGAAATCGTTCCAGAAGTTTGTTTACCAATTTGTTCTTCATTCAAAAATGAACAAATTTAATACTTGAAATGAATCGATTATTAATCACTTACAGTGCTTCCGATTATTCCGATAATCGATTAAGAAAACCATCACTAATAAAAATATATATATGCATTCAATTTCGTACTTCTTTTTCCAGCTCAGATACGCCCTATATACCTCATATTTAATTTGTGACGGTTTTTGAAACCTTAATCTTCGTACAAAGAATTAAAAATTATTGTCTTCATACAAAGAACTAAAACTCGAATTCCTAAAAGCCACATACTTTGGTATATATATGCTAATTCATTCTAAATATTAGTGTATATAAAACTTTCACCATACATGCTATACTAATGTCATTAAAATTAAGAAAGCAGCCCAAAAAAAACCTCTCTACAACTTATATATGATACATTCTATGTTTTCCATACTGCCTTTGCTAGCTTGGGTATCACGAGTGAAACATGCTCTCAGCGCGTGATTAAAAGTCTGGGTCATACGCCTGCGAGGAAATAGGACAAGTAGATTACAAAGCGCGGCGTCAGTTAATTCAATCGCAGCTGGTAATTTTACAGGATACTGTACAACAAATGAAATGTAAAACGGAAAAAACCTAATGGCTTTTTCACATTACCGCGTGACGAACAAAAAATCTGCTTTTGAATAATATGTTAAAAATTATTAAAAAACATTCAACGCACACCAACATAAGGATCTATAAATAACAATAAAACACTATTAATGAATGTATTACATTTACAGTTCGATCAGGGTCCTTAATGCATGATTGCATAGTTCTGTCACATACACTGTTACATATTTTTATGGTTTTGGTCTGTCCGTTTGTCTGTCTGTTTGTCTGTTAATCAACTTTGTCCATAACTTATGAATGGTTGGTGTTATGGGTTTTATATTTCACATTTATATTCCTTGTGACAAGACCTTTTTTGGTACCAACATATTTGGCCTTTTATATCTTGACCTTGGAGTTTGACATACTTTTGTAAAAATTTAACAACTTTATAAACCTTTGCTTTAATCTTTGAACGGTTGGAGCCAGAGCTTTTATAATCACATGTGTATTCTATGTGTCCAGTTCTTTCTTTGAGTACCAACATTTTTTACCTTTCGACCTTGAACTTTGATTTTGACCTTCTTTTGAAAAAAAAACTTTAACTTTCGCCACAACTTTTGAACGTTGGGTGCTACGACTTTCATATATCACAGGTGTATTCCTTGTGACAATTAAGTCCTTTCTTTGGATAACAACATTTTTTACCTCCTGACCTTGACCTTGAGTTTGAGCTACATTTTAGAAAAAAACCTTCCCTATAACTTTTGAACGGTTGCTGCAAAGGCTTTCATATCTCACTTATGCATTCCTTGTGAGAAGACCGTTGTTTTTGTATAATTTTTAAATTCAGACAATAGTAGACTTCATATTTATTTACTACTTATATTTTACATACGGTAACTATTAGTGGTGATTAAACTTTTTTAACCAGTTATATGTTAGAATGGGTTTCGACAAAAAAATTGCAGTAAGAAGAATATTACTATAGTTGTTTCTTTAAATACCATGGGAAAATGTGTAGTCTTATGCTACAATGACGTTTAAACTTCGCATAGGTATTTGCCAAAAAGAAAGTTATATATACCTGACACTTTCGAACGGGTAGATAAACTGACAGGCATATACATTAATCTCGTACAAGCCTTTGTCTCATTTTACCAAAAAACGTTTGTACAAATTAGATCGTGTACTCAATTTGTTTAGCTGTTAGTTGAAAGCCTCAAACGGAAGTCGCACCTCAACACATATAAATATACACTCAAAACAAAACAAAACTATAGAAGGAATTTGAGAATTTATCAACAAAACAAAGGATATCGGTGAAGAATTTTGAAAATTTTCATCATTTGAAAAATCATTAAATGTATACAAACTAGGGATGTCAACGAATAGTCGACTATTCGACTATCAGTCGAATGGACCGACGATCGAATAATGAAACGACATTCGAATATTATTTTAACTAAATAAATGCAATAAATGAGTGATAGATGAAATGGAATTCTCATCAAAAAATTGAGAAACAGTCTTTCCTCATAGACAGCCGATAATTTCCCTCAACAACAACAACAAAAACGGTACATTTTCCATGTACGTATAGAAAGTACAACAATTATAAGTGCTTCAATACTGCGAGATTTAATTGTCAGTAACTGCCTGTGTTGTTTTTGTAATAAATTACCAACCAATATAATGGGCTTTGTTTGTAAAATTATTAATTGGACTTGATCTTATACCATGTACCAATTATCTTTTGTTATTTTAAGTTTGCTCGAATGCAGATATAAACCTGTTTTGATACTTTGATAATTATTAAAACAATGCGCTTACATTTTAAACTGCTTGAGGACATTTTGATAGCCCTCCCCCCTCCACTTTATTTCATAATAAGCTTTATAAAATATCGGCTGGCAATTTTTTAATGCTTACTAAATAAAAAAATTACTGCATGTACAGGCCGATTTATGAATTCTATTGACGGGGAAATAATAAATTTTGGAGAATTAGGTTTCTAAATTTATTTCATAAAATCATGCTATCCACGCTTACGTTGCATTAATTTTGATGTTACATTTTAAATAGATTAAAGTAAAAAGGTTTTTGAGTATGTACCAGGGAAGTTTGAAATAAAATTTTATTTTCAGAAAATGTTCCGAATATTCGACTATCGTTCGAATAATGCAATCGAATGATCGACTAAGGAAAATAAATATTTTGACATCCCTAATACAACATATATTTATATTATACATTATGCATATTGCGTCAATGTTTGTTTAAAATAAACTTCCTGAAGAACCAGATTAATCCAGACCTTGTTAAATTCTTACAACGCTTTTAGGTCCCTCAGTTATAAATCTAATACAGAGTGATTAAAAAAAAACAATTTCATTCTAATTTAAATGTTTGTTTTATTTTAAAGTTAGTATCATTACCCTGTGAAAATCTACAACTGTTGGAAAGTTTATAAAATCTAAATTTGACTCCGTTTTTCAGTATTGAATTTCAGATCTGAAATTAATTATGAAAAAAAAAACCTTCGGTTCCTCAATGTATTTATTTAGCTGAAGAAATTTTGCTGATGTACAAAATTTCAATATTCTGTTGCAAATATCCTTAGGAGTTTTTTTTTTTTTTTAGTAATTTCTTTTTAGGTTTTCAAAATCAATATTTATAAATTGTAAAACGTTTAAATTCAAACATTTTTGAGCAACATTTTATATCGCCCGAGAATTGCATGCACGTATCATATATAACCTGAACATAGTATCAAATAATGCTGATTCGTTTAAGAATTCAATATGGATTCATTAATGTTTAAAAGTTGAAGATAACTAACAACGATCGAACTTATAAATCAGGCAATTAATACGTATCATGAACAACAAAAAAGACGGACCTCGAAAACACCAGGTTGGATCAGCTAGGTGCCTAGCAGGGGTCACGGCGAGTGTGACCGGTCAACAGGGAATACTTACTCAATTTATCAGATAAACGGAGTAATCCATAATCAAAATGTATGATAACAATTGGTGGGAAACATGTCAGAATCATTATAACGACCACTAATTTTGCAAAATGCTGACGTTAAGTGAAATATAAAAACTCCTTAATATCAACGTATTTGTCAGTAGCCTGCTTAGGTTTAAAAATTGGTCGTACTCTTAACTTGCTATTGAGTGTCGAATAGTTAGGAGACATAAACAATAAATACAGGTAATTGTAAAATATTACTAAAATAAATAGGGAAAGTTGATGAAAAAGCTGGAGTAATCCCTTTTATGTTTAGTTTTGTTGGTAGATGGCCAGCAACGCCTATAGTCCGGAAATTTCAAAGTATGGAGCAGATGTTACGGTCTCTGTGGTTTCCTTTATTTCAAGGTCAATGAGATATATTGAGTCGATATATGAATGGAAATAACTATTGTTAATTGATATAACTTCTTCGATAAATCGAAATGTTGAATTGAAAGCCATGCATAGCAAGACTTTTCTTCTCATATCGGCTTTTGAAAGGAGCACAATCAGTGCCTATCGTAATTCCAAAGACTACATTAATATTGTCAATGAGGAACTCCTGCATCTCTTTAACATCAATTTTAGGGTATTTGTGTGATTAATCTAAATGAATTTTCAGAAAGAAATTTTGTAGAGGACAAATCACAAGATATAAAAATTTACGAATCCCTTTTGTTGTTTTATTGCGGTAGCATTGTCCATATTATGTCAAAAAGTCTCCTCTTTAATTCATCCTGGGAAATGATTGTATAAAGCATTGAAAAGTCTGATGTTTTGATGATATTAATTTTTGAAAAGTTTTGTGATTATAAAAATTCGAAAAGTTCTTCAGAGTGTTTGAAAATCTATATTTAATTTACACCACTTCCTGAATATGTTGTAGTACAATGCGTTTGAAGTTTCTCCTTCACAATTAATGTTATTGCGAGGGCTTGGTTGAATATTTACTGTACCCTGAAATATATCCCTTAACCGAGTGCTCACTTTGTTTTATGATAGTAACTATTTTGTACATCCTGATGTAAGGACTAAGTATAGAGATATGCTTTGTTTAAAAAAAAAAACATATTGCCTTTAAAGAATTGCTTCATGGCATAGTTGGTGAACCAGTACTGAAATTCTTGATAAGGACTGATAATTCATCTACTAGAAATCTCGTATAAATTATGAGGTCACATACTTAAAGGAAAGAGACTGAGATTAGACATTGATATATTTTAATATATTGATATGCATGCACGGATTGGAAAAAAAAATCAGAAAAAGTATTGCTTTGATGTGCATAAAAAATTATTGGGTTTTTTTTTCTACGGCCTAAATTGGATGTCAATTTCACTCGGATAGCTTAGTCGAATAATCAGAGAATTTATTTGAGTGGTAGTCGAATACTCGTTTAAACAAATTTTCTTCTTCCAGTTTAACTTCCTTCCTTTCTAGACTGCCTATACAATATTTAAATCATGATGTCACCGTCAAATACAACGTATACATGTATCTCAATAGTAATTTTGTAAGTCTTATATCTAACAAAATTTATCTGATTTTATAATCATATTATTTTATTAAAAATCATTTTTTTTTTTTATCGCATATTCTATTTGAATACGCTTCATTAAATGTCCTGACCTAGTTTGTCCTTTCTTTTGATGATGCTTGACATTAATCTACTTGAAGTCATTAAAAGTGTCTAATTCCACCTGAATCACTGACCCATGATTTGTAAACAGTTAAAGTGTACTTTTAATCAAAACACGAAATATTATGAAATTTTGTACAAACATTAATTTCAATTATGAAATTAATGCTATTTAACATTTCAAGAAATATCAAATAAACAATTAGTCTCCCTAATCACAGGTATGCATAAGTATGTAATGATTCTTGTTCAATAAATAAATAAATAATAGTTTGATCCACAATATCAATATCAGCATCTAAGATTGGACATCTTAAAACCTCTAACTAATGTGACGAGCATTTGAAACTGGCAAAGGATTGTTAGTTGTTTATTCATACTCGTTCTTGCTTGAAAATTCTGAAAGTAATTAAAAAATTATTTTTACTGTGTTTTCTTAAAAAAAAACATTTGCACAAATGCATCCAATCAAGAGAAACTGACAAAACTGTAAATATGTAAGAAAGTGAGAAATCGCTACGCATTGAAAAATATATGATACAGGTACCGTGTTTCATATATTGCCTTACGCCCATCGATTCCCGCATAACCGGAGTTCAAATACAGGGCAATCAATGGCCAATTACCTTTGTAAATACCGGATTTAGGTTATTTCTAACAAGGTCAATGACAGAAACCTTTTGTCCTGACAAAGCCATGGAATATGATGAAAAAGGTAGCGTTGCCACCTAAAACTTCGTGGCCAATTGCTATTATTATTTTAAAAAAACCAAAAAACATTGACGTCATTAAGTGACGTCGGATTTCAGATGAACTCCAAATTTGAAAAGCAAATCCCGTATAAATGTATTTTATAGAAACATTTTAAAATTGTAGAATAAGAAAATATTTTTGTCGCTTTAATCTTGCAGCAACGCTCCTGTTATGCATATTAATAAAAAAAAATCAGAAATTTTAGAATTCAGATTAGCATCAATATTCCGAAACCTCAAATATTTGTTTTAAAAAAATGCCCCGTTGCTGAAAATTCCTGCTTGACATTAACTCAATTTGAACTTTGACCCTTTTACTACTCATTAACCTTGATCCTTTCTTCTCAATATAACTTACCCTTGACTTCTTATTAAACTTTTCCCTTTATTACTTATGAACCTTGGCTTTAAATTCCACCAGACAAAAACATATTGACATTATCATTATTAACATTATTAACGTTGTAGACAATACTGTGAGATAAAAAGACATACAGGCAAAACAAATATAAGGACATGATCTTCGATATCAGAAGATTGATTGATTGATTGTAAGTTGTTTAACGTCACATTTGAGAATTTTTCTTCCATATAGAGACATCATTCACCATATACCAATAAAGAGCTTCAAATTAAGACCTTTACGCGGCAATAAGGACCATTGAGGGATCTTTATTGCCAACGCCTGCCGTGACACGGGGTCTCGATTTTTAAGGTCTCATCCTTCGAGACCAGCAACTTTCACTACAAAGTGCCGAGTGCTTGGCGAAACATCACGGAGCGAGCGTTCTACCGACTGAGCTAACCGTGACGGTAATCGATTTCAGAAAAAAAGCAAATGGGAAAAGATCTTAATTTTTTGCTTTTTGCAATGTTCCTTGTTTAGAAATCAATCAGTTGGGTGATTTTTTCTATCGAAGTGGTTAAGTAGATAAATAAATACTATTATCTGCTAAATTTGAGATAAAGTATGTATGTATTGTTTTACATATTCCATTTTTTTAATTGAATGATAAATACCTATGAAAATTGGGAGACCACGAGATGAGAACATCGGATCATTAGTTTTTGGAGTAAATTTTCATTTGAAGAGTAGTGTATAGAGCATAGTCACCTTGATATCACCTGTCAATTTAGTCTCGGTCTATTTAATAAATCGAGAAATTTTTAAAAGTTTATTTTCTTTTTTTTTCTGTATGTTACTTCTTTTTTTTTAGATTAAGAACATCATATCCTAAACAAATGAGGGAAAATAAGATTAAAAAACCCCGTAACATTCAAGAGAAATTGCTATTGAATAAGATATATAAAAGTTAAAGCTACCCGTAAATCTTTTTATTCTATTTTATATAATTATCTAATGGTCTGTTTTAAATTAATTTCAAGTAACACAAATGCCTGCCTGTGTTTTCTATACTGCCAATTCAGCTGGCAAATTGTTTGTTCTGACATTGACCGATTTCCCAGCTGACAGCTGTTATCATTGTGTCGAATCACGCCAAGCCATCGTTTATCAATAACAGACACCGCGCGCACAACCAAATATGGTCATGAAATGGAACATTTGCTGTGTTGCTAGGCGGAAGATATATTTTTAGCGTTGAAAAACCTGAAACGTTTGCCCACGATGTTGAATGAATTAAATGCCCACGGGAGTCCAACCTTCTTCAGTCTTTTGTAATATAGCAATTTTTAATTGAATAATCTACTATCAACTGTCAAATTACCTAATACGACAATTTTCAGTTACTTTATCACACACATGTATTGCTTGTATCTAGCTCACACACTCTCTCCTGAATCAACATTTCTTTAATCTTCTCACTGATAGTTGACCTCCCCAATTCACCATTCTAATATATCTTGCAAACTAACATTACCCTATGTTATCACGTGTGGGTTGTTAAACCAGGATTTTTTATCTGCCTTTTTCCTTGTAATAGCAAGGAACGATTATAATTATCTATTCAACCATGTATATGGGTTATGTATCAGCTCTTCTCCTCTGACCTGAATTTTTTTTCTTAAATAAATCTCCACTTTTTATTACTCATGCACTGTTTTATTTTAAACAAAAGTAGTATCACATGTTATATAACGAGTGAGTCATTAAATCAAGATCCTTGATATGAGTAAAATACACTAAGAAAATCTATGGAAGCTAGGTGGCTAGAGAAAGAAGCTTACAAATATTGGGCAAAAGATTCAACTACGGAGAGCAAAAGGAAATGGAAGATTTTTAGGTCCCTTAAATCATCTTCTGTCGTTGTTCGCCCTGTCTGTGTCATTCTATGGATGAAGGAGAGAAAATCCAAATGTTATTGTCCAAGCCCCCCTCTTTCCCCCGGGCCTTAGGGTGGGCAACGTCATCAAAATATTTAGCAGTCTTCTTAAATCTTTTATTAATAGCTACTTTTTAGGTCACCTAATGAGTCACTCAGGTGACCTTTTGCTACCTGTTTTCGTCCGTTGTCGTGAGTCGTCCGTTAACATTTGAACATTTTCAGTTTCTTCTCTGGAACTGCTGAACCTGTTTTAACCAATATCGGTGCATAGCATCTATGAGTAAAGCGGAACAAAAATTGTGATTTTATTATGGTCTCTGCCCACTGAGGTCTGAGGAGTGGGGCCAGAACCATCAAATTGATGCAATCTTTAAAATCTTCTTCTTTACTCCTGGATAATAAGCGGTCAAACTGTTCGCATTATAATAAATTAGCATTGAATCCTCTGCCAAAATTGTGAAATTTATGACCCCAGGGTCAAGGTTTCTAATGATAGGGCGGGGTCCTATGGATGATATAGCAAAAGTGCATAAATTCTTTTAAAAATCTATTTTGCTCCTTGGCATTTGACAGAAAAAAAATAAGTATATGGTCATAATGAGCACTCAAGGGTTCCTCTTCTAAAATTGAGAGATTCATTGATAGGGGTTTCTTTCGTTAGGGAAGGGCTCTTTTGATCATGTAGTAAATATGCATTAATGCTTTGAAAAATTTGTCTGCTACTTGAAAAAAAAGCAGACAAACTAAGATCGTGTTTAAAATGTGCAATATTGACTCTTCCAAAATTTGTGAAATTTATGTCCTCTGGGTCAGGAGTTCTAATGTTAGGACATGGCCCTACAGATCTTTTAGTGAAAATGCAAATATTTCTTGAAAATCTTCTCTGGTCTTAGGTATTTCGCAGACAAAACTAAGAACATGGTTATGATGAGCAAGAGTTAGGGAAGGGCTCTATTGATTATGTAGTGAAAATATAATTCTTTGAAAATCTCTGCTTCTGGGCAAAACGCAGACTAACAGAGTGCATGTTTTTTGTGCAATGATGCCTCTCCAATAATTGTGAAATTCATGACCCTTGGATCAGGGGTTCTGGATTGGGTGGGACTCTTTTATGATCATATAGTAAAAATGCATTAATTCTCTGAAAATCTTCTCTTGCTTTGGGTAATTTGCAGACAAACCATGTGTATTGTTATGATCAGCAAGATGCTTCTTCCAAAATTGTGAAATTATGGACCCTGGACAGGGGTCCTGAAGTTCTTTTGAACATCTAGTTAGACTGCATTAATTATTTGGAAACCTTCACTGCTCCTGCAGACAAACTACATTTAAGTGCATGTTTATGATGAGCAAAGATGTCTCTTCAAATTTTGAATTTCTTGGCCTCTGGGTCAGGGTTCTAGAGCCAGGGTGGGGCTCTTTTATGATCATGTAGTAAAAATGCATTAATGTTTTTAATATCTCTGCTCCTGGGTATTTAGCAGACAAACTATGTACATGGTGATGATGAGCCAGAGTGCTTCTTTCAAAATTATGAATTTCATGGTCCCTTGGTCAAGGGTTTTGGGGTTCGGTAGGGGCTCTATTATGATCATGTATGAAATATTTACTCTGCTTAGAGAAGTTATTACTCTTTGTTATTCACATTGATAATTGATCACTGTAAATGTAACTAATACAAAAATCGAATTAAAATATATAAAAGATTTTTAATGTTGAGTACAAAAAGTACTTATGCAGTTTTTAACGGTCAAGTAGACTTGTAAATACATAAAAATGAGACAAAACACCTTATAGTTTAATACATTAAGGCCAATGGTTTAGGGAGTGTTCAAGGTTTAAAGTGTAAATGCTGTGTTTTATGCTAAAACAATATTGTGTTGCTATGTTTGATGGAAATGATGGAGTATAATTAGCACCACGCATGCAGGCAAATATATAAATCTACTTTCTGAGTTGTAGCTGATTACCAATCTCTTTGTTGATCCATGATCATATTATTTCTCTTGCTTGTAAGCAGCAAATCTTCATCTCTCAGTTTATTTTGTTTTTAATATACAATGATAAAATTGTCATTCTATGGATCCTTAATAGGGTTGATTTATACTCAGATGACCGTTAAGGCCCTTGGGTCTCTTGTTTACACTAAAATAAGCATTTAAACCCCTATTTAAAATGTAAAATATTGATGCCCGGGTCAAGGGATCAGGCTCAAGGGTGGGGCTAAGTTTATCATATGTTGAAAATACCTGGCATTTATGTGTTACTCCTTAGCTTGGATATCTAACAGGCAAAATGTTCGCACGATAACAATGAGCACTTAGACCTCCATCTGTTCAACTAATTGAATTAGTCCTATATCGAAATTGTTAGATTCATATTACCTTAGGTTCGTGGTTCAAATCCAAGTGTTGTGCTAATTATAAGTTTGTCATTTTTGAAAATACATTAACATTTGAAAGCATTCTTCTTTGTTCAAGACCCATCACAGAAGCCTAGTGGTAGGGCGATTGCTTCGTAATCGGGAGGCCCAGGTTCGATTCTCCGCGTCGTTCACCGCGCCGCTTCAAATATAAGACTTAAATGTAGGTAGTGACTGTTCCTTCGCCAAGCGCCCGGCACTAGAAGAGAAAGTCACGGGTTTTTCGGATGAGACCTTAAAAAGCGAGGTCCCTTGTGACGGTAGGCGTTGGAACGATAAAGAATACCACTGCTCAATGGCCCTGAGTGCCGAGTAGAGGTCTAAATTTGAAACCCTTCACCTCTATATGAGTGAAAAATTATTCTCGAATGGGAAGTCAAACAACATACAATCAACCAATCTTTATTCAAGAACATCTGGCAGGCAAACTGTATGAACATATTGAGCGTCAGATTTCTACCAAACTTACCAGGCTTCATTGTTTTTTCCATTTTTTTTAATACATTGTACCTTTGAAAATCTTAAAGCTTTCTGGGAATGTAGTAAGCAATTTGTGTGCATGATGGCAGTAAGCTATTAATCTTTTCCAAATTGTGCAATATATGTCACAAGGACTCCTAGGGTGTGGATAAGTGATTAAGAATATGAAAATTAACATAGAATCCTCACCAAATTGTAAAATTCAATGCACACGAGACCAGAGTTCAGTTTCAGATGGAGCTGAGTAGGTCAGAGACTGAGAGTCTCTGATACTTAGGTGACCGTCGAGGTCTATGGGTCACATGATACTTCAATGTCCTTTGAAACCATGGACCTCTTGTTCAATAAGGATAGAACAATACATGCAATCGCTATTTACCTGGAAATCTTCAATCATGCAATCTAACTTTTTTAAATTTTATTAGTATCCTAGCTATCCTTTCATGTGTGCTTCCTTTTACTAGGCTCTTAAGAATTTATAGCATCTTTTAGAGAAGGGAAATAGAAATAGCCAGGTTGACTACACTCCCCTTGGCTTGATGATGCTTCGAGCCCTTAAAAATTATATTTTAACCTGAAAAACTCTTTTGAGGGCTTCTGTAGGTTAAACGGTATTTATGATGGTTAGAACCTTGGAGTCCTCCACCACAAATTCATTTCCTTGTCTCTCATTTTCAAAATTTTCTTCACTCTTGGAAAACTAGCTTCAAAATTCTTGCATGATAATTTGAAAATATTCAATCTACCGAAATAGTTAAATTCATCTACATAATTACTATTATGAAAAATGAACCCTCAACCATTACAAAATGTACAGTATAAAACCTTGATTTATAAGCAAAACACTCACAAGGCAGGACTTGGTTGGTTATGCATATATTGATAATGCATTCCATCTTTGAAAAACGCTCCAATATATAAATAAATTACACTATGTAATTACTTCCTCTTTGAATCACATAGATGTGCAAACATTTTTTTAGAAAAAATTTCAAAACACTTTTCTTGTAGAATATTTAATAAACTTTTGAAAAATTATCCATGTGTTGTAGATCACCTAAGGCTTTTGAAATCTCCATATTAATGAAGAAACCTGTTATTAGAATAAGCTGCATGGTGACATGCTGTTTTTCTGATATTACATGTAACTGCTGATTAAATACATGTAGTACTGATTTAATCTTCTTTCTTAGCTTAAAATGAAAATCATGGCCAAATTTCGACAAAATACACAAGTTTATACCTCCACATCCATAGCAAATCTCATAGTTAAATAAAAACAACTCAAACGTGATTTTATACAGGTTAATTTTTAAAAAAAAATTACTTTGTTTACTTCTTGCTTGAATGAGCGAACCTACATCATGAAGCAAACATTTTTTGTTGCAATTAGTATGGATAAGAAGTATATCTGAATAAAGGATATTTCCTTATAGACTTTTAGATATTCCAAACTTGGCAACGTATATAGTTAAATACGGATTGTGATGTACAATGATAAGAATGAGCATTCACTTCCCTGTTGTCTTTCACAAACTTCTTATTGTTATACATATGTAAATGTAAACGGTGCAATGTTGTACAACTGTTACCTAATACGTAATAAAAATGTTAATGACCTTGATCCATATATTCATCAGATCAATATGAATTTTAATGATAATCCATCACTTGCTAACCGGTCACGGTAGCCTTGACCTTGTGCTAGGGGGTTAGCTTCTTGATCGGGAGGCCCTGGTTCGATTCTCGTTCGCCCCGCCGCATTAAACCTGCTACGTAAACACAGATAGTGACTGTTCCTTCGCCAAACGCCTAGCATCAGAAGTGAAAGTCACGGGTCTTTAAAAAAAACGAGGTCCCGTGTCACAGTGGGCGTTGGCATGATAAAGAACCCTCGCTGCTCAATGACCCAGAATGTAGAGTAGAGGTCTAAATTTGAAGCCCTTCACCGGGCATATGGTGACGTCTCTATATGAGTGAAAAATTCTCGAATGGGACTTAAAACAACATACAATCAATCAACCAATCATCACTTTCTATAACTCTTTGATTCAACATCAAGTTGTCAAGGCAACTAGATACTGTCTAGTGACCCTCACCTTTGAAATATGACTTTGAGGTGAAGTACGTAAGAACATTGCCTGAGTTCAGAGGCAAAGACTTTCCATTTTTTATTCATCGACGACGGGTTCAAAAGTTATAGTGAAGAACCAATAAGTGAGAGACAAGAGGTAAAACAACATATCTCCTGATTCAGCACATGTACTTGTGGACAGACCCCCCCCCCCGGCCCCCCGCGCCTCGATTTATAACCCTCGGACTTGTTGAACTTTTCCACATTATACCTTTTTTAGACTTTTTTAATCATGTATATATCCATAGAAAAAGATCTGGCAAATCCCAAATAATTTCCATACAAAAAATAAATACCTGACAATACATAATTAAGGTGTGCCATCTAATGCCTTTACATTGTACCCTCCTGGTCTTTTGGGGTTGTAAAATATGTCCTTATATTATATTGCTTTGTCTTTACATGTATTTCCGTCTTAGATACTCCTATAAAATTAACTTAATTTGCTTCTCATGGGAATCCATCAACGTTAATCTAAAAAAACAATAACCATATTTTGGAAATTCCTTATGTAAAAGAAAGGGAAGTACACCAAGAATATATTTCGTATTACAATAAAATTACGGTATGTATTGTACAGTATATATTTTATCTTGCATGGGTTGTAATGTTTCTAAAGTTCCATTCTATATTTTAACTACTTGGGTTTTTTTTAACTTAATTAATACAGTACAATAATATTTTATTACAGTAACATTAATTAATTTCCATGGTCATTACAAGAAAAATGTCAATCTTTTCTCCAATAAGGTAGTGGTTATCACTGGGTTAACTAAGTTTTACAATAAGCCTAAACCACTTTAAACTGGCATGCTAAGTAGATTGCCGCGATGAATCATCACCACTCCTTGTTGGCGCGTGTCTACGTGATTAAACACAGCTATATCTCCTTCCAGCATTAACGATAAATTTTTATCTGACATAGCATCCGTTATGAGTCACTCCGCTTTGTTGTAGAAAGACATAAATTACATAATGTAAAGGTTAAATAAAAAAAGATCAACATGTGCTCTTGTTTTACGGTGGATAGGTATAATGTTTTACCGTTATCACGAAATATATAAGGGTTTGTGTGTTTTTTTCCCTTAATTTACACTTGAGTTAGTGCCAATAACATGAGTGTAACATATACAAGAGATCAGGAGGAATGTCATTATCTGATTTGAAAAAAATAGGCAATTTTGCTTCAAGGTCAAAGAGATAGGCGGAATGAACTTTTGTCACCGCCATAACGTTGTCAGAAAGTCATGAAAATGACAGATATTGATGAAGACCAGAGGTTATCTTTAGAATTCCTTGCCAACTTTATATAGGTCTTTGCACAGTTTATTTAATGAAACACAAATCTATATGGGACAAATCTATATTATAATGAAAACATGTATTTAAAGAAACCTCACACCCTCAGACTGTATGTTGTATAATTGGCTTACTTAATCGAGCAACTGAAAAAAAAAATAAAAGCGTTGGCTCACATTTTTCTCAACCAAAGCATATTCCAAAATAAAAGCATTTGATATGGTGAAAAATCTTTAATGAATACACCTTGTGGTGCAGATTCCTGTAAAATAAACATTTCACCATATTTTTGGACAAAAAACAAATGACCACCCTTTCCCAACCCTGTATACTAGTATTATCTTGTAAAAAATAAAAGTATATCTATATCAATGGTTAATAACGCAAAGGATAATTGACAAACCAAATTTCAAAAGTGACCCTCATTTTCGAAAAATAACTCTAAGTCAAGGTCATACTACACTTTTAAATCGTGAGCAACAGCAAATCTATAGCTTTGTCTCCCCCAGCAGAAAGAGACATGTCAGTTTTAGTATGGTTGTCTACCTGTCTGTCTGAAAATCGTGTCATCCAATACGCTTATAGTTTGGACTCAAGGTCATACCTCAAAGGCCATGGGTTTCCGAGCATGAAAAAGAAGAAAACACCATATCTGAGCATGTTGTTGCTAATGCTGATGACCCAAACTTGTGTTATGGTTTTGACTCAATAACATTTCTTCATGCGCGGATCTAGCGGGGGGGGGGGGGGGTTCGACTGGGATGGACCCCCCTTGAAAAAAAATCCTGGATCCGTGCCTGTTTTTATTGGTAATGGTCACTGCACGGATTTCTATATCTGGAATTCCTTTCCAGGCCATTAACTGTAAGAACCCTTGACTGAATAGACAGATATGGGTTTTAAATTTGAAGTCAAGTTTGAATTCATTCCAATTTAAGGATCGGATACGATTTTAACATCTTATTGTCCCTTGGCCTCAAAGATGTGACCTAGAATCAAGTCAAGTCACACTTTTTAAAGGTCATCATCAACAGCATATTGAAGTATGAATTCGTTCTAATAAAAAAGTGAAAATAACGAGCAGTGATCGATCTCAAGCATTCCTTGTTGACCGGTCACACCCACCGTGAGCTCTCGCTATTGATCAGATAGACGGAGTAATCCGTAATCAAATTTAGTAATAAAAACTGACCTAACAATAGGTATGAAACATGTCAGTCACCCAATGATAGTATGTTTCTGCAAACAATGTCACAATACCGATCATTTATAGAATTTTCGAAATGCTGACTTTAAACGAATTTTTTTGAGATCCCTGAAGCATCAACTTATTTGTCAGTAGCCTGCTCGGTTTAATAAGATGACCATACTCAGAGCATGAACTTGCGTATCAAATAAGTTGGGAGAAGGGGTTTTAAATTGTTAACACATTTATCGCCCAAATGATCCCCGATATTTGAAATTTCACTTTGAATTAAGATCATAGATTTAGGTAATGAACAATAACAAACTACATCAGACTGAATCCATTTCAATGAAGGAATCCAGAATTGTGGCCAAGATTTTTTGATGATTAAACCAACCAGTAGGTGTTAGAGAGAAAGGTTGAAGTGTTTAGCATACAAAATCACTGTAAGCAGCTCACTCTCGATAAAAGAATGCTTTTACATGGTAGAAATTCTTTTTATCATTTTTGCAAAGGGAATGAAATTCATGTGTCCTTTAACACCACAAACCTCTTTTTGATATGTGGGGTAAATATTTCATTTTTTGTGGGCAAAAATGAAAGGAATGTGACCTTTTTTTGCTATGTTTGAGGTTATTTTTTATTTAAATTAAATTTCAAAATAGCATTTATAATCGTGCCTTTCTACAAACTAGTAGTTTGTAAAAATTGTTACAATTTCATTTTTGTCACAATAAGAGGATATTGCGGTGTATGTACTGATATAATTTTATCCCAATCTGCTAAACATGTTAAATGGCAAATTAAAACATGATCACGGAAAACAAGCTATAACCGAGTGAAACAAGATGTGTTTGTGAAACACTGATGCCCCCGTATGGCAACTTATAGCAAAGGTTAAACTTTCTCAAATGCAAATCAAATATGTTGGTACCCAAAGTATGGTTTTGTCTCGAGGAATATACCTGTGAAATATGAAAGCCCTAGCAGCAACCATTGAATAGATATGGAAAAGGTTGAATTTTTTCAAAAGTATGTCAAACATCAAGGTTAAAGTCAATGGTCAAAATTAATCGTGCCCAAAGAAAGGCCTCCTACCAAGAAATACACAGGTGAAATATGAAAGCCATAGCACCAATCGTTCAAAAGTTATGACCAAGGTTAAAGTTTTTCAAAAGTAGGTCAAACTCCAAGGTCAAAGTCAATGGATTACAATTGTTGGTATCCAAAGGAAGGTCTTGTCACAAGGTTTACGTATGTGAAGTATGAAAGCCCTAGCAGCAACCTTTCAAAAGTTATGGCCAAGGTTAAAGTTTTCTAAAAGTAGGTCAAACTCCAAGGTCAAAGGGTCAAAGTTGTTGGTATCCAGAGGAAGGTCTTGTCACAAGGATTACACATGTGAAGTATGAAAGCCCTAGCACCAATTGTTCAAAAGTAATGGTTAGGGTTAATGTTCGGTAAAATTTTGCAAAACTGGATCAAACTCCAAGGTCATGGTAAAAAGTTCAGATATGGTGGTACCCAAAGAAAGGTCTTGTCACAAGGAATACACATGTGAAATATGAAAGCCATAGCTCCAACCAATCAAAAGTTATGGCCAAGGTTAAAGTTTTTGGGACAAACAGACAGACAGACAGACGGACAGGGCAAATACTATATACCCCCCAATCTTCGATACGGGGGGCATAAAAATAACTTTTGACTAAGTTTACGAACCATAATTTAACTTCTTAAGAAATAGAAAGTGTCTAGGCTACGCAAATATCGACATTGATAAATATTCGCCGTTTCTCTTGTTGTTTCCACAGAAAACTCGAAGATTTATACATTTTTTAGACGGGGTCACGTGACCCCATCTATTAGTTTACTGTCAGTCGAAGCCGTGCGTAGAACATATGAATTGAATCTAAGCTGTGTACGCGCCATCGATCATTGTTTAGGTGGCAGGGGATAGTTACGTACTAAAGACTCGTCAAAATTCTTTAAAAACTGAGATATCCCCTGTTTGATGTGATATTTTATGTAGAAAAATGATCAGAATAATTATGGGATACTTTTGCAGTGTAGCAGAGTGCTTGCTGAAAAAATGATGTGCAACATGTAGGTGTCACTATGATGCTTAGCATATACAGAGTTGTAAATGCGAAACTAAGACACGTGGCCAGTTGCAGAGGAAATTCAGCTGGAAAGCAGTAGGACTTAGAAGGAAGGTGAATGACCCCAGATCATTTGGTGAATTTTCATTAGGGCATGCATTGATTTACAGCATACTGGGTGTTTTATTCTCCTGCTCGGGACTGGGTTAGGCTCTATGGGTGCGACTGAGGCCCAAATCTTCGAAAAACAAGCCAAAATTTAGGGAGTCCCCAAGTGTATTTTCGGTACATGTGCACTCTAACGGGTAGATTGCGTGTTAATAGTTGACATAATTTGTGAGCTGTGGGTATATAAAGTGTAATTAATTAACCCTCAGGAAACTGTCCACGTGTACATATTTTTATTGACCACATGTATATGTGTACCTTCTCGGCACATGTTTGGCATTAAAAGAAACTATCCCCTGCCACCTTACTTCCGGAAATGTCATATTAAGTCGGACCCTGTCAAATTCGGACAATACAAAAAGGTTTTTTGACTAGCGATGACTAATTACCTTTCAAAGAGTGAATGGAAAAGGTGTAGACATTTGTGTTATATTTTTTACAGTCATGTTAAAACAAAATTAAGTAGGTATAAAAACCCTATAAAAAATTTTCACCAGTCATGAAATTTATAAAATCATGAAACTTTATTATTCTGATCCCGTCTTTCAGTACTTTATAAGTACTTTGATTTATATTTAAGATTTCGCCAATTCGCTCTTTGATTATATTGAAATAATAAGAAGGAAAACTTATAAGAAGAGCGAAAAAAGATATCAACTAAATTAGGGGAATATACATTGACTTTTAAATGAGGTGGAAATAAGATAAGTTTGAAAGCTATAAAATATCATTATTTACTGAGAGTCGTTGGCAAAGAGAGTGGTGAATGGATATGTCATTCATTATTCATATGGATTACTTGTCGGATACCTCTTCCATCGAATTTCCATCTTCAGAATCAATATTCCTCTCCATTTCCGATTTCTAGAATTTCTGTCGCTTTCAAATTTACTTCAACATCCAACTTTACTAGAGCCCAACAAAACAAATCGTGTCATTATTCCGTCCACGTTTTCACGGAAGGTTTTAGATCTTGATTTTTTCACTCTTTACACACGTAGTTCAATTCGTTTTATTTTTTCTTAGCCAAACGCTCAAGTGCGTTTTTTTTCTAAACGAAGGATGTCTAATATCTGTCGTTCTTGTCGGCGGCGCCGTTGTTGTGACCTTTTCACATTTTCAACTTCTTCTCCAGAACCACAGGGCAGGTTTCAATCGAATTTGACACATAATATTGGGCGAAGGGAATTCAGTTCTCTTTTAATGAAGAACCATTGTCACTTCCAAGGGGAGATATTCAAGAAAAGACAAAAATCTAGTCGATCAAAAATCTTCTTTTCAAGAATCACTATGTCAAACAAGAAATTGGTTTGAAAGCTTCCCTACATATAGTGTAGATTCAGGTTCGTTCAAATCATGGCCCGCGAGGTTAACACGGGGTCAAATACGAGTCAAAGTTTAACATGGGAATATAAAAGAACAAAATCTTATAAAGAACAGCAAGACATGGTATTGAAGTCATATTAATATGCAAACATCCTCGGTGTGTATGTTTAAATCGTAGTTCCCCGGGGGTAGGGTTGGGTCACATAAAAAAACGTACATTTGTTCACAGAACATGTTAGGTTAATATTTTTTTTGAGCTGTACATTTCCATGTAAAACGTCGAACCACTTTCTCGCCAAACTCTTCACTTGGGCGCATGATTTAACGCACTACTGCACTACCTGATGATGCTTGCAGACTGATTTGACGAATCATTCCTTAACTGTTCTTGAGAGAAATATTTTTAAGCATTTTCCTTATATATTCCAGTTTCAGTTAAAATTTTGACCTATAGTGGCCTCTTCCTACCCTCTTCCACCCGAAACCATGGTCTAAGCAAACTTGAATCTTTACCACCTGAGGAAGCATGCATTTTAATATGATTAATCATGGCCCTGCTGTTCCTGAGAAAGATTTAAAAAGAGCTATCCCTTATATGCTAGTATTCCAATGTGAAAGTTTCGAATTTTGCACAAGTATTATAGTTTTTATATTCTTGATTAATATTTTGCTTTGCAGTGCTTTTGCATAGAAAAAGCCTTAATGCGACTAGGCACGCTGTAGATTAAGTTTTTAGAGGACATTTTTGCAATCGAGTACTAAATTACCTTCCATGTATCTTTTTTCAGTAATTGGCATGTTTTGAGCAAGGGTCTTCTTTACTCGACCTGAAATGTTTTTATTTTGGTTTAAAACACGGGAGTGTTCTGTGTAATGATTTTTGAAAACAATGAACTCGAAAATCAGCTCGAAGCTGTTCTTTATGTACACCTTTAATCAGAAGTAGATACTGAAAATGTTACTACCGTGTGTGCTTCCCTAGAATTTTCCAGAAAATGACTTGATATTTCAATAGAACTTGGCACAGCGCCATAACTCAAAGTGCACAAGATTTTGACAAACACAATGCAGTTTTTACACGTCTGTGACCGGGAAACAAAGCTGGTTTAAACCTAGGTAAAATATTCTGGGTCGAATAAAGAAAACCTTTTCTCAAAACTTGCAAACGACTAAAAAATTTGTAGAAGGCACTCTAGCGGAAAAAGTACTCAATTTTGAAAATGCTTTTTGAAAATTTAACTTATGACATGCCTAGCTAGTCGCATTAGGGCTGTTATTCGTGCAAAAGGGGGGACAATTAAGTATCACAAAGTCACGTATCAATCATGTATAAAAAATATGGTATATTTAAAAAAAATTCATTATATATTTTTACTTTGATCATTTTAGGAGCAATACATTTTTTTTAACAATGTGCATTTATTTTGTTCACAAAAGCATGTTAGGTTATTGCATTTTTTGAGCTGTATACCAACTTTATTTATTTATTCCAATGTAGCAGGATCACATCAAATCAATAATCGTTTTCATATGCAACCATTCCCAAGTTATGTGAATTCAAGGGTTTTTTTCTCGAGTGGGAACCTGTGGGACTACGGTAGGCCACAAAATGGGGTCAAAATAGTTTATGGGAATAAAGAGGGAAAAATCATTTTAAAAATCATTTGAAGAACAGAAGTATCAATGCGACTGTCATTGTGGCTTACGGACCTTTTGTTTTTATATGTACATGTATCTCTATATAGCGACTAAGAATGACGAAAATGAAAATACATTAATTGCCTGAATTCAGAAACATGGGAGTGGAACGATATCCGTTTTGCGTCTCTCCATAATGTCCGTTCAATTTTACTTGCGTTCACATTGCTATAAATTTTTCTCATTTTAGACTTTTCTACGGAACCAGCAAGTCATTTTAAACCAAACTTGGCATGGAGCATATAGCCTTGAATGACGGTAAGTTAATTTTGTTTAAATAACGGACCTTGCCTCTTCCAGGGGAAGTTAAATAAAAAAGGGGAAAAAATCGAGTAGGGTCATTTAAAATCTCAAGAACATTGCATGAGAAAGAAAATATAAAACTTACACCAAAGTTTTCTGACAAAGTCGTGGATTCAAATTTGTTCAAATCGGAAATGGCGGGGCCAAACTGTGGGAAATCTTTACATTAGAATATACATTGGAATATATAGGGAAATCTTTTCAAGAAAAGCAAGGCTTTGATTACTAATAATAATTTTTAAAAAAAAACATCCCTAGTTTGTTCAATTCATGGTCCCAAGGGGAATATTTAAGGAAATATTTTTTTTGTAAATCAAGCTAAGCAACCCCACAATAAATCATTTTAATATGAAAACATTACCAAAATGCGTGAATTAAAGTTTTTCAAGTTATGAACATTGGGGTTTGGGTGGGGCTAAAATCGGGGATTGAATTTTACAAAAAGCATATCTACAGAAAAGAAATCCTCCCAAACAGCAATGCTTTGTTCGTTATATTGGTATTTAATCATCGCCGTAGATCCAACCACTTAGGGGCGCTACAATATTGGGTCAAAATATTTCATGGGAATAAAGAAGGGGAAAATCTTTCAAATATCTTTATCTGAAGAACAGCAAGTCAAATTGATTGAGGGTGAGTTTTGGCCTATAGGCCTCCTGTTTCGTATCCTCGGCGTATCTTGCTTATCTTCAATATGAATTTATATACTACTGCCCGTAATTATGCCTCCCTTTTAAGGGAGAGACATATTGTTTTGTCAGTTTTTTTCCTTTTCAGCTCACCTGAGCCAAAGGCTCAGGTGAGCTTTTCTGATCAAAATTTGTCCGGTGTCTGTCGTTGTTGTCTTTGGCGTTGTCGTAAACTTTTCATAATCCCATCTCCTTTAGAACCACTGGGCTAATTTCAACCAATATTTGCACACAGCATCCTTGGATAAGGGGATTCAAGTTTATTCAAATGCAGGGCTTCTTCAAGGGGAGATACTTGTTATTAAGATTACTAGTAAGTGGAAATTTCATGGCATCTTTCAAAAAATCGTCTCAACAATTAATGGCCGATCATAGTTTTATGTAGTAATATTTAGGAAAAATCTTCTTTAAAAAAAAAAAAAACAAAAAAAAAAAACAAAACTCAATACCCCATTTTTAAAATCAAGATCAGTTTGCTTCATACAAATATCGCCAATGCCATAACACGAGAACCCATTGAGAATGGGACTTGAAACTTGGAAAGATACAAGAAAATGAGATACACTTCACTTTTCCTTGTTTTTTTTTTACCTTCACTGATTTCTTAAATCAAGGTCAAACAAAACAAAATCACGCCATAACTTGAGAACCATTTGACATTAGGACTTCAAACTTTGAACATGAAAAGATGACACTAAAGTGAGAATCCATTCTTTTTATCTTTCTAAATCAAGGTCAAATAAAGATTTAAAAAAAAGAAACATGTCAAACATGGAAAGAAGAGATTAAGATGAAATGTACTGCATCAATGTTTTTCTGTACAACTTTACCCATTTCTTCTATCGAGGCCAAACTTAAGAGTCCAGACCATAAGTCGAGAACCTGTGACAATAAGATTTGAAACTTGGAAAATACAACATTGACATTCAAGTGGGATGCACCATAATGCATGTATTCATCTTCTCACCCATTTTATCCCTTCTCACCCATGTACGTAATCTCGAAGAAAACAAAATCCATGCATAATTTGAGAATTCTCTAACTTTTAGACTTCGAAGTTGCAATATTAAACGATGAGGCTACTACGCCAAAGGGATGCAATGCACCAAAAGTTTTGATTTTTTTTTAAAGGTACATTTTATACACTAGTGCATGTATCTTCCACCAAAGGAATTTCGAATTAAATCAATTTCATCTAAGAACTTAACAATGTCGTCATTAATTTATCACGGGAAGGAAATGCCAAATTGTAATCGATTTTGTCTGTTAATCTTATTATGACAAATCTAATTACATTCGCTGTTGCAGCGCAAAATGATTTTTCAAATTGCGTAACAGGTTGTCTGTAATAGACTGGAGTTCATAATGCTAAGAGATGTCTGAAAATTGTAGACAAAATTTATTGAATCTTTTTGTTCTTTCCTTTTTTTTTTTTTGCTTTGGATTTTAAAAAAAATGCATAAAACTAAAACTAAAATTGAAATTATCAAATTATTAATTGAAGATTTTTCCACAAGTCCGAAATAAACTGAGATAAACAAAACAAGCCGACAACCAAAAGGGGACAGATTGAATGATTTAGTGAAATCGAAGGTAATGTGAATATATCACATACACTTAAAAGAAACCAGCTGGTGTAGAGCTGTGTATTGTTGATAAAATCTAAACTGACGAAAATGCGTAGAGAGTTTGTCAGTCAAACCTCAGTCCAAATATGTACAAACAATGAACAAGTATGCAAAATATGAAAAAAATGTGAAAAATGGGTACACTGTCAATTGTTTACATCTTGGAGGATAGCAAGACACTGTATTTGATATGCGCACGGTATATTTTAAGTAGCTGCCGTTTCACCGCATAAATTGTCTTATTAGTCCCCTACCGGTGAAACCGGAAGGGACTATAGGTTTCCTCTGAGTCTGTCCGTCCGTCTGTCTGTCTGTCTGTCCGTCCGTCTGTCTGTCTGTCCATCTGTCTGTCTGTCAGTCTGTCCCACTTGGTTTTCCGCACTTTTTTCCTAAACGCTTGGAAATATTGAGCTGATTTTTGGTATGTGAGTGTATCTTGATGAGTTACAGATCAAGTTTGCATTTCGTTCCGCTTCATTGAATTTTGACGGAATTACGGCCTTTTCAATTTTTAGGGGTTTTCCGCAATTTTCTTCTTTACGCTTTCAGATATTGAGCTGATTTTTGGTATGTGACTTAATTTTGATTACTTATAGATCAAGTTTGCATTTCGTCCCGCTTCATTGATTTTTGATGGAATTATGGCATTTTCAATTCTTAACGGGAACCAGATTACACTTGCCGGTAGGGGACTAGTATTGCTAATGCAATACTCTCAGAATGCTTGTTAAATCTCATTCCATTGCAAATGGGAATTAGTTATCAAATGCATTCCTGAAACCAGGCTTTCGACGCATGAAGTATCATGAAGTTTAACAGAGTATCATGCTGTAAATTGTATTGCAGCAGAGCCTACAAAAACACGATACTAGTTTTATCTGATTATTCGGCAAAGGAACATGTAGTTTCCTTTTATCTATAAGTTTAGGTCCGAAACATTATGATTTGAGCTCAAATATCAAACCCCGAATACTAAACCGACTGAGCAACTTCGGTGAAAAAAGAATAAAACGAACTGCAAAAAATGGCCACACAAAGATAAAATCCTACACAAGCGTATTACTGACCCGCATTTCCGTTAATCTCGAATTATAAACACTTACTCCACATCATTTGGATCTGTGACCCCCCCCCCCCCCCCAATAAAAACACCTCAGATTAACTATTTATCAGACCAATCATGATGAAAGTATAAACTTAGTAATAAGAGGCACTCTTAAGGAAATTCTACAGAACAAAAAATACTTGTGACAGAAGCCCTGTCCTACAAAAATAAAATCTCTGACAAATTTTTCCCCTTCAGAACACCCAATGATGCAAATCTGAGAACCTCATTCTAATTTATTCTCAAAATCCACACAGAATCCAACCATCTTATTTTTAGCAACAAAGGTATACCGTTGACCAAAAGTGTGACCAAAAGCAATACCCTTGAGGTTTTCATTACACCAATCTATGGCGCTAAAGAGCAAGGGCCACTTAGGGCCTTTTTAGGTCCTGTGAGTTTCTGAAAAATCGAAACTGCTCAGTTTTGGTTGACAATGCAGTGTTTATCACTTGGACCCTTCGTGACCGTGTATCTATTGAAGATGACGTAATTTTCTCCATAGTCCATGCATTATGACGTCATGAAAACCTCATTTTTACCATATTCTGTAGATTCCTTTAAAAGTGGCCAAACGTTGGAGTATTTTTTTCAATATTTCATATAGAGCACAACCTCTGATCCAAAATATGCAATTACGTAATGAAAAGTCTGTTTCCTAAGATCATAAAACATGTTTTAATTTTTGGATCGAGGGCTGTGCTCATATTTTAATTCTTTGCTGAATGTAGTTAAATATGCCTGTTTTCTGCAAAATTCGAGAACATTGCATTTTCACAAAGTCAGTTTTTCCAATACCTGAATTCTCAAAAAGAAATTTTGTTACAGGAAATGTCTCTACTTTATTTTGATATATGAAATGGGACAGAGGGTGATAGTCAATTAATTGATACAAGAACAGGGTCATTTTATGCATAAAGTGAACCTAGCTCTTTGTTGCCGATTTTGTAGAGTTTATTCGATTGGAAGCCATAGGCTTCAAAATAGTTGGATATCTTCTGGTTAAGTTCTGAATGATCTGAGCTCTGTGTACGAGGGTATTGTCATAGTCTAGTAGCTAACAGTCGTGCAATGACCAGCCATAGTTTAAATTCCCAAATTTGCGACATACTGTCCTGCGTAATAGCCATGTATTTTACCAACCACAAGACAGAGTTCCAACTTCGCAGTATGTAATAATCCCCACGCCATAATCAATACCCTTAATTTTCTTTCGAAGACACGTGCACTTGGAAATGTAAGATTCTTCAAACGTCCTCCATACCGACATACAAGTTTATTTGGTGGTTTTCACCAAACCTACAAAATCTGACTTTCATCGGTGAAGTTAACAGTAATCCAATTATCATTAACAGTGAGTTTTCTTTTTTAATACACCAGGACACGCCCATCTTTTTTCTGACTGTCCAATGATGCACATAAATGTTCGGGACCATGCAGATGCTGCCATTAACTTCATTTATTGTGTCATTTAAAGCGCGTTCACTGTTCATTTTATAACGAGGAACGAACCAGTTCCGAAACCGCTGCCACATCTTTAACAAATTTTTAACAGCCCCCCCCCCCTCTTTTCACGTTCATATCTTCCGTAGGTTAATATTTCATCTAGATTCTTGATATTGTAGATTCTGATATCCCTAATCAATTCGACCCTCATTTCAAAAAATCAATTTTACGTTCATCTATTTGTAATGGTTGGGCTTCTATAAGCAGGGGATATAGGCCTGGAAAGATCACTTTTCAGAGCACCTGACTGATAATAATAAGCATTCTGAGAGTATTGCATTAGCAATACTAGTCCCCTACCGGCAAGTGTAATCTGGTTCCGTTCCCGTTAAGAATTGAAAATGCCATAATTCCGTCAAAAATCAATGAAGCGGGACGAAATGCAAACTTGATCTATAACTAATCAAGGTAAAGCCACATACCAAAAATCAGCTCAATATCTACAAGCGTATAGAAGAAAATTGCGGAAAACCCGTAAAAATTGAAAAGGCCGTAATTCCGTCAAAAATCAATGAAGCGGAACGAAATGCAAACTTGATCTGTAACTCATCAAGATACCCTCACATACCAAAAATCAGCTCAATATCTGCAAGCGTTTAGGAAAAAACTGCGGAAAACCAAGTGGGACAGACTGACAGACAGACAGAGGGACAGACAGACAGACAGACGGACAGACAGACAGACAGACGGACGGACAGACTCAGAGGAAACCTATAGTCCCTTCCGGTTTCACCGGTAGGGGACTAATAATGTCTCGGGTTCGATTCCAGGTCCAGTCATAAATGTTTCCCTTTCCAGTTACATTCGGTGTCGTGCATTATTCTTGCCCTTGTAAGTGAGAGCCGCGCTAGGGGCTAAAGAATCTGGGCTGCATGTTTTGAGGGGCAAAGACAATTTAAGGAGGCAGAAATGCAGTGGATTTGACTTTAAAAGCACTGGATATATCAGTGGTTAAAGCACCCGACTAGTAACAAGGGTGTTGGGTTCCACTTCCGGCACCTAGCCATAAATCTTCTTCATTCCTATTTAATGCTGTTGACCAACCCCTGATTTTGCAGGACAAAGTCCTGCCAGATGAAAAGAATTTAACTTGCTTGCGTCTAACAGAGAGCAAAGGCAAATTGAGAAGGGAGGAATGCAGTGGTTTTGGCTACATGGACTGTGATCACGGTCCAGCCATAAGTGTTCTCCTTACCAGTTACAGATTCTTTGGTTTTTCAGCACATTCTGATTCACGTGCCGATATCAATGGGAATGAGGACTAAACAAATTTATAAATTCCATATCACTATATTACTTTACCTAGTCCTCTTAGTGCCTTGAGCACATAAAGCGTGTGGGGTTGTTTTGTTTTTTTTTAAGCATTTTTTTTTTACATGTTAGGGTTTCTAACCCTAAGCAAAACCCACTGGACTCGGTGGATCAGTGGTTTTCTGACGTTTTCCTTCCCTTAGTGAAAGGTTCTGGTTATTTAAAGGTGCCGGAGACTCGCTTTTCGTGGCCGTCGCTCAGCTGCCGTAGCATTTCCAGGGTCACAAAATCGAGGTGTGGCAGAACTTATTTGAGACGGTGGACATCAACTCGAAGTTTCGTTGGTGAATCTCCGTGACCAACGAAACATCCCCTCGAGACCCTCATCAGCATTTGACCTCCCCGGGCTGTCACACTCTGCAAGTGTCGATCAGTATAGATAAAGCTATTTGTGTCGATAGTATTTTCTCCTTTTTACGCCTCGTGCAATTCTCCTTTTTACGCCTCGTGCAGTGCTACAGAGTGCACCTTCGTGCGTCATTGCTGGAACATGATGAGTCATTAACTTTGTGAGTGTCACGTGGTATGTATGATTCATGCAGTGACGTAACAGGTCGAAGTTTAAAAGACACCATTTATTTGACAGTACCCCAAATATTCTGTTAGTTTTATTTATTTGTTTTAGATGATGACTAAAAAAAAATTTCAAATATTCAAACGGGTTTTCATGATGTATTTCATTTATTTTTAGATCCGCCTGGGCGCCCACCGCCCAACCATTTTCCACTTCCTGCTGTTCAAATCGAGGTTTGTTCATGGCGGCAGGTTCGTAGGACACATTGTTTACGCAGCTGAACTAATGCGTTTTCCAGTGTAGATAAGTTCTTATAGTTAATGTTAATGGCTGAAGCAAGTCCTCCTCTGGCTGAAAACAGCAATTTGCAAGTTTGTGTATTGTGTGCGTCGGATTTAAAAGACAAGAGTCCGAAATTATTATCATGTTTACATACTTTGTGTGAAAACTGCTTGAATTCTCTATTCCAAGTCCAAATTCAGCAAAAGCGTCCAAACGAAGAAAATGGAGACATAGCGTCAGAAGAGAAAGGAGAAAATTTGGGTATAATTTTTTGTGTTAAATTAATCATTCTGATTCATAATTTATTTAATGTTTTTGAACGTTGTTGAAGTTTACTGTGCGATGTGGTAAGGGAAGCAACTCTTATGTTTCAAATCAACAAAATCAGCGAGTATTTCGTTGATTTACATGGAGATTCAAATGAAAAAGTTGGCAACTTGTACCCTTTTTCGAACTATTACTTGTTTCATGGAGAAAAAGAAAATTCAAGCAAAAGTGTAAAGTTAGATAGGCCTACCCCAAAAATCTGAAATATGAGTTATGACCACTTACAGTTTCAAGAAAGATACTGACTAGCTGATGAATACAGTCATTATAATTTTAAAACCATTTTGCTATAAAATAACATAAATTTGTAAACCTCAAGCTAAAAACTAAACAGGTTGGGAACAATCTCCCAAATGGGATAGAATATTGCAAATGGGTCATTATGACCCAAAAGAGCAAGTAAATATATCCTGTATAGGCTATAACGTTACACCACGATTTTTTATATAAGAACAGAAAATCTTGATTCCATAAGATGCCCATCACAGTGCTGAAGAAAAAACAAACCTAACATGTTGTTTCAATGAAAATTTACATGGTTTCATCCCTAAGGCCAACATTTTTTAATAAAATGATTTATGGGAGCGCCGACTGCAATTTTAGCTAAAACGAAATAAAAATAAAAGTCCCTGTTGTTGATTTTATCAGGGTTCTCCACAAGGGGTTTTACCATGGCGGCCCGCCATGGTTAAATTTATGTGCGCCATGGTTAAAATCAGCAGCCGCCATGGTTAAATTTTTATTGCATTTCAGTATTGACAATTAATTTTTAATGACCTGAGCAGTTAATTTTGTTTATACTACGACTGGCATGCACCTCGAGAGAAAGCGAACTGTGCTATATTAAACAAACAAACGGTCGTTGATCGGCGAATATACATGTACCCAGGGGTCTAGAATTACGCTTTCCCGTTGCCCGGGGCAAGTGAAATTCATCTCGGGAAAGATAGTTTTCATGACAAACTTACCCGAACGGGAAAGTAATAAATTTCAGGCTGAGCCAGCAAAACTTTTCGAGTTTATTAAAAGAAATCAATAACAATAAACATCCAATTACATTGTATTAGAATCTGCACAAGTCTGCTACATTTCGTTTATTTAATCTCCAATACTTATCAAAGGAAGTACAATTACTTGTATAATATCGGAACCAATCCGGAAAGATCTCAAAATTACGGAATGGCTTTTAAAACAGAAATGATGTTTTGAAAACAATGTTTTGTCAAAATGTGATTAAATCAATAGATATTTTAACAAAATAATAAACAAGTACATAATAATTGCTTTTAGATGGTGTATACATTAAAACCACACAGTAAAAAAAATAACAAAATAGAGTTGTTTATATTTTTCTAGATTTTTGTTTTCGAGTTCTGTTTTAGGTTAATTAATGAAATGTTTTCAAATAAATAAACCAGTAAATTAAATGATTTTCTGATATGTTTTCAAAAAAAAAAAATCAGTAAAACTAGATGATTTTTTCCATCTTTTTGGGGGCAAGTGAATTTTGAATCTGGGCAAGTGGATTCCCAGTCAATACTTGCCCGTGGGCAAGTGAATTTTAAAAAAAATTCTAGACCCCTGTGTACCTGTATACCGTGAAGCGAGAGTCAATCAGCTGGTTATCAATATCTTCAGAGTTAATTTTCCTGTACACACGTAATTTCTTATCCCATTGTATGTAATTAATTCCTCTTGCTCCATTTTTGAATATAATAATTTTATTATCTTTCTGACAAAATGGACATGAACACTAATGACTAATCACCAAGTCTAAGTTTTAGAGTTACCTCCCGTTTTTATGAAACGTCGCGTGGCGCTATTTTTAGCACTGGAGCACATAGAGAAGTAAACAATGGAGGAAAATCGGCGAAAAATGCAGTATAGAAAAAAAAAGTTTAAAAAGAACAGAACAGAGAAAGCATTATTACAGTTATGTCAAATTTATGCCCCTGGTTATATTAAGTTTTGATACTTATACCATATAGTAAGTTTTCAAAGACCATGCAGTTAAAAACTCAGGCAATGTTAAGATGTTTGTTCGTGTGTTCGTTTGTGTGTCTGTAAAATTTTTCCACCCAAAATACTAGATCTACTCCTACATCAGTTTTGATTCTATTTAAATAAAACTTTTCATGCAATAGGCAAGATCAATAAGAACTGTAAATTAGTTTTTGAATAAAATTTGACGAACATTGTATGTTGCAATGGTAACTTTATATTAAATTTTTAAAAATATGAAATTCTTTTAAACCATTCCCACAGTTTTGGTCAAATTTTGGTACAATTGGTACTTTTGTAAAGTAAGATACACAATCCTTTTTATTGTTTTATTTTATATTAATCTTTTTTGGGGGGGGGGGGGGTTCAATTTTTTGTTTTGCAATGATTACGTTTTGTGAATTCAATCCTTGATTAATGAAGCTTAGAGAGTCTAACAAGCGTTCATGCTTTCGATCACATTTCGCTTTCGCGCAGCTTCCTCCATGGTTAAATTTTCAAATGTGGAGAACCCTGTTTTATTTTTAAATTTCCCGCCCATCAATGCAAGTGCACTAAGAAAATAAAATAATGTGCAAATAAGTTGGCAATTCTTATTGGCTGCTTTATTGAAAGCCATTATTATCATCCAATGAATTTACGTTTGTTATCAACTGTTTCGGAAGTTTATAAAACGTGCCAACATGGATGCAGAAATGTCAAATTCTACAATAGTTCAGAATACTTTGTCCTTATACACGATAGTTTTTCCAAGTCAACCATAGCTAACAGGAAAATCAATTAGAGTATGTCCGATATATCGAAGTTCAGTTGGAGTTCAAAAGGAATTAAAGAAATGATCAGCATAATTTTACTAGAGGATATGTTGACAGGACTGTCAGTGTTGCTTTGCTGTGGGTACCATATACATTTATTTTACAATTTTGATACCTTTGATGAACCTGATAAAAGAATGGAAATCGAAAACAGACATTTGAATTTTGTTAAGAATAAAATGAGATGTTTCTTACTTGCATGTACATCCAAAAAACATTTCCAAACTTGCAACATTTTAAAAAAGATCATATGCAGCACTGTACAGATTGGAAATTCATAAGTATTTTATTGTGTGTAACCAGGGTTATGTATAATTATTAAAATGTTAAATGCAATTTGCGCTGCTTCCGTATATGTGAGTATGTGGTATGAAAGAATTTGTGTGAATGTGGTATGTTATTTTAAGACACTGGACAGACGGTCACATGACTTTACAATTCTATTCACTAAATTTCCGCTTTTTCTTACGAACGACCCGCACTCCTATCCTAGCCATTGAACTGGTTAGAAGTATCACTCAGTGTAACTTCCATACAGATAGTTTTATTTGTATTCTTTCTTGTGTGTGTCCAGGTAAGAACTAAAGTTATAAAATGTTTTTTTATGTAAAGTCTAATATGTTTCAATTGTCTGTCGAAATGTTTGTAACGTATGTGTTTTGTGTCGTCTATATGTTTTGTGTAATTATAATATTTCAAGTTTTTGTTTACCATCTTTATTAAAAATTTATGAACCTGAATCAGTTTTTATCTGATATTCTACCACAATGAATAGATATAGGCAGACACTGACTGCAAACGAAACAGTATTTAATGTGTTAATACTTTCAAGCTTTCAGAAGTTTGTTACTGTATATACTCGCCTATAAGTCGGTCTGCCTATAAGTTGGTTGTATTTTTTTTAGCTTAAATTAGAGGGATTGACCCACTAAAATACCAGTCTTTTTATAACTCGCGTATAAGTCAGATAATGAGTTTTGGACCAAAGTTTAACTCCCAAAAAACCGACTTATAGGCGAGTATATACGGTAATATTCATTCTGTATTGTAGAATACAGGTTTAAATCATGATTCTGGGTTTTATATTATATTGAGTAATGAGATTCTCTTTGTAACAATATTTTCCATTTTTGATTTGTTGGTTCATGATTTTTTTCAGTACTTTGAGCATAGGAAGTTCTCTTTATGAACTTTTTTTCCTTGGTCATCTTGTTGAGGTCATGATAAATATTTTGATAAGAAATTCCTTAGATTTCCCCCATTTCTCATAAGGGTTTAATAGTCTAATGTCTGTGTTGTGGTTATTATATTTTAAGTTCCACACCATATATATGACAATTATTATCAAATAATTGAAAATCAAAAAATCAGACACTTTTTCCAATTTTATTTTTATTTTTTTAGTTGACTGCGTAAAATATGGAATTTTATTTTTATTTACTTAATAATCTACCTTCAGTGTTTTCCCTTTATCAGAGCTGCCAACCCTTAAGATTTTGCCATAAGGCTTACAATTTGAGCATTGAAAACTTAAAAATTTGTATAATTACAGAGTACTATATTGGTAGAGTTTTTTTTTTATTATTATATTTGGCAGTATATCAAAGAGAAAGAAAAAAATTAAAGAAAGATAACTCTAACTGATGGACACATTTTTTAACAAGCTTAAGATAAACAACATGGTATTCTGGCTTCATTATGTTTTCTGATATGAATTTAATATGTTTGACACTAAATATTATTTTTAAATATACCTAATATTTTTAAATTTTATGTTGTGATAATACTCTTAGTGCCCCTTTATTGACTTTGTCAAATTTTCTTCATAACATGGTTAGACATCAATTTAATTTTGGAAAAAGTAAGCCTCGTTTCATACCTCAAACCTTATTCCAATTGAATCTAATACTTTTGTTGTTGATAAAAATCAGTGTTAGGGATTTTTATTTTTATAATGAAATTTAGAACAGAGAGACATTAAGCCTTAAAACCATACCGAATAATAAGTGGGTCAGTGGCAAATTCCTTGCTTATTTATAATTTGAAACTTCTATTTGTAGTGTCAGAGAACTGTTCCATCTTGTGTCCTGCCTGCAATGCCACTGTTGAGAAGTCGTTAGTTTTAGACAACCTGTTCGTCCAGTCCACACCGATTGTTATTGAGGATGAAGAAGAAAAGGAAGAAGAGAGTCACGTTTGTACAGGGTGTGATGAAAATCAAGATGCTACTTCATTTTGTGCTGAGTGTAAAGAATGGTTGTGTGATCAATGCGTGATTGCGCATAAACGAGTACGCATCACCAAAGACCACACCATTCAGTCTAAAGAAGAAGCAAAGAAGATAGAGGATGATGCTAATTCTACACCTCAAAAAATTATGTTTTGTACTGTACATAAAAATGAGCAACTCAAACTCTTTTGTGAAACATGTGATAGACTGACTTGTAGAGATTGTCAGCTTGAAGAGCACAAAGATCATAAGTATCAGTTTTTGTCTGAGGCTATCAAACATCAGAGAGAGAACTTGCAGAATGCTGTAGTGAAATTGAAGCAAAAACTTGGAAACTATCATCAAGCAGACAAAATTTTGACATCAAAGAATACAGAATTAAAATCCAAACTTAATGACGTTTGTCAAAATATGAGAGATGTGGCAGATAGCATAACAAAAGAAATTACAAAGCATACTGACAATCTTATTCAGTATCTTGAAAAATATGTCAGTTCTAAAACAAGTGTCATATCTGACAAACAGCGCTTGGTGAAAGAAGCATTAGACAAAATGAAACACACAATTGAATTTGTTGAGAATGCTTTGACTGTTGGTGATGATACCTCCATACTTTATGCTAAAGGTGTGATGATGAAAACCTTGCGTGCACTTGCAAATAATGGAATCCCTTTCCATCCAAGTATTCTCAATTATTCCATATCCTATGAACATGAAAAGGATTTTATCTTGAGGAATGTTCACAAAGCAGGTACACTGGTTATAGACAACCAAAAATTTCCTCCAGTTCCTGGGCAAAGACCTGCTCCTAGTTCCCAACAAGTACACACTGCAGCCAGCCAAGCAAATGTCTACCCCCATAGTGTGATGCCTAATCGCACAACAAATGCCAGTGGTTACTACACCAGTAGAAACTCTATACCACCTCGAATCCAACAGACATTTTCCCATCTTTCAACGGATGAGCAAAGAAATTTGACGCAGAAAATTTACAATATGTGGACTCAGCAACAAGGTCCTGAACCAAGTTCTGGGGCGGCAAACTATCAGCACCAGGTTCCTTCAAGCCATGTAACACCTGTTGACCAGTCGGTTAGGAATTTGACAAATCTGGTCAATGGTGTACCCTCTCAAAGGCCTATGCAACCAACATCAAATATTCGCTTCCGACACACAGCAGCTATACTGCAGTCTAAAGTAAACACGCCTAAACCACCTGGACCTGAACGAGTGGGCATGCAGTTGCCTACAAATAGTTTACACAGTACCATGCAGCCCCGCCAAGCAAGCCCAATGGGAGGTATGGCACGACCACATGCATCTGCAGGGGACCCAGTCCGGTCATCAATTAGTCCAAGTTCTGCAGCAGATAGAATAATAGCAGGGAGAACATTTCAAGGCCATCCATCGGGTAAATCTTGGAATTTTGTTGACATGGGTTCCCGTTTTCATCAACCAGCATTCTTATCTCATATTGACCAGGGCTCACCAGGTAATTTGTTGAGTACTGTGTCACTTAAAAAATAGTGTTTTGTGCTTCAATAGTAATGACATAGATGCACATAAAGTTAACCTTACTTAGTAAAGGTAGTGGGAATCGGAGAAAAAAAACTTGATACCGGGTAATCATTATTATACATGCATTGGTTCACTATTATTCTTTATAAATGTATTTAAAATTTGAATTCTCTGTTTGAGTGAGACTACCCAGAAACAAGCATTAACTAATTGTAGAGGCTATGGAAAAAATATACAGGTAATATTAAAATTGCCCCCCCCCCCCCCTCAAACCATGCTTTTCAGTACCATATACCTTTTGGTGTATGTAGGGTGGGGAAGCTCTATTTACCAGGTAATTTTTAAACAGTCAATCTTCAGTAAACTTGGTTGAGTTAGAAAAAAAACCCCTGGTATATAAAAATCTGAGATACTGAGGTTAAAGTGGATGTTTCGAGTCAACTATGGTATTTGAGGTATCAATGTTCAGAATACCGAGGTTCACTATACATGTTCTGTTTTATTTTTTAGGTCCTCAGGCAGCATCTCACCAAAACAAGACACCCAGCCCAGCTGGAGCTGGATTTGATGAGTCCTCAACTGGTCAAGTGCGACTAGATGCACGCTCACCATCTGCAACAGGGTAATGTGTATAATTTGTCAAATAAAAAAAAAAATATGGAGCCTTAGAAATTTTAAAAAATTGAATTAAAAAGCATATGAACTTCATATCTCAATATGGATGCTTGGTATTTACTTATAATATTATCTGGGTTCTTTGATCAATTGTTGAAAATGGATTATTCCAAGCCTTCTGGATTTCATAGTTCTAAATTATTATGGTATGCATAGAATTGATAGAATTAAGTATCATCATTTTATTTAAATATATGCTACCTTTTTGTTCAATTTTTGGATGTCTTAATTATATAGTGATATTTCTATCCAGTTTTGTTAATGTATGTTTTATTCAATTACAGCAACCATGTAAAGGCTGAAAATAAACAGCTGTCTTCCTGCCAGTTTTCCTCAGCTACTAGTGATACTGTAAGAGATTTCACCAACCATTTCTAATGGATTTTTTTTAACTCAAGTGATTTTATATGCAATTGTTGATAATACATGTATAAATAATTTGTATGAATAAGTGAGGGAACATCAGGTTAACACTTCTGGTTTTTCTTTTTCTTTCTTTTTTTTTTTTTTTGGAAGTATATACTTTGGATTTTAAGTAACTTACCATATTTTCCCTATTAAGTGTCCTGGGAGCTAAGAAAATTGCAAAAAGGGAGCAGTTATTTGGTAATCATGGTAAAATCTTTTCTGTGAGATTTTGACTTCGAGAAATGTCTAATTTAAAATTGATATTAAATTTAAATTAAATGATGTCTATATTTTCTGTTATGATAAGATTGTCCACTCGGATCATATTCAATGATTTATTATTTCTTTGGAAAGAATGAGGGCTGATACTGTGACAATCAAAAATACCCTAGGGGATGATTGATAAGGGAATACATTACATGTATCAGTATCTGTTAGTTGGTTATCATTTTGTTCAGTTTTAACAAAAAATTGCAATACATGTATTTATAATATTATATATTTTAAAATATATGAATATACAGTCAAACCTCATTATCTCGAACTTCACGGGACCAAGAAAATACTTAAAGATACATGTATCTGAGGATTCGAGATATCCAAGAAAAATACTTAAGAAATAAGCGCTTGGTACTTCAAAATCACTTCGACATATCCTTGGTATTGGAGATATCCGTGTTCAACTGTGTATAGAAATTAATGTTAGCTTTTATGGTTTTATTTAGTCTCCCTTGCAAGAGAGGCACATGACCACACCCCCTCCACGAGCTTCCCCACTTCCTCCACCTCCCTTGATCCACACCAGTAATTTACAAAGTAATAACACTCCAAGTCCATCCCAAGGGAAACAAATGCCTGAGAGTAAAGAGGATGACCCTAATGAGGATTACTGTGCTGTGTGTCAGAATGGAGGAGACCTTCTGTGCTGTGACAAGTGCCCCAAAGTTTATCATCTCAAGTGTCACATCCCTGAACTTAAAGAATTTCCAAGGTAATAGAAGGTATTGTGTGTGGTTAGATTGAAAAAGGTGCTACTGTTCTAATAAGTGTCTTAAAACATGTCCCACTTTGTAAATTAATGGTGATAACCAATATTTTCATTTATTTTCTTATCCTGGTTTATTGACATTAACCAGTTTGAATTGTCCATTTTTATGTGTGTGTATATATTTAAGCATTGAATTTTTATTTTTGGATGTCGTCGGTCCTATAACAGCACCTGGCCGTGCCGACAAATTGTATTCCATATGTTAGTGCAGTATGATAATTCGTCGGCACGGACAAGTGCTGTTATAGGACCTACGACATCACAAAATAAGAATTCAATGCTTATATTTACATTCTCTTATTTTCCTTCTTCATAATTGTTAATTTAATTAATCTTTGTAATGAAATTAGCGCCTTTCAGAACTGGTGTGCTTAATAAACGTAAAAGCCATTGTGACGTAGAAAGTTAAATAATGCAAATGAATGTTGCTAGGAGAAAAAATAACAAATGAATTTTAAACATACAATTATTATATTTTTAAAAATAATTTAGTAGGGTATATTTTTAAAATTAAATTAAGCCAAAACAATATACATTTTGGTGTTCCTGAAGTATTGAAAATTCATATATAGTTTCTACTGTGTATTCTACCACCCAGTAACAAGATATATAGAGAGAGAGAGAGAGAGAAGGGGGGGGGGTGAATGTGATAACATGGATTTTTTAAAATGTTGGTAAATTGATATATTGGTGTAGTAGTGTTTTCTTATTTGCAAATTTTATTCTTTGTGTGAAAAAGGAGCGCTTTCAATTACATATTTTATGTGCTTGTAGTGATGAGTGGCAGTGTACTTTATGTACAAAAGCTGATGACATGGTGTTGACTGAGATTGAAAAGAAAGACTTTACAATGGGTCCAGGAAAACGAAAGGCACCATCAGGACTCACAGAGAAAGAACTCAGGGTAAGGAAGATTATACACACACAAGGTAGCCAGAGAAAAAGATCAGGGTAGGCTAGATTATACACACCCAGGTTAAAAAGAGAAAAGGCAAAGGGTATACAAGATTTTACACACCTAGGATACTCAGAAAAAAAGACTCAGGGTATACAAAATTATTCACAACCAGATTAAACAGAGAGAAGGCTCAGAGTAAGCAAGATTATAAACACCCAGGTTTAACAGAGAAAAAAACTCAAGGTGGGTAAGATTATACTGTGATTAAACAGAAAAGGGGTGCTGAATAGGCAAGATTATACTGTGATTTAACAGAAAAGGAGTGCTGAGTAGGCAAGATTATACTGTGATTTAACAGAAAAGGAGTGCTGAATAGGCAAGATTATACTGTGATTTAACAGAAAAGGAGTGCTGAATAGGCAATATTATACTCTGATTTAACAGAAAAGGAGTGCTGAGTAGGCAAGATTATACTGTGATTTAACAGAAAAGGAGTGCTGAATAGGCAAGATTATACTGTGATTTAACAGAAAAGGGGTGCTGAGTAGGCAAGATTATAATGTGATTTAACAGAAAAGGAGTGCTGAATAGGCAAGATTATACTGTGATTTAACAGAAAAGGAGTGCTGAATAGGCAAGATTATACTGTGATTTAACAGAAAAGGAGTGCTGAATAGGCAAGATTATACTGTGATTTAATAGAAAAGGAGTGCTGAATAGGCAAGATTATACTGTGATTTAACAGAAAAGGAGTGCTGAATAGGCAAGATTATGCAAACCAATGGTTAAACAGATAAGGAGCTCAGGGTAGGCAGGATTATACATAACCATGGTAACAGAAAAAAGAGCTCGGTATGCAAGTTTATAATAGACCATGTTTAAAAATTAAAAGAAAATTAAAATTCAGTATACTCTATTGCATTCCATGATATTTGGTGGTTTTTTTTCCTTTGTTGCAAAACATGACATGGTTTTTATGTCAGCATCATTTCTTGAAAAGAGAGAATAATTATTTTATGGATTGCATTTTTTCTCAAATCTACCATGAAATATAGCCAATTTGAACTTGAGTTCTACTACTGCTACTACTGAGTTTATAAACTGAGGATGAAATTGATTGTTATGCTTGTAAAGATATCATTTATTCTAGATATAGACAATTAACTATACACATTATGTTTGTTTTACAGGCTTGTGAGAGAATTTTGTTAGAGCTGTATACCAACAAAGACAGTGCTGTGTTTCATGAACCTGTTAGTAAATTGGTATGTATGACAGATTCTCATGGTTTCGATGTATTCCTCAATTTTGATAAAAAAATTAATTTTCACAATTTTCTAGTCATCAGTATCTCCTTGGTTTGGACTTTGATTAAATTTTCCAATGCAGTACAGATTCAGATTTGTTCAAGCCATGGCCCCATGTTTTTAGGGTGGAGCTAAAATAGGGAGATGTTTAGAAAAGAAAAGTTTTCAAAAAAAGCAGGTCCAAATTTAATCATTTATATTCAAACATTCTCAAATTGTGTGAATTGAAGTTTTCTCAAATAATGGACTTGAGGGTTAGGGTGATGCTAAAATCATGAATCAGATTGTTCATAATTATACCCCTACCTCCCAAACAAAGTTTAGGGGGTATTTAGGAATCACTTTGTCTGTTCATCTGTTTGATTAAGGAATCGCCTTGTCTGTCCATCTGTCTGTCCATGCAATCTTGTCTAGGCCTTAAATTTGCTATAGAGATTCACTGGAAGTTCATACTTAGCACAAAATTGTTTGTGATCTGAAGGTACAGTACCAACCAGACCCAACTTGACACCTAAGCAGTCCCAGAAAGCAGTCCCCGGGACTGCTCTGGGACCGCTGTGGGACTGCTCTGGGACTGCTCTAGAAAGCAGACCCAGCAGTCCCTGGGACTGCTTTCTGGGACTGCTTTGTTCACTCATGCATGAAAAAGGTTCTGAGTGACATGATAGCTCCGCCCCTTGTGTATTCTGAATTTGCAGGCTCCCTGTTGTTGTTTTGTTTACTTTCAGCAGAGAGGTGTTTAAGATCAAGAATAAAAAAAAAACAAGGATTTTTTAATAAGTAGAGATAGATATACATGTAATTACTAAATGTCTTCAGGGGGTGTAAATTTACACAATTGTAGTCTAGAATTAAATCTAAAAAATGAAAGTAGTTAAAAGGGAAGTCAGGAGATGACTTTTATCCTTTGAATTAAACTTTAATACAGGTATTTGAAAAAAAATATATCTAGGCCTATTTAATTAATTAATGCTAATTAAAACTTTAATACAGGTGTTTGAAAAAAAAATATCGAGGCCTATTTAATTAATTAATGCTGTCAAGTTACGGAATGTACTCAAAGTTTGCATTAGCACTATTTAAAAACAAACAAAAAAAAAACAAACAAACTTGTCATTAAAATAAGACATTCAGAGGGACGTACCGCACTGGATTTTTTTTTAAATTTAAAAAGCTAAAACCATATGCATGCTAAAAAAGAGCATTCTTTGCTATTTTTTTTCGCCCTCAAATAAAACCTAATAATTTATTAAATGACCATGAAATAAAATTATTCTACCATTCTTCAGTCATTTTACAAATTATATTTGTGAACAATTATTGGGGGATTTATTTATGAATTTGTTTTTGATTTATAAACAAGTAATTAAAAGAGTAAATTTATAAACATTTTAAAATATTGGGAATTGTGACTTATTTCTTATTTGTTTTGTTTGTGTTTTCCTGGCCGATTAATAAAAAGCAATACAAATGTATAAAATGGTGTCAACACCTGAAGTTTCAATCACCTTCGGGCATGAATGCATGTTATTTGGGTATCAGTGTTACACATCACTGAACATGCTGGTCAACAATGACAATAATTTCAATCTATGTACTGCAAAAAATCTTCGTTTCAATAGATGTGTATAAAATTATTTATTTCGGGATTAATTAATTTTGAACATAAGGGTTCCATTCGCGTGATTTACAGATGTACACTCAAACGTTTATATAATAAAAGTATTATTGTTTTCTGTTACATAGATAATTTAACGATAATTAAATTGGCAAGTCAGTGAAAATAATCATGACTGAAATATAATACACAAAGAATTTTTCAAAAGCTCCAGTACTTAAGAAAACTGCATTCAGAGTATAGTATGGAAATCGGCCTTGCTATATAATTATAAGGCCTATTTAAAGCTAGTTTTGATAGAAAATAAATAACTCAAGCTTAATTATCTATAAAAAAAAAATAAAAAAAAACAAATAAACATGGAAACCAATATCAATCACAGTAATTTAGAAATTGATTTATTTTGGTGAAAAATTAATATACCACAAAACTGTGTTTAAATATTCATGTTATTTATAGGTGTGAACGTCTTCTTTGTTCAATATTTATTATTTGTTTCTATATACATGTACGTGTAGTGTGATTTTCTTAACAGTTAAAAAATGACTGTCGCATGAGAATTGATACTGCTCAGAAAGAAATGGATCATCAATTTCAACTGCCTTTTATAGTTACATTGTTTATTGGTAATCTCATTTCTGAGTAAGCTCCGCCCTTTAAATTAATTAACCCCGCCCACTGGGACTGCTGGGACTGCTTTCTGGGACCGCTGGGACTGCTCTGGGACCGCTGTGGGACTGCTCTGGGACTGCTTTAGCAGTCCCAGAGCAGTCCCAGAAAGCAGTCCCCGGGACTGCTCTGGGACTGCTTTGTGTCAGGTTGGGTCTGGTTGGTACTGTATGTCATGACCCGTTGGAGTTGATGTGAGGTCAGAATTTTTTGTAAAAACAAAAAAGAATAAAAAAAAAATCTTTTAAAAAACATCAGTGCCAAAGTTCCTTGGGTGAGCACAATGTATCCAATTGGCCTTCTTGTTTTAAAATTGTTTGGGAGAGCAGAGTAAATAAATTTGAGATATTTAAAAGAGTTGAAAAATATTGTTTGGTATTGCTAGTTTTCAGTAACTTTGCACATAACCAGGTCATATGCAATTTTCTTAAAATAATTTTTTACTCCAGAAAGAAAAGATCCAAAGTTTGTGAATGTATCAACAAAATTCTGCTGCACTGTAAATGAATGTTTCTCTTTGAAGGTGCCAAACTATTACAAAATCATAACCAGACCAATAGATTTTTCAAAGATAAGATCTAAGCTACAAAGACAGAATTTCAACCACTATAATACAGTAGAGGAATTCCTAAGTGATTGTAAACTGGTCTTCAAGAACTGTGTTACTTACAATTCTGTATGTATACATTATATTTATATGTGTGTATATGCTAAAAAAAAAAGGATGTCATTTTTAAATGGTTTATAATATATTTTAGCTTTAAAATAATTTATTTTGGATTTTTAGTGCCTTTTTGAATTCCATTTTAAAACTAAACAATAATGAGTTGTAATTTAATATCCTTAAGGTTGGAACTCCAATATATGACCAAGGCAAAATGCTAGATGAAGAGTTTGAACGTCTTGTACAGAAGTTTTTGCCCTGTTATTTTGATATTCTGGATGACCTTGACACCAGGACAGACACACCTGTGAGTGATGCATCAGATGGGGGACCAGGAGAGAAGAAGAAGAAAAAGCGATACGAAGACGATCCTGATGCCTCTCCCGTTCATATTCACTGATACTGTGGCACATAGTTTTTTTTTTACCATTGTTTTTAATTATGATAACATTTTGTTCTTTTGATGCCACTCTTTTAATATGGTCATTGAATTTTTTATGTTTCTGAGAAAATTGTTATGATTTCCTTTATATGTGAACAGTAATGGACTTTGTCCCGTTGATAATATAAAAAAAATTGCAGATTTAAAAACTCAATGAAAAAAACGGTATTTTCCAATCAACATAATGTTCACCGCAGGGAAAGTATTATATGAAGACAACTATTTTTCTACTTTACTGATTTGTAGATAGATAATCATATTAATTTATGAGTGTCATTTTACTTTTCAATTGTTTGAAAAACCATAGACTCATTAAGTGATTGTAAATTTTGTCTATTATTAGGAATGATGTTAGTGTGTCAATGCTAAACAGGTAACAAAGTTTGCATTTCAAGTGCGTTGCCTTGATATTTCAACAGAGTTACTGATCTTGAAAAGAGTTGTACATCATGTAATATCTCATATTACCACTTACTGATTTTGGACACATTATTACGTGTACAGTCATATGATAAATTGTATAGTGATGGGTTCACCGTCTTTTCCTGTGTATGTTTTGTGTTGAGTTACCATACATAATTCTGGTCCCATGATGATGATAAATAAAGCATTTTAAAAAGTCATTTGAGTGTTCATTTTGCTGTGCTGTTAGTATTAAAGTTAATATATGTCTCCCATCATGCTATATTTCCTCTGTGGTGTTAAAAGAAATGGTTCCATTGTGCAAATCCCCAGATACTTGTGAGTGAATCTAGTTTTTATGTCCCCAAAACTGAAACTGGGAGCATTATTGCTGTCCTGTCTGTTCTGCTTGAAAAAATTTTAATAATTTGCTCGAACTTTCGAACTGTTGTAGGTAAAATTTGGAGTTGGCAAGTATGCATATCAAACTATAATTCAATTTTACTTACTTTCATCACTTTGAAATAATGAATTCCTACGGAGAGATTGTTCTTTTCATTTTCCAATTAATTTAATGTGAACTTCAGTGGCTGAACTACTTTTTATGCCCCCTATGAAGATTGCTTTGCTGCTGTCTGTCTGTCCACCAACAGTTTCTGTTCATTGTTTTCTTCGCAGAGGTTGCACTTACTGAAATGAAATTTGATGTACAGATTTATCATAAAAATATCTAGGTCAAGTTTTGTTTTGGGTACGATGGAGCAACTTTTGTTGTACCCCATGGACTTTGAAAAATTCCATTTTTCTGCAGTTTCCGTTCATTTTCTTCACAGGTTGCACATGCTGAAATTAAATTCGGTATACAGATTTATCATGAGAATATCTATGTCAAGTTCTGTTTTGGGTACGATCGAGCAATTTTTGACAGAGTTATGCCCCTTGGACTAGATCAAGTTCTGTTTTGGGTACGATCGAGCAATTTTTGACAGAGTTATGCCCCTTGGACTTACAAAAATTCCAATTATTTGCAGTTTCCGTTCATTTCCTTTGCAGAGGTTGCAAGCACATACTGAAATGAAATTTGGTATACAGATGTATCATAAGAATATCTTAGATCAAGTTCTATTTTGAGTAAGATCGAGCAATTTTTGACAGAGTTAGGCCCCTTGGACTTAGAAAAATTCCAATTATTTGCAGTTTCCGTTCATTTTCTTCACAGAGGTTGCATGCGCGGATCTAGAAGGGGGGGGGGGGGGGGGTCCGGAGAATTTGCAGAGTTACTAAACGTATATAGTGAAGCAAAAAAATGACTTTGGACCCCTTCCCCCCTAGGAAACGTTGACCCTATCATCACCACACGAGATATGGATTTTAGCTTCTTTTTTTCGCTTGTCAAGAAATTTTTTGGGTTAGAATGTTTGGGTTTTTTTTTTTACTGGGATGCCCCCCCCCCCCCCCCACTGGAAAAAATTCCTGGATCCTCACCTGCGTTGCACATACTGAAATGAGATTTGGTATACGGAATTCAGTATCATAAGAATATCTAGGTCATGTTCTGTTTTGATTAAGATCGAGCAATTTTACCTATTTGAAGATAAATCTCTAAGAAATATTGCTGATTTCTGAAAAAAAAATATTTATCCTTAGAAAAAATATTTTTTATCATGTGTTCTTATTTTTAAAAATCTTGTTACATGTAAGTTGAAAAAAATTAAAATTTTAAAGTAAATTTATTATTAAGTGATACAATTGCTGTCGTTTTTTGGTGATTGTAAGGGATACCATATAACTCTATAAAGAAGGACGTGTTTAACGTATTGTCTTCACAAGTAACAAAATTATGGAATGCCAAATAACATATATTCAAATATTTGTACCTATCTTCAAATAATTGAACTTATCTTCAAATAATTGAACCTATCTTCAAATAAATTGAAGATAAGTACAGTTGAATTAGAGATGTGTATAAATGAATTAAAGATGGGTAAAAATTATTACACCTATCTTTAAATTGAACCTAGGTTCAAATGAATTAAACCTATCTTTAATTCCATTATAGATAGGTTCAATTCAATTACAGATAGGTTTAATTGATTTAGAGATAGGTACAATTAATACATCTCCACAAAGGAATTAAAAATAGGTATAAAGCAATTATACCTAGGTCCAATTCAATTGCACTTATCTTTTAATCAATTATACTGTCTTTCCACAAATTTTATTTAAAAATAAATTTTGTTGTTACTTACAATATTCTTCATTAATCCTTTTAGAATGTTATGAGTTCAGATTAATAATTGATTGTAATGCAGAGTTTATTTTAATATTATTTTGTTAACGACCTTTGATGTGTGTAAATTTATTAACGTTTAATTGTCGAAATGCAGTAAGTTCGAGTTTCCTCGATTGTTAAAAATTATTTTGAATTAATGAATTTCAGAGGGTATTTTTGTTACATATATTGTTCACCCCTCTGTACAGTCACCAGATGTATCTTCATAAACTTAAATCATTTTGTATTTTAATTGTAACTGGTGACTGTTGTTTGTGACTAACACTTCCATGCGACGCCTTGTTGAATAAAGTTGTAAATTTTTATAATCTTATTTTTCCTTTGGAATTACAGCCACGACAGATAGATCTAGAATCTACGTCAGCAGAGCTGACACCAAGGAGTTCAAACACAGACAAAGCGAGTTTTCCCCCAAAATAAAGGAAATATTCCCCAATTATAGAACACGTTCAAAAAGACACAAAATTCAGACGTGTCAATACCTATCTTTAATTCTTGGTATTTGTACTTATCTTCAATTCAATTGTACCTATCTCCAAATTAAATGAATTAAAGAAAGGTATAATTGAATTAAACCTATCTTCAATTAATTTTGAGATAGACCCTGTACAATTGATTTGAAGATAGGTACAATAATATTACATGTTTTTGAAGATAGGTACAAATATTTGAATATATGTTAATTTGGCGTTCCATACAAAGTTACTTTGAATTTAGTACAATTGAAAGAGCAACTAGAAAAAAATGAAAAAAAAAAACTTGCGTAGCTTATAAAGACTAATTAAAACGGACCTTAGACGAAGTTTTCTCTTGATGTGAGTCTTATTCACTTTTTGACTGTTTGTACATTGTATTTCGTCTTTATAGAGGTGTTAACTGACAATTTTAATCAGGTTGTACATGTACTAATGTGTATCGACAAGCAAGTTAATTTCCAGAAATTTAAATTATCTAAACCTGAAGACATTTCTTTCTTATTTTCCGTGGCACTCCACTTGACTTGTGACATTGACCGATGGCTTATTGACAACAAAGCAAGTTTCTGCCAGCGTTATGTTGCATTCGATTTGAAAATTGCACGTGCAGATTTTCATAAGTTACTGGTCACTTAGGAAATTATTTTACAGACAATATTTCAACGGACAATTCTTTACTTTTATAACTTATAAGAAAATTATACCCGCCTTGTGTACTATGAGCTTTTGGAACCGTCCCCTTGAATCATGAAATTTACTTATTTCGTGCATAAATTTTAGAGTCAGCTAAATAACGAGTATGTACATTAACAGTAGCAAGTTTGTCACTGAAACTGAATCATAAGCATTGACTCTATAAATTATTTTGTTCATCGAGAAATGAATCTTAAAAAAACGAATTGCACACTTTTTTTTATGAAAGCCTTCAGCTTTCCCAGTTGATTTGATAATCAAGAGCACGTGGTAGGTACGGATAATTTCTAAAATGAGGCAGGGCTATTGATGAATAAATTTATGATGAAAGAGTATAAACAATCTCATTTAAAGCCAACATTCATAAATTCTGTGGTCAATACGATGGCCTTATTTGGAAATACGTTATGTCGTTAGGTCGAATGTTGACAGAACCGACGTCTTTTAGACAAATTGTTAGGTCACAACATTATTTTCATGCTGAATTATGAACACATCTTCCGTTTACCCAAGGGACACATGGCGAATGTAGCCACTCGAAAGGGGATGACTACTCCCCATGGCACCTGATCCTTTCTCTGAGATTTTTGACCCCCTAAATACGCTCCACGATTTAAATGCCAATTATCTAGATTTTTGAAAGGCCACTATTAATATTTCGGTTTTGAAATTATAGCTGAGAACAATGAAGCAGTACAAATGCTTGCGTGATAGAAAATCTTCATACAATAATCCAGCATCTGTATCACGAGTAAGATATTATACAAGCAACAATATTTAAAGGCACAACAAATAAAACAATTACACCATTTCTATATTTATAAAACGATAAAATGATAAATGTACACTGTATACAAAACGGAAAATATGCTGTTCAAAATTAGAGTATGATATTTTGTATGCAAAGTGTGTGGTTTTAATTATTTTAGTGGAAGCAATAGTAGTGAATATTTTCTAGAAAGTTGTTTTCAACTTCAGTAATTGTATAATGTAGTTAAAAAATCAAAACAGTGCAAAACCAGGTTGTAGAATAAATACCTAGTCTCGTTAGGAAACACTTCGTTAACTTTAAATACCCTTATTTAAAGCAAAAGTTTGAGGTGCGTTTTCTTGTTAATTACGCGAAAGCTTCATACGGTCTCCCAGTAAACATATAAAACTGATGCTGCGAAACAAATTGGTGCAAGATAAAATAATAATTTACGATAGAAGTCATCAATATTTGTTCAAGAAAATTTGAAGTGTATTTGCCTGTCGCCATCTTGGACTAGGGTAACGCACTTTACCCTAGTCGATTTCTACACAGTGTCCCCTTTATAGAAAGAGTTGCAATTTAGAGCTATTAACTATGTGACACTGTTATTAAAATTAGTAATCAACCATATACATGTATTCCTTCTTTGAAACTTCATTTGCAAAATCATGAAGTGAGACAATTAAGTATTTGACTTGCTCAAGTCTTTATGATACTCGGCGGCTGTGACCACCCTCGTAATAACTTATCAAACTTGATATATGGTCCGTGACAAATGTAAAGAAGGATGTCCAACCCTAAATGGCATTTACCCCAGGCTGTTCTAGATAATTGTAAATCCTTCGGGAGCATTATAGTTTAACAAACACTTCTTGTTTGAAGATCTAGATCTTGAATTTCTTAAGACCTGGCCCCAAAACGTCTTGATCAACATTTAGAATGCATTTTCCTGAATACTACAAGGAGATCTATATTTGCATTACTTCCTATATAAGTGTATTGTTAGGAGTGCAGTCCAGTTATGTGTGCTAGAATTTTTAGAATATGACATCGTGTTTTCTTACTTTCCTCTAAGCTTATCTATCTGACACAAATACATCCAGGTTACTGCACATAAACTTAATTTCTAGAATTTTGTGGTTTTGATCTTCCTTTTAACCTTGCTCTCACATATAATTATATAAAATAATTCATAAAATACTGGGCCAAGCTTAAAAAGTTCTTTGTTTGCAGTTGCCGACCTATAATTTTAGAAAGCGTAGGCAGGTAGGTGTTTTTTTGTTTGTTTTTTTTTTGTTTTTGTTTTTGTTTTTGTTTTTTTTTTTGAAAAAAAAAGATTGTAGTTCTGAGATTTTTTTTTATTAGATAACAAAAATAGGCTTTCCAATCATGAATAAGCTCCACTTGTTATAAGCCACTGATTGGTAAAAACAAAAATCAAAAATAGAAAAGAAACAGTTTCAATATCCTGAAAGCTTGAAACTTAAAAAAAATAGTTATACAAAATAGGTGAAAAAAGTTTGGGTGATTTTCAGTGGGTCGGTAGGCAACTGCAAACAAACATTTTTCTTTTTATTTTAGGCCTAACCCTCGGTCAAATTTGTGAAATTTGTGTTTTTCGTGCCTACTTTGGGGCTAAGATATTTATGTATTTAACACAAAAACTGTTTGAAAAGCTTATAATTACCTGTTATCTCCTTACAAAAATTATTAAAATTATAGATTCCAGAAAATATAAAATTCAATAATTTGTACACTTAAGAAGAAGCTGATTAGGCCTTACAGTCACTGACCTATCAACACAATATACTCTGTTGACACTTTATGTCAAATCCATTCTTCCATGTTTCTGATTTAACCGAGTCAGAGTAAAATAATTCATATATATATTTTTTCTCCCTGGGCCTGGATTAATTTGTATTTTTGTCCGTCATTAGATGCACGCCTTCGCATTGACATTTAACAGCTTCTTATGTTCATTACGAAGCAATTTTTCCTAAACAGAATTTCTTTTTTATTGCCTACACACTCTGGATCATAGTTGTAACAGATATCCTCTGATCATAGGCACATGCTTCTTATATTCCACTGTTGCAAGTATAATGTAATGATTTACATCTTCAAGTTCGAGCAAAGACGATGCGCAAATCATACTGGAGTAATTCAAGCAGATGGTTAAATATATGAATAACAAGAGGCCCAAAGGCCTTAACGGTCTCATGAGTATAATACACCACTGTAAAGGATCCATAGAAGTATAAAGCAAAATTAACTGAAAGATAAAGCAAAGATGAAAGCCCAAGAATTTCCAAACATAGGTAATCAGAGATTACAGAGGCTCACCTCAACGAAAGTTGTCTTTAAGTAAGGCAAAGTCTCATACTAAACTAAAAATCTAGTAGAGTGTATCCCCAGGTGTAACATTTATGCAATTTTGGTCTCATAGGGCTTGCAATTACTTGGGAATTGACTTATCTAAAACTTTAAACTAGTCACTCATCCAGAAAATGCAAGTCAAATCCAGCATCTGAAGCAAGTTTAAAAGTGTTCATCCCATGATGCATCATCCATACAAGTTTGGTTCAGATAGCCCTTATAGTTTCTTGGTAATTGACCTGCTCCAAAAACTTTAACCTGGTCACTCATCTGGAAAATGTAGGTCAGATCCAGCATCTGAAGCAAGTCCAGTAGTGTGCATCCTTAGATGTACCATCCATGCAAGTTGATCAACATAGGTCTTATAGATACTTAAAAATGAGATCTGCTATAAAAAAAAAAACTTTAACCTGGTCACTCATCCAGAAAATGTAGGTCAGACCCAGCATCCAGAGCCCTGTAGTATGCATCTTTAGATATAATACAGTATCATCCATGCAAGTTTGGTCAACATAGGGCATGCAGTTACTTAAAAATGAGATCTGCTCCAAAAACTTTAATCTGGTCAGTCATACGGAAAACGTAGGTCAGATCCAGCATCCGAAGCAAATCCAGCAGGGTGCAGATGTATCATCTGTGCAAGTTTGGTCAATATAGGGCTTATAGTTACTTGTAAATGAGATCTGCTTCAAAAACTTCCAAAATTTTAACCTGCTCCAAAAACTTTAACCTGCTCCAAAAACATTAACCTGATCATTCTTTAGCTGAAATTGTAGCATCTGAAACCTTGACTGGTATAGTGAAACATACTAGAAGCATCCCCAATGCATCTTTGATTAATGTATGGCATAGAAGTACTTGAAAAGAAATCTGCTCCAAAAACTTTAACCTGGGACGCCGACACTAATGCCGAAGGTATTACATAAGTTTCCCCCAACTTCGTTGAGATGAGCTAAAAATCTGGTAAAAATACCCTTGCTTATTGTAACATGTGAGACCTGAGCAATCTCCTAGGGATCATACTTGGTGTGCCTAAGTCTTACGAGGATGATAATGAATGCAAAATATACAAATACAATGGACACTTGCCTAGTGTGTAAGGTATTTAATATATACAGTTACCAACACTAGCCACTTGGTTATATAACATGGCTATTTGCCTCTTGTGACAAACTACAACATGTCCCCTAGTCAGCCTGGCTCTCTGTGATCATTTGGTTACTGATAAAGTAAAACAACTTAGAGCAGTCATGTACCAACTAGTCTATGGTCTCCATAATTTTACCTGACAATAACTCATCAATTGTTAATCAATACACCACAGTATACCCATACTCTTTACAATTGGCTATTTTGCTACATAAATAATCTTTATGTCAATCTTTTATGTTGCTTTACAGGCAAGGAGCTGACTTTGCTTTGCTAATTTAAACCATTCATTCATTTTTATTGGTTTCTATATATATAACATTCTTTCTTGTATTCTCAATCAATCAAAAAACCTGTTAATTAAATTATATATAGCGGTTTCTTAATTAATAGGATTTAGCAAAGGGGAGTAACTCCCATTAGATACACTTATAATACAATTTTGAAGTCCGATTCCTTCTAGATACCCAGGAGCAGAGAAGACGGACATTTATTGATATTTATAAATTTACATTTATATTACTGCATTTAGTTTGTTTGCTTAATACTCAGGAGCAGAGAAGATTTTCAAAGAATTAATGCATTTTCACTAGATACATGTAATCAATAGAGCCCCCCCCCCCCGGAACCCCTGACCCTGGGGCCACATCTTTCACAATTTTGGAAAAGGAACCCTTCCTCATCATAACTATATACTTATTTCATCGGCTGAATACTCAGGAACAGAGAAGATTTTTAAAGAATTAATTCATTTTCACTATATAATCATTAGAGCCCCGCCCTAACAACAGAACCCCTGACCCAGGGGCCATGAAATTCACAATTTTTGAAGAGGCACCCTTCATAATTATGCATTTATTTTGTTTAATACCCAGGAGCAGAGAAGAAGGTTTTCAAAGAATTAATGCATTTTCACTATATATTCAACAGAGCCCCGCCCTAACAACAGAAGCCCTGACCCAGGGACCATGAAATTAACAATTTTGAAAGAGGCACATATGCTCATTATAACTATGCATTTAGTTTGTTTGCTTAATACCCAGGAGCAGAGGAGAAGATTTAAAACTATGAAGTCCATCCGTTATGCTTTGGGGTATCCATGTCTTATCCGCAACTCCTCATACCACTGAATAAACTTTAATGAGACTTTCACATAATTTATTACATAGTGCCATCGTGTACATCCTATTTTACTTTTTGTTCGGACACATATTTCGGGTTTCAAATAGCATAACAAAGAACACTGTCATTCCTTCTATAATATTGAGGGGTACCCATCTCTTATCCGCAACTCCCCCTATACCACTGAATAAAATTTAATGATACTTTCACAGTAATCTTTATTACATAGTTCCATTGTGCACCAACTATTTCAATTTTTGATCGGACACTTATTTTGGGTCTCCCTTAGCCAAACATGGACTATGCCATTACAAACATATGGGAGGCGGTATTTTGTGAGCTCACAGTACCTCTAGTTTATAACAGTTTTAATTTGAATTTGATATTTTGAAGCGGAAAATATGAATTATTCTGATGCAACTTTAGTTTTTAAAGAAATCTTTTTTAATTGTATTAGCCATGTAAGCAACTAAGACTTGAAACTACTGTATTTTCTTATTTATTGAACACTCGGCTTACAAATTTTCAGCACCGAGTAATGACGATATTATACTCTTTATAATGAAACTAAGCCTCGGAACTAAAACCACTTTCTTTATCACATACTTCGCGTCTCGGGGAACAAGTGTTTGACACGGAAAGTAACTGACTGCGTTCGCTGGCATTTGATTGACAGACGTCACCCATCGTTTGTCTTTTCTCACAGTTTTGAAGTTCGAACTTTTCGTCAGAGTAAGGTAAATGCGACGTATGTTGAGGAGTCACAGGTTTGGAGTGACTCACTTTAAATGTTTTGCAGTTATTATATTCTATCATTTCCTCTTCATCCTCGTATGCAGAATCTCTGTTACTGTTCTTCAACATCAAATACCCCTCATGATGTGACGATAAACTTCGCCTCTTGCATGGAGATCCTTCAAATCCCTTTTTGGCGAAGGATAAGTCTACTAAACTGTTAGATTTATAAGATGGAAACTTTTGTTCCATGTCCTGCGAATTGCTCCATATGTAATTCAAATGTGAAGATTTTCTCCATTCATTTATATGTGAAGTTTTATCAGTGCTGCTTGTCGTCGGTAGAAGAAGAGTTCCTTTGTTTTCGGGCATTTGAACATTGGGTGCAGATCGTCCATGCTGTTTTATCAATAAAGAAGTCAAACCAAGTGAATCATTTTTCACCTTGCGTTTCTTAAAATGATCCATAAAAGAACGTTTTGGCATATCGGTAACTTGCCTAAGCAGTGTTTCATCATTATCCTCTTCCGACGACACGTCCTCATCCGCGGCACTCCTTATCTGAGTCGCACGAGTGTGCAGCCGTTTTGGATGGGATTTGCTGTTCGAATCTATTTGACACTTTTCACTTTCTTTCGTATGAACTTGCAACATCTGGTCACTCTGGTCATTTAGATGAATGACGATAGCTGTATCCTGACCAGTACCGCCAACTGACGAAGTTACAACATTTGGATTGACAAGCTCGGGTAATCTCGTTTCTTTTTGATGATTATTCTCAGCAATACTAAATCTCATTTCACCCACTTTACATTTTTCGTTGTTTTCGAACAAGCCACTGTTAGTTTCCTGTTGCTGACCAGTTCCCACTCCAACGCTGCCACCAGATACTGAATTCGTAATACTGCTACGTTTTTCTGTTTGGAATGGACTCTGAAACTGAGATTGTCTCCAAGACGAACCAAAGGATACTCTTCGGCTATTAAGATTTGAAAAACTGCGAGTCAAAGAAGATTCTTCAATTCTTCTACACAATTTCACGCAATCCCTTTTAAACTGTTTTGTGAAAATGGCATAAAGAAATGGATTTGCACAGCTGTTTAAAGGTAGAACAAAGATAGTCAGCACTTTTGCCTCATTCAGACCGATTAGATTCTTTCCGAAGGCGGCAGTTATAGAGAAGAAAATAATTGGAGCCCAGCACAGAAAATCTGTGAATACGAGGATAGCCATTCGTTTAGCAATACGAAAATCTTTGGAATTCCATGCGTTGGATCCCATGATGGAACAATACATCTTAATATAACAAATCACAATGATGATGAAAGACACAGCGTTGAAAAACATCAGAAAACACACATACGCTGCAAAATTTAAAAAAAATCTTAACAGTATTAGATTAAGTATTAGACGTAAATATCATTTAAAAGGAAAAGACGAGCATAAAGATTTAGTGGACAAAACATAATTTTTTGGAGTATAATAGGAAAATAACAGTTTACAGAATGATAAGTGTGACAATTAAATCAGAGCAATAGGACCCATGAAAAAACGTTAATATCGAAATTGAATTTTACCAGGAAAGATAACTACAACAAAATACACGTGAGCAATATAATATGAATTTGTTTTGCAATGCTTATGTCCTGTTTTCACATTACCTAAGGAAGCTTTATCTGATGTTTCAAATGGAAGGCATATGGCAAATTTCCTATAGTCACTGATTCCAAAAAAAGGCAAACTGGCATTGGTAATCGAGAAAATCCACCCAACCGTCATTATTATTCCTAGAAAGCAATCCACACTTTTTCTTATGAAAAAACTAGTATTTCATAAAAGAAGAAACATATGTAATTTAGGGGGAGAAGTATGCATACACATATACAAAAAAAAAAAAAACAACCAAAAAACATATATATTTTTTTAATTCTTAAAGTAATACGACAACGTTTATGAAACTCACAAAACTTGAAAGCGATTTCATGAGACATTGGACTACATATACAATGAATGAAATAAAACTACCAGTATCAGAAAATAAAGAAAAATACCTGCTTGTTTGAGCCGTATTCGTTTGTTCAGCTGCATTGCATTAGAAATGGCATAGAATCTCTCCACAGTGATCACAGTTAGAGTGAAGACACTCAGCATGCTTGAGACTATACCCAGGAAACCAGCAGTAAGACAACCGCCACACCGCTGCCATTTTATAGCGTAAAACTGAAATTCATCTGAATAGAAAAGATCATTTTAACAACATTGCAAAGTTTTTTTCTTTCAAGAGCGTTATAAAGTGTGCTTTTTGTATGAAAATTAACTCAATTGTATTGGAGAAATGTCATACCAAGTGTCGACGCATCAAGAATGGCCAATATTCCAAGATAAGCTCCCATCATGAAGTCTGCGCAGGCTAAATTACAAATAAGAAATCTCGGGACATCCATGGACATCTTAGACCTGGCCGTAATTGAGACAAATAGAACTATTCCATTTCCCAAAACAGCTAAGAGGAAAACAATCCACACCCCACAACGGAGGGACCACCATCCAAAGAGGTCATCACAGGGCAGGAAGGGACCTGAAATTGTACATGAAAAACTTGTTAATGATATAGGTTACTAGCAAAAAATAATCTTGCAGTTCACAATGCGATTATATTATCTTCTTACTGAGATTTGTTATGCTTTATCTTCTTATTCAGAAAAAAAACCCTGTTTCTATTTAAAAGACTACGTATGTAGAAATATTTTTTGTTGTTTGGTATATAACTTTGGGGGATGGATATAAGTAGCAGGTCCCCCCCCCCTTACACCAGGATAAAAACTTAAATGAATATAAAAAGTCTCCATTACAATTCCTCTTTTCCAGTGTACATTAAATAAAAGGGGACCCGTTGAGATGATCGCTTTCTCATTGATGTCTCATGTTTTCATCATTTGCTTTAACACTTTAAGTACTTGGAATTAACTTTCATTATGTAGCACTTAGGGTATACTTAGTCTAGTAGACAGGCACTTGAGTATTTTTGAAATGTATTATTTTTTGCATTTTAATGTATTAGGAATATCAAATTATTTCTTTTTGACGTCTCCAAGATTTACACACTTTTCCTTATCTGCACAATACGCAAGGTTTAATGTTCAAGCTAATTGTTCTTTGTTGGTCAAGTTTTGAAAACATATAGCAGTAGGAAGTCAATGTGTAGCGTAGCTTTAAAACAGGATAAAATACATATACACGTATCTGTGGCCTTATTCATTTTTAATTGAAGAATAACTTTTATATACATGGATTGTTTTCCCTCACCTGGTACAGGTGTGCACTTGATTGGGGGGTGAACTCGTGCCATGGAATCTGTCGGAATGGCCTCCAGGGAGGGAATCTTATTGTCCCCGTCAAATGTGGGGAATTGTATGTCGTAATCCTCAAAATAGTTAGGGAAGTTCAGGGTGTGATTTTCTTTAAAGAATTAAAGAATTTTGTTATGCATTTTGTATTCCAACATTTATTTGCAGCTGATAATTATTATGGATTTATTGACCAAAAAAATTAAATACATTGTACAAGATCGTACGGAAGCCCATTGAGGTCAGTTCAGAGAAAAAAAATGTTGCGTTTAATCGCAATGTTTATTGCATTTAAACGCAAAAGATTGCGTTTAATCGCAATGTATATTGCGTTAAATCGCAATGTATATTGCGTTTTAACGCAATATACATTGCGATTAATCGCAAAAGATTGTGATTAAACGCAATCTTTTGCGATTAAACGAAATAATTTTGCGATTAAACACAATGTTTTTTGCGTTTATACGCAATAATTTTTGCGTTTAAACGCAATAATATTGCGATTAAACGCAATACTTTTGCGATTAAATGCAATATATTTTGCGTTTAAACGAAATTATCTTTCTGTTTAAAGGCAACCATTTGTATCAAACCTTAGAGAGTGCAATGAACCCACGCTTACAGATATCTTTTATTTCTTTCTGCTCGGCAGTTTGAAGTGAAAGTTGCGGGTTCTTCGGATGAGACCTTAAAACCGAGGTCCCGTTTAACGGCAGTCATTGGCACGATAAAGATCTCTCACTGCTCAATGGCCCTGAGTGCCGAGTAAAGGTCAAAATTGAAGCCCTTCATTATATGTAGTGACGTATGAGTGAAAAAATCTCGAATGGGACGTAAAACAGCATACAATCAATCAATCCTTTTTACTTAATGGTAATATGTAGCAATAAAACCTTATCACCTGCATATGAGGTTTATGTCTCTCAGTTGACTCGATACGCAAGAGCATGCTCTACGTATGAGCAATTTCTAAAACGAGGCAAGCTATTGACAAACAAGTTAACGAAACAAGGATATCAGCAGTCTCGTTTGAAGTCATCTTTTTCCCAAATTTTTCGGCCGATACAACCTATCATTGAGTCAAATGCTGACTGATGTTTTTTATACTAATTTTTGGGCCATTATATATACATTGAACTGACTACGGATTTTTCCGGTTTTTGTTTCCCGATCATGACAAGGAGCACACGGTGGGTGTGACCGGTCGGCAGGGGATGCTCACTCCTCCATGGCACCTGATTCCACCTCTAAATTTTGAGGTCCGTGTTTGATCTGCTCCAAATTTGCATCGTTTCATTCGACTTTCGAAATTGAATACTGTTCGTTATCTTCATATTTCGTTTATGGAATAAGATTCCTCCGAGCAAACGCTGTCTGAAAGGAAAACCCACTGATGTGAATTTATAGAGGAGAAGAAAAATGTCGGGTTGTAAAAACAAAGGTAACCTAAGAACGAGACATATCTTAAACTTGTTAGATCTCTATATTCTTAATAAAGATTTGGTCAGTTGCTTACAATCACAAATTACTTTTTCTATTTTGTTATTTTTTCTACTTTGAAACAACTTCTAGAATGGATCCTCTGAATAAAAGACTAAAAAGAAAAAATGGTTAAAAAAAACTATCCCCCACGTTGCGGTCACAAAGTTTAAGCCATGTATAAAGGGGTACAGGAAACGACTGATGAAATGTTGGAATTACGTACAATATGATGAAGTATTTAGACTTAAATGAATATTCACAACCTTTTCTATGGTTGCATACAGTAAGCACAAGAACATAGGTGATGGAATCATATGAGATCAAAATCAAATGAAAACAGATTGATCGATGTGTACTACCAAATTGACAAGTGCTATTAATACCACTGAAACGTTCTTAATTAGTTGTGATACGTAAGCAATTGACCAAAGGCTTCAGTGTTGGGTTCTAATATATTAAAGACATTCTGGTTGTTAGGATGCTGTCGTTTTACTACAATTTTCAAAAACTGGAAAATTTTGCAAAAATTTGAAGTATCGGATCCTAGCAATGATAAGCTTTGGCTTATTGATGTCTGATTTTGAAACTACAGTATCATTGTGTTTAAATGCAAAATGAATCCTTGAAAGGAAGGATTATTGCGTTTAAACGCAAAGATTATTGCGATTAAACGCAAAATTATTGCGTTTAAACGCAATAGATTGTTAAAAATGTTAATTTAGAATGGTTTAGTGTATAGTTTTCCCCCAAAGAATATACTGGTATTACCGAGAGAGAAAAATGTCTGGTGGTCCCACAAACTGTGATCTGTTTTATTTGGAGTATGCAACCAAATCACTTCTTCGTCTACTGTAACCTTTGATCCACCCTTGAAATCAAACTACATCAACTTGATATGAACATCTGTCATTAAGATCAATGAACATTTCATGATATGAATTACCTCATTAATATTATGATATTTTTAAATTAATACGTTTGTTGAAGTTTTTAATTTAGTTTTCATCAACGACAATTATGTTTTTGTACATCTATATGATTTAAATACATTTGAAGCAATAATGCAATATTTTTTTTTATTCCTATTTGATAAATACGGCTCCTCCATTATAAAGCCAAAACTTATCTTTAATTCTATTATTATATTAATATATAATGATTTTAATTATATTTTTCTATTATTCCAATACAAATATGAATACAAAATAACATTTAGGTTTAGATGAATTACAAGGTTATGCAATACGTCCTCTTGAGTGTTTGCACTACTGATACTCTTTTCAAATTTTCCCCACCATCACAATCCCTAAACTCTACTTGCCCCACCTTTAAACCCCTTCTTTATCAAATACTCATTTAGAGTATGACCACCTTTGGATCTCGCTTCACCTGTCACTTACATCGGCCTTTCTGGCGTTGATGAAGCTACAGCAGTGATAGGCATAAGATAAAACAAGGTTCTGAATGTTAGGGAGGTTCTCAGGATCGATGCGTTCCTGCAAGTTTGTGTTGTGAAACGTCTTCAGAAATTTAAGACGGTTCAAACCCTCTGTAGGAAGTCTTGAAAAGGTGTTCTCTGCTAGGTTTCTGGAATATTTTAAGATTATTACTTTTTTGTCACACATTATGCCCATTTGAAACATTCTTTGGTTCCATTTTGAAGTTTAAAATTATTAAAATTGTTTTTTGAAAACATGTTAGATCCCTAAACACCATCGTTCTGGAGACAAGATTTTTTTCAACTTTTTTAAGAAGTTGAAAAATATGGAAGTACATATAAACAAATACTTACAAATCAATAAGAGATTCTAGAGGCTTGAAAGCACGTGGTTCTATCCCTGTTATCCGATTGGACTGTAAATCTCTGGAAACAGAAAGTAATGAGATTCACTTTCAGATTCAGCTACGTGTAGTACACTTTGATTTAAGAGAGTAAACCAAATCATCCTGTAGACTGGGCAACATCTTTATTTAGTCAAGAATTAAACCCATGAAATAAACAAAAAAGAAACCATCTCAGAAATAAACTAGTACCATATACAAAATAATTTGAACTGAAGAATAGTATATTTGTTATTATACTTCCATCGAATCTGAAAGACCCAGCCGTCAAGAACAGACACCACGACCTATAGCGTACTATTATTATTTAGCAACAATACCCTACTTGACATCGGGTGATATAAAAAATTCACATTTATGAAATATATGCGTGTACGGTTCATCATATTCAATCGAATCTTTTGCTTGATGTTTTTAGTTTAACATTCAAAATATGATTAAATAAATATTGCATGCAGTTGAGGGTAACATTACAAATTTTCACCCCTTGAAAAACATTGTCAACTGAGGAGCAGACGAGGTCATAGCCTAGTTGTTCTTTTTTCCAAAAAAAAAAATCTAATTCTCAAGAACAACAATTGGAAGTATCGTGTTATTTCCTTAATGAAAGAAAAAGTTGGGACCAGTGATGTAAAGAGATATTGGTCTTCTTAGAAATATTCTTCCACTACAATAAATAGTCCCCCGTAAATCTTGTTTCTTTACAATTTTGAGAGTAGTTTATGAATTGAATTTCGCATTATTTGAATTCTTTAATTCAATTATGTCCTAAAAATTGAACTGTAATTAATAATTTTGAAATTAGAGGTTCTGACCAAACTTTTCCCAAAAGCTGACGAGTGACATACCTTAACCAAGGATACTATTTGCATAGTTTGGTTGAAAGTAGTCCAGTGGTTCTAGAAAAGAATTGTAAAAATGTAAAAAAGTGAATAATAAGAGTCAGACGAACAGACGGATAGACAGCGGACAAATCTCGATCAGACAAGCTGGCTTTAGTATTTGCCTTACGCGAGTTAAACATCGCTGCAATTTTAAGTAGATACAAAGATGGGAAAATTGGGTGCTGAAATTTCACTTAAAGTCAGTGTTAATTGTTAATTTAGGGTTCTAATATAAATATAAATGCTCCTCAATTCCTAGTAAAAGCAATGAAAATACAAATCGGGACAATTCTTTCTATTAGTATAATCAGGCACTCGGCAGGTTATGGCGTGATAACGATTAATCACCAATCATCCATTCAGCTATTGGGTAAAATGTAAAAAGTTTCTGCTTACAAGTACTCTAGTTTCCTCAGGCCTTTGAATGCACTGTTTCCAATATAGGGTATGAAGTTATGAGATAATGTCAGGTCTTGTAAACGAGTGGCGTTCACAAATGGACTTCCTTCCAGAGATGTTATCTTATTGCTGCCGAGGTTTCTTTAAAGAGAAAATGTATTCAGGTTTCAGACCATTTGCTCAATAAAAATCTTATTAGTTTTGGGGGAAAAGGTTGTTAATTATTTCAAGGCAAAATTAGGGATGTAGCAACACTCAGTAAATGGCTGAAAAATGACTCACAATTGCTTAAGATTGTAACAGTTTTCTAAGTTTGGAATCCTAGATAATTTATTGGAATGCAAATCTCTGAAATAGAAAATTACCGAGGAAATACGATAATCATAAAATAGTATTCAGAATTCTGAAAATTCTAACATCACTTCATGTCACGATTTAGTTTTTGCAATACTACAGTTCTTAAAAAAATAATTCAAAATACGATCACATGCTTAAAATGTTGATAATTATGAACTACTGTATTACAGCGTGAAAAGATCTGGAAGTGTGCGGCAAAGGTCTGCTGGTACTTCAGAAATACTAGCTCTGTCCAGTCTTAGAAGCTGTAGACTCATACAGCCTGTGACGTTAGGGAAATGTTCCAGGTCGCGGGCTTCCGATATTGTTCTAAAAGATAAAATGATTTATTGTAGAGGCAACACTTAATTAGCGAGGCAGTAATGACGTTATTTGTGTTTCTGTTTTCGATTGCAATGATAATAGTCATTCTTTTTTGTGCTTTTACCAGTGGTGTTGATTTATTAGCATTTTGGAAATAATTTATCTTTTCTGTAACAAATATTCCTCAGTACTTCCGAAGCTTTTTTCTAACTTCTGTACAAATAATCGATGGTATTACAGAAATACACGAAAAATTACATTTTATGAATATGTGGTCGGTCTTATTCGTCGTAATAACACAAAATGAATCTTTCATTTTCAGAGTTAAAAAAAATTACCTAAAATGTTTTTGTAAATCTAATTCATACCATGCATGGATATTTTGCATAGAAAGATAATATACGATTGTATTTAGCAAATAAAGATTATATATTAATAGAAATAGTTTTTCTGATATTGATAGCTTGCTAACATAATACTAGCCTGTTTGCAATTTTGCATGAACATCTCATGAACAATATTCAGTACCGATGTATTTTTTTTTATTGACGAGACAATGCTTATATACATGTAATTTATAACACTTGTTACCCTAATTGAGGCATAATGTTTTGCATGTATGTTCTCGTAAAACTTATCATGATAGTCATGGTTAATTGATAATTTTTTAACACAACTCCTATATGAACAATTCGTACAATTCCCTCAAATAATGAAGTCCCTGGAAAGTGTTGCGGCCGAAGGATGATATAGGATTGCCGCGGAGTTTAATGTCTCTTAGGTTTTTATTCAGCTGAAACACGTGACTTGGTATAAACTGGATTCGATTATTCTCAAGATTTCTGAAAAATAAAGAGGATAGTCTTACCATATTCAGAGTATAACACGATGCATGCACGGCTCAACAGTAATTACCTGTCTATATAGAATTAGCTTTATGCTAACATCAATTACAATTATTAGACAGTTCGTCACATTCATTTCATCTAGTGGATTAAATTTTCGTGATATGAGCTACTTCGATCTAAAGATCGGTAATCATGTTTACAATTTATAACAAGAAAGTCACTCACAGGTCCATGAGGTCGGGGAGGGTCATGATTCCCGCGGGGACGTGCGTCAGTCGATTCCGTTGTAATTCTCTGTTCAAATAAAAGACGTATGTAGTAAGTATTAATGATGAAGTGCATTTCAGACGTAAGTCATTATAAAACTCACTAAAATATCAAATGTTCTTTATCCCAGATTAAGATACCTACAAACTAGTGAGTACATTAAGTCCCTCAAAAGCATGGTCACGAATCAAAGATATCCTATTGTCATGGAGAGCCCTGTGATATATAAACAAAAAGATGTTAGTTTCAGTAGTTTAAGGAATGTTGAGACTTACAACCAAACCGTATATCAAAACGAAATGACTTTTGCTTTTCCATCATAAACTTTCATAACCTATGTAGTAATATTCCGCTATCACCCGCATTTGATATTTATGTCTCCCAGCTAATTAAATACTCAAAAGCATGCTCTTTGTATGATCAATTTTCAAACCGAGGCTGGCTACTGACAAATAAGATGATGTTGATGATGTTACAAAACGTATGACTTTTCTTCACGCTATACAACCATTCCTCACGATAAATTAATAACTAGGCTTTTTGATTTCACAGAAATTGCTTCTTCAATAAAAATTGAACTACGAGATTTTCATATCTTGTGATTGGTCATTTACAAAATGACTCTGATTCTACACGTAAGTACTCTGAGGTTGATATAAAAAAGATGCTAGAGTTCTTATTGACATCATTTAAGTAGTTTTTGGAGACCAGGTCCTCCAACAGTTTGTTTGGAATTTCGATGGGCACTAATTGTGCTCCTTTATTAGGCGACCTGCTTTATATTCGTATAAAGCAGAACTTATTCAAGAACTTTTACATGAGAAGAAGAAAACATCTGCTGTAACCTCAACATTTAGGTATATCGACGAGGTTTTATCAATTAACAGTAGATACTTCCATTCATATGTCTACTCGATATATCCCAGTGAACTCGAAATAAAAAAACCCCAATGAGTCTGCCACATCTGTTTTATATCTGGATGTTTAATTGACTAAATACGATAAGGGTTAACTCACAAGCAAACTATATCAAAACGAAATGAGTTCAGCTTTTCTTCAGCTTTCCTTATCTATGAAACAATATTCCACTACCTCCTGCATTTAGTGTTTATGTCTCCCAACAAATTCGATACTCAAAAGCATGCTCTGAGTATGATCAATTTTTAAACCGAGTCTGGCTACTGACAAATAAAATGATGATGATGTTACACGGATTTCACACACACACACACACACACACACACCCCTTAACTCAGTATTTCTTAAATTCTATGGTCAATATAATGACCTTGTTACAGTGTAGCAAATACAACTTATCACTGGGTCGTGTTTTGAATGACTTTGTTATACCTTTGATTCATATTAAATTTGAACAGAGATTACTCCGTCTATCTGATCAATACATAGGGCTCACGGCGGTTGTGATATATTAAGGGATGCTTACTCCTCTTAGGTACCCGATTCTACCACTGGAATTTCCAGGAGTCCGTATTTGATGCCCTCTTCACAAATTTGTATCGTCTGTAGGTTATTTGAGATCGATCACTGTTCGTTATCTTCATTTATTCACTTAATTTTTCGTCATTCTGAACTGTGAGGTTCGCAACGCATTAAAAGGTCAAGACCAAAAAAGTATTGAGGAAATAATCGCTAGTGGTAGCTTTTATTCAAATGGCATTAAGTTTTGAAAAATTGAAACATGTCTTTAAAAAAATTGAGTTCTTGGCAACGGTCTTTTTTGTAAATGAAAGGTTAGCACTACTTTGTACCATCCAGTGTTAACCTAAATAAAAGCTAGAAATTATACATTTCAGATGAAACATAAGCAATGTATTGTTGTCAAAAAGTAGACTTTAAACATTTTTTTCCTTTGGTTTTAATGTTATCAGCCTTTCCATGAAAATCCATGATGAATTGGAAAAAGCTGCCAAGACTCGTCACTTTAATGTTGATAGTGCAAGAATGGCAGACAGGAGACTCAGCATCTAGTATCATTGGTATTTTTTCTTTCTTCAAACTAATGATATGACATTTAACAGATAATGTTTTGTCTTTTTATGACGAAGGCAGATAACAACCATTTGATAATTAGCAACAGATAAACCCTCAAATATCGGGTTCGGTTTCATTTAGTTTCGATTTATAAAATAATCGATCATTTGCAACATTGCGAACAACGTACGTTGATTAATGACAAATGCTTTCTATCCATTATTGCATTCACCATATCACGAATTGACAAATGACACTATAATTTAAATTTTCTCCTCCTCTACTTTTATGTCATCTAGTTCACTACCTGTAGACACTAGAAGCACTAAAAATATCATTGATATATATATTCGTATATTCATTTTTAGTTTAGACAAAATCAGGATAAATAATGTGCAGAGTACGAAATCAACAGTAAAAAGGTTAATATCAGTGGATTAACAAACATTATTGAACGCCGAGGATCCGCTTAACAATACAGAATTGTAGTTTTTCTCACTATGTGGGATTCAAATTGCGCCGTTGCTTCAAGGAATTAGGTTTTCATCGCGACATGAGTGATTGATATCATTAAAGGATCGGTTGTAAAATTAGTTCTTATCTAGAAATTGTTTCACTTTCACACTCTCTGTCTGTGATTTCTAAGTATCATACTGAAAACAGAAAAGCCAACAAAAAAATATACATACATACATATACATACATACATACATACATACATATATATATATATATATATATATATATATATATATATATATATATATATATATATATATATATATATATATATATATATATATGAGAAAATAAGAACATTTTATTCCAAGGATATTTATTTGAAATACATTACTGATATTCCCATATTTAACTTTATCATCAAAAGTACATGTTGGCTTTTTTTATTTATCTATTTTTTTTTTTATCACTTTTTATTTTTTTATTTTTGTTGTGGCTTATAGTTCAACAGCCAATATGACATAAGACAAACTCATATTAAGCAGCTATCTCAGTTTGAGAGAAAATACCCGCGGCATGAATGATGAAAAAAAATGTAAACACTGTGTATATGCCGAAACCCATTAATAAAATCTTCAATGAACATAACTTGATAAACAATTATCAGATACTATTAGTTGTCATTAGATAGCTTATATACAACTTGCTATCGCCCATCTCGGTGAGAAAATTCTAACTTGTGGAATGTTAAACTGATATTACCAGTAGGATTTGCTAGAGCAAACTTTCTGGAGGAATCTTTTAAAATAATACCATAATCATTTTGATAACGTAATTAAGATATCATGATTTTTATCCACTGACATACTTTCTAGACAGAAAAATATGTCGAATTTAAATGATTATTTTGGATTTGATACAAAAAGATTAAAGAATCATTCAAATCAAATCAAATGATAATTACTTACAATGACCCTAGGTTAGTGTTGTTAGAAAATGCAAAGTCTTCAATTTGCTGAATTTTGTTGACAGACAAATCTCTGAAATAGAAATAAAATACTGTGAAGTTTAAATTAGTTATCGTACTATTGTGTTAATTAAAGATGATACTATGATTTAAATATAAATTTTAACATGCGTATGATTCAATGTATTTCATTCAAAATTTAGGTCAAATTATTAACAAACTCTTTTTTTATTTTCACTAATAAAAGCTGTCATGTTTTAGAGAATGAATTTTCTTGACTACTGTATAGTTTTTGTGAGGGTGACATTTTTGTGGTTTGAGGAGACATTATTGGTTGGAGGTGATTTGATTTCGTGGTTGGGGAAGTGTGTCTGAAATTTTACATTTCGTGTTGGACATGAAAGCTTCAGTTTATTTAAAACTCGAAAACAACAAAAATTAACCCATCCCCCCCCCCCCCCCCGAAAATCAGTGATTTAACAGTGTTCCTTCTTCTACCTAGTAGACTTTAGACAATGAATTATCCTGTCATAAATCGAGAAGCCATTCCTGTTATTGTCACTTCAATCCTTTGTTCACAACAATTCAGATTCTACGCAGAATTTGTTTTTGTTTTTGTTGAGGATTTGAATCATATGAGAGAGAGAGAGATACAAGTAGAGAGATATATTTTTTATTTATTAAGCTAAAAGAAAAAAAAAGAAATTAGATCCTGACTTCTATGACTGTCTACATACATTCTACTACCTTTTTGCATTTCCTTTTAACGTGCATATAACTAGACTACAGCGTTTTCCCAACATATTATTGCTATTATTCATGGATTGAAACATCATCAATTGGAATTTTATCCCATTAATGCCAATGTTCGTGTATTCTACTCTCTACCATGTATGATGTTTTACACGATTTTTCTCCATTGTGTTGTATTTAAATGAAGGATACCATCTTCAATTTAAGGCATTTAAACCCAAGATATTTACCATAATCTGCATGCATAGCATATCAAACCAACGGAAGAAGGAAATGTTTAAGCACCGCCTTAATAGTAAGTTATTGTTCTCTAAAAAGCAAAAATGCGACTTCATATTAGCTAGCATTATATCGTCTCCACTCTCTGCAACGAAATTAAAAAAAAATCCCTCTTCTATCTGTATAGGAAATGACGTCAAACTTACAGCGCTTGAAGTCTTTCTAGTCTGGCCAGAGCTTCCTGTGGAATCTCCGTGAGATTATTGGCGTCCAATCGTAGAAACAATAACCCAAATAGACCGTCAAAAGCGCTACTAGATATGGCTGTGATCTTATTGGCATCCAAAAACCTTGATAAAATAAATATTATAAATCTTAAAAACATTCGATTTTTAAAGCATTCCCTTACACCATACATATTATATGAACATTAACAGTGTATTTTTACTGTACACAAATTTATGCTCTTGTTGTCACCTTTAGAAAAGAATAGAGTTCTCTTGTTCTTTCTCTCAAACCGCACTTTTTCAATTTCTACATTATAATAAACACCTTGCTCATCTTTTATTTTTTAATTAAAACACTTTGCACTTTGAAGAATTCTTTACAACCTGTTATCGTGAATATTTTGTTAAAAAATAACCATAATTACCTATAAGCTTCAATTATCAGTTGTTTGCAAAAATAATGTTTTGTGTCTGTGTTTATTTGAACTATTTTTTTTTCAATTAAGGGTGTTATCAAGCTGTAGGATTTCCTTCTAAATTCTGAATTTCATTCCATTCAAAATATCCATCATGTATACATATGTTTTCACTATATATATAAGTTATGTCAGTGTAAAGAATAAAATGTAGTGTAAGAAAGAAGAAAACGAACATTTTCAAATTTTTATTTAAAAAATACAAATTATGAGAGCAAATATACTGAAAGGAAAAAGAAACGTAGGGTAACATAATATGCGAATTTTTTTTACTGCATAACCGAAAATTATGAAAATTGGTCAGAGGGATATCTTGGTTACTGTGCATTAAAATCAGTGTTCAGAATTACTCAACCGTGTAATATATGACGTCACGTAGGGAAAGTGGTAAAAAGCCGAAAACACGTGCATATTGATGACATGTTTTTCAACACATCTCTGGTACCACTTGCTGCACTTAAGTTATACACATCGTTTTTCGGTATTTACAGACGATGTGCATTATTGACGGAAGTTCCATGGGGTCTGGCTATTGCATTGCTTAAGTAAGGACAAAGGCAACAACAGGTTTCTGTGCAGTTTGTTGTGAATTTTTCCACCATAGAACGTCTTATCTTTCGTCAAAGAGGGCCTAGAAAGGTTTTCAACCAACCGTGACGATGACGTTGACGCGTAACAGCGCCACGCCAAGATGGGTCTATTCATCCTGCCACCTGTATAATCACCATCACATTACTCTAAAACTACTGTTATTACAGTTGGCTATGATAGTCGTTACATTCAACCCAAAACTGAAGGAAATCGAATGCGCGATTTTGGTTTGTGAGCTCGTAAATTTACGTTGGTGCTCGTCTCACTCGCGCACGCGGGCGTCGTTTGCCTATTTTTTCCGACATATATATATATATATATATATATATATATATATATATATATATATATATATATATATATATATATATAAAACATATTTCAGTATGTTTACAGTATACGTACAGTTCTGTCAGTGTACAGATCAGTAACATATATGATTAATCTAACTTACAGTTCTGTTAGTCTGTAGAGATGCCGAAAAATAGAACTACGGAGAGACGTTAAATTATTCCCCATAAGGAACCTGTTTAAAAAAAATACAGTAAATAAAAAAAATACATGCATTGAAAAATAATAAGTAGAAAACAATAATTTTCATTCAACCCTCTTTTGATGAGTGAATTTTGTCAATATTCTGTCAATTATATCTTTATAACGTCAGGGAAAAAATCCAAAATCAACATATCATAGTTCAAATCAGCGTCTTCAGGGACAATAAAATCATGTATTTCCATAAATCTTGGCTATCTCAAACAACAGGTCTACAAGACATCTTTATATAAATAAAGTCAAAAATAAAAATGTTATTCAACATTGCATTATCAAACTACTGTTGTCAGCAAATTAAGTGTTCCAGTTCACAAGTAATAAACATCTTACATATAATTGAAATTTTGACTTAGGTATAAGTCTGTGCTTCACTTCAAACTTAACGTAGATGTAACAAATTCGCAAATTTTTTATTCTCTTTACATACACGTTATTGAGTATATATTTCCAACTTACAAGGACTCCAAATTGTGCAAGTAAAAAAATGCTGATTCAGATATTGAGGATATTCCATTTCCGGCCAGTCGTCTGCAAGATAATACGGAAAATTCTATTAATTAAATTCCATTCTGTAATGGTTACCTTGGATATAGAGAAATTGTGGTTTAAATGTATTTAAAATCTATTTTAAAATATATTTACATGTTTTCTGTGAAAGACTTTCTCAGTTCAATTTGACATTTCTGTTAAAATGTTAATTATTTTACTCAAGTTCAATAAGAACAACAGAAATTTTGGGGAAAAAAATATAATTTACGGTCAAATTACAGTTTGTTCGTCTATTTGAATTTATATTCCTTTCATAATATTGCATGATATGCATGAACATTCTTATATATGTCCCATAGCATAAACATAAGTCTCAAATGCAATGAAATAAAGGCATAGCAGCAAAACAAGGCTGTAATCAATTTTGTCAATGTTTTTTCTCCTCAATCTCTTATCTTTGGCGTTATTATGTAAATATAATAGATGGAAACATTTGAATATAAATATCTTTACTTCCTTAAGGAATGTTCATCAGCCCAAATGTCTAGTTTGTGCAAATTACTTCTTTTTGTGGTTGGAGTTTGTACCTTAACATTCTACTATACGAAAATGATGTAATTTAAACAAAAGCTTTTATGACTTTGCTCTGTTAAAATTTATGTAACATTTGCTCGTATTGTTTGTTGACTTGTTGTCCAATTATGAATGTGTTACTTTCTGAATTAAAACCGACCACACGACACTACTTACAGGGCTTTTAGGTGTTTGTATCGTGAAAAGGCATGATCCGGTAGCAATGTCAGATTGTTCATGCTGAGGTCTCTGGAAAATAAAATAAAATCTTATCATTTGGTTAGCATTTTACATTTCACATTTTGTCATGGAGAGGACTTATATCGGTAGTGCCTGCTGTCCAATCCTTTTGTGATTATTCAGAGTAAAATATTGTTTAAATTACACATTTTTTCATATACGATTAAACTGTCGTTTGCTAAAACTTGAAGCCTACAGTTTGGGTACATTTCTCTTTTATTTATTTACCTCAAAACAATAATCACAGCTGACACTCTTGTTTTAACACATTCTTTAACGTTAACAAGAAGGTGGAACGTCTTATCACGCTTACGTGACATTTTAAATACACACCCGCCATTTATTTATTCATTTGTATATTTTTTATTTATTCGTTTTATTATTTATTTATTCATTTATTTTTGCGACGTTCAGACTTCAGGATTGATCTCTAAATCAAAAGTCTGCAGAGAAGACATCTTATAAAATGTTCAATTGTGTGGGTTTACCTTGAACTAAATATAGAGAAACGTGTATAATTTTTTTTTAATCTACATGACAATAAATTAAGCATAATTGAAACCAGGTGAAGTTTCTATTTAAATTCGTAGACGACTCGTAGTCGATAAACTTTTGCAATTTATGTTAGAATATATAATCGTAGTAAAGGTGTAAGCAATGCTAGAAACTACACTAGCTCAAGGTCACACTTCTCATATTTTTTTTCTGTCCTCTCAGCTTTCAATGAGCAAAAAATAAATAAATAAATAAATAAAAATCAGCACCCGATTAAAAACATTGTTATGAAAAGCACATTTTATCTGCAAAATTTTCCTGGGATTGTTTTCTCTGAGTTTAATTGAAATGTGAAGATAACGACAGTAATCTTGCTCAAAAATCCAATGAAGCAATACAAATTGTGAGCAGAACAAAAACGGGGCTCTGAAAACATCAGAGGTGTATGGATCAGGCGTCTTCGAGGAGTAAGCATCCCCTATCGACCGGTCACACCCGCCCTGTGCGTTTGTTATCATCGTGTAAACGGAGAAATCCGTAGTATATATGTATTTAGTATAAAAATAATGACCTAACAATTTGTATGAAGTACGTCAGTCAACGTTCGACCTATCGAAAGATTGTACAATGTACTAGTATTGCTAACAAGGTCATTGTATTGACCATAGAATTTGCAAAATGTTGACTTTGAGATTGTAGATTCTCGATCTTGTATCTATGCTCATTGGACAAATACATGCGCAGGCGCAAATGGACACGTGCAATGGATAAATTGTGACAAAAGATTAAATATTTTATCAGAAACGAAATTCAGAAAGTCCTTGCTTGATGTTTACAATGTAAACGTCATACGTAAATTCTCTTCAGCTACAGATAACTATAATGTGCATCTATGTAACAAATTAAAAAATGAAATTTAGCTGGAAGAATACCTATCAATAGAAAAAAAATAAAACAGCTAATTTCTCAAAATTTACCAATTTTAGAAGATGAAAATTACAGTTAAAAAAACAAAAAACAAAACAAAAACACATGTACATACGGTCTACATGGTAATATCCACACATTTTACAAGTACATTACACATTTAAGGACACTTTTTTTCACTTTTTACAAAAGTGGAATGTTTCTAAATACTAGTACTTGATATGATTAATATAAGGCAATGTTTCATTTAATTGATTCATTTGAGAAAAAAAATTAAAAAGCAACAAACAAACAAAACAAAACAAAGCAACCAACCAACAAACAAACAAACAAAACGCAAAATATTTTTGAATATTATCCTTGCTTTCGCAAATTCGTGTGGCTGTTACTGTCTGATTCCAAGAATTGATCTCTGGTCAGTTGAAACAGAATAAGGATGTCATTTGAAAATATATGTATTTAATCGGACAATCACTATTTATAAGTATTATACATTATTATTTTATGTGCAATAAAAGAAGATGGGTGAACAAGGCGTGCAGAATGCCTATAGCTTCAGATATTAATAAAATCATATTCAATTTGTGAATTAAGTATTTAAAATAAAGTTCTCATTATTGAAATTTATGAAATTATGATTAACAAAACTTTTCTGAGAAAAAAAAATCTCGGAAAAAATTATTCTTTTATTAAAAAAATAAAATGGTATTCGTGGGATTCGAACCCCTATCAATAAAAATCCGGAGTATCATATTGTTTCGAGACTAACTCGCTAACCACTACGCCACGCAGCTCCTGACGAATAGTGGCATTTAAATCATATTTGTGATATGACTCTTGACTTAATGGACTTCAAGTATTTCTCGGAAAGATGCGAATGCTTTGTCATAAAAGTGTACTTTTAAGGTATAGTGGGTCTTTGCTCCATGTTTTTGTAAACCAAAAAATGTATATTTTTATGCAAACTTTTAGGATCAACTTTCAAAAAAATGGAGCGAAGACCCACTCATATCGAAAAATTTTGTTAAAGTGTGAGAAAATGATCCTTTTTGTCCTCTTTAGTGTGTGTATGCTATTTCGTAGGCAAATAATTTCAGTCTTTGTGAGATTTTTGTAAATTGTAGAGATTTAGCATAAAATATACTTTAACGTTAGATGAAATATCAAAGAAAATTTTTATATAATTGAGATTTTATTTTTCACTTCATGTTTGTCGCACTATAGGCACTTCGCCCGCCTTGTTCACCCATCTTCTTTATGTAAATTAGTTTTATTAAGAATATGAAAGGATGAACGAATAAAATTCATATGAATTTTACGTCGTGGTAAAATTTGTAATAATTTTGAATTATTAATGCAAGATTTTCTTTCCTTAGAAAACGTTGTAAAATGTTATTTGCTGTGCCTGATAATTTAGTTTGGTTTGTTAAACGATTGATCATCAGAATTTTAGCACTGGGTATAAATATTTTAAAAGATTTTATAAAACAAAATATTTATCTTTATGTAAATTTTACGACTATGTTAACGAGCGCCGTTTTAACGCAAGAAACCGAGTGGGCGAAATATCATTGCACTGTTTATATGAACAATATTGCTCAATAGTCTAAGAACGTTATGCATGCATAGAGTCGAAGCCATTTATATTTCTACTCTTATTTATGACCTTTTATTATTCATGTCCAAGATAAAACAAAATCAATATCTTTTTTTCGTTTCCATCAAAATATTTAAAAGAAATAGTTTAAAAGGCTATTATCTTGATACTGCAGTGTACATGTGTCTATATACAAACATGTTTGAAACGTGTCATCCTATTGTTTTATTTTTCACTGCATATTTAAACAGAGAGTTTCTCTCACAAATTTCTCGGTTCAGTCAGTCATTCGGACACGTTTTTTCATGATTAGAACTGAAACAGCTTTGAATATAGTAATGTATAATTATTTTGTTTTGTGTGTTTTTTTTGGTTTTTTTTTTGGGGGGGGGGGGGGTTTGGTTTTTTTTTTAGTTTTTTTTAGTTTTTTTTAGTTTTTTTTTTTTTTTTTTTTTTAAAATTTTTTTATCTTTATTAATTTTTCCTTTTATGTATTAAAACCTTTTTAGAATACTGTTATCTCCATATATTTCATTTAAAAAAAAATCAAAATGCTAGACACATATTATTTCAATGACAATAAATTCCTATATTATTACTTATTTTAATATAACCACTTTCCATGAGGTAGTTTCTTATAATTTCTATAACGAATAAAATAAGATAAAGACTTTGACCGGTATTGCTACCACTACTGTAAAATTTCTACTTTAAAGCCCAATGTAAAGGCAAACAAATCATGGATTACTTTCATTGAAATGATTTCTACTGTTAGTTAATATATTGTCTCTGTGTAATTTTCTGTGTTGTTCACATCTAGATAAGACTACATTCAACCTTACAATAAAAACACATCTTATAGTACAAGTAGAGTCCCTTCCCACCACTCCTTACTTGATTAAAATAGAAAAATTTCACAAAAGCTTGTTGGCCCTCCATTAGAATTAAAATTATTTTTTATTAAGGTCTTCTGTCTTCAGCGACATAATTTTTCGTCCAGAGACCTCCATTTTAATGAATGGCCTTCCTTCCTTTACCATTCTTACATGTAACGTGTAAAACCTATAACATCGACTATTTTGTAAGAAGTTTTCCTCAGTTTAAAAATTAATGGTACACAGAACATGCTCTTGCCTACCAATCAATTGGGAGATACACTATAAACACCATATGCAGGTGTTAGTGGAATATTTCTACAAAATAGGGAACGTTGACGATGAAAAAAAAATGAATTCATTCCGTTTGGCATATAGTCTAGTTAGCTGGTTATTAACGCCAATAATCAGTAAAATATCCATATATGAAATAGATTTGACAGACTGTTGTGTCTTTTATTTCGAATTCATTGGGATATATCTAGTTGACATATGGATGAAAATAATTTATTAATTGATGAAACATTTTCGATATATAAAAAAAAACAAACAAAAACAAAAATAAAAATAAAAATTTTGACGATAACAAATACTGTTCTACGTCTCGTTGACACGCATAGTCTTCATACTTATGAATGAAAAGGATGGAAATCAGGGGATCAGATTTTGGAGATCAGATCTTCCAACAATCTGTTGGAATTCCCATGGGTACCAATTGCGCCCCCTTATTAGCAGACCTATTTTTGTATGCAGAATTTATTCAAAAACTTCTACGAGAAGAAGAAAACACTTGCTGTGGCCTTCAACTCGACATTTAGATATATCGACTACGTATTATCAATTAACAATAGTTACTTTCATTCATATGTCGACTCGATATATCCCAGTGAGCTTGAAATAAAAGATAACACAGATTCTGACACATCTGTTTCATATTTAGATATTTTACTAGAAAAAGACGTTAATGGTAACCTAACAACCAAGCTTTATGATAAACGTGATGACTTCAACTTTTCAAAAGTCAACTTCCCTTACTTATGTAGCATTATACCCTTATCACTTGCATATGGGGTTTATGTCTCTCAGTTGATTCGATACGCAAGAGCATGCTCTACGTATGAACAATTTCTAAAACGAGGCAAGCTATTGACAAACAAGTTGACGAAACAAGGATATCAACAGTCTCGTTTGAAATCTTTTCGGTCGATACAATGACCTTGTCAGCACATACAACCTATCATTGAGTCAAATGCTGACTGATGTTTTTCATAATAATTTTTAGGCCATTATTTATACATTGAACTGACTACGGATTTTTCCGGTTTTTGTTTCCCGATCATGACAAGGACCACACGGCGGGTGTGACCGGTCAGCAGGGGATGCTCACTCCTCCATGGCACCTGATCCCACCTCTAACTTTTGAGGTCCGTGTTTGCTCTGCTCCAAATTTGTATCGTTTCATTGGACTTTCGAGATTGAATATTGTTCGTTATCTTCATATTTCATGGAATTACAAAATATAGTGTTATCAAAATTAACAACCAAACTACCTTAATTCAATATATATAGAGAGAGAGAGAGAGAGAGAGAGAGAGAGAGAGAGTTGAAATTGCGATCGACAATGCGTGTAAAGAAAGAAATTTACGTTAATCAGAAGTTTTCCTGCATTAGGACAGATAATGCAAAGATCTGCGAAGCAGAAATGTAAAAGTTCAACTGCAGCTAGCTGTTTCTTTGAAATACGTTTTTTTCTTTGAATCGTGTATCAATAATTAATATCACAGACATGAAGTTCTACACTAACTGTGGATTTCAGTGAATCATCTCTGATGAATGCCATATTAGTTCCGTACTAGTTTTTTTCGAATGTTTTTATATGTTTTTCTTTTCTTCTTTTTTTTATTCCCCATATAATACAGTCATGATTAAGTGACATAAAAAAACACACTTGTTCAGGATCCAGCTCTTTTATGCCAGTTCATATCATAGTCTAAATACCAGTTTGGGATTTGAAATCTTAAATATTAAACCTTCTAATAGAATCGTGTCATCGATATTGCGCTTTTATGAACATTTCTACGAACAATGTAACCTTAATAACATTTCTTTCATCCCGGAAATCTACTCTACACACCCGGATATGACGTCATGTGATATGGTGTTATAAAACAATCGTTGACAAATAATAGCAGATGAAATATAAGAGAAACCTATAAATATCTTAAATTAAGGAAATCTTAAAAAGCTTAGCAGTCGTTCACGTAATTCCAGTCTGACTCCCAAGAGCTTTTTTGCAATACAAATCAATAAACATTACAAAATAGCCCAATGTTTTTCATAAGTTCAAATAAGTTCAAACACTGTGAAAATATTAAGCTAACATTTCATTAATCCTCCATTTTAGCAATGAACTTTGTACTACCAGCAAGGATGGAAAGTTTAGTAAATTGTTGCTTGTTTTTAAAAGTATTACATAGATGGTGTACCGTGTTGCGATAGAATACAAAGTAACTAATGAAGACATTTTCTTTTAAATTAATTTAGGAAAGATTTAATTTAATCTGTCCAACTTACTATATCTTTGAGTGGAGAGTATAGTAAATTTTTGCTGGTTTTCAAACGTATTACATAGATGGTGGACCGTAACTGTTGTGATAGAATACAAAGTAACTAAGGAAGAAACTTATACTTAGTAGTTACAGACTGGGGGAGTCAATAATAGTGAGTTGTAAATATGAAGTTACCGATGTTGGAGTGTACAGTTACTGAGACTTTATTGTATATTGCGCATATGACTGATCGTATAGATTTACTGACGATGGGTTGTATAGGTACGGAGGACTGATGGCAAAGTTACAAATCATTGGTTGTAAAGTAACAAGTGGATTATTAGTTGCAGAAGGCGGATTAGTAAGTATAGAGATATTGGATTAAGTTTTCGGTGATGGCACTCTGTATGTTTATTGACTGTGGTGGAATGTACATCTTAAATTCGTGGATTGTGTAGTTAAGAATAGTACACTGTATTGTTCTGGATTTTATCTTGCACTGTTAGTTACTGCATAGTTACTGCAGTTATGTTGTATAGTTTCAGTTATCATGTTGTATAGTTTCATTTGTTGTACAGTTGTTTTAACGTTGTATAGTTACTGTTGTTTTGTTGCATTGTAACTTTTGTTATGTTGTTTAGTTATACTGTGGTTGTGATTTATAGTTACTTTTGTTATCTTGTTTAGTTACGTTTTTTATTTTGTATAGTTACTGTTATTATATTGTATAGTTTATGTTTTTATGTTGTATAGTTACTGTGGTTATGTTGTATAGTTATGTTGATGGACTTTTGTACGGCTTTCATTTTGGTATTTATACACATGAAAGTTGTAAAATATCTACTAATTTGACTTCTACTAAAGTTAGGCTGTCTGGCATTGAAATGCATATTTAACATTGTAATCTCTCGCTTGATTACTGTTGATACGTGTATATTTAAAGTCACAAAGTACTTCTGATCTTCAATGAAAGATATTCCTAAAAGATTCCCGGAATCAAAAAAAAAATTCTTTGTACTTTCATCAGACATTTAGCATGATTTACAAAAAGAGTTTTCTCAGTGTAAAATAGCTGAAAAAGGACAAGTCGTACTTAAACAGTTCAAGCAAAGAGTGTAATCAGTGCGTCGTTTGTCACCATACCCTATTTTTCCGATCACTGTGACTAGATAAAGAGCAATGAAACTAGCGCTATGTCGGTTCTGCTGGATGTAACACGTATTAATGAGCCATGGAATGTTGACATAATCCTCCATCTCGATGGTGAAAATTCACGGTAATCTAAAATTCGCAGTAAGTTCCTTTATATTGATTTTTTATGCACTATATCTTTCTCTATGATCTATACCGTAATGGCTCAATTATTGACAGCTTTTTATTTATTCCTGTTTTATAAAAATAGATGCTGTATCTACAATGATTTTTTTTTCTGTAGGATTTTGATATAACAATGAATTTGGACAAGGCTGCGTAATACTTTTTTTTAATCCTGTAATATGAATTTCAATAAATCAATAAAATAAAATGTATAGTCATTATACTAACAGATCAATACTGTTGGTGTATTTTTTGTTGTTATTGACAGCCAAGCATCAATAAATAAATCGGCATAGTGCATGTCAGAAATATCGACAAGGCCCAATTCAAGAAACATGGCCTATCTATAAGTAAACAGATCTATGATCTTTCATCACAATCAATTACTGGAGGTATTTGGCGCGCAAAAATACGATTCCGATACAATTAAGACGTTAAAACAGACGGGCTTTAATGTGCTCCAGGGGTTAATTGGTGTCCTCCACCGATATTCCTTATAATCTTGATGTAATTATGCACTTTACACTGAATACTGCAATTGTTAGTTATTGTTTACAGTCTTTCTAACTGTGTAATTGACCAAAATTGTGTTTAAGTATTACACTCAGCATTACACTTCAACTGTACACATAGAAATATACTAGTATTCAGTCTGAGAACAGAGGAAATTGTTTAACCATTCATCATAGTAGGTCCGATAAATATGTGCTCAATAGACTTCGTTAACCCCTGCAAGAAATCACAATTGCAAATGGACAAATTAAACTTAATTTTATTATGGAAATGTGCCTCAAATTCTTTTCTCTAGGTTCAAATTTTATTTTAAACATTATTATTAAAAGATTGTATTTTCAAGAAATATAAGACATAACTAAACGTTTGGAATTACATGTTCCTTTAAGGTATTTTTAAAGACAATGATAAAATATTACTTACACTTTTTGTTCCGCATAATATTAATAGATTTTGTCTATCATAGAATGCTTCTATATTCTTCATGATATTCATAAAGTAGTGGAAGTTTTATTATATTTTAGAAATATATCATAATTTTTTTTTTGGTTTGCTAAATGTTGCGTTAACCTTTGAATGCAAGGTTATCACAATAAGCACTGTTTGTGGTTTACGACTATAAGAGACATAAGCAGAGATTCGGCTGAGTATAACTAGACATTGACAACAATAGCAAGGTGATCAACGTATCAACCATCCATACAAATAAAAATAAGTTGTTTAAAAAGAGTGTTCGAGGTTACCCAGAGGATACTTGCTTTTCTGAGAAACCTATTGTTACATTCAGTTCATCGTAAAGGGCTATTGCATATCTGCATACCTTCTACAAATGCTTTGCAAAAAAGAGCTAAAGAAAAGTTAAATCGAGCAGATGTTTAAATGTGTTTTCGTTACTTTAACATTTATGCATTGCACCAGAAGTATCTGTAAACAATTAATAATTCTGTCAGTATCGTTTTAGAACTACAGTATATGTTACTTATACATTTTTTTGTTAATTCTATCAATAATTGCTATTTTTCCAAATAGCGATTTATATAAATGAAATACTTACAGCTTTTTAATATCAGTAGCCATCATATTCGGAATGGTGGTCAAATTCCTTCCGGAGCACTCTACGGTTTCCGGGTAGGAACAAAAGCATTGTGGGGGACAGACCGATTGTGTTTTGACTCCAGACAACAGTACAACAGTTAAAATAATTAGCAACTCAAGGATGCAAAGATGCATGGTGAATCTAGGAGCTACGTTCGTACTATTTCCATGTAGTGGTTTAATCTGGTAAATCTGGGCAGCAAATGGGGACAGACAGGACCACAACAAACGGGAAATCTGGATCTAATCGGGTACAGACAAACATTTACCCAGTATTGCACTCGGCATAGAGATAACACAAACTTTATCTGTGTTTTATCTGCTCCTCAAATACAGAGAACTCGATTTGCAAGTCTTGTGTTGAACATCGGAAAAGATAAAAATTCCCAATACAGAACAGCCGGACATTTTATCTGTTTAGAAGTTGACGAAAACAGGGAGTTTAGAGTAGTTAGGGGTCACAAATAATATCCTACCAGCACCTTGGTGATCTACAAAAGAATAATGGCACAATATGGAACGCCATAGCTGCCTGAAGGTCATTTTCATTTTATATGAGGTGGTATAACCTTTATGTGAAGTTGTTAAGTCATTATATATAGTGGTAAAATCATTATATTCAATGAAAACTTTATTATATGCAGTGGTTTTATCTTTATATACAGAGATAAAATCATTATATACAGTGATAAAATCATTATATTCATTGATGACTTTATTATATGCAGTGGTTTTATCATTATATTCAGTGGCAATGTCATTATATGTAGTGGTTAAATAATGTAATGAAGTGATAGTACCGTTACATTATGCTGTAAAATCATTATATGCAGTGGTTTTTCCATTATATACATTACTGATATCTTTCTGTGATGTGATAAATTCAATATATACAGTACAAACATAATTTGTGTGATAAAGCAATCATTACATTGTATGAAACCCGCTGCATGTGGAGTGCCAAGTTAATTTCATTCAGTGCGACACCTTTACATGAAGTGAAAAATCTATTATGTGCAGTACTAAGATCATTATATTATATAGTAAAATTATTATATATATTCCTAAAATCATACTTTGCAGTGGTAACATCTTTATATGAGGTGGTTAATTAATTATAGCGAGCGCAGCGAGCGGCGCGAAGCGCCGCTCGTCACTGCGAGCTCTAACGACAACGCCTGGGCGAAGAGAAAATTCGGACTACTGCACATTCATTCAACAGAATTTTTTTCCGCAGTAATTCTGACCCACAATGCATCGCTTCTTAAAGCTACGTTCTCGCGAGAATAACAAATGATCATGCACACACAAAGAGAAAAAAAAACTCACCGTGTTAATTAACATTGCACGTGAGTAAGCCCATGTCAAAGTTATCTTTCTCAATATAAACCTGTGTACCCTCGAACAAAAATGCAATGGACCTGTGACGTCATCATCAAGGCTTTCCACTGGGGTTCTCGTACATCAAACGAGAACTCGTGGGATTATTGAAAATAATTATTTACAACACATGAACACGCTCAATTTTGTCAAGTAATAAATAAAAAAAAAATACAAAATTAACTAGAGCTTCCTTTGTTTAATTTTCAATTTTATTTGTCATTCAATACACCTCGATAATTTCTGTTTTTATTTATGGAAAGTGACCGAGGTTTTCTTTTACAAATATATCGTCTGCTAGCCTGGTTCCTGCAAACTGCTGCAAGTAAACAAACCTTTGTGAAAAGTGGGGAAAAATAAGAAAAGGTGATAAGTATAGAGTAACATATTGTTTAATCAAGATTTAAACATTACAATTTTCACATAAGCATTGGTAAAGTGTCAAGTATCGGCAAATAATCAGGTATCAGAATGAATCAAAGTGCAAAGAATCCTAGAAGAGTTGGCACTGTCATCTCTGACCAAAAATTTCATGTGCATAATGTTCCTGGGGACGGAAATTGCTTTTTTCATTGCTTGAGTCTTGCATTACATGACAATTTAATCATGACCAGTACTTACAGGCAAGAAATTTGTAATCACATACTGAAAAATTGGGAAAATTTTCAAAATAATCTTGAAATCCAACAGCATTCTTCATTGTCATACTTTCAACAAATGATTCTTGGGAATGATTACGCTTCTTCTTGTGAAGTTGAAGTTGCAGCTTTATTACTTAAACGTCAAATCAATGTTTGGCTTGAGTGTAAAAATGCAAAAAATATGACATCTCATATGCTCACAACCTTTCAACCTTCTGCTCATACAGATAATCCACCAATTAATTTGTTACTAAAAAATCAACATTTTCAGTACTTGACACCTGCTCTATCTGAAACACAATCAAGCAAGTCAAATAAAAAATCTCTCCAAAATTTTGAAACTGTGCAATCTCATTTAACATCTGCACAAGAAACAAATTCATCCAAACCAACCAGCCATCAAAACCATGGATGTATTAAAAATAACATTCCTTCTGAACACAATTATGCAAATGTCCAAAATTTTGAAGCCCATTTACAACAAGAAACAGACACATGCAAGCAAACAAAGCAACAAAACCTTGACAGTGTTGTAAACAATATTCCTTCTGAGCATAATTATGCAAATGTCGAACATTACAATAGCAGCTTATGCCACTCAGAGCAACATCTATTCCTTGAACATTCATATGCACAGTCTACATGTACAAGTCAAAATCATGAAAACTTGCATTTAAAGAGCCCAACAGTAGTCCAAAAAAATTCTAATCCATCTAGAAAACGACAATTCAGACCATACTTGTATTCCACTTCAGCAAAAAAAATTAAACATGCACCTGAACATGAGAAAAGGCTTCAGGAACTTTGTAGAAAATATGGTATTAAATATGAAATGCCTGCAGAAAATGAAACTTATGTAAAATACAAATCACGCCGATCAAAACTACAAAAACAAATTAAAAGCATCATACAAAAATATAAATTAAATGAGTCAGATCTTCCCCCACCTCCCCCTCTTTGTGACAATACAAAATATGATAATGCCATGGACTCCATCAGAGCCTTTGAACTGCAACAAATGTCATATAGCTTTCAATTTTGTACTATTTGTAAAGAAAGAAGACTTGAAACAAGAATGTCATCAAACGACATCTGCACACGATGTAAAACTGACAAAAATAAGATTAAATTATTTTCATCTTCAAACAACATGGACCCAGGAAAATTACCCCAGGAATTGCAAGATCTTACAATTATTGAGCAACAACTCATCAGTAGACTCTCCCCTTGCATTAATGTCCATATGCTAAATCATGGTGGCATTGCTTCCTCAGGTCATTGTGTAACTTTTCCTCAAGAAATAAATGAGCCTGCCAGAATTTTTCCTCGACTCCCTCAAGAAATTCAAATTATAAAAGTTAAAAAACAAGGCAAAAATGATACATGCAGAGAATTTAGAGTCCGTCGTTTCAAAATTGAAAAAGCTTTAAAATGGCTCAAAAATAATAACCCTGCTTATACAGACATAATTATAAGTTCTGAGAGATTACAAAAACTCCCCGAGGATGGAGAGTTATCAGATATAACTACTCTACAATTTAAAGAGAACACCCCTCACAAAAATGATAAAGGCCCATCAGCTGAACAAATTGATATTGGTGTTTCTGAAGGTACCTCACACTCTGCTGCACAACTACCTGATTCAAATATACGTGTTAAGGAACAAGTACAAAAAATTGTGCAAGAGATCATTGGGGAAAATAATGGGGAAGTTTCTATCAACAGACAGGGGACAATATCTATTCCTTGGCCCACCAGAGGAAATATTCCTGTATCAGAATTTACTACTCAGCATTTTTTTACTCTTGCCTTTCCTGCCCTCTTTCCTTATGGCTCTGGTGACTTATACATTAACAGACCTATTTCTATCACATCTATGACTGACTGGGCTGAACATTTATTATGGTATGATGATGGCAGGTTTGCCAAACATCCGTATTTCAAATTTGTAGTTCACAATATGATCATGCGCAAAAATGCCCTTGAAAAGAGCAAATACATAATAAAACAAAAACTTGGAGACAACCACTTCACAATCAGTGATCTGAAAAAACTTGTTGAAAATAATGACACATCAGTGAATGAAAAAATTCTGTATTTTGCAGGAAATCTAAGGGGCACAACTCAATACTGGGGACAGAGGGCAAAAGAATTAAGATCATTAGTGCAATATAAAATAAATGAGGGAATGGGTCTACCATCATTTTTTACTACAGGTAGTTGTGCAGAGTTTCACTTCAAACCTCTCAAGAGATTATTATCTATGTATGTCTCTCAAACAACTGGCTCATCAGTAGATCTGACAGACAAAAATATTCTTTTTAAAACTCTTCAAGACCATGCACATGTAGTTGCTCAATATTTCGACCTGAGAACACAATCATATTTTAGAAATGTAATGGGTCCTGTCTTTGGTGTTGACTCATATTGGTACAGACAAGAGTTTGCTAAGTCAAGAGGTATGGTTCACTGGCATGGTCTTTGCTGGAGATCAGATCGAGAGCCTCATAATCTTTTGCACAATGCCATCTCAGCTGGTCTTTCAGATGAAGAATGTGCTGAAAAACTATCTCAGTGGGCTAGTGAAAATTTTGGTCTCACAGCTAATCATCCTGCTGGTAAGGATGAAAACGGTATCTCAAATAAAAATTTGTGGCCTCCACCAGAGGGTACTGCTCCTCCTCCTCCAGATGAAAATAATCCCCTATTCAAACTTTTGATGGATGTCAGTTATTCCCAAGAATCACTACTAGAGGATCATTTACTTTTATCTAACCGTTTTAATTTACACCGTTGTTCAGATTATTGCCTGAAACCTTCTAAATTCAATGCATCTGAAAAAAATTGTAGAATGGAATTTCCAAAACAGCTGCGATCTTCCCCCGCTTTAGTTAAAGACAGGAATGGATCTCTGCGACTCGAGATGGAAAGAGATCATCCAGTTCTTGTGCAACATTCCAAATTTCATACACAAGGCTGGAGAGCCAATGGTGACATTTCTTTAATTCTTTCTAAAAGCGATCCATCTAATCCATCTGTTGAAGAAATTCTTGCCACTGAAAAATATATAACAGGGTATGCCTGCAAAGGTAACGAACCAACTGGTGCTCTTTCTGATCTTTTTTCTGACATGGTAAACAATTCTGATGAATCCTCAGGTGAAACACCAAAATCACTCTGTACAAAACTTCTTATGAATACTGTTAAGAGAGACATTTCTTCTGTGGAAGCCTGTTTTGAGCTATCCTCAATACCCCTGTTCCGTTCTAGTCACTCTTTTCAATATGTGAGTTTATCAGGTTGTAGAGTACTCCAGCAATCTGGAATGAACACATTAACAAAAAATACTATCATTGATAAATATCTTTCTAGACATGAGAATGATCATTCATCTCTCTATCAATTTATTTCAAAAAATGGAAAAGTTCCTGTAATAAATGGACCAACACAAGCTTCTTGGCCTTTAGAGGAAGCTTACTGCAGAACAAGTCTTATTTTACATTTTCCAAATTGGAGAAGTTTTTCAGACATAAAAGACAATGAAACAACTTGGATAGAAAAGTTTGCACTCTTTTTAGAATCAGAGAATTGTCCTAATTTCATTAAAGCAGATGTTAAGCAGGCTAAAGAAAAAAAATCTTACAATTTCTCACAAGAAGAAGACTGTTCGAATGACAACATGGTCCAACCAGAATGGATGGAAGTTCTTCGTCCAAATCCAAACTTTGATGATTTACATCAGAATTTTACTTTTGATGATGGAGGTCCTGACCATGATTGGAGTGCTTCATCAGAAAATTATCCAGATGACCTTGGTGAAGAGTGGTGGAATAGTCTTACAAAATCTATTGAAGAAAATGAAAGTCTAAAAATACCTCAAGTCAACTTGGACAGTATGAATGAGGACCAGTTATTGGCATTCAATATAGTCATGAAAACACTTTTAACCTTCTCAAATAAATCTGAAAATTACAAGCCACTTAGAATGGTTGTTTCTGGTTCTGCAGGGTCTGGAAAATCTTTTCTAATTAAATGTCTTGTCAGAGCAATTCGTTTATTTTTTAATTCTAATAAAGCAGTTCAAGTATTGTGTCCTACGGGCAATAGTGCTAATTTGATTTCAGGAGTTACTCTTCATAGTTTTCTAAAAATACCTACCCTTCAGAGAGGAGGAGAAATGAAGGCACCAGATGGTTCATTAGGGGAGGACCTCCAAGCTAACTGCTCTGGAATTCATGCCATTCTTGTTGATGAACGATCTTTAGTAGGATCAACTACACTTGGATGGATGGATTTTCATTGCAGGTGTGGCACAGGTATTTCTGACCAGACCTGGGGTGGTATTCCTGTGGTAGTTTTTTTTGGAGACGATGTACAACTTCCACCAGTCTTAGATGCTCCTGTATATTATTCAAAAGGTAAATCCCCAGCTTCAATGCATGGTGTTTTAGTTTGGCAAGAATTCAAAACTGCTGTTGTTTTAAAGAAAATCATTCGTCAAGGAGAGCATGAAAAAGAACTAAAAGATGTCCTTTTGTGTCTTCGGGAGTACAAGGCAACTCCTTGTCAGGCCCAGTGGTTGCAGCAGTTTCAGTGGAACAACCTGAAAATAACACATGGTGAAGGATTATTGGAACGAATATCAGAAAAAGGACTCTTTGTTTTCCCTACTCATGATGAAGAATGGAATCATAATGCAACAAAATTATATGATGTAAATAAAAAATTCCCAGTAGCAAAAATTATTTCCATATCAAAAGGTCAGCATTCTAAGACTGGTGGAAGTGAAAATGCTGGTGGTCTTCTTAACACTGTATATATTTCCAAAAATTCGAAAGTTATGATTTCAGTTAATTTGTGTGTAAAATTTGGACTCTTTAATGGTGCAGTTGGCACTGTTGAAGATATTCTGTATTTAAATGGTAGAAAACCCCCTGCACTTCCTGATGTTGTTATGGTTGAAGTACCAAATTACAGTGGTCCACCCTTCATACCCACTAAACCTAAAGTTATACCAATATTTGCGGTAGAAAGAAAAATAGATTGTAGGTGTCGTTTCTGTAAACGTAAGCAAATTCCTTTACGACTGGGATGGGCAACAACAATTCATCGGTGCCAAGGTATGACAATTGGGGAGGGGGAGGTAAATAGATATATTGTAATTCATCCTGGAACAAGGGCTTTTGAATCTCGAAATCCTGGTGCTCTGTTTGTAGCCTTGTCACGTGCTAAATCTACTGGAAAAAATAAATCTGACCCCGATTTTGCTTGGCATCCTTCTTTTCTTGCTAACGCAGACAGAATATGTCACAAAGTCAACACACCAACTACAGCAGCCAGAGAAAGGGAGATTAAAAGAATTGAGATTTTTGCCAAACAAACAATTGTAAATTTTCAGCATTTAAAAGAGGATACAGAATTGAAAAAATTGATACATGATCTTCATTCATCAAGCACTACAGAGGAATAATGCTTCTCTTCATTACCTTCTGAAATATGTCCATTTTTTTTATCCATTTACCCCCCAATCCCCTTGATCTCCTCATCTGTTCAAATTACCTTTTTATTTACATATAACGGTGGGGGACACATCAGTCTCTAACTGTTTGATGTAATTTTCGATGGTAATCATATGGTTCTTCACCTTAGTAAAAGCATATATAAGGTTCAACTTAACTTCTGTGCAATGCATGTCAGATTTTTTTTTTCTGTTTCTGTAAAGGGATAATGCTCTCCTTGTCAACACTTGAAACCTAAAAACTTATCTATTTAATCCCCCTCTCTCCAACTGACCTCTTCATCTGTTCAAATTACCTTTTTATTTACATAGAATGGTGGGGGACATATCAGTCTCTAACTGTTTGATGTAAATTTATAGTTATCACGTTTTTTTGTACTTGGTTATAAAGAGATTGTGTAATACCATGCCAAGATTCTTTCTATTTAATGCAATGATAATAATGTGCCATCTGGGATAAAATCTAAATGGAGGCCACAAATTTCTGCTTACTGCATACTACATTCGTTTTATTTCTACTCGGACTCACCACTAAAATCATTTCTTTTAGGGAAGTACATTGAGTTCTTAATGGTATCTTTTTGTATGTCAACTCTATTTCTTACCTATTTGCTATATATATATATATATATATATATATATGTGTGTGTGTGTGTGTGTGTGTGTGTGTATATATACATAGGACCATGCCAGATTCCTTGTTTACTGCCATATGACATTAAATACATTTTCCTCTGTCTGTTATCTGAAAAATCAACACCAAAGGCTTTTTAGTTTCCATCGACAGCATTCACTATACCCTTGAGACATTTTTAAAAAAAACATTTTAAGGAAATGTTTTATACAGTCTGATTTCCAATTCATTAAAAAGTGTCTTAGTAATTGTATGGTTCATTTTTTAATTCTCTTATTTTCATATCATTTGCTGGAGGTTAAACTTATTAACAATGAATGACGGCCTCTATCTCTCTCTGCATGTGAAATGTTATGGTCTACAGGTCCAGGGTACCAATTTTTTAATTAAATAAGAGAACGGTGTGAGACATACTAGTCTCTAACTGTGCACTCCTCCTCAGTTAAATCTTACGTAAAGGGTTACAAATGAAAAAAGCAATTTCATGTCTCAGACTTGCACTGTATTACATACATGCAAAAGTCCATATATTTTTATGTATTCTCAAAATATGTGCCAGGTATTTTACTGAACTTACTTAACACATTGAGTAATTTATTACACATTCATTTCTTTCTTAATTATGTAATTATGTAGAGGTATCTGAATATCCGTTTTTACTTTAGATAATGAACATTATTATAGCCAGTGACTCCCGGGGTAGAGGATTACAATCTTTTGTACAGAAAAATAATCCTTTTCCTTACCACTGGAAAATATCCGTTATATGCAGACCAGGAGGCACTATTGAAAGGTTAAAGAACGAAGTTATATCAATTCACAAAAGCATGCCTGACACCTCACCATGCCGCATAGTTTTCATGGCTGGAATCTGCAATTTAACAAAAAAAAATCATCATCAACATGGAACTGAAATTTCATATCATCATTCTTCAGAAAGCATTTCATCTATAATCAAAAACATTCAAAATTCATTTCAAACCCTCCCATCATCCAACACTTCTGTTCAATTTGCCACCATTCCTCCTGTTTCAATTCATAACTTTAAAGATTTTCAATTCAAAAAAGGTTACCTGCAAATAAGTCAATATGCTTTTGACGACTCCAACTTCCAGCAAAATTCTCTTGAACATGACATTAGGGAAATCAACCTAGAAATTTGTAAACTAAATGAACAAAACAATGTTAGTACTATAAGGCTTGACAAGGATGTGTCTAAAATTTCAGTCAAGAAAAGAGGCAGGAATGGTAAAAACAGGAAAAAACGTACCAAGTTTATTTACAATCATTTTTATGATGGCGTTCATCCAGACAGTTTGCTTTCAGATAAATGGTTCTCAAGGATATGTTCCACCATCTACAATGATATTGAAAAAAATAATCTGTGTGCAACTTCGGAGGAAGAGGTGGAGGAGGATGAGGAAATAGATGACACTTGGGATTTTAAAAGAAAATGAATATATCCAATTGTCTTTCAGACTCAACACAATCTCTTGATTAAGCTATTTTTTTTATTATTTATGGTTAAAAATTTGTCATTTTTTACCCAATTTTATTGCAGTTTAGATACAATACATTAACAGACAATGGACCATCAGACATGACGATCGATAGTACCTCGGTGTTTCGTTTTCAGTTTTACTATTTTGAAAGGGAGTCATAAAGTTTTAATAAATAACGTCTTGCAAATCTAATTACTACATTGATGAGAGTGATTATAGTCATAGCACAGAAGGTGATGAACAGTAACTCAAACAATGGTAAAACTCAATTATGACCGCAAAAAGTACTGTTTACAGCAATGATGACTTAGTAATCATTGCGCATGGAAGATAATGACCCAGTCATTATAAAAAATGTATTAAAAAATAAATAATGCTCTGTTGATCAAAATTTCATTAAAATTAAACTTAATGTATAACAGTTATATTTTTAAAATCTTACCCATTAGGAAAAATGCAATGTCTGTTGAGGTAAAAGAGGATAGATAGTTACATGCATATATGTCATGAAACTTTACATTTACTAGAAATGGAACAAGGCTTGGTCATGTAAAGTTACCTTTTGTGTCAGGTCTTGGGTCCTCATCCCATAAGTGGTAATAATTGTGCAATGAATTTTAATATTCTACTTCATGCATAGCTCAATCAAGAGATTGTGTCACAACTGTCTATTTCCTATTCTCCTCGCCTTCAGGTTTCAAAGGCAAATAAATATAAACTCTCAAATTGGTCCACATGTATTTTCAAGAGTGAAGTTCATAATGTCAGGGTTGTTCAAAAGAAATCTTGATCCATAAAGCATGAAACTAACACCAGTTACTACCCCATCCCCCAGTTATTATTTTTGTTTTGACAAAGATAAAAACTTCAACTGTGCTACCCACTGTAAAATTTTTAGATTCACCATATCATTTCTCCTTGTCCATCATCCTTCTTCTTCTTCTTTTTTACAAGTTTACTGATGCTGAATGGTGGGAGACATGCCAGTCTAACTGTACAGCATCTTTGTATTAATACTAGTATTAATCCTACACCTTGTCAAGCCTTTGTAGTTATTTCACGAAAAAAATGTAGAATGTCTAGTTACTTTAAATTCAACTTAATCATGTTTTTTTTTAAACACACACACACACACAGATATATATATATATATATATATATATATATATATATATATATATCATACACTTTACTACAATAGTTAAAGGTCCCCGAACTAGCGTTACTCTATACTTATCACCCGATCTCGTCCGCAGAAAATTTATTTGCATTGTCCCAGTCATTAACAGCATATCTGAAATACAAGGTAAGTTCTTTTCATGCTTTCATTTTGTAAAACCAATGCTTACCATGCTTACGGTTATTTCAAATCATGGCGTCTATCACATGTTGATGTTTCGTCTTCCTCAGGACTGGACAGCGCGTGCTTTCCTTCGGCGGTGACAGGCCGTTTCGCCCCATGACTATTTCGCTCTAGGATCGATATCTCTCCCTACTACGACAGGTAATTTAAGTCTAAAAATTAAAGTCTGCTGGATTCGCCCGATCAGTGGCGTCAATTTCAATATCAGAGACATAAATACCAAGAAATTTATTTCTCTTTTCTTATATAGTCCATGATGTATGTGGTCAGATAGGAAGATGTGGTCTCAAATTGTTGTTGACAAAGCTTGAAAAGACTGGCGTAACAGGTAAAAAAAATCGGTGGTTATTTAACATGTTTAATGAGCCAATATTTTTAAAAAGGTCCTACAACAAAATTAAATTTAAGTAGTTGAATCATATACGTCAGATTCGGGGGGGGGGGGGAGCAAACATCGTAATATAGGCATTTAAAATTGGAGCTTAGTCCCCAAACGTTTTTCCATTGGCTTCCAACGACTTTGTTTATTCTTTCTAAGAACTTACTTTACAAAGGAAATGTTTCCTTATTTACCAGTGATTTACACAAGGTAATTAACTTTAAATTAAGCCTAAATTTTAGAATCTTTAAGAATTGATGCTGCGCTCGCTCCAACGGTCGCACCGTCAACATATTATGATGTTGTTAATTTGTTATATGATGTGCTCAAATCTTTATATGCATTAGACGTTTCATGTTATGCAGTGGTAACTTCTTTATCATCATCTAAACTGGTCCTTTTATTTAAAAAAAATGCGCGGAGTTCCAGTTTAAAGAGTGTTTGAAAATAGGAAACCCGGGCCGTGGCAAATTAAAAGCCGGGACTATTCGAGATTTTTCTAATTTCTGATTCTATTATACAGCTTCCTGATTTTATCAACTGTGCTGAAATTTTAAGACTCATTTTTATAGGTTAATGTGTATTCGCTGTAAAAATTGCATTTAATTTTAAAATACTTAGTAATTTAGTTTTTCTTGGCGATTGTTGATTTCCAAGTTCAGTGGTGGATCCAGGAATCTTGAAAAGGGGGGCCCGACAAGTTTTTGGTCGGGGTAGGTAGCCCACAGCCAAACCAAAAAACAATTGATTATTAAATCTTATGTATATTTTGGACACAAGGGGGGGGGGGGGCATAGGCCCTCTCTGAATCCGCCCGTGAGGTTGGTAAATCGGGTAGGCAATCAAGCAGACATTTTACGTGTTTTGTTTGTTTGTTTGTTGTTCTTTGTTTGTTTGTTTTTTTTTTGTTTTTTTTTTTGCCATATTTGACAGAAAGCTTATAAGCTTTTAAATTATTCTGATGTTAAAAATTATTCATTCTTTGAAAGGCATTTTTTGAGTGAAATGACACGTTTAAGAAAAACCGGTTCACATAGGCGTCGGAACCGGGGGGGGGGGGGGGCTATTGCCCCCCTCTTTTTTTTTTTTACAAAGGTAGACATAATATAGGCATTGAAAATTCGGGCGTAGGTCTAGCCTCCCCCCCCCCCCTCCCCACTTTCTACAGGCACGATTCATTGTAGTGAAAGAAGGGTAATTGGTAGTGTTTAAAAGAATTTGGTACTGAAAGATGTTCGACCAATCCCCCCCCCCCCCCATCCACCCACACCCCCGAAATAGGATTTTCGGGTTTGGAGAAAGAACAATTTTTTGCTTGTCAAGTTTTTTTTTCAGGTTTGATTTTTTTTTCTATTTCAATTAGCCACCCCACTATCAATTTCCTTCCGACGCCAATGGTTCATTAAAATCGGATTTGATCTCCCGGAAGTCAAACATAAAAAATCCGAAATACTTATTCATTATCTACATGCCATTTGATAAAATATGAATTAATTAAAGAATTATCACATATACATGTAATTATAGGACTATTAATGCAAAGCCTTGTGTCAAACTTTAATCACGCGTAAGTTGCTTGGTTTTAGGATATCCGATCCTCAGCCTTGAAGGATAACTCTTAATTTTATCATTTTATTCAAAAAGGCTAAAATGATTTTAATTTGGTTGTTTGTTTGCTGTTTAACGTCCCTCTCGAGAATTTTTCACTCATATGGAGACGCCACAATTTGCCAGTGGAGAGCTGCAAATTTTGTCCTATACTCGACACTTACGGCCATTGAGCAGTGAGGGATTTTTTTCGTGCCAACACCTACTGTGGAACGGGACCTCGGTTTATGGCTTTATGCGGTCTCTTACGAAGGAGCGGTCTCAACGTCCCACTGTCGGATTCGAACCCGTGACGTAAGGATTGACTCCTTATTCCGCGTCTCTTAGAGCAGACACTCTAATCACCGTGCCACGTTGGCGACGGCAAAGATGAAACTTGAAAATGAAATGTTTTCATGCAGCAATTTTTATTTTAAGCATTTCAATGTGATTTAACTTTTAAGGTTTTCTGAAGTCTTAGAAACAGTCTTATAAATAGTTGATATTAGTAATTTAACACCCCCACCCCCGGCCCCCACCCCGAAAAAAGTATTAAACAAATTACATATTTAACGTAATCCAGTTTCTTTCCATCCACTAACAAATAGATACATGTACCAGTGCACATTTGCATATTATGAAATTAGAAATGATTTATGGTGTTTTGCACCAGGTTCTTCCCGGATGATCGGATCTGGTTTAATAATCCCTTTTTTAATGAAAATGTGTATTTTGCATAAAAATAGCATTTTCAAATAAAGAAATAACTATCAAAAAGAAAAAGTTTTTTTTAGTTAAAATACAGTGTTTAACATCGGAATAATTTTTAAGTTTATTAGATTTTTATCAAATATGTCAAAAAAAAAAAAAAACAAAAAACAAAAAAAAAAACAAAAAAACCACACACACATAAAATATCGCCAACCCGGTCTACCCATTTTACCAACATGGAAATCAACAATCGTCAAAAAAAAATCTAAAATACTAAGTACTTATAGCACAATGGATAAAATATTAAATCAGAAAATTGAAACTGCCTACCAATTTTACTTGAAACCAAAAATCGTCAAGAAAATCTAAAATACCAAGTGTTTAAATACAATTTTTACAGCGAAAACACATTAGCCTAAAAAAAGAGTCTGAAAATTTTAAATCAAAAATTTGAAAAATCTCGAATAGTCCCGGCTTTTAATTTGCCACGGCCCGGGTTTCCTATTTTCAAACACTCTTTAAACTGGAACTCCGCGCATTTTTTTTAAATAAAAGGACCAGTTTAGATGATGATAAAGAAGTTACCACTGCATAACATGAAACGACTAATGCATAAAAAGAATTGACCACATCATATAACAAATTAACAACATCATATAATTAATTAACCACCTCATATAAAGATGTTACCACTGCAAAGTATGATTTTAGGAATATATATAATAATTTTACTATATAATATAATGATCTTAGTACTGCACATAATAGATCTTTCACTTCATGTAAAGGTGTCGCACTGAATGAAATTAACTTGGCACTCCACATGCAGCGGGTTTCATACAATGTAATGATTGCTTTATCACACAAATTATGTTTGTACTGTATATATTGAATTTATCACATCACAGAAAGATATCAGTAATGTATATAATGGAAAAACCACTGCATATAATGATTTTACAGCATAATGTAACGGTACTATCACTTCATTACATTATTTAACCACTACATATAATGACATTGCCACTGAATATAATGATAAAACCACTGCATATAATAAAGTCATCAATGAATATAATGATTTTATCACTGTATATAATGATTTTATCACTGTATATAAAGATAAAACCACTGCATATAATAAAGTTTTCATTGAATATAATGATTTTACCACTATATATAATGACTTAACCACTTCACATAAAGGTTATACCACCTCATATAAAATGAAAATGACCTTCAGGCAGCTATGGCGTTCCATAGCACAACGCGATCAACTTTTCCATTCTCTTTGACGAAGCAATTGCATATATGTAGTAGTCACGTAAATGTCACGGCAAATAGTGAAAACCGATAGGAGCGAACTGTTAGCATCACATACCTCTAAAAACCGATAGGGATTTTAAGAATATTAACAATTCAGAACAACTGTCTTCCAGCTAGAAAAAATACATCGTTTTCCATGGCTATCTCACTCGCCTGTCAGGAGCAATTGTCTTTAGCACGTTTTCTGCCGGTCTCTGTCAATAGTACCACATATATCCCGGAATTTCAGAATGCACAGAACATGCACTTGTAGCCTATCCAGACAGTTGCCAATAATTGGCGTTAGTTCCGTGATAACATCGATACAAACAGTGACATCCACACCGCTTTATTCCACTATTTCATCTTTTTGACCGCACAGAGGGATTACTTTTTCGGAATACTTTTTATTTTTTCATTGTTTATGACGTTGTTGGTATCACTTATAAAGATATTTTTGACGAGTTTTTAATGCAACTATAGATTTATAGCGCCAACGCCAAGACCCTGATTCTGTAATATTCTACACATAACACAGAAAAGTTTTGATTTGCATCATCGAACCTTCAGGGAACATTTTACTTTCTTTGGCAAAATTTTAAGAAGATCACAGCAATTACAAATAAACTGCAGAAATGTTTGCGACGAATCGATTTCAACGTGACCTTATATATCATGATCTGCCATTGATTAGATCATTTTAACTAGCGCCACAGTGGAAAATATAAATTAAGAATGTACACAGCTTGCCGAAGGAGAAAACAAATGTTCAATTAATCGAAGCTCTATTATAGGTTTCTTATTCCTGCTATGTCAGCTAGATTATGCCACGGAGATTGGAATATACATGTATATTTAAAAAAATTAGTGATAATAACACTGACGGTATATATGTATCTTATGTTTTAATGAATCATGATGAAATTTGATAGGTAATTACAACGGCTTTTGAGAATAGTTCAGTATTAAATTATGATGAAAACGGGATCGTGTAACCTTTCAGTGATGGAAATGACATATCAACAGAAATTAAAAAAATATATATATATAATGCTTTATATTGGAATGGAATTATGTTGTGATTATTTTGTTCCATATTAAAACAAGGAAAAAATAGCATATTGAAATAAAAAAAAAATCTTTTTGACTATAAAGTATGTATTTAATTTTTTTGGCTTGTGTGTTTTTATTGAATTGGTTGGTAGGTTTTTGATTAATAGGTGGACGCTAAACAGCGAAAAAACTTGGAATGGCGGATACTGTGTGATAGGCAATTTTTGTCTCTAGTTAATTTCGCCATAAACATATGGAAAAATTATTTTCTTTGAATGTCACAAAATTAAATCAATCATGTTTTAAAAAGGAGAGTGAAAGCGAACTCACTGAAAATGAAACAGTCACAACAAGCTTATTGTTATAAAATGTTTTTATTGTCTCTTTTAAACTTTTAGAGGTGAAATTTACACTGGTTCAGACACATTATCTGCTCAAGGCACTGGAAATTATGATTTGCAAAAGGTTTTCTTTAACATTTTTAAATTGAAAATCGATGCAATACTTTCTTCTTGCAAACTTAGGCTACGTTGTTACGCTGTTCACAGTTATTAGTTTTATAGGAAAATTGCTACAAATAATATGCAATCAATCAAACGACAGAACGCTTTAGTAAGGCTTTCAACAGTTTCGTTTGAAGTCAGCATTTCGCAAATTTTATGGTCGTTATAATGACCTTATTTGCAAATGTAATCTATCCTTGGGTCCAGTTTTGATTTACACGTTCCTTACCAATTGTTAAGCCATTGTTTTTATGCTAATTTTGGTCAGGGATTACTATGTTTACTTCATCAATACGTCGTTATCTTCACCTTTTTATGAGAGTTAAAGATCAGAGAAGTCTTGTGACAGATTTCAGATTCACATCCAAATTCGAATCAGTATATTATCTTTACTTTTTTGGCTTCCTCTTATTAGAAAATAAATTAAGAGTTTAAATTGTCATATTTTTCGGAATTTACAATGCAATGAATTTGCTTCCAAACAAAAATCCTTAAAAAATAATCATCAAATGGACAAGAAAATAAAAGTTGTCAATTCAAAAGAAAAAATCGTCCCTTTTCACACTAATGATATAGAATCCACAACTGATAATAATGAAGAGTACGTAGAAGCAATAGTATCCATCAATGATATATTCATGAATCACATGAATTCACGATACTGCAATGATACAAAACAAATTCTTCAACAACCATATGTCAGTTTTGAATATTTTTAATATTCCAAACAACTAAAATGAATTTGAATTACCATATCTATATTGGATTCCAAAACTTCATAAAAATCCTTACAAACAAAGATACATAGCGGATTCCAGTAAATGTTCAACCAAGCCTCTTTCTTTATTCCTCACTAAGATATTAACAGTAGTGAAGGAGAAACTTCAAGGGTATGCAACAATATATTCGAGAAGTGGTGTAAATCCGATGTGGATACTTAAAAATTCCAAGGAACTTTTCGAAAATTTGAAATCACAAGATTTTACCAATATCAACAGCTGAAAAACTTACGACTTTTCAACTTTATACACAACCATTCTACACAATAAATTAAAGTCCAGGCTTTTTAACATTATTGACAGCTGCTTTTTCAATAAAAATTGAACTCGCAAATTTACTTACCTTGTCATTGGTCATTTGCAAAATTATTTTGTTAAGAAATACACGTATACAAGTACTCTGAAGTTGGCATTAACAAGATGCTTGAGTTTCTGATTGACAATATCTATGTGGTTTTTGGAGACCAGGTCTTCCAACAATCTATTGGAATTCCAATGGGAACCAATTGCGCCCCGTTATTAGCAGACCTTTTCTTGTATTCATATGAAGCAGAATTTGTCCAAAATCTTGTACGTGAAAAGAAGAAAACACTTGCTGTGGCTTTCAACTCGACATTTAGATATATCGACGAGTATTAACAATTATCAATAGTTACTTACATTCATATGTCGACTCGATATATCCCAGTGAGCTTGAAAAAAAAAGATACCACAGAGTCTGACACATCTGTTTCATATTTGGATATTTTTCTTGAAAAAGACATTAATGGTTATCTAACAACCAAGCTTTATGATAAACGTGATGACTTTGACTTTTCAGTCGTCAACTTCCCTTACTTATGCAGCAATATACCTTCATCACCTGCATACGGGGTTTATATCTCTCAGTTGATTCGATACGCAAGAGCATGCTCTACGTATGTACAATTTCTAAAACGAGGTAAATTATTGACAAACAAGTTGATGAAACAAGAATATAAGCAATCTCGTTTAAAGTCATCATTTCGTAAGTTCTATGGTCGATACAATGACCTTGTCAGCAAATACAATTTATCATTGAGTCAAATGCTGACTGACATTTTTCACACTAATTGTTAGGCCATTATTTACACACTGAATTGTCGACGGATTTTTCCGTTATTTCCCGATCATGACAAGGAGCACACGACGGGTGTGACCGGTCGGCAGGGGATGCTCACTCCTCCATGGCACCTGATCCCACCTCTGATGTTTTGGAGGTCCGTGTTTGCTCTGCTCCTATTTTGTATTGTTTAATGGACTTTTGAGCTTGAATACTGTTCGTTATCTCCATATATTTCATGATAATATATCATTCATGAATAGCAATAAAATCCTTTGATATGATTTTTTTGCTAAATGAAATGTGAAGTAAAAGTCCAGTGATCATTCTCAAAAGTCCGTTTAAACGATACAAATAGTGAGAAAAGCCAATGTGGACCTCTGAAAACAGAGAAGGTCAGGTGCCATAGAGGAGTAAGCATCCCCTGTAGACCGGTCACAATCGCCGTGTGCTCCTTGTCATGATCTGGTATAATCTGTTGACAATTCAGTGTGAAAATATTGGAATAACAATTTGTATAAAGGCGTCAGTCAAAATTTGACGCAACGACAACTTGTATTTGCAAACAGTATTGTATAGTCCATAGAATTTGCAAAATGTTGACTTTAAACAAGATTATTGATATCCTTATATCATCGACTGATTTTCAATAGACTGTCTCGTTTTATAAATTGTTCGTACGTAGACCTTGCGTATCGAATCAACTGGGAGATATAAACTCCATATGCTGGTGATAATGGTATATTTCTACATAAATAAGGGATGTTGATGATAGAAAAGTTGAAGTCATCACGTTTATCATTAAGTTTAGTTGTCATTTTTCTGTCGATGTCTTTATCTAGTTAAACGTCCAAATATGAAGCAGTTGTGTCAGACTCTGTGGTGTCTTCTTATTTGAGTTTAATGAGATATATCGAATCAACATAGGAATGAAACTGGAATTGATAATATATATATCAGAATTTCAAATTGAAGGCCACAGAAACTTTTCATGTATAAGTTTTTGTTTTAAATAAATTCTGCTTCATAAGAATAGGCCTGCAAATAATGGGGCACAATTAGTACCCATGGGAATTCCAACATATTGTTGGAAAAACTGGTCTCCAAAACTTCTTATATAGATATTTTCAATGAGAAACTCAAGCATGTTTAATATCAACTTGTACATAGAATCAGATTTTTTAAAAACAAAATGAGATTGCAGATGACCAATGACAAGGTATACAATTTCCATTTTTATTGAAAAAGCAGTTGTCTATCATTTTAAAAAGTCTGGTTTTTAATTTTCCATGGGGAATTGTTGTATAAAGTGTTAAAAAGTCGTACGTTTTGATGCCATTGATTTTGGTAAATTTTGTGATTTCAAATTTTCAGGTTCCTTGGAGTTTTTTTTAGTATTCACTTCTGATTAACACCACTTCTCGCATATGTTCTTCTACAGTACTCCTGAAGTTTCTCCTTTCACTTCTGTTAATATTTTAAGAACAAATCTGTACTCTGATGATAAAAATTATATAATTATATCATCAAAGGAAGCAATTCATCTACGCCCATGCTCTATTATATAATATAGGGATTTTATATCAAAAATCTTTAACTACCATTTTAAATCATTGATTTAGTCATTCGGTTTATCTATAAAAATTCATAGCTTAAACTTTAACATCTGCTTGGCTGGGGTGAAATCAAGTCCTTTTCAAAACAGAAAATATAATAATCACAGTGTTTAGGTTCAGTCAATACCTTTTAAGTCACAAAACACAAAACGATATAGATTCATCAGAAAATAGTTGTTATTGCAATTTAAATGAATTAATTGTGGTGAACTTCATCTAAGGTCAAATCTCAAGGGCCAAAGTTACATGCCCCAATCTTAAAGGAATGCTGAACATGACATTTTTTCTGATATTCGTATTTGAAGAGATTAAGAAATATGATTTCATTTAAAATTTTTCTTGCACATGTGCTATATTTTTAATTAAAGAGTATATCAAGATTTATACTTAAGTTTATTCTATGATTTTATTTGGCATCAACGTATTAATAGTTATAAAAAATAGCTGGAGATATTCTCCCTAATTTAATAAAATGACATATATTTCTACCCTAATTGTACAAGGTATATTTTTTGTTTGTTTTTTATAACATAGAGTATAACGTTTGAGACTTACTGTCTGTTAAAGTCAATATTTACGGCGTTATATCTCATTTTGATAAGATAAATGACATAAGTGGTCAAAAAATTATTTTATATGTCCTTGTGTTTTTGAGTTAATGCCATGATTTTAGCCGTGAAATTAATTTTGTTCTAGATGTACATTTTAAGATTCGTTAGTAAAGTCGAATTTGGCTGCGACTGCGCAATTAATGTATCTTTTTGATTAAACTCCGATGTCGATCTTTTTTCCTGTTTAGTATACAATAAACACATCTCAGAGCGGCAAATAACCCCGGTACCTATTTCAAGAAAGCCATAAATTACCCAAGTAATACGTCAACTTACGGAAACGCGCGATGTATTCTTGACCACGTTTGTCATGTCTTGATTAGGTGAGTTCTGTCTGATCTCAAGCTTATTCATTTCCGCCGAAGGTTCCGCCTTTGTGGTGTTCTAATTAGTTTTATAAGACCGTGATTATATATATATATATATATATATATATATATATATATATATATATATATATATATATATATATATATATATATATATATATATATAATCAGGTCTTCCATCAATCTGTCGGAAATCCCATGGGTACCAAGTGCACCTCGTTATTAGCAGACTTTTTTTGTATTGACATCAAGCAGAATTTATTCAAAAACTTATACATGATAAAAAGAAGACACTTGCTGTGGCCTTCAACTCGACATTTAGATATATCGACGAGTATTAACAACTATCATAGTTACTTCCATTCATATGTCGACTCGATATATCCCAGTGAACTTGAAATAAAAGATACCACAGAGTCTGCCACATCTGTTTCTTATTTGGATATTTTACTACAAAAAGATGTTAATTAACCCAGCAACAAAACTTTATGATATGATATGATCAGCTTTTCTATCATCAACATCCCTTAATTGTGTAGCAATATACCCTCATCACCTGCATATGGGGTTTATATCTCCCAGTTAATTCGATATTCAAGAGCATGTTCCACGTACGAACAATTTCTAGAACGATTCAAGCTACTGATAAATAAGTATAAATAGTCTCGTTTAAGGTCATAAGTTTGCAAGTTCTATGGTCAATACAATGACCTAGTCAACAAATACAATCTATCACTGACTTTTTCATACTCTTTGTTAGCCCATTCTTTAAACACTGGATTTTCTACGATTTTTTTTTCATTTGCCCAGTCATGACAATTAGCACATGGAGGGTGTGTGTGACCGATCGACAGGGAATGCTTACCCCTCCATGGCACCTGATCCCACCTCTGATATTTTAGAGGTATGCTTTGGTCTGCTCCCGATTTGTAATGTTTCAATGGACTTTTGAGCTTTTGAGCTTGATTATAATTCTATATGTCCATATTTCATTACTATGCATAAAACTTTTTCCAAGGAGTACGAAGATAATCCTATCATTCAACAAGTATTTATCAATACTGGTGATTTTTTTTCTTTTCAGTGGTTGGAAATTTGTAAAACTTAGTGTGACATACTATTCATGTTTCATACAATTCACTTACTTAGTTAGCAGTTATTAAACGGATCCACAATAATTAAAAAAAAATTAGTCAATTAGCTATAAATAAATGCACGATTTCACAGAACAATTTGATCAATTCAATTTACGAAATCTAAAGATTATTATCACGCCAGGAAGCTGAATACTGAAACCAGAACCTTGGCGACACTAGCTAGCATCTCTCATTCACTCAAATAAGAGTCTAACGAACTTCCTGCAGTACAATTTTGTCAAGATTTTTGATAAAATATTTTACTGCAAGATTTAACACATGTAAGATAATATTTTTATAGTGTCTAATATCCTAAAGATATACATTTTCTGTTATGAAAATTTTGTGTCTGATACATGGTATTCTCCTATCAAACTTTAATATCACAATCGTTTCCATTTAAAACTAGTATGAATTATTTGGTAAAGCTTCTTTTCAAAACAATTTTCTGATTTATTCCAAATATTATCACTAATACTTTTTGTACTGGTTACATACATGTATTTTTTTTATTCTATACCCTTGTACGGAAGCCCATTTAGGACCTATCAATTTTTTTTTGAATTCGATATAACAAATTTTCAAACCGAATTCGTTATATCAAAAGACAAGATATGGTACATATGTAACGACCGAAGTTGGCCCCTTATTTGATATAAGAAAAAAAAACAAAACAGAGTTGCATGTGAAATTGTGATACTTTGCAGTTAAGAACTTTAAATGATGTTTGTTTTAAAACCAGCATTAATTTTGATTTAAAGCGTACATGGAGTCTACAAGACGGTGCCAAAATAGGACATTTTACCTAATTTCCTCAATTCTGATATAATTGCATCAAATTTGAGACATTTCTTCACTTCGGGAAACATTGAGCACAAGCTTGCCAATCTCTCTGATTTTTATACAAAAAATAGAAAATTCGGACAATATTATATTTCGTGACCTTCCTGAGACCTTTATGTATCTCATAAACTAGAATCAATACTCAGGGTTGACAACATGTTTTAATGATGAACGGTTACATCATTCTGAGATACATCTTAAACAAGGGGCCAGAGAGGGACCTTAACCTAATTTGTCCTTTGATTTCGTTATATAACAAATTCAATCTATTATTAACAACTTGTTGAATTTGTTAGAACGAATTCAAAAATTTGTTTTAAGGAATAAAATTAGTTCAAACGAGAATTTGACAATTCGTTATATCGAATTTCTATAGGCCCTAAATGTCGAATTCGATTAAACGAGTACAATTCGTAACACTTATCTTAAAAATGTTGGTAGAATAGCACCCGTTCATACTCTTCACAGAAAATAATTGCACAATATTTTTCCAAGTTTTGACTGACAATATGATTTGCAAAACTCAGTTTTTAGGAAATATTTAACATAGAGTGACAAAATGCCGGTTAAGGAGCGAGGACTTATAGTAGTTATATATATATATATATTGTATTCTAAATCAAATCAAATTCTCCACCTTCATAAGGTATTTATGCAACGAAGTAGGATATGGCAGGGTGGTTTGATTTTCAGGAGTATGCATGTAGTTGGGAGTAAGAACTAGTAAATCATATGGCTCCGAAAATTAAAGTAGGAATATTTGGTCTCATTACAGTCCTACAGTACTTGCCAGATAGAAATACAATATATCACCATCTCAAGGGTCAAGATCTAATAAATGAAAATTGCCTACAGATGTCTCAAATTTGAGAAATTAATTCCTTAAATAGTCCATTAAAGTTATAGCTCAATAAATTAAGGTGTAATGGGTACATAATTTATAGGGAAACTCAACGGAAAAACATTTTTTTATACTGCTCTTAGACTTTTCAATGAAAAATGAAGAAAATCAGGTATAAACATGAGAGTTTTCTCCATCTCAGACAAAGGAAATGTATCAATATTGCTTACAGTCTCTCAGAAAACCTTTTTTTCATTTACTAGATCTTGACCTTGAGCTTTATTCTATGAATATGTACTGTAACGTTTCGGAGTGTAGTCAGTACAACTACAACTATTTTCTAATAAATGACAATAAACAAAAAAAGAAGGCTGAAGTCGAGAATAAAGTTACAAAATTTAAATAAAGACAAACCATATTGATGGTCAAGTTACGAAGTCTCCCTTGTCCTGGAAATATTGGGATTGGTAAGTGGGTAATAATAAATATGTAAGGGATTTTTAGAGGCAAAGACTGGCATTTGAATAATTTTCCCTACTTACTTTTAATCTACATAAGTGGTGCTCTCCCTCTATCCGAATCCAAATCAACTACATCAGTGCATCCCGTATATATATATATATATATATATATATATATATATATATATATATATATATATATATATATATATATATATATATATATATATATATATATATATATATATATATATAGAATTTAACCAAAAATGGACAGTTATCAATGTAATCTTATGACGTAGGACAAACATGACGTCAAAATTGGTGACTTCCCCAAACCGATGTCATATAGTGAGACTTCCCCCATAGTGAGACCCCCACTGAAGTCTGGCTATGTAGTGAGACTTCTCCCGTGGGGGGGGGGGGGGGAGGGAGGGGGCTATATAATGAGCCTTCCTCCCTAAATTACCATAGTGAGGCTTCCCCCATCCGTGTTGGGTTTGAATTTTATTTACATCGACGATGCATACATATTTACATTAGGAACAGTCATATATAAATTATTTACAGTACTTTTTTATTTACCCCCTTGAAGTCCGATATTAACGCGATTAATATCATAATAGAATCAGTTTCAAATTATTGAATTTTTCCGAAACGATTCTTATCAAAATAAATACATGGGGTTTACCTATGTTAATCTGCATGGAGAATGCAATAATAATACAATTTAGTAAAAATTTATACTTGTAACAATGTTGTACGTATACGTACATTTTTATTATGCCCCCCGTATCGAAGATTCGGGGGTATATAGTTTTTGCCCTGTCTGTGTTTGTTTGCCCGCAAAAACTTTAACCTTGCCCATAACTTTTGATTGGTAAAAGCTATGGCTTTCATATTTCATATGTGTATTCCTGTGACAAGACCTTTCTTTGGGTACCACCATATTTGACCTTTTGACCTTGACCTAGGAGTTTGACCTACTTTTGAAAAACTTTAACCTTGGCCATAACTTTTGAACGGTTGGTGCTAGGGCTTTCATATTTCACATATGTAACCCTTTTTACAAGACCTTTCTTTGGACATTAAAATTTTTTAGCCTTTGACCCTGACCTTGGAGTTCGATCTTCTCTTGGTCATAACTTTTAAATGATTGGTGCTTCGGCTTTCATATTTCACCTGTGTATTTCTTGGGAGAAGGCCTTTCCTTGGGCACCATTAATTTTGACCATTTGACCTTGACCTTGATGTTTGACATACTTTTGAAAAAAAAAATTAACCTTTTCCATATCGATTCAATGGTTGCTGCTAGGGCTTTCATATTTCACAGGTTTATACCTCGAGACAAGACCTTACTTTGGGTACCAACATATTTGATTTGCATTTGAGAAAGTTTAACCTTTGCTATAAGTTGCCGTACGTGGGCATCAGTGTTTCACAAACACATCGTGTTCTTTCAAGCAATTCTCTCACTAATAAATACATGTAATTCCCAAATCATTTATGGCTAACAAACTGCCAAAACGCTATAAAGATAATTGAATTATTCATTCATACGACAGAGAACTTTTATTCAAACACTGAAATGCTAGTACATAAAAAAATAATTAACGAAACTATATTTGAGGGGGAATTTTCGCTATGAAAGGGGGGAAGACTGGCTATATAGTGAGACTTCCCCCCGGTTGACTGGTTATATAATGAGACTGTCACTACCCCGGGAGAAGTCTCACTATTTAGCCAGTATTCCGGGAGTAGTCTCCCCATGGAGGAAGTCTCACTATACGACACCGGAAATACTGCACCCATTTTATTGCAAGGAATCAAATTTTAGATTTTACATAATTATCACCAGTACCAGTAATTATAATTATAAATGTGCAAAACAAGAATAAAGAAGGCTATTACTTCAAAGGAGATAGGCGTTTAAAATTACATGAGTAAAAACTCTATCTACATGTTTCGTTAACATATGCAAATTTATTGCGGAATGACGACCTCGACTATGTGCTATTGAATTGTATGGCGTGTTTATATTTACAGGAAATTTAACCATAAGTAATGTTGATATGTCTTCAATGTAGGTCAAGTGCAGCACTTTAAAGATAAAATAATCTCAATTGATAAGCTATAAATTATTATCACCTGTATATGGAGTTTATGTCTTCAGATGATTCCATACACAAGAGTATGCTCCACGTATGAACAATTTCTAAAACGAGGCAAGCTATTGACAAATAAGTTTATGAAACAAGAATATGAACAGCTTTATTTAAAGTCAACATTTCACAAATTTTATGGTCGTTACAATGGCCTTTGTCAGAATAATATATAATCTATCGTTAAGCCGAGTGTTGACTGACGTTTTTAAAACAAATTGTACGGCCATTATTTTTACTGAATTGGTCACGGATTTTCCGTTTGCCCGCTCATGATAAGGAGCACACGGAGGGTGTGACCGGTCGACAGAGGATGTGCTTACTCCCTCATGACACCTAATCCCACCTCTGATGTGTTTAGAGGTCCGTGTTTGCTCTCCTCCTAAGTTGTATTGTTTAAATGGACTTTTTGAGTTTGATTAATGTTTGTTATCTTCACATTTCATTTCAACTCGATAATTCTCTTAATATTACTGCTGTATATTGTCAGTATGAATTCATGAACTTGACAGTTGAACTGTCACACGTACACTCTCTGATTTCTTCGGTCTCACAGAGTCCAAATGTTTTTGAACTTGCTGGAAATCGGAGCTTTTGAAATTTCCTCCTTCTATCTAAATATATTGTATTTTATTTTAATTTTTTTTGTTTCTTCGTTTTCTTTTACTGTTATGTATCATATTTCCTCACATGTGTTAATTAATTCAGTGATTGTGCATTAAATCTTTCTATGGACTGGTGTTATGTTTCTAAGTAATAAAAAAATCAAGAAAAAGCAATATGTTCTGTCTTAGTCTTGACGAACTAGGTTTATTATCTAACCAGACTACTCTAATATACTGCTTTCCTAATTTTAGCTGTCATCGATTTTGCTTAGGACAGACTTTCAGCACTTCTGAGGAATAATCATGTATATAAACTCACTCTCGAAATTTATCACTTTCTTTGCTTAGCTTTGCTTTCATTGATTGTGTGAGCAAGTACACTGTATTACCCAATATACATTAATTACCTTGTTCCATTAATTCTTTTCCTTCATTTTAAGAGGAGCTAGATTTGCCGTTTGCCGTTTATAGTCCTGGCGGAGGAACCTACACTTGGGTACGCTTTCTGTCCCTCTGTCAATCCATCCATCCGTCCGTCTGTAAATTCATCGATCATCCTGTCCGTCTGTCTGTCCATCTAACATTCCGTCTGTCTTTAAATCCATCCATTACTATGTCCATCTGTCAGTCAATCCACTACTCTGTCCGTCTCTCAGTCCATCCAACACTTTGTCCGTCTGTTTGTCAATTCAACACTGTCCATCTATCAATCCATCCATTACTCTGTCCGTCTGTTAGTCCATCCACCACTCTGTCAGTCCATCCACCACTCAATCCCTTGTCAATCCATCTACCACTCCGTCCGTCTGTCTGTCTATTGAACATTGTCCATCTGTCAATCCATCCATTATACTGTACGTCTGTTAGTCCATCCACCACTCTCTGTCCTTCTGTCAGTCCATCTCTCATCAATCCGCCAGGCAGGATGCACATTAATGTATTTTGTCTGTCTTAATTTCAAGAGTATCTAGAATACGGCAGGGGACTCAGTACCTTTGCATATGCGATACTCTCAGAATATTTGTCCTCTATAACTATAACAATTCTTGTTTCATTTAAATAAAAATAAAAAGATATGTAAAAATGTCAAGATTGTGTTCGGAAAAAAAATTAATACGAGGACAAACGAAGGGAGCGTGCGTGTTGCTCTTCTCGATCCTTCGCGCTTGAAACTTTGCATTAATGTTCTAGAATTCTCTCTCTCTCTCTCTCTCTCTCTCTCTCTCTCTCTCTCTCTCTCTCTCTCGTTACCTTGCCTAATGTTAAAAAAAGAACAAAGAAAGGAATGTCCCATCTCTATACAATAGAGCCATCATACTTGTTATAAAAGACGCACAATCACTCTTGCAGATACAGCATGAATACAGTGGCAGAGTTCCTCAATGTTTAATTATTATTGTGTTTTATTCGATAAAATCCGGTGAATTTTCCCCATCTTTCTTACAGATGAGACAGAAGATTTGCGTTCTTTAATAAAAGAACACATATTCAAAATGTAATTTTTACTGCACTGCACTTGAAACATGTCAGCAAATGAATGATGATTTTTAAATTTTATTCAAGTTTTCTAAAATCTTTTTACTTGCTTTTTTTTTAGTGTAGTGAATCTAGATTTTCGTTTCTTTGCCTGTTTGAGCACATTGATTACTGTGTAGTGTTTATATTTTTTCATAAAGGTATAACCAACATGTTATGTGTAATAAAAACACGTTACTTTGGTAGTTAGTTATATATTTTTTATAAATAAGAAAGATTCAAAGACAAATAGTTCAAAATCTAGCTGAGTAGATTGACAAGGTTTGCGTTGAACTTTGGGCTTTAAGTCTTCAATTACTTACATGTAGGATTGCAGGCCTGAAATGTATTCATGAAAAAAAAGTGTAATAGTTAATATTTAAAAGAATATTTTGTATAAAAATGTTTAATTTTCTTTTCATGAGGCAACGAGGAAGTAAATTGGGAAAAACATATTGAAACAGTTATTTTAAAGAAAATGTGATATGTTCATAACTATATTGCGTGTCCCTATTCCTGTCATTTATAGACAGAAATACGCGTAATATGCTTTCTGTAAATATGCTATTATGCATCACTTGTAAACTAAATTAATTGAATGAAAATTAAAACTGAATGAAACATCACATTATGCGTCGAAGAAAGAAAACATCCTTGTAAAAAAAAAATCAGACTACGAGTTTTTATCATTGGAACGCTAAGTGTATTGGAATGGAAATCCCAGAATATTGCTCACTTAATTTTATACAGTATAATGGACGCCTTTCTATTTTAAGCTCTGTTGTCTCTCACATCTAGTGTAGAACGTGTCATGTTTATGAGTAAAATGGGATTGGGTTGTTTTTACGATAAATTTTATTTCAAGTCCTTCGTGCATTGAAAACGACATGGCGTGAATAGCTAAATATGGAAATCGAATTCATCTTTACATTTGTTGTTGTGGAGAAGGTGATCAAAGATTTTAAAGAAAATTTTAATGTTTTCTTTTCACCAAAAGATGAGCTTGTTGAGAATTTTGCCCCCAGTCCCGAAAAAAAACAATGGCTTACTCTTGTAATATTGTGTGGTAAAAGAAAAGCTATATTTAGTACAAATTAGCCAAGATAAATAAAGAAATGCTTTTCCCTTACCTAATGTAAAATAAAGTCTTAAATTTAAATAGAGCGGGGTGTGTTAGTCAGACAATATCTTCAATTTAATCAGTTATTCTGAGGCATCCAAATCCCACACCTGAATATCCACTGATCAATCGCCTAAAATATAAAAACACAGAAAACAAGTTAATGTCAAAAAAGACAAGTACATGTACTTAAAAAATATACAATCATATAATCAGGCAAAGAGGGTTCAGGAAGCACAAATAGTTTTAAATTATTTTTTGAATAAATTTTGACAAAGACTTTCATATTTCTACATTGATTTTGTTAGCTTATAAAACTTGATACTTTTTTTAAAAAATATCTCTTGGGAAACATTTTTTCCATAAAATAATGAAATACATTACGTATATCATAACAGTAACAGAATGTACAAGTAAAAGGTCAAGATAAAGAACAGTAATCGATCAATCTCGAAAAACCCTTAACAGTACAAATATGTGAAGAGGGCATAAAACACAGACCCCTGGAAATTCCAGAGTTTGGATCAGGTACCTGGAAGGAAAAGCATCCCCTGTTGACCGGTCACACCCGCTGTGAGCCCTATGTATTGATCAGGTAGACGGAACTATCCGTAGTCAATTCAGTACAAATTAAATGCCTAACAATTGATATGAAACAAGTCAGCCAAAACACGACCCAATGACAGACTATATTTGCTAACAAGGTCTTTATAACGACCATAAAATTTACGAAATGCTGATTTTAAACGAGGCTGTTGAAATCCCTGTAACATCAACTTATCAGTGAGTAGCCTGCTTCGCTTTAAAATTGATCGTACTCAGTGCAAGCTCTTGAGTAGCGAATAAGTTCGGAGACATAAACACCATAAGCAGGTGATAGTGGAATATTACTACATAACTGAGGAAAGTTGACGATGGAAAAGCTAGTCATCTCCTTTGTCATACAGTTTAGTTGTTAATTGGCCGTTTACCGTATATATTTTCTATAGTCAGTAAAACATCTAAATATGAAACAGATGTGGCAGACTCTGTGGTGTCTTTTATTTCAAGTTCACTCGGATATATCGAGTCGACATGAGATTAAAAATAACTATTGCTAATTGATAAACATCGTCGATATAATATCAGCTTTTAAGTCATTGAAAATGCTCACAAAAATGACTCTCATTTCACAGAATAACGTGAATTTACCCATGGTATTTCTTCAAAGTTCATCATCAAAGTTAATCTCAAATATATTTTCAGGAAATGTGAATAAAAACACCAGCTATGCATTTTCTAATTGAAATATGATCAACATATTTTAAGATAAAAAAAAATGTACGTATCCAGGCATTTGGAGACTATTGCATCTTTTTTATACAGTATTTTAGTTCTTCTATTTAATATTAAATTAATTGTTAATAAAATGCTTGTGTTATCATTACTAGACATCACAGATCACGTCTAATTTCATATCTTGCTAATAAGCATTGATAACTAATGCTAGCTTAAAGAAAATTTATGGGGTAAAAATGTCAACTTTTTAAAACACCGTTTCGAAGACTTCACAGAACCTTGAATCATACTGAGATGCATAAAATGAAAATTGTTGTGCGAAAAGATCTCAATTTCATGCTTCATTTTGAGACTTTAGAAATAAAATAATAAATTTAAGCGTTATTCTTCGTGGCTGAGGATCGGATATCCTTAAACACTGACTCGGATATCCTTAAACACTGACAAATGATTTTGAAGAATTTCTTCTTAAATTTCTGTCAATATTATCCTGTTTAATTCGGTGTTACGACTATTAATGATTCCCGAAGAATTTTGATCGGGGAACATTTTTCGACGTCGGAAAAAAAAATGAATCCTGGTCATTTTTTCACGTCGAAAAATGACCCCCAGTCATTATTCGATCTCGAAAAATGACCCTTACCTGTAGAAAAAATAGCATACAGTAATTCTTAAAATCTGCATACCCTATGTAAAAGAAAATGACCCCCATAAAATAACTTTTTAGCCAAAAAGAAATATATATATATACAAAGCACTAAAAATGACCAACGACACGAACAATAATAATTGTCAAATTTTCGGGACGACCTGTCCCTTCCTCAGGACAAAGAAAAAGTTAAGAAGTCATAAAAACAAAGGAAATAGAGAAACAAAAACAACTAGCACTACTACTAAACTACCAAACACTAAATATTTACAGTGTTACACGTTTAATTTCAAGTAAATAAACAGTCGTGAACAAAGAAATCCGGAGCGCTATGAATTGCGTCCGGTCTATTGGGTGAACTCTGGTGAAGTGCGATTTACATAATTGAACGAATTAATTATCGCTAATTAATTACGACAAGCAGTAAATCGTACATTGTCTTATTCTCTCAAAATAGCTTAACTATACATGATAAAAAGAAATTAAAGAAAGATAATATGGAAGGGCAATTTTAAAAATATGAATTTGGATATATTATAAATTTGGAAATCGGATAAAAGAAATACACAAAAATGTAAGCTGTAAATATCTGGGTAGGTTGTTCCAGAATTGCTAATGCGAATTAACGGTAAAGTTTACACTATATAGAGAGAATGAACTTGTTTGTTACAATCCGGGATTGGGTCTAGTTCACATTCATCCTGGTGAAGTCATTAAGTTTGTTAATACCATCAGGGCGGAATGACTTCAGCCTATGCATCCAGAACTTTTCCTTGCCTTTTCTCTGAGCGTCTGTCCATCTTGGATTATGGTCAATAACCACTACTGTCATGTCCTCCCATATGTGACCTTCAAGGTTGAAATGTTCCCCAACGGGTTCATTGAGTTTTTTGGTCCTAATGGTAGAACGGTAATTATTGACTCTCCTGCGGAGATCTCCTGTTTCACCAACATACTGTTTGGAGCAAACTTTGCAACTGATGAGATAAATGCAGTTGTCTGTTTGACAGGACAAATTCCCTAGTATTTTGTTGCTGCGGCCTGTAACGGGGCTGTTAAAGCTGTCTGTGTCAGAGCTGTGCTTACAGAGAAGACATCTTCTGTCAGAACAAGTTTTAAAGCCCCCGTTAGGTAATGGATTGTCCAATCTGGTTCTTACTACCATGTCCTTTAGATTCCTCGGGCGTCTGTATGCAGCCAATGGGGGCTCCTTAAAGACCTCTGCCATTCGTTTATTTGAGTGGAGAATTGGCAGATTCTTTTGAAGGATACCGCTGAGGTTCTTAAGGACGGGATGGTATGTGGTTACCAGAGGGACCCTGCCGCTATTGTCTTTTTCCTTGTAGCGTAATAGGTTTTGCCTGTCATGTCCCGCCATCTCATCAATTGCAGTTTGTACGGTGCGGGTATTGTAGCCTCTTTTGCATAAGTGGGACTTGAGGAGACCGCTTTGTTCCTGATATAAGGCAGGGGATGAACAGATGCGCCGAATTCTGGTGGCTAGACCCTTAGGCACACCCTTAAATGTGTGTGCGCAGCTATATTAAGGCTTCCCGCACCGTACAAACTGCAATTGATGAGATGGCGGGACATGACAGGCAAAACCTATTACGCTACAAGGAAAAAGACAATAGCGGCAGGGTCCCTCTGGTAACCACATACCATCCCGTCCTTAAGAACCTCAGCGGTATCCTTCAAAAGAATCTGCCAATTCTCCACTCAAATAAACGAATGGCAGAGGTCTTTAAGGAGCCCCCATTGGCTGCATACAGACGCCCGAGGAATCTAAAGGACATGGTAGTAAGAACCAGATTGGACAATCCATTACCTAACGGGGGCTTTAAAACTTGTTCTGACAGAAGATGTCTTCTCTGTAAGCACAGCTCTGACACAGACAGCTTTAACAGCCCCGTTACAGGCCGCAGCAACAAAATACTAAGGAATTTGTCCTGTCAAACAGACAACTGCATTTATCTCATCAGTTGCAAAGTTTGCTCCAAACAGTATGTTGGTGAAACAGGAGATCTCCGCAGGAGAGTCAATAATCACCGTTCTACCATTAGGACCAAAAAACTCAATGAACCCGTTGGGGAACATTTCAACCTTGAAGGTCACATATGGGAGGACATGACAGTAGTGGTTATTGACCATAATCCAAGATGGACAGACGCTCAGAGAAAAGGCAAGGAAAAGTTCTGGATGCATAGGCTGAAGTCATTCCGCCCTGATGGTATTAACAAACTTAATGACTTCACCAGGATGAATGTGAACTAGACCCAATCCCGGATTGTAACAAACAAGTTCATTCTCTCTATATAGTGTAAACTTTACCGTTAATTCGCATTAGCAATTCTGGAACAACCTACCCAGATATTTACAGCTTACATTTTTGTGTATTTCTTTTATCCGATTTCCAAATTTATAATATATCCAAATTCATATTTTTAAAATTGCCCTTCCATATTATCTTTCTTTAATTTCTTTTTATCATGTATAGTTAAGCTATTTTGAGAGAATAAGACAATGTACGATTTACTGCTTGTCGTAATTAATTAGCGATAATTAATTCGTTCAATTATGTAAATCGCACTTCACCAGAGTTCACCCAATAGACCGGACGCAATTCATAGCGCTCCGGATTTCTTTGTTCACGACTGTTTATTTACTTGAAATTAAACGTGTAACACTGTAAATATTTAGTGTTTGGTAGTTTAGTAGTAGTGCTAGTTGTTTTTGTTTCTCTATTTCCTTTGTTTTTATGACTTCTTAACTTTTTCTTTGTCCTGAGGAAGGGACAGGTCGTCCCGAAAATTTGACAATTATTATTGTTCGTGTCGTTGGTCATTTTTAGTGCTTTGTATATATATATATTTCTTTTTGGCTAAAAAGTTAAGAATGATAAATAAAAATGCCATGTAGCCAAAATCCTGAAGTATATGTATAATGAGGATACAGGGATATCTTGCTCTCTTTAATCTTTGCTCTCTTTAATCTTTCGTCTTTTATGATAAATTGACAACATAAATATGAATTTAACATACACTATATGGAAATGATTTTATTTTGTTTTCAGAAATGTATCATTGTTTAAAAGAATATTTTTTTTCAATAAAAAAAATCCTTACATATTAGAGAGAGAGAGTGAGAGTGAATTGTTTATAATGTCTATCTATTGGTTAATTTAGTTCTGTTTGAGTGCATATATTGTACTTTCGTACATTTCATTAAGATCAAAAGAATTAGCATTAAATAACTATCTATTGTGTACGGCAAACAAAAGTGGAGATGTAAGCAATTTCAACCTTAACTGTAGGTAAAACTCCCACGAAATTCAGAAACTGCAACGGAATAGAGTCAATAAAAACTGATTATATGCAGATATCCATATCTCGGCCCAAAAGTACAATTCATCTATATATATGCTATATACAAGTTCCATCCATGATTTTCTGGATGCTCTCCTTTATCAAAGGAATGTTAAATCTTGTTACAAACAGACTTTTATCAAAAATCTTGAATATAACAACTTAAGTCATCATGTTAATACAAGTAAAATAAATGTTTAACCGGATTTTTTTTTAAACATTTTTCAAGTTTCAAAATAGTGAGATTTTAATGAAAAAAAAGTTACTAGCACATGTGTATATAGATTAATATGGATGGTTGCAGAGAGGTAAAAATTTGAACATCATAGAAAGTTTACAATTTCTTAATATTTTAGAAATTATTATTTGTACCATTTATAACCAAAATCGGTCCAAAAAATATAACCAATCCAGGCATCCATTTTTTGTTATCTGTAATCTGTATGAACAAGTTTATAATCGCTAAGTTGTCCAAGCAAATATCCAGTTCAATCGAACAATTCCGATCGAAAACAATCTAATCTACTTTCTTCTATGAGTATTTAATTTGTCCGAAGGAAGAACTTTTTTCGTCCACACAAATATCTTGTTAGTCCGAAAAGAACTTGTAAGAATTATTTACTTCTAGTTAATTATCTTGGGCTTCAACGGCACAGTACTATTGAATAATATTCTGTATTTTTTAGCAATATGGCCTAATGGATTTTTGTAAATTTGTTCAGGTTATTAAGATTCTAAAATTACAAAATGTATAACCTTTTTATAAGAATCGAAAAAATATATGTAATTGCTAAATAGGTCATTATATTGATCAGGAATTTTTGAAATGCTACTGTAGATCTCATTTTCCAGTATCCTGCCTCGATCTGTATAAAATTTGATGGTACTCTGAACATGCTCTAGCGTACCGAATAAGTTAGGAGACTTAAACACCGAATGCAGGCGATAGCGGAATATAACTACATAAATACATGCTAACTGAAGTTTTTCATACTAATTGTTAGGCCATTATTTACAAACTGAATTGTCTATGGATGTTTCCGGGTTTTTTTCCTGATCATGACACGGAGCACACGGCGGGTGTGACCGATCGGCAGGGGATGCTCACTCCTCCATGGTACTTGATCTCACTTCTGATGTTTGTTGAGGTCCTTGTTTGCTCTGCTCCCGATTTGTATTGTTTGGATGGACTTCGAGCTTGAATACTGTTCGTTATCTCCATATCTCATTTCATGCACGAAGACGGCGATGGAAAAGCAGATTATGAAGTCATCCCGTTTGTCATAATTTAGTTGTTAGTTGCCATAAACGTCTATAATCAGCAAAATATACAAATATGAAACGGATGATAAAGAAAGATAAAGAAAACAGTTTTAACCAATATCTGCTGTGACGTATGTATTGTGCGAATTTTATTGTGTGCTGAAAACACAGTTGTGAAATATGAAGATGACGAACATGAATCAAGCTCAAAAGTCAATGAAGCAATCCAATTTGGGAGCTGAGCAAACACAGCCCTTTAAATAGATCAGAGGTGGGATCAGGTGACATGGAGGAGTAAGCATCCTCTATCCATCTGTCACAACGTCGTATGCTCCTTGTCATAATCAGGCAAACGGAAAAATTCCGTGGACTTTTCAGTGTGAAAAGAATGGCCTAACAATTTTATGAAAATCGTCAGTCAACATCCGACTTTACAATAGATTGTAAATGTATTTGCTAACAAAGTCATTGTATCGACCAAAGAATGTGCAAAACGTTGACTTAAAACAAGACTTCTAAAATCCTTATAGCATGAACTTGTTTGTCAGTAGCTTGTCTGGTTTTGAAAATTGTTCCTTAGAATATGCTCTTTTGTATCGAATCTACTGGGGAGACATAAAATCCATTTGCAGATGATAGTGGTTTATTGCTACATTGATAATGGAACTTCACGGTAGAAAAGTTAAAGTCATCGCGTCTATCATTAAGTTTTGTTGTTAGTTTGCCATTAATGTCTTTCTTCTAGTAAAATATCCAACTCGTCTAATAGATCTAAACACATGTAGTGCTGTTATAGTACATTTTAATAGAGTGTTCTTCTACTGTTCGCCAGAAAAAAGCAGGAGAATTAAGCCGCTGAGACCCAAAATTTGTCATTCAATCACCTTTTTAAAAATTCTTATCATTCTGTTAGAGTGGGAGTCATTTTTCCAGGGGGTCAATTTCTTAAAGGTTGTACATGTAGAAAACTTACCCACAGGGTTCTTTTAAAACACACACACACACACACAAACACACATTTTTCTACGGCTGGGGGTTATTTTTCAAGTTCATTATTTGTCTTGACACCGAAAGACGATAATTACAAGATGTATATATAATCAACAGATAAATTTTGAGACGAGTTTCAGTTCTAAAAATTCTAAAAGTAATACATTTATGCGAGCTTTGAGCCTATCGACAATACTACATCATTCTTGTACAGTTTTCACTGTGCTTTAATTTGCATTCAATGTCATCTCTTTTAGAGAATTTTTGAGTATAATTTGTTTTTGTTTTGGTAATATTGTAACTTCAAGATTATTTTTCAAAAAAATTAAAACTTTAATAAATAAACATCTATCGCCTGCATATGTCTAAGTCTCCCAGTTGATTCTATCTGCAAGAGTAAGTTGTGCATACGAAAACTTTCTAAACCGAGGCTGGCAACTGAAAAATAATTTGATGTTGCAGGGGTATAATCAATAAGGGTATAATCAGTCTCATGTTAAATCAAAATTTTGCAAATTCTGTGGTTGATACAATGACATCGTTTGCAATTACAAACTGTCGATTGTTGATTGACATATTTAAGACAAATTTTAGACCATTTTTCATAATACCGAATTGTTTTCGGATTACTCCGTTTGCCGGATTAAGACAAAGACCTCACAGCGAGTGTGACCGTCAACGTGGGGTGCTTACAGTACTCTTCCATAACACCTGATCCCATCTCTGATGTTTTCAGAGGTTCGTTTGCTCTGCTCTCAATTTATTTCATTGGTTTTTTGAGCATGATTACTGTTTGATATGTTCACATTTCTTTTGAATCTGTCTCATGAAAAACAGAATTGTTATAATATTTAGGAATATACCATCTATAGACATCTATAAATAGAGACCTGGCTTAGATTTCTATGAATGAAGCTGCATCATTTTATCATTACGTTTTATATTCTCATAATGTAATTATTTCTATCCGTTTTAACTCAGATGAACCATGAGTTCTCGAGTGTCCGACATGATCAAAATAAAAAAGTGAGAATACCCGCACCATTGCTAATAAAAGAAAGTGTAAATTATGGCATGTCAAACGTTGCAATATTCGATCTTTTCCATTTGCATTGTATAATTTTCCATTTGTATTGTATAATTTTTATTTGTATTGTATAATTTTTTATTTGTATTGTATAATTTTTCATTTGTATTGTATAATTTTTATTTGTATTGTATAATTTTCTATTTGTATTGTATAATTTTTCATTTGTATTGTATAATTTTTATTTGTATTCTATAATTTTCTATTTGTATTGTATAATTTTCATTTGTATTGTATAATTTTTTTTTGTATTGCATAATTTTCCATTTGCATTGTATAATTTCTTATTTGTATTGTAAAATTTCTTATTTGTATGCGATAATTTTTCATTTGTATTGTATCCGCGGACTGTTTATTTGTTTCGTTACGAAGGATTTCATTGGTCAAGTTTCAGCCTGTATCGGGTTGAAGATGTTCCGGATGCTCAAAGCAAACTGGGCTCATATTATTTGCTTGATTGATTGATTGGTTATTGTTTAACGCCGAGTCGGCAATATTTCAGCCATATTTCGGCGGCATATGTATTTGCGTGCATGTTAGACGGTCATTTGATTCTAAAAAGGGAGCGCTGGTAGATGGCAAATAAATAATCTGTCCTTAGAAATGCTGACTGAGAAAATAAATAAATTGACCTTGAGTGGTGGTAACTACCCCCACCCCCAAAAAACTGAGTTTTCGGGTTTGGGCGGATTTTCTTCTTTTTGTTTTTCTCTTTGTCTCTGGTCATATTGGAAATAAATATTCTCTCCTGCGAGAGAATGAAAATAAATAATCGGATTCGACAACCCCCGAGAATCAAATGGTCGTCCCTTAGCATGCACCGGAAATAGAGGAGCCGAGTTTGTGTTTGTAGTGAGTGCGCGATCGGAATTGTGGGAAGGGTACCAGACTAAGTTTGTGATGGGCACCTGAGACCTTTATACAGACTAAATTTATGACCAATGACATCCTTCGTAACGAAATAAATAAACAATCCTCGGATACAATACAAATGAAAAATTATCGCATATAAATAAGAAATTATACAATACAAATAAGAAATTATACAATGCAAATGGAAAATATAGAATACAAATGAAAAATTATACAATACAAATGATTTTTTTTACAACACAAATGGAAAATATAGAATACAAATAAACATTATACAATCCAAATGGAAAATTATACAATACAAATAAAAATTATACAATACAAATGGAAAGTTATACAATACAAATGGAAAAGATCGAATATTGCAACGTTTGACATGCCATAGTAAATATATTCCATCGTTTCTATCAAAACTAGTAAATGTAGTATCTTCAGAATTTTAAAAGATGGATGGTGTTAAGCAATGCCTCAGTGACCTCCGAAAGATTAGGAATGTCGGATTTTCATGTAAATTGAAGAATCAACAACACTTACAGAGATTCTACGGGTACTTTATTATCAGATCTGTGCGTGTTTGCAGAGGATTGTCATGATGTGTGTCCCAGATTAACCATTTAATCATTTCTTATCTCTTACTTCAAATCTAACAATCACGTTCTAATAATAATTTCTAATCAATTAAACACAAAAAATAGCAGCTATCCAACAAATATACTAGTATTTAATGATACCACATACACTTAATACTTAAGTTTAGAATAGAAAATCCTACTATTTTTATTTTTCACCACAAAAACGTTCATCAAAAACGAACCATTCGCCTAAAAAAATATAGTGTTTAATTTTTTCCTTTATTGATAACGATAGGTTGATTAATCATACCTTGAAAAAATCAATAGATGTGTGCGTGGATGAAACTATCTGTAGACCTAATCAGACCTATATGAAGGGAATTAATTTGCGTATCGAAGATATCTAGACTGTACTCTCTCATTAACCTAGATGAATACAGTCGTCTTTAATCGAGGTTGTCTCGATCAGACATTTGCCACTGCGCATATATAAGAAGAAAAGTCCAGAAAGAAATATATATATGGGGTTTTTTTTGACTCAGGAAAATAAATAAATTTTAACTTTTCATATTGTGGAATCACCAATGTTCGCGGGTTTTGTTGGCCACCATTACCACGTATTCATACATACCGTGCAACTTTGTTGACGTAACAGCTTATGTAGTCCTCTGTGCAAACGAAATTTCGTCCCCACGAACAGTCGAAAATAGATTGCCTATGAACAATGACCCCCACGGATTGAAATAAATGTACTGTAAATGATCAGAAATTTAAACGATATAATCGATAATGCTAGCAAGGGTTTTTTCTGTAACCTATAAAACTAATAATGTCTAAATAACATATTGATGAAAAATAGTGGCGGTGCAAGACAATATTATCATTGTTTGAGTTCCTGCAACATTATTCATTTGTTAATATCTATGCATACAACATCCTTAAAGCAAAATTATATCTCTATATAAATTTGATAAGCGAGCAATTACAAATCAGTTTTTCCAAGTTAATCCATTACAATAGGCAAGGTCGTTGATACACTTAACTGATGATTACAAATCTAGAAAGCACGTTTATGGTTAATATACCTTTGACATCACGCTAGTCATATTTACAATGTTAGAAAATTCTAACATATACCTTTGACATCACGCTAGTCATATTTACAATGTTAGAAAATTCTAACATATTCATATGTTAGACCACAAAGCGTAACATCTGGTTTACTTTTACCAGGTACTTTGCTAAATCAGTATTAGAATTAACTATTAATGGACACATAAATACAAGAATAAAAGAAAATAGAATCACTTTTTCTTTACTCAAAAACCTTGGAAATTCTCTATGTAAAAGAAAACTTAGTTCTATTTTAAGATAGAAGGACTATGCTGCACACTGCAAGACTTCAAAAACATAACTAAGATAATTGTATCTTTTTAGACTCTTACTTCCGTAAAAAAAATGCTGAAATAGCTGTCTGAATAATCTTAAGAATGCTGCAGAATCATCGGAGAAATAGGGATTAGTAGAAAAATTGTGGAGAGGACGTCGACATTGCAGTCTATATTTTGCAGGACTATATTGAAAATTCTCTATTTAAAAGAAAACTTAGTTCTATTTTAAGATAGGACTATGCAGCACATTGCAAGACTTCAAAAACATAACTAAGATAATTGTATCTTTTTAGACTCTCACTTCCGTAAAGAAATGCTGAAATAGCTGTCTAAATAATCTTAAGAATGCTGCAGAATCATAGGAGAAATAGGGAGTTTGTTTGTAGAAAAATTTGCAGAGGACGTCGACATTGCAGTCTTAAATTTTGCACATATAAATCAGACGTAACCGTTTTACAGAATAATAGAGCTAAAAAGTTAGCAATTAGAATGACTGCAGTTCATTACATAGCCTTTAAAGTTTTAATTCGGTCATCATCAAAATGACATTGAGGTCAACGTTGTGAAATTAGAACCCAAAACCTGGCAAGTGAAGTGTCCTGACCTGAACGAGACCACCAGATCAAGGTCAGATTACCGAATGTATTATGTGATCAATTGTATTTTAAAATCATGAATTTTAAGTGGCAATGCAATGAAATGAAAAAGGTGCAGATTACGAACAATGATCGAAAACAATGATATCGAAAAAAATACAAGATGTGTTTGTAAAACACTGATGCCCCCGTATGGCAATTTATAGCAAAGATTAAACTTTCTCAAATGCAAATCAAATGTAAACCAACTATTTTTCGCGTCATCTTTTATTCGCGACGATTAATTTGAGGCAACATTTTCTACAAATACAAAGCAAAATAAATGGTTCGCGGCGATTAATATTCGCGAGTTAAAGTAGGTCGCGAATATTTCTCGCAAGCGTATAAAAGTTGGTTTACAGTATGTTGGTACCCAAAGTAAGGTCTTGTCTCGAGGAATATACCTGAGAAATATGAAAGCCCTAGCAGCAACCACTGAATAGATATGGAAAAGGTTGAAGTTTTTTTTTCAAAAGTATGTCAAACATCAAGGTCAAGGTCAAATGGTGAAAATTAATGGTGCCCAAGGAAAGGCCTTCTTCCAAGAAATACACAGGTAAAATATGGGAGCGGAATAATAGACGATTCATATATTGCCTTTTAACTTTCTCAAACGATTCTTTAATTTATTAAATCTTGATTTATTCTGACAAAGTATTCAGGTCTTCCCCTCCATATTCGCGCAATGTGTGGCATAATCTACGAAAGAACTCATAATAGAAATGAAGTTGTACCGCCAACTGAAAGATCGGGGCACTCTGTATTTAGGACCTTTTTAAAATGAATGCTTTTAAGTCCTCATTTTAAACTATATTTACATCACCAGCAATAAAATGACGTGGCCAGCGCAGGTGAAGGATTGATTGATTGTATGTTGTTTAACGTCCCTCTCAAGAATTTTTCACTCATATGGAGACGCCATCACTTGCCGGTGGAAAGCTGCAAATTTTGTCCTATGCTCGGCACTTACGGCCATTGAGCAGTTAGGGGTCTTTATCGTGCCAGCACCTACTGCGACACGAGACCTCGGTTTATACGGTCTCATCCGAAGGACCGGTCTCCACGTCCCACAGTGGGATTCGAACCCGCGACGTAAGGATCAACTCCTTACTTCGCGACTCTAGAGCAGACGCTCTAACCACTGCGCCACGCGGGCGACCGTAGTTGAAAGAAGAGCAGGACCGTTCAAGAGGATTTTGTTTTACAAGTTCAATATCTAGGCACTGTAATTGAAAAGTTTGAATGCTACAATTTGGGAGTATATGTAGGAAATGCATGATGTAGACTTCAACTTGAAATATGGTGAAATGCAACACTGAACTTTTTTATGATTAAGAATGTTACTAATGTTCACAGCATTTATTACTTTGCTGGCAAATTTAAGCTAAGGAATTATTATCTTATTATCACATGGCGGCTTTAAGAGCCTGTGGTGGGTGACATCCATAACACAAACACTAGCGTGTATTCTGCAGTTAAAGAATCCAAGTATGAACCTGTTTTAGCTTCTTCAAATAGTCCATTCAAAACATTCAAGGGAACCAAAATTTCAAGGGAACCGAGTAAAGTTTAGTGCGAATGTCGTGAGAGCTAATTGTTTCTTGACGTAAGGTAAAAGTGAATCAAAAGAGAATCTGGTTTATTGTATGATCAATGTCCATGACTACGCCTACATCTAGGTGTTTTGTTAAAAAAGTCCCATCATAATCTCACTTGGACATTGTGGACTTGAAAGATTCCCTACATTATTTATGTGGTCGTTATCGTTGCAACCATAGGAGTCGCCCAGCGGTTAAAGCGTTTGCTCTAGTTGATCCTTACGTCGCGGGTTCGAATCTCACTGCGTGTGACGTGGAGACCGGTCCTTGGATGAATCCGTATAAAAAAGTAGGTGCGGGCACGAAATTGATCTCTCACTGCTCAAAGGTCGTAAGTGCTGAGTACAGGTATAAATTTGCACCCCTCCACCGGTAAGTGGCGGCGTCTCAATATGACTGAAAAATTCTGAAAGGGACATTAAAAATACATTATAAACAAACGGAAATACAGTGCCTAAGTTTTCTGATCCAGTATTCTTCAAAAGTAAGTCAAACATCAACGCCAAGTTGTCTACGGAATGGAGACTATTAGTCAACGGAAGTCAATTTGATTTACCGTACCTACACTATATTCCAAAACTTCATAAGTTTTGGTCCAGGGTCCAGTAAGTGTTTTACAAAGTCTGTTTCTTTACTTCTTACAAAATTATTCAAACTTCAAACTTGTACTACGGTACAAAACAATTGCCTCTTCAAATAAATTGGAACGCGGAAATTTTCATATCTTCTGTTACTGGTCATCTAGAAAATTACTTTATCAAAAATCATTCTAATTCTATACAAGGAGTTCTGAAGCTTATAATAAAAAGAAGCTGGAGTTGACAGTATCAATGTAGTCTTTGGAGACTAGGTTTTCCAACAATCTGCTGGAATTCTGATGGATATTTATTGTGCTTCTTTATCAGCCTGCCTTTTTTTATATTCATATGAAGCAGAATTTATTGGGCACCTTCTACGTGAAAAGAAAAATCTCTTGCTATGGCTTTCACTTCAACATTTAGATATATTCAATTAACAATACTTATTTTCATTCATATTTTGACTCGATATTTTCCAGTGAACTCGAAATAAAATGACAATCGAGTACACGTTTACGACAAACTAACAATTTAATTAATTATATGACAAACAAGATGACATCAGTTTTTCCATCGTCAACTTCCCCTATTTAGGTAGTAATATTCCACTATCACTTGCATATAGTTATGTCTCCCAACTGATATGGCATGCAAGGTTATGTTCTCAGTACGCTCAATTTTTAAATTGATGCAGGCTATTTACAAATAGTTGATGTTACAGGTTTTTTTTTTACAATCAGTTAAAAGTCAGCATTTGACAAATTCTATGGTCGTTAAAACGACCTTATGTGCAGATATAATCTATCATTTGGTCGTATTTTGACTTGCATGTTTCACACCAATTGTTATGCCATTGTTTTAAAACCAAATTTATGAATTTGAACACTCTTATATTCACCTTTTACATTCTTATGATTATTCAGGTACAACACGTAGGGGAATTTAAATGCATGCTATAATCAAGTAACACAAATGCATTTAAAATATGCATATTGCTAGGATTTAAGTTTAATTATATTGTTCTATGGTTTCATGGTGTTTTTTTTTCGATTTTTTAAAAACTATGAAAATACTTTTTGCTATGCAAAACTGTCTTAATTATTTATGAACAAAGGCTGTTCAAAACACCTACGTTACGTTAAGAACCATCAGATTTAATTCATTGACCAATAAGTCAGGAAGAAAATGGAGACTGAGATGAAAGTTGTTGCTCCTAGGACTATTTAGAGATTTTTGCTCGGTTTTGCTACCTTATCCAAATAACGTCCTACCACTATTACCTTTCAATATAATATTTTTATGCCCCCGTTATCGAAGATTCGGGGTATATAGTTTTTGCTCTGTCCGTCTGTAGGTATGTTTATCTGTTTGTATGTTTGTCCCCAAAAACTTTAACATTGCTCATAACTTTTGATTGACTTTCATATCTTATATGTGTATTCCTTATGACAAGACCTTTCTTTGGGTACCATCATATTTGACCTTTTGACATGGCCTTGGAGTTTGACCCAGTTTTGCAGAACTTAAACCAACTTTAATCTAGGTCAGAACTTCTGAACAATTGGTGCTATGTAATTCTTGTGACAAGACCTTCCTTTGGATACCAACAACTTTGACCTTGACCTAGGAGTTAGACTTACTTTTGAAAAACTTTATCCTTGGCTGTAACTTTTGAACAATTGGTACTACGACTTTCGTACTTAACATGTGTAATTCTTGTGAAAATACCTTTCTTTGGATACCAACAACTTTGACCCTTTGACCTTGACCTTGGAGTTTGACCTACTTTTGGAAAACTGTAAAATTGGTCATAACTTTTGAACTATTAGTGCTAGAGTTTTCATACTTCACATGTGTATTTCTTGTGACAAGACCTTCCTTTGGATACCAACATTATAGCCCATTGACCTTGGAGTTTGACTTACTTTTGGAAAACTTTAACCTTGGCCATAACTTTTGAATAGTTGGTGCTAAGACTTTAATACTTCACATATGCAATCCTTGTGACAAGACCTTACTTTGGATACCAACAACTTTGACCCTTTGACCTTGGAGTTTGACCTATTTTATAAAACTTTAACCTTGACCATAACTTTTGAACTGTTGGTGCTAGGACTTTCATATTTCACACCATTAATTTTGACCATTTGAACTTGGCGTTGATGTTTGACTTACTTTTGAACAACTTTAACATTTTCCATATCTATTCAATGGTTGCTGCTAGGGCTTTCATATTTCACAAGTATATTCCTCGAGACAAGACCTTACATATTTGATTTGCATTTGAGAAAGTTTAACCTTCACTATAAGTTGCCATACGGGGGCATCAGTATTTCACAAACACATCTTGTTTTCTGGTAGTCTTTAGTAAAACATATTTTATTGTCTAAAAGCTCATAAAAAGAAATGAGATTTCAAAGAGGTATTTAAAAATACTTAATTATTATGCCTTTTCCCTAAATATCATTACGCACAACGGTTCTTCGATTAAACTCACATATTGTACATACAATGTCACACGAATATCTGAAACACAATCCTCCATCGTGTTCATGTTCTTCTTCACCCTATAACTATAGTCCTGCTGGACACGTTATTACTGGTGACGTAAATATAGTTAATAATGAGGACCTTAGATCACTAATTTTAAAAGGTCCTAAATATAGAGAACCCCGATTCTTCAACTGGCGTCGGAATTTTATAAATATTATGGATTCTGTAGAGGATTACGCCAGGCGATGGGCCAGACATGAAAAAGAAGACCTTGACACTTTGTCAGAATGGATTAAATGTATCAGATGTATATTAAATTGGGCATTAAAAGATTGAGGGGCAATATGAGAACCATCTATCCTTCTGTATTCAATAATCCAGAAGTGAAAAAAAGAATTAGATAGATTACATGATCAGTACGTACTGGTCCCTGCTGACAAAGCAGGTAACAACATTGTCTTTGTTTATAAGGCTCATTATATTAGATGTATTTTAGGGGAACTTGGATTTAATTCTACAAGTGGTAATCCAACTTATACTCATAGTTCTCTTCCGAAGGAAGAAATTCTTCAAAATCATATGTCAGTTTTGAATATTTTTAATATTCCAAACAACTAAAATGAATTTGAATTACCATATCTATATTGGATTCCGAAACTTCATCAAAATCCTTACAAACAAAGATACATAGCGGGTTCCAGTAAATGTTCAACCAAGCCTCTTTCTTTACTCCTCAATAAGGTATTAACAGTAGTGAAGGGGAAACTTCAAGAGTACTGTGCAACAATATATTCGAGAAGTGGTGTAAATCAGATGTGGATACTTAAAAATTCCAAGGAACTTTTGGAAAATTTGAAATCACAAGATTTTACCAAAATCAACAGCTTAAAATCTTACAACTTTTCAACTTTATACACAACCATTCCCCACGATAAATTAAAATCCAGGCTTTTTGATATCATTGACAGCTTTTTCAATAAAAATGGAACTCGTAAATTTACTTACCTTGTCACATTCTGATTGTACACACAAGTACTCTGAAGTTGACATTAAAAAGATGCTTGAGTTTCTGATTGACAATATCTATGTGGTTTTTGGAGACCAGGTCTTCCAACAATCTATTGGAATTCCCATGGGTACCAATTGCGCCCCGCTATTAGCAGACCTATTTTGTATCTATATGAAGCAGAATTTGTCCAAAATCTTATACGTGAAAAGAAGAAAACACTTGCTGTGGCCTTCAACTCGACATTTAGATATATCGACGACGTATTGTCAATTAACAATGATTATTTCCATTCTTATGTCGATACGATATATCCCGGTAAGCTTGAGATAAAAGATACTACAGAGTCTGACACATCTGTTTCATATTTGGATATTTTACTTGAAAAAGACGTTAATGGTAATCTAACAACCAAGCTTTATGATAAACGTGATGACTTTAACTTTTCAATCATCAACTTCCCTTACGAATGCAGCAATATACCTTCATCACCTGCATACGGGGTCTATATCTTTCAGTTGATTCGATACGCAAGAGCATGCTCTACGTATGTACAATTTCTAAAACGAGGTAAATTATTGACAAACAAGTTGATGAAACAAGAATATCAGCAATCTCGTTTAAAGTCATCATTTCGTAAGTTCTATGGTCGATACAATGACCTTTTCAGCACATACAACCTATCATTGAGTCAAATGCTGATTGACGTTTTTCATACTTATTGTAAGACTATTATTTACACACTGAATTGTCGACGGATTTTTCCGTTATTTCCCGATCATGACAAGGAGCACACGGCAGGTGTGACCGGTCGGCAGGGGATGCTCACTCCTCCATGGCACCTGATCCCACCTCTGATGTTTTGGAGGTCCATGTTTGCTCTGCACCTATTTTGTAATGTTTAATGGACTTTTGAGCTTGAACACTGTTCGTTATCTCCATATATTTCATTTTATGATTTTTCTTTTTCCTTGAAGTTCCTGATTTATTAGCACATCTACCGCCGGGTCGGCGATAAGTAAAATACGTTTAACCATTTATGGAGAGTTAAGATTTTTATATACCCATAAAAAGGTGGGAGGTACTTTTTTCTGTTATTATATACTTTTCTACTATCATAGAAAGCATCAGGTATAAAAAAAAACGCAATAGAATTTACTCTAAGACAGCGTAGAAACAAGAAACAAAACAGCTGCTCTTGCATATATTAAGCTTAATCTACAAATTTGCCAAAAAAAGAAAATTTCACAATTAGCTGTGTAACAAATGTCAGTGAGTCATAAAACGGCAGCATCCCTGTACTGGATCAAGACAGTCTGAATTCAGCCCCCAGATAATTTCCTTTCAGCTTTTAATTTAGATGAAAACCGCAAAATGTCAATTAGACAGGAAAAAGCTGTCCTCTTCAAAAACGTATCTTTCCATCTAAGATTTTATCAAATTCATTGATAAAATGAATTGAAAGTTTTCAAGGTTACGATTCATTGTTTGTTATTTGACATTCACTCTAATAAAAGTCCAAATACAGTCATTTTTATGTGTGACCTTTCATTCTTAATATCCATCTTAGTCTTTCGACTACATGTTTGGTGTGTGACCATTCGTTCTAAATGTCAAAAAAAGTACGTCAAGTCATAATATATTCCAATCAATACTTTAACGACAGACACAGTTTAACGTGTGATAATTCACTCATAATGTCCAAATAAGCTCCATCTACAGTCACGTTTTTATGTATGAGCTTTCACTCTCAATGTTTAAATAAGTACCCCAATTTCAGTAACAATTAGTATGAAAACGTCAGTCAGCATTCGGCTTAATGATAGATTGTATCTGCTGACAAGGTCATTTTATCGACCATAGAACTGTCACAATGTTGACTTTAAACAAGACTGTTGATATCCTTATTTCATCAACTTGTTTGTCAATTCCTTGCCTCGTTTTAGAAATTGTTTGTACGTAGAGCATGATCTTATATTCGAATCAACTGGGAGACATAAAATCCACATGCAGGTGATAAGGTTATATTGCTACAAAAAAAAAGGGAAGTTGAGATAAAAAAGTTGAAGTGATCACGTTGATCATAAAATTTTGTTTTTAAGTTACTAGTATCATAAACGTCTTTTTCGGGTCAAATATCCAAAAATGAAACAGATGTGTCATACTTTTAGTACAAGTCCACTGGGATATATCGAGTCAACATATGAATGGAAGTAACTATTGTTAATTGATAATAAATCGTCGACATATGTAAACATCGAGTTAAAGGCCACAGCAAGTGTTTTCTTCTTTTCATGTAGAAGTTTTTAAATAAGTTCTGCTTAATTCATATGAACATGAAAATATGTGTGCTAATAAAGGGGCGCAATTGGTACCCATGGAAATTCCAAGAAAGTGTTGGAAGACTTGATCTACAAAAACTACATAGATATTGTCAATCTGAAACTCAAGCATCTTTAATATCAACTTTGCAGTACTTGTGTGTACAATCAGAGTCTTTTTTAACAAAAGAATTTTGCAAATGCACAATGACAAAGTAAGTAAATTTACGAATTCAAGTTTTATTGAAAAAGCAACTGTCTATCACGTCAAAAAGCCTGGACTTTTAATTTATCTTGGGGAATTGTTGTATGTGAACAACCTAAAACTTGAGACCAAAATCTGACGCCTTTGCTAACATATTTGTGATAACTTAACAAAGAATTTGTGGACATGTCACAAACCTATTTTTAAAGATTTAAATACGCATTGCTCAAATAGTGTTATATAAGGGAAACTATTTGCAGATATAAATAAACAAAACATAAGGATTAAAGTTTTTCATGTTGGCAATATCTTCTCAAAACCAAAATTCAAACAAGATGTGTTTGTGAAACACTGATGCCCCCGTATGGCAACTCATATCAAAGGTTAAACTTTCCCAAATGCAAATCAAAAATATGTTGATACCCAAAGTAAGGTCCTGTCTGACTTGGATTCCAGTTTTCTGTACATTCAACACAGTAAGGAACTAAGGATGCGCAGTTATCTAGTATTTATCAAATTGGACATTATTCAATAGATACAGATATCTTTATACTGCGCTAAGGAAATCTCGACTGACCAATAAAACATTCTTTAAATTTAACAGGCCAAAGAAATTATTTTTTCCGGTGATGTATTGCTAGAATAATAAAGTTGGAAAACAACACAAAAATCATTGGCAAATCAATTGTTCGATCAATTGCATTGAAAGTTTAAAGTTAGTTCCTAGAGAGTATATTAACAGCATTTTGCTATTTGATTACTAATATTTGTTGAGCCATATATCCTGAGCGTATCAACACAGCATTCATCCTGACCGTCAAAAATGATCTGACCCCAACATGTTTTGAATTTACGGGCATTACAACTTTTGAAAGGTGTAGTATTTATACGGGAATAGCTTGATTCTACAAAAAAAATAACCGTTTTTTTATTGGATGTAAGTAAAAATTACCCTAATAAAGATATTGAAAATTTTCCGTTGAAAGACTCATAAGCCCTCTACTGAGTGAGATATTTTCAAACGATTTGAGAAAAAAAAATAATCCTCTCGATTGCAAAATTTAAAAAAAAAATGTTAAGCAAAAAATATGAAAGCGAAAATAAAATGATACTGGGTCTACATTAAACTTCAAATTGAAATCGTTTCGATCATTCAGAGTCTATCAAATTAATGATTTTCGTCATTTGTCCGGTATAAAACTGTAGGAGTAGCATTTTGAAATATTATTTACAGAATGATAGACGGACACCTTAACTTGCTCTCGCATAAACTCTTCTGGTCTCCGACCAGTAGAGTTAAAATTTTATAGAACTATAAAGAATGTAAATTTGAGTTTATTACATTCAGTGTGCAAGGCGGGATAACACCAATTTCTTATTCTAAAAATAATTAAAGTTTTAGTAATTAAGGGATACTAATTAGGGATAACCTGACTTTTTTTGCAAAATGCTTGACAAATAAGAATATATTACAGAAGTAATTGATGCTGCACTAGACATCGAAACACCAACTGACGTCAAGGCGTTAATAAGATCTAATTTGGTATATCCAACTTGTGATTTATGGTGGTGGACAAGTGTGCATTTTGTGTATGGGTAAGACATATGTGAGATGTAAAAGCAATATGGAAGGCAAGACGTGAATGTTTCAAGTTCATGACAAAATGGAAACATGCACATCGTTGCTTCTAATGCATTTCAAATAAAATGGCAAAAAATTATCCTATTTGGCATGTCGAATTAATTAACATTGAATGTACTGTAGACAAAAATTCAATAACCTTATCTTTTAATAACAGTTTTAATTTGTGTCTCTCTAGAAATAGATATCTCTTTTAGTGAGAGAGATTTCTCTTTAGCTAAGAGAGATATCTCATTCAAAACTAGAGATTTATACATTGTATCTTATTTGCCAAAAAATAAAAGAATATTTATTGCAAGTTGTTTTACTATTTATTGTGAAAATAAGATTTCAGTTTAATTTTGAAAGATATATCTTTATTTCAGATGATATCTCTCCATTTCAGGAGATATATACTTTAGTCATAAAGAATGTACTGTATCTCTCTTTTCTATCAAAAGAGAATTATCTCTTTTCTTAGAGGGTGTCTGTTCAATGTGGAGGGATAATTCTATATGTTTAAGAGATATCTCTTTTGCTAATAGAAATATCTTATTATGATATAGAGATGAGTTTTACGCTTAAAACAATATTTCTTTAATATCGAAAGAAAGAAATATATATGATATGTTAAAAAAAAGATTTCTTCGGCAAAAGAGATATATCTTTGTTCAAAAGAAATGTCTTTTTGTGCAATTCTTCAGAATAAATCAAACCAGCAACCAAAAATAGCTTTCATTTGCTTTAAAAATTTTAATATTTCTTGAAAGAAAAAGTTCGATCTTATTTTCTTATTCAGAAATGAAAGGAATTCTGCTCATATAAAAGCTCTTTTTTTAATTTTCTAGCAGAAGCAGTCTATATTGATAAGGACTAATAAACCAAGGATAGTTCATTTAACAGCGCACATTTGGTGTCTGGATTTGAAGGAATTCGACTAATTGCTAACAGAATAAAGCAATTTCACTTTTTAAAAGGAAAAGAGATATCACTTCAGCAAAAAGAGATATCTTTTACAATTAACGAGATTTTTTTTCTTTCTTTGTTAAAGTTACATAATGAGTCAAAATCATGTGTTTCTTTTAAGAATATTGTACCAAAAAACAAAATATTTGTGTGAAATATAATTAAAGTGAAGTTTTGACAACTCAACTGCGCTGTAAATCAAGAAAAGAACTGCAAAATGTAAGTGCCGGAAAACAAAGGTTGTGTCTATCGCTTAGTTGTTATCGTCAATTTCAACAATGTCAAGGTCACGTGTCTTTTATTTCTAGCGTGAAACTTGTAAACAACATTGAATTGGAGCGAACAAAAGTGAGGAATAAGTTCTGATCATCTTTATTGAAGAATGTATAAAAATCCTCGGTCATCTGACATTTATATCTATGGAATTGACACCATGATAAATTCTTCGACTTTTCTGCGTATGCGTACAATAAAGAGGAAGAAGTGAAGCAATATTTTTGTGTTGAGGCAAACGAAATTTTTTTTGCTTTTATTTTTCTCCATAAAAGTAGCTTTTTAAGGTTCTGAAACCAATAATTTTCTGAAACTTAATATCTTGAAGAAATGAATAAAATTTGCATGTGTCATGCAAAAATTCTACTTTGGTCAATTTTCCCCTTTTTCCGTCACGGTGTCTCTTTAATCGTCACGGTAGCTCAGTCGGTAGAGCGCTTGCTCCGTGATCGGAAGGTTGTGTGTTCAAATCACGGCAGCGACTGACCTAAGTCGATAAAAAAAGGTAGCAACTGTTCCTTTGCCAGGCGCTCGGCACTTTGAAGTGAAAGTTTCGGGTCCTTCGGATGAGACCTTAAGAACCGAGGCCCCGTGTCACGGTAGGCATTGGCACGATGAAGAACCCTCACTGATCACTGGTCCTGAGTGCCGAGTAAAGGTCCAAATTTGAAGCCCTTCACCGGTATATGGTGACGTCTCTATATGAGTGAAACATTCTCGAATGGGACGTAAAACAACATTCAATCAATCTTTCTTTGTTAAATATTTCTTAAAACAGTATTGTTTTGTTCATGAATAGTAAAAGGTTGCCATTGACATCAGTGTAGCTTAATCTGTGGAATAAACATAATGATAGACAGTAAAACAAGTTTTCTGGGGGGGTTTCGGTATTTGCGATAAATCTGAAAAAATACATATACATACATACAGCATTCTCATCTATCAAACATAATCGCTGTTTGGGGGAAATTTTGCACTTTTCGATACCAGCTGATTCATTTCATCACATAGATTTTTTTTTATAAACCATGCGAAGGTCATATGCACATCTATGACAAGATAACGATAGATATTAATTGGCGGTCGTTTAGAAAATCCCTCGATTGCCTCAGCGGATATAATAATGTGCTCCGATGAAATTGGCCCGGTGCGGAATGTCCTAGGAAAATCCTAAAATAATACTTGTGCGTGTGTTAATGAACAGCTCTTTGTAAAAGTCTGGCCATAAATTGAGCATAAAAAGTAATCTGAGAAAAAAGAATATCAATTCAAAGAAAAATATATAGCGGAATCCCTTTTCTTCTCTCAGAAGTGGCGTTGTAAGACCTTCGATCAAGTGGAACTACTTCTTTAAGGGTAAAGTTTGCCATGAAACTGTGTAAGAATTGAGTATTGCATAGTTTAATAGAAGAGGACCCATATTAGAGTAGGCATTCGATTCAAGTCGACTAGATGATTATCACAACCACCTCAGCACAGGTCTTCTGATTTTGAAAAAAATGTTATTAAGCTGATTTTGACCAGTTCTTCGCTTTAAACTATTCATGATATGCTCAAGTTTCATTAAAATTCTTCAATAATTTTTTCAGAGCCAAGAAATTTAATTTTCGCTTATTGTATAATCAAAAAGTATGTAGGCTGTATGCTTCTTGTTAAGTGTGACATGTGCTTGGTTTGATCCATGCAAATTATTTGTCATGATTGACTTATGTTTCACAACCATTTAGTGATGTGATATTTTGGTCATATAATTTCCATAGCGATAAGAAACGCTAAAATTTGGTACTTTATGATTGCGTTTTTCTCATCTCATGAATCCTGAATATGTTACTTGAATTTCTTTTGGAGAAGAGGGAATTGTTTATCACAGTCATTCTACAAAAATTTGACCAAATAACATTTTTTAATGTTAGCGATTTACTTTATACTTTTGATTAGTATCTTAAAACAAACGTTAAGTAATTATGTCTATTGCCGAGAAGTTCAACTTATGCTAAAAATTAACTTATATAACGATTACAAGTAACTTACGTAACGATATTTTCCCTGAAATTTTAGATTTACCATATTCGTGCCAGACTTTAAAATTCATGTTATACCGTTCTATACTCAACATCAGAAAACGAAAAATAGGTCAGATTCGGGTTTATCTAAATTATAATGAGTCTTGTTTAGCATTAATTTCCATAACATTGCCTTATGACTGCCGGTATATCGAAATTTTCGTAAAAAGATAACGATACCAGACTTTTAGATAATTTTCTTTCTTTCACATGCACTAATATATCCTTTAAATAATTATGTTGTTTAGTTGGGTCTTTGAAGCAATTAATTTTCCATGTTTTATACCCTGCATTGGTCCTTTTATCGTAGAATAACTGATAATTATATTCAAGCTTACCGGTAAGTTAGAGTAGTGAAAATACTTAAATACTTCATGTGCTGGTTTGCACATTAGTCCATTACCATAGTCTTACACACTGCTATCTATCCTGGGACCACAGTTGTATCTTTCCCCATGTTCATCCATTCTCTGTCATCTCACCAGTGGACGGACTCTGTGTTTCTCTAGATCTTCCTCTCTTTCTCTTTCCTACAGGAGTCCATCTCGGTGCACTCTAAGGATGGAGTCTGAGGGCATCCTGAATGCATGGTCTATCCACCTTAATCTCTATGGAGAGTGAATCATTAATCTTTGTGGAGTGTGGCTGGGTGTTTGTTCTCCTGTACAAATCTTCGTTACTGATGGACTTTAATTATGCGGAGTGTGGCCGAGTGCACAAGTCTTCATTATTGATGGTCCTTAATCTTTGTGGAGAGTGGCTGGGGTTTTTTCTCCTGTACAAGTCTTCGTTGCTGATGGTCCTTAATTTTTGTGGAGAGTTCCTGGATGTTTGTTCTCCTGTACAAGTCTTTGTTTTTGATGGTCCTTAATCTTTGTGGAGAGTTGCTGGGTGTTTGTTCTTCTGTACATTGCTGATGGTCCTAAATCTTTGTGGATAGTGGCTTGGTGTTTGTTCTCCTGTACAAGTCTTCGTTGCTGATGGTCCTAAATCTTTGTAGAGAGTTGCTGGGTGTTTGTTCTCCTGTACAAATCTTTGTTGATGATGGTCCTTAATCTTTGTGGAGAGTTGCTGGGTGTTTGTTCTTCTGTACAAGTCTTCATTGCTGATGGTCCTAAATCTTTGTGGAGAGTTGCTGGGTGTTTGTTATCCTTTTACAAGTCTTCGTTGCTGACGGTCCTAAATCTTTGTGGAGAGTGTCTGGATGTTTGTTCTCCTGTACAAGTTTTCTCTACCGATGGTCCTTGATCTTTGTGGAGAGTTGCTGGGTGTTTGTTCTCCTACAAGTCTTCGTTGCTCATGATATTTGGTTTGAAGATTCGAAGTATCCTTTGAAGACATCGGGTATGGAAAACAACTATGCTGTTGATTATTCTTTATTTAACTTCCTCGATTCTGCACCAAGGACTATTTGCTCTTGAAGACGGTGTTGATGCCAGAACTTTCTCAGTGATGTTAAAGCTCCTCTGGCTTTTGATACAGTGGACCTGGACGAAATTTATTTTAAAAACTTTGTAAATAATTTGATGATGCAATTATGTAGCTGCGTGGATTTTAATATAATTTAACACTAATACACATACATTCTTTGCATCTTTGTAATGAATATAATGGACCAACATATACCAGCAAATTTTTACTAAAAGAACATAATTACATTCAACCTTAAAAATTACTGGTCTGCGATATATTTTTGTCACATAATAAATATGTATGCATGCATGCCTGTTTTGTCACTTACAGCAAATAAATTTGGTACAGAAATATTTACTACAAGAGCAAGAATCCTAAAGATTTTGGGGTCATGTTACTTTGTCTGTATGTATGCCTGAATGTATATTCATCATGACTCATGAAATATTTACCCAAGAGAAGGAGACATATCTATATGTACAGGATGTGTCGAAAACTTTCAATGTAAAATTGCAAGTTTTATACAGAAGGAGGTTGATTATACGAAAATGTCTCCTGTAAAGTTTGTGATCTCTCTGCGTGTAAAATTAATAAAATACGATATCTATGATTTTTAAATTTAACTAAACGACATGATAATTCTTCCTTAATTTACTCGAATTGCTAGTTCCTAGATAGTGCTAATCAGGTCAATTTAAAAAACTAACGTCATGTGCTAAAATTTAAATTCTAAATTCAGTCTCTAATTAATCTGTAGAGTCGTTAGAGCATTCAGGTTTTCATAAAAATAACTTTTGCTTATCTGTGCCAGTGGTTGTGCGAGTTTGTCTAATCGAAGACGTCAATTTGTGTGTGTATTTTTCTATATATATCCACAACATTTGCGCAAACCTTGATGGTTCCTGGAAAATAAACAGATAATAAGAATCATCCTATATTTTTATTTAAATAAGAATAGTTACATCAGGTCTAAACAAAGTTTTGCCCTAAAAGTGTTTAATAACCGCAACAAAGCATCCTCATATATGTTAATATCATATATATTGATTATATAGCATGCGGATGGATTTGGACTCCTCTACTAGGATAAAAGTATGATATTGTATGAGCAAAGGAGATCGTGTAGTTTTGATTTGCTTTCCATCGTTACGGCGCCTATGTGTGTAGATCTTGCTTGTCCCTGCTTGACCCTTGGCTTGTGGCCAAATTAAATGACCCTACTTTTATAAAATATTTTGTCTGCAAAAACTTGTTTCAGTGTCAGCTAGTTATGGTGTACATAGGTCTCTAATTATTTTTTTTTTTTTTTAAAAAAGAGATACATGTTATATTTAAAAATGCGTAAAAGATAATCCACATGTAAGAGCATATTTTTGGGAAGCATACTCACATCATTTCTTCCTCATATTTGCTCCTTGAACTCTGGTCCGTATTTAGGACATCGTATTTACATACACGAGTACCTCTACTTTCTCTTTAACTGATTTTGTTTGATCAGTACATGGTATCTTAATCGTACGCAATTGGTAATGATTTACATCCCTTATGACTAACTTTCTACCCAAAAGCGGATACAATGTAGTTACCGTGATCACAACAGTGACAGTTGTTTTTGTTAAAATTTTTAAGTTGTTGTGACAGTCAATTCTCACCTGAAAGGAGGATATTGTCAAAATGGGAGGATCGCCCTCGTTTCCCCGGGAAACACTGAGCTCCGATAAGATCGTTATTGTTACGGGAGGAAATACAGGTACATGTTTTTAAATAGAAATAGTGAATGGATCTATAAACAATGTTTTTGAAGATTACTTGTTACAGTGATTACAAAGTGTTATACTTAACTTCTGGGTATATATGTACCTGATAGTTGAAGAAGCACTACAAGGAACGGTAACTCGTGAACATATTACACACACTTAAAATTCCTTTTACATTTAAGATGAAGTGCCTTTTAATTTTTATGTGTTTCTAAATTTTGCAAAATTATTAATGTCTTGTTGCTGATCATTTTGCTACAAAAATTATTTATGTATCAATTGAAACAATAGTTTGCTCACGCAATGCCAATTTCACAATTAATCGGGGTGGACCCAGAGTGGGGTGGGTACAAGTCTACTGTCTATTTATTTTTCAGGTATTGGTTATGAGACAGCCAAATGGATCGCTATGTTGGGGGCACATGTAATCATTGCATGTAGATCAAAGGATCGTGCAATGCATGTTAGTATCTCAAAATTGTTTGTAGAATTTACGATTATTTGGATAATTATATTTCCATGTGTGTCTGTGATAAATCAACTGTAATAATAAGTACCCTGTCAAATAATCTATCCTTTACATCTGATGTATAAAATACGTAAAGAAACACATGTGCATGTATTAGATTACTGGCCCAACAATTTTAGTTTACCTAAACAAAGCATAGAATATATACAATATTATTTTTCTATACATTTATAACAAATTTAACTCTTGAGGGGAAAAGGTTCTTGTGATTCCAGACTTAGTCTATTTACCATCTAGGCCACAACGAAAATGAAGGCGGATTTTGAAGATGAGAAAAAGAAGGGGACCCCCAATTTAACGACAGGGGAGCTGTCATTGGAGTTTATGGAGCTGGATCTTTCATCGTTGAACTCGACTGAGAAGTTTATTGAAGAATTTAAGGCCTCGGGCAAATTACTGCATGTTCTAATCTGTAATGCCGGTCTTGGCATGCATCCTTTAGGTGAGCATTGTTAAATAGAGATTATATACGAACACAGTTTATTATATTTTTTCTTGTATGAAAAGCCCTATAGATGCTAACTTTGCTTTAAATGAACATGTACTTTTTAGCATATACGGAAGACGGAAATGAGATGATGTTTCAAGTAAGTTCATTGTGTTTTCCTTTCAAATATAATCGATCGACCAGAATCGTGTTGATGCTAGTGGGTTTTATTTTAATATCAGTAAAAGTGTAGTAACATTTTTTTCTTATTGTAGAAGTCATAAAATACACTGTAGTAAACTCTATGCTTTTTTGTCTAGCTGAGGTACCTTATGAGCTAAGCTTGACTTTTCTAACAATGTATTTTTGTAGGTAAACTACTTAGGACATTTCCTAATAATTGTGAAATTGCTTCCTGTTATGTTGAGAAGTGGTTCTGATTGTCGCATTGTTCTGGTGTCCAGCATTGCCCACAAGTGGACTTCCTTCGATCTAGATAAAATACAGGCCAAACAGTACAATGAGGCTAATTTTGACCGGGCTGATTACTACTACAAATCGAAGCTTTATCAAGTAAGACGAAGTTGGAATAGAAAAGAGGAAAATATGATTTGATTGAGATCAATAAAATAAATAAATCAATCAAGTAAAATTGTGATCAGAATTGGGAGGTTGAGCACCGCAGTTTTCCATGTCATCTCTTGTTGTAACAGAATGGCTTACAGGGATATTTGAATCTGCAATCAAAAATTATAGTCAATGTCAATTAATGTGATTACATCTATTTCACCTTTGTTTGTTTTCCTTCAATTTACATAGATAAAGCTGATACCTCTCGATGATTATTTTTATAATGCTTTCCCTATATCCTGCTGATCAAAGCTATTATTTGAATTTCCTGGATTTCACGATTCATGCATGTAAAGAAAAAATTCAACTTCCGTCTTTGCAGGTGATGCAGATGTACTGTTTAAATAGACGAATTGACCAATCGAATGTCACTGTGAACTCGTTACATCCGGGTGTCGTGGACTCGGAGTTCACACGGTCCTTTAGGGATGACTGTTCGTGGACATGGAGATATAAGTGTGCAAAATGTATCGGTAAATGAAGCTTCGTCTAATTAATTAGGACTTTTTTGTCGCAATGCTGTTAAACAAGGAAGTGACTACAACTAGACTTTGAAAATGGGCTCAGAATAAATAGTCAAAGGTTGGGTCTCTCAAGGAATGGAGGTGTACAAAGTAAGGGACCTCCTCCCCTGCTCTGAGACAAGATTCTAAAAGTTCATAGAAAAATTGTGTTGATAGTATCATCTTTAACATATTTGATTCCCTTATTTCATTGAATTATTTTTTGATGAGTAATTTAATTATTTTTCACTTATGTTTTTAAAGTATGTGAAAAAAAGAACTTCGTGCATGATTTGAACTCGCTCCAAAGCTAGCGATTGGTCGTAATATTAAACGCGTTGATCACTTCGCTACGCAGTCTCCTTGTATCTTTCATATAGAATGGGTTTAGACTCCGTTTTTTAAAGCATAAAAAAAGATATTATACTAAGTTTTCTGCCATTTAAGCGTTATGTAAAATGGAGACTTAACTTGACCCATTCATTTTTCAAAAATCATTTTAAATGGCTCTGATAGACCCATTTTTCATTAAATATGCTTCAGTTTAACAGTCAGCTTAAAAACAAATTATCAATCAATAAATTATTCAATGAAATACATAAAACAAATGTGTAAAAGAAAACACTACTGACAACATAATTTTGAAAATTAAAAATTTTCCTTGATCTTGAAAATTGAGAAGAATATTTTCTCAGAGTGAGGATTGTCCTCGCCTTGTACGCCCCCAATCTTTGACTCCAGAATTTACAGTCACAGGGCAAACAACTCAGCATATTGTAAGAGACGTTTAAATAAAAGCTAACATCAAAATTTTCAAAAATATTAACTATTAAAGCGGCGATATTTTTGAAGTTCTAGTTGATTGAATTATTCAGAGATTCTGTGTCGTTTAGTGCAATGTGAATCAACACCGAAGAATCGACAGAATCTTTTTTTAAAGGTTACAATTTTTATTGTATAGAAAAAGCCGTCTGTAGTTTGTGATCAAACTCTGTAACATTCGTGTTATACAAAGATATAGTTCTGAAAATCAATCACATTGTGATAATTAGCTATTTAAGTAGCATAGGAGGTGCTTGTAAAACCTCGTCCACAAATGTCTATCTACTAAACCTTGCGTGCATCATCAGAATGAAAAATTAGAAAACAGTTTTAAAAACCTTTGTGCATGTCAATTCAATGGATTATTTTAGAAACTGTGCATTAAAATTGACATTTATGTGTCTACAGAAAACAATGATTCATTATCCCATCCAGGTTTGGCTATAACTCCATACAAAGGCGCAATAACCAGCATCGACGCCGCCATTAACCGGAAACACGTCGGTTTGAGGGATATCTACTTCGACAAGTGCACCCCTGCTAACTCGTCCTCCGAAGCTAGGTATGTAAGGGCCCTGTCACACCAAGCTGCGTCCACACGGAGTTATTATGGCTTTGTAAAAATTTTAAAATCGCAGTGGAATCGCAGGGAAATTGCAAAAATTTCTGTAAAAATTTTACAATGTGAAGATGTCACGGCGTCCCTACAGCGACCCACGCGTTTCTACGCCGTTCTCGCGGCGTGCTACTGCGTTCCCACGGAGATCTCCTCGCGATTGACTGCGCTTCCGCGGAGCTTTTGCGGCGTGTTAGGAGTTGTCATCTCGCGTTTACGGTGTTTTCACTGCGCTTGCTGCGTTCACAATACGTTTATAATGCGTTCTTCACTATGGATATATATTCAGAAGGAGTGTAACACATTTTTTTTTAAAGATTCAAGTCACATGACGAAAAGACTTCTACTTATGACAAGAAATATTCTTTAATTAAAAATGATCTATTTGAATAATGCAGTACTAAATTACTGACAGTTTTATAATTAAAACCTTTCTTTTTTCAATTATATCAATTCAGATGTGTTTTTTTTTTGTTTGATTTTATTATAAATATAAAAAAATAAACACACTGAAAAGTTGTTATAAAATTTAAGTAATTCCATCGCAACTCCACTGAGCAACAGGTTCTGGTGTAATTTTTTACTTCCCAATTCCACTCCCATGCTCCTGGCCAGGAGTGCAACAAATACGTTAGAATTATTGCTGATCAAATATGAGGCCATTGCTCTTTGTTTTGTAAGCTGGTTGACAACGTTCTAACAACGCCGTGAAAGCACATTGTGATCGCAGACGGACGCGGTAGAAACGCCAAGGGAGCGCAATGATCGCGGTGACAACTCCTTTTTGTCGCTGTGTAATCGCAGTCAATAAATCTCGACAATTTATCTCATTGGAAGCGCCGTAAAAGCGCGACAGAAACGCAGTGACATCTCCAAGAACTCCGCGAGGTCTCCGTGAAAGCGCAGTCCTCTATCACTGCGTTCATGCTGCGATCATGTGCGTCTTCACGGCGTGCGTACGGAGCTCCAACTGCGTTGTTGGAGACCTCACCGCGCTGCTACGGCGATCATACTACGTTTCTACTGCGTTCTTATCAGATGGCGATCACACGGCGCGTACTTTGTGCGTGCCCAAAGTGCGCGCCGTCCCCTGGCGCTCTAGGAGACCCTACGCGACCCTACCGCGTTCAGTGGATATCTCGCCGCGTTGTCACGGCGCTGTAGGAGACTCTACTGCGCTCACCTCGGCGTTTTGCATTTTTTATGAACGCCGTGCGATCGCTGTGAGGACGCAGTCCCGGTGTGACAGGAGTTTTAGGGCTCCGACGTTACTTGTCCATCTAGTATGTTTTCTGTTGTGATTGGCTCTGATTGCCAAGGAAAGAAAATATTTGACCGGTGTATTTATCAGAGACATTGTGTCTGATATTACTTGCCCATTGCAACCTAGCCCACCCACACCCCCTTTCTACCTTTAATTAAGTTATCTCGTGCCTTGTGGGCAGTTGTGGCTTCTGAGATATATATTGATCTGAATTCATTACAACTGTATTATTTTTATCCTCCATTTTATTTACAATCCCAAGATATTTTTTAGTGATAGAACAAGAAAGAAAAGTGAAGATGTCGATGTTACGTACAGTGTCTAGGATTAGTTGGGTAATATGATCTCGGGCTAATTAAGGGTGAAAATCGCTAAAATGCACGTTCGGATATAACCTTCTCTTTTTCATGTCACATATTTTATATCTGAATTCCATATCGCACAAAAGAATTTCAATGTTTTTTTTTTTTGCTGGTGGAAATTGTGAGTGTAATAATTGTACCTGTACATATATACCAGTTTAGTTGTAAGAGATAGGGTTCGCATTATCCATAAAATGGCCCTGCCAATAAACCAATAATTGCCCCATTTCAAACATCACTATAAAGTAAAGACTTAGTTCTTTCATTTCCTGTAAAAAAAAAAGTTTCCTCGTCGAGTCCAGGTATTGAAACACAGGCTTTGTGAAATTGCAATATTCTTGAATTTTGAAGAAAATTGGTGTGTTTGAGTACCTTCAGCAAAGAATTAAATTATGAGCCCACCCCTCGATCCAAAAAATACAACATGAATTATAATCGTCTGAAACAGTTCTTTCAATATATAATTGAACATTTTGGACCAGAGGTAGGTTCTATGGAAAATATTGAAAATAAAGCTTAAATTTTTGGCCATTTTTTTGAAGAAATTTTCAAGATTTGAGATAATATGAATAGATTCATGACGTCATAATACATGGACTAGCGAGAAAGTTAGGTCATTTGCAATAGATATACAGTCACCAAGTGTTCAATTGAAATTTAATGTATTTTCAACTAAAACTGAATATTTTTGATTTTTCAGAAATTCACAGGGCCAACAATGGCCCCAAGTGAACTTTGCTCTTTGTCAGCAAAAATTTACAAAAACGCTGTACATTATGACAATATGTTTTAATCATAAGGAATAGTAGTTTCCACACTCTGGACAGTCAAGTTGCAATCGGATTAGCCTATTCTCTTTAGAGAAGTGGACAGGTTTTCGCATACATGTATGTAGGCGAAAGTCTGTCCACTTCTCTAAAGAGAATAGGATTAGCCATATCACCTTCAGTGTTGTACAGCTAATGATATTATTTCATTCTTGGAATGACTTCATTTACGGAATCTGCCTAAACAGCTAACACTACGTGTATATAACTACATGTACGGCGTATACCTTGCCTAATATCAATCTTAAAAAACTTAATGGTAGGTACCAAATTCAAAATAGCAACCGTTTTTTCTAAACAAATTATTTTGATGTATAATAACTAGTTCATGCCGGTAAGAAACTGGGGGGGGGGGGGAGGGGGGTCCAATAATTTATTAATCAGTTTACATGTATTTTATGCCAACTGCAACTTTCTTTCCTTTCCCGTGAGAGAGAACAACTTCGAATGATTGAACAGTTCGTTCACTGGCGCTAAGCTCGATTCCTTTTTTTCTGGGCTTGCTGGAAGTGCGATTGAATAGCAATACAAAGTATGTTTAGAATACTCAGCAAAAATGTCAATTTAATATTAGTTTTTAAATTTTGATTTCATTTTATTTGACAGAAATGTTGAAAATCAGGAACAACTGTGGTGGTATAGTTTGAACTGTCTGCAAGGTCATCTCAAGGAGGAAGATCTACAGATATTTAGTACGAAGTCATAAATCGTCTTTTGTGTCAGTTATAATTAAATGTTTGGTGTTTTACTTTTGATGTTGCTGTTATACCTAAAATTAAGCTGGATTTTTTTTTTTTTTTTTTTTTTTTTTTTGAGTGTGGGGGTAGTTTTTAAGCCGCTTATATAAATCCTTATGGCCTAAGAATGCATTACGGCAATCTAATCAAAATCAGATTTCTTACATGCGCGCCGTATGTACATTCTTACACAAAATGTATACGGCGCGGATATAAGTATTCTGATTTTAATAAGAATGCTAATTAAGGTCATTGAATTTCGTAGGGATTGTGACACTTGCGAAACATGTTCCCTTTTGAAAAAAAACTCTAAAAACATCATTGATTGTTTAAATATTTTCTAAGTAAATCGTGTTTCTCATTATATGTCCTGGTCTTGAAAACTTATTTCCTTTGTCACAGTCTTGCTTTGCTTTTCAAGCCTTTTTATCACTCTAAGGATTTAGGCTTGGCTTTGCGCGACAAGTCTTCGTGTTATTAATTAATTACACTTCAACTTGTAACTTTTTATGGCCTTGGTAAATGTATGTGTTTTCTAAAGCATTTGAGAAGTCATGACACTCTATCTAGCTATCGATTTGACAAGATGTTACTGATATTTGCTGACTTTTATGGAACGGAAAAAATGATTTACAGAGAGTTTAGTATCCAAGAACAGTTATTGTTCAAGTGTACAAAGCGATATTGCTACACCACATGATACAAAGAATATATTATCTCCAAGTTAAAAGTTTAAAAAAGTAAATAAGTCTTTTCTGAAAAAAATGTATTTCCAACCAATTCTTCAAAAAGGATGTCTTATGTGGTATATTTGAAAATATAATAATTTTCTATGTGTTACCCCTCTCTGTGTATTCAGAATATACATGCAGGCCCGTAGTACGCGGTGGTGGTGTTGGGGGTAGTTTTATGATGTAGTTTTACTATGTAAATTTTCATTTAAAGCTGTTTAACCCCCCCACCCCCCCCCCCCACACACACACACAACTTTTGTTGCTGTACTGTCGATCGCGAACAGTGGCAAATTCCCTCTTTTTGTTGCTGCATGGTGGAACACTGGCAACCCCCCCCCCCCCGAAATAGGATTATCGAGTTTGAGTTTGGGCAGTTTCCGCTTTTTTATTTTAAGCCCCCCCCCCCCCCCCCCGTACACACATACACACACGTTACTACGGGCCTGACATGTTGGATTTTTTTAACCAGTATTTATCTCTTTGCAAAAAAGAATAGTAGGTGTTTGACTCTCTCAACATGATATTCACAAAACGAATGAAATTCTATATGGTGGGTTAATGGTGCCGAACACAGTATGACTTTAAAATGGCACACTAGAGTGAGAATAAAAGAAGCCTCTCACGAGACTGTAGCTCTACTGATTTGAACTTAAAACAAAGGAACAAGGAAGATGGCACTTGGACTTGAAACTACGACAAAAACAATAAATAGAATAACCTTGGTTTAGTCTTTTTTAAGGCAAGTTTAATTGCAATCAGACTAAAACTGTAGGAGGAGTAGCCTTATGAAAGAATTTCACAGAAATGTCTATTTTTTTTAACCAGGACGACACAGAATGTCAAAAAACAATACACAGAATATTTGAAGTGTAGGCTACTTGTTTGAAAGATTTATCGAAATCATCTGTAGGAGAAGTGGCGTTTTGAAAGAAATTAAAAGAAAACTTTATTTTTAGTAACCGTGCAGCACCAATCATAAAAATCAAAAACCGATACACAGAATAATGTATCTTAATGAAGTCCACTTGAGTAGAATGTTTCATTGAAATCAGTTTAAAACTGTCTGCATGAAAATAAGCATTTTAAAAGAATTTCACAGAAATTTCTATTTAAGAAAGAATGTATGGCAAAACTGTTCATTGAAATAAAAAAAAAACGATAAACAAAGTTAAGTACCTTATAGTCTATTTGTGTATAGAGTTTCATTGAAATCGGATTAAAACCGTAGGAGAAGTAGCATTTTGAAAGAAGTTCACAGAATTTTCTATTTTTAGTAACCATGGCAACACCCGTTCATTAAAATCAACAAGAGGTCCAAGGGCCATAACGGTCACCTGAGTATAATGTAATGACCCACAGATTAAAACAAAATAAGATGATAAATAAAGCTATGTTGCCCAAAAGCAAGAGAAATAGGATGATCAGAGATCAGCAAAATATTCATTTAGTACTCAGTAACAAATCTTAAAGTTGATCCATTTATTTGCCTGTACTTTCCCCCCATTTGCTACTATCCTCATGCGGACTAAACAAAACAAAAGTTCTACAGCGCTATTAGTGAACACATTTCATTTTCCTTCACATCGGCCTCTCATAGTCTTTGAAGATTATTTAATGTACAAAGATACAGTATTTTTGTCCCTTTTTCATTTATCTATTATTTAAAAGTCTTCCTGACCATTAAAAACTACGAAGTACGTTTAGCATTAAATATAATAAAAATTCTTGTATAAATCTGTTATTCAATTGACCTTTTCAGTTACATTGATTAACTATCCTAGGTGAATAACAAGAGGGGAACAATTTCTTTCAGTAGAAATTGGTAAATTGACCAAAGGGTACAGAATTTCAAAATCTGGTATAACATCCTTGTTTATTACAACTTTATATACACTTTTTGCCTCCTAGATGACAAAGAGCAGAGAAGATTTTCAAAGAAATTATCCATTTTTACTATATATTCAATGTAGCCCCACCCTAATACCGGAGCCTCTGACCCAGGGGCCAAGATATTCAAAATTTTGGAAGAGGCACCGTTGCTCATCCTAACCAACACTTAGTATGTTTCCTTAATAACAATGGGCAGAGAAAAAGATTTTCACAAAAAATAATTCATTTCTACCATATACCGCCGATATATTCAAAAGAGCCTCACCCTAACACCAAAATCCCTGACCCCGGGGGATATGAATTTCAAACTCTCTGAAAAGACATCCTTGTTCATCATAACCATGCTGTTAGTTTTTCTGTTAAATACCCAAGGGCAAAGAAGAAGATTTTCAAAATAAAAAAAATCATTTCCACTATATATTCAATAGAACCCCACCTCCACGTGAACCACTCACCCTGGAGCCACAAACTCACCAATTTTGGAAGAGGCATCCTTGATCATAATAACCATGCACCTAGTTTATCTGCTTTATATACCATGGCAACAATGTTAATTGATATCTAAGCTCTTCTGGTCTCTGACCAGTAGTGCTATAAATCGTGACTCAGATTTTAGCATTAAAATTTATTTTGGAATCAAAGAGATACCAGTATACTGTTATCTGGTGAAAGGGCGTTTTGTTTTTCGAATGAAGTACGTTATATCAAGTTTAAGGTTTATCCCCACTATATAACAACAACAACAAAAGTATTATTATATGTCCGAGTATACGTATGTACTAATATGGGCCGGGGGGGGGGGGGGGTAAACTTTTATTACAGAAACAAGTGCCTGAATCCCATGGACCAAAGCCTCCAAAAGCAAGGCTATCAAAATTATGAAAGTGGTATTTTAATTATAAATATCTAAGAAATACATAGTTGTAAAATACAATACAAATGGAAATTATACATCATAAATAATAAAATGTAGAATACAAATAGAAAATCATAGAATACAAATATTAAATACACAATGCAAGTCATCCTCGCAAGCCAGGGGTCCTGAGTCAACACGTTGCCGTTGGACGGCAACGTGTTGACTCAGGACCCCTGGCTTGCGAGGATGAATGCAAGTAAAACACAATTATACAAAACAAATTTTGAAAATATTCAATACAAAATACAAATTTCTGTGAAACAGTATGTGAAGTTTTAAATACATTTGCATTTAAAATTAAGAGGATATTGAATGATGATGAGAAATTACCCCTATTAATTGATAAAATCAAGTATCATAGTTTCTGGAGTTTTCCGGAACTTAAGCACCTTCATTTTGGATTATACATTCAGCAAATTGTTTCCGTAAAAAAGCGACACACGCGAATTGTGTCGTGATCGTCATGTTTTCTAACATGTTGTTCTGTTTCTTTCTCTTTATTTTGCAAATTGTAAATGTTACTTCAGACGGTGTCTTAGGGTGTGGGGGGTTTGTAAAGTCCGATGTGGATATTAACTTTTCTCTGGTAGAGGTAAGTCAATATTCCGAGTTGGTTCGAATTTTCTCATAACTAGTTTATGGGGTCATATGTCACAGCAGAGACATATATTATATGTCTCTGGTCACAGCAGGGTTTGACATTAAGGCATGTCCGACCGACCCAGTCTAGTAAATGAGTGGTCCGGTCGTGTAAAATGTACATGAACTAGGCCGATTGGTCGTATTGATAAAACAATTTTTAAATTCCCATTTCTTTCAAATAAATAATCTAAAAACTGTAAGAAATTATCTTATTTGTCCGAAGCCATCGCTGTGTGAAGAGAAAAATTCCCGCATGACACTATATATTCTTAGATATTTACGTATAGTGTAGTTTAAATTAATTTATTAATATTTACAATAATTATTTTATTATTTATTTTAAAGTTTGTTGAATGTTCTTTAAGGCTTATAATACACGAATGTCCCGATGAACCTGACTCAGTTGGCTGGGACCTATATATTGATCTGTCAAAAATATTGACAAACACAGAAGACGATGTCCTTATTAAATATGCAGACCTGTTTACTCTTACAATTTCGCCGTATTTTGTACGGATTTTGAGTCCAAAATACATCTCACATTTTGCTATTATGAAGATACGGAAATCGGAAATCCGATCGTTTGGATTTTAGCAGTTAGTTTTCGTTATAATCTGTCTCAGTTTGACCCTTTTTAATGGCTAAAGAAGAGAAAGATTTCAAAAACACTTCAGTGATGTCGCGGTGGTTTAAAAAATGACAATAACCCCCTGAAAGAAAGATATGTTTTTCTTTGTTATTAAACCATGTTTTGGTAATCAGAAATGTAGTTATTCTCTAAGTGTATGTAATATGTACATATGTAAAATCGATGGAACGTGAAATCTTACTGGCAAATGCCAAATCACACTGACAAATCAAATAAAAAATACTTAGAGACAATAATATGGGTAAACAGATCTGAATATTGTTTCAAATTAACTTCATTGAAATTATCGATTATAAGAAGTGAATTTGCAAGTTTGGTCAGGGCTAGTGATTTTATGGTCAGGGCTAGTAAAAATTATGGGAAGTAGCCCGACTGGTCTAGTATTTGTAAAAGTTTTAAAATATCAAACCTTGTATGTCCTGCATGAACACTTCAACCTCATTTTTGATTTTAACTTGTTTGGAAAGAAAAAATATTAAACTTTAAGTTCTTATCATTCCTAACCATAACTAGTTTCCAGAAATAGATACATATGCACAACTAGTTTTCTGGAATGGAGACATATACACAACTTGAAACAAACAATATTATATCATTATATGACAGGATATATCAAGCTACAGATATTAAGAATGTAAAATGTTGGTCATCCCTATGAAGCATTCAAGGGCATAGTTGTTAGTGCTGAAACTATTCACCAAAATATGAATACTGTTTAATACAAATGCTTGATAAAGTCGATTTCAGTGTTTGATTCATTGCCTTGATTTTTGGATCAATACATTTTTTATTTGAATTTGATCTGATTTGCTTAAATACATCAGGTGTGATGTGATCTAAATATTTTCACATATTTGAGGGATACTTGACAGCGCTGACATTGTAAAACAATGGTATCCTGACACATATTAAAAATTATTAATTTTGTTAGCCTTACATTCATACACTTTTTATCAGGTCAAAAGACTATTTCTACCTCCTCAAGTATTCATAGCTACCTAGGTATTAAAACCTACTCCAGGTAGCTATTTTTAACTACTTTTTGATTAAGATGATTGTGGCCAAAATGGTATGTACCAAATTTCTTCATACAACCACGCTGACAATGAAGACAACAAAAATTTTGGCCAAAAATTGGTTACTAGCTAACTAATCAATTATGCACCAGTAACTACATCCAGTTCCTGTAGCGAGAAGCCTAAAATGTCTCAAAATGTCTTAAAAATCTGTATTACTACTAAAACTTCTAAAACTTACCTTCATGCATCCTTAAATAAAAATGTTTCGGGATGATTCTTCATTCATTTCCTCTCCAGTCTCCACCCTCGTAAAGTTTACAAATTTACGACCAAAATTTGGTAAAGAACAAGTCTGACTAGTTTTAAAGATGCACCTTAATTATTATTTATTTCTGTTTTTAAAGAGAAATAAAAGTAGGTAGAAGTAGCTTTTAGTAGGTTTAAATACCTAGGTAGCTATTAATATCTATGTAGTAGAAATAGTCTTTGGGCTAGACCTGTTTATCAAGCATTTGGTTAATTGATTCCATATTATAACTTATGAAGTGTTTTTGCAGTTTCATACTGCTTTTTTAAAAAATAATTTAGCATAGTAAGGCCCACTTCATCAAGGGTCCACCTGATGCACACAAATCAATTGCATTTCAATTAATTTAGATTCTTATCAAATGACAAGAACATCTATGTTTTTATGTTTACTGTAAACAACAAAGGGGTGGTGAATAAGTCTTTACTGTCTTCATTCTGTTGTATGCAAGAAATCTTTGAAATAAGAACACTGGCTTGATGAAATATGAAGGTCTAGAATTTTATTGATTTTGACATTTTTGGGGTATGGGGCTTGAAAAAACAGACCCTTTTAATTTTTTTACGTAGAAAAACAAAATTTAAGTTTTAATAATATTTGTATCAATTATTTATAATTTGAAGGTAAAACTTTACACAACACATGGCAGCATAAAGTACCAGACAGACTGTGCCCCAAATACTGGATATTATCTGATTCCATTGTATGAGAAGGCTGATTTTATTCTGAAAGTAGAGCCACCTAAAGGATGGAGCTTTGGTATCTATCTCATTTCATAGGTTGTGTTAATTACTTAAGAAAATATAGTAAGACTTTTTTGAATACTTGGAAAGTTCTCAGACAAGTTAATATAACTTAGTGAAATTGGTGATGGGCATGTCAGAAGCCATTGCAAAATTATTATTTTTGGATGTTTAAAACAGCCAATTGAAATTTGTAAATGACACAAGTTTTTAATGTCAGTGCTGTTATACTGTACCACCGTGATGTATTTATTTATAAACAGAACCAGAGAGCTACATTCTCGACAGAGACTTCTGGTTTAATGTCAGTGCATTTATTCTGTACCACTGTGATGTATTTATTTATAAACAGAACCAGAGAGCTACAGTCTGAAGGTGGATGGAGAGACAGATAAATGTAGTCGTGGGGAGGACATTAATTTTAGATTCACGGGATTCACAGTATCTGGAAAGGTAAACATTTATATTATCACTGGTAGTTGTTTACTTCAATTTGTTTTATTTAAACAATGCAGATGAAATTTTAGATGCATACGTTGATGTGCGTCTCTGACTGAAGACAAAATGGGTAATCTAAGATTTTCATAATTTGACTGATAGGTACATTAGAACAGGGTGCTTAAAAGGCTTTATAAGTGGTCATCTGTAAACTCGAGGGTTGTAACTTTCAAAGCATGAGTGTTTTATGTAATCTCAAATTGCAAGTTGAAAGTATATACATGTACAGATTCAGTTGTTGGCCAACAGGAATAACACCAACCAAAAGAAAAACAATATATATGTTAACTTCATTCTCATTATATATAGGGTTGCAATATATCATGACATTTTTAGTTACAGAAGTTGAAAACGCTTTATGCCCCAATAATTGAAGATTCAGGGGCATATAGTTTTTGGTATTTCAGTCTTTTTGTCTGCCTGTTAAGCTGTTTGTCTGCGAACAACTTTATCCATGCCCATAACTTCTGAATGGTTGGTGCAAGGGCTTTTATATGTGTATTCCTTGTAATAAGACCTTTCTTTGGATACCAACATATTTGACCTCTTGACCTTAGCTTTAGAGTTTGACCTACTTTTGCAAAATTTTACCAAACTTTAACCTTGGCCTTAACTTTTCAATTATTTGTGTCAGGGCTTTTATATTTCATACATATATTTCATGTTACCAGGTCTTTCTTTGGGTACTTACATTTTCTACCTTTTGAACTTGACCTTTGAGTTTGACCTACTTGTGAAAAAAACTTTAACCTTGGCCATAACTTTTGAATTGTGGGTACAAGGGCTTTCAATATTATAGATGTATTCTTAATGACAATAACTTTCTTTGGGTACCAACAGTTTTGATCACATGAGCTTGACCTTTGACCTACCCAGGTAATTTGGAAAAAAAAAACTTTAACCTTGCCTATAACTTTGAATGGCTGCTTTTATATTTCACTTATGTATTTCTTGTGACATGACCTTTTCTTTGGTACCAGTATTTTTTACCTTTGTTATTTGTCATCAAACTGAATAGACAAATATATAACCGGAGTCCAGAAAAGACATTAGATGTTAATTTTCAGCTTAATATGTCAGCTGATAACTTCAAATATTAAAAGTTATTTATTTGCTGGGAAATAAGATTTTAATCTCTAACTTTTTAAGTTCTGTGATAATGTGAGACACCAGTATACGTACCAAAGAATCTTGGGAAACAACTTTCATTGGCATGTATGAAAATATCAGGTACATGTAGCTAGGTCAAATAGATAGGTGTCACTGGTAGTAAGCATTATTGGTTAAAATATAAACATTTTGTCAACATACAACTTATATTATTATACCTCTTTTAAGAATACTCAAATTAGATTGGCTTATTAGAAGGCTTTTAAACTCAATAATGACTCCAAAAAGTCTTGTTTACAGCAATAATGACCTAAGAATCTTTGCATGTGGGGTATAATGACCGCTAAAAATGACCTGTTAATCCAAATTCCATTCAAATTAAAAATTTATGCATACATTAATGATTGTTCATCACAAAAAATGCCGTTATAAAAATATGTTTAGTCTTTTTACGATACAGAATATGATTGGCCTTTAGATGCGTCGTAAAATATATTGTTTTCATTGAAATTTTCGTTACAAGTCAAATTCAACAAATGCAGACTCAGCTCTTTTGTACAGTAAAAGTCTGCACCAGATTGTCATTGTACTAGGGAATGGTACTTGTGAATTTGTAAAAGTGCATGTTACTGACAATCACAGAGTGTTTTAATAAATCGGCAGTGCAAAAACTTACAAGACTTGCAGGCGAAAAGTAAACAACTTCACTAGCGAATCCCGATCCCGATGGAACACTGATAATAACAGTTCGTAGGTTTTTATACACATTTGATTATTTTAGTAATTAAGCCTACAACATTAATTGTCTTAACTTATATCGGTATAATAAAACAATTGATTACCCCTTATGAGTTCAACATGGTGAAATAGGACACTCGACCTGGCCCACTCACTCACCTGACTTGACCTCGGCCGCTACGCGGCCTCGGTCAGGTCAGGTCACCTCGTGGGCCAAGTATCGGGTCCTTATTTCACCACGTTGACCTCATAAGGGGTAATTAATTGTATAGTAAATCTGGATTTGACATGCTTAAAAAAATGAAGCTTCCAGAGCATGGTATGTATCATTACTGATTTAGAGAAAAAAAGGTATCATATTTACACATGCAGAAACAAAACAGTCTAGGTCACACACAGCATGCAAAGCGTAATTCTTAACTATTATTTAATGCAGATTTGTTCAAATTAGGAGTTGCAAGGACAATGGTTTGAATGAATTCAAAAATCTTAATCCATTCACTCATCCTGAAGTATAGGTCAAATGCAGTATCCAAAGCACGGCTAGAAATGCATCCATACATGCAACAATTTTGAAGGACTTGGTCAATGTTGGACTTAAAGTTTTTGAAGACTGACCTGCTCCAAAAAAGATGATCAACATCCAGAAATATGGTTACTTCCAGAATGCAAGTTATGACTAATAGCAGGTGCATTCTTAGTGACATCATCCATGCAAGATTTGTCAATCGATTTTACTGTGCTATTCTCAAAGAAAATTAAGTACTATTGAACTCCAAAAAGTAGAAGGAGTTCCAAAGAAAGAAGAGGATATTTTGGTTTTTAGTTTGAAAAAATGTAGGTGATCCATTCACCAATGTTCACTAAACAGGATAGACAGAAAAAGGCCCTGATAATGTGTTAAAGTTTTCTATAGAAAGTACAGATATATTTATGCAGGGAGTTTAGAAATGTCTAGATTATTGATGATGCTGGCTGATACATTTGTGTTACTTGTACAGGGAATGAATTGTCATATGTGACTAAAAAATATAGAGTAAAAGAAGCAGACTTGTTATTCTTGGACAACCTCCCCATCAGATATAATGCTTGCTGTCTTTTATTATGGTGTAAAATTTCTTTTATTCATTTCACTTATGAGGAGTGGAGGCAATTTGCTAAAACAGTATTGTTCTGGAATCATTCAGTTGAAGCGAGATCTCTTTATCCAATTTTCTCACTCAAAGGTTGCATTCTAGACATGAATGCAAATAGCATGTCTTCTTCGGTAGCAAATGGAACCAAGACTGGAATTACAGATTCTCATTTTCTGAAGACCAGCAAAAACATAATGAAATTTATTCTTAACAGCATCTTTTAGATTTTGCATCAGAATTGAGCAAAATGATATATAAAGGGTGTTAAAAATTGATTTACAGGTTTTTTAAAGTTTCAGCGATTTCAATTTTATCAATCATGTGATTGATATTGATGAATTTCAGGTATTTATGAAAAGGTACTCAGATTTATTTGTAATCATATATATTAACTTGTCTGAAGTAAAATAAACCTCAATCTTGTCCATTGACCAGTAACTTAGTAAAGTATCAATCAAGTAAACTTTTCATTTTTAAATAAAATCTTTTTAATTTTACTGCAGGTGATTAGTAAGGGTCAGTCTGATGGTCCAGAAGGAGTCACTGTAACCTTGTTGAAGACAGGCACCACCTCTGTTCTCCAGACCACCACCACCGGAGAAGGCGGGGCCTACTCATTCTCCAAAGTGATGCCAGGAGACTATACCGTACAGGCCACATCTACAGGATACAAGTTCTCACAGGTAAAAGTTATCTCACAGGTAACAGTTATCTCACAGGTAACAGTTATCTCACAGGTAACAGTTATCTCACAAGCAGGTAACATCATATACCTAAAGGATGGTTATCTCACAGGTAACAGTTATCTCACAAGCAGGTAACATCATATACCTAATGGATGGTTGTCTCACAGGATACAGTTATCTCACAGGTAACACATCCTATACCTAAAGGATGGTTATCTCACAGGTAACAGTTATCTCACAAGCAGGTAACATCATATACCTAAAGGATGGTTATCTCACAGGATACAGTTATCTCACAGGTAACAGTTATCTCACAGGCAGGTAACATGATATACCTAAAGGATGGTTATCTCACAGGATACAGTTATCTCACAGGTAACACATCCTATACCTAAAGGATGGTTATCTCACAGGTAACAGTTATCTCACAGGTAACAGTTATTTCACAGGTAACACATCCTATACCTAAAGGATGGTTATCTCACAGGTAACAGTTATCTCACAAGCAGGTTAAATCATATACCTAAAGGATGGTTATCTCACAGGATACAGTTATCTCACAGGTAACAGTTATCTCACAGGCAGGTAAAACATTGTATACCTAAAGGATGATTATCTCACAGGATACAGTTATCTCACAGGTAACAGTTATCTCACAGGATACAGTTATCTCACAGGTAACAGTTATCTCACAGGCAGGTAAAACATCATATACCTAAAGGATGGTTATCTCACAGGTAACATGTCCTATGCTTAAAGGATGGTTATCTCAAGGGTAACATTTCTAAAACATGAAGGATGATTACAAGTTCTCAGAGGTTAAGTCATATACCTAATTTATGTCAATCTCACAGGTTACTTGTCTTGTACCTAAAGGATGGTTACAAATTCACACAGGTAACATTATATCAAAAGATGGATAGATCATCTCGCATGTAAAATTTCTTTTACTTAAATGATTTGTACAGTTTTTTCACTGGTTCTTTACAGAGTGAGGCCAAGTTTACAGTGAAGAGAGACAATGTCAATGTGCCTAGTTCAGTGGTCATCTCTGGATACCAAGTCACTGTAAGGATTTTTGGATAAGACAATAAAAAATATTTTTAAAAAACAATGAACATTCCAGCAGAGAAAAAGATAATCAAAATTGATTGTAAAAAAAATTAGTTCTTACTAACTTGATTTTCCACTTTTGGCATCAGATCAACCCAATTTTAGCAATATGATAGATGTATATTTTTTCTTTAGGGTCGTGTGCAGAGTGAAGGTGAAGCCATCAAGGGAGTTAACTTCATTCTGTTCTCAAAACAGTTCAAAAAAGAGGTACACATAATCTTTATCACTATTACACCATATTCTACGATACAGTGTGGTAGATATACCGGTATCACTGAAGGCCTTCCAGTGAAGGAATATTTTATTTTTCTTCATGTATCAGTCTCATCAGTAAACTGGTACCAGTGTACTTTTATCTACGTAGATGACTTTAATTTCAGGACATCTCGGACTGTAAGAACGACATCCCCTCCAGCTTTTCCCACTCCGAGCCTGTCTCCCCTCTCTGTTATGTTGTGTCCGGTGAGGACGGATCTTTCGTGTTTCCATCCCTGCCAGTGGGGGACTTTTTTATTGTAAATTTCTTTTTATATCTGTCTATTTATACATAACAGAAAAAAGTGTTAACTTGAAGGATATTTAAATAATGTTCATTAATTCAAGTTCAAACATGTAACCAGTGGTATAGTATGTTTATAAAAAAAAATGCATTTTTATTCAAGTATGAAAACATATATTGAAGTCAAAGTCTGTTTTAAAAAATATCTGTATAAATACATGTACGTGTACTGTACATACCAATGTGTTTTTACATGTGCTTAACTACAGGACCATAACTGTGGATAATGAAGATACATATCTTGAAATGCTTTTACCTGTATCGTATTTTATCTTTTTCTGTTTCATCTAAATTGTACCAATCACATGTATTTTGCAGGTACCATTTTATAAAGGAGAACACATTCGTTTTGATGTGGCCCCAGGAAAGCTTGACTTTCATGTCCCTCACAGTCCCTTTACTATTCCGGTAAAGATATATCATACTCATACAATACTCACATTTCATTTATATACAATACTCACATTTTATTTACTATTCTGGTAAAGATATATGATAGTTCTGATAAGCTGTTTATGTACAATACAATGTTCTATATACTGTTTTGGTGAAGATAACATCTTATAGTTCTATCAAGCTTGATATATATTCATTGGAGAATGTATTTTTAAAAAGTTATACAGTAAAACTTGTTGAATCCGGATGTTGTGCATTCCGGCATGTTGTTCAGTCCGGCGTAATATTTTAGTCCCCGAATTTTCTTTATAATTTATGTTTAATAAATGTTGTTCAATCCGGATCTTGCCTATTCTGTAAACGGGCTGCTATTTAAAGAACTAACTGCTCATAATTAGTACAAATTATCTCCTCTAATCCGGCCACTTATTTTTACCTGTGCCCGCTGGTCATTAGAGAAGTCTCGCGTGGGGTAATTATTGTCCCGTTAATGATCTATAGGTATCGACAGTTTAGATTTTAACAAACGTGATTAAAAAATATTAATGGCTCAAGTAAGGCGAAGAAATTAACTCACAAAAGAACGAGTAATAGTGATGGCTGTGTGTGGCATGTCTGTAGAAAAACTTGGAGACTTGTTCATGACCTCCTTTCTACTTTCGTTTTGTGTGCACGACGTGCAATTAGAATTACTTCCCTTTGTGTCGCTAGTTTACAACGACCATAACGACAGAAGATTTTGGTTCAATATTCATTATAACATTTGAAGTATCTAAATATTCAGTCATATTAATTTTAAAAGAAAGAAATTAATTAGGAATCTGTCCCTAACAAAATAATATTTACAGCTACGATGCGGTTTTGGAGTGTGTTTAAAACATTTAACGATTTTCAAATTTAATAAATGACCAAGAGATATTATATTTCGTTAATGAATAAAAAACTTAAACAGAAATGAAAATTCTGAAGAACAAACAGAGTTTAAAACAAACGGAAATAGACGATTTTTTTTTTCAAGTGAAACGTAAAAAATGACACATTTGATCAAGTATTTATTTACCACTCTCTGTTTATATCTATGTAATTTTTAACTTGCTATAATGGTTCAATTTTCTCCAATCCGGATGTCGTCTAATTCGGCCAAAAATTTTGGAACCACTGGTCGCCGGATTAGACAAGTTTTACTGTAGTTGGGAAGATAATATGATATTTAATTGTTTAATAAAGTTGATATCAAATTAAAAATTCTTTTTTTCAAACTGTGATGAGTTTTGTTTCGTGTATGCTTAATTAGATGGAGATATGAAACTTACTTTTTGCAGGAGGTTTTCCAGGTGAAAGGATTTTCTGTAACTGGAAAAGTTCTAGAGAGCAGCAAGGTATGACAGTGTTGATTAAAATAACTACTGTGTTAGGAATATTATCCATTAAATAATGATTTATAAATACACACATAATATTATTAACATGTAAGTTGTAGAGTACTCTTAGTCTTTTTTAGCAAAAACCTGAATTTTATGGTTTGACCAGTAATCTTTCATAAAATAAAGGAATGTGCATTGATTAAGGATTGTACATGTGATAACCTCATGGTATGGATAATTTGTACGTGTGGTTTACAAGGGAAGTGGAGTAGGAGGAGCCAAAGTTTTGATTGACGGTAAGCAGCAGGCGACTACAGAAGCAGGCGGGAAGTACCACCTAGAGAACATGAAGACGGGGACATACAGAATACAGGTCCAGAAGGATAATGTCTTCTTTGATGAGATCAGTGTTAAGATTACTCCGAATACCCCTCAGATACAAGACATCATAGCATCAGGGTCAGTATACAAATGGACTGGAGGGGAATATGGTATAGGAGTTCATGTCTTGTTTATTTACATGTACTGTACAAGTGGTAAAGTTATTTGAATATCTTTTAGGAATATTTAACTAGTCTTTGTCATAGGCTCATTAGAGCTTTTCTAATCAAAGAATGTCCGTTGTCTGTCTGTCATTCATAGCCTGTGATCTCTAAACTTCAAATTTTCAACTTCTTATCCAAAATACGGGGTTAATTTCAATCAAACTTGGCATAAAGCAGCTTTGAGTGGTAGATATTCAAGTTTCTTCAAATATAGGGCACATCCCATTTCAAGAGGCCACAGGAGGGAGTCAAAGTTATACATAGGATTTAATGGAAAAGGGAAAAAATCTTTAATATTTTCTTCTCAACAAAGAAGGACTGCAAATAGTAATTAATATACAGACACCCCATGTAGTGAAGCATCTAGTTTGTTCAAATCATGGCCTCCTAGCAAAGGGTTTGTCAATGTTTGACTGGAAATAAAGAACAGAATGGCTACATTTACACATATTAAGGAATAAAGATCCTCTTGAAGTGGAGATTTAATTTTGTCTGTTCAAAACAGGGGGCATAACTGGTTAAAAATTTGCTATAGAAATATGTAGGGGAAGATCCTTAAGAACCTTCTCAAGTGCATAAGGCCTACAGTTTGTCACATTGATATACCATCATCCACTTGTAGTGGGGATTCAAGTTTTTTCAAGCCGTGGCCTCCAGGGCTTGGGTGGACTTCAATTTGGGGTCAAAGTTTATCTTGGGTAATCTTCTTGTACAATTAGTAATACTAATATGCCAGCATTACTATGCAGTAAAGAATCAAATTAATCAAATCTTGGCCTCAGTCCCTTGGGTAGGGTCATAAAAGAAGTCAAATCTTGACTCCAGTGCCCTGCATAAGCTGATGGGTAGGGTCACAAAAGGAGGCTGAAGTTTGACAAGGAGGTATATAGGGAAATATCTTTCAAAATCTTCTTCTCAAGAACAACAGGTCCACAGTTTGTCAAATAGATATGTCAGCATCCCCATGTAATATATGTAGATTAAAAGTGTGTTCAAGTCAGTCCCCCTTTCCCAGGATCAAGGATAGGGGCACAAGCAGGTACAAAGGTTTAATAAGTATAAGACAACTTGTTTAATTCACTTCAGGTTTCACATGTGTGGTCAGGTCATCATTGATAAATTACCAGATGGTGTTCAGGGGTCTGCTAAGAGGAGAGTAATTTATTACCCCCAAGGGAAGGCCTCAGATGCAGAGTCTGTATTGACCGACAGTGAGGGTAAATTCTGCTCCCAGGTCAAACCAGGCAAATATATCGTCAAGGTAAGAGACAGGTCAAGTGTCAGGTAACATTGTAAATTACCTCTAAAAATATTACAAAGATTTCATGTTTACAGTAAAAAGTGCTTATAGGGAAGTGCCAGAGACATACAAATTTGATTTGTTATTAATATAATTCATTGTATCTCATAATCTGTCAAGTTTAAACCCATAGGAAATGAAAATCACTTTGTTGTAAGTGTGAATATATTTTGTTTAAGATGTTCTTTAAACCCCTGTCCACTGAATGGGGTAGGGTCTCCTAGAATGCTAGGGGATGGCGTGCACTTTGGGCATGCACAAAGTGCGCGCCATATGATTGCGGTCTGATAAGAACGCAGTAGAAACGAAGTATGATGGCCGTAGCAGCCCTGTGAGATCTCCAACAATGCAGTGGGAGCTCCGTACGCACGCTGTGAAGACGCACATGATCACAGCATGAACGCAGTGATAGTAGACTGCGCTTCCACGGAGACCTCGCGGAGTCCTTGGAGATGTCACTGCGTTTCTGTTGCGCTTTAACGGTGCTTCTAATGAGATTAATTGTCTTGTGATTTTTTTGACTGCGATTACACAGCGACAACAAGGAGTTGTCACTGCGACCATTGTGCTCCTTTGGCGTTTCTGCTGCGTCCGTTGGCTGTCACAATGGGCTTTCACGGTGTTGTTAGAGCATTGTCAACCAGCTCACATATTTTATCAGCAATGATTCTAACGTATTTGTTGCACATCTGACCAGGAGCATGGGAGTAGAATTGGGAAGTAAAAATTACACCAGAACTTGTTCTGTTGTTTCAGTGGAGTTGCGGTGGAATTACTTAAATTTTGTAACAACTTTTCAGTGTGTTTATTTTTTACATTCATAATAAAATCAAAGAAAAGATAAAAACACATTTGAATTGATATAATTAAAAAAAGGAACAGTTTAAATAATAAAACTATCGATAATTTAGTACTAAATTATTCAAATAGATCATTTTTAGCTCACCTCGACGAAGTCGAGATGAGCTTATGCTGTACCCCCGGCGTCGGCGTCGGTGTCGGCGTTAGCGTCGGCGTCCCAGGTTAAAGTTTTAGGAGCAAGTCCCATTCCCAAGTAACTATAAGCCCTACCTGGACCAAACTTGCATGGATGATGCATCTAGGGATGGACACTACCAAACTTGCTTCGGATGCTGGATCTGACCTAGATTTTCCAGATGAGTGACCAGGTTAAAGTTTTAGGAGCAGGTCCATTCCCAAGTAACTATAAGCCCTACCTGGATCAAACTTGCATGGATGATGCATCTAGGGATGGACACTACCACACTTGCTTCGGATGCTGGATCTGACCTAGATTTCCGGATGAGTGACCAGGTTAAAGTTTTAGGAGCAGGTCCCATTCCCAAGTAACTATAAGCCCTACCTGGATCAAACTTGCATGGATGATGCATCTAGGGATGGACACTACCACACTTGCTTCGGATGCTGGATCTGACCTAGATTTTCCAGATGAGTGACCAGGTTAAAGTTTTAGGAGCAGGTCCCATTCCCAAGTAACTATAAGCCCTACCTGGATCAAACTTGCATGGATGATGCATCTAGGGATGGACACTACCACACTTGCTTCGGATGCTGGATCTGACCTAGATTTCCGGATGAGTGACCAGGTTAAAGTTTTAGGAGCAGGTCCCATTCCCAAGTAACTATAAGCCCTACCTGGATCAAACTTGCATGGATGATGCATCTAGGGATGGACACTACCACACTTGCTTCGGATGCTGGATCTGACCTAGATTTTCCAGATGAGTGACCAGGTTAAAGTTTTAGGAGCAGGTCCCATTCCCAAGTAACTATAAGCCCTATCTGGACCAAACTTGCATGGATGATGCATCTAGGGATGGACACTACCACACTTGCTTCGGATGCTGGATCTGACCTAGATTTTCTGGATGAGTGACCAGGTTAAAGTTTTAGGAGCAGGTCCCATTCCCAAGTAACTATAAGCCCTACCTTGTCCAAACTTGCATGGATGATGCATCTAGGGATGGACACTACCACACTTGCTACGGATGCTGGATCTGACCTAGATTTTCTGGATGAGTGACCAGATTAAATTTTTAGGAGCAGGTCCATTCCCAAGTAACTATAAGCCCTACCTTGACAAAACTTGCATGGATGATGCATCTAGGGATGGACATGGCCACACTTCCTTCGGATGCTGGATCTGACCTAGATTTTCTGGATGAGTGACCAGGTTAAAGTTTTAGGAGCAGGTCCCATTCCCAAGTAACTATAAGCCTACCTGGACCAAACTTGCATGGATGATGCATCTAGGGATGGACACTACCACACTTGCTTCGGATGCTGGATCTGACCTAGATTTTCCAGATGAGTGACCAGGTTTAGATTTAGGAGTAGTCTCGTTCCCAAGTAACTATAAGCCCTACCTGGACCAAACTTTCATGGATGATGCATCTAGGGATGTACACTAACCAACCTGCTTTGAATGCTGGATCTGACCTAGATTTTCCACATGAGTGAATTTTAGCCATATTTTAACCAAATTAGCATGGATGATGTATCTAGGGATGGACACTTCCAGACTTGTCTTGGATTCTGAATCTGACGTACATTTTCCAGATGAATGACCAGGGTAATTTTTTTGGAGTAGCTATATAATATTATGGCCTGTTATGATTAGACTTGCATAGATGGTGCATCTAAGGATGAAAACTTCCAGACTTGCTTTGGATGTTGGAACTGACCAAAATTTTCTTGATTACTAAACAGGTCAAAAGTTTTTTGAGCAGGTCTATAATTAAATCAAACTTGCATGGATATTGATCTTGGGATGTACCCTGACTAGAAAAAAAATATGATGTGAAATTTGCCTTACATGTAGATAACATTCGTCGAGGTGAGCTTCGTAATCTTTGATTACCTATGTTTAATTCAAGAATATTTCTTGGCATAAGTAGAAGTCTTTTGGTCATGTGACTTGAATCTTAAAAAAAGATGTGTTACAGTCCTTCTGAATATATATCCATGGTGAAGAATGCATTGTTAACGTATTGAGAACGCCGTGAACGTGAGGTGACAACTCCTAATATGCCGTAAAAGCTCCGTGGAAGCGAAGTCAATCGTGAAGAGATCTCCTTGGGAACGCAGTAGCACGCGGCGAGAACGCCGTAGAAACGTGTGGGTTGCCGTAGGGACGCCGTGACATCTTCACATTTTGAAAATTTTACAGAAATTTGTGCAATTTCCCTGCGATTCCAATGCAATTTTAAAAATTTAACAACGCCGTAATAACTCCGTGTTGATGCAGCTTGGTGTGACAGGGCCCTTTGGACCTGCTCAGAAAAGGTCTGGTTTATTTGTAGGTTTCTAACAATGGATTTATTTTCTTTGGTAGGTACACTTGACAGATGAGGAGACTAAGGCAGGCCTTCAGTTAGTTCCCAGTGAGAAAGAGATCACAGTACAGAATGCTCCAGTCCTGGATATTGTGTTTTCACAGTTCAGGGCCAAGTTGTCAGGCTCCATCAAGTGCTTAGGTAGAGATCTCACCATTAATATAATAGCTAAATACAGGTAAACTTCATTATCTCGACATCGACGGGACCATCGGAAAATGTCGAGATATCCGAGGTGTCGAGATATCAGAGTTGAGACTTGACGTCCAAGATTTCACTGCATAACCAAACACATACATGTGTATAAGCTTATTATACGTACATGACTTCAATGTAGACTGTAGGTCAACTTATTTCAGCAATCCCTCTATTTTTATTAAAAATCTAAGAAGTTATTTTTAAAAATCTTATTTATAAAACCTGTTCTTTCTCTTTATCGAAATCGTTCTAAATTTTTGTAGTTTTCCATCCAGCATTCGCGTGTTACTTGCTTTTATGTCAGAACAGGATACGAAATGCGCTCTATAAACTTCAGACCGAACCATATAAACATGATAAAGTCGACATTCAAGATACGAAAACATATTAAATGCGTAATTATTTTTTTTCCTTATTTCATTCAGGAAGAATGTGCATTAATATTAATTTTTAAGAGATTTGTGTATCTAAACTAACGTAGTGATATTACAGATGCATGAATTACGGATGATTCGGTTAATCGTGTCGTTAATCGGATTATTTCCTGTTGAATGCATTTTAACTACAAAATATTATAAGAACATCGTTTAAATTATTAGTTTGAATTTATTCAATATGTTTATTATTCTTTGTAATTTAGTTATCTTTTTCAATTTTAAAAGTTATGTTAGGTTTCGACATAAATAAACACCTGTAAATTTAAGCAGAATCGTGTAGATTTATCAGTGATATTACCCAAGCTGAACATTAAGCAATTAACGTCTCAAAGACGCCGAGGGGGCTTTGGATTTACCTACAAACACAGTCTGTAGAATTAATGAAGCAGCGTGCAGTAAAAAGATGGGTGTGAAAGGTGTGAATTTTTTGACGACGTCGAGATACCCGGAGCTGTCCGTGCGTGAAGAGCCACCCTATCTAACAAACAGTTAGGTTCAGTGGAGCAGAAAATTGCCAATGTCGACATACACCAAGTAAATTTTGCTCTTAGGACTGTGAATATATGTCGAGATAACTAGGGTTGTTGAGATTACCGAGGTCGACATATCAGAGTTTTTGCAAATCATTTATATAGTAAATACTGCCGGGACCTCGGACGGACGTCGACATATCCCAGGTTGTCGACATATCCGATGTCGAGATACCGAAGTTTACTTGTAGTTATCACTGTAAAAACTTTAAGTTCTAGTGTCTATTATAGATATATATAATGTTTTTATGACAAATGTCATTGAATCACAGTTTGATGTTTTACAAGGTGTGCAATTTTGTTTTAGAGAAGTGTGGTGGAATGGAAGTTTCCTTGAGTCCTGTCAGCAGAAGTGACAACAAACAGATTACACAGGTCTGTCAGATTTAACTAAAGAGGTACCCATGAAATCCATGAAGATTGATCCCCCCAGGAAATATTGTTATTCCTCAGTATACATCATAAGGTGGATGCAAAGAAACATTGAAAATCTCAAGATTTTTACCCTTGCAGTGATTTCAAAATTTTAGAAAAAAAATATGGTATCTTGATACAATATTGCCTACATTTGAACAAACAGATGATGCATATATAAACTGCGTGGATAGAATAAGGCTGTCCGTAAAATATCAAACTGTTCCAACGGTAGTAACTTCTCTGAACGACTTAGATATGACGTCATAATAGCAAATTAGGTCAATTCACTGCATACTTGGGCTGACATCACGGGGAAAGTGTCATAACTTTTACATTCCTTTCACCTGACATGTAGATTTTTTTTTGCATTGTTGTTTAATTTAAGTGTCGAGAATGTTTTTTTTTAGCTCCAGTGTGCTGTTATAATGTTGAACATTTGTATTTTAATATCGTTTTTCCTTTTGCTTGTCCGATATGCACATATTGAAACAATTAAAAAAAATTAAATGTGAAACACTCCCCTTACACGTCCGTAGACAGAGTTAGAAATTATGAATCGTGTATATATTTGACTTGCACAAGTGATTAATAAGAATAAATTAAAGATATTCTGTGTGAATCTGCAAGAGAAGTATGCCCTCTAACTGAATTATGCTGGGGGATTGTATGTAATTTATCCTATTTTGTACAAATTGCGACAAAGAGTGGAAAATGCCCCGTCTTTTGTGGGTAAGTTGAATTTCTTCGTCAAATATTTTCTTAGGAAGTAAAATTCAGACTTGCCCCCAGCATTTTATATGTACCAGAGATCACGATGTATTGACTTGTAACAAACCTTTCACAATAATTTTGTTTTGCACTTGTGCCGATGCAATTTTTGTGCAACATTTAAGAATTCATAAGTACCCATCACGTGATCAACAAAGTCATGTGACATCACAAAAATGCTTTATTATATACCTGATTAAACTCTTATTACAAATTGACTGCAAATTCATACATGGATAACATATTGAAATTGAAATCTAGCTCAAAATAAAATGTATATTTTTAATGCATTTTAAGCCTTCAGACAGCCTTAACATAGCTGTGTGATTTTATGAATATGATAGCTACATGTATTATTAAGTCCTTTGGAATTTGCATCTATAAGAGAGGTAGGAAAAAGTTAGGGATGTCAACGAATAGTCGACTATTCTACTATTAGTCGAATGGACCGACGATCGAATAATAAAACAACATTCGAATATTATCATAATTAAATAAATGCAATAAAAGAGTGATAACGTGATGGAATTCTCATCACAAAATTGAGAAACCGTCTTTCCTCAGAGACAGTCGATAAGATAATTTTCCTCAACAAAAAATGGTTGATTTTCCATGTACGTATAGAAAGTACAGTAATTATTAGTGCTTTCCTACTGCCGCATACTGTGGGAATTATTTATCGGTAACTGCCTGTGTTGTTTTTGTAATTAATTACCCACCAATTTACTAGGCTTTGTTTGTAAAATTATAATTTGGACTTGATCTTATACCATGTACCAATTATTTTTTGTTATTTAAAGATTACTCAAGCGCAAGGAAGAACCATAACTGTGACATGTTTTGACACTTCGATAATTATCAAAACAATTTGCTTACATTTTAAACTGTATAAGGACATTTTGATAGCCAGAGCAATCAATAATCGAATAAGCAGTATCTGACTGTTTAATATTCATTTATCGTTCAAAGAATGCAATCGAATAATCAACTAAGGAAAATAAATATTTTGACATCCCTAGAAAAAATGGAACATATTCAGGTGATAAAAAAAGCATTTGGATTCTTATCAAAAGTTTCTAATCTTTTTTATTCAAGTCTATGTTTGTTTTTCATCCTAGGCCAAAGAAGGTGCAAAAGGGACCGTTTTCCAGTTTGAGAATATTTTACCTGGAAAATATAAAGGTATGTGATATATTCTTTCTTTATTTACATTTTTAATCAGAAGTATACTTTAGAAGCACAAATTTTCTTGGGGAGAAAATTTTGTTGATCTGTAATCTAAAAAGGTTTTGCGGACATTAAAATTCGCTGTTTTGAAAGTAACCCTTTTCAATATGAAAATTTTGTTCGGGATTTAATTTCGTTGCTAATTGTTAACAACGAAATTAAATCCCCAACGAATATTTCTGCTTTTACAGTAAATACAAATGTGAAAAAAGGGATAACATTGATTAGATATACACAGTTTATTGTCCCTCTTTCTTTATGAGCTGTAAACCCATGGCTAGATGTATATCTTTTGCAGTAACTCTCCTCCATGACACCTGGTGCTGGAAAGACAAGACCCTGGAGATAGAAGTGAAGAACAGTGATGTCATAAATGTAGATTTCACTCAGACTGGATATATCCTAAAATGTACAATCTCTCATGAAATCATACTGGTGAGTACATGTGAGCTACACTGCTAGGACACTTTAAAAGTATTTGTTTCAATTTTTTAAAAAAATCAGATTTACCTTCATAAAACACTCAAGTCTAAGTAGAGCTACTACAAGAGTGAGCAAATGAATAAAGATAGAAATATTATCAAACAAATGGAAAAGAAGGAAACTTTAAAGTGTTAATATTAAATTCATTTCAGCACTTTGAACATAACAAGAAAGCTGGGTCCGTAGGCTCCTTCAACTTAAACAAAGGCACAAACCGCTTCTGTCTAGCACAGCCTGGTGTTTACAAACTGAGACCAGACTCCTGTCACAAGTTTGAAAAAGAGGAATATATCTATGACACGTATGATGTCTATTTTTAGCTCACCTGAGCCAAAGGCTCAAGTGAGCTTTTCTGATCAAAATTTGTCCGTTGTCTGTCGTCGTTGTTGTCGTTGGTGTTGGCGTTGGCGTTGTTGTTGTTGTTGTAAACTTTTCACATTTTCATCTTCTTCTCAAGAACCACTGGGCCAAATTCAACCAAACTTGTCACAAAGCATCCTTGGGTAAAGGGGATTCAAGTTTGTTCAAATGAAGGGACAAGCCCTCTTTCAAGGGGAGATAATTAGGAATTAGTGAAAAAATAATGGCATCATTTAAAAATCTTCTTCTCAAGAACCACTGGGCCAGGAAAGATGAAACTTATGTGGAAACATCCTCAGGTAGTGTAGATTCAAATTGTTCAAATCATGACCCCCGGGGGTAGGGTGGGGCCACAATGGGGGATCCAAGTTTTACATAGAAATATATAGGAAAATATCTTTAAAATTCTTCTTCTTAAGAACAGTAAAGCCAAGATTGGTCATATTTATATGGAAACATCCTCAGGTAGTGTAGATTCAAGTTTGTTCAAATCATGACCCCCGGGGGTAGGGTGGGGCCACAATGGGGGATCCAAGTTTTACATAGAAATATATAGAAAAAAACCTTTAAAAATCTTCTTCTTAAGAACAGCAAAGCCAGGATTGGTCATATTTATATGGAAGCATCCTCAGGTAGTGAAGATTCAAATTTGTTCAAATAATAACCCCCGGGGGTAGGGTGGGGCCACAATGGGGGATCTAAGTTTTACATAGAAATATATAGGAAAATATCTTTAAAAATCTTCTTCTTAAGAACAGTAAAGCCATGATTGGTCATATTTATATGGAAGCATCCTCAGATAGTGAAGATTCAAGTTTGTTCAAATCATTACCCCGGGGATAGGTTGGGACCACAATGGGTGATCAAAGTTTACAGAGGAATATATAGGAAAAAGTCTTTTTCTCAAGAACAGAAAAGCCATGATTAGTCAAATTGATATGGAGGCATCTTTCAGTAGTGTAGAATGAAATTTGTTCAAATGAGGGCCCGGGGGGTAGGGTGGGGCCACAATGGGGGATCAAATTTTTACAAATGAATATATGGGAAAAAAATCTGCTGCTCAAGAACAACAAAGCCATTTGTTATATTGATATGAAAGCATCATCAGGTAGTTTAAAATTCAACACCCCCCTCTCTGTAAACTTTTCAATACTGTACTGATTTTTGCTTTTTTTCCTAGCCAATGTGCTCAGGTGAGCGATGTGGCCCATGGGCCTCTTGTTGTTTATTTTACCAAATGCCCAAAAATGTACATGTATAAACAGAGAAACCTGAATAGAAATTTAAATGTTGTAGAAGCAATTCAAACTAAAAATTAAATCATTTTTAAAATGAATTCTCAAAATATTTAGGCAGAATGTACATGTAATGTTAGTTTAGAAAATAAATTTCATTTAAAAAAAAAAAGGATTTTTTTTTATTTTAGAGGTAATCCAGAGTTACTGGCCTTGACAGCAGTGTCTCATCTAGTAGAGGGCAGTGTAACAGCTGAGGAAAAAGTGAATGATATTCAGATAGACATCTCGTAAGTAGTACAGTGTATTCAATTCAGCAATATTTCACACAATTTTTAACCTGTGTATAAAATCAGTGCCTCCTTAAAGCTTTTGAATATTTTTTCTAATTTTGCATTAATTTCAGACCTTTACACTTTAAAAGGTCTGTGCATTATAAAGCATTACAAACTTTCTGCACTATGTGTGATGTTATCATCATTATTAGAATGAAAATTTGACATCACTGTGATATAGCATGAAGTCGCAAAAATTATTTGAGAAAATACATGTAGATGTTAAGAAAATGAAGTTTGAAATATTAATTAGAAAAAGAATGTAATTATCGTGTTAAATGATTTTCTCTACCATTTTGGTGTGCAATAAATAATAAAAGTGCATACAAACTTTCATAATGCACTACAGTAAAACTTGTTTAGTACGAACACGGATATTGCAAATTCACGGATATACTGAAGTTTTCTTGCATCCCCTGCAATATAAATTTTACGAATTCCTTATACGGATATAAGGAATTACGGATATAGCGAAGTAATTTCACAGGTCCCAAAGACTTTGTTATAACCGAGTTTTACTGTATCACTTTATTTTTATTTATAGGCACCCTGTGTGATTGAAGGCACCTTAAACTGCAAAAAATAATCACTCAGTACTGAAAATATGACTCATTAATGCTGCTATGAAACAATCAAACATTCCTTGTTTTAAATTTGAGTAAACACAGATAAGTATTGCTTCAGTAAGGTCATTGACTTGTTTATTGTTGACAGGTCCAGTAAAGATGGTGAGGTCGTGACCCTTGGTCCTCTCACTGTCAAGGAAGAAAACAAGGGATCCTTCATCTACAAGTTCCAGCACTGGGCAAGGTAAAGCAATGATTAAAGGACACTGGATTTTAAACTGCGATTGTGTTATGTTTGGTTTAGAATTGATTAAAAATCAGAATTTTTTATGCTGTTTAATATTTAGATCCAATGAGAAGATGCTTTTCACAGTGAAGTCCAAGGAGCTCCTGTTCAGCCCAAGTTCAGTGGAGGTCACAGTCGTTGGAGGTAGGTTTGGTCATATTTTACATGATCTGCTGAAGTGTTCAGTAGGTTTGGCCATATTTTACATGATCTGCTGAAGTGTTCAGTAGGTTTGGTCATATTTTGCATGATCTGCTGAAGTATTCATTAACACCATGCAGTATTCTGATGCTGCCTTAATGAAAGATAGGATAGTGTAAAGTTGAAGAACTGTGTTCTAAACAATTCAAGTATCCATAACATCTGTGCATGATGTAGATTAAATTTCACAGTCTTTGTTTGTTGACCGGGCTTGTCTCAGATATTAGGATCATTCTTGATTTATGATTTGAGAACAAATTCCCATATCATCTTCGGCTATCCATCGATATTATGGAACATATACATACATTTATGTTACAAATTATATCTGTGACCCTAGATCATATGGCAAACTTTGGCTCATCACATGTTGACTGTATTTTATCTGAACCAGATTTCCCTTAGCAGAAACCTGTAATTTTTTAGTATCTGGTTAATACCGGTAATAGAAGCAAATTAATTAGTATTAAAGCCTTGTAAGCCTTTCCTATCTGTAGATTTCACCATGCAACTGAGTAAAATTTTAATTTGTACTTTTCCTTGTATGAAACACCACTGTTTGTTTGTTTGTTTGTTTTTTTCATTTTTTACATGAATTTTGTATAGAATTCTGATTGATAAGATTTTTACATTGTAGACACTTGCCCAGGTGAGGCTGTAAAATTTGTAGGTAAGAGAGGAATTTTCATCACAGGAAGTATAAAACCCAAACTGGCAGGTGTAACTGTGACTGTCACTCATAAAGATGGCTCAGCAGAACCCATCGTCATAGAAACACCAGAGTCAGGAGAGTTCAAGTAGGTCAAAGTTTATGTCATTTTAAGTCTGATAGGTTAGCTTTTGTCAAATTATGTTTTCCATTGATTTTGACATATAAAAGTTCATAAAGATGATGGAATAATTTTTAGTTTCTTAACAATAATGTAAAATGTAGTCCTACCAGGGAAGTTAACATGTACATGTATTAGTTTGTCTGTTTTTTTAAAACTGTTTTCAATATGTTTACAATCATGATGAAGTTTTGTGGAAATGTTTGCCATAAATGAGAACAAGATGATTTTTAAGTTGGGTTTTCTGTAAGCTGGGCAAGATCTTTCTTTCTTTTTTTATTTTGGCAATGCCATTCTCAGCATATATGTCTTATATACCTTAGTTTGATATTATATACCTGTCCACTTAGAGTTGGTCCACTACACAGAGAAAAGGAATACGAAGTGACAGCAGAGAAGGCAGGCTATGTATTAGAGAAGGAGAAAGAGAAACCATTGGTATTCACAGCATCCAAGCTCGGGGAAATCTCAGTTCAGGTGACTATCATGTGAAATACTATAAATCAAATATTATTCCCGATAACTTTTGATTTCTATTTATAACTATGAAATCCATTTGCTATTAACACAATTTGAGCAAACATTCAACATAACTATAGGTGTAACAATTCATTGATATGTCCATGCATTGTGTTGCTGAGGGGGTCTATTTGATACATTGATACATGTAATAAAATATCAAATTTTTTTTAATACTTTCTGGAAGTATATAATATGCATGTTTTGTTCTAAAAGATAGAGTAATGTAGATTCCTAAATATACGTGAGAAATTAATTATCGCTTAAATCATAAAACAATAATGAAGAAACCATCAAATATGATAATGTGGTGTATCATGATGTATTGCAATATTCTGATGAAATATCATGATGCATCGTGATGATTCATGGCAAAGGTCTCAAACTCATGGATATTTCTTGCACATGAATTTAAGTTGATTTACAGTAGCTAGTACTGGTCATGTAGTACACATGTACAACTCACCATTAAGTGCCATGTATTGAATGCAGCATCTCATAATTATCACACATCCTGGAAGTATAATCTATTAACAAACAGCTATTGACCTCATCAACATACTGAAATTAAAAATGTTATAAATTGTCAAGCTTTCATTATTTTAGTTTGTGCACATGTATCTGTATGAACATATCTGGTTCTAGCAGGAGAATTTTTCTATTTCTGAAAAGATTCCTTGTTCATTTCTTTCTCACAGTATTTACGGGTTTAAACACTGTCTTTTTCTTTGCATTCTGTGATCCTCTCTCAACAAGTTAAACTTTTTTGTCAATGAGATAGAATATGGGAAAAAACAGTTCCCAATACTTCTGCCAAATATAGAGGGTTCATTATTTTAGTAACAGTTACCAGGTAAAGAAAGTGATCAATGAGTTGTCATTTTGACAAATTGCTTTTCTTAAAACTATCATTCCAATCACTTAGTTTGTCTTTTATGATGACTTTCAATAAAGCTGTCCCTGACATACAATGAAGACTTCTATAAATTGTTATCTTGTAAACTATGTTAAAAGTGTGGCAGGCTTGATAAATGCAAAAAATTCTATAATGGTTCTTGATCAAAGAATACTAGTAACTTCATGTACTGTACCTTTTGTAAATATCTTACTGAACATGAGTTAGTGCATTGTTAAAAGAAAAAAAAATAATTTATCACCTTTTAGATCAATTTCATGGAAAAGTAGATTTAAGGATATATTTTGCATACATACATGTACATTTATATATTTAAGGTTGTTGATGAGAAAAATCAGCCTCTTTCTGATGTTCTTCTCTCTTTGAGTGGAGGAAAGCAGTACCGCAGTAATAATGTCACCAGAGAAAATGGAACAATTGTCTTCATTGGTCTGGTAAGCTGGTTTTTATAGCAAAATAAAAAATTCATACCTTTGATAAAGAAAATTAATAGAAAAAAAAATGGGAAAGGATTTCTTTATATTTGTGTAAATGTGAAATAAAAGTGAAATTTTGTGTCCCTGTTTCTGATGACAGAGCCCCGGCCAGTATTACTTGCGTCCAATGATGAAGGAGTACAAGTTTGAGCCTAACTCCCAGATGATCGATGTCCTGGAGGGCACCACCATGAAGATCAGCATTAAAGGAATCCGAATTGCATACAGGTTAGACGGAATTTCCTATTCTGTGGTCCTTTGTTTTATTTTATGCTCAGCCTTGTGTAATCCAGACTCCACTGGTTCCAAAGAAATTGGCCAAATTAGACAACATTCTGGATTTGAGAACATTTTAAATAATAGAATTTATTGAAAGGGACTTAAAGTTTGCATTGTATTAGGCAAGATTTTAGAATACACAACGTTCAGATTAGACAAATTTGACAGTGATTAAAAAGTTTTAACAAAGCCATCACATATTTTATCTTAATTTGCTATGTTTGCAGGGATAATCATTGTTTTGAGAATAAGAGCATTCATCTTTTTTATTTACAAGTATTACTTTTGATTTTAGGATTAGTAACAGCTGCTCCTATCTTCGAGAATAAGAATAACTTTTATTCCCTTTCAGCTGCTATGGATTTGTGACGTCTTTAAATGGTGAAGCAGAGCAAGGAGTGATTGTAGAGGCAGTGGGTGACAAACCTGAGTGTAACCAAGAGGAGAGCAAGACTGAACCTGATGGCTCCTACAGGATAAGAGGGCTACAGGTACTGTACAAAGTCCTGAAGGATTCAAGAAGAGTAGGTCTTGTATAAAGTCCTACAGGATTATAGAACTTCAGGTCTAGTATAATGTCCTCTAAGATCAGAGGACTGCAGTTACTGTATAAAGTCCTACATGATTAAGGAAGTGTAGATTGTTTATAAAGTCCTACAGGATCAAAGGACTGCATGTACTGAATAAACTTCTGTGGGATTAAGGAAGTGTAGATCTTAAATAAAATCTTACAGGATCTGAGGGTTGCAGGTACTGTATAAAGTCCTACATGATTAAAGAAGCGTATATTGTGTATAAAGTCCTACAAGATCAGAGGGTTGCAGGTGCTGCATAAAATTCTACATGATCAGAGGGTTGCAGATATGTAAAAAGTCTTACAGGATTAAGGAAGTGAAGTCCTATATAAAGTCCTACAGGATCAGAGGACTTCACATCCTTATAAAGTGCTACAGGATTATAGAACTTCAAGTCTTGTATAAGATCCTCCAAGATCAGAGGAATGCAAATCCTTATAAAGTCTTGTAGGATTATAAGAGGGTTTCCTGTGTAAAGTCCTTCAAATTCAGGAAACTGCAGGTATTTTTTGAAGTCCTATAGGACCTGAGGACAAAAGATTCTGTTTAAAGTGTGATGATACTTTATAAAGTTGCACAAGGTCAGTACGTCCTGTGCATGTAAAATTAAATGGGTGAAACCTGCAATGGATTATTGAATTAATGAGTTTTGTATTTGCTTACAAGAGGAGTAACTCTCCAACTCAACCCATCTGGAAGTTCATGGGCCATACTTAAACAAGGAGGGAGGCAAATTAGATTTGTAGTTTTTCAGTGGATGGGATTTAGTCAATCAGAGACTAAAGAACATCCCTTCTCACCTTCAGTCTAGAAGTGTACCTATTTCCAGCATAGTACAGCTGTAGCTTGAGTCAATAGAGACGGAGAAAAATGTCAAAAAACCTGTGATATAAAATGCAGATTCAATTTATTACACTGGATTTAAACCATTGACACTGAATGTAAACCAAACTTGTCAGACATGACCCTAACCATTAGACTGCTTAGCTTTGACACATGTATATGAACATATACCTGCATAATTTCATGATGATTATCCTAATACTTTTAAATGTATGTGGTTGATGACATTTTATAAGTTGAACTGTTCATACTATACAATATTTTAATGAATGATTGTGTTTAATTTTAGCCTAAGTGTACATATCAGATTCGTTTGAAGTCAGAAGTCAATCCACATATAGAAAAGGCTGCTCCACAGTACCAGGAACTAGTGGTCAGGGATTGTTTTACTGTATGTCCAAAAAACTAATGTATAAAGTTCAAAGGAATGCATCTATGTACTGTAATTTTCCTTTTTTTTATTCCTTATTTTTTTTCATGATAATAATATATGGTAAGTACAATATCTCTAACATCAATATCTTGAATACCATGGATATGTCAAAGTAAGTCATCAATATCTCTAATCCTTAGAGATCTTAAATTTTTTTTCTCGGCCTCTTCGAGTTTGAGATAACAAAGTTTGACTTTAAATACTCTCCTTATATTTATCCAAAGAGTTCAAATCTGTTTTAGGTTAAGGACTCTGATTTCACTGGTATCAATATTATTGCCTTCCGCCGTAACAATCAAATGGACGTCAGTGGAAATGTGGTCACTGAAGAAGAATTCCTCCCACATCTCAAGGTACAGCAATTCTCATATCACCCAACATGTTAAGGTTGTCTGAAGCTTTAAAATGCACTCAAAGCATGCCACTCATTGTGTGCTAGGTTTTGATTTAGATTTGCAAGATATGTATAGAAATACAACAATTTTCTGAAGAGGCTTCTATCAGCATTATATTAAAACATTTTTCGTGATGTCACATGACTTGATTTGTCACATGATGGACACTTTTTTCCTATGTGTTGCAAAAACATTGCTTTGATGCAAGTGATAAACACAAATATTATGTATCTTTTATTACACAGATAAATCAGATCCTAATGTATCTGAAAAGTGCTGAGGATAAGTCTGAGTTTTGTTTATGTAATTATTATTTCACAAGAAATTTAACTTACCCACACATTTGAAAGTATTTTTGACTCTGTATCTCAATTTTTACACAAGAGGCAATAAAATATACCATCCTTCAGCAAGCTTTAGTAAGAGAACCTCTTCTTTTAGTAGATTCACACAGAGTAGGTTCATTTCATCCTCCTTTATTACTTATACCTCTGTCTACAGACATGAAAGTGGGAACATTTCAAATTCTTGATTTTTGTTATTGTTTGAATATCCTGCAAATCAGACAAGAGAAAAAGAGACAAAATGTGTAAATTAATCATAAATGTTCACCATTATAACAGCACATTCAAGCTTAAGCCTACAATCCAGACAAATGAATTTTACAATAAAATAGAAACTTTTTTACACACTTTACAAAAACGGAAGTAAAGCTTAGGATACTCTCCCTGTCATGTCAGTTCAAGTTTGCAGTGTTGTGATGTCTTGATTCCTTTGTTTTTAGGTGCGCCTGTACCGAGATGACAATCCTGATTCCCCGATACACACCTCTAGTCTTGGTCCTGTGTCTTTCTTCTATCTCCCTTCACTACAGATGACTAATGAGGTACGAGTAACATATGATTTATTTTCAAACCCAAGTTTTTTGTATTGCCTGGGCAGATCAAGCAAGAAATGCATTATTAGAGAAGATCTGGGGAGAGGTTATACAAGAGTGGATTTGTAATTATTGAATGAGCTATTAACATCATATTTCCCTCCGTCCTCTTTATAAATAGAGGCAGTAGGAACATACAGTGCCAAGGACATTTGTATATATTACATCTTGTGGTTTGATGGATTGTAGAACAGTTATATTTCTATTTGATTACCGATGCTTTGTTTTGTAGAAATACTTACTACGTCTGGAGAGTACTCTTTCTAAGGCGGCGTATGAATATGATTTACCAGAAATCAGCTTCCAGACCAACAAATCTTACAAACACTTCACATTCAATTTCACACCCAAAGTAAGCCTTTAGATATAGTGTTTTATTTATAAAGTATATTTTGATTTCTGTACTTTTATATATTTAAGTCAAAAATAGTCATAAAAAGTCTTAGCGTTTCTTGCTTTCATTTTCAAAGTAATGTTTTATATTTACTTTCGTGTGCAGACCAAGTTCTTAAAATGTAGAAGTTCTCTATAAATAAACTATTTGTGTCTTAAAATAAATGTACATTTTAGATGTTCTTTCGTCTTCTTTTTTCAGAGGAAATCATTAGAACAAGAGTTGAGTCAGAGCTCTGTTCTAGCTCTACCACTAGCAATACTTATAGGAGTAGCCATTTATAATTACCAAAAGGTAAGAAGGTTATTTTATTCAAATGATGAATGTTGTTTATTAATATCATGAGCATTTGAAATGGACTTAATTCAAGTATACTTGTATATTTATGTTAGTAACTCATAGGAGATTAATTGCTTTGGTAAGCTCTGGTTTCTTGTCAAGTATATTGAGACTCTAAGATACCTCTATGACTTCTGTATCAGTAAATGGAATCCATGTTTTGATAAGACTGGAATTGAGGCAAAAAAAATTTGAAGTCCATAAGCCCCCGTTCACACATAGACGCCACTTCTACTACGATCAAAGCGTGGCCGAAAACGTGGCCGATCGTGACAAATCGCAGGAGTCTTTATAAGCGCAGTATGATCGCGGTAGGGTCTTCATGATCAGAGCTCTACACTCTCGCCACGCTTATTTTGAACATGCTCAAAACAAGCGTAGCCGGATCGTGGCAAACAAGAATCGGGGTAAAGTCGTAAAAATTTGTAGTAGAAGCGCCGTAATCGTACAAACAGCGCGGAAGCATCGTGGAGAGAAAAAGCGCAATAAAAGCGTAGTACAGTCGGGAACTTATCAAGTAAATGCTCCTACAATGCTCCCACTACGTTCTTACTACGTTCCCACTACGATCTCTCTACGTTCCTGACAATCCTACGAAGACCTACAATGACCTTACACCGATCATACCACGACCTATCAGGCAGCAGTTTGTTTTTGTAGCGTAAATGCAGTAAACGCGGCCGCTGGTCTGCAACGGTCTGCGTAACATCGTAGTAGAAGCGTGTTAGCAGTGCGTTTGACGTAGGGGCATCGTAGTACGGTCATAATGAAGACCATAATTTGCCAAATTGCTCGATTTAGACGCCGATTGGCTCCAATCCACCCCGATCCAAAACTTTTTCAGATCGTGGCTTGATCAGGATGATCGTCGTAAAGTCGCAGCTCTGTGTGAACGGGGGGTAACATAGCATAACAAGAGGCCCAGGGGCCACATCGCTCACCTGAGCACTATGGCTAGGAAAAAGCAGAAATCAGTTCAGTCTTGAAAGGTTGAAAAGTTTAAATAAAGTGGTGTGGGGGGGGGGGGGGGGGTCATGAATTGAACAAATTTGAATCTACATTATCTGAGGATGCTTCCATTTAAATGTGACCAATCATGGCTTTGCTGTTCTTGAGTAGAAGATTTTTAAAGATTTAACCTATGTATTCCTATGTAAAACTTTGATCGTCCATTGTGGCCCCATCCGACCCCCGGGGGTCATGATTTGAACAAACTTGAATCACACTACCTGAGGATGCTTCCATGTAAATATGACCAATCATGGCTTTGCTGTACTTGAGAAGAAGATTTTTAAAGATTATTCCTATATATTCCTATGTAAAACTTTGATCGCCCATTGTGGCCCCACCCGACCCCCGGGGGTCATGATTTGAACAAATTCGAATCTACACTACCTGAGGATGCTTCCATGTAAATATGACTAATCATGGCTTGGCTGTTCTTGAGAAGAAGATTTTTAAAGATTTTTCCTATATATTCCTATGTAAAACTTTGATCGCCCATTGTGGCCCCACCCGACTCCCGGGGGTCATGATTTGAACAAACTTGAATCTACACTATCTGAGGATGCTACCATATAAATATGACCAATCATGGCTTTGCTGTTCTTGAGAAGAAAATTTTTTAAAGATTTTTCGTTTATATTCCTATGTAAAACTTTGATCGCCCATTGTGGCCCCACCTGACCCCCGGGGGTCATGATTTGAACAAACTTGAATCTACACTACCTGAGAATGCTTCCATGTAAATATGACCAATCATGGCTTTGCTGTTCTTGAGAAGAAGAATTTTAAAGATTTTTCATATATATTCCCATGTAAAACTTTGATCGCCCATTGTGGCCCCACCCGACCCCCAGGGGTCATGATTTGAACCAACTTGAATTAACACTATCTGAGGATGCTACCATATAAATATGACCAATCATGGCTTGGCTGTTCTTGAGAAGAAGATTTTTAAAGATTATTCCTATATATTCCTATGTAAAACTTTGATCACCCATTGTGGCCCCACCCGACCCCCAGGGGTCATGATTTGAACAAACTTGAATCTACACTATCTGAGGATGCTACCATATAAATATGACCAATCATGGCTTGGCTGTTCTTGAGAAGAAGATTTTTAAAAGATTTTTCCTATATATTCCTATGTAAAACTTTGATCGCGCATTGTGGCCCCACATGACCCCCAGGGTTCATGATTTGAACAAATTTTAATCTACACTACCTGAGGATGCGTCCACATAAGTTTCATATTTTCAAGCACAGTGGTTCTTGAGAAGAAGATTTTTTAAAGATGCCATTAATTTTTCACGAATTCTTAATTATCTCCCCTTGGAAGAAGGCGTGGCCCTTCATTTGAACAAACTTGAATCCCCTTTACCCAAGGATACTTTGTGGCAAGTTTGGTAGAAATTGGCCCAGTGGTTCTTGAGAAGAAGATGAAAATGTGAAAAGTTTAGAACAACAACGACTACAACGACGACAGACAACGGACAAATTTTGATCAGAAAAGCTCACTTGAGCCTTTGGCTCAAGTGAGCTAAAAATAGAAAAGTATTGTACTTGTGCCACCCCCTCCCTCCCACACACACACACACATACATGTGATATGTACCGACGGTACACAAAATGTACAGTTTTTTCGAGCCCATTCAGCGTGTACTGGCAGGACACCAAAATTCACGTAATATGAAAATTTGTACAGTATTTTGAATTTCTCGCTAAATGCCGCCATTTTCCTCTCATTCTCGCTCGCGAGACACTGGAAAACGTCACCTGTGTTTGACACTTGACCTTCTGATAATTGTGTAGTGTACACAAACCATCGCGTGTGAAGGTGTGAAATGCCAATTGGGATAATTATCTTGCTATAAATCCGTATCAAGATACCCCTTTAGGTAGCTTAATTATAACTGTCAATGTTTCCTGACTTGATTGAAAAAAAATTAAGCCAACTTCTATAGTTGAAATACATAACCTAATATACATGAATCTGACCCAGATCTCCGTAGGTATTTAAGGAATAACTGTCTAATTTTTATCTCACCTGAGCCGAAGGCTCAAGTGAGCTTTTCTGATCACATTTTGTCTGTAGTCCGTCTGTCCATCTGTCTGTCTGTCCGTCTGTCCGTCTGTCTGTAAACTTTTCACATTTTCGACTTCTTCTCAAGAACCGCTGGGCCAATTTCAACCAAACTTGCCACAAAGTATCCTTGCGTGAAGGGGATTTTGTTCAAATGAAGGGCCATGCCCTCTTTCAAGGGGAGATAATGAAGAATTAGTGAAAAATTTATAGCATCTTTTAAAAATCTTCTTCTCAAGAACCACAAGGCCAGGGAAAATGAAACTCATGTGGAAGCATCCTCAGGTAGTGTAGATTCAAGTTTCTTCAAATCATGACCCCCAGGGGTAGGGCGGGGCCACAATGGACGATCAAAGTTTTACATAGAAATATATAGGAAAAATCTTTAAAAATTTTCTTCTCAAGAACAGCAAAGCCATGATGAGTCATATTTATATGGAAGCATCCTCAGGTAGTGTAGATTGAAGTTTGTTCAAATCATGACCCCCGGGGGTAGGGCAGGGCCACAGTGGAGGATCAAAGTTTTACATAGAAATATATGTGAAAAACCTTTAAAAATCTTCTTCTCAAGAACAGCAAAGCCATGATGAGTCATATTTCTATGGAAGAATCCTCAGGTAGTATAGATTCAAGTTTGTTCAAATCATGACCCCCGGTTGTTGGGCGGAGCCACAATGGAGGATCAAAGTTTTACATAGAAATATATAGGAAAAATCTTTAAAAATCTTCTTCTCAATGACAGCAAAGCCCTCATTGGTCATATTTATATGGAAGCATCCTCAGGTAGTGTAGATACAAATTTATTCAAATCATGATCCCCTGGGGGTAGGGTGGGGCCACAATGGAGGATCAAAGTTTTACATAGAAGTATATAGGAAAAATCTTTAAAAATCTTCTTCTCAGGAACAGCAAAGCCCTGATTGATCATATTTATGTGGAAGTATCCTCAGGTAGTGTAGATTCAAGTTTGTTCAAATGTTGAACCCCTGGGGTAGGGTGGGGCCACAATGGAGGATCAAAGTCTGAAATAGAAATATATAGGAAGATTTCTTCTGATGAAGAACTGCAAAGCCATGATTAGTCATTTTGATATGGAAGCATCCTCAGGTAGTGTAAATACAATTTTGTTCAAATGATGACCCCCAGGGGTAGGGTGGGGCCCAATAGGGGGATTGAAAGTTTTACATAAGAACATATAGAAAAAATATTTCTTCTCAAGAATAGAAAAGCTATATTTAGTCATATTGATATGGAAGCATCCTCAGGTAGTGTAGATTCAAGTTTGTTCAAATGATGACCCCCGAGGGTAGGGCGGGGCCACAATGGAGGATCGAAAGTTTTACATAAGAACATATAGAAAAAATATTTCTTCTCAAGCAAAGAAAAGCTATGTTTAGTCATATTGGTATGGAAGCATCCTCAGATAGTGTAGATTCAAGTTTGTTCAAATGATGACCCCTGGGATAGGGAGGAGCCACAATGGGGGATCAAATTTTTACAAAGGAATATATGAGAAAAAATTTTAAAAATCTTTTCAAGTACAACAAAGCCATTTGTTATTTTGACATGGAAGCATCATCAGGTAGTTTAAAATTCAAGCCCCCCCCCCCCCCCCCCCCCCAGTAATCTTTTCAATACTGATTTGTGCTTTTGCCTAGCCAATGTGTTCAGGTGAGCGATGTGGCCCATGGGCCTCTTGTTTTGATTCATGATGTGATCAGTCAAGTGGCTTGCGTGATAATTTTCATAAATGCCGAGGCATTTATGCATAAAATTATCACGCAAGCCAATCGATTGATCATCGTCATGAATCCAAAAAATCTGACAGTTATTCCTTATATTTACATTGATTCTGCAAATGCACGTGCAAATAGCCCAGCTTCTGTCTCTATTTGTCCCGCCCCGCACGTGATTTTTTTTAACCACGCCTATCAATGAACCAGTAGATTTATGTAGAAATAAAGTATTTTTACAATTCATAATTTTATCTTGGACAAAGACATTGGAAATGTAAATATACATGTAAAATATACGATGTTTATTACCATGATACGATGAAATAAAGGATATAGTTTTAAGTTTTTATGTGCTGAAAATTATGTATGATTGTATTTGCTGCTGTTATATAGCATTGCTGATGTATATATCAGTAATATGAACAAGATGTAAATTGTAGACATTGACTCTCGCGTTAATACTATATAAAGCTGTCAAACAAACTATCATCTAAACTAGCTTAATTTATAGTCAATTCATAAGAACATTGTGATTATAAAACACAATATATGAAATTTTAAAGCATTCAGATCTCCATTACAACTTTTAAAATAAGGCATTTGCAACAATATATATTTGTTGGTTTAGAAATAAGGTGCCTTATCAGAAGAATTTAAGTGATACTTTATACCGTTTTTTGATAGGCAGTGTACAGTTTTTTATGGCTCCTGTACAGTTTTGTGGTCTTTGACTTATCACATGTATGCACACACACAGTTAAGAGTAAAGAATTGTAAATGTTTGCAGCTATGTACATGTGTAAGTGCACATTGAAATTAATACTTATAGTGCATTGTATATGCAACATTACCATACATGTACATGTATTTTGAAATGGGTTTCATAACAGGAGACTTATTTTTATGCTATTAGAACTGTTTTTATAAGTCATCTGAGTATCATTATTACTGTTTAGTTAGGTAATAATGTGCTAAGTCATTTTGATATGATTGAGCATTTCTATTGGAATGTGAAATTTAGATGATCACCACAGAGAGAAATGAACAGATCATATTTGATTTATTTTATTTCTGTTTTCAGTTATTACCAGTACTTTCAAAAGCTGTAGTCCAAATTAAAACTTTAATAGCTGCCAGTCAGAGTGAAGTTGCCCCTAGCAACGGTTCCAGCGAGCCAACCACATACTCAGCTAGTTTTACAGAGCAATCTAAAAAGAGGAGTAAACCCAGAAAAACATGATGTCTTAAGAGCAATAAAGATACATGATGTAATAATTATATTTATCACATGTTTACTCCTTTACAAAGTGGATATAGCTCATATGATATTGTTTTCATATCAACAATATTGTGACATCACAATGGTTTTTGCGTAAAAGTGATAAAGTCAATTGATTCAAGTAGATTCACATATAAAACAGTGTAAAACGTGATAAAAAGATTCTCCCATTGGTTTGTGGTTAGATATGCTCAGGCATAGAAAACACACAACTCATTGGATAAAATTCATATCCAACCACAAACCATGGAGATCCTATATACAGATTTTTGAAGACAACATTTATGGTTTGAATATGATCTTATAATGAATTTGATACTTGAAAAATTTCATAAAATTTTAGATCTAAAGCAATAATATTCAAATGGAAACTACAGTATAAGTAGAATGGGTTTTTTTTATGTTCTCTGGATATCTGACTACAAAATACATTAAATTATTATGATAAAAGACAAAGAGAAATTCAGCATACATGTATATTGTTTATACAGCGGATTAATGTTTTGTGTATTTAGACTTTTTTTATTTGTCACAGCTTTACTGTGATTCAACAATGCTAGTGTGATTTTAGGAGTATGTTTGATTGAGCATGAGTATGTGCAATAAAGTTACTATTCATGAAAATCGTGTTTATGTAATTCTAAGTATGTTGTTATTTTTGTGAGAGGAAAACAAAAACACTGATTTTTTAAAATATTTTTTGTGTAGTCCTGTATAGTTTTAAAAGCAATTTTTGTTATAATTTATGTTGGTGCAAAAACTAAATGTTGTGATCATGTTAATTACCTAATGGAAAGACTTTGATGATTTAAACACATTCTGTTTGCTCTGGTAATCTTAGAGGCAATGTCTTATACTAGTAAGTATAACAAATTTGCGTGTAACTTAAGAAGATAGTTTTGGGAAATCTGAGTTTTACCCAAATATTTTAAGATGTGTCAATAATATGTTACCTAGTTATAAATTAAGAATGTTTGTAGATTGCGTAAGAGAATTTGGAGTGATTTGTATAGTGTAATTCACAAAATCAATGAATGTAGGATATTTTGGGGGAGTTCAATTGAAGTTGTTTGTTATCAACATTAAAACAGGATTCAAGATGAAAAAAATCTGTTGTATCAGTGAGTAGTTCTTTATATAGCAGAGCAAGGTGTACACAGAGTACCTGTATCATGTCAGTGTTTAAGTCATGTGTATAAGTTCTTTTTTGTACCAAGATTGTGAACCAAATGCTTGACTTTAATGTGTAATTGAATGGATTTGTACAGTGTGCTCTAATGTATGAATGTAACTTCTTGTTGATCTCAAATAACCTTGTAAGTTATCTGAATACATGTACATGTATTTGTATATTAGAAAAAAAATATTTATACAATAAACTACAATGATTTATTTTTAATCTCTACATGCAAAATGAATTTTTTTAGAAAATGAGAATTAGAAAATCTGCTATTTCGAATCATACACATCACTTTTTGAGAAACTTATAAATACATTTTCACCTTGAACCTTAAACCACATCACTTCCTTTTGCTGAATATTATTTCAGAGTCCATTGTCAGCAAACCCCCTCAAATTATTTGAGGGTTATATCTATTCTTATAGTTTTCCAGCCTATTTTTCAAAACAATTGAGTAAACTGACAGCCCATCAGGCACCTCCTGTTTGACACAGTTTTTCTTACAGAACTTGATAATGGAATATTAAATCATTTTCTGCAAAACACCAACAGTCTTTTTATTTGTTTCAGCACTTTTACAAGTGTTGTTTGATTGGAACTCCATAATATTCCCAACACTTCCTCAACAAGTCATCATCTGATATATCATGATAAATGTCCAACTTTTTATCGAAATTCTGTAGTTTTCTTCTGCTTCCAGGACAAAAGTATTCAAAATACTATCTGATCCTCTCTAAATTTACTTTAGGTTTAAAAAATTCTTCATCTGATTATATGACTGCTCAGTACAATGGTAAGGTTTGAAATAACATTAGCTCTAATTTCATGCTCACTAGTCCATGAATAAAAGGGGTGTTCGGTTAGGCTATTGTATTGTGTTGCTGTTGGATACATAAATGGGCTAGATCTTTTATTATAGCAAAGTTGGATGTTTCTCGGAGGTCCAAAGTGAGGAATTTTTCTTAAGTAAGTTAAAAAAAAAGATTGAAAGTGTTGACTAGTTCAGAGAAAACACACCCCCCCTCCTTTGGCCCTTGGAGGGAATGTTTTATCTAAACTATTTAACACCATCATGCTGTTAATCCATTACTTATTCATTCTTTCCTTGACAAACTCTTTATACCCCCCGCAAACGAAGTTTAGGGGGGTATATTGGAATCAGCTTGTCCATCTGTCTGTAGACGAGATTTTGTCCGGACCATTTCTTGGAAACTGTTGCAAGGATTTGTCTGAAAATTTGTACACTTATTCTTTGCCATATGAAGGTGTGCACCTGGTATTATCATCATGATTGGATAATTTTTTTTGCATTTTACAGGTGTTTTTTTTTCATTTTTATTATTATGTGGTTTTGTCCAGATCTGTTCCCAGAGACTATTGCATAGATTTGTATGAAAATCTGTACACTTATTATTTACCATATGAAGATGTGCACCTGGTATTTTCAACATTATTTGATAATTTTTCTGCATTTTACAGGTGTTCTTTTTTTTCATTTTTATTGACTTAGTCATTTCGGGTTCATGTCTAAGGTTTGAGACATAGAATCTAGAACATCTGTACAAAAATGTGAACTAAAGCTTAAAACATATACTCATTAGAATTAAAAAAAAATCACAAAATATTAAAAACAGTTTTTACATTACACAGCAGATAGTGTAAATCCATTTGTCCCTTGGGAGTAATGAGTGGACATGCATCCAGTTAAAGATTAATTAATGAGTTCATTGTGGGAAGCTGTTAGGGCATCTCTGATCAAGCAGGTCTTATCTATATCTCCTGGGAATTGGGCAGAAAGAAATAAAGATCTCTGTTGACTAAGTCTCTTAATTGTAATTTATGTCTGTCAAAATGCATAATTACTGGAACCAGCCTTTTATTTTTAAAATGAGTTTGATATAAAGGTATTAAGATCAATTTGATTTTGTATAATTAATTATGATATTTTTTTTTTCAACAATCAATTTGCAGAGTGTCATTTCTCACAAAGATGACAGATAGTTGCAAACTATTTTTTCAATGTAATAAAAAACACTGTAATTACTAGTATTGATGTTTTATTAGGCTGCACCTTAGTTTCATTCATTAAAAAAATATAATTAGAAATTAAATTTTCACTCTAAATGTTTAAGCAAATTGTGAACACCTCTCACATCTAGAAAAAATTAGTGATTTGGTACCTTCTCTGAAAAACCCAGCGGGGGGTATTTGTCCCTTTTGGACAGTTCTAGTTGTAATCTATTTCAATCTTTTTGCAGAAGAAACCACTTTGACATGATGCAAGGAACAATCCTTTAAAGTTTCAAAAAGAATAAAATTGAAAAATTTGTATATTTTGTCTTTTTCTTTGGCAACATTAGTTTGATTTTTTTTTATGCCATAAAAAACATTACAGTGGGACTTGGAACCATTATCAAATTCTATTTTTACATTTTTTTTTATTCTTAAAATTATTTGAAAGTCTTCTACTTCCTATATAGTGCATATAAATTCTATATATTGAAATATATCAGTTATTGGGATGAATACAGATGTGTTCACAAACAGGTGAAAAACTATGACCTTTGTTCAGTAGTTTGAAGTGTCCCTCACCTGAAGTATTTGAAAGAAGCTGAAATAGATGAGACCCAAATTATTGAGATTTATAATCACTTAAGGACAAATGATACAAACAATTTTTTTCTTTGGAGGAGACTTAAATATCATGTCACAGTTTTAGAAAAGTGGATAATTCTTTGAATATTTCTCCTTAGACTTGGAGAATGAAATACCTTCCATATTTCCCCCAAAAAGTACACAACTAGAGTAATCATGGTAAAATTGTTTAATCTTCATTCCTTTACCCTCTTTTTTTTCTTCAAAAATGTTTCTAAAGGAGCACAGAGTGAACTGATATAACATTTACTCAATAACATGTTGTATTTGACATTCCTATCCATAATTTTTTTTACCAATTGTCCCTTACTTCTGACCTTATGAAGCTCATTTCTATAAATTAAAAGGTAATCAGTTCAAATTCATAGCCTTGACCCTTCAACTTTGATCTCAGATCGAAGAACTTAACATTTTAGAAGTCTTTCACTTGTGGTGGTCAGACAGGTTTGATCGTCGGTTGTGAGTTGGTAGAGCACCTGACTTGAGATTCAGGGGCCCAGGTTCAAATCCCAGTCTGTTCGATTGCATCTTTCTCCTCTCCTGTTACACACTCAATATATACAGACTGATTTGATGTTTGTAACATATGTGATCTTTGACTCAAATATCTGTAGATGCCTTCATCTGCCCCTGAAATAAATACATGTATAAAAGCTATGATTTAATAATTTAAGTACTTGAGGGTATCAGATTGAAGTGTTGACAACAAGCAGACGAACAAATGGACAAGGTGATTACAAAAGGACATCTGCATTTTGGTATGGGCCCTAATAAGTGGTGTAACAAATGATTGCATAATGTGATATATGTATCATGATGATATACTTTTATGTGTGTAATGAGACAACATATGATATTTTTTAACTTTCATAATATTTTTTTTATCTCATTTGCATCTTTTTTGTTCTAAAACAAGAAACTTCATCACAATGTGAAAGGAAATAAGTTTATCTTCTCAAGTGCAACTGGGCTAATTTCAACCAAACTTGCCACAAAGCATTCTAGGATAAATTTTGTTCAATTAAAGGGTCACACCCTCTTTTGGGCTGGATAGTTAAGAAATGGTAAAAATTTGATTGCATTATTTAAAATGTCCTCAAAAATAATTAGGCCAAAAAAACATGGGTGAATATTAATACTTTCTCATTTAGCATAAATTCAGGCAAAAGGGGGTCAAAATTATTATATAAGAAAGGATGACTGCACTTAAGGACATGCGAAATTTGCGACAAAATAAACTTTCAAAACAAGCATTTTTCTTTTCATTGCAAGAATGGTCAACATCCAATCTACAACTTTATGTAATTACGTTTAATAAAAGTGTGTATTTACGAAGTTCGAATGTGTTATCAAGGGTAGGGGTCATCACAATTTCTTGAATCTCCGTTGGATAATGAGGACGCAGACTTTTTTACCGACTTCATACATAGTCAGCGCATGTTTGTCTATTGTTCTACGTTTAACAGTAGTTGTATATTTGCATAAATAATAATGTGTCAAAAGGAGATTATTAGACAAACATGCGCTCATGGTTAAAAATAGAAAAAAAAACTGCTTCTTCTTACATTTGCTCTCTGTGTTGTAACCAAGGGTTGTGACATGTTGAATATTATAATTCACCACGTGATTTCTTACCTCAGGTAACTTTGTGAATATTAAATTCCGTCACGTGACTTGTAAGGTAGCATGTTTTGTGCTAACTGGGACTTGTTTTCGAACACGTTAAGTCATCTGCATTGATATAAAATCTGCTCTAATTACATGGACGTGCTCATATTGTTAATTTCGTTTTGAAACCTTTGTCAGTAGTGTATTTGTGCCATACAGAATGGAGAGGGAGATGGGAAAGAGTGAACACATTCCTTATTTCAAATATGTCATTGTTATTTATCTAGTCTAATTTTAGACCCATTCTTACAATGTTAGCTCCACCTCTCATGCATATCTAATGTTCAATCAAGGGCAGGTAAGTGTAAATTCTCTATATTTTGAAAGCACTAAGGACAAAAAGCATTGAATCATTTTATTGTATCACAGTCCAAAATTATTTTAAGATTTAAATTTGATTCCAAATTGACAGGATTCTTTCATAAATATACAAAAGTGAAATAGGGTTTAGCAATAAATGCAACAGAAGCAACCGAAAAAGACCCAAAAACCGGCGTTAAGTGCAGTCATCCTTTCTTTTCAAAATCTTTTCCAAAAAAAAAACAACAAAAAAAACAAAAAAAAAAACAGAGCCATGATAGGTCATATTGATAAGCAAACATCCTTGGTTAGTGTGGATTTAAATTTGATCAAATCATGCCCCCCATGTGGTGGGGCCACCATGGTCACCATCCATCGTGTGGTGGGGCCACAATAGGGGATCAAAGTTTTATATTAGAACATATAAAAAAAATCACTTCAAAATTCAAGAAGCAAGGCTATGATTAATGATATTTTAGAATGTGCTAGCATCCATAACTATATAGGTAGTCAAATCATGCCCCCCTCCCCAGCAAGGGTGGACCACAACAGGGGATCAAGGTTTTTCATAGGAACACATGGCGAAAATCTTATCAAGAACAGATTGGCCATGGTTAATGATTTTGATATGCTAGTCATTGGGTAGTGCAGATTCAAGTTTGTTCAAATTTTGGCTTAATTTGGATAGGGTGAGGTCACAACAGAAGGAAAGTGTTTTACACTGGAGTAGATAGGAAAAAATCTTTGATAACTTATCAAGATAGAGAAGAAGTGGGATTAATAACTTGTTTCCAAATTCTTTTAGATTTTTCCTATTGCATTTTTCAATAAAATATGGTTTAAACTAAGATAAAGTTAAATTGCTTAGCCGAAAAATTGAAAGGTTGTATGTATGCACGTAATTTGCAACGAAGGGAAGGTGCGTAATGCACCATGTTTGCTCATCACAACCGAAAAAAAAAAAACAAATTTGTTATTTTTAGGATTAAATCAATCCTCAACACTAAAAACGGATGAAATTTAATTACATGCATTTTCCTCTTTTTAAAAAAAATTATTTTGTATTTGAATCTGATAAAGTCGTTCTCTATATGCAGGCTAGCAAGGAATTGATTTATCATAGTGAAATGCATTAAACATGTTAAAATGAATTTATACAAACACCCGGCATATCGGACCTTTATGACACTCTAAACAGATAATAATATACTACATGTATTACGAAAGACAAGTCTCAAGTACAATTTTTTCCTATATAACAAAATTAAGCTGTCTGTGACTAAGCTGAATGCAAGTATTTTACATTTTTTTCGATGAAAAATTGATAAAAAAAAGAAAAGAAAAAAGAAAAAGAAAAGAAAAGAAGAAAGAACAAATGTTTGAGAGTTCGGACTTTGTACTGAATTGCGATTGATATAAAAAGAACATTGCCAGTAACACCCCCCCCCCCCCCTCCTCAGTACTGGGGTGTTTTTTTTTTCTTCTTTTTTTTTTTTACCGATTTCGAATGAAGTGATAAAATTCAAGTGTTATATTTGAAATCTTAATAATGAACTTGAACATCCTAACATTACTTGAACTAATTTATTATCAATCGCAGTGTTGTCGCTGCATATTAATTCTAATGCACAAAGAATGTTTATATCAATATACCGTTCATACTGACTTCGTGGACAGAATATGAATTTCATAATACTAGAGTAGATAAGCTGCTGTCCTTTCTAACACGTTTCCGCAATGAGTGAAATGCTGAATAAAATTACAGTATGCATCTATGTGACCTTTTAGATCTTGTATATTCCAAATATATTTTTTTTTAAAGATACTTACATGTAAACGCGATTACGTTCAATATATGACGTTTTAGTCAAATAACGCCATAAACGCAACATTTTGGCAATATAAAAGCAAACTTTAAAATTATTTAGCAAAAAAACTACCGAGAAGACATATTGATTTTTTTTACCTCAATAGTTTTAATTTAACCTCATCTTGAAGATATATTGAAATTTCTGAGTAATTCGTCTACGTCGTTAAAAAGTTATCCGACCTTTTCTTAAGAAACTCTTTCGGTAAAATTGTTTTAAAAACGTCATTTTCCTATATATTTCTATTGTAAAGCGTAAAAATAGTACCGAAAACTATACCGCGTTTCCAGTAATATAGCATTAAAACCACGTAGGCAAACTTAATAAAAATTTCAGATAATATGCCGCAAATTCTAAGGAACATTATATCAAATTTTCAGGATATGTTTTCTCGTAAGAATTTTTATGCAGTAAACCCGCGACCTACCTTAAATATATAATAGCTAATGAAAAAAAAATATTGGATTGGGGGAGTAGATATCAACCAGAAGTCTCTAATGAGACTGTAGCTCTACTGGTTTGTACTTATAACAAAGGAAGATAAAAGTAGCACTTGGACTTGAAACTTTGCAACAGCAATAAATAGAATAATGATCCTTGGTTTAGTCTCTTTTTGTGGCAAGATTTATTGCAATCATCAAAACTGTAGTAGGAGTAGCCTTTTAGAAGAATTTTTCAGAAATTTCGATTTTAGTAACTATGGCAACATCATTCAACAAAATAAAAAAAAAATTACGTATCTTAGTGTAGTCTACTTGTGTGCTAAGTAATACTGAAATCAGATCAAAACTGTAGGAGGAGTAACATTTTAAAAGTATTTCAAGGAAATTTCTATTTTTAGTAACCATGGCAATACCCTTCATCAAAATCAAAAACCGATAAAAAGAATTATGTATGTTAGTGTCGTCTACTTGCGTGCCAAGTTATAATGAAATGAGACCAAAACTGTAGGAGGAGTAGGGTTTTGAAAGAATTTCACTGAAATTTCTATTTTTAGTAACCATGAAATTTCTATTTTTAGTAACCATAGCAACACCGTTCATTGAATTCAAAAATTGATACACAGAATTATGTATCTTATAGTGTAGTCTACTTGTGTGCCAAGTAATATTGTAATCAGATCAAAACTGTAGGAGGACTAGCGTTTTGAAAGTTTTTCACATTAATTTCTATTTTTAGTAACCATGGCAACACCGTTCATTGAAATAAAAACCGATACGCAGGATTATGTTTCTTAGTGTAGTCTACTTGTGTGCCAAGTTATATTGAAATCAGACTAAAAATTGTTTACAGACGGACGGACAGCTATACAGACGGACGGACGACGGACACCTTACTATCGCATGAGCTCTTCTGGTCTCTGGCCACTAGAGCTAAAAATGGCTCAAAATTTGTGTAAAAATGGCCTGAATAAAAAAAATGTGTTTCTCTAGTAAAGTTAGCTTTTTGAATTGTTTGAGTGCCTGGTTAGAAAACAGGCTACATGGCAATGAGTAAATTTTGGAGAGAGAGTATTGAATGAAATGTTACTTATTATCACACCATAAGATATGGTATAAAAATTGACTTGTAACGAAGAGTTTAGTCGGACAGGCCTTAAGGAGGAGCAGGACCTTGAGCTGGAAAAAACCCTGTCAATCAAGTAACGGATCTCGGATGCTGCCATAATGGGTAACGGACATTCTGACTGGGTCTCGTAATCCCCCTTCCCTCCCTTCTTTGGGAAATAAGGTTTTATTTCTCCTGTACGTTTTATTTGCAAGTTTAGACACTGCCTTTTGTTGAATCCCATTTCCAAAGCGAATGCAGAAAATTTAATCTTTACGTAATTAAATAAAACTCACTAACACATACATATTTATACAGGTAAACATATTTATTTGTAATTACAACACTGAACAGTATGGATGCTTTGAAGTTGGAAATTCCAACTTTAATCTAGGCTTTTCCAATTAACTTCAAAAATGGAAATTCCAACTTCAAAAATAGAAATTCCAACTTCAAAGTTGGAAATTCCAATTTTAATCTTGGCTTTTCCAACTTTAAAGTCGGTAATTCCAACTTTAATCATGGCTAGTAATTCCAACTTTAAACTTTAAAGTTGGAAAAGCTAACTTTAAAGTTGGAATTACCAACTTTACAAAAAAAAAAAAAAAAAAAAAAAAAAAATTAGGGGCACGAATACGCTTCCGTAGAACAGTATGGACGTGTGGAGGTGGAAACGAGGTGAAATGTATATTGCATTACATGTTTCAGTACCTGTAGATTTGATGGGTTGCTAAAATATGATGAAGATGCCAAAGTTCGAATCCGAACTGATATAGTTTTAAATTGTTTTAAAATTAGCTATATCCCTTTAAATCATATTTCCAACTTCCAAGCAGGGGAAAGGGGGGTGGGCATAGTTTTGCTAACAGAAGACTTAGATTAACTCTCCCCCTAAAATGTACACATAATTCGCCAAAAATATTCTATAAAGTTTCTGCTAAAATGTCCTTTAAGTCTTCCGCTAAAATACCCCTTAACATGTTCAGACGTCCATTTTCCCGCTAAGGGGGTGACGCATTGATTGCTGGCTCGATCGCAAAATGAGATTTTGTAAATAAATAATCTCTCTTTTTTCTTTTTTTTTTTTTTCTTTTTACCTTTTCCAGGGTAGAAAGAAAAAAAAATGATCTGTATCTGTTCATGTTTGAATTGAATATTGAATATTCTGTCCTGCGAGGGTAGGACCATTCGTTGCCCCCCCCCCAATTCAAATGATCGTCCCCCAAACATGCTAAAAAGTCCTGTCATCCGCTAAAATGTCCAACGTCGATATAACTCAAGCCCGTAGAGCGCGAGAGGGGGGACAGGGGGCGCCCCTTTTTTTCCGAGTATTTTTTTTTTTGCTATAGTAATTCTTTTTTGCATAATACACCCATATGGGTCAAGCAATACAATTCATAATTAAAAAAAAAAAAACAAAGAACAGTGAATGTATTTATACAATAGGCGCAATTTAAGTAATTTACTCCTTATATGTTACACCGATGTGGACCTTTTGTTTCTTAATTCTAATGATTGTTTTATAAAAGTGCAAACAGCCGGTATAACTTCAATTGTTGGACTAAGTATATATTCATGTTTCTGTATGAGTGACTTGAGATAGAATGAGGAACAATTATCTAACATGGTTTTTATAAGTATATTCCTTGCTTGTATATTCAAATTACATTGTAAAAAGAAATGAAATTCATCATCAATAGCATTACATGAAGTGCATAATCTTTGCTGTCGAGGTAGGTCGAACACAGGCAAATTCCAGGATTTGGACAGTAAATTAGTTCCCCCCCCCTTTTTTTTGGCTTGTCAGATAATGTTAGGAGCCCCCCACCCCACTTTTGGTCAGTGTAGTTTTTTTTTCGCTTGTCAGATTTTGGTGGGCGGGGGGGGGGGGGTTGCCCCCTTTTGAAACCGTTGCTACGGGCCTTTAACTAACACTTTGAATTTTTTTTCCCGATGTGGCTTACATGTACATATATTTTATAAAAATATGTTGTTTTTTTTGTGACATGTCACAGGACCCCATTTGAACATTTTACAAAAGAAGACTAAACGTAAATTTGGGAACTGATAACTTTCTAAATTTGAAAATGGTTTAACTCGTTTTAAAGGATTTTTTAAACGACATAAAATAGTTAGATATAATAAGTTAATATAAACAAGATTAGAAAATGTTTATAAACACACTTGAAAGTGTATGTTCGTTTCACAATCAAAGGGAAACAACTCCCGCCAAAAATCTTATTGAACTGTCATGTGCTCCTACGTCACGAGGCCAAAGGGCAGAGTGTAATGTGTACACCGAAGAAAAAAGATCGTCAATATACACATGGATTTGTAAATACACAAAAGTTTAGATATTTTCTGATTCCGGTGAACTAATGGAAGTCCTGGCGGACGACCAGGCTATGCGAGACGCCATAGGTAAGTTGAATGTCGTCCCTAGACAGAAACGTTAGAAACTCCGCTAAGTATCACTAGGTTTCCGGTAAAAAATGAGGGTTTAAGTTGACGAAGACGTTTTTATTTCGTGAAAAAAGTGTCAGAGATTGGTTGTTTACCCTCGACGTTGTATTGAAATGAGTGATTTTTATAAGGTTTACCATTAAGTAGAATGTGTATTTGTTGGCAGTATATATTTAAAGTCTTGTGTTACTTTTTGCAGTCAATAACGGTTACTGTACTGTCAAGCTCAGTGTGTCTCTAGTATGTGAAATGGGGTCAGTGGGTATTCACCGCCCCAAAGGCCTACTATTGGTTCCTCAGGTTTTCCTCATCACCAAGGACCAAGGAATTTCCGCTCTTTATTCTACATGTCTTGAAGAACAGTTTAATACACTTATTTGACAAACCACAGGGCACAGTTTTTGATTTAAAAAAATCAAGTTGACAAATCCTATTTCAGTAGATATTCTGGCACCATAAATTTACATGAGGGACACACACTACAAAATGCAATTATAGTTTTATAACTTGGTCAATATATGTACAATCTGCGTGTTATCTTCAGGTCAAAGATAATTTAATCAATGAGTCCCAAAGAAAGGTCCAAAGTGATGCTGTAAATGAAACAAATAAAAAAACTACTTTTTCTGAAAACTCGTGTTTGAATAATAATGATTTATTTTTTGAAAATCAACAGATGTACCATGTTTACAAGTTTTAATGATCAAATGTACTGCTGAAAAATTTATATTTTAATTTAAACCTTGAAATCAATTTAAGTGACTTTCATGATTAATGAATGTACATGTGCATCCAATCTTTGGAACCATAGTTTGATTGATTTACAACAATATAATATAGAATATTGTGTTACCAACATAGAATTAAGGAATTTGGAAGTGATTTGTATAGAATTGAAAAAAAAATGAAAATACAGTAATTTGTTTAGAACTTATGACACTGAAGCTGAAATGAAATAGCAGGTCTACAATATTTCTCCCTATTTCACCTGAGTGTATTTCTTTGAATAGAGTTCCTATTACTTTACACCTATTGAGGGTTTATAAAATTTTGTGTACCCACATTGTAGTATGCTAGCTGTCTTGATTGATTTAAAAATCTCAGTGGCTATCAATGGTGAATTATTGACTAGAAACCTGTTAATTATGATATTGGTTCTTGTTGTAGTATTGCTTCTGCTTAAATTTGCCTCAAAGAGTCTGAGAGATAAAAATTTAATGCCAGGTACGGGTGGCACACCTTATAATTATCTGATGCCTCTCTCTATCAAATGTTTTGGTCATGAATCACGATCAATTATTTTCCAGTAAATCAAAGAAGATTTCAGACCTAATTGTGCTTCATATTTTTCTCCAGTTTTCTTTTTTTAGAAAGCACATTAAAAGGATACGACCCACAGGCAAAGTACGTTTTGTTTCTCTTGTTAAAATCCATAGTGTCAACAAAAAGTTCCAAGTGTGAAAACATTGAAAAATTCTTTGTAGGACCCCTCAATTCAATCAATATGAGATCATAGAATTAAATTCCAAAACAGGATCAAATCTGATTTATGTAAGTTTAAATAATACAAATCAAACTTTTAAAAAGTCAAAAAATGAAAATATTTTGATCTGGGAATGACTGGGTAGGTAAGAGCATGGCATGTGTGGTCTACCCATAGAATAAAATAGAATAGAATAGAATATACTACCAGGGCCTAAATTGGCTAAACATAAAATACATATGATCACAGACAATGTACAGTGCTGATAGAGACTTCAGAGGTACTCTGGTGATAAAGTTTCAATTTGCTTCAAACTTACCAAGATAGATTATTTACATATGCAGACATGCAATATACCATATATGTTTACATTTGGTAGATGCTGAACATGGTATGTCTATTACACTCTATTAGACAATATAAAAGTACATGAAACAATTAAATGTTACAGTAACATCACCAATCCCTCACCAAAATCCTACCATTGATTTCCAAAGGACAGTCATGACAATATAGCTTACTGTTTGGTATATTACAATTTTATTTGTCAGTGTAAACTCATATTGTCAGTCTTTCATAGTAAAACTACTTATTACAATATTACTTTATATCTTTCTCTTTATCTATTGTATCATCAACCCATTGGTAACAATTTTCTCAGAAACTTGGCTTTGTTCTAATGTCAATGATTCTAACTAGGTTATGTTGTATGGCAGTTGTTTTTTTAGTCTGTGACGCTTAACTTCTCAGTTTTTTGGAAAGCGGTGACTTTCTATAATGAGAACTCGTTCCTTCCTCTTGGATGTGAGTCAGAGATGCTTCCTCTTCAGAATGTGTTTTGATTAAAGTTTTTTTGATGTCATTGGTCCTCAAAGAAAGGGGGAAAATACTCATGATATCTGCTGCTACACTCAACACTGAACAGATAATAGAAAATACAAAATCAAGTATGCAGTGATGAAAAAAATTGTATTTTCACTCATCAATATCCATTACTAAAAATGGGTAGATATTTAAAAATTTAAACATCATATTAATAATACTAATAAGATGAATAACCAGTGTCAATTAAAAAGAGATGAAAAGGAAATTAGATAACTTCCACCCTCAAACCCCCCACCCCACCCCCTTCTCCTCCCATATTTCTTGATAAGTTGGATGACTCAGGCCAAATAAAGATATATTTGCTTCCCATTTTATACGTGAAAAATTAATATCAATATCAGCCTTTATTTTTTTTTTATTTTTTAAATGTACTTACAGTCAAGACATTTAAATTGTCATAATCTGAATAAAGTACTCCAAAGAAATAAAAGTACACTAACAGTCAATTAGTTCATTTGGTTGGGGGGGGGGGTGGGTGGGGGGTGGGGTCACCATTAATACAGGCAGATTTAGCACAGTAAAGTTTTAAAATGATCAAAATATTAAAACCTATTTCATCATAATTTATCCACATTTTTTTTTAATCAAAAATCAATTTACTTCAATATTCAGTAAATTTTGCTTTAAAAATTAATTAATAGGGGTTCTTAATAATTAACATCAGTTAGTTAATTAATATAAGTTAGTGATCTGATTACAGGAAATGCTGTTAATTTTTTTTTTTTTGTCTAGTCCTTATGGAATAAACTTTATGCCAGGCTATATTGATTTTGAGAAATTATAAAAATTGCTTTTTTGCTTTTTATTAAAAGTTTGATTTTGTAAATGAATGTTATATTTAGTGTGAAGCATAGCAATATGATTTGAATACGAAAATTTTCGTAGGTGATAAAAATAAAATAATTTATTTAAAAGAAAAAAAAAATGCAGAGCCAAAAACTCCGTAACCACAATGTATTGAGTGAGATTGTTACAGACTGTCTTACGACTATCGAACTTATCAAACTTGGAATAATTCATCTTGTTACCTGTAGTTTTCAGAAAATAGTGTTAGTAATGATGTTAATTAAATCAGTTTATTTTCCAAATGTCATAAATCAGTGAGTGTTTTAAAGTAATAATCTGTGCCAGGTATATTGAGGTCAACCTTAACTATAAAGAAAATTTCTATCAAATTCTGAGCTTAATTGATTTGATCGTTTTGAGATTTTAGGGGCTGCTAGTCCCTGATACTGATGAAGAGGACACATTTTGAATGAAAATTGTTTTGGCCGCTATTTGAATCCTATTTTCAATTTTGTGAAGAATTATAATGTTCATCTTAAGTCTTTATAATGGTTTCAATATGACTGTATGTCTTTAATTGGTTTTCAATGGTAAATTTAGTATTTTTTTCCTGTGCGATAAAAACATTACATATATAGTGACATTATTTAAGATAGATCAGCTTTAATTAGATAATTAAGTAGTATGCTTTGATATGAGAGTATACTTACAACTCAGATTGTTTCAAGATCATTTATACTATTATAAATAGTTCCAAAACTCCTTAAAAAAGATACTTTCATGCTTATATTAAATATCAGAGCATTGACTCAGCTGACAAAAAAAATCAGCCAATTAAATCCTGCATGTAAATTGTTATAATTTGCGGATTTTCCAGTGTCACAGTAATAATAAGGAATAGTCTTCTCTTAATTTTCATTGGTGTCCTCTCTGAAAGCAAATATAATAGATGTCTAGAAGTAACTTCTTGTTTATGGTATTTTGTTTTTATAAGTTTTAAGTCTTCAACTTTGTCATTTGTGTTCAACGCGGGAGGGGGAAGCCCCCATCACACATCTGTCTGTGATATTTCTACACATTCTGAATGTAAAATTCAGTGAGTAATTCACAATCACTGTAAAAAAAAAATATCTTGAGACAGAAAAAGAACTTCAAGATAAATTTTCCTTCCTACTTGCTAGGAAGACAGTGATTAACTGAAGGAAATTTTGTTTGTTTTAAATAAATCAGAAGTCAGACACTCTGCATGCAGTTTCAAAAGCTTTACCAAGCAACTTCTTTGTGCTAATTATGACTTTTCCTTGTGGGGACATAACTCTCTAACTTAAAGATAGAGAGCAAACAATTAATGGAAATTCTTCAAAAAAACGTGACTGTTTTGACAGATAATGAATGCTAAACTGTTAATTGATCTGCAATTAATATTTTACTGATAAATTATGCCAGATTTCAAAATTGGAATTGAATCTCATAATAATGAAATGTTTTTTTATTTCACTATTGAAAATGTAGTAACTATTTTGGCTAAACTTTGTGATTCTTTTATTTTCAATAAAAAATAAATGTTTTCCATCTAATCAAATAGCCATAATGGATACATGAGTTTAACCTATTTATTATTTAAGAAAAAAAAATCAGTTCACTTATCAAACAAGATTAAGTTTCAGTTATAGAAATCATTTCAAGAGGAATAGGTTTGTACACACCAAAAATAGGCTAGACTAGGGGTGGAAATCTTGTTTCTTTTTCATCTTAGGGTCAACATCCATCACAAAGAGTCAGAGTGAGATAGTCTTGTCAAACTGAACATAGACTTCATGAAAACAGGTTAAAAACAGTCAAAATCCTGATGTGTGTGCACTTTTAAAATATGTCACCTTAAAAAGAATTTAGACTTTTAGTGCATTTCATATTACTAGAGCTCTACAGGAAATCTTATTCTTCATACATGATAATATATAACTGTGTATTTTCAATATGTTTTTAAAGTCTTTCATTACATATTTAATAATTTAAAGAATTTTGAATTGATAAAGCCAAAAATAACAAAATCAAACCAATGTTTGTTAAATTTTGAAGGGGATAGAATTATTTGATGGAGAGACTGTTTGTCTTTCTTTTCAGTTTGTAGTTGCTGTATTGGTATGAACAGACACTGCCCTACCCTTACATGTTTATTGAACTGCAAAAGTATTAGTCAGAGGAATGCTAATATTTTGTTAACTTGCCATTATGGCCCCTCTGGGTAGATCAAGGTATTTTGTGACTGGATGGGTGTTTGCTGGGTTTTAATTGAAAGCATCCTGATAGAGAGATTTTAATTTAAGATTTGTTCACCTTGTGTTTATTTTTGCCACCTTGTGGACAAGATATTCAATGTATTTTTTTGTACATAGTTTAAATATTGTGAATGTGTACCAATAAAGGGGCAAAATAAGAACTTTTATGTAATTGCCTAAAAGCCTAAATTACACAACATTTTATCAATTATTTCATTGTAAATCATTATATATGAAGGTTTTTGATTGATTTTTAAATTGAATAGAGATATATTGGAAGAATATGAAGGTTTTTGCTAAAATTCTTACAAAATATCACAGTATTCCTGCACTAGAAAATGTTAAAACCAAACAAGAATCTCATTGACTTTTGATATAACTCAGGTACAATTGGGCCTCGGAGCAGTGTTTGTTAGAGACTGTATTATTATTGAGAGAACAATTTATTTTTGTCTATCACTGATGGTGTTAATCAGAAAGCGTTCAAAGCAATTAACAATGATAGGGTGTATGTACTCTGTGCTGAAATATTGATGACTGTACACAAGGCAGATTGTATCTCTGGAACATTTGTAGTCATTAGGAATCCCAGATTTTCATGAAACATAGATAATTATAATGGTTTACATTAAGTCATTAAGAAACTAATTAACAATTAGTATTATTGTACGGGGTGGAGATGGAGTTTGTGTCTGCTTACGTATATCTGCTAAAATTGTATGACATAGGGTTTCAGATATTTATGATTAAACATAAAGTCCAAATCTGCAGTGTAATAAGCATTGGTAAATAAGACTATGGCATAAATACTTTAGCATTGTGCAAATTAATGGCTATCTTAAATACAAATCTTATTGTAATGAAAAAATGTCACAAGTATGAAAAAATGCAAACTATTTTTAGTACAAGTAGCAGTATGTATTACTTATAGTAATGCTCTTAATGGTTTTGTTGTCCAAGGATCTGTCCCTAAAGCTAGCTGAGTAATTATCTAAGGTACTTCAATGTATGTGGGTAGTGCATAAACTGGTAGTTATACTGTCATAAACACTTTGAACCAGTGAACGAACTGTATAGACACACGACACAGATTAAGGAGCTGCACGGATTAGATGATCCAACTATAGTGGACAATACTTGTTGTCAGTCACACTATAATAACAATTGTACAGATTTACACCAAGTCTATGAACCATTAAATGACATCCTACACTAAAATACGACCTTCATGTCATGTAGGAAACATATTGATTTTTAGTGATTCTCATAATTACTTTTTTATAAAATGTGCACTGATTTAATTAAGGAAAATTAATATGTGCATGCATTATCAAAGGTTTTTCAAGGACAGTTTTTGTTTTCATTGAAAGAAAAAGGTAGTGTTCTTTAGCTGAATCACAAAGTTGAATTTTTTTTCCTTCAATTTTTAATTAGATTTTAGCATGATCAACATGATCAAGATATCAGATTGGAATGACATATAGGTACATGGTTATACTTGCCACAGTCTCAATTCATCTTGACATTTAAGTGATGACTATAATAGTGTTGAAATTAAATCTATAATAATTACAATGTCAAGTTTATATAAGCAGTATACAGAGGCATTCTCTGGACAAAGTACCTCTATTGCAGTATGGTCATAACACTCATATTGTAAGTGTTTACATGCCCTCTGTGTAAGGGAACTGGAATGGCCCGTAAACTTAGAGTTATTTATGGACACACTATAGTACTGTACTTATTTATAGACGGACAAGAGCAATAAAGGCCTTCAAGGACCAATATGACCATCAATATTATAATACCTTGTATAAGTAATACGAATGATGTACTGCACACACTGAAAAAATTCCATCAGTGCGTAGAAGTCAAGACAGTGAATTTATTAGTATTGTGAATTGAAAATAATGGGAAATTAAAACACTCAATTTGAAATTTTTGTGCATGCTCAGAAAAACGTCAAAGTTAAATATTTATAAAAGTGTGCCATCATAAGATCTCATTTTGGGAAAAAAGTTATGAAAACATCATGCAGTCTGCTACCATTAATATTCATCTTGTTTTCTAAATACCATGTTTAACCTAATAATTGCTGTTTTGTATGTGTTATCTTGCTGAAGACTGTGGTACCTAACAGATTGAAGCACTAGTATATACTTTGTATGCTGTTGTAAGCATTATGTTTAGGACATGACTTGGAATACATCATATGGATGTCTAATTAGATGGACATGCTTTTTATGAACCCAGGTGGAGGTACTAAAATATTCCACTAACTGCAATATTTCTGACCTACTTATTGCACATTCAGTTTTACTGACTAATGATTATGAGATTTTGCAGGGAAATAATTTGCCATTAATCAACATGTATGTTAAATTCTCTAAGCATCTTGGGATGAATGAGTGTGAGGGGGTGATGGAGGAGGATTCAAACAAAGGTTTTATTTATTTCAATATCCCCCCCCCCCATTCTACACCTGTTTTACATTTCTGTCATCCCAGTTTTTTTGCAGTCTTCAATTTTTTTTCTATAAGAATACACATGAATGAAGGTAAAACAAAGCACCCTATACAGTATACACCTGGGTTTTTTTTTTCTCGATCTTTTTATGATCCCAAATTTTTGTACAAGAATTAAGGTAAAATAAATTAAGGCAGAATTTTGTTTACAGTAGTTTATGTAGTTGCATGCTAGCAGCAAAGTGTCAATTACACAGCATTCTGGATCATTAGTACCTGTATCACTTATGTTTGTTAATATACATATCTAAGGTTGATCTTATCATCAGAGCATCACACAAACAAATACGCTACCCTGATGGGGTCTCTTTTTATTTACCATGATGATCGTGCATTGCTCCAGATAATATTCCAGTCTTATCTAATGTTTTTGTTTACCATTTAATTAATGATTTTATGTGTTCATATAGACATGAAATTCTTTTTAGTTTGGGTTCATTATCCTTTTAGGCAAATTTTATTGTGTTTCTGGTAATACAGTGAAACTTAATGCGGATGTTGTGTATTCCGAAAAATTGTGTATTACAATGTAAACTTTAAATCCCTTTCAATAAAATTTAATTGATAAAAATGTTGTCTAATCCGGAATGTTGTCTAATTCAGCCAATTTCTTTGGAACCAGTGGTGTCCAGATATATAGACAAAGTTTCACTGTAATTATAAATGTTAGTTGAGTACTCTAAATCACATTTGTAATAATGCTATTTTTGCCTTATTTTCTAAAACTGTCTCAACGTGAAAAAAAAGAAAGTTCTTAATATGAATATAATTATAGTATCCTATAATGCAGAGGATACAGATCAAATTCCAGTAACACATGAAGTGCATTTGCCTTGATATGAAAAAATAAAAGACACACACTGACAGTGACACATGTAATATAAGTCCATAATAGTAGGGTTTTGAAGAATCACCCCACATCAGATATAATATGTGCAATTATTGCTTCTTGTGTATATATAGACAATTTAAAGTATTAAAATGAAAAGAGGTTCAGGTACATGGTTGTTTGAATTTTGCTTATACGGTAGGGTCAGGGTCAAAAAGAAAAGTGAAATTAACACAAAATGGTCATTATATCCTTGAAATTTTTGTTCAATTTATTTGGAATTTCATTGTAAAACTTGCTCAATTTTATCTAATTTAGGGAGGATCCATATCTGGTGTACATAAATTTTTGTATCATACAAATTCACATAGTCTGACCCTTTCAAGTGGCTTCAAAGTTTAAAATCTTCATTCATATTGAAGATGTTTGAAAAAATAATGAAGTTTACTAATGTGAATTATTCTTTGTGTGGTATTGAAAATATGTATCATTAGTTATTGTATATATTTTCAGACTTCTTTATAATGGCTGAATTAATCAATTAATTGGCATACTTGTAAATGTGATTTCAGTAACTGGTCCTGTGGCTGAAATTTTACTTATTTATAGAGAGTAAACTCCAGCAATTGACATCTATAGCATGACTGCCAAAAACAGTTTACAATTTTCTAATTTGTTATTAAGACTTTTGATGGTATTCAATTTGAATTGAAACAGATCGTGCTTAACTGTCTGACCTCAAGTTTTGTTTACAAACAAGGACAGTAGACTAATTCTGTTTTATTTCAGATAGTGTATTCTGACTTCTATATTCTTTAGCTGTACTGGGTTTTACACCATGAGTAGGTTTCTCCAACATCTCTATTAGAACAGACCATCTTAAGAGACTTTATCCTATATTTTAAGTGCCCTCTTCCCTTTTAAGCAATGTCTTCATTGTATTCAATTGCCATGCATGTTAATGTACTTGTGTATCTTACTATAAAGTGTTTCGTTCTTTGTAGGACGTGTCTACACACAATAAGTTTAAGAAATTTTATCTTATTCCTGTGTTTATGTGTCACTTCTAAAAGTTTCTCCTACTGTTGTTTTTAATTTAGGTTTTACGTACAGTATGAAACATTTAAAACAATAAGTACAATGTAATACTGTTTAATTTGGTACCGTCATTACTCAAAATCGTTAAGAACTTCAATGCCAATGAAAAGTTCAATGGTAGAGAAAGCATATGTTCCCAAAATCAAGATTTAGAAATGAGAAGATCGATACTTTCTTTGGATTTGAATGCATCTAATCATTAGCTTATAACTACAGTCAAACCCCATTTTCTCAAACTTGATTGGACTAAGAAAAAAATTCAAGATATCTGAGGGTTTGAGAAGAGAGTAAAATACATATAAGAAACAAATAGAGAAGTTATCAGTGAATTGTTTTTATTTCTTTGTGAAATGAGTAAAATATGTTAGATGTGATATTTACTGTCAGGGATCAAACTCTACTTATTTTTAGCTCACCTGAGCTGAATACTCAAGTGAGCTTTTCTGATCAAAGAGTGTCCAGCATCTGTCTGTTGTGTGTTGTACATGTATGTTGTCTGCAAACTTTTCACATTTTCGACATCCTTAGGAATATATGGGGAAAAAATCTTTCAAATCTCCTCAAGAACCTAATTGGGCCAGAAGAGTTGAAACATATGTGAAATCTTCATTACATAGTGTATATTCAAGTTTGTTCAAATCATGACCAAATTTACATAATGGGCGATAATGGACAATCAGAGTTTTACATAGGCGGGTATATAAAAGAAACAATCTGAGAAATCTTCTTCTCAAAAACAACAAAGGCATGATTATTCAAACTGATATGGAAGCATCCTCAAGTAGTGTACATACATGCAAGTTTGTACAAATGATGAACCCCAGGGGTAGGATAGGGCCACAATTGATGAAGTTTTACATAGGAATATATAGGGAAAAAATGAGCTGATGAAGATATGATTCAGGTGAGCATTGTGGCCCATAGGTCTCTCTCTCTTTTTTTTTTTTTACCTTACTCTTCATTTGCTTCATTTTTTTCCTGACAGGGAATCTATGTGCCATTCTTGATTTAATTAACCATTACTGTAGTTCCTTGTTTCTTTTCCTTTAATGATGTAGTTTTTTGTTAACTTTGCATGGACTGTATTTTAAGGATTGAACTGAATATTGTAAAGAATGTATTTTCCTTAATGATGCAGATTTTTTGTCAACTTTGCATGGATTGTATTTATTAAATTGAACTTACTGTAAGGAATGTAAGCTTTTTCGGAGAATACCCTGGTACTTATGAGCCATCTCAACATTGCCCAACATCATTTTGAAGAAAATATCTACTGTGGAATCATCATTTTTCGTCGGGGACCAATGTTCGTGGATTTCGTGGGTTACCCTTACCCACGAATTTACATCCCCACGAACGTTTATTTTGTAAACATATTGATTAATTGAATCTACCGTATAAACGAGTAACCCACGAAATTACGTCCCCTTGAACAAGTAAAATTTTGCTTGTCCACGAACACTGACCCCCATGAATTAAAATGATTCCACAGTATTCCTTGTCATGGTACATGCTGCAAAAGTAGAAAGCTCAAAATGTGTTTTGATAACAAGATAATATTAAAGGTCTGCATACAAGATATTGCTTAATAGTTTTTGGGAAGTTCTATATGGCAAATTCAAAATTCAAAGCCATATTTTTATTTATTTGTTGCCAAATGATAATCACTCCCTCTCTTAGTCTCTTTCCGAGACTTAAAATTGCTGTTGTTGGTAGAATCTGTACATACATTGTACATGTATGTCTTTATATGATCTCCATAGTCATTTTGATTAATGATGATCAATATCTTTCAAATTGGTGCATAAGAGTTCAGCTCTATCAGTGCATGGTATCAAATTATTTACATATGATATATGAAATATTTATCTTTTTGGCATGGTTTGAATATTGGGCATTTATCGTTGTAAATAGGATTGTACTTATTGTACTTGTTTGCTTTATATAATAGCCCTGCTCACCCTGTGCCCCTGTTTTACATAGTAAACACAAGTAACATGTATAGTCTGGTGCCCAATCCAGCTCAGTATATTTCATATATATCTTGGTCTCTTTTGGTTTCCCCTTTTAGCACAAAATTTTCAAAAACCTCCTCATGACCCCAGAAGTCCTCCCCCCCTTAATTTCCACTCTTTTCAGATTGAATGTCTTGTGCACTTGTGATGAGTGAATTAAATGATGGGTTATATGATTTAGATTAACTGACTAAATGACTTTTTTATGTAGAGATGTTTTCAGTAACTAAAAAATCATGTTTTATGTACAGGCTTGTATTATCTGACTATCTCAGATTACAGTTTAAGACTGTGTTCTTGTCAGTGGTACTTCGTTAGAACTAATGTGGTTGGTGTATTGTGCATCCTCTATATAGGTGATGCACATACCTGACATTATCTCTGAGACTCTCTGTTAGTGCCATCATAATGGCAATTAAAAAAAAAGTTAATTCTACACACATTCAGGTATTCTGACCTCAATACGTGTCAAACACAACAATGCTGAATCATGTTTTGTACAAAGCATGCCAAGACCTAAGTAGCACATGCATTAATTAAAAAAAAGAATATTTTTATATAATGTATACATATATTCTTTGTACTTACATTGATTTTATTAAGTACATACACTGATGTATAACAATTAAATCATTGTATTCTTTCCCATCATGTCATTTGAATATATGCATGAAAGTTTTCATTTCGTTTTTCGACTTTCATTTTGGTTTTAATGAGTTCATCGTGTAAAAAAGCCATCTAATTTGAAGAAAACTGCATGTTAATTCCTTGTAGGCTTAATATAATATCTTTTAGTAAGAAATTAATATATACAGGTGACAATTACGGTGATGTTATGAGCCTCATTATTATAATATCTCCAGTGTACATCACTTATTGATGTCATACTATTTACATATCTGTTTTGGAAATGAATTACATGGAATCTTAGAGCTGGCTTTGTGTTGTTCTGGTTGGACCGAACCACAGAAGAAGATTTCTTACAATTGACCTTGACCTCATAATGATTGTAACAATTTAAATGAACTGCATAATTATCAGACAGTTTTGATTATATTTGGATTTCAAAAATGGTTGTCAATTTTCCATCTGGACCATTAAGTGATTATTGTGGTAAATTTCATAACTTTGATATTTGGATTGAGGATTTAATTTTGAAGATGGAATTAAATGTTGTGGAATGAATGAATTTCTTTTTTTGTTTTTGTAGTCCAGGACTTTGTGATAGATGAAGCCTTGGACATGGACCTGGAACGCTACCTCGGGAATGGTAAAATGTGAGTACTGAGTACAATTCACGTGACAGATAGGTCAATAAAACATTACAAGGTGACATTAGTATATGTATTATGAATTGTTCTCTTCATTGTAATTTGTAAATGATTCCTTCGTAAATTAACAATTTCGCATAGTAATTAATGCAAAATTGTTAACTTACAAAGTAATCATTTTTTTGGCCAAAATTTGTCGTATTCATCATCAGTGTGACTTTATCAAGAAATGTGGTACTCATGATGTTGCGCCATTCGGCCGTTTGGCCACAAAATGTAAGTAAAGCAAAAAGTAGGTAAAAATAGCTACTTTGGGTAGCTTTAAATACCTAGGTAGCTATTAATAGCTACATAGGTAGAAATAGTCTATGGACTGGACCTGTTTGAAGCCAAAATTTTGGAAATGTGACATTACCAATCTTAGCAGATTATAAATTCTTTAATCATCCATATTAAACAGAAAATATCAGTATAGCAAGCAGAGAAAAGTGTCAGCTAGTCAGTCACTTGAACTGAGGACCTCCCATTAACCGTGCACTGCTGACTTGTACCCATGCAGTTGCCGTTACATACTCATCCCCCCTTTTCTCAAGGTTTTCCACCAAAAAAGAAAAAAAATCACTGATACTCTTTCAAAAGTACCCAATGGTTTTGTTCTTAGGCAACAAATAAAAAAGAGACAAGGAAAAGTTTTGGCCAAACAGGGCTCTGAACCTGTGCGGGGTCCTCTACCACTAAGCTACCAGGCCAATGTACCAATCCCCATTACTATTGGCATGACTCAGTCATTTGATTCATTCAAATTTTGTAAGCTAGACAATTATTTTGGTTGAGGGAAGTCTATCTCATAATATTTAAACATATTTTTCTATTGACTCCAGTGTTCAAAAGCTGGACAGATTCCAGTGTTTTCAGATTTCAAGGGTATGCTCAGAGCAACCATCACAGAATAGATTTTCCGTGGGCTACCAAAAAATTAAAAAGGAAAAATATATATGTACATATACTGTCAAAGGTTCAGTAAATAAATTCCAGCTAAAGATTTTAATTGAAGAGACTTGAAGGAACACAATTGTAGTAAATATAGAGAAATTTAAACTTTTCTCTGATATTATTTTGTGTCCCACCTAAGCAGAATTATTTTTTAATGGCTGTTTACTACTTTTCATTTTTCAAAGAGAAAATATTTGTAAGAATTTGTTATAACCTATCCATGCATGTGTCAGTTTACAAAGTAAGACACCATCTTAATATCTTAACATGTAGTTGTAAGACGTCTTGTCTACCTTAAGTGAAGGTTTTCAAGTGTATATATATTGTAAAACGGTAAGGTGATGTAGCCCTAGGGCCAAGCTGGAGATTAAAATGCTTCAGTCCAGACGTGGCTTTACAGAATGTCTCCATTGCAGACCTGCATAAAATGTTCTTAAACCTCTAACCAGCTTACCAAATGTTTAAAAGGCAGCTAATCAGAAAACATAACAAAGGTTTCACTGTAGAAGTAGTGACAATTACATAAACCCAAACACCAAAAGCACACAACTGGGTCCTCCGCACTGAAAAGAAAATTTGTTTAATGGATTTCATGTTCTGCAATTGTCAACACAAGTTTGTTTGACTTTTGAAATCAGGTTATAAAGAATTAAGTACTTCAAAAAACCAGACAATATTGATTGACTAACAGAGCCTTAAGTTCCTTTTAATGCTCAATTATATCAACATTGAAGAGAACTGTAATGCATTCTGTGATTAAAAACGAGGGGGAAAAAAATCTTGACCCGCAATCTCAAGCCTACATACAAAAAAAAGTTCGAACAAGAGCCAGCTTTCCTTTTCATAAAATATATTTTATGACACACGCACACTTTTAAAATGCTTGAGAAAATGATGTATTGTACAACGTACTGTATCACAAAAATCAGTGTGGGTCAAGGGTGTAGCTCTTACTGAAAATTGCCTTTTTAATACATATTTTGATATCTATCAAATTTTCTGTTGAATTCGAATTACATACTTAAACTAATTGAAATTTCATAATGTGTTTGATAGAAAAAAAAATTGAAAAGGAAAGAAAATAATTCCTTGTAAGTGTGTTATGTATGTGTGATGTGCCAGCGGAAGGAAGTGAAAATCTACGCAGAGAAAAAAAATAATATAAGTATGTCATTAATTACTTAGCTTACGTGGTGGATCACAAGGAGTGTCTCAACAAAACAGAGGGAGATGGAGAGTTTTACTTATTTTCCTCTATTTAGCTCACCTTGACAGAATCATGATGAGCTTATGCTACTGTAGATCATGAAATTTTCAAAAACACCTTATTTTCGTGAGAAAGTTATTTGCGAGACAAAATTTTCATGAATTTTGGTTACTACTTTACATAACACTATATGTGACAATAAAATTTTTGCAAGCAAATTACATGAAAATAAAGTTCTCATGTTAAAAAGTGATTTAAAGTAGGGTTGCCACAGTTACCCGAAATAACCAAAAACTGTGGTCCAAGTTGTTCAGTTCGGTTTTGGTTCCATTTTCAGGCACAGATCCAGGAATTGAAGGGGGGGAGGGGCGCAAAAAGTAGGCAGGGGGTCTGGCAGCTGCCTTGAGGCCCCCCATTGGGTCCAGGGCAAAGCCCCGGAAGCTCCTGGATTCTAGAGATTTTGTAGGGTTAAAATGAAGTCTACCGAGTAGACATTTTTACATTTTCTCAAGAAACTATGATTTACACTAACTTTGACAATTTTAGGGGGGGGGGGGGGTGTCAGGTTGCTGATTTTTCCAGATTTCTTTGGGTATGGTTTATGTATTAGAAACTGTTTTTTACAAAAAATGGCATTGAAATCAAAAGAATGATGAGGTGAACAGTGATAATAGACATCACAACTGAAATCAGCTTTATTCCATGGCAAAAAACACTTGTCACGAAAGGATTAAATAATTATCAAAACAAGCAAGAATGGTCAGGTTGTAGCTATAATAGTCAACCTAGCAGTCCTAAACACTGATGTCAAGACATTAACATGGTTAAGACTTGTTTTCAAGGTGAATTTAACTTAACAAATAAAAAATTTTCAAGTTAAATTCTTTGAAATTTGGGTTGAAATAGATAAAAATTTTCAAGTTAAATTCTTTGAAATTTGGGTTGAAATAGATGTTAACCAAACTGAAAAACCCTACCAGAACCAAACTAGCTTGGATGAATTATCTTGGGATGAGCACTACTAGACTTGCTATGGATGCTGGAGCTGACCTACATTTTCCAGATGAGTGACCAGGTTAAAGTTTTATGAGTAGGTCCCTCCCAAGTAATGATTAGCCCTTTCTGAACCAACTTTGCATGGATGATATACATGTATCTAGGGATACACTCTACCATACTAGCTTCGGATCCTGGATCTGACCTACATTTTTTTGGAGTAGCTGTGTAACTATATGGCTTGTTATGTCTAAAACTTGCAGGAATGATGCAAAGTTCTAGGGATGGACACTTCTAGACTTGTTTCAGATGCTGGATCTGACCTACATTTTCTGGATGAGCAAACTTAAAAATTTTTGAGTAGGTTCATTACCAAGTAATTTTAGGTCCAAATTAAATCAGACTCATTATTAATCAAGATATTGATAACAGGATGCATACTAGCTAGAATTAAAAAAATTGCATGAGATTTGCCTTCCTTTCTAGATAACATTTGTGGAGGTGGGCTTCGTAATCTTTGTTTTATTTATATATGTACTTCAAAGCCTTTTTATTTCAGTGGAATTCATATTTTGACTGTTTTTGCCTAGCTGAAATACAATCTTTCATAACAATTTACATACTCTTTGCACTTGTGCTAAATATGCATGACCACCTTCAGTCATTAAGGTTCCTTGACCCTCTGTTAAGAGAGATAACTCTTCCTGGGATAAATGACTATTATTTCTTATAAAAAAAAATTCAAGTTAAAAAATCAATTTCTTTCAAATTAGATTTGTTTTGGGAGATCAATAGCATTAAAGAAAGATTTTATATGAGTGAATAGAGGACAGAAGCTAAAATTGAGAGTGAATCCATACATTTGCTTACGTAAAATAAAACACAGTTATAGCAAATTGCCAGGGATGAACAATTTTGATTTGTTTTGTAAGTTTATTAGGGCTGAAACGATTCACCGAAATATCGATATTGTTCAATATTTCTGCTCGGTTCAATGTTCGATTCACTCTCGAGATTTTTCGGTCAGTACGTTTTTTTTATAATCGGGTTTGGTTGCTCCTTGAAATACATCAGGTTCAACCTCATTTTGATAGTTTGACACACATAAGGAAGAAAATTGCGACAGAGAAAGTTTCAGAGCAGGTTGCCACTGCTAGTATTGACACAAACAAAGCGCTCTTTTAATTTACAGAAGCACAAGTAGTGCTCTTTATTGTATCACCACCTTTACTTGCCTTTTGAAATCTGAATACATGTTTTCTTTAACCTTATGATTTGTTTCTTTTTTTAAAATGTATCGTATTGAAAAAATTAAATTGAGACACAAGTATCGCGATATGTACCGTACCGTGGAGGGGGCATATCGTTTCAGCCCTAAAGTTTATAATAATATAATTAAAATCACTTCACCGTGTAAGTGTGAATTCATTAATGTTCTCTGTAACTGTGTTTTACTCTATTGGTTTCAATATGCTAAAGTTTGGGTTAATTAGAACAAATATTCAAAAAAAAAAAAAGAAAAAAAAAGACAAAGAAGATTGAACCTTTAACCTACTGTGGGTTAAGAATATATCAAATTACATAAGTGACAAATGTAATGCCGCAGTTATTTTCCTCTGTCTTTTTTAAAGGTTTGTATATAACAGAACAACATCCGTTCTCATTTGATATAATGAGATATTAATCTATATAAATTCTATTAAATGTTCCCATCTGCAAATTTTAACAACTGTAATATCTGAAGTGTGAATATTTAATTATATTTTCCTTGGATTGTGCCATACAGTGTGTTGATTAACAGGACTTTTTATGAAGCTCAGTAACTAAGAAGATCTGGCTAGATGGCAAATCTGAATTACTAATGAAATTATTTTTGGTGTGTTTAATTATCATGGTTCTGCTTAGGTAAAAAAAAAATAACTTGCAATTCTCAGGAATCTGTTTTTTATTATTCATAACTTTTATTTTGCAGTGTATTATCTTTTCTAAATAGAATTATTTTTACATTATTGTCCCATATATTTCTGAGTTCGTAAGAGAGGGCTGAATTAAATAATAAGTGACAGAAGACATCATCATTTACTTTTTGAATGAAGGAGAGAGGTGAGGGAGAGAAAAAAGTGTGTCATCATGAACTAAAAGCTGTTATTTAAAGCTACCATCATCATAAATTACGTAAAAGAGGGAGTTTAGCCCTATTTTACTCAGGCTTATATTGATGATAATGATATATTTAGTAAGCTGTTATATTAAGCTGGCGTTTGGGGGGCGGGGGTGTCATTTTGAATAAATTTCAGGAAGTATATGTATCAAAAATAAAATTTTTATTGCAAAAACAGGTTAAACAATTCTTTTTTCATTAAGAACACTCCTTGAACATTGTAGATGTATATTGACAAGTTGCCTAAGATCATGACCTGTGTATGATATAATCATTCATTAATTAAGGAACTGTTCTCTGTAAGTGTGATTTTTTTTCTTTGGTCACTGCTTTAGACCCGGAAATTAGAAGGTTCATATTCCTAATAAGTAATTGGAATACAGAGAGTATGTTGTCTGTCATGTCAGAATTTAAATTGGTAATTGGCATGCCGTTTATATATTTACACTTATTTTACGTACATAAAGTGCACTATTATATTTCAATGTACAGAGACTTTGATACATTGTTGAAATGCCTTCACAAAATGATAAATTGATCTTGGTCTATAAATATTGATTTTAATGACTGACTTTCTGCTACAAACTGTTAATTATTGTCGCATATTTTAATGGGTTTTGAATATATTTCCACAGGTAGTGGGCAGGTTGAAAACATGTTACATTTTTGTTGTTGTCAATTTGTCAAATGCTGAAGGGGTCAGTAAATTTAAATTTAATTTTGAAGAACCTTAATGGCTGCAATTAATTTGTTTAAATCATTGAAAATTGTTGTGGGAAATTCCCTATAATTTTAAGGGTATGATCGGTTTGTTCTTTAGCAATGGCTGGCATTACTTTTGTGAAAATTTATTCAACCATGTGACTTCACTTCCAACTCTTGTAGATTTAAAATATTTATAAACCAATATTGAGTTGTAAAATATTTGGTTTTATGACTGTCAGTTAAATTTTATGTTTCTTAATATCATTCCCAAAGCTGCTATTTAAACTGCTCTTGTGTAAATCTATAGGGAAGGATTGCCATTCCAAATATGCTAATTACACACTTAAAATTGGAGATTTACGATGGAGATTTTTCATGGTAAATCAAGATGTTTATGACTGTAAGAAGAAATTAATTCTAGAGCCTCATCATTTTTCTGTTTTGATGTGGAGAACTATTATTGAATATAAAGTGTTTTTATGGAGATGATGTTTGAATTGTTATTACTAGAAGGTCATTGTCTTCCTGAGATTGTGTCTCTTGCAAGCTCAGATAAAATGTGTTTATAAGCATTAATTAGGATAGAAGAAGTGGAATTGAAGCTGAATGGAAAAGTCTGACTTTTCTGTTGGTCATTTACTTCTAAAAGACTTCAATTTTATGATACGGTCCTGTAATAGTACAAATAGTCATATACCTTTCTATGAAGCAACGATGGAAAAAATATTACTTCAAAGTTCTTGCATTAGTATTACAATCAGACTAAAATATTTTGAACACAGTGGAAAAGACAGAAAACTAAGATATCAGAGGGTTTCAGATATCGAAATTTCTTCAAGAGATCATGGTATTCAACTTATAAATGGTTTACCAGTATAAAGGTGGCATGATGTTTAGAGGGTTTTGTTGTAAATCACAGAGAAAGGAGTTGATTCCAAACATGTTAGGTTTAGGTCCCTCCGAAGGATGTGGAGACCGGTCAATCAGATGAAACCATAAAAACCGAGGACCACAGGCATAATCAGAGGCCCAAGCTTATTTCATTTCAAGTGAAAAAAAGGTCAAGTTTGGAATTGATTTGAGCATATCTTGAGAAGTACAGTTTATACAGAATTTTGGAATGAACTTTGGTAGTAATGTAGATTGTTTATATGTGAATAGATATAAATAGAAAGTAAACGTTTTAGATCATTTGATTTAAATGTATTTCATAGGTGAAAGTAGGTGCCGTATGCAAGGAGTTTCATACCTTTATCTTAATTATTTAAACACCCCAATTTTTTATGCCCCTGTATCGAAGATTCAGGGTAATATAGTTTTTGCCCTGTTTGTCTGTCTGTCTGTTTGTCAGTTTGTCCGCAAAAAATTTAACATTGCTCATAACTTTTGATTGGTTGGAGCTATAGCTTTCGTATTTCACATGTGTATTCCTTGTGAAAAGACCTTCCTTTGGGTACCATCACATTTGACCTCTTGACCTTGACGTTTAACCCAGTTTTACAAAATTTTACCCAACTTTAACCTTGGCCATTTCTTTTGAACAGTTGGTGGTAGGGCTTTCATACTTCACATGTGTAATCCTTGTGACATTAGACCTTACTAGGGATACCAACAACTTTGACCTGTTGACCTTGACCTAGGAGTTTGACCTACTTTTGGAAAACTTTAACCTTGGCCATTACTTTTGAACAGTTGGTGGTAGGGCTTTCATACTTCACATATGCAATCCTTGTGATAAGACCTTACTTTGGATACCAACAAATTTGACCCTTTGACCTTGACCTAGGACTTTGACCTACTTTTGAAAAACTTTAACCTTGGCCATATCTTTTGAAAGGTTGATGCTAGGGCTTTCATATTTCACATGTGTATTTCTTGTGAGAAGGCCTTTCCTTGAGCACCATTAATTTTGACCTTGACCTTGATGTTTGACTTACTTTTGAAAAACTTTAACCTTTTCCTTATCTTTTCAATGGTTTCTGCTAGGGCTTTCATATTTCTCAGGTATATTCCTTGGTACAAGACCTTACTTTGGGTACCAGCATACTTGATTTGCATTTGAGAAAGTTTAACCTTCGCTATAAGTTGCCATACGGGGGACATTAATGTTTCACAAACACATCTTGTTTTTAAGTCCTATTAAAGCGATCTGAAACTAACTGTAAACTGTCAATTCTCAGGTACCTAGGTATTTGCATGAGGTATAAAAGTCACAAGAAATCATAATATTATCTCTAATCAATTAATGCATCAGTGTTCATCAATGAAAAGTGTCATTATTTCAAATTTTATTCATAATTACTTTCGATTTGACTTCAAGTTAATTTTGTGGATTGCTATTCAGAATACAAAAAAATCAGTTATTTCAAAGCAGAACACTATTTTCATTTCATCAGTTTTTATGCATTAATTCCATTTCCTAATTTAAGTAGACCACCTGTTTTTTTTTTTTTTAATTTCTGCTTCGATTTTAAAAATAATGGATTGATCACTAATACAAGATATTTAAGAACATTGTTTTATGCACAAGTTTTATTGCAAATGATGAATATTTATATCATGCATTATATAAGCTGTTGGTAAACAATGATTATTATCTAAAAACCTTGAATAGCAACACATGACACTTAATTTCAGACAAAAGGGCGAAAACTTGTAGAATGAACCATTCTTTTCTTTTTAAATTTTTAAATTCTATTCATACCTGAATTTAAAAAAACAAAAAAAAAAAACAAACTTTGCTCTACTAATCCTTCTGCATTGTTTTGTTTCTAAAATAATGCTAAAATTGTTGACAACTAAATTTTAATTAATTTTAATATCCCCCTTTCTTTTGAGAACTAAGGTTTTAAAATTACCTGAATTGCAACATCTAGGCTAGGAAGAATACATTCGAAAATATAGCATTAAATCACTTCAAAAGTTTACCCTGCGTTTCTTTTTCCTTTCAGTATATATGATAAATCACAGATTACCTATAACTTTGATGATGAATACCAATAGCACCGTCTGCAATGCACTTGCAAACTAGCAAATCATGCATGCTCATATTTTACAAAATATTTGTGGGGTGTGCTACATGGTGCAGCTCACCATTCTTGCATTGTGCCATTTTCAGGCAGTATGTGCATATGGCACACAGCACCACGACTTTCCAGACCCTATTGAAACATAAAATGTTCAAATTATGAAAATATCTAATATGGGTAATTCTTGCGTAGAGGAATCCATTTATTTATCCCCATGCCATGTCATAATTGGCATAAAAACATTTCACATATATTTGATTTTGTTGCTAATTCATCAAGTAAAAATTCATTGGCTATGAATTCTTGGTGTAAAATTCTGGTAATATTCAAACAACATAATGATTAGCTCTTCATTAGGTTAGACACAGATGTCAGGGGGTAATGTTGTACCTACATTGTCCTCTCCCAGTCTGTGATTTGTCAGGCTAAAGTGAGTACACCAAAACCAGGTTCTGACATGACAATCAAAAAATTGCTTCAAATAAAATACAACACTCATTTAATGGCTCATAAGCAGGATATGTCAGATAAAATAAACTTCTACTAGAACACAAGCCACCTTGACAAGAAGCCAAGATGCCTTCGGTTGTGGGTCACCCAGGTCTAGAAGGAAGAGGAGCATTATCACATAATGTAACATTAATCTTGTGTTCATTAAGAGTTGGTGAAGTTCTTTTTTTTTGGGAGGGGTGGGGTGGGGGGGTCGGGGGTGGTGGGGGGGGGGGTTAAGCCCTGATCTTTTATTTCTGTGTACTAGAACATTGCAGACATCAATCTGAATGAGAGTTGTTTCGACTTCCTTGTCCCTGGGAGATGTTTATGATTATCTGTGGGTGATGAGGAAAGAAGAATTTGACAGGCTAATTCTGTTTAAGCTATTTCCTTACTATTAATGAGAAACCAAGTCATAACTTATGGGTTACTAATTTACTTATATAGGTTTTTAACCTTGACATTGGTCTAATAGTTAATTGTTACTGTTTTGGTTAGAATGTGGTCGAGTCAAATATTGAAGAATGCAGTTTGTTGCAAACTCCTCTTTTTCTGATGCAGATAGTATTTCCTTGTGTGAAACACTAAAGAAACATCATCATGCCTAAATTAAGTAGGTGAAGGTCACGAGATACATGAGATAGCAAGAACTTGAAATGTTTTCAAATTTCAAGTTACTTAACAGGAGCAGAGCCAGAATTTTAAAGTTTGGGGAGAGGGTTAGCTAAATAGGCAGGGGGTCTCACAGGGTCCAGATTGAGACCTCTATTGGGTCCAGGGTGAAGCCCTGGTAGGGTCCCAGAGGGGGCTTTCAACCTAGGATGCTCATGGATTCTTGAGATTTTATTAGTAGGGCAAAAATGAAGTCTTCTAAGCAGACATTTATACTATTTCTTAAGTTTTCATTAAATTAAAGGATTATAATTTTAAAATAAACTAGGAATATTTTAAGGTCTGTGGAATCAAGCTTAGGAATCATTTAGCTTCCAAAAGCTCTTCCCTTACAAGAATTTAGAAATAGAGCCTTTTACTTATACCCCTTTATGCTATGATTTGTTTGTTTGTTGTTTTTTGTTTCAAAGATGGAATTATGATTTGTCATGAATTTGACAATCTTAAGGGGAGCGCATGCCAGGTATATTCACCTTTTGTGGGGAGTGAGGGTCCTGAGTTTGACTCCAGCTGGGTATACAACTTAGCAGGGGTTGTAGAACAGATAGAGACTATTTCTTCACTGAATGTTTGGAATTAAGGAGGCTGGGGGGTCAACAAATTAACCATCAGATATAACTTAATTTTTTAGATATGATATTTTAAACTGTCAAATATCATTTGGCAAAAAAAAATTTCATACATTTTAGTTTTAAAATTTGATCATTTTTGTATATCTCTATATGAAGCTGTTCTTCTAAAGGAGATCAATATAGTCTGAAAATGGCCACAACCACCCAGCCCTCTTAACAAGTTAAATATGTGGCACTACCAAGTAAAAATTATTGCCCAGACCTTAATGTTTAAGCAGTGGGTCAATAGAGAAAAGATAATTGTTGTATCAGTTATATATCATTTAAAGCATTGACTACATTGTACTACATTGTACTACATTGTACATGTACCATTCACTGATTGGTGTTTTGATAAGATGGAAAAAAAATATTAATTAAGAAAGCAACAGAAATCAAAATGTGTGTCAAAGAACACATTTAAGAATAAGTTGGCCCAGTTATTAGATACTTTCTTTTAAAGTACCTTAAATTCATGTGATTAGGTTTGTCACAGAAAAGTGACATACTCGGCAGTAATAATGCCTGGAATATAATCATTGTCTACATTTAGATAGATTTATAGTTTATCAGCATAAAACACTCTTAGATGAGTCAAACACTTCTTTTCTCAGTTGTTTTATGTCAAGATTTGGGTCACATTTACATTTTTGTTTTTGACAAGTATTTTATAAGTACTTTGATTTAATTTACAGAGAAAGTAAATGTTAAGGTTTTTAATGACAAAGTAGTTGTTCAGATTCATTAGAATAACAGATTCTCTGAATCAGGCAGGGATAATTAGTAGTATGATTTTACTGAAAGGTTTGCAAGGACATATACATCTATTGACTGACAGTGTCTCTTTCACAGTTTATTGCTACATCAGCTTTATTGTAGGTAACCTTTTTATTGCATTAACTGCCAACTTTACATATTATAAGTTAAATCAGACAAAATGCTTTGAATACCACCTTAAAGTTATATACCTCTGACTTTGCCTTTGACCTTAAAATTTCTAAATGATTCAGGTAGATATCTCTTGAATAATGATTGCTGCTGAGGATAGTTTATTCTCTTCTTCATCTTTTACTTTCACTAATGAGAAAATCAGGATGACCTATTTTGTTCACCACTGGAGATGACTTTGGCCTTGACCTATGACCTCAAAGTGTCTGACACAATACTAGTTATTTGCCTTTGACTCTTATCATTGATTAGTGTTGTGAATCTTATGATGCACTTGTAATTTCATGATCATCAAGTATTTTAAAAAGGATCAATAAATCAATGATCAATTAAAAATCAATTGATTTTGAAGGAATTTATTTTGTAAAGATTTTTAATTCAAACCTACATTTTTTCTTATTCTTTGTAAAATAAAGGCATAAAAAATTAGATGGTTTCTCATTCAACCCATTGTTTCTTTGCTTTTGTTGTCCATTAATTATAAATCCTGCTTAGTGCCATTAATTATCAGCATTGTATGTGAGATCCAGTCAAATACAAAGAATTTCTATGAAAATGATGAATGTAATACTTTTTGATAAAAATAGAAAATAGGAAAATCTGAGGTAATTGAAAATAAAGTGCATTTCAAGATCAATCACTGAATTTTTCTGATTGATTGCTTGGTTTTTAGTTTACAGGGGTATCTTTTTTGGTCTCCTTTGATTAATTTGGGACTGATCTGAAAATTCAAGATTTCATTTGTTCAAATTGTGATTAACATGTACTGGCCATATATATAATAGGAGCACTGTCTGTTAATTCAGTCGGAATGCTTATTTTTAGGATCAATTTCATTTTTGCTAGAAAAAAAAATGTTGTAAAGCATTGCATTTTTGTTGTACGTTAGTAGACAAGGACATTTTCACATATCAGGTACACTTAAAACCTGCATTAAGACAAAAAATTATTTTAAAAAGGCATATTGAACCGGCTTTTAAAATCTATTGCACCTGTCATTAATGTCATTAATCAAAATCAGGCATATGAAATAGGTATTTAACATGTTGATAAATGCCTTTCTAGCTAAAAGACCAATATGCTGTGACATTTAAAATATCATAAAGCCAACACTTTGCAGCTTATTGATCACCTTTTTTATAAACATTTAAGTTCATTAGGTAATTATATTGTTTGGAGTTGCACAGATCCTTTTTCCGATACCATCCGTATTGGGTTACTCATAGAACGTTAGAACTTTATTGGGACTTTGTCACGACAAGCTCCAAAAATAAATTTTGTCTACAAGATTGTATCTAACCTTTTTTCTGTGTCTGACTTCCTAGTTTGAAGCTCACCTGAGTCAAGGACTCAAGTTTTCTTCATGAAATTTTGTTATGCATCTGTATGATTGACATTTACTTTCTCCAGATTAGTCACTTGTTTTGTAGCCTTTTTTGACCATTGGTGGTGGAGACAATTTTTTTTTTTCAATTTTGATATTCAACTATGTTTTAGGCTACTAGAAGGTTAGCTAGTTAGACAGAAGTGGAAAGCAGGATGGGATGATCTTAACTAATCTTCTGATGAACCTGATGACCACAAATGACAAAACTTTCATAAATTCAAACAATGTACACAGCAATATTCTAATTTGTAAATTTGTTGGCCTGAAGCCAAGGATGCTGGAAAAGAGAGGGTATAGTCACTTAATATTTGGCTTAAAAGGCAGTCCCACAGGTCCAGCCCCCTCTAAAGTTTGATTAATACATGGGAAAGGTATTTAAAATACATTCTTGTGAAGTCTTCAACAACAATGTTGCACTTTTCAAGATGAATTTGCTGTAATGCCATTTTTCAATGCCTGTATACTATTTGTCAAATGAATCAAGATCCTTTCTTCTCCTTGTGAGGAGTGGTCAGTATCAATTTAAGTCATTGAAACTCATGTGAGCATTATTGTCCATGAGGCCTATTTATTGCCTTTTAACAATGATAATGGCTTGGCAAAAACTAACCGACTAGAAATGAAACTTTTAATAAGGATTTGCAATAAATGGCAGATACTCATTAAGATTAAATGGATGAAATATTAATTTTTAAAATTTTCAATGTTCTAAAATAATTAAAGAGTGTGTTCTGGGAATCAAAATGGCTAGGAGTGAATCCTTAAATCGAAAAATGTTACTGCATGAATAAGAAGTAAGGATGCATGAAAACTATTTCACACCATGAACATGATAAATAATGATGTCAGTATCTGCTTTAATCCACAATGATGATAATCTTTTCTAATCCTTAATACAAAAGTGATGCTAATCAGTTTTTGATAGCAATATTTTCTGGTTTTATTATTATTATTAACATTATGTGATATATTACAGTATACTTCATAATTCAAACAAAATGAAGACTATAAGGCCTGTTTTACTGTGATATAAGTATTTTATAACAAACTATTATATTTTGACTGTGACCATGAGTTTCCACATGAATGTAACTGTAAATCATTTTTTTTATGCGATAAGTTTATTTTTGCGTAATTATGCAAGATCGTCTGCTTGCAAAAGTTTCGTTCTCATATTTTATTGGTATAGATTATATATATACAGCAATAACCAGAATTCATGAAAATTTTGTCCCACTTCTAAGTACTAAGTACCTAAGGTCTCGTGCGAATTTGTTGATCTACAGTTATGATGTTCATAGGAGGCATACAGTAATTTATTATTGAATGAACAGAATATGTCTTTGATATTACTTGAAAAACTGCTGATTGATTTGGAATTAACCATTTTTTTCCTTTAATTAGGAATGTTAAAATCTATATTATCATAAAGTCAGTTTGTGGGATTATGATTCAGAAAAATGCCCTGCATGTACAGTATGTACTGTGAATTATCAGCTTAACAGAATAGTGTGTGACTTACTATGAACATTTTCTGCATTCATTGAACTATTTCTTTTCATTATACCATTTTCTTATCAAGTGTTTGTTTAAGATGGATAGGAGAAAACATGATAAAATAATAATAGATTTTTAAGAGTCTTATCTCGCTCCCAGGCTACAGTATACAGCATTTATACCAGAATATGGTAATTTTTGTTTGAGAAGAGAAGACTTTCTTACATGTAAAATACTGTGGGTAAGTATTAATAAAAATGTAGATAATCGCAATGAAGGGAAAGTCATGTGAAAAGTAGGACGCCTGTTCAACACAAGATGTGTGATGCACATTCACACAAGGTAAGAGAGATAACTCTGGGACACTAACTGGTTTAGTTAGAAGTGAATAAATGTTATAGTGTAAGCTATGGACTGTGTAAAACTTTTATAATCATCTTTTTATTTTTTATAAATACATTAGTTTTGAAAATATAACAATGATCAATAAATGATAAACTGTCTAAGACAAATATATGGAACTTCCAACTACTATTAGTACTTTGAGGTACCTTCAATGGGTGGTAAATCTGATTGTTATAGGCACATTTGGTTGGTTAGGTCAGTTATCTATAGCTATGTCCATTAATTTGTGTCCATATCATCGATGCAGAGTTTAAGAAACATCCCAAGGTAGAATAGGCGTAAAGCTCATTTTTGACTTTTTGACTCCCCCCCCCCCCCCCCCCCCCAACACACTTGCACACACACAAAAGTATTTGTGGCATTTATGGAATTTAGGAGCTATTTTGAAGTGTGACATAAAATATTAGAATGTATAAAAACTTTACTGAGGTTTGGTAACGGTATCAGACTAATATCAAGCTCTCATCATAATTAGGCTGGTCTTTGGGTTAAAAATTGAGAATAAGTTGTAATTTTTATTTTTCAAAACCTTTCTCTCAGCCCTCAAAACTCTTTTTTGTTTGATCTTGCAATTAAAAAATTAAAAAAAGCATTCAAAAAAGAAGCTGAAGATTTATGTAAATTAAGGGGGGAAAAACAATTAAAAGCGTTGCACTATGAAAAGAGAGATAATCCTGTTTGTATTTAGGTAATTATCTTTCATTAGATGAATTCTTTTTTCAACTTTCATGAATTAAATCATACATTTTTTTTTTACGATAAAAGGATACAACATTTCTGATGAACCTATGCAATTCGAAATCGATACTTAAATATTACCTAAATATTTGAAGGTCGTAAAGGTTTTTTGCTCTTTTTTTCTTGCATGAAATGTGAGGATATGTAAATGAGATACAATTGGCATAAAATTATGGAAAATGATATAGGTATGATCATTATACCTGTGGTTAGAAGGATGGAAATGAATTTCAGTGCTAAAAACAGTAGAACCTTCAAAATATTGGAACATATACATAATACAATGCACAGATAGAGATCATCTCATATTGACACAGATTCTTGGATTAAGGTAGGAGGGTTTCAATTAATTGAATAAATTAATTAACATAATTTAGTAAACAGATTATGTAATATTTAACATCTGAGATAAAATTGTTTGAAAGATTTTTGTAGGTTTGTGATAAAAATTTATGGCATGCAAGAATTACCAGTGTGTTGCGTTTGTGATACACACAAATATGAGGAATCTTGATGTACACTGCCTGCACATTTTTAATAATTTTTGCAAAAGGATGATTTTAAAAATAAGTTTGTTTTTTTTTTAATTTTATTTTGTTTTTAGTTGTGTTTCATGATTTTATCAAATATACTGTGTGTGTGGTTTTTTTTTTTTGGAGATGCATACATATTGACTATGTGTACATAGCTATATGTAAACTGTTGTTGCTGATTAAGAGATTTAGCATAAGTTTTTTTTCACCAAACATTTTTGGCTAACCTGAGCCAGCTGATGTTCAAATGAGCTTCTTTTCAAATTTACAGTTGACCAGCTCAAGTATGTATCTGAGTTTGTAAACTTTTCAGAATTTCATCTCCAGAAACACAGGGTCAGTTTCAACCAAACTTGCCACAAAACTTCTCAGGGTAAGAGGGGTTAAAACATTTTCAAATGGAAAATCATGTACTTTTTCAAGGGGAGATAATTGAGAATTTAAGGAGAATAGCATGGGATCATCACAGTCTTTTTCTCTAGAACCAAGGCATCAGAAAAGATAAAACTAACATGTCAAACTTCAAAGGTTATAACAAAAGTTTATAATCCTAAGGTTATAAGATTTAAACTTTTTAAAAAAAATTTTTAAAAAATACTTATTTTTTGTGGTTATTGAAAAAATTTTCAAAATTTGATTTTATTATCAAATTCTTTTATTATCAAAATCCCATTTTAAATTTGCTCATCTGTGAGTAGGGGGAAAGGGGCAAAAATAAAATGGGGGAAAAAATTTCCCTGTATACAGTATATCAGTGATAAAGGTGGAGGAAAAACAACAGGGAAAAATGTAAAATATAAGCCTCAAATGGTTCATTCTGGAAAAAAAGGCACCTCAGCCAGACTGGAGCATTTTGTCGAGTTAAATCCACATATTTACAAAATATACAATGTAAATTCAGTTAACGTTCAGTTTCTTGAACACTGATATCTTGAAAACCATGAATATGTTGAAGTGAATTGGAAGTCCCAATCACTTATTCTTTATGTATTTTACCATGGATATCTCAAATCCCCATATATCTCAAAGGTTTTTTTTTTTTGGTCCCATTGAGATCAAGATAATGAGGTTTGACTGTATTGCAGAAATATGAATTCAGAAAAATTCCAAATCTGTGAGCACTCTCTAGAATAGAGCCAGAGATTCCTGTAAACTTTTTTCTGTAGAAGTGTCCAGTCTGTCTCCTTCTTTGTTAAAAAATTTCAAAAGAGACCAAAGATTTACAAACAAGTACATTTGGAAATTTGTAGGTTCTTGTTCAGATTTACATGGTACAACTTATGTCACCAAGGGACCAAAATTATACAGTGATGTATTTTGAGTTTTTCTTTATCATGGATCCTCATGTAAATTAGATGCTGAGAAAGAAGTCCAGAAATCTGGGAAAGAACTAGAACAATGGATTTGTTCAGTTTTGTCATATTAATATGTCATCCATTATAATGCACTGCTGATACATTAATGTTTTTGTATATTCCACTGACCTATAAGATGGCCTTTACATAGAAATCAGAAAATAGGACAAGTCTGTGAAGATCTTTTTCTGAAGGTCAGGAGTCTATACAGTTTTGTAAAATACTTTTAATATGCAGACAATATTTTGTAGTATGGATCCTAAATGTTTGTTTAAACCATGATTTATAGCTTACATTTAAATGGGCTGCACTGGAGAGTCCAAATGTCTTGAAATTCATCTCACATTAAGGAAAATGAGAGCTGAGTGAGCATTTTGGTCCAGATGAGCCTCTTGTGAGGGGGAGGGGGGTAGTGTCAGGAACTGAGAGAAAATCAGACACTCCATATAATGTACTCATCACCACTTATAGCCATACAACTCCACCCAACTTCTAATTTCCTTTATCACTGCCTAGATATTAGGAATGTATGATATAATATGGCACTTAACAAAGCAGAAAGCTAATTCTTACGATAGTGATTGTCCTGCCTTTGATGGATATATATTAAAATTACAAATTGCCATTAATTTTCAGAGATAACACTGACGACATTTATTCCTTATGCTATTGGACTATAAGTCACAAAATATCAATGTCACACTGTCATAGAATTATCAGAGATTTACAGATTATTCTGGGGGCTTCACATTTCATGGGTGGATTCAGAAAAATACAGACACTGCTTGCTACCAACTTTTAGCTGTGAATGGTGTTATGGTGTCAAGTTTAGCCATTATTTTTCATTTGTACAAAGGTTGAAGACTGTTGTTTCGACACCTGTGATTTATGACCAGAGTTAGATTGATTGCACTAAACTCTTTGACAGTGGATTTATCTCTTGTTTTTACTTAACTCTGTTAAATGCAACAAATTTATGCAAAATTAACAACTTTAAAGAAAATGAAAAAAAAACTTAGAGCCATTTGATCCACTATGAAAGGTTCATAAGTTAAAAGACAGTGTATTCAAAAGCTACAGCTGCTAAATTTGTCTGAAGAAATGAAATGAATACTTTATCTTTAATGTGCAAACTTGAGCTCTTATATTAACATTTTATTTTGTTTCAAAATTCCAAAACCAGAATGCTATTTTCCCATTCCTTCAAGCAGGTCAATTATTTGTTAAGGTCAAGATCTAGTAAATGAAAGGTGCCTACAGATTTCTCAGATTTGAGAAATTAATTCCTTTAATGATGCTTTATAATTTTAGCTTGGTCAAAGAAGTTGTTACGGGGCAAGATTTGTAGGTAAATAAGACGAAAAATCATATTTAAACTGTCATTTTTAATGAAAAAAGAAGAAAACCTGTCATGAATATGGGAGTTTTTTCCAAATCAGACCAATGAAATGTATTCAGATTGCCTACAGTCTCTCAGAAAACGTTAATATGTATGTTCTTGGTCTCTTCTTTAAAATAATATTAAATTGAATATAGGTATCGGGATTACTTTTCTCATGATTTCAAATTGGAATCCATGAAAATACTTTATTTTCTACATAATTTTATTAGAGCCGTAAAGTACGGGAAAAAGAAAGTTGAAAATGATTATGACGTCATAATGGATCTAGCACCAAAAAGTTAGTCTAAAGTCATTTACTAGATCTTGACCTTAAAGCATCTGTTAAAGATTTGAAGTCATCAATGCTAGTTTATTAAATCTTTAGATATTTTCATTGCTGAACACTTTCTAGATAACTAACATGAATTTCTTTTCTTTTTTATGATAGATAGAGTTAAACATTTTTTTTCTCAAACATTTTCGGACTATTCTGAAAAAAATGTTGAGATAATGGAGAGTTCAACATATCCTTTTTATTCCATAACTTTTTCTTACTATTTCCTAACTTTGACATATCTTTATTGGTTATCTTTGTCATATTCTTAATTTTCCTTAACTTTGACATATCATTGTATTCCTTTACTTTGATGTATTGAAGAATACTATTCTTGTAAGCATCTTACTTGACATATCTTTACTATTCCAGAACTTTGACATACCCTAATTATTCTTTAATTTTGACATATCCTAACAATTCCATAACTTTGACATGTCCTAATAATTCTTAACTTTGACATATCCTTATTATTTTGTAACTTTTACATGTCCTTGTATTCCTTAACTTTGACATATTCTTACTATTCTGTAACTTTGACATATCCTTACTATTCCATAACTTTGACATAATAATTTTATTCATTACTATTCCTTACTTTGACATATCCCTGTGTTTCATAACTTAGACATATCATTGTATTCCTTACTTTAACATATTCTTGGTATTGATGTAAGGATTTTTGAGATGTTAAGGTTTAACAGCACTAATCACTGAGATACAATTGAACTTTGGTATCTCAAACACTGATATCTCGAATACCATGGATATGTTGAAGTAATATGGAAGCCCTGACATCTTGGTTTTAAGTATTTTACCATCAATATCTAAGTCGCCCGTGTGGCGCAGTGGTTAGAGCGTTTGCTCTAGAGTAGAGTAAGTAAGGAGATGATCCTTATGTCATGGGTTCGAATCCTACTGTGGGACATGGAGACCGGTCCCTCGGATGAGACCGTATAAACTGAGGTCCCTTGTCGCAGTAGGTGCTGGCACAAAAAGATCCCTCACTGCTCAATGGCCATGAGTGCTGAGTTATAGGTCAAAATTTGCAGCTCTCCACCGGCAAGTGGTGGCGTCTCCATATGAGTGAAAAATTATCGAGAGGGACGTAAAACAATAAACAAACAAACAAACAAACCATCAATATCTCGAATCCTCAGATATCTCAAAGTTTTTTCTCAATCCCATCGAATTCGAGATAATGAGGTTTGATTGTATTATATAATTTCCTTATAGTATAGAGAAGGCCTCATTATAGGAATTACAAACATTGTTAATGGTACCTCTAGTCATTATGTGTTTTCTGAAGTTCTTGTAAGATGCTATTGTTTAAAGAATGCTGCAGACTTAATTTCCTTATCTGCAATCTTTGACCCATCTTGTTGCAGACTTAATTTCCTTATGTGCAATCTTTGACCAGTCTGTTGCAGACTTAATTTCCTTATCTGCAACCCTGTAGTGTGCCTTTGCATATAGGAATAGAAAAACTGTACCTTAATAAGAGAAAAAACAAATCTGTTACAAGGGTTTTAAGAAGAACTTAACAAAAATACATACCTTTTGATTTTTACTTGAGAGGTCTCATTTCTTTTGGTTCTGTGAAAGGTTTAGCTAAATGTGATTCTTGATTAAGAGATATAAGCTAGCTAGGTGATGATATGTTGTCCCATTGATACCCTTCACACTGCCATGAAGAAAAAAATTATTGATGAATTGACATAAACACAGAGACATATTGGTATACTTTTTTTGGGATATTGAAGTGCATGGCAGTAAATGGTTTTAATGAAAAATAGAAATCGATCATGACAATTTTTATGAAAAATAGAAATCGTTACAGTATTTATGAAAAATAGAAATCATGACAATTTTATTCACGAATTTAGATAATATTATATAGCTTCATTACTCGGAAAAAGTGACTTCCATAGTTAGCAAAAAGATGTTACTCTTTCCAAGTAAAAAATAAAAAAAATTATGAAAAATAGAAATCGTTACAGTATTTATGAAAAATAGAAATCGTGACAATTTATTCACGAATTTAGATAATATTATATAGCTTCATTACTCGGAAAAATTGACTTCCATAATTAGCAAAAAGATGTTACACTTTCCAAGTAAAAAATAAAAAAAATTATGAAAAATAGAAATCGTTACAGTTTTTATGAAAAATAGAAATCGTGACATTATTTATTCACGAATTTAGATAATATTATATAGCTTCATTACTCGGAAAAATTGACTTCCATAATTAGCAAAAAGATGTTTCACTTTCCAAGTAAAAAATAAAAAAAATTATGAATAATAGAAATCGTTACAGTTTTTATGAAAAATAGAAATTGTGACAATTTATTCACGAATTTAGATAATATTATATATATCTTCATTACTCGGAAAAATTGACTTCCATAATTAGCAAAAAGATGTTACTCTTTCCAAGTAAAAAATAAAAAAATTTATGAAAAATAGAAATCGTTACAGTTTTTAATGAAAAATAGAAATCGTGACAATTTATTCACGAATTTAGATAATATTATATAGCTTCATTACTCGGAAAAAGTGACTTCCATAATTAGTAAAAAGATGTTACTCTTAAATATTTCCAAGTAAAAAATAAAAAAAATTATGAAAAATAGAAATCGTTACAGTTTTTATGAAAAATAGAAATCGTGACAATTTATTCACGAATTTTATAATATTATATAGCTTCATTACTCGGAAAAAGTGACTTCCATAATTAGTAAAAAGATGTTACACTTTCCAAGTAAAAAAATAAAAAAATTTATGAAAAATAGAAATCGTTACAGTTTTTATAAAAAAATAGAAATCGTGACAATTTATTCACGAATTTAGATAATATTATATAGCTTCATTACTCGGAAAAATTGACTTCCATAATTAGCAAAAAGATGTTACACTTTCCAAGTAAAAAATAAAAAAAATTATGAAAAATAGAAATCGTTACAGTTTTTATGAAAAATAGAAATCATGACAATTTATTCACGAATTTAGATAATATTATATAGCTTCATTACTCGGAAAAATTGACTTCCATAATTAGCAAAAAGATGTTACACTTTCCAAGTAAAAAATAAAAAAATTTATGAAAAATAGAAATCGTTATAGTTTTTATAAAAAAATAGAAATCGTGACAATTTATTCACGAATTTAGATAATATTATATAGCTTCATTACTCGGAAAAATTGACTTCCATAATTAGCAAAAAGATGTTACACTTTCCAAGTAAAAAATAAAAAAAATTATGAAAAATAGAAATCGTTACAGTTTTTATGAAAAATAGAAATCGTGACAATTTATTCACGAATTTAGATAATATTATATAGCTTCATTACTCGGAAAAATTGACTTCCATAATTAGCAAAAAGATGTTACGCTTTCCAAGTAAAAAATAAAAAAAATTATGAAAAATAGAAATCGTTACAGTTTTTATGAAAAATAGAAATCGTGACAATTTATTCACGAATTTAGATAATATTATATAGCTTCATTACTCGGAAAAATTGACTTCCATAATTAGCAAAAAGATGTTACGCTTTCCAAGTAAAAAATAAAATATGTAATTGAATAAAAATACAGTAAAGATAAAGGGGGATTATATTGATTATAAGAGAAACCTAATTGGCTGCGAGTTATAAGATAAATTATTCATTAATTAATTAGCAAAAACTGTATGACCAATCCTTTTTATATGATTTTTTTTGCTATTATTGAAAATGTTGGATTGTTAAATACTTGGCAAAATAAATAACTAAAATCCATATGTTTGGAGTAGCACCTTTCATGAAAGATGATTTTAAATGGAATCTAATAGTAAGTTGTATGTAGTATTTTCTAGTATATGGAGACATAGAGAAAGAGATGGAATGGAGAGAAACTATACATTAAAGTTTTAATGAAACTCCATCTTTTAAATTAAATAGAAGAGTTTAATTTTAAATGAATCCCATTTGAATGGAGTCTTGAAAATTACTTTTTAACCACAATCTGGCAAGATATACAGAGATTTGCAAAAAATATGGAAATAACTGTGGCCATTTTTGATGTGCAACATGACTATATTTCAGGAGAATTTCATTGCCATAATGTCATCAGGTATTCCGTGAGACATTATGTAGTAAAATGAATGAATAGTCAAATACAAATATTTGTGTTAATTATTTCAAAGACACAGGGACCTGGTACTATATAGCTTAGAGAATGATTACATGAAGAGTAATTTACATATTTGTATTTTGATAAATGTGTGCATAATGTGCTAAATCATTCAGTAACTGCACTGAGTTTTAAATTTTTTTTTTTTAATTTTTTTTTTGACAATTGTCAAAAGAACAGTTTCCTCTTATCCTCTTCCTAAAAAATGATTATTGAGTTGCTTCCCTTTGTTCACATTTTGTAGTTAGTCTTTTTGGAGTTTTTTTTCTTTTGTGGAAGTTTAAACAGATACATCAGTAAATTATGACAAAATGATTGATTCAATTTAAGTACAACAAATCTTAAAATTTGCATAGAGAAGTTGGTTAGTAGTCCAGATTCACAACTCAGTATATTTAAATTTTTCTTGGTAAAAAATAAGGAAAAAAAGCTACATTTTATCTTAGTCACATATTGCTCTTCCTTATTTTTGGAAAATACTGCCAAATTCAAACCAGATACTGATGCTTTCTTATTTATGTGCTTAAAAGGATATGGATTAGTTACTCTTGTAATTATTTTTTTTAATTATTATAGAATTTTGTCCTGGGTTAAGTATGACAAAGGATATGTACTCAATGAGTTTTAATGTGTAGTAAATTGTAAATCTATAGTGTGACCTCAGAGACAATTAAGTACACGGAAGCTTGTTAGTATTTTAATTTATGGAAAGTAAAGTACAAGACATCACTCAGAAAAGAAATGTTTAAAAAAGAGCCCATTAAAAAGAGGTGATCAATCAGAGGGTTATTTCATCAATTTAGCTGTTCTTCTTCAAGAGAAGAGTAAATAATGGATTTAAAATCAAACAATGCAACCCCACTCATTGCTAAAATCTTTGGTTTATTATTTTCACAATCCACCATTGCACAGTGATATACTAGGGAGTAGTTAGCTACTATTTGTAAGCTTCAAGAGAGAAGGTGTCTAAACCTGAGGTTTTCTGAAGCTTGTCAGGTTGGACAAGACGTTCAAAGTCGTACCACTGTAACACGAGCCATGCGTACCAGGCGACGGCCGGTGCCGATTGTCGTTGGCAATGTGAAGCCGTGTTAGGTGCCTTCAGGTATGAATTATAGATGTCTGAACATTCATGGAGAATGAGACTCAATGTTGCAGCTCTACATACTACAGAAGATACACATATAGATTCCTCATCTCTTCATCAGTTTTTTTTAAAGCATTTGTAAAAACAATGGATGAAAGACAAAGAAATATGACCCGATTAACTAGTCTCATTAAAGAGCTGTTAGTACATATGTAAAGCTGACAAATGACTGTTTATTTTATGCCTGTTAAATGATACCATGCACGCTTCATTAAGTCATAAGTAAATACAAGAGTAGTGGATATACAATAATAATAGGACCTTACACCCTAGGGGCACGGTTAGGGTCATTGATAAACCTGTTCCGCCTTTTTTACACACCTGACGTTTTGTCCCACTTCAGGGTATGCTCATAGAAAGCACTCTGGGCACTAAAGGTCCTCAATAATCAGATGGTGAATTATTTTTTAATCGGGGTGATTTGTTCCGACGTACGCTGAAAGGGATAATCTTTTGTAAATCAGTTGATTTTGAGGGGAAAAAAGTTGTTGACAAACTTGTTTCCAGCAAATTATCTGTTCAATATAGTGTGTATGTCAAGAAAGTGACTTAAAAAAACAGGATATGTATATTATTAACTTGGAATTCCATTAAAAGAGTAATCCAAATTCATTGGAGTGGAACCTACAATTCTGAAAGTTTTGATGGTTACCTATATCAGCTCTGTTATTCAAATAAATCCACAATTGGGGCTCAAAAGTGATTAAAAAAAATGCTTAATGTGTAATTAAAGCATTTCCTTAAATTCTTATTCCTTTCTGAGTAGATAATTGATATTTTCTGTGTGATTTTATTATCCCCATTGTGACTGAGATGTGCATGTAAAACTAAGTTGTTTTTGACAAATTTACATGGAATATTGGCAACCAAGATGACCCGGCTTTGACATGTACAGGTAAATAGAATTAATTCATTTTAAACTTAATGAAAAAATAGCCATTAATGTTTAAGTTTAATTTTAGGTTTGACAGATTAATGACTGCACTTGATGAGTGTGTTAAATATTTCCTGGAAAAGGGATCTGGATGATATTTGTTTAAAAAAAATAAATAACCATTTTTTATCCAAAAATGAAATTTTATTTTATGAATAATTTTACATCAGAACAAATGTGTCCCAATTTTGCGTAAATGAAAACTAGGCCTAAACTTGTCTTACAGCTGTATTCTTTTCTTAAGTTTGTCGTTATAAAAGGTACCCCAGGCACTCAGATTTCCTTTTTTATTCTGAATGTTTTTTTCCCACAAAATTCATGAAAAGTTCAACACAGAATTAAACATATATATTTTTTTTCAAGTTAAATGATTTAAACATCAGGGGCTGGTTTAATTAGAGGCATTGGTGTATAGATGTGCCTGGCTCGTCCTTTTACTAAGCTTTGTTATATAATTGTAGATTTTCATTTGCTACACAGTTAACAACCCGTACATGGGATCCCTTCTGCATTTTGTTTATTCAAAGTACACAATCATTTTTGTTCAAAATTATATTTGTCAGTCATTGTTGTTTGCTCACTTGAGAAAAAAAAAATTGTGTGCTCGGCTACTTCAGAGAAAAATATGGAGTGATTTGTGGAAGGTGAAGAAGGGACTTGAATGATTTGATTTTTTAATCGTCAATTTAATTAGTAGCTTCTTTTGATGTGTCAGGTTCCTCTTTGTGGTTATATCTTGATCATTCACAGGAACCTGCAGTCAGCTCAGTGAATTTGAACGGGATCATTGTTGTAAAATGTACTTTGCATATTTAATGTGAAGCAATCATGAGGTAATTATAGATGGAACTTAATATAATGCTGCAAGTTGTTATAATTAAGACTGGAATTTAATATATTATTTTCTATCGATCTCATCAATCAGTGATATTTGATTTGATTTAAAAGAATTTGGATGGAATTCTTCTGTATTTTTTTTTTTTGTGCATATGTCCATATATGAAGATTTAACCTTTATCGTTATTGATGCTGTGTTGAAAATATTTTCATTAAACAAGGACTGTATATGTATTATTTGACTATGGAACTGTGGAAAAGTTATTCCTCAGGAAATTCCATGTTGGTAATGTGTTGCATTTGGATAAGGACACTTGACAAATGCTTGAATTTTTGTCTATAAACATGATACACATCTCTACAGCTAATGACAATCAGAAATGTGTAATTTTTTATTCATTAGATTAAACATTAGAGTTTTGAAGTAAAATTTGTAAACATCTTGTATGATTGTGTTTGATATTGAAAGAGATAAATTCGTATGCAACAAATCTTAAGATTCTGTTGATACACATTATCACAAATTTTAATATTCATATGGTGCTTCTTAATGTTAATAACTCTCTCTAAAACATGATTTTCATGATAGTTTCAATTTCTAATTGCAAAAATGACGCTTTAGATTATCAGAGTTTGTTTTGAAGGCAGACAACAATCACAGTATAAATATTGAGTTTTATGCAAAGGAAGTACTTGAACAATGTAATTAGTGTTTTGATGTCCTTTCCAATGATGTAATTATGTTGATTGATGAACCACTTGATATGGTTTTCATTATTTAAAAAAAAACCCAGCTGCAAGAAAGGATTTTATACTGTTCAATCTTGCATGACACAAGGGGAAGTAAATAGAGTCACTATGGAGACAATAGTTAGTTCTGGAATCAGCTATTTCTGACAGTGAATAGTTTGACAAATTTAAGAATTTATTTATGGTAAGCAAACACAATTGGAGGGAGTAGTAGTAAAAATATGAAAAAAGTTTTAGTTTATTGTTCAAATAACTGCAGAAAAAATTTGTATGAAGGACTTAATTGATTATGCCTTGCATTCTGTTGATTTTTATGATTTCATTGTAGGTGCCTTCCCGAGGAAGCCATTCCCGCCATAGCATACCCCAACAACGGACGACCCCTCCCCTCCCAGAACCACCCCAGTGTTCCCCCACAGCAGCTCGACGAGTGCTACAAGTTCAACCACCTGGCAAATCCCCATGCCCCCATCACCTCCACCCCACCACACACCCAGACACAAAGCCCAATGAACGGACTCTATAGTTGTACAGGGATCAACAATTCCATCAACGGCATTCAAGGTTATGATAACCGACTTATGAACCCGTACGTATACAGAGGAAATCTATATAGTGTCATGCTAGCTTCAAAGTATGATATTTATATGAATTGGGAAAAATTTTAAGATACTTTTGGAGAGAGAGAGAGAGAGAGCTAAGAGTTGTTGTGTGTATCTATTTTCTTAGTGAAACTGTGCAAGTTTAAGGGATTGTCAATTGTACTATGTACACTACTTGTTCAGATGTACTTATGATTCTAATTGGGTAATTTGTATTTTCATTTCATTCACCACTTACGTAAATGATTTTAGCTGAAAATATGAATTGTTCATAAATAGGTTTTGTATGATACAGTAAAGGAGTTATGGACAATGAGGAAGCTTAATTACCCAGAGTGTCACTGTAATATTCCATTGTTATCTGTAACAGCAACTCTTATTTTACATACAGAATCTGATATTCAAGTGGGACAAAAACTTATTGTTAAGTGAAATTTTTATAAAAATTAATGAAATTTAAACGATTTTTCCATGATAAAGATCTAACTGCAGGCAGAAAACCAAAATTGATTTTCAAATCTTAAAAGCAACATAAATTGGATAGCCAAAATATCTTGTTGCCTTTGGTTAATGTAAGATCATGGCTTCTGTACAAAACAAAATACAAAGGCAGTTATATTATCTGTAGTGTCTTGTTTGGACTAATGGTGACTGCAATGTCTACAGATATGTTTTTTTGTCAACTGATTTTGCAAAAAACATGGAATATGAACATGGGTCCCTTTCATCTGTCTATCTGTTATTCTGTCTATCTGTCAAACTTTTCATTTCTGGATAATATCTCTAAAGTCCTTTAGCTTTTATTATGAAATATTATCTCATAACTCTCTAATGAATTAAATAAGACCAATATCAATCTTATGGTCAAAAGGTCAAAGGCCAAGTTCAAAAATTCATTTATTTATAAAATGGTTTTTAGATAAATTTAGTTCTCTCTGAGTTTGTAGTGAAGCCTAAGGTGGTGACCCTAATTTTAAAAAAAGATTCATAATTTATTGATTTTTAGGCCAAAAGGTGACAGGTCAAGGTCACAAAGTCATATATGGAATGTTATAGTATCCAGTAATTCTTCAAACTTTTGTCCTTCAGCTTAGGGCATAAATTCCCTGAATTAGCTTGTTGCAACTAATTATCTAAGTGTTAATAAATACATGTGTGTGAAGCATGAAAAAAAAAAACCAGTTGAAAAGTGAGTGTTTTGAGCTACAATATGGCCATATTGATTTCAATGTGCTTATGTTTTAAATCCACACCCAACCCCCCATGAAGTTTTGAATTACTTTGACCTGTTAACCTTATGGTATTCATAGGAAAGCTCTTTTCTGTTAAATTTAAGGTCTCCTGGACATATGCACATACTTTTCTCATGGCTATTTGAGTAATTTCTTGAATTCTTCTAACTTCAATTTTTTTTATTAAGTGACACAATATCATGCATGTCATCTTCTTTAATTACATGAAGTTCACAGTCAGAGGGACATAAACACCAATAATACTTTCTGTTAGCATTTAGATGTGAAATTTACTTATTTGTAGGATTTTTATAAAAGTATATGTTATATTCTGAGGATGAAATCTCTAATTCTTCTCAAAAGCTTATCAATATTAACAGGTTTTTTTTTAATATTGGGGGGGGGGGGGGGGGGGGGGTCATGATCACTACCAAGGGAAAGATCCTGTCTTGAATGTTCATTAGGTCATTTCGTGGTTCAGACAGCTTTCTAAAGTGGACAAAAGGTCCAAATGGGGAGGGCATAAAGAATAATTTTTATTCTGCCAGTGGTACAAAACAGTTTTAAGGTTGACATGTGGTATTGGTCTTTGGCTTGTACCATCTAAACAAACCACAGCCTGTTGAGGTCAGGCATACATTGGACTGCTGGTACTACCAGCTGCTGGACTATTGTAAGTATACACATTAGTGGGGGAATAGGACAGGGAGGAAGGATTTAGACATTGCTGTTTATTGAAAAAACAAAATGTCATTTATATTTTAACTTTTGTTGATGTTTTACCGGGAAAAAAGTAATTTGAGATAATTCCCTTTTCCCTAGGATATTTTTGACATAGTATAAGTTTTCTTTTTTTTATATAGAATTACTGTACTTAAGGAAAAAATTCTTTTATTTGTGCAAGATTTTATTTCATTATGTATAAGAATTGACTTTCAAATATAGTTGAGTGTCTTTACAAATCTTTCCTTGTATTTGAGATTAACAAATGCCATGACTGTACAAATTACTCTGGCCATGTCAATGTAGGAGAAGAATAAGTCTGTTTCCAGTGATCAGTTATAAATCAAAAATGAAGAAATACCACATATATAAGTCTGTTATTTGAATGAAAAGTGAAAGATTTTCTGATGGATATGAGTCCTCTCTGTTACATTCAGACATTGATTCGGTTAGGGAGACATCAGGGCTTGTGGTACAACTTGTTCAATCAATTCACTCGGTTGGAACGTAACTGGCACAGGTTGAAAATGAACGACTTGGATATAGATACCATCTAAACAAATGCCATTACACTTTAGACCAATCTAATTCAATTAAAGTTCTTGTCTGAAGGTTGAAAGGTAAAAGTTTCTGTATTTTTATCATCATGTGACTGTTTGTACCTGTATGAGTTCTTGAGATTTGACTTTTTTTTTTATATATATATGAAGGAGATTGGTCCAGTTGTAATAATCAAGATGTTGAGTGTATGGGTTAAATTGATCCCACAGATAAAATTAAAAAAAAAAAACCTGCTATTTTATATAAAATTTGAAATATTTGGTCAAATTTCTAGTCCATATGATTTATCTTTGTACAATACCATTTAGTTTTCTCTCTCTCTCTCTCTCTCTCTCTATATATATATATATATAGACATATGTTTCTTTTTAATAATTTGTTTTTTTATTTTTGACAATAAGTGCAAAGGGAGAACAAAACAAGAGAATTTAGAACCATGAAGTAAAACTTGTGTCAGACAAGTGGGAGACTGGGGTTGTTTCCTGTAGCACGTGACATTAGTATACAATATTGGCTTTGATGCCAACTCTTGTGAAGTATATTGTGTTAAGGATATTCCCTATTCATCAGGAAGCAAGTGCCCTCAAATAGTAAAAAAAAAAAATCTTTGATTATTAAAACTAACAGAATCAGGAAATAGGGTCTGTTTTTTATAATATGAAATTACAGACGAGATGTTTTTGGTATTCCAGAACCCTCCCTGACAGCCCACCCGAGTCTGAGCCATATTCTCCTCCAGATGGTCACCATAGCAACCACACAATGAATGGTAGCAACCATATCATTTGTACCACACAAGGTATGACAAAGATTTAGGATTCAGTTTCATATTTTTTTAAGTTTGATCTCTTCTCTTTAAAAATCTCTATTGATGTAGTTAGCATGCACATGTTTACTCAAAGTCAAAGCAAAGGAAATAGAATGGTAGGGTATAAAATTCTACTTTGATGAACCTGTCAAACAGAGCAGGAAAGGGTAATTTATATTTTCTGTTTTATTTTGTGTTGCTATCCTGTTTGCTATACACACCAGGCAGTATTATTTAGATCTGAAGTATAATTTTACAGAAAACAGCATATAGAACTGTACATGTTTCTCTTATCTTAGTTTTGTCCTTATTGAAAATATTTTATTTCAAGACAAAGGGAAGCAAAATCTGTTTTTAGAATTCTATAGAAAATGTATATCATGTGATTCAGCAGCAGAATACTATAGTTTGAAGTGAAAGAAGTTGTATGATTTCAAATGTATTGTCAAAGCATTTACGATTTCATATGGAAAAATATTAAAGTTATGTTCAGTTCTTCATATCTTGTGGGAATTTTTATTTTGTAAAGTATTTCCAGAAAAGAAAAAAAAATCAAGATATTAAGATATGACTAAATTTTTTTGGGGTCTTTGGGATTGTGAAGAATATTCTTTGTCATATGTAAGTATTATATATTAGAACAAATTATGTTATAGTAATTAGCATTCCTGGAAAAATCTATCAATATATAGAAATTCTGTAGATGTAGTATTTACAAACATAGGACATTTAATCTGATTGATTTGTTTAAAGAAATATTTTTTGCACTTTCTGTCATCTTAAAACATATGATAAAACGAGTATTCGATATCTTCATGAAGAGCAATGGTTAGTAATAAAGAAGCATAAAACAAGTCACTGTGGACTATATACGGTGTGTAATGAGATTTTGTGGTGGGCCAGGGGACAGAATGATTGCTGACAGAGGCCATATGTCTGTATGGCCACGGCCGCAGTACCAGGTGGGGTGCGGTACCTACTGGTCCCCCCTGGACAACAACCTAGTAAAGTCAGGCCATGGCAGGTGTGACTGAGCATCAAAGTAATTGTTTTTAGAGTGAAAGATATATGGCAGATATAATGTAGTGCAATGTAAAATGTTTTTATAAGTTAGATTAATCCTTTACTGATTAAGAGTTTTTTATTGACTTGATGAGTATTGTTTTTCTAGATATATTGTGTTTGATATAGTTATTAAATTAAGAACACAACAGTACTATTTTGTACGAATTTTTTACATAAATAATAGCTAACAGGTTATTGAAACAAAAAAATCAAAAAACGAGTGATTCGTAGAAAGGATTATTTTTTAAATTTTATAAATTTTTAAACTACCTTAAATTACCACAAACTCCAAAGGACATGTGCAAATAAGAAGTCAAGGTATAGTTTAAGTTCAGTAAATAATAAATATGAAAAAAAAAGTAAAGCATTACCTTATGTGTAAGCTGGTCTCGGTGAATTCGTGAAAGTGGTAATATCTAGATTTTTTTTAAACAGTGAATAGCTTTACGTTGTGTTTTCACGGTATTTCTTAAATAATGTTTTAATTAACCATTGCAGGGAAAATGCCATCTGTTATGTCATGGTATAGGGTTTAGGTCATATATTTTAACGTTGCCGCAAACCCCTTATACACGGACTCGGCTAATTAAGATAAGATGTTGATAAGTGTAGACAAGAAATTTTCGGGCAGGATTTCAGTTTCCCGTGAAAAGCAATGACAGTGAACACGAAAAATTTAATTCAATTTGGCAGGCGAAAAATTAAGCAAGTTCATAAATGTTATTTCAGTTTTTGATCGTGTCATTTTATTGCATATAAACGGAAACAAATTGTTCGAACATTTGTGTTGGTATGTCAAGATTTCAGGTAACGGTATGTTCTTTTGGCAACCAAAAAAATGATTCGTTGTGAGTTGCCAAAGCTTTGATTTAGATGGATGGAACTCGTAATTTTTTGCCATTTTAACTTCATCATATTCGTGTACCATTTCTAGACTTGTCAAGAACTGTGTCACCAATAAATTACTACCATTGAAACGCCTTTTTCATATGACTCGCAATAAAAAAAATTCTGGAAAAGAGATGTTTTAGCTCTCTTTTTTTTAAGATTTCAACTTTTGAACTCGAACAAAAGGATACCCTTGACATATCAAAATGACCAGTGGTATACCTCATCTCAGAGAAAAGAGTACACCTCACTCTCAAGGCCCACAACAACCTGTGTACCACACAATACCTCTCCTCAGATTATCAAAAGGTTTGCCTGGTATCTTCTTGTCACCTTCTTCACTTTGTGTAGCCATTGTGGCCAAAAGGCGAGAGGTAGGTGCAAGGAGAAAGAGTGAAGCCGCATGATTTAATCACAGCGATTAGAACTGACCCCCAGGGATTTACAGAGCAGTGGTGATTTGGACCGCCAGGCAGATTATGGCACCAACAAACCCAGAACATGGTCTTGCTTGGTCATTCAATTAATTTTTCCATCCACAACCTATACTTCTGTCCCCACTTGACTTCTTTAGGTTCACTGTCACTCATTTCAAATGATGCACACACTTACAATTTGCTGGTCATTTCATTAGGCCCCATTTCAACTCCGTGCCTGAGTGTAGGACCATGTCTCTGAACGAAAAGGACCAGTCTTGGAGATTTCTAACTTCCTGGATAACTAAATTCAATTCTTTTACTGTTTTAGGATTATGTGTTTAGTGTGAATGTAACGTTATAAGTTTCTTTACTAAGTATTTCTATGCAACTCGAAGGAGAAAATTGACTGCCTTAACGGAGCCCAGTAAAGTTGCCTGTCCTTGTTTAGGCTATGTTATTAAGAGATCATTTGATCTCACCTTCCAACTTTAAAAGTAATAGCTTAAAGTATTGTATAGTTGAAACAGTATCTGTTTGAAAAATCTGGCCTTTTTCTAAAAAGATTGAGGGCATTCGTGATAAATGGAAAACTTATTTATCTTATGCTCCCCTATAAAGTGGTGTCAAATTTTGTACCATGATGCGATCAATCTTTGCATCCCAAAATGAACCCTCCATTATTACGACATCGTCTACAGCGCAAACCAAACTTTTCTTCATATTACGTATTACGTTCTTACAATAACAAAAGAAACGTGTATATGATTATAATTAAACATGGAGCCCCGCGATGTTCACTGTCTTTTTTTTTTAAAACGTTTAATGTCAGTGTTAATTTCATGCTTGGGAGGAGAGAAGGGACAATGATTGGATTAACTTCAGCGCTAATTGATTGCAGACAATAAAAACTCGGATGGGAATGGCCCATTTTGAGAAAAACGCTTAATTTGTGAATTATAAACTTTTTAATGAAAAGTTTGTGCACGTATTTGAGATTTTATTAGTGGTCATCAAGACGATTTGTTGGCGTTTTTACTGTGTTAACCATCAAAAAGTTTAAAAAGATGACTAAATTTAAATCGGTCTTCCATAGGATATATGGCCATGGTGAGTTTATAGTGTTGATATTTTCAAATAATTATTGGTCATTTAAAAAATTATTTTTAATTTGTCTTCTATAATTTCTACTTTTTAAAGTGATCGTTGACATGCGGCGTATTTGACATTTTGTTTCAGAATAAACTTGATGGTCATTTTTAGGAGAAATCTAGTAGTTTTTATACCCTTGCTGGGTTCATGATCCTAGCTTTTATGAGTTGTTTGTCAAAGGCCAAAAAATAATTTGTGATCCCATATATCAGTCAATGAGTTCTTTTGGGGTGATCACATTTTGTGGATTGCAATGTATCAGGGTAAGGAATTGTTACAAAGTTGGAATTGAATTTCTTTTTAATTGGCCGTATCATATAACTGGTACATCGTAGCACTTTTGTTGACACCATCTATCGTTCCAGTAGTGGCTTACGGGTTTACTATTCAGAAAGCATTTTAATCAATTTCTTATCTTAATTTGAATCTTTTTAAAATTTTTACATTTCAAAATTGAATTTTTATTCTGTTTAAGAAAGAACTTTTATTGTAAACTATATATAATGTTTTTTACACCTTAATTGTGGCATTTCAAGTAAGGAAAAAAGAGTACACAAAAACAGAAAATACTTCTACAAATTTTTATGATTTTTTACTAAATTTAATGCTGTATAATTTTAGATTAGTATTTAGAAACCAATGGCTGAGGGGAGATATACTGTGCATGTTTTTTTAAATTATTGAATTAATTTGAAATTGCTTGCCAGGTGTTTCTGAATTGGTTTTAATTAATATTTTGTAAATAAGATTGTGGTGTCTTTGTTTCCACTTGGGGTAAATTATGTACAGTAAATCCATTTCAAGGAAATGTTCCATTTTACGTAACCAGAGCATTGTCGTGAGCAGGAATTGAATTCGCCAAAAAATGCAATTCATTTAGATGTAGTTGAAAATGGTTTATTTTGTCAAGTGTTTTGTCCCTTAAACAGGAAATAGTTGTATCCGCAGTTTATTGTGGATAAGAATAGAAATCAGGAATTGTAGCGTGGGAAAATCGTAATCATATTGCCTCCATAGATCAAATGCCATCTGGACATTTGTACCAATCTGACTCTAAGATCTGATCTTCTTCATCAATGATTTTTTCAAAATCGTAATTAAGATTTCTTAATTTTTTTTTTCTTGAAATTTACTTTTTTAATGGTACAGCGTTGAGTCTTCCTACAAATGCATAATGGAATACATCATTGCATTTAAATCTCAGAGTGAGTAGAATTTTTATAGGTTTTTATTTTATACATCTTTGATAATAAATATCAATTTGGATTGGGAATATTGTATAAATGTTTTTATTTCTTCACTATGAATGTTAAATTCAGTGATTTTATTTTTTATCAGTAAAAAAATTAATTAATTACTGTCTTATGAAATTTAAGGGAAAAAAAATTATGGTCTGAATCAATATTAAAATTTACCAATTTCCAAGCAATATCACACATTTAAATACACATTTTTAATTAATATTACTGAAGGGGAATTTCATATTGAATGTAATGCACTGCCTGTAATATGAGCAGCTTCCTCCATGAAGATGATGTGCATAGATTATAGTTGATCCATAAGTACTCCACAGCTTCTGTAGGATATGACCATTATTTAGCAATGACGGTTGTTGTTCTGGTATTGTTTTGTTTTTGGAGTTTTTGTTTTTTGTTTTGTCTTGTTTTTTGGTTTTCATTGATTTTTTTTTTTTTAAGCAGTACCCTTTAAAAAAAATCTACATTTATAAAAAAAAAAAAACTGTTCTGAGTCACCATCAAAAAAGAGAGAAAAAAACTAAAAAAAAAAAAAATTCTTGCAAGTAAGAAAAAAAAATTACCTGATATTTAAGCATATGCAATCACTGTTTTTGTAATAAAATATGTTAATTAAAGTTTGGGAGAAGATTATCATTAAAGTATCTGATTTGCAAAAATTATATATTATTTATTTGATCCTGGCATTTATGCTAGTATCAATATAAATTTAAAAAAATACTGGTTTAAAAACTTTTTCTTTCTTTCTTTTCTTTTCTTCTTCTTCTTTTTTTTTTTTTTTTTTTTTTGGATGAATAAGATTAAATACATTGTACATGCAAGTAGCTATGAAAAGTGTTATTGATATGTAATAAATTTATAATTGAATATTAATTTGATTTAAAATGAAAATGATTGAAAAAAGTATGACAAACTAGCATTAATGTAGAAAAATAATTCTTCCATGTTGTTTTCTGTTTTAATTTATTTATTACGTTAAGTTATCTCTGTCTCTTGTAAGTTTTATGATAAAACCAATGCCTACAGGTGTGCATTTTAAAAAAATGTAATTTTACTTAAGCTAGAGGTAGGAATTTAGTCTAACTTTAGGTTTTTAATGTTTACATAAAACTAGAGCCCCTCCAGTGCAAAGGAATATCGTCAATGAGTGAATTTTTCTGATTGCATCAGCTATGGAAGTCATATTGTATGGCATTTTCATTCTTTTGTTGACGTCTGAAATTGTGTAAACAAAGTAATGCCAAACTTGTCCTTATTCAATTAATTTATATTTTTTTCTCTTAGTAATTTTGTGACACTTCATATTAAAGTGTGCTGCAGTTTGCAAGACATCTGAGATTTTTTTCTTCTCCAGTATACAATAACAATTATTCTTGTTAAAAAAAAAAATCAACATTTATTTTTTTGTTTATTTTAAGGGTATACATGCATAAGGCTTAAATTTTAAGACAGTTCTTGACAGATTGGATGTGTTGTAGGATTGGGTTTGCAAATACCTTTTTCATCCAAATGTTGCTTTTTTTCGTTTAAAAGAAATTGCCATTCTCTATTTGGAGTTTGTCCTTAACAGTTTGTTTAACCTGTCTTATTTGAATACATGTAATGGATTTTCTGTGGAGTTGTTTATGCTCTATTATGGAATGCTAAGTGATTTTGATTCTATAAAAAAGCTGAATAATTCAATATGGAGAAAAATGTTCAATTTTACCACACCCTGTGTGTACATTGCACAGGAAAGACAAAAAAAAAACTCATATGAATCTATGAGATTCTCTGACTGAAAAACAGGAAAGTCTTTTGAATTTTGAACTGCCTTGATAAAGTCCTTTTAGCACTACATCAGTATTGTCAAAGTCCAGAACCAAGCGCATGGAAAAATGAAGATTTGTTCAATCTGACATACGCTATTCTTAACTTAAAGAGGACATATGTTCATGGATATTTTTTTTTTTTTGCATTAGAAATTATTGTTCTTGGACATTTGTATAAGAATGTTCCAAAAGTCATGAAATCATTTGCCTGGAAATTTCATGATCAATAACGAATTACGTGATACTGTAATTAATGCTAATTTCTGCATTGGATGGCATTGTTCAAAGTTGAGGGCAAGACGGAGGAATTAACGAGCTGGATCTCCTTAAGTTATGTGTGTCAGGGTAGGTCATTAATTCATTATGATATATTGACCTTTTATTTAAGATGACATACCAAGAGGTAGCACGAAGAGTTGTCCGATCTGTACGGTAGCTAAAATAATTGCGTAATTATAATGCTGTGAATGTCCTTGTTGTAGCCTAGTTCTGTTGGGGGTTTGAATAACATGCTTGAATAAAGCACTTGAAAAGTACTGAAAAAAATCTATTGCTTTGTTTTTATGTATATAGTATTGAAGTACAAGCTTCCGGATGAGTGCCATTGCTAATTTTTTGTTAATGTAGATTGGTTATTCCAATGTTATTTTGTTCCTGTCACAGTATAATTTACATTCAGTATCCTTTTGATATACTGGTTATTCAATGCCTCAGTGTGTATCAGCAAGACATTTTGGATTTTTTTTATAGTAATTGAATATCAGTATATTTAATATGTGTTGTCCATGAGTCTGTCTGTTTTTGACCCTATGTTTTACCTTGCTGGTGTTCTAAATTATTGGGCTGAACACCAGATCATTTTAGAGTCTGATATCTGATTTTATGTTTTCTTTTGTTAACTTGATCAGTAACGTATTTAATTGATGAACCCAAGTCATTTTAGCGGAAATGGAAAATTCATTGGTCTTGTTTAAATGCAAAGAATTAGTGTCTTGATTTAATCTTCCTTTTCTATGGATTGTAATGGACCTCTAGCGGAAAATATTGATTAAAATCAAACTTTAAAAAAAAATGTATTCATATGATACAAGTTTTATTTCATCTAACATTGATTTAAATTATCAAGCATGCATGACCATTTCAATTTTTATTTCTTGCTTTGTGAATATCTGATAAAAATGGATATTTTCAGACTGATCATATTCAAGTGTGGATCACAAAAGTATATTCTTTGTGTTAAAAACTTTTTTAAGATTGTGCTTCTTGAGAATAACTTAGTGGATATTAATTTATTAACCTGTGAAAGTAACAGATATCATTAAATATTCACTCAGCCACAAGGATTTTGTGTATGCTGTAGAATTCTGGATTTTGGGGGGAAATATAAACTATGTACAGTAATACATCTGAGGAAGTTAAGGACAGACATACCCCTCTGTGTTATACGATATTAGACTCAGATTCCAATGTGGCTTATTTTACAGAAAGCAAATACGGGCTGAGTACTCCAGTGACGTCAATGCATCAACACAGCATGTATCCACACCACCCTCGACCCCCAGGGATGCCTCCAACAGGACCAAAGTCCATGCCACCAGGGTATAACGAACCTCCAACCCTAAACCATCTCTCAGCAACACACCCTCCTCCCCCCCAGACCTCCTCACTACCTCTCTCCACCTCCCAGATGAATCCTCAGCTTTCTCTGTCACCAAACCATCTCAGGTAAACATGTACATTATCTCAGGTAAATGTAATCAACGCCAGGTAATTATATCTCCGAAAAAAAGATACTGAATCTAAAGATATACATGTATACATAAATATAAATATTTCATATGTAAACAGATATAAACTGGAAAAGCAAATATTATAAATATCTCAAGTATTTCGTAATTTTACAGGTAAAATGCAATAATAAAGGTGTAGTTTGTTTAAGGTAGATTGTAATTAAATGCTTAGGTATAATAGAAAAGCTTATCTCAGCAAAAAAAAAAGCTTTGAGAAGAGAAAATCTAATAAAAAAGAACAAAGAATTTTCATCAAATATTTGAAGAAAGAAACAAATTCCTGTCAAATCAGGTCAAAATGGATAAATTGTATATGGTATGCAATATTGTCTGTTAAAAGTCCATACTGTATTTTCAATAAAAATATCCATCAAAATAAATTGGTAAGCTGCAAACAAACAAAGAGAAGTCAAATTAAGTTTGTGTATTAGTATTACTAATTAATTTAGAAATTTTAGGCAGACATAAATGAAGGTCAAAATACTTGTAATAATTTATGGGAAGCATCTTTTAAACACTCAGCAATCCTATATTAAAGTAAATGTGAGGGTTTTTTTTAGGATATAAAAGGCATATTTCCATGTAAGCCTTTTATCAACCACCTAAAAATTGTATAATTCTGATACAAATGTAGATAATCATCAAATCTGAATTTTTATGGGCCCAAGATTTAAGATCAGGGCAAAATTTTTTTAGGCTCTATGTCCTCTTGTCTTTGTGTGTCTGTCGCTTTGTCCACAACTTAACTTGCCCATAACTTTGAAGAAAACATGTCAGTGAATACCTCATGCTTGGCACAAAATAGCTTGTAACCAGAGGATTCTTCATGACCCAGATTCAAGGTCATTTGGACAATGTCAAGGTAACATGGATAAGAAATGTAAAATTCTTGTTAAATCATATTTGTTTCATGGAAAAATGAGATCGCTACAATTCAGGGTGAGTCATGGTCCTCAGGCAAGGTTATATAGACCAGGTCAAGGTTGCAGATATTGGAAATGTAAATTTCCTATCCAATCTATTACTTTTTTATGGAGAAACATGAACAGCTCCTGTTTTGCATAATACATGTACTAGATTATTATCAGAGGATATGTCATGATCGATGCTAAAACTAGGTCATTTTGACAGGGTCATGGTCAAATTTGTATCTCCATTAGATTTCTAGGTAGGAATTCATAGTTCACAATCACTTTAAAGTCATTTTAAAATTGTAGGAAAATCATATAGATGTATGGTACATTTAAGCATGTAATACAAGAGATTTCATACTATAAACCTGTAGTGATATGTTGGACATGAGGGGGCTTCCAATTCTGAGATTAGAAGTCAACACATTGGGCTATTATATAGCCAAGTCTTTGGGATATATTTGGAGTTCTGGGTGTAGGTTGATTATATTGAGAAATTAAAATGTCTAGCAAATGTTGAGGAAAATGCCTGAAATATTAACTATTTAAATGGTTCCAGCAACATACCTAAAATTGCCCCCCCCCCCAATAAAGGATAAGGTAATATTTGGAAAATTAATGTGTTCTTACTCAAATAGCTGCTTAAATAAACTACATTTAAAGTTTGATTAATTAAAATTACTTTTACGGAAGAGGGTGTGAATTGATATTGGTATTTTTCCTATTTTATTTCATAAAATGTGTAGTATCATGAGTTTCAAAGTAACCCAGAAGGAAAAAAAGAAACCCTGTTTCTCTAAATTTTCAATACATAGATGAAGTGTGGGCAAGAAGAATCATATTACATGTACTATTCTGATGTATAGCCTAGCAGAGGAAATGACTTCATAATACTTCAAAAGAGTACTCATATCAATTAAGATTGTACAAGACCCTTGAATCCCTCGAGTGAATCTCTATGCATAGGATGAAAGAACTCAATAAGGAAATACTGAATTTAAGCTCGGTGAATTAAATAAACAAATATTGAGCAAATTTGATATTCATTGGTACAGATTATCCGTACCTGTCTTAATAATGGCCGTCCCGTTCAATCGTGTCACGTCCATCAGGTGCATAAGAGTTAGGTAAATCACTGTCAATCTGACCGTGCGTGGCATCATTTGAATGGCACACTTGTAGTACCGAATACCACTTTAACAATAGTTAATTTACTAAGATTGCATTTGTACCAATGTCTCGGATAATTAATATCATCTGTTACTTTGATAATTTGATGCTAAAAAAACTGAAATGGACTTCAACTTAAAGGTTAGACATTAACCAGCTCTAAAAATGTATATATATATAGAAATCATGGTGCTTCATTGTAAGTGTATCAAAGTCATTAGGTTCTAATGTTACAGACCAGTCATTTTAAAGATGATGCATGTGTCTCTTCTCCCTATTTACACAAAAATTTGGACAAGTTTAATGAATTGCATCAAAATATTAGTTCAGAAATCAAATGCTTTCAAGAGACAATTCACAATTTCAGTGAATGATTTATTTCTTTTCACCTAAAATCCAAGATTATCACATGTTATTGTTTAGTAGTTTAAACTGTCAAATCATTAAAAGAAATATATTTTACTTCTTACAAACTTTAACTTCATAGGTGTAAGTGCATATAACTAATATGAAAAAAAAGATGCTAACTTTCCTTTTCTTATCCCTAAAAAAAGCAAATATAAAGTTGAAGGATAGATTGTAGTTTTATTTGACAAACTTAACATTAATAAATGTCTTTGTTTTACAGCCCCAATGCTTGTAACATGAGTCACAAGAAAAGGAAGTACCAAGAACAGCCTTCCCATAGTGCACTTGTAACCAATGCTCTCCTCAATGGCCGAAATGTATTGAATATAAAACAAGAGCCAAATGGTATATTAAGACTTTCATATTAGATTCCACATTCAACCCTTTTTCTTATTATTTGTTACTGAAAACAAAGTAAAAACAAGCATTTGCTTAGTTTAAAGATTTTCAGAGGAAATTTAAAAAAGTAAGGCATAAGAGATATGCCTGAGTAACTTTAATGGTTCATAAAAATATGTGACTTCATGCTTCAGAAAAATTTACACCACTTTATGCTTTAGGGAAAGTCATATAGATGACAAAGATTACATTATCGCCATTGATATTTTCTAATGTGTCAGAGTGCCTTATTTTATGCCTCTCAATACAGGTCCAATATTTTCTAATGTATCAGAGTGCCTTATTTTCTGCCTCTCACTACAGGTCCGAGTTATGGGAGCTATAACCTTGCCGTGGACTGTGATGACGAGTTCGGATATGAACAGGACAGTACAAATGGAACCCCTGGGTACTTAGACAGTACCTATCAGGTCATCAAGTGGTCTCCCTTTAATCAGAGAGATTGGGCCACACTGAAAAATGAAAATCTCAAAGATTTGTAAGTGGACTTGTGTGAGGGTGTTTGAAATATTAATACAGTTGAACTTCGGTATCTCTAACACTGATATCTCAAATACCATGGATATAACGAAGTGATGTAGAAGTCCTGACCACTTATTCTTTAAGTTTTAACCCCTGATGTCTCAAATCCTTGGATATCTCAAATTTTTTTCTCAGTCCCATCGAGTTCGAGATAATGAGGTTTGACTGTATTTTAAAATATGCAATTAATATTCAGTATGGCAATATCTTGAGAGACTCATTTCATTTACAAGCATATTTATGTGGAAAATACACACAGGCTCTTTGCAATAGAATTGTGCAGGATAATGCTTAAAACTAATGCATCACCTGTTTATTTAAAGCAGATGTGTTTTGTACTTAAAATAATTACATGGTTTAAAGAACATCATAATACAGGAATATTCAAAATAGTGCTCAGAGTCAGTTTGCACAACAAACTGGGTTAGATATGATATACTATGCAGATGTAGTAATATTTTTGGATTCTTTGGAAAACCTTTTGTTTAATGATGATATACATGTATTTTGACACATAAAGTGAATAGATAGTACAGTGTGTATAATATTGTACTCTTTGCTGTTGCAGACCACAGCCAAACTTTCGTGTAGATGCAGACAAAGGATTTAACTTTTCGCAGCCTGATGATTCTTTTGTCTGCCAGAAAAAGAACCATTTTCAGGTGACAGTTCACATGCAGGTGTCTGGGGACCCCCGCTATGTCACAACTCCAGAGGGAGTTAAGAAAATCGATGCCTTCTATCTCCATTTTAATGGAATCAAGGTACATAGCAAAGTTAAGGTATATTGTATTTATATTGCATTAAAACAAGCTTTATTTCCAATAAATCAATCTGAAATGGATGGGGCCTGTTGTTGTACTGGTAATTCTTTAAAACAAATTTTTTGAACTAATCTGATGTCTGACTTTTTTACGTCTGTCTTGTAGATGGAATCTCCCACCCAGACTATAAAGGTGGAACAGTCGCAGTCTGACCGCAGCAAGAAACCCTTCAACCCAGTCAGGTAAACCACAATCCCAATTTGTTGTTAGTCATGAAAAAAAAAAATGTCCAGTAAATTCTTCCACAGGTCTGAGAAAATTTTTGGAAAAAATACTGTTTATGCCAATCTTCAAAATGTGTTTTGAGAAATCTGTTTCCCTGTCAAGGATTGTAGAGAGTAAAAATTCAGAATATACACAGTTGCAGTTTTTAGACCAAGACATTATAGTCTTTGTAAATACTTCATTATACCTAATGAAAAATAAACAAAATACTGTATGTTCATATTTAACTGGTAAAATAAAGGTGTAAAAGGGACCACATTATTATACTTAAGTAGAAAATCCTTTGGATTGGATTATCATTCTCTCAGGCAGGTGTACTGAAATCTTCAAATGAATTTTCAAAAGGTGATATTTTATTGCATTGTTGATATTTTGTTGTAGGGTGGACCTAATACCAGAACAGACTAACAAAGTAACAGTAGGAAGGCTTCATTTTAGCGAGACGACCTCCAACAATATGCGTAAGAAGGGTCGCCCCAACCCAGATCAGCGCTATTTTATGCTGGTGGTCACTTTGTATGCTTACAGTGGGGAGTATAAATATATTGTAGCAGCCAGTGTGTCAGAGAAAATCATTGTCAGGGTTAGCATCATCTTTCTTCATAAAAGCATAAATTTGAATCTTTAAGGATAGGACAGTCCCTTTTGAAATCAAATGCAGAGAAATATTGGTAGTTGTGTAGCTCACAGCATTTCTGATACAGTATTTGATAACTGAGATTTCACTGTGCGGTCCTTCTACTCATGTTTCTACTCTTCCTAAATGATATTAGACATTTTTATTAACAATGATTGACTTTTTTTCCAGGCATCAAACCCTGGTCAGTTTGATAATGATATGGATGTAACCTGGCAGAAGGGGCAGACCCCAGACAGTGTGTATCATGTGGGGCGAGTGGGGGTCAACACAGAGCACCCTGAGGAGGCATTAACTGTCCACGGAAACATGAGACTGACCGGTCACCTTCTCCAACCCTCAGATCTCAGGGCCAAGGAAGATCTCAAAGAGGTACACTCAATAACACTCTCTTTTATTCCAGTGGCCACCCCACTCTTGTTGGAACCCTTTTTATTAGAGTTTGTTATGAAAACAGTACTAGACTGTATAATAGCAAAGCCATTTCTGCATTTTGATTTTTTTTCTCATTACAAATTACTGATTAAGTATGTATACTAATTTTAGAGGGATTTATACATTTGATTTATGGGGAGAAATATATTGGTAGAAGCTGTATATACTGTTTGTTTTAATCCCCCCCCCCCTTTTCAAAAGGAAAAAAAAAAGTAAATGTTAATAGTACTTACTGTACACAATATGCCATCAATGTTAGCATAAAACCTACCAGATGTTTACTGTTTACACATATTTTTTACTGTAAATATGACTTGTCATTTTTATTAAGTTCAGATTTTAAGATAAAATAAATACAATATGGCTCAATGATGAAGAAATAAAAGAAATAGATTTCTTAAACAATATGAATATTTAAGTGAAAATAATTAGACCTGTACATGTGTAAGGACAGTCAAAAAACCATTTCTGCGGTTAATACAGCCTTTATCCTCTCAAACAAAAGACAGCCATTATTTTTGACAGCATCATTATTCAAGGATGAAAAATTTCCTTCTAAACAATTTTTCCTGCTGGCAGATAGGTTATGCAAATATTCAAGACAGTATTGTAGGTCAAGTCTGTGTGTCTGTTACGCATGTAGAGTGATAAGATTCGTTTGTGGTTGGTAGTGCAGGCTCTCTATGAAGTAATTCTTCTTGAAGCCATTTATAATTCTTAATGCCAGGTTTTTAGAAGAATTTCTTGGCATATTACATGTCTGCAGATGCTTCAGGCCAAGTGCAATAGTGCATGCATACTTTAATGCCGCTATGTTTTGTGAGAAAGTAAATGTTAAGATAAAAAAAAAATCATATGTAAAATTATTATCTGCTCTGACCTCTCCCCCACTCCTCACACTCTTACGCATTCTTGGAGGTGGACAGATGTATACACAGTCCAATATATGTCTGTGTGTAGGTTTTCTTTGTCGTGCAAATTTTCAAAAGCTGTATTCACAGTGTATTGCGAAGAACGTAATCATTAGAAGATAATTAGTTTGTTTGGAACAGAATTTAAGAATTGTATTTCGTAAAATGATAATAGACAAGTATGAGATTTAGTGGTTCTTGTGCATAGCAAAATTACACAATGAAATTGCAGAAAACACATTAATATTCATAAATGCAAACATCAGTTGTCTTTTTTTTAAATTCAATTAAAGGTTATATAAGCTTGATTAAAGAAAAAATATATGTGTTTTGAGGATTAAAGAAAAAAAATCATTGCAGAAATGCAAATTCAGGTCATAAACAGACACCACATAAAAATCAGACACACACAATCAAATAAAAGTAAATAATAAGTCCTCTTTTGGTACAACATAGAGCACAATATATCCTGTCTCCAAGAGGTACAACAATATGAAAACAATTGAAGGATGAAAAATGTTTTTGTTTTTTTTTAATTTTTTTTTTAAGCTATAAGAGACTTTTCTTTGCCTACTCCCTTCATTAACATTTAACAAATATGACTATTTTTTGGCAGCTGGACTCTAAGGAGCAGCTGAAAAAAGTAGCAGCCATCAAGTTATATAACTACAAGTTCAGCGATGATTTTGCCAATGCCATGGGAATTCCCGAGGACAGTCGGCACGATACAGGGGTCATCGCTCAGGAAATCAAGGAGGTTATCCCAGACGCTGTCAAAGAGGCGGGGGATGTTCCGCTGGAGAACGGAGAAGTTATCAAAGACTTCCTTGTTGTTAATAAGGTACGAACACCTACATACTTTTTGGTACGAACACCTACATACTTTTTGGTACGAACATATACATACTTTTTGGTACGAACACATACATATTCCTAGGTATGAACTCATAAATACTCACTGGTATGAACACATAAATACTCACTGGTATGAACACATAAATACTCATTGGAATGAACACATAAATACTCATTGGTATGAACACATACAGCTTGTAGGTATGAACAAATAAATACTCATAGGTATTTTACACATATATCCCGTTGGTATAAGCACATAAATACTCATTGGTTTGAACACATACATCTCATAGGTATGAACTCGTACATACTTGTAGGATTACTTCATTTAGGGATGGAGAAGATTCTTTGATTCTATATTAAGCATTTGTACAAAAGGGATGAAGTGATACAAGTATCTGCAATCACTTCTGTAACATAATATAATACAGTGTGATATGGTTTCTATAATATTTTATATTTATATCGACATTTTTGTACTCTCTTAAGAACTTTTTTTTAATTTTTAGGATTAAAGATTGAATTAAAAGAACTAATAAAACATCATCTCATAATTAAAAAATAATTTACTTTAGGATAAATCATAAGTATGTATATGTAACAGTTTTGTAAGTCCAGTGTATTTGTCCAATTTAAAGTAAGATACATGATAGTTTTGTGCATCAAAACTTAAGCACACAGTCTAAATAGAGTAAATTTCACTAATAATTTGTGAAATTCCATATCTAATGCAATTGCTTGGTACTACAGAGGAAATTTAAAAAAAAATATACAAGAAATGGATTATTATCCAATTTGACTAAATTTGAATTGTTTCATTGATTGCAGGACAAAATATACATGGAAAATGTTGGAGCTGTCAAAGAACTGTGCAAAGTGACAGGAAATTTAGAAGTTAGAATTGATGAACTGGAAAAAATGAACCAGAAATTATCAAAATTAAAGCGGTATGACAGTGTGAAGTCCACCGTCAGTACAAAATCAACATGTAGTGTTAGTACAATAGGGTACGTAATCAACCTTTATAACAAAAATTTTTAAAGAGAACCAGGTGAAAAGAATTTGCAAATTTTATTATTCTTAATTTGACAGATCATCATCACCCAAGAAATCATCACGAATTTGTAGTCATTCACATCAACATCCATATACATGTAAAAGCAGCCAGAAATACGCAGCCCAGCCACCTCAGAAAGGACACTGTAAAAAAGGTTACTGTAGAAACCGCTATGTCTGCTGGGGAACCATCATCAGCATCGTTATCACCTTCTGGTACATTTCAATTTAACTATAACTCTGAGATAGACTTTATATACAAGGAGAATCTTTCATTCAAGGTCACTTCTCTGATACTGATATGCTTGTTTAAAGATATTTAATAATTGCATCATGTGTACCATGAAAATCAAAAAGTTGAATTGGAAAAAACAAACTTTGTATTGATAAGAAAAATCTGCCCAATCTTCTGTCATCCAGGACAATTCAATAGTTGTTACAAAGCTTATCCTTACAGTGATATGTATTGTAACAATTAATGGTTTTAAGTATTCCATATGTTCCCTTTCAGTTTGGCATCTCTTATGATCTTGTTGATTCTGGAGCAGACCAAAGAACCAAAACACAATCCTCTAAGTCAGAATCTGGCTGGAAATAAGATGTAAGTGAATCTCACAGTTAACAAGGACCCAAATATAAAATCTCTGTTGCTTACAAAATAGTCCTATCAAGAGAATTGTGGTGGAGATTTATACATTATTATCCTTTACCTATATGACATCATGTTGACGGCCTTTTAATTATTTTTTTACAGCCCTTCTACTGATGATGTAGGAGGCAAAACTTCTGTAAAGCCATCAGGGACGACGTTGCCCAGTAAGACGAAGGCTCCAGACACAGGGATGAGTAAGTCGTCAACATGATTAATTTTTAAAAAATTTATTATATAAAATGTAAGAGACATGATTCTGTGATAGCTAGGCAGTTTGAAAAATTAATGTAAATGGACTGAAAACTACTTTAAATCGGTAATTTGTGGGAAATTTAGGTGTAAGATGCATTTGCATCTGATGATGTGTATGCTTTAAGCTGCATTAGTAATGCATGAATTTGTTGTCAATGAGTGTTCAGTAAGCTAGAGAAATTATTTTCCAAACATTTTCTTAAAGTAAATAAGATGCTTCATTTGCATAAAATGTTTTCCTTGCAAAAATTTCCCGCAGTCAATCATTTTCTAATAGAAAATTCCTTTCCTTTGCATCCATTCATGACATTCCATTATTATCACTCAATATAATTTTCCTCCCCCCAACACAGCAGGCACTCCTATCAAACTGGTTACCCACCTCCCACCCTACCCTTCCTGTGACTTTACCACACAGCTTTGTGAGAGAAAATGCTGCCCCCCTCCAGAACAAGAGGATGAACCCCAGACCCTTCCAGTAAATCCCGCTTATAGCATCTGTAAGTATAGTATTTTATACAATTTTTTTTATAAATTCTTTTTCACCAGTTTGGTCTACGATACCGCCTTATCCCCCTTGTGACCCTACTGCTTCACTTTGTGAGAGGCACTGTTGTCCCCCGCCACTGCCCTTTGATGAGGAAGTGGTCACCAGTATGATGGTGATCAGTGGCCATGAAGTCCAGACTAGTAAGTCGGGGGTTTCCCCTTGTCTATTCAACCTGCGGACCAAGAAAGTAAAAGAGAGTAAATGCTAAGCTCTATTAGACAAGTACAGTCAAACTTGTCATAGCGATCACCTTTATCCAGCAGTCACCTGTTCTATGCGGTCATTTTATTTCCTCCCAATGAATTTTCATATATAATGTAACTCTATTAAGCAGTCACCTGCGTAACGCGGTCAGCGGTCATCAAATTTCATGTAAAATCATCGTTTTACCTTGTATATAGTGGCCATTTTGTTCAATCACGTGACCAGATCTAGAGCCAGGTGACTCCCAATTACTGTCACTAATGTAAATAATTAGTCTAGTGTAGCGAGATCATCGAAAAAAATTGGCCTAATTAAAACCATTTAAAATATTGGATAATTTATTTATTCTTTTAACAAAACTCAAACAAGGGTGCTAATGAATGAAATAGTTATCAGGAAAACAAACTTATGAGAATCTTAGATTATAGAATTGGAATCTGATTTAAAAAATTTCTGAGTGATATTTTAAAAAAGAAACGCATTCTAATTTATCTATTAATGGCTACAATATTAAGGTGTTTCCTAATTATTAGTTCACGTTTGGCATGCCCAACTCCAATAGATGTTATTGTGTAAATGCATGTAGAAACCCTAATTAACTGTTTTGTATACACAATGTGTCCTGATTATCTCGTGATTTTCACCTATGTAAGACGACCGTTAGGATTAGTCACTCTTCACTGCTCACAACACCTGTGAATTTGATATCAATTTGTATTGTGCACTGCTTGGATCAACTAAGAGTACATATGACTTTTCTGTTTATTATGCAATGATTTATGTATTTTTAAACATACAATTGTTAAGTTTAATATGTAACTAAACATGTTTTTTTTAAGATGCAGTTTAGATAAAAATACATCATATTTAATTCATGACATTACGTGATAATTTCTTATAATAATGGAAAGTTTTGTAGTTGTTTGGACGGAGGATAATGCAATGCCCTATTAGACTCAATATATTTTTGTTGGAGTCATCAAATTTAGCTTGAACTTAATCTTGAGGCATACTATTTAAAATTTATTAAAAAAAAAAAAATGTTAGTGAGACCATTGATGTCTTATAAACATCTTTCTTAAATATTCTATGATGTAGTATTGTAAAACACAGAACTTACATAAATTGGAAAAGAATTTTTCTTGAAAAAGATGAACCTCTATTCAAAGGTCACCTCTCTTTAAAGGTCACTTTTAATGATTCCCGCAGGTGACTGCTTAATACAGGTTTGACTGTACATACACTTGCTGTTTTTAAGTCATATTGTTTACTTCATCTTTTCAATTTGCTGTATCAGATGTAATAATTTTTGTTTTATATTCAAAGTGTTTGATTTTTTGTACAAGGATTAATTTGACACCAGACTGTGTTTGTTTATTATAGTTACCCCTCCTGCACCCTCTATCATGCCACGGCCGACAACGGAGAGTCCGGAGGTTGTCATCAATGTAAGTCTCCTTCACTACAATCTAGCATTAATGTCATGTGCTTTGTTGATTTGTAGCTGCTTACTAATAAAGAACAAATTTCTTGGTTATATAGGTTAATATGTGGTGTATACATGTGATTTGGAAATGGGAAAAATCTTAATTGAAAAAAAAAATTAAAAATCCTAGAAAATTATCAGAAATTGACTTATTGCAGGGGTTTGTAATTCTTGCCTTATTTGCAGGGGTTTGCAAATCATAAATGGAACATTTATGTACTAAAATTTGACTATGAATAAAAACAAGAAAAATAAGTAAATTTTCAACTATTTTTTCCCTAGACATTAAGTCCAGACTTAATAAGTATGGGTTTGTAAATCTTGCTTTATTTGCAGGGTTTGCAAATCATAAATGGAACATATTTGTGCTAAAATTTGAATATGAATAAATACAAGAATAATAAGTAAATTTTCCTTTATTTTTTTTCCCTAGACATTAAGTCCAAAGACGGATGACCCTGAGTTGATCAACTTGATTAACAATAACGAGTCCAACATGATACCTGAGGTTAAACAACAGGATCAACCTGGTGATGTGGACTCCAACGCTCTAAAAGTGGTTCACTTCCGACAGCGCCGCAGTGTTCCACAAGGTAAGGTGGTTACAGCCAGGATTTGACATTAGATACCTAGTCTATTTAATGAGTGGGAACTCACTGAGAATTCTTTATGAACATTCATTAAGTTCAATCAAGCAAAGATTCATGAACTATGAACATAATTAAAGATTCAGAAGGTTGACTCTCTTTAACACACCAAAATAAATCATGTTGGTTTACATGGTATATATTCATAATATGAATATATAACCATGTACTGGAAAATGTACAGTATACTTTGAACATGAAAATTTGTGTGGGGGTGGGTGGAGGGGGGCTAATTATTACTAAATATGTGAGAAGAAATCATTAGTGGAAATATTTTTCATATGACTATAATTCATTTATAATTATATGTATCTTATTCAGCATTTACAATATATTAAGTAAACCCCCCACCCCACCCCTACATATTGTTAGTGCTGCTGAATTACCTATAACATTAATGCATAAATATCCATATTTACAGTCACTCATGTGTAATATTCATGCTTCATATATTTGTACTTTGCAGAAGACTTACACACAAATATCTTCATCAAGGAGATCAATGTAACAATTACAGAAGAGCATTGCACAGCCTGTACACCAACAAATAAAGTGTTCCGGCTCAAACTCAGCCAGTACTTCTCCTATGATTTGATCACCTTCAAGTTCCTGTAAGTTCTAACAAAAATTTGAATTTTGATTGATTTTTCAAAGAAATGGTAATTTGAGGGATTAAGGTTATTTCTGAATGCCAGGCATAACCATTTTGTGACTTAGTGAACTTGTTATAATTCTATCACATGAGTATAGGTGTATCATTAGTATCTCAGGCATATAATAGCAGCTCAGGTATATTGAGCAGGTCAGGATGTGTCATAACATGTCAGGCACATAGTAGTCTAGGCTTATCAAATAGCTCAGGCAATTCCAAGCAGCTCAGGTATATAGCAGATTTGAAATGTCATAGCAGCTCAGGCATATCATAGCAGGTCATGCATGTCTTAGCAGTTCAGCTACGTATGTATATAGCAGATTTTACATGTCATAGAAGCTCATGCATGTTTTAGCAGGTCATACTTGACATGTCATAGGTAAGTCATAGCAGTTCAGACATGCCATAGCATATTTCACTTGTCATAGTAACCCAGGCGTGTCATAGCAGCTCAGACATGTCTTAGCAATTCAGGGTTGCGATGGCAGTTCAGGCATGTCATACATGTAGCAGCTCTGCAGACTTGTTAAGCAGCTCAGATTTGTCTGAAACATGGAGTTCAATTGTCTTAATGACAGGAGAGATATTACATGTATTATAATATCATCTATTTAACAACTGCTGCATTTTATGTTTTCAAATGAAGATGGATACCAAAGTTTATATTGTGTCTTTTTATAAAAATGTAATTCAGGTGAAATTTATTCATACATGTGCATGCATGCTTTCTAAGTGATGGCTTATTGAGGTAAAGGTAAATAGATCTTAGTACTTTTACATTCATTTGATGTGTTGTATCAGCTTGTTAGATTGAATGTCCAAATTTGTTGCATTATACAATTGTAAGAAATATTCCAAACATCTATTAATTTCTTCATTAAATTTTCTTCATTAATAAAATGTTGAAATCTGTTTGTAGGACATCAGAGCAATCCTCAGCAACGCTTTGTTATAACCACACATCAAGGAACTGTAACCCAAATGTTCCTGGAGAAATGAGAGCAGGAGTACCAAACGAGGTCAGGAAAAAATAAATCTATTAATTTAATTATCATTTATACTTTATTACTGTATATTTAATGTAAGGTCATAATTTGGAGAGCAAATAAAATGTTTTTGTTGTGAAAATTTTAAATTCATGTATTCTTTCTTTTACAGTGGCAAATTCCCATTGGAAAGTATTTTAGCAGTGCGTTTAAATTTCGAGTGTCTCACAAGGTTTGTATTAGGTGTATTTTCATTTGATCTATGGCCAGTGATTTTTTATTTGCATATTTCATAAAGCAAATTGACCGCAATTTGCATTTACTTTCAGGCTGCTAAGCAGAATGTCTGCAAGAAACAGGCCAGTGAAAATGTAGAGTCCTTGGAATATGTTGAATATATCCTGTATTTTGATAGAACTTGTGAAAACATGGATTAAAGAAATGGATTGTGTCATCTAAGAAACTGCTTTATCATCAGTACTCGGCCATAATCTTGTTGCCATGGCCTTGACCTCATTCATAGCCTCATGTCAACCATTGATCTCTTGTGTACTGGTGAATGATCAAAGATGCATCACTTACTTTCATTTTCATATGTGCTTTACAGATTCGTTCTATTTTTAGGTTTTCCATTATTCATCATGCCTTGTTAACTTTATCAAAATATATATATATATATATACATATATATATCTCATTGTTCTTGTTATATATGTTATTTATTGTATATAATGACGCGTCTTCATCGATGTAGACTTTATTTTAATACCCTATCATCCATAGTGTATTTAATCCATCTGTGGAAGATGGATCAGACTAAATGGCAATATCACAGAAGGAAATTCTCATTTTGCACAGATTTACAGCAAAGGATATACTTAAGGACTTTGTTTGCAGTATTTTTATTTAGGCTTTACATAACTCTGTGTGCTTTGTGATGATCCACTCAATCTATGGGTGGGAAAAAAGCCTTGATTGCAATGAATTTTATATTTGTAATTATATTACTTCTTAACTAAGTGGATGGATCAATGAAATGAATTTTTTAGAAGAAAATCATTGTTTGACGATTGTCTCTGTATTTTTTTTCTTCTTTTTTTGAAGTGCTACACATTTTTTATCAGTATTTGTTTTACTCGGTCCATTTACTTGTCTGTTTATAGACATTCTTCGTAAATTATAATGACTTGAGATTTTCTAGAATTATGAGATTTCTAGAATTATGAGATTTTAAAAATGTTTTTAAATCAAAACTTGAGATGAATTTACATGCAATAAAATATAAACTTTTTATCAGACCATATAAAAAGTTTTGATGGTGATTTTAAGTTTATATGGTCTACTAGCCCAAGTGCAAATTGATGAAAATAAAATTCTGAAGGATTTTATTGATATTAAATAATATGATACTCCAAATCTTTCCAACAACAAATAGCATAATTAAAGAGAATATACTCGTTTTCAATGTTTATTGCCAAAGAGATTTTACATCAAGAACAATTCATCGGTGTAGACATCCTTGGTTTTTGTGGTTTTATTCATTGCCTCCCTTTGTTCAAGGGAGATTATATTTGCTGAAAAGACAGTGTTAGATGATGCTACTTCATTATTCTTTATAAGATGGTGTTATTACAATGTTATCTTCCAAAATAGGAATAAACATGCATTCCAAATAATATTTCTTTACTTATATTTTTTATGGACTTTGTTTTATTTTATTTTCTGACATTATTTTGTAGTTTATTGGACTATACTGCTCTTCTGTAAACAAGCATTCCAATTATCTACAGGTGCCTTGCTACACTGCAAATTCTCTACACTATGCATGTGATTTGACTTGTTAAAAGAAGAATATAATATGATATGCACAATTGTTTAATTTTGTCTATGTTAATTTTTGCATTTTCATTTGTATATATGTCTTTCAGTTGTGTAATTATCATCGCCTATTATATCAAACATTGTAGATGACCAGTTTTTGTCAAACAATCGCCATTTTCTTTGTCAGTATAACACTCTTGTAGTATTTTGTTCTGTTAGAGGTAGATTTATTATCAAGAACTATATATTTGATTCATTAAACTTGAACATTGCTGTTTACAGTGGACAGGAAGTTGTCAGAATAATTTTTTTAGGAGTTAAATTCCCTTTTTACAATTTTCCATATTAGTTTGTCAGTTTGCAAATGGTGGAAGACATTTAAGATTTATATATAAATATATATATAAATATATATTACTAATTAAAACTTACAGTTGATGTTAGAGCCCGAGATTACACTTACAGATCAAACTGCTGTTTTACTGGAGTGAATTGTTTATGATCTGGAAAACTTTACACATTTTGATAATGAATAATTCATATTTTGTAGGTATTTCATGGTCAAGTTTCATATTTTAATGTAAATCAGCCTATGAGAAAACAATAAAGTTCATAAAAATATCAGGAGTATATGTGTTCATCTTTGTTTTAGAGACTTGATATACACTCATTCTGGCTTTTTTCTTAATGTTTTCCATCCCTAATGGTGCTAATTCTCTATCCTTAAATGTCCATCATGTACATAATACTCTGATATTAATTTAAAGCATTTTACAGAAAGGGATTTAACAAGAGAAAGTTTCAAAAATGTTATTAACTAAGCAGTAATTAATCAAAGATTGCACTGAAGTCTATGGGGACAAGCGATTTTTTTTTTAATAAAAATTCAAATAAGAAGAATATCAATAAATACTGTGGTTGAAGGATGCATTAAAACATTAGATATAGAATGACAATTGAAAACAATTTTTTTTACCGGATAAGTTTTTTTTAAAAACAGAGGGAGATAACTCTTACCGAAATTCAAGGTCATAAATTAGGACACATATCCCAACCTTACATACTAATAGTAATAAATAGGAATTATATGTCTAAATGTACCGAGTATTCAACCCATACACATCTGTTATGTATTCAATTTCATTGAATCTGTTGCTATTAGGGATGGAATACCTTAACCTTACCCACATATCATATGAGAATACTTCAACAGGGTTGCACTCAAGATTGTGGCAGTAATAGCCTAGATGCTAGAGTAGATTACGTACCTTATGAATTAGTGCTAATTATCTCTACATAGCAGTTAGGTGTGTTGTTCAAGATCACAGTTCTACGAGATAATCAAGTGGGCACAGAATCTGAGGTCATTTGTAAAATGAAGGCTCAGATTATAGGTCATGAGTTACAAAGCCTGTAACAACTTGTACACATGAGCACAAAGAAGCAGCAGTTACGACATACTTAAACAATAAAATACTTCCTTTATACTGGGATGGACAGTTGCAACATTGTAGAAAAAAGTGCACCAACACTGCTCATGATACGCCCATCAAATATTGTTTATCATATCAAACAGACAAGGGTGTATAGAAGAAAATCATGTCAACCTTGGTAATGATTTCAAAGGGTTTTTCCCATTCTTAATGTGTGATGGGCATTTCCTATGGTGTAGTTATATCATAGTGTAAAATTGACCCTCTGATATATTTTCTATTTTTAGTATAAATTTAGTATAAATTTATTATCAATTTCAAATTATTTTTATTTCATTAATTTTTATTTACCAGTTGGTATTTTTATTTACTGCAATAAAATTCATGGCTTTGGATTTAGAAGAAATAATAACTTGAGGCCCTTTGTCAGTTTTCTTGAGAAAAGTTGTGAAATCAATTAGTGTCATCCTTTCGTGTAAAATCTGTGCTTTTCTTAGTTTTCCGCAAATGGAACTTTGTTTTCTTAATTACTTAAATTCTATTTTGCCGTAATGCCCTATTGTTAATCTTCCGTTTGATGTCGAGTATGAGTCGTTTTAGATTAACGCCCTTTTGTAATAATTAGTGGCAAGAATAACTCAACACCTGGACAGGGGACGCTATCGGGTTTTTGTCCGATCACTTTTGCGACGGACATTCACGAATAAACAGCTTTAATTTTAAGACTGTCTCCTGTCCTGTTTTTCAGGTAATGTAGATTTACTTTGTACTTTGTATTTTCCTTTATTTTCATTTTTATATTTTGTCTAATAGTTCATGTTGATAAACTAGTACATGTTAGTAAAAATCTCATACTTACAAAATGTTATTTTTCACAAATCTGAAGTTAAACATATGTTGTATTTAATGTTTGAAAGTATGTGTCAGGAAACCAAATTACATGTATAAAGTGAAGTTTTAGTATTAGAATAATAGAGTTTTTCGAAAGAAGTCATTTTGTCGAATTTACAGTGTTTTGGACTTTCCGGATATTTAGCATCTATTTTGTACTGGTTTTCTATTTAGTATTCAAAACATTGTTGTACAAGTAAACGCACAGTCGATTTTACTGTTCTACTCTATTAATTGTTTGTAAAAAGGAAAAATGCTGAAAGTATCTATGTAAGTAAACATGTTCTTATGATGCATAACTATTATACATGCTGTAGGTGTTGATTGTTTGTAAAATCATGTGCAAGACTAGTAGGATGAAGCTTAGTACATGTGCACTTGTAGTCAATGACCGAATATGGTAAATGTACTAGGTTCTTCTGTAAATGTGTTTATTTAGTAGATTAGGGTTTCTTTGTATGTTTGTCCATTAGGACCCCCCCCCCCTTTTGTATGACCGGAAGTCAGAATCTCTATACAGGAAGTAGACTCATTGTAAACAATAACATGTGAATTTTCTATTTTTGGTCTATTCCTTTCATACCCCTCTCATAGCCAAGTAAATGTTTTACAAGCTAATTCTCCCAATTGATATTAAATATATATTTTTATTTTAACTCATTTATTTTTATAATGAAGATATTCAGTAGACATGTTATAATACCTGTAATGAATTGTGTGTGCATGAGATGATGTTTAATTAACACATGTTCTTATTTGTGGCATTATCTCACACTTTCATTTTAATTATACAGAGTATCATTGTTTTTATATCTTTTATTATGATTGTAAATGATCACTTTTGCGACGGACATTCACGAATAAACAGCTTTAATTTTAAGACTGTCTCCTGTCCTGTTTTTCAGGTTTAGAAATCTTAGTTATCACTACAGTCCCCAAAACACGGTGATAAGTTGGTGCAGACATCCTAATAGTCCCGGATGAAAGAGAATAGACCACAGAACTACAACCTGAGGCCGCGGAGCCCAAGCTTCATTAATACATCGAAGTCATCAGAGACAGAACAAGAACCTACCAACACAGAGTCTACTGTCGCTGAGTCCCAGCATCAACAGACAACTACGTCAGACAACGCTGCTGGAATTCTTATTGAAACAGGGGCATATCATTCAACAGAGGAAGCAGATGATCAGCAAGTGAGTGATGACCTACCTTTAACACCATCATCAACTCAACCTTCTGAGGAATCACTTAACCATCATCAAGACATCATAACAGAATCTTCCGAGGAATCTCAGAATCCTCATCACAGTGTTGAACAATTCAACAACAGCATACAAGCTGACATTCCTGAAGAAAATATAACTCCTCTTCAACCTACCATTATGACGACCTCTCAGCCAAACAAGTTTAACGGAAGTGAGTCACCATGCATTTGGCTATCAAAATTAACTGCATGGCAGAAATTTAACAAACTCACAGACAATGCAGTGCTGGAATACATTCCCTGCTTGCTGGACGGAAGTGCAGGAACCTGGTTCCAGACCCTAAACCCTGCTCAATACCAGACTTTGCAAGGATTTAAAGACCTTCTAAGTGAGAGATACAAGCCAGCATCATACAAGATGGCCATGCTTGGCATTAAGCAAGAATCTGGAGAAACTTGCGAGAAATACCTTGAAAGAGCTGAGCGCCTTGCCCTGGCACACCATGATCTTGATGAGGCCTACAAGGTGCAATTCATTGCAAACGGCTTGATTAGCAACATCAGAGGAAGAGTTCTTGCCAGAGAACCCCAAACATTTCAAGCTCTTCGCAGAGACATTTCCTTAGTTCAATTAGAACTTGGTTGTGATCAACAGGTGTCATTTGTGACGAACAATTCATCATTTGATTTAAGTGAATTGACAAAATCAATTAACTCACATATTGAACAAACAGTTACTGCACAAATCAGTGCGTTAGCTGATCAACTCCATGAAAGACCTAGGTACTCCTACCGAGAGGAATGCCCAGCAGTTAACCATGCACATTCTTGTTGTGATCACCACAGAGATCCACCTCGCTGTGACCATTATCGGGATCATTCCAGAGAACGTCACCATGGTTACGACACACGCTACAGGGATCATTCGAGAGAGCGTCAACACAGTCAGGACTCTCGTTACAGAGATCAGTCTAGAGACCGCACACATTACCGTGACAGTTCCAGAGAGCGTGAGCCAAGTCAACAGTACCACAACGAGGACAGGTCCAGAAAGTCCAGACATCACGACTCCCAAGGATCGAGGAACTGGAACCGACGTGACCAGACCCCCAAACGTCACCACGATGAAAGAAGAGAGTGTGTGGGTGGAAGTCAGAAGTGCAGAGGTTGTGGTGGTAAGTCATGCCCAGATAGAAAAAAATGCCCAGCCTTTAACTCTCAGTGCAGTAATTGTAACAATTTTCACCACTACAGCTCAGTGTGCACAAAACCTAAAACACAAGCTAAGCACTATCATAGACAAACACCTTCTAGTAGACAAAACACTAATACTAAAAGATAGGGATTCGTGCCTGTCCCCAAAAAGGATAGGCAACACTGTACTAAACATCAATCAACTTCCCCAGCATCCTCAGTTCACTACGAACCTTCAACTAACAAATCTTTGTCTAGTGCTAACAAAATTCAAAAAGCTAATTTCTCAAAACACCAAGCAACAACTAACCCTTCTTTGCCCAGTAGTGCTAACAAACGTCTAAAACACCATTCAGCTAAAACAAAAGCAGCAACATCAGCTAGAAGTGTCAATTTAATTATGCCAGTGGAAAAGAACACAGTAAGCATTTCAGTTTTTGGAATTCCAATCAAAGCATTAGTTGACACAGGAGCCAGCATTTCCTGTTTAAGTGCTCACCTTTTGCCAAAACTTGGTCTGAACCATAAGGAACTAGAACCATCTGACATTAGAGATGCTGTCGCAGTCGGTGGCGAACGACATGCTAGCCTTGGTGCTATAACCCTCCCAGTGTCATTCAATGGACCAATCATACCCCAAAGATTCCATGTCTTCAGATCATTTCATCAACCACTTATTCTTGGACTGGATTTCCTACAAGCCAACGATGGAATTTTCAACACAGAAAACAACACTCTTTATGTGCGCGACTCTGAAAGTACAACATATGCAATTGATACAAATACAGGATGTGCTAAAGTGTCCAGATACACGATCTTACCAAAACATTCTGTGACTTCACTACAAGTGTTTGTGTCGAACGTGCCTAAAAATTCATGTGTACTATTGGAACCCATTTCAAAACTACCATCCCTGAAACTCGCTGGTGCAAAATCACTGGTGGACACTAAAAACAACAAAGCCTTCATTCAAATTATGAATCCAACTAACAAAACCATCAGACTCAAAGCAACTACTGTGATTGCAACTGCAGCTGTTGTTGATCCTGACACAGTGTTCACCATGGATACCCCCAGGCAAAAGAAAGTGTCAACAATAAACACTGCTCAAGAACCAATCAACATCAACCTAGACCATGCAGACCTACAAGAAGATCAGAAACAGTTACTCTTGACATTCTTAAACAAACACAGATCTGTTTTCGCCACAAATCTTCAAGAACTAGGTCAAGCCAAAACCCAACCACATCGCATAGAAACAGGTGATGCCTTACCAATTAGACAACGGTTTTACAGACAATCACCCCAAACAAATGCGGAAATGAATCGCCAACTACAAGAAATGTTAGATTCAGATATTATTGAAGAATCAGACTCCATGTGGCAGAGCCCTGTAGTAATGGTGAAGAAGAAGAATGGCCAACTACGGTTTGCTGTGGATTACCGGAAACTCAATGCTGTCACCAAGCAGTTTACCTTCCCCCTGCCTAGATTAGAGGATGTGTTTGACACAATTGGTACCACACAAGCCAAATTCTTCTCAACATTGGACCTTGCTTCAGGATTCTGGCAAATACCCATGGATGATGAGACCAAACATAAGTCAGCATTTGTTACCCCTACTGGTGTGTACCAATGGAAGAGAATGCCATTCGGTCTAGTAAACGCACCTGCCAGCTTCCAGGCACTGATGACCCATGTTCTACGTGGACTTAATTGGAAAACATGCCTTGTGTATGTGGACGACATTCTGGTCTTTTCCAATTCCTTCACAGATCATTTAAAACACCTTGATGAAATCTTCAGTCGCCTCCAATCAGCCGGCCTAACCCTTAAACCCAGTAAATGCTACTTTGCACTTCCAGAAGTTAAATACCTTGGACATATTTTGACAAAAGATGGCATCAAAGTAGATTTGTCAAAAACAGATGCTGTTCAGTCCTTTCCAACTCCAAAGAACCAAAAGGAACTAAGATCATTCCTAGGACTATGTAACTATTATCGGAGATTTGTAAAAGGATACAGCAAAATCACAAGTCCACTATCAAGTTTGCTGTCCAAAGATAAGGAATTTACATGGACTCAAGAATGCCAAAATGCCTTTGAAAAGCTCAAAACCTTGTTAACAACACCACCTGTCTTGGCCTATCCAGACCACACACGTCCATTCTCACTAACAACAGATGCTTCCGGCACAGCCATAGGCTATATCCTTGGACAACGTGACAAATATGGAAAGGACCGAGTCATAGCATATGGTGGACGATCATTAAACAAACATGAAAGAAAATACCCTATATCTGAACGCGAAGGACTAGCCATCATTGAGGGAATAAAGACTTTCCATGTTTACTTAGCAGGAAGACCCTTTAAAATCTTTACAGATCACGCAGCACTCAAATGGCTACAAAATGTGAAACAGTCAACAGGTCGTTTAGCTCGATGGGCAGTACTACTTCAAGGATATTCCTATGAAATATTATTCAAAGCTGGAAAGAAAAATGAAGTAGCTGATGCTTTGTCCCGCCGTCCATATCTTGACACAACAGTTGCAATGGAGGACCCAGAGGACATTATCCCATCACCAGATGTGCAGTGCTTCACCCCTGTAAAGGAAGAAAAATGTACGCAAGCAACATTTTTCTATGCTGACCATCAGCAACCATTCCGTAAGACCATGGAAACAGAAACAATATACCCCGTGGACACAACTTCTATTGGTGATCTTCAACAGAGCTGTCCAGATTTCAAAGCTTTGTACAACTATTTCGTAGATAAGGATCTACCAGAGGACAAGAAATGCCGAGATCGACTCCTCAGCGAATCAAATTTTTATGTATTTCTTGATGGTGTCCTTTACCACTATTACCAGCCAAGGTCCAAAAGGGCACGTCATCCAAACAACCACCTCAAACAACTGGCAGTACCCCGTTGTCTCAGAGAAGATGTAATACGGTCATACCATGATAGTCTTGCAGGAGGTGCACATCTTGGATTTGAACGTACATACCGTGCCATCCAGTTAAAATATTATTGGCCTGCTATGTATCAAAATATAGCAGATTATGTCAGATCCTGCAGAGAATGTCAATTGTCCAAAAGACCAACACATCATGCTCCAGCACCACTCACACCAATGCCAATTGAAGACAGATTTTCCCGAATCCACATGGACATTCTTGGCCCACTTACCAAAACAACAGAAGGACATAAATATATACTTCTAGTTGTGGATTCTTTCAGCAAATGGCCAGAGGCTTTTCCATTAAGAACCCAGGATTCCACTGAGATAGCCAAAGTACTTTTTAAGGAAATATTCTGTCGTTATGGTGCACCATATACCATCGTCACAGACCGCGGACAAAATTTTATGAGCAAGCTTGTAACAGCTGTCTGCCAGATTTTCCAAGTAACGAGACATTTCACCAGCTCATATCATCCCCAAACAAACGCCACATGTGAACGGATGAACAGTACCATTGCACAATGTCTACGTACCTACGTTAATCAACATCAAACAAACTGGCACGACATTTTACCTGGTATCCTGATGGCAATCCGAATGAGCCCATCCACCCAATCATCGGATCTTGCCCCGTACCAAATTCTGTTTGGAAAAGAAATGTATCTTCCATTTGACACCTCTCTGATACCTAAAGATGGAATGAACCAGGATGCCAAAACTCATGTCACTAACCTGATGAAACACCTTAAATTAGTGCGTGAGATTGCAACCCAGAACATTCAGCATGCTCGTCAAAAACAAAAAGAGCAATATGACAAGACCTCGAAGGAACCTAACTTCTCTGTTGGACAAAGTGTCTTACTGCATAAACCCCATGTACCAAAGGGACTTTCCCCTAAACTACACAATCCATGGGATGGACCTTATTACATCACTGCTGAATGTCCAAATAACACGTACAGTCTCCGGAAATGTTCAAATAACAAGGTAGTGAAATCTCGGATCCATGCCAATCGACTGAAACACTTTGAGAATCCAGATTTTCGCAAAGTACTCAATCCACCACCTTTAACAGATCCTATAGATGATTCTCATCTGCCACCAGAGCAATGCAACTCGCAACCAATTGAAAATGAAGAGCAGGAAAGAGCACAAATCCCAGTGGAACCTCACACTGAACCACAGCATAATGATGCACAGACTACAAATGATCAGTCCACAACTCCTAATTTGGCAGCACCTCAAACTGATGATCAACATGTACCACCGAACCCTCAAACTCAACAAACAATGCATAATACTCCAGAAAGACAAGTGGATGCTGACCAACCAACAAATGATAGTCATGGATATGTTGAAAAACTGATGCAATACAAACTTGTCAATGGAAAGAAATACTTCCTAGTAAAATGGCAAGGAAGCAGTGTTAAAACCTGGGAACCAGAAGAACACATCAATGATGAACTTATCCGGCAGTATCACATCACCAGGACTCAAATGGGACGGGCGCGCAAGCGCAGACGCAGGACCAGATCATGTTTTTACTAGATTCCAAACTTTTCCTGTCTACTCCACTTAACCCTTAATTCTTATTCTTAAACCCCTTTCCTGTGTACACTGTATAAGTTTATGTTGAAATTTTAATGATTTCTCGAAATCATTAATTTAGTGCTTCTCAGTAATGGTACCTACTGATACTGACATAACTGTACACTGTGCGCAATCTTTACCCTACCTTCTTTCCTTCTTTTTAGTGTGTCGTGGACAAGGAAAGTACCATGGATGGAATAACTACTATGGACCGAAAAAGAGCTTTGGACCGTCTCATAACACTACTATGTTTATCATCAGTTGCCTCTGTCTCACCTCAGTGTGTGCAACAGATACTTCAAACCAATATATCCAAAGAATCAACTATGGAGTTGTCTTTGAAAAGACCAACGACCTATACCTTGGCCAGGAACATTGGTTACACACGTTCCAAATACCACTGCCAAAGAAGATTCATCTGCCTGAGCTGTACTGCACTATGCCTCATTGTAAAACGGCCGGCCACATAGTCAAATCACTTAACTCATTACGAATGCAGTGTATGGCTAGTGTAAACTCCACCGTGCATCACATACATGAACTTATCCCAACAAGAGAACTTCCTGCAGCCAAGAAATATATTGGATCGTCGAGATCAAAAAGAGGTCTTTTTGATTTCATTGGAGAAATTTCAAAATCACTTTTTGGAACTGCAACGTCTGACGATATTGCTACTCTCCAGCGCCACATGCAAGTATTGAACAACAACAATGTGAAACTCGCAAAAGCCATGGCCCATCAGGATCAACATCTGTCATCCTTTATCAATGCAGTAGACAAAAGATTTACAAATGTCCTAGCAGCTGTACAAAAGAATCATCAGGATGCTGTTGCTATTTCCAATTTAGCACAGGCATCAATGGATGCCCTGGATCACGAGTTCCTCATCATGAGTCAACTCATCATTAAACAGACGAATGTCTCAGAACAATTAGAAAAGGAGCTTGAACATATTAAGTTAGCAATACATGACTTGGTGAAAGGCAAGCTGTCTCCATTCCTGTTGTCACCACATGTTTTAAGGTCATCTTTAAACCAAGTCCAAAACATCATCACAGAGAAATTCCCACAATTTCAAGTTTCCAACAAGGACCCACTGTTTTATTACTCCTTTGGGGAATTCCTGTTTACCAGACAACATTCTCATTTATACCTGACCGTGAAAATACCAATATCCTCCTTCCATCTACCCATTTCAGTGTACAAGGTGATTACTTATCCGGTACCTGTCAACTCTAGTTCCAATCATGCTACTCAGCTAATGAACATGCCGCCCTACTTTTTGAATACAGAGGACAATCAACATTATGCCACCATTACGTCACAACAGTTGGCACAGTGCAAAGGATCAACAACTCTCTATTGCCATTTCAACATTGCACTGACAGCCTCGGCATCTCCAAGTTGTTTGTCAGCAGTCTTCTTTAATCACAAAGAAGCAGTAAGCAAAATATGTGACTTTCGTTTCTTGACCAACATGCTTCCCACGGCCATGTACGAACTGTCACCCTCACATCTACTTCTGTACCGAACAACAATGATTGCATTAGATTGCGCAAATGGTCAACGAATTCTTAAGGGCTGTCCTTTTTGTGTTGTGAAGATACCATGCCTTTGTTCAGTAACAAGCAACGACTTGTATCTGCCACCACGTATGGGCAAATGCAACAACAATACTGATAAGGTTACCATCCTCCATCCAATCAATCTAGCCCTGCTCCAGCAATTCTTCGACAAGGATGCCCACTCAACTATATTTGGAGACACCATCTTTGAAGAATTTGTTCACATCAAATTGCCAAATTTTCAAATCTTCAACCATTCATTTTCCCAGTATTTGGCCAATGACAAACAACAACATCTAAGCCTCAAGCGCATTGCGAAAGCTGTTCGACGTGATGGTAAAGTGTTTAATAACCTTGCGGAATCTATGATCGCAGGCCAGGTGGAATTTGCGGTCGACAAATGGCCAGACACAAGTGGTATTTTAGCCATCATTGCAACATCCGTTGCATTCTTTGGCTTCATATTCAGCATCTGGTCATGTTACAAAATTCGAACTGTCCTGCTTCCATTGTTACTGCTACATCAGGCCCACTCAACAACGGCTTCTACACTTAAACCAACCTTATCGTTCATCTACCATGAGGCACAAGAGAACACACCACCGCCCAGCATAAATGAGCATATTTATGCCTCGTTCACCACTCCCTGGCCATATGTTTCCATATCAGTATTGACAACATTCTTCGTATTGGCATGCATCGCCAACCTCTTTCGAAAATTCCAACGATCGCACAGAACAGCCTTACATTTGGAACTCACTACTGGACCAACATGTGAGCTCTTTACGCTGGTGACACTACCGCTGTGTCCACATAATTGGACAATACAGACCCCTGAGGACATTTCTTCAGTGAATATTACCACCTCGTATTTTGTCCTCCATTACCTACACATTCAGTGCACTAACTTCTCGGTCACTAACAAACATACTAACCGCTCAATGGACGTACCAACAACCATTTTAATATCACCTTTTACAGCTTGGAAAATTCGTAACATTCTTAAGCATCCCTACACAGCTTATTTTCTTTTGTCACATCACAACTATTTTCAAATACTGTAAGATTTTTTTCCTTTTGGGCATGACTTACTTTAAGTGTGTGAGTGAGATACATTATGTTTTGAGTTTGTTCAGTTGGTATATCTACCACATGCTTTGTACATAACTATTTTTTTTAAGTGTTTGTTCAGACATTGAGTCACCATACATTGGTGTGAATAATTTTTTTTTGTGTCTCATAGATTGCAAACTTTTGTTTAGTGTATATATACAAGTCTTTTAAAATTTTTTTGATACATTACTTTTATTATCTACGAGCTTGCCACTTATGTAGGATATTTTCATTTTTATCTTTGAGGACAAAGATTTTTCTGACCAAGAGGGAATTATCATAGTGTAAAATTGACCCTCTGATATATTTTCTATTTTTAGTATAAATTTAGTATAAATTTATTATCAATTTCAAATTATTTTTATTTCATTAATTTTTATTTACCAGTTGGTATTTTTATTTACTGCAATAAAATTCATGGCTTTGGATTTAGAAGAAATAATAACTTGAGGCCCTTTGTCAGTTTTCTTGAGAAAAGTTGTGAAATCAATTAGTGTCATCCTTTCGTGTAAAATCTGTGCTTTTCTTAGTTTTCCGCAAATGGAACTTTGTTTTCTTAATTACTTAAATTCTATTTTGCCGTAATGCCCTATTGTTAATCTTCCGTTTGATGTCGAGTATGAGTCGTTTTAGATTAACGCCCTTTTGTAATAATTAGTGGCAAGAATAACTCAACACCTGGACAGGGGACGCTATCGGGTTTTTGTCCGATCACTTTTGCGACGGACATTCACGAATAAACAGCTTTAATTTTAAGACTGTCTCCTGTCCTGTTTTTCAGGTAATGTAGATTTACTTTGTACTTTGTATTTTCCTTTATTTTCATTTTTATATTTTGTCTAATAGTTCATGTTGATAAACTAGTACATGTTAGTAAAAATCTCATACTTACAAAATGTTATTTTTCACAAATCTGAAGTTAAACATATGTTGTATTTAATGTTTGAAAGTATGTGTCAGGAAACCAAATTACATGTATAAAGTGAAGTTTTAGTATTAGAATAATAGAGTTTTTCGAAAGAAGTCATTTTGTCGAATTTACAGTGTTTTGGACTTTCCGGATATTTAGCATCTATTTTGTACTGGTTTTCTATTTAGTATTCAAAACATTGTTGTACAAGTAAACGCACAGTCGATTTTACTGTTCTACTCTATTAATTGTTTGTAAAAAGGAAAAATGCTGAAAGTATCTATGTAAGTAAACATGTTCTTATGATGCATAACTATTATACATGCTGTAGGTGTTGATTGTTTGTAAAATCATGTGCAAGACTAGTAGGATGAAGCTTAGTACATGTGCACTTGTAGTCAATGACCGAATATGGTAAATGTACTAGGTTCTTCTGTAAATGTGTTTATTTAGTAGATTAGGGTTTCTTTGTATGTTTGTCCATTAGGACCCCCCCCCCTTTTGTATGACCGGAAGTCAGAATCTCTATACAGGAAGTAGACTCATTGTAAACAATAACATGTGAATTTTCTATTTTTGGTCTATTCCTTTCATACCCCTCTCATAGCCAAGTAAATGTTTTACAAGCTAATTCTCCCAATTGATATTAAATATATATTTTTATTTTAACTCATTTATTTTTATAATGAAGATATTCAGTAGACATGTTATAATACCTGTAATGAATTGTGTGTGCATGAGATGATGTTTAATTAACACATGTTCTTATTTGTGGCATTATCTCACACTTTCATTTTAATTATACAGAGTATCATTGTTTTTATATCTTTTATTATGATTGTAAATGATCACTTTTGCGACGGACATTCACGAATAAACAGCTTTAATTTTAAGACTGTCTCCTGTCCTGTTTTTCAGGTTTAGAAATCTTAGTTATCACTACAGTCCCCAAAACACGGTGATAGTTATTTAAAATTAGAGCAAATACAATGTAATACATCATGTATTTCTCAAGTGGTTGTGTTCGAGTTTAACAAATGCCTATCTGCAGCTTTGTTCATCGTATTTTTATGAACAATGCCACAGCATAATAAAACATCAAAAAACTAAGCATTCTTCTTTAAAAACTGCCATTTATTGTGACTTAACTCTATGTAATTTGGTTGTTGAAAAATGAAAATTATTATAATAGAAATATTACAGTTGAACTTCAGTATCTCGATACTATGGATATGTCCAAGTGATTTGGAAGTCCCAACCACTTATCCTTTAAATATTTTACCCTCAATATCTCGAATCCTCATATCTTGAAGTTTTTCACAGTCCCATTGAGTTTGAGATAACGAGGTTTTACTGTATAATATACAATATCAAATTAAATTTAATAGCTTTATACCAAATTAATTTTGAACAACAAGGACTATTTCAATTTGACAGTTGCAATCAATTGCAATTAAGAGGCCAGATTCCTCTGCCCAGTATTCCCAAGAGATGTAAATAACACCTGCTTGATCAGAGATGACTGAGACAGTCTTCTAACACTAAACTCATTAATTAATCCCTAAACTGAAGGAATGATACTTCACTTTTTAGACATTCGAAGAAGCTTTCATTTTGTTGTCCTCTATTCTAGATCCGATCGTATTTAACTTATGAAAACTATGAAAGTATGTTTTGTATTATACATAAAGCATTATTGTACAATTCATTAACACCTTACTCAAAACAAAATACATGTAATTTAGTAGATCTATAAGATAAGAAAGTGGTGAAAGAAATCAGGCGATCGAAATTGATCGCTAGTAAAATAAACAGGGATAATTCCAAACTTTATTAATCACAGTACTTCTTTTTATGAAATCTGAAAAACACCGAATATTCGAATCTTAAATTCATATTTGAATATCAACTACTCGAATGAATATTCGAATGTTCGAATATTCGTTGCCATCCCTAATATATATATATATATATATATATATATATATATATATATATATATATATATATATATATATATATATGTGTGTGTGTGTGTGTGTGTAACAAACTAAATTTTGCCCTTAAGATACCCCTATCGTATGATAATAGATATTGGTCTTTATCCTGTGGGGAGCCCCTCGGTTAGCAATTTTATCTACTTGAGAGCTCGTGTTCGGGTAGTACCCGGGAAGTTACAGCCACGATTAGACCTGTTTGGCTTGTTCTGAAGTAGCCGGGGTGGGTGCTCAAAAGTACATCAGGTATTTACGGGATTGAAAATGTAATTTGTAAAATATGTTTATATATAGTTAGAATCTACATATTTAGTATGGTTGTTTTTTTTTTTTACTATTTTTCCCCAGGGTCCTATTTCCTCGGGCTCTCGTCCCGTTTCTAAAATAACACAGGTCTTGGGCGGGGTACTTAAATTCCATTGATACAATAGCCAGTCCAGGGCGAGAGGGAGAGTCTTGGTTATGCATTTACAACAGCACATGTGAGAGAGAGTCAGATACGATAGCCCTGACGGACAACTCGGGACCAGCATCTATAAAGTTATGTGTTCAAAAGAATTCCACTCTTTGAAAATTATATTGATTAAACCAAAATATAATCCACACAGCATTGTGAAAGTTTAGGAAACAGTGATTTATGTGTTATTTGTGAATTTATATTCAATGTTTCATTTGTGAAAATTACGTATGAGGAAATTCAACACCAAAATTCTGAAAATGTTAAGCAGAGGTGCTGTGATTAGTTAACCCTACTTTCCAGGACATTTCTTAGGACGGTACGCAGACAGACATTTCATTTCTATTATTTTTAATTATTTTGTTGTAAAAAGTTATTTTTGTTTTGTTTATTAAATTTTGTTAAAATTTCAGTTTGTTGTTTCCTTGATTTATTCGGGTTCTAAAGGTGTATAACTCACATCTCAACAATATATATATATATATATATATATATATATATATATATATATATATATATATATATATATAGTTGAACTTGTATCTCGAACATGGATATCTTGAATACCATTGATATTGGGAAGTCCTAACCACGTATTTTTTAAGTATTTTACCCTCTATATCTTGAACCCTCGGATATCTTTTTTCCTCCCACCGACTTCGAGATAACGAGCTTTGACTGTATATATATTTATTTATTTCACCTTAATTAAAGGTCACAGAGATCCTTACAGCATTGTATGTATGATGCGATACACCTACCTAAGATGAATTAATTGACCAAGTTTGATGATTCTTAAACTAATAATTTTCTAAATAAGAGCCAGACAGAATTTTGCCATAGTTGGCCATATCGCCTTTATTAAAGTTACAGCGACCTACTTTAAGGAGGGATTCTTGTCTGGTTTCTTACTAGACGAAATATTCCAAGTATATTTGCTTGTATGTCTTATAAAATTAGCTGTAATGTATTTAAAAGATCATATTTTTCTTTACTCATCATGATATTACAATTTTAAATAGAAATGGTAAACTGAGTTTGAAATCCATAAGGGACTATATTTTTGGCGTAACTACGGCGTATGAAAATATCTCCTTTTCTGCCTATCAAAATCACTTACAGAACATTACATGTTGTTAATTTTTTTAAACAATCAAAGACTTGAAGAAATTTTGATATGTAACTAAAATTATAAATAATGCCCTAAAGTTTTAAAACATAGCGAATAAAAATGATTTTCTAAACAAACTACAATCTTGTTAGCTTTGGAAAGCCTCCAACTTTAAAACAGATTTGAGCAAAAAATCAGTAAAAAGTGTGTTTTCTCTCTTATTAAACGGTCAAAGCTTTTTGTTTTTGTATCATTTTGAATATTTATGTGACTACTTTACCATAGGTAAAAATAAGAAATATTTCAATATAAGAAGTAACTAATCTATACTACTATATTCAAATAATAGACTCGAATTTTTGGCCTTTAGTATCGATAAATCGGAAGAATACTGTCTTTTGTTTTATGTATTTTAAACATCATTGGTACTTGAAGATTACCAATTTGTTTTTATTTTTTCTCAATTAAGCTTCGCTAATTAATAATCAACGAAAATTCCTCAAAAAATTCCGGAAATCATCTGGATTTTTTTGGATTTTACAATCTTGCGCTTGGGCATTACCTTACATTCACGCTAAATCACGATGTTCAAATCAATCTCCCTTGCAGAGTTGTCGTGCGTTTCTCTCTCATACATATGAGCCGTTGGTGGAGAGTGTGTTCAAATCAGAGAAGACAAAAGTAATACTAAGTAGATATATATTTGTTATTGTATAATTTCTCTAATAAGAAATCAGTAATATATATGAAAAGAATATATAGCAAATTTCCAATGAAAATTTACACGTATTTGTCATAGGGGTCGGAACCGGGGGGGGGGGGGGGCTTAGCCCCCCTTTTTTTGCAAAGATAGACATAATATAGGCATTGAAAATTGGGGCTTACCTTTTTTCGTTGGTTTAGCCCCCTCCCCCCCCCAACTTTCAAATAGCCACCCCACTTTCAATTTGCCTCTGACGCCTATGTTTGTATTATCGTAATCGTTTCCGAGTTTATATCCATACAAATGTGATATTGTGGCCGTGGGTAATCATTCGCCATCTCGGAGACACATTTATTATATGTTATTTATATCTCTGGCCATCTCAACGGAGGCAAAAAGCTCATGATCGTAGGAGCAACATTAATGTAACTACCCGATTTATTTTATCCCTCCTTTTTTTTAATGCTTTTTTGAGGGGAACTGAAGGGGGGGGGGTGTTACAACTCCATGCAGTTAGAATCACTTAGTGAAGTAGGCATTCTTTTTCCGCCAAAAATTACAATAATAACTAATAATTTAATTTTGTTTGTATTCTAACCTCTGATTGGTTAATATCCAAAAAGGAACACAAATTATTTCTGTATAACCTGGTTTGGTATGGGGACACACCCCCTGACAACCAGCTGAATCATCTGTATCCATTCAATCCTCTCATTTCCAGTCCTCGGGATTCATGGAAAATTCCAGATTTAATGAATGTACCAAACAATAATTCGATCTTACCACATGTAAACAAACAACAAGGCTGCTAGGCCTATGTATCAGTTTTTACCTCCCCTCGCTTCCCATTACTTCCGGTACTTCCGTTACTAAGGTTGTATTATTGAGCAGCAAATTTGAACTAATAAAAAGCAACGAAATTTTACACCCATAGTTATTTAATGATTTTAAAATTAAATTATAAGGAATGATTCTAATTCTTGGCCAAATTATTCGCGTATAACCTGGTTTGGGTCAGTTTACGCTGTTTTATAATCCGCTTCGCGGATTATAAAGCGTAAACTGACCCAAACCAGGTTATACGCGAATAATTTGGCCAAGAATTAGAGTCATTCCTAAACTATATAAAAATTATAGACTCGAATTTTTGGCCTTTAATACCGATAAATCGGAAGAAAACTGTCTTTTGTTTTATGTATTTTAAACATCATTGGTACTTGAAGATTACCAATTTGTTTTTATTTTTTCTCAATTAAGCTTCTATTTTTATTACTTTTTCTATGGACTATAATTCAAGGATATTACATTAATTTTTATCAAAACAGACAGTCTTTTACAGATTATATACCTGTCTATTACCTGTGTATATATAAAGTATATGTATTAGCCGTGCTTAACTCTTTTATTGTTGAGGTCATATTTTGAACAAGTTGAGATCTGCAGTGTTAAAATTGTTACAAAAATTTTTACACCTTTACTTTAATAACTGATTGTGTAAAAATACCAGCTTAGCACATTTCTTCATTTTCATTACTTTGCTTGATATGTATCAGCAGTGTGCTCAACTCTTTGCTGTTGTCATATTTTCAATGAACATCCATAATTTCTTTTATTAAATTTTTTTGTAAGGGTTAAATTTATGTAAGCTCCGGCGTGTTTCGAACTCAAGACTTGATTTATAGCTAACTGGTGGTCAAACCCATTCTGCGCTACGCCGTTAAGCAACAATTTAAAAAAAAACAAAAGCAAAACAAAACAAACACCAAAAAAAAAAAAAAAAAACCAACCAGAATTATATTCACATTCATTGTTAATTTAAAAAATACCTTACAATATGAATGTGTCGATGTATCTATTTTGTAAATGTCCGATATGCACATGGATGCATTCAACCCGTGCACGCACGGGTCAAAGTCTAGTATATCCTTAAAAATTAAGAAAAACAGAGGAAATCCGAATTAGCCAATATCTATTTAAGTTAAATAATGTCAATTAATTTGGTAGAATCATCTGATAGACCCGATATGGTAACATCTTTTTGTGCAAAAAGAAAAACATTTTATCTTTTAAAATAGAAGTAGGCATCACATGATTAGCAACAGTAATTTTTTACTCTAAATGTCAAGAAAAAAGATAATGACCTTGACCTGACCTTGTGTCTAAAATAAAACGGTCAAATTTAATCTAATTGATACCATCACTTAGTGATATTGTCTTCTTGAATCTAAGAAAATTTCATTAATTTTTAAATAAAAGAAATATGAGTAGAATAAGAGAAGAATCCCTCCTTAAGTGTGCAACACTACTTCTACCCATGACGTATCAGCTGACAAAGTTTAATAATTCTAGGCCTCATAGTATTTAAGTTATGAGCTGCATGGACACACCAGACAGACAAATTGACATGAACGCCATACCATAATACGTCCTGTCTTAAGATGGGTGTATTAAAAAAATATAGTCAGTGTAGACAGGTAATGTGATTTTTTTCTGCAATGATTATGACTGTTCAGATGAAAGATCCTATGAAAAGTTGACCTTTGACATTTCTTTAAAAATCTTTCATACAGATGGCACCTTAAATTACTTAAGAAACAGTTAATTGGTTCAGAAAAACCACATTTGGTTTTCATATGAAATAAAGGAGAAAAAATATTTAGTGGATGTACATACAGGTATGCAATGTCATCTAAATCCTTGTAAAAGAAAAGATCAATTATTATTTGTGTCTTTAAATCCTTATTAATGACAAAATGTGTTTGTGAAACACTCATGCCCCCACTTGGCAGCTCATAGCGAGGGCTAAAGTTTCTCTAATGCAAGTCAAACTCCAAGGTCAAGGTCAAGAGATCAAAAATGTTGGTACCCAAAGAAAGGTCTTTTCACAAGGAAATACACCTATGAAACAGGAAAGCCTTAGCACCAACTGTTCAAAAGTTATGGCCAAGGTTAAAGTTTTTCTAAAGTAGGTCAAACTCCAATTCAAGGATAAAAGGTCAAAATTGTTGGTACCCAAAGGAAGGTCTCGTCACAAGGAATACAAATATGAAAAATGAAAGCCCTAGCACCAACTATTCAAAACTTATGGCCAAGGTTAAAGTTTTTCAAAAGTACATCAAACTGCAAGTTCAAGATGAAAGGATCAAAATAAATGATATCAAAGGGACGGTCTTGTCGCAAGGAATACACCTATGAAATATGAAAGCGTTAGCCATTCCAAAGTTATGGCAAAGGTTAAAGTTTTTCAAAAGTACATCAAACTTAAAGGTTATGGTCAAAATTGTTGGTCCTAAGGGAAGATCTTGTCAAAAGAAATACACATGTGAAGTATGAAATCCCTTGCACCAACAGTTCAAAAGTTATGACCATGGTTAAAGTTTGGTAAATATTTGCAAAAGTGGGTCAAACTCCAAGGCCAATGTCAAGAGGTCATATATGCAGATATGTTGGTACCCAAAGAAAGGACTTGTCACAAGGAATACACAAGTGAAACATGAAAGCCATAGCTCCATCCAATCAAAAGTTATTGGTAAGGTTAAAGTCTTTGCAGACAAACACATAAACAGACAAATGGACAGAGCAAAAAATATATGCCCTTCAATTATAGGGCATAAAAACAGTAGTCATTATTTTTGTGTCTCAGGTTTTGGTCTAACCCTTGATAATCTAGCACACCTTGAGGCCTTTGGTCATCAAAAATCAGCTGAGGCATGTGTAACAACACAGAAGCCAGTAACCATAAAATTTTTTCCACAATAAAATTTTGTTGGTTGATGGATTATTGTAATTTTACGTCCCTTGCATGATTACTTCACTCATGTAAAATGTCACAGGATGCAGTGAGGGGCTTCAAATTGAGACCTTTACTTGGCACTCATGGTCAATGAGCAGTGAGGGATCTTAGCATGCCAATGCCTCCCATGATACGGGGCCTCAGTTTTCATGTCTCATCAGAAGGACCCTCAAGTTCCACATCAAAGTGCCGTACATTTGGCAAAAGGAACAGTTACTACCTATTTTTTTTATCAGTTTAGGTTTGTGGTGGCAAAGGCATGACATGAACCCATAACCTTCTGATCATAGAGTGAGTGTTGGTATCCTTGTTGGTTGAAAAATCTTCGGACCTTTGATGTTTATTGCCAAATCTTGGTACAAGGTGACTATTTTCACAAAAACAATGTTTGTGAAAGACACATAATCTAAATCATTAGCCAATTTAAACGTTATCAGAAAAATGTGGTCATTTTCCTTGATGTTGCATTCAAATATTATCCAAACAGTTTAATAGGTTTATTTCTGTACAGTATACATATTATGTAAAAAAAAAAAAAGGTAATTGTCAATAACGAACGTACAGAACACTTTGGAATTTCTACAGGAAAATTACCTTTTATGCAACACCTGCTTTACATCAAATTGCATAAGCTACGTATCTTGTAAAAATGATGAAATCTTGTCATTTCAAGCTGCAACTAAAAAATTGGCCCGATATATTCTCGAGTTATATGACCAAGCTTAATCTAGCAGTGTTCTGTACATAAAGTACATGCATCTAGCACACTCCGACACCTAGGATTATAGGACTGTCAGTTGATGTATCTTTAAGCCAACAGCTATAAATACTTACCTTTTTAGTCACATCTGTAATATTTCAGGTGACAATTTCTTCTCCCTTCAGCCTTTTATATTTATGACAGACCTTGTACAAACCCACAAAACAAAACAACAAAATAATTTTACTGGTGTTTTGATGCTGTATTTGCATAAAAACATTCTATGCCGTACACAGTATCATAAGTATCAAATATCACAAATTGCATTTATACAAAATGGAGAAATAAATACATTGATAACAGAGCTACAGATTGCAGTGAGAAGCAGTCTCAGTAGTACCACACATTCATTCATTGTACACAGAAAGCTGTCCAATTTCTGCCAAAATTATACACATCTCATTTAATTTTTTTTCATATTGATGATTATTTTGAAAATAAAATGATCCTCCCATAAGAAACATGGGTACATGTTCACTGAGTTTGAAATACTATAATGACTTTCACATAAACATGAAGGATTCATGTACAGTGTAACACAAAGATAACACAAGTCTGTTTCTGGGTAGAACTTGATCAATGAACACAGCTTCTCTTTATCATCTATGAAAGCTAACAGCTGACAGGTCAGGGATTTAAAAAGTTGTAATATTTTGAGAATTACAGATCATTCCTCCATAATTGATATAATTTCAAAGTTAATACAAAATCCTATGTTTATTCTTTATTTAACAAAACACTAACTTTTCATTCTAACCAATACAAATTTATGAATAATTTTTTCACAGTATTTTCCGAATGTACTGAAGTTTGTTCATTGTTAGAAAAGTATCCAATCTAGCCTTTAGCACAAAATCCCATTAATGGAAGGTCTACTCCAGAACTCTATCTTCTACCTGTGTTAATATTATTTTGATTGAACATTGAAAATTTCTTATAGCCCATCATCATCAGTCTCAATGCAAAGCTATGCTTAACAGAATTATTTAATAAGCTGCCACAACCTAAGACTTCAAAAAGGGTCACTCTGACAATCAAAATGGACTCCTGTCTAGATAATACAGCATTTCTGCCATTTTAGCAGTATCACAACCTTGTGCTAGATAGTCTAACAACCTAAAGTACGTGAAGACTTTAGAAGTTCTTGTACCGAGATATGTCACCTTTTTTTTTTTTTTAAATTTCAACGAGCAGTTTGCAGCAGATAACCTCCACATTTACAATCTATTGTTCATTACACTGAATGGATTATAAAAGAATAGGTGTACTTAACAAAATGTATTTAAAATGACAGACAAAGAAGGCTATCTATGTTTGTACCTACCAAATTGCACAACATTTGAATGTTAAATTACTGAATATGTTTGCATAGACAGCCGTTTTATAAATTTTAGTTGGCTTACATTTTCAAGAGTAATCTATAAATGATGTATAAACTGAGATTTCAATGAATACATGATAAGTATATAATTTTGTTCTGATAATAATGCTGGTTTTTGTTTTATACATGATTCTAAGACAATATTATTGCTGGTTAAATGATCCAAAACTGCCTACTTGAACATATCTTTCATACACAATACACAAGGTTAATAAAATAATTTTAAAAATCTACTTTACTATCTATTTACATTTAATTTATTACTTTCTATATAAAAGTGAATGCTTATGTATATACATGTATATGTACATTTCTTTTTTAACACATTACATGACTATCTACTGTTTTTTTGAATTCTCATATAAGTTGAAAATTTTCTATAGCACTTTTGGATTTCAAACCTTTGTGGCACATTGTCTGTGCTCAATGTTTAGGGACAAATTTTGGGCAAGCCTTTATTTTTCACATCTTCAAACTATATAAGTTTCAAAGTAGGCAATATATTCAGACTTCTCAGTGCTCCTGATCAAAACAACTTACTGGAATCACCCTAAGTCAAAGGTCAAAGTCTGATTCCTTATTTCATCAACAATTAAAAAAATCATAACTTTAAAGATATTTCTTAATTTTCATAATTTTAAATGCTTTACATTCCCCCAAAAATACAGTTGGAAAGTGAAAGAGACAGGTTTGAAGTGGAATGTAGTCTATATATTACTTGCAGTAACAAACATATATTCATAATTCCAGAACTCTTCTCTGTCCCTGTTCAATTCTGACATTGTAAAAATAGGTTGACATTTCAATGGATATTCCATCCGGAATTACTTTTAAAGAAAATTTGCGAAATCCACATAAATTTCTTAAGAGTACTACATTTGTATATGTGAATCTTACATTTTACACTATTTATCTTCATATAAATATTTATACATGTATTATGCAGGTCAAGACTGAGGTAACTTTTCATGCTGGGTAAGAGTTATTTCCCTTAGAACTTGGACAGGAAGCAACAATAAACAGATCTCCATTTTCCTTGCTATAAATGCATTTGACTACAGCATGGAACACCGACAATACACACAAACACACACACATAGTGATGGTTAGATGATTCTTCTGTAGTTTTGGTCTTGGTAAAGTAAATGCCATTAAAAATTGTATGAGGAAAATTGACCATGGATGATACAAATGAATTTTCACATATAAATATTTTCTGTATAATACATGAAAATTTGGTAGAAATCTACCAAGTACTCTATACAAACAACAAATCTACCACTCTACCTTGTAGGGTTTTATAATATTCCCAGGTCTGATTTAAATACACCTGGTACTCTCAGCTTAATATATGACATCAATATCTTGACTCCAGATACACATAAGTGGCCAACATAAATAAAGGCTGTATTTATGGAAGAGTCTTCCTGACTCACATTTTTTTAAAAACAATTTATAATGTTATTTATAGATTTGCTATTTGTACAGTTAGATGCTAATAATTTGTTACAACCTAAAGTAAAATGTATTAATAGTTCATCATGTGTTCGGTGGTTCGGCGGTGCATGGAGTTGTCTGCTCCTCCTTGTCGGCGGACATGTTGGGGGGACTGCTGTGTCTGACCCTCAGTCCCGCTAGGCTCTCCCTCGTCTCCACTCTCGCGACTTTTGTCTTTGGTCCTGAATTTCTTCCTCCAAGATGGAGCTCGTCTCAACTTCCCTCCTTCACCCTGAAAATTCAAACATTTGTCAGGTATCCCCCAAGAAAAAAAAATCTCTTTACAATTAGTAGGAAAACAATAATAATGTTCATATTAATCAATAAGTAAGTTTAAATTCAGAATAACTTTCTACTACATGTAGTTCTTCTGAAAAGAGATAAAACTGTGATAAAATTTAAAGTAAATGAAGTGAAATTAGTACATGTATCTGTTTCTAGGTTTTCTTGTCAGGTCTGGTGATTCCCTGACATAAAGATAAGATGTAACCCTATTTTCTTATCACATATTTCCATCATATCACCTTCCTGGATAGCTTTGCAAAAATCAATACATAGGCATAGGTTTGCTTCATGGGTGCCTTGTCAAACAGAAACACCTTATTCAAAAAGTGTGAGCACTACCAAAATTTAAATAATTTATAATAATAAAACAGTATATTGAAATTAAAAGACTTCACTTAAAAAAAAAACCTTCATGAATCCCTGAAAAAAGTGTGTAATATTCCAGTTCATATTGACTTGATCTAATCTTATAAGCATATTCATGCATATTCATATTGTAGATAATCATTATAATCTATACTGTTTTTACATGTATATAACATATAAGCAACTGTGTAATCTACACTACCTTAATATTCAACTTCTGGTCTAAAAAGCTCTTGAATTTCATGCAGTATGACTTGCTGTTGTAGGATGTTATGACTGAATAAAGTAAGCCATTCAGTAGAAGATACAATGTCGGTATGATGAGTTGTTTTATAAAGTTATGTGACAGGAAATAATGATTCATTATGATACGGATATTTAATTACAGCGGAACTGAAGAACGTAGAGACTTCAAGTAAATATACACAGAATAATCAAAATAGAAAACATTTGTACCTTATCTTACAGTGCCCTGTGAATTTAGAGATAAATTTGAAATTCATTGTGTTATTTGGCTTTGATTTTACAAAATGTGTTACATATACCTCAAACCCCAGAAATCACACAAAAATACCAGTGTTTTCAACTCATCAAACAAAGACTGAAAAGTGATTTATTTTAAGAAATTTCTGGTTATATAGTTGAAAAAGTGATATGATAAAAATCATTATGAACAAAAGCATATATAAAAGGCCTCGTATGTCCCAAGTAATGCCAGTCCAAAATGCATCAGGTGTTATGGCATGAAAGCTGTTAATTTGTCTCACCTAAGAAAGATACTAATCCCTTCCTTTTTTTCTTCTGAAAATTCAAATTCAGCGGCAACATTAGCATTAAACTAGCATAATGATAATATAAAGTATTTGTCAAATTCTTTTTCATTCCCTTTCCTCAATCTCTTTTTGCACTGAGCATGGTTAGATATCTGAGCAAAAAAATATTTTTTTAAAAAATTGCAAAAAACAATCAAACATTGCAAAATGATTTTTCTCAAAATAAATTTAATGCTTGAGATAAAAACAAAAAAAGAAATGCATGCAACAAATCTGGTAACCATGCAAACATTACAGCATTCAGAAATGTTTTGCAATTAATTCATACTGGTACACATGTATTTTGAATTCCTATGATAAAAATTAATCAAAGGTAAAATATATCTACTTTACTTAATTTGAAAACAAAAATCAATTTCACTTTGAAACAAAGGAAAATAATAAAACATCACATTTAAAAAGCTCATAATTAAAAAAATATAACTCATACATGATGCTTTACTTTCTAACACTTCTGTTTCAAGTCACATTCCTGGACACTTTCACTCACCATCACAATGGATTTACGATTGGATAACATCAGGATCAAAGGTGACAGGATCCAATCAAATGTCACACAGGGGAGTCAAATCTAATTGTAATATAATGACTGACCTACCTCGTCCAAACGTCTGTCTGTTCCCAGGATCAACATGTTCCCAAATTCACGCTCTAAAACCTGGCGTGCCTGAATAAGATAATTTTATGGTTTTCATACATGTACATATAATCATACTACTCCATTTACTCATAAGACAGCTGTAGAAAATCTTTACTGGCAGTGTAGCAAATCGTAGAGAGTAGAATTTTCAACACTAGAATCTTTTGTATTGCAGTGATGTGTAAGAACATGTTCATAAAGTAATGTGGTGGGTCTGAACATAATCATTTGATGCAGCAATGTTACAAAGTACAAAGCCTGTAAACATTTACGGTTGAGTTTAAGTATCTCAAACATTGATATCTCAAACTCCATACATATGTCAAAGTGAATTTGAGATGTCCAAACCCTTTTCGATTATGCATTCTAACCTAAATATCTTGAATCCTCAGATACCTCTTTTTTGCTCATCCCCATTTAAGATAACAAGGTTTGACAGTAATCCTATATTGTTTCTAACCTGTGAGCTTTGGCTTGGAATCTGTAGGGCTAGTGCCATACTGTTGGCATCAAAGCTTTCATCTAAGGCAATTAGAGCACCATGAACCCCAGATTCTATTAGATTATTTGCATATTCCCGTAAACCTATGGATTGGACCCACTTTATAAGTCTCTCATTGGACCACACCAGTATATCTGAAAAACAAGATGGAATGACACTCAAACTACACAATTAAAGGGGTTTTCTTTTTTCCCTCTCTTTTTTTAAATTTCTTTTCAACAAATACTATGTATATATATGTTTGTTTTAGAAAGCTATTTACAAAATTCGATGTGTACATGTTTATTGTGTCTTCTCTAATATTCAAACATTACCTTTAATTTCTGTAGCACTTTCTTCTCGTCTCCTTTCCAATTCCTTCTTGTCATAATTAACACGTTTTAAACAATTAATCGCATACTGTAAACTTGTTCTGAAAGAGAAAATGAATAATGTATGGTAGCTGGTTTCAAACAATTATTAATATATACAACACAGTACATCAAATAGTGAATACTCCAAAGAAATGTCAAATCGCTAGATCATCTACCGGTACATTCTCAAGAAGTATTTTCACTTCAAAAATTGCTCATTTCTGTTTATGAAATCAACACTGACCTATGAAAGCTATCCACCATTTTGAGTTGTCCCCTCAGATCTTTTTTGGTCAGATGATCCAGCATCCTTGCGTCCACCAGACACTCCATGAAGTGACTGCGATACTGAGGGAGACCAATCGACGGAAGCCATTCATTGCCAATCCATTCATGATTCATGTCACCAAACGCCAGGGTCTACAACAAACAGCGAAACAAAACTGTTAATTTTTCTATCATGAACAAAATTAATAAATTGGCAATTAGTAACGAAATTGTAAATTTCGCAATGATTAACATAATTGTTAATTTAGCAGTCAGTAACAAATTGTTAATTTGGCAAGCATTAACAATTAACAAAATTTGGCAATCCTTGCCAGGGTTAAGGTTCATGTAAAGTCAAATCTGAACTTAGTGAATGAATTCTTCAGAGAACAAAATGAAGCAAATGAGAAGCATATGCATTACAAGAGTTATCATTACCATCTTTAAGGTTATAAAAATTTCTGCAGAAGACAAAACCTACATTATGTTAAAGAGTGCTTTATTGTGAATGTGAAAATAAAACATGTTTGATTTAGGAAAAAAGAGTATAAAATATTGCTTTTAATTCATCTATATGATTCTTGAAATTTTCATGAATAAGGGTGCAAAGATACGGTATTCCGTGTTAATGGTCATCTGATGTCCACCTATACTTACAGAACTGGAAGTTTTGGGTGCAGATGGACTGGTCAGACTGACCATCTCCTGGATGGCTAGTCGTAACTTCAGACGATGTAGAGGATTGCTGATTCCTATTTCTCTCTGTATCTCCTGATCAGAAAGTGCAGACATGATTGCACCACTTTTGACATTAGCTCTACATGCTGCTACATACCAAGCAGGCATACCCACCCACAGCTGAAAATACAAATAAATCTTTCTGACTGGAAAATCAAAAAGCAACTTATGAAAAAGCAACTAATTACTGAATATCAATCTTCAAACGTGAACCCGTAGTTTTAAAAATCTTGTTGAATCTGATCACTTAATAATATCTTGCATATTTATCAATAAGAAAATTACATTCTTTTATTAAGTGAAAATTTACATGTTTGACTTGTGTATTTATCCCTAAGAAAAATATATTCTTTTATCAAGGGGAATGTACCTGTTTGAGTTGCGTATTTATCAATGAGAAAATTATATTGAAAATTATATTCTTTTATTTAGTGCAAATATACGCGCTTGACCATTTGATTAATACCTCTAGCCAGGCTACCACTGTTGGTCCATTCCACAAAGCAAAAGGTGTACCCGCCTTCATAGCTTCCTCTAGCAGTTCATGCCTGTTACATAATAATTCATTCATTCATTATAAATAGCTCCTTGAATTTCAAATTAATGTGAAGGGACTCTCTTACTCTTGAATTTATTAGAGGTTTTAGTGAATCTTACTTTTTCTTTTTCCTCCTGTCATACTCCGATTGACCCAGGCCAAGAGTCAGGGCATCCCCAGCACCCACATCACTCAGGTCCGCGAATGCACCCCCTGTACAAAAACAAGATACGTAAATCAAGGATTACAAAGCTTTACTCAATGATTGTCATTTATAAATGAGATACAGCCTTGTATCAAATGAATGTTCAAATGATGCATTAGTTAATTCATCTTGAAAATTCTTAAATTACATATTTAAAAAAACTAAAACTGCCATAGTCTGCTTCCCTAGATGCCTTTAAAATTTGGTCAAAGTCTGGTTTAAAGTTACTTGGGCATGAACCTGCTTCAAAAATTTAATCCCTATGCTCATCCAGAAAAGATATGTCAAATACAGCATCCTTGGCATGAGTAATAGTGTGTGTTTCTCTTTATTCATTGTCAATTATGGTTTAATGTGGGAATTATAGTTTTTGGACAAATGTTACTGCTAACAAGAAGTCCAAGGGCCTTAACGGTCACCTGAGTAAAATAACACAATTTTGAGGATCCATAAGCTGATAAATGAAGCTTTGTTGCCCAAAAGCAAGAAAAATAGTTGGAAAAAGCAAGAAAAATAATTGGTCTAGTATTTATCTGTCCCCAATTTATCACTATTACCATGCAGACTTTTAACAAAATGTCTATTTTTAACCCCATATAATTACTTTTCACATTGGCCTCTCTTGGCCTTTGAAGAACATTTAAAAAGATAAGTTATTTTTGTCTTGTTTTTATTCATCTATTACTTCCAAGTCTACCTGATCATTAAAACTATGAAAGTACTTTTTGTATTATACAATAAATATTCTTGCATGATTCTCTTATTCTATTAAGCTTTCAAGTACATTGTTTACAGTGATTAATTATCAAAGGTGAATGGCAAAGGGGAATAACTTTGCTAAGCGCAGAATACAAGTTAATAGAGCCCTGGCCAGGACCAGAACACTTGACTATAAAAATACCTTTGCATATTAAAACTTGTACTCTGTTTGCCTCGAATATGCCCAGAAGCATAGAAGATTTTCAAAGAAATGCATTTTCACTACATAATCAATAGAGCCCCGCCCTAACACCAGAACCCCTGACCCTGGGGTCATGAAATTCAATTTTCGAAGAAGCAGTCATGCTCATCATAACTATGTACTTAGTTACTTAATTTAATACCCAGAAGCAGAGAAGAAGATTTTCAAAGGAATAATTCACTTTCACTATATGATCTATATAGCCCCACCCTAGCACCAGAACCCCCAACCCTGGGGCCATGAATTTCACAATTTTGGTAGAGGACTCAATGCTTATTACAATCATGCCAACAGTTTGACTGCTTGATGTCCAGGAGTAAAGAAGAAGATTTTTAAAGACTGCATTAATTTTGGTGGTTTTAGCCCCACCCCTCAGGCCCAAAGGGGGCAGGGACCATGAAATTCAAAATTTTTGTTCCCCTTTACCCATAGATGCTATATACCAAATATGGTTGAAATTGGTTAAGCAGTTTTAGAGAAGAAGCTAAAAATGTTCAAATGTTAACGCACGACGCACGCCGACGGACGAAAACGGATTGCAATAGGTCACCTGAGTGACTCAGGTGACCTAAAAATCACATCAGGTCAATGATTTAGAAAATAACAGACACTCAGATGCAGCATTCAAAGCATGACTTGTGGCATTCATTCCTGGATACAAAATCAGAACAAAATGTTTTTTCAAATTATGGGTAACAATGCAGATTTTTTGGAAATGGATCTGCTCTAACAACTTTAACCTGCACTTACTTAGAGTAAGCAGACATCAACATTAACACCCAAGCTGGGATACCATTAGTTCAATGCTAAGTAAGGTGCGCAGAAAACTGATACATGAAAATGGGAACATACATATACATTATATATGTTTACCACACTAATTTCCTGAATATTCTATGTGCCATATAAAATAAATACTATACACACTTTAACTATATTCTTTTTTCTGTAAGCCATCTTGAAAACAATTTTTATGGAGGGTCCATCATAATGAGAAGGGTCCCTTATGTATTGCCACCATGTTAAACTGAATGCCACAAAGAGAAACAAACTACAAAATACACACCAGAAGGAAGCAGCTCTTGAGGTAGACCTTTGGCTTTCTGCTTTTCCTTCTTGCTGAAGAGTCGGCCCAGTGAGCTCTTGATGCCTTTTTTCTTTTGTTGCTGCTGTTGCTGTTGTTGCTGGTTTTTGTGGAGAGAATCTTGGCTGCTGTTTGGTGTACTGAAAGGACTCTGAGAGGACTGGGTGGTATCTATTACAGTTCTACTGCAAAAAGAAAATAAAAATGTTTTTTTCAAACAGAACAGCAAAAACATATTTGGTACAATCTTCTATTCCAGTGTTGTGTGTATGGGGTGTTCTGGGGGACTTTCCTACATGTAGGTGTATTCTGTACAGAAGTATTATGTCTGGCCATGGCTAATTGATGCCTTGGAGACTGTGGAGTGGGGAACTAGATTTCTTACCTTGGTGTATCCTCTACAGAAGTATTATGACTGGCCGTGGCTCGTTCAAGCCTTAGAGATCGGGGGGTTGGGGGACTAGATTCACACTTGATTTGTCGATTCTCCTCATTAATGGTTGAGTCATCTCTACTATACATCTGAAATGGAGAAACAATGCTTGTCACATAAATACTTCTACCCTGTTGTATGTACATGCATCTTTGAATATATGATTGCAACAAATACAACAATACTTCTTTAGGATTTCTTAATAATACTTCTTTGAAATATAAATTATTTAGTATTAAATCTATAGCACAACTCTTTTTTAATAGATGATACACATACATTTTTTTAATGCAGATTTTGTGGCTAAGTAATGATTAAGACTTGTACCTGACCAACAGACTTACCTGTGATATATTGTTTTCATTGGCAGCAGTAGCTAACTGAGGACTAGAGGAGGAGTAGGTATACAGGTGGGCAGTGGACATTCCAGCAGGAGCCTGAAACACACATTTCAATCAGCTTCTCAGTTTACTCACACACAGGTAAACTGTGAATCTTCAAAATTTATACTTTAAATATAAAATTAACTCCAAGGTTTCAAACTTGAGATTTTTTGTCCTGTACATGCATACAGTTTTCGGGTAGGGAGATAGAAGTGTGTGCAGATGTCAAAATATCATGCTTTTTCTACTTTATACCTGTCAGAGAAAAAGCTAAATGTAAATCAAATCTGGAACAAAGTACAACTGTACTAAACAATATCAAACAGAAGTCATGCACAGTATGTGTGGAAATGTGCTGAATACACCAACCATTTTTTTTTTTTGGTAAAGAATATCTAATGCAAAACATTCTCTATTTTTGGAGTAAATTTCCTTGCTGAAAACACTATGTGCAGTTCTCTGTATATACATCATTTTATACCAGCACATTTGAAACACATCAGATGATAGGGAGTCAGTAAAACCAGTGTAAAATAATAACAAAACTTCACTTGACCAATTTCAAATAAACTCCAAATTTAAATCAAGAAATCTTTGAGAAATATGGAAAGGAACTTTACTAGGAAGAAAAAAAATTTAATCCTCAAAATTATAGAAATGATTTAATGTGGAAATGAAAAATGAGAGTTACACCAAGAATGAAAGAAAACCAAACCTAGAGAGAATGGAACTACCACATCCACAACAACAACCACTGACTCCCCACTTACGGTATGGTACTTTTGAAGGTAATCTCTTGTTTGTAATGAACGAGTAGTGGGCGTCGCCCTCTCGCTCAATGGCGGAGAGGTGCGCCATCTGTTGGCAATCGTATCAAGACTACCACTCCCTACCCGACTTTCCAGTTCTTCAGCTCTCTGCTCTGTGGTTTCTTTTTCTTCTTGGATTAACCTGAAACATCAATGATGTGGATAAATTTTTTTATTCTAAGATATTTATGATTCTAAAAAAAAAATTATGATTAAAATCCTTCCTCTTAATATTAGGAAGAGATAAACTTCACATGACAGAATAGGTAAAATTGCTAGTTTAATTTTTAATCATAAAATTCCTTCCCTTATGAGAAATCTTTTCCATTTTTGCAGGCTACTGAAATACCCAAATCTATCCTTGAAAATTTTTGATTCATTCTTAAGATCCCATACTATACCTAATTTCATTATTTATTGCATCTAACTGCTCTTGGAGCATGAGTGCCAGTGTCTGGGCATCAGTGGGGCCACTTGGGGACCACATATCAAATGCTTCAATCACAGACTCATTCTCGCTTCCCTCTGTGTCACTAGCATCAAATGCCTGCTGAAGTTTCTCCAGGATCTGGGCTTGTTTTAATTTCTCATGCTCCTGCTCATTCAGGGTGTTCACCTAGGGATTATTATAAATATACACATACTATCATTTACATCATCAAATAAAAAGGTGACCTTCAAAAATTAACTGGATTCAAACCTTTCCTATCTGAATCAAAGAAGGCTTGTCACTTGCAATATACTTATGGAATGAATGAACTAGCCAAGTTATACTGTATAATCTCAGTTGGGGTAGTTTATGCTTATAAACTGCAAAGCAGTAAAAAAAATAATAAATGAAATATTAACTGTTCCAACCAAGGTTATACAAGTATAACTTGGGTAGCTATTAAATTCATTCCTTATAATTTAATTTTCTATTTTTTAAGTGTAAACAATAAGACAATTTTCCTGTCAAACATGCCTTCAAATTTTTTAAACTGTTACCTCAAATGGATTGATAGCTTTTTGACTGAGTCATTGTGACTTGGGCAACACAGGTTATAAAATATAAATTTTTTTTCTATCCAATCAAATGTCATGTCACAACCAGGATTAACTTATCTGAGACTACAGAGGAAGGAAATATTGTGATGAAGCAGACCTTTGTTGGATCCTCCTCTAGAGACTGCTCTCGTCCCCTCTGTGACCTCCTGGTGACCTCATCCATAGGACTTCTGATGACGTACCCTGTACCTGGCCTGTAAACAAAATCATTCTCCATTATCCCTCAGGTACACTTACTTTATAATTAATTCTTTAACATTAAAGCAAAGCATAAAGAGTGATGGATGTATTTTATTTTGTGTGAGTATTGATGACCAGCAAGTACCTGGCAAGGTGTTCTATCTGCTGCCTGAGTGTGTCCACCTCCCTGTTAGCACGAACCAAATCCTCAGATATCCTTTCCTAAAACATTCAAGGAAAACTATTCAGCATGACAACATGATTTGAAATTTTCAACTTGCTGGCATGTATTAGAAAGATAATTATTATCAAGTTTGGATATTTTTTGGGAAGGGGGAAAGGGGGGGGGGATTCTTACCTTTTCTTGTTGAGTTTCATCCAAAGCCTTGCGGATTCGTTCAAGTTCCTGAGTCAGTTGATTTTTGTCCTCTAGAGCTCCCATTCGCTCTTTGAGATGTAGCTGTAGTCGCTCATTAGACTCGGCCAATAACTTGTCCACAGTTGCTGACAGCCTGGCATTGTGTTCTTCATTCATCTTCTCCCTCATTCTAGCCTGTAACACACACACTTACTGATTAAGGTTAATTACACAACACAATCTACAATCAAAACAAGGAGCAAAAGAATATCACTGTTTGTGATGGAAAAACACATTTTCACTGGGCAGTCTTAAGTGACAAGTCTGAGCTTCTGCTCTGATTATGATGAACTGCGTAAAAGGGTAGTAAGTATCTCTACAATTCTCTCGACAAGGATGATAAATAAACCCTACCCTGGACAGCTCTGCCTCGTTATCCTTCAGCTTCTGTTCAACTCTAGACACTCTCTCCTCTGCTGACCCGTGTAACTCCTCGGCCTTGTTCAATGCCTCCATACGCTGGGCAAGTTCAGCCTCCACAGTGGGCAGTGCTTCTGCCTTCTTCAGAGATTGTTGTAGTTTCTGTTCTGCCAGCTCAAGCCTCTCTTGAACCTGTCTAAGCTTTTCCTCAGTCTACAAACAAATTATTTTCAATTATTTTAAGATACCACACTATACATGTCAGGATAACCATATACAGGAACATAATGCACTGTGTTATTTTTGTTACATTCATATTCTTGATAAAGTTGCAAAGAAACACTGTATAATTTATAAGTCAGAAAGACATTATTAAAACATAATTAATACAATCATGTATTTGTTCAAAATCAAACACCACTGATCAAATGCCAAAGGATAAATAAAAGGAATGATACATTTCCTAATTTAAACACCAATTCAGTAGCGTTGATAGGCTATGTGTAAAGTCTTTATACATGTTTCTTAATATGACACAACTTTACAAACTTTGCCAAGGATAATGAAAGTAACATACCGATTTGAGTTGGCTTTCCTTGGTGGCTAGTTCAGACTCTAACTTATCATTCAGATCATGAAGTGAAGTTGATTCCCGCTGAGCATTTAAGTAACGTTTCTCTAAGGTGGCTATCCTTTCCTCCTGATCCTCCCTCTGAGCCAGGGACTGTAAACAAAAACTCGGCAACTTAAACAATTAATTTAAGACAATTATATCCAAAATCTGCTGTGAATTTTCAAGAGCTTCCAAAGTTGCCTAAACCTGGGGAAGGTTGTATAACTTTCCTTACCTTTGTGTAGTTTAATTTGTTAATGCTTACTTGTAAATATACAAGATCAACATTATGTACAATATTCTTTTGCAAAGTCTTACGTAATTTAACCCTACGATTTAACAAATGACCCTGGACTAGTTACCTCTCTGAGGTCTCGCTGTAACTTGACTAATTGTTCCTGAGCTTTGTTCAGATCTTTGGTGGCAGTTGTGGATGTCTCCTCGAGCTCTGTGATTTTATTGGTTAATTCTAATAATCGAGTCCTTGTTGATGTTAACTCGGAGTTCTGTTTCTCCACTGTGTCCTGAAGTTCAATGACTCTGTTAACCTCTGAGTCAGGGTCAATAGAGCCATTCGATAGCCTTTGCTGGAAAACAGAATATTAAACAGATGCAATGTATATTCTTGTAAAATAATCCATAATGTCATTACCTTAATCACTTAAAGTTGGCAAAGAACTCTGATAAATTACAGACAATAATGAATTTTATTAATGAGTTTGAAAGACTGAAAACCTGGAACGTTGTGAACATTATACGACGCACAAACAACACAGGCAACCTTATATCTAGAGCAGAACTAAATTATTTCTGTGCAACACTTAAACCCTTTCAAACTAGGATTGTGTGTCTCTTGTTCTAGGGGTTCTGACTTACAATTTACCATAACATTACATCTGGTTTCTGATTGTTAGTTTCTCAAGTTTCTGTCAAATACTCTGTTTTAAACCTATAAGACTCATGCATTTCTGATTTTAAATGGTCTGTGTGTTGAGGTCCTGTTTAAAAGTAAGGGTTTAAACCCACTTTGCCTTGTTTATATGTTTTGAAAATAACTGTCTACCGAAAATCTCTTTGCATTTTTGGGTTTTGACCCACCTTGACATGTATATCTGGTATTGGATAAGTGTATCCTAAGATTTGGGGTTTAGACCCAGCTTGACATGCATTTCTGGTTTTGGATGACTGTATCCTAAGATTAAAGGTTCAGACCTACCTTGACATGTATATCTGGTTTTGGATAACTGTATCCTAAGATTTGTGGTTTAGATCCACCTTCACACTGGATAATTGTATCCTAAGATTTGGGGTTTTGACCAACCTTGACATGTATATCTGGTTTCGGATATAGTACCCACCTTGACATGTATATCTGGTTTTGGATACAGTACCTACCTTGACATGTATATCTGGTTTTGGATAGAGTGCCCACATTGACATGTATATCTGGTTTTGGATACAGTACCTACCTTGACATGTATACTTGGTTTTGGATAATTGTATCCTAAGATTTGGGGTTTTGACCTACCTTGACATGTATATCTGGTTTCGGATATAGTACTCACCTTGACATGTATATCTGGTTTCGGATACAATACCCACCTTGACATGTATATCTGGTTTTGGATACAGTACCTACCTTGACATGTATATCTGGTTTTAGATACAGTACCCATGTATATCTGGTTTTGGATACAGTACCCACCTTGACATGTATATCTGGTTTTGGATACAGTACCCACTTTGACATGTACGAGGAGTGATCAAAAAGTGCGCGAACTATTTCTATATTTACAAAACCACAATTCAGATCAGAATGAAATTTGGCACACATATAGTCATACACGTGTTCTATAAATAACAGATGTTAAATAATGTTTTGCTCCGTGTTTGTGACGTCACAATGTGAAAATGACGTCAATATGTAGGTCACTTGTGACAAAAAATTGTTGACTCATTCGTACTCAAGCAACGAACAGCTGTAAAGTTTATCTTATATCTTGGAAATTCCTTTGCAGTAGAATATGATAATTTGTACAAGGTTAATGAAGACAAAAGACTTACCATAAGTTCAGTCATCAATTGGATTGATTGTTTAAGTGAAGACAGGGAGATGGTTAAAAATGATGTTTGTTCTGTTGCCCAGCGAAAGCAAGCCAGTGAAAAGATGTGTCCTTAGTTGGGCAATTTGTTGTGAAACATCGTCAAGTTACAATTAGAATAATGGTTGAATATCATAACAATAATATAATTATTATATCCCTAAAATATCGTTTACTTTAGACTTTTAACATATGAGATATGATAAAAAGAAGGCGCCCAGACTTAATCCACATTGGATAAACGACGCTCCTGAGACAGAGGACTCGGGTTGTGATGGGTCACCATACTAATTGTGGGAAGGGATATCCTTATCCACCCATCCTATTGCCGAGATTTGGCAATCTCTGACAGATGAACTGTTCTTGTTATAAAAAATAGCTTGCATGGTAAGAAATAAAAGACTCGGAAAAATCTTTTAGCTTCTCTGAACAAACTGCTACGGAGCATGTCACGTGACTGTCTGGATCATGTGATTTGCGCAAGGGCAGAACAATGGCAGATGTGTATTAAAATCGTTGAAGACTACTTTAAAAAATAATAAACACTGAAACCTCATTTTATTTCTTTTAAGGAAGTAATTCAATTAGTTCGCGAACTTTTTGATCACCCCTCATATATCTGGTTTTGGATACAGTACTCACCTTGACATGTATATCTAGTTTTGGATAACTGTATCCTAAGATTTGTGGTTTAGACCCACCTTCACACTGGATAATTGTATCCTAAGATTTGGGGTTTTGACCTACCTTGACATGTATATCTGGTTTTGGATACAGTACCCACCTTGACATGTACATCTGGTTTTGGATACAGTACCCACCTTGACATGTATATCTGGTTTTGGATACAGTACCTACCTTGACATGTATATCTGGTTTTGGATGGTCTGTCTCCTGAGTTCCTGTTTCATGCTTTAAGGGTTTTAGACTGTCCTCTGTACTGCCACTGGAATGTCGAGATTTACTCTGCTGTTCTCGTAATGTGAATAACTGCAACAAATAAATAAAGTACTTAATGTACAGTTTATCATAATTATCAAATATGTATTAAAACCATTTACATGAAGTTATGGCAAAATATTGAGTTGGACAGATAATTATTACATAAGCTCTGTGTTTAGAAAACCTTTTAAGAACTCCAATAACAAATTGGTATATGCAACATCAAAACAACTATATGAAAAAATCAAATAAATGCATTTATCTTATCTAGATAGTAAAAGAAATATTTGCAATCATTTATCTATAATCATTTATTTTAAATGCTTCTAACCAGAATGTTACCTCCATTAAAATTTGCTATTTTCCATTAAAATCTTGTTTGCTAGATTTAGCATGCTACAGGTAAATTTTACATTCTATAATATATGTAAGCTTGGAATGAAGTCTTATACACAACACAGGCAGCATAAAAGCTCTTCCTAGTAAATGATCAGCTGTCTGTGTGCATGTTTCTAATGAAGCTACTTAACTTCTGATAAAAATAATTAACCATTAAAAAAAAACAATTAACTAGTGAGTACTACACAGGTAATTATTGTCAATATAACACACCTCTTGATTAGCATTTGTTAACTCTTCTTCTAATGAGGCCACTTTTTCTAATGCAACTCGAAGACGTTCTCGGACCTAGAATAAAGAATAATACATGGAATTTAGCAAAAAAGTAAATTAAGCATAATCAGTCATCAAAATAGCATACATCTGCTTCTGAATTATATTCTTCATAAATTTATTTGATGAATTCAAAATAAGAGTATGGAAAAAAAAATTTAAAATAAATAATCAATTTTTCCATTCAAGATACATAGACCATTCACGAAAAAAAAATTAAATAAATAAAAAAGAACTTTTTATGATAATATGCTGTCTTTCATTTTGAACATGAAATATACTTTGAATGAAATAAAGTCTTACTATTCAAAACATGTACTTTACTATGTTTTCCTCAATATATACTTTCCTCTCTTACAGTGTAACAGATGGTGGTATTCAGCAGAATGCTAAATATCATTACATCATATTTGTGAGAAAAAACACATTGACTTTAATTATTTGCTCAAAGCACTCTTGATAAGAGAAAAGCAAGGACAAATATTCATATCAGAATCAGAGAGACTTAGCCACAAGAATCAATTTTTCGGAGGGTTGTTGTCTCTTCTGTGCTGTCTGTATATCACAATACAGGGCTTATAATCAGGAAAAGGTCCAATTAAGGAAGCAGAAATCGGCCTGGGTCAATGGCGCAATCATTGATTTTCTCAGTTATTTAATACAGACTAGTGCTCCCCCTAGGTGCCACTCCAGTCTTTTTTTCTGGGTCTGCGGGATTAGGATGCTGATAATATTGTTTCATTACAGCTTGCCAATATTTTATCAAATAATTGATAGATAACAGCATTTATGCTTTACCATTTTTCTTTTATGCATATTACGTAATCTTTGGGGTTCAACAATTACCAAGAACATAGAGATAACAGAAAATTATTTTCCCCTTTTACCATGTAAAAGAGAAATCAATTTCTGTATCAGATATAAAGAATTGTACACACAGTTACAATTTGTCACAGGCCTAATCAGCCATAAGAGTTTCTGATTTTTTTCGTTATATACATAATATATTTCAATATCTCAAAAACTGAAAATCAGATCAGCTTAAAAAAAATTCAAACCTGAAATATATGTAAAAATCTACTGTAGAAATTATTAGGCCTTGTATAAGGTGTTTATATTGATATCATAGTGAACAATTTCTACCATTTTAGGACAATGAAAGCCCAGACTGGTCTTCATGATAAACGATGGCAGAGACGGAAATTAATCAATGGAGCTGTTTATAAAATGAACAGACTAAGGTGGTTATCTGGAATCATGGGTGAATTTGACCCACACTCAGTATACATGTAACCAAATGCATTTTCATAGATCCATTTAGGGAAATGTTACTGTAAGATATGCAGCTTTGAAACAATCCTTGCATATAATTCAGATAACATAAGTCTCATTTTCATTTACTGTAGAAGTACCTTTTTCCATGTGGTATTAATTTATGCTATGTACCCAGTCACAAATTTTCCGTGGAAATTTTCCCAGCATACTACCGGTAATAGAACATTAAGGCATTTAGTGGTAATCTAAGAAATCCACATAATTTTCTACCCATGGATTGAACAGAAATTGTGATTTGGTGGAATTATGACTCTGTGGAAAAAAGTATGTTTACAGACTTCATATATCATGTTTAATTCAGATTTTATGTCAAGTCATATTTAAAACTTGGGCATTTACACTTTGTCTTCGATGTTTTCTTTTTTTTTTTGTGAGTAAACTCATCCCATCAGTACTATCAAAGAAGTACAGTGAAGAAAACCTAAACATGGTCTGAATGATTAAGAAAACAATGGAATGGGACTCTCTGTTTTCAACTTTTCATCCACATGAGATCTTCTACAAATCAAGGCCATAGGCCTATATGTCACTTAAAAGTGTTTCTATACTTATAAACATCAGATGCAGTAACACGTCTCCTATCCTGGAAAACCTTCAGTGATGATTTGTCCAGCATAATAAAAGTCAAGTTTTAAATCTAATACCATGTTAGCTATTAGGTAGTATTGAAGATATTAGAAAAAAATATCTTAGATGATAAATGTCATCTAAATTTAAAGTCAAGTAAATCTACATCTTGAATATTTTTTCTTTTTTTCTCTTCTAATATAAGGCTTAAAGTTATTCAGGAACGGACCTCTCCAAAAAATGTTATCCCATCACTCATTTGGCAAATACAGGTTAAAAAATACAGTCTCCAAAGCAAAATACTCCTACACTATCATTTATGTTAGTTTTATTCAGTAATAAATTATTAAGAATGAACCAATTTAAATAAATTATACCCAGCTAATCACCCAGAAATGAACAGTCAAACAATGTTCCAAGCACAACAGGGAATATACATTTGAAAATGAAACTTTCATGAATTTAAGCTCAGTCATTAATATAGGGACATACATGTAGATACTGCTCAATGGACACTCTCAAAAACTTTTTTAATTTGATTTAAGAACTATGAAATATATTGAACATGGCTGCCATGGCAACTTTATCCGCGGTCTGGTGCTGTGCACAAATTGCAAAATAATCTAAATTTCCATCAAACGTTTTCTGGTGTTTCAAGATTTTTTCCCCCTTCTTTAAAGTATCTTATGGATTTCAGAGAATTAATGTCATTTTAGAAAGGCTCAAGTTCCCTTTTTTTGGTTGTTTTTTTTGTTAATGGATTTGAGGTGTTCTATCCTCTATAAGAAATAAATGTACATTTTCATTTGGAGTTTTTGTGGTGTTTTGTCCTTTATGAGAAAAATAAAAGTACCTTTTCATCCAGAGCTTTGTGGTGTTCAAACAGAGACTTGAGGGCTTTCAGCACCTCCACTTCACTGGACACTCCAGCTGGGGACGAGGCCTGACGCTTGACCACAGTCATCCGGAGTGATCTCTCATGCCTGGATACCAAACACTCAAGATGTTCCAGTAACAACTACAAACAGAAACACTACAATGCAGAGCAATCAAAATGCATACATCACATACATACATTGCGTTTTTTAGTCACAACTACATGTAAATCAGAAAGCAAAACATTCTATAACAAATTTAGCAAAGGAGTTGAATATAGGATTTTTACCAATGTATATCTGATTGTCACTGTGCATTGCACTGTTCAAATAAAGCTTGTGCTTCATGTGGGTGGGGAGTCACAGGGAATGGGAGGGGGGCTGGCAATACAATCTTCTTTGTATTTAAATATAGATTTTGGCACAAATAACAATACCACTTATATTCTATGATATCTAAGTAGTCCTTAAGGATATATCTCTAATTTTATGTTTCTTTAACTAATCAGAATGCATTTTTGTGAGATAAGAATGATTGTACAGGTCTGTACTGATTCTAAAAGCTAAAAATTTATTTTTCAATACAATATTATCTAAAATCATTTTTTTTTTTTTTACTGTCCTTGACTTTGGACATTGGTCAAAATCTTCATTAGCTAGAAAATCATCTTGAACCACATTTGTTTCCTAAAACATGATGTGTTCTTATGCTAAGGAATGTGTTCTTATGCTAAGGAACCCATTCAACATTTGCGAAAGTGTCTTTACAATATACACTGATAAAAAGTACATCTGAATCAGTAGGCAAATGTAACAAGCAAGGATATATAGTTATAAATTATATGATGATAGATAAAAAACACACATGTATAATTGTAAATACAATCACTCAGTATTAATGCAAGAATAAAACAATCCACAGGTAAAATCCCAGACAAGCACACTTACAGTAAACCTGTCTTTTATACTATCAATAATTTTGTAATAGCTCCTATTCATTGACTTTTCTTATTTTCACTCCACAGTTCTGAGTCTGAAGTCATGGTCAAATGGTGCAGTGCTGGGCGACCATCTTGGAGATCCCTGAACAGCCCATGGGGTTCATGGAATTCCCAGGCACAGTTCCCGGATCAGAGAATCACATTCAAATAAAACAAGACTTCTGATGCAAATCAATCCATTTAAGCTACAACTCCTTACACACACAAATGTCTGTCAATTGCCTGTAATGATGCGAGGCAGACATCTGTTCTAATATTGAGTCCATCTTTGGACTAAAGTCTCGTAACATTAGGCAAATTCAAATACCACATGCCATCAAATGCTAGGCTGCAATTTATAAAAGTACTTTTCATTTGAAAACTTCATTTTCCCCTGCCTTTCTTGGGCTTCTATGAATTGATCTACATACTATGTTACAAGAAAATTAGGCAAATACGATATATAGAGATCTTTCAGAATTAAATTACTGGCATGGTTTACATAAGTAAATATGATTTAGCTAAAAAAAAATATGCTTTCAGATTATCACAATTATATATAAGATTATTACATAATTCATTATATGACTCATCAAATAGTTTGTATAAAGCGAGCGTACAATTCTGTAACATTGATCAGACAAGAAAAAAAAATGTGGTTACATCATGTTTTAAATATGAAGCATCAGATTATTGAATAGAAAGCCTTCAGATCAAGAAATGATCTTAAATATTCAGTATGTCAAAAGCACACCATCTTCTTGGCATTTGTACATTACATCATCTGAACTCTCTCAAGAAAACGGCTATGCATGACAATAAAACATAACCGTCTTCCCTACAGATGATCTCCCAACTTGAAAAAAATCCATATTAGAAAATATAATACATCTCTCCAGCACACTTCTTCACAGACCAACATATTGATCTTAAAACTTGGGAATCTCTTAGTGTAAAAGCTATGTTTCTGCAGATGCTATCATATGTTCAGTTTGAATTCATCTTTCCCCAACTCTGAAAGGGTTTCTGGATAATTCATAAGATTGTGAAAAAAACAACCTTTGACCTTGACTGTAGGGTTTAACCTGTTTTATTGTAATCATTGATTACTGCACACTTTGTATTTGACATGTTGAATCTTTATTAAGTTATACAGATGATTCTATGTTCAGAGGGGAAAAAACTGCCACTAAGTAAACAAGTCTAATTAAGCATTGATTGATATTTGAAATGATTTCATCCTGTAACTTTATACAATGATTTTTTTTTTCCTGGTTAGTGAACACTTGTAAATATGGAATTTTTGTACTAAACATGCTAAATATTCATGCATTGATAAAAAAAATGTTTTAATATCAAAAACAATTTATTAACCTGAGTCCATTACTTTTATAATGATATGCTGTTTCATATATTCCTGCATCCCAGTTTTTATACATCCCCCATCCAACTTTTAACTCACTAAAGATGTATTTGAATTAAAAAATTACCAACAAAATAAAGAACATAAGACCTTCTTGCTGCACCTAACTTGTGAAAAATGTGGCCATATGTTTTACTGAGAAGATAATTAATAGTTAAAAACATTGCAACACCTGTTTCTGCTCCAGTAACATCAATTTCTCTTAAATTACACCAAACTTACAACACATTGCTTAGCATATTTATGTATAAAAGAGATATATTTGTACAGTTAAAAACTAATAAACTAACTAGTCAACATTATTATTAGTTAAAGTTTATCATCTTTGAGAGAGTTAACAGGATTCCACTTCCCCGGGGCCAGGACTATTTCCTGAGGTGAAGCCGAGGAAAATGGTCCTTACTTTTTAATTGTTTTGGTTATACCAATACAAATGTAAAATCTTGAGGATAACAGATAACAGGAATTAGCTTTCAAAGCAGGGATTAGCTTATTTGACTAATGCATGACAAACTGATACAAAAGTAAAATCCAGAGTATTATAGAAAAAACACCTAAATAACCATATACATGGGCGCAGACATTTTGGACACCTGAAGTTGTGTGGAGAAGAAAATGCTACAGGGCACATGATTGGTCATTAATAGAAAAGACTTATGTATCTGACAAGTGAAATAAAGGTGATAAAATTCTCATATGAAGACTTAGGCTTCTTTGAGATATATAGGAGTTGAAGGTAAAAATTTGAAGGGAGGGATGCACTTTGGTTAGAGATTTTCACTTGGTGTTTAACACACCTAGTTGTAAACAAATGGAATTTGAAAGTAAAAGTGCTGTGGCACAGTATATTTTTTCTGGCATGTTTTGTTTTGCAATATCTTGAACTTTCACTGCAAGAAAGTCATTTGCCAAAAATTCAATATATGAATCAGTGACAGGGGTTCAACTTTGAATGGACGTCTATGGGAAAACATTTGGTGGTGTTTGTTCATTATGGATTACCCTGAATTAGCTCAATTGACTAAGGCATGGCAAAAGGGGATTAGTTCTTCAATTAGCTAACCCACTGAAAATCATTATTAAAATATTAATTGATGTTTTCATTACAATGTATACATGGCACAGCTAGACAGATTTAATATTTATTGCTGTAAAAATTGTCAATCTAAAGAGCATCTTTAAGAAATTTTATAATAAATCTTAACTTTAAAAATGATAATGACAATCTGTGATTCCCTGGAACCCCCCCCCCCAAATAAAAATAAATGGCTCATGCAAATTTTGTTGTTCATGCAAATCATGCAGTTTCATAAAACTGAATGTTTCAGAACCTAAATAACAGGGATTTTTTTAGGGTCTCTCTGGGGCCGAAATTCGGCCCCATTCCCAATGCTGAAAAGTGCATGTTTTTCCCAAAATCATACCTAAAAATTCCCAATATGAAAAAAGTATTAAGTTGTAAATTATTAAAATAAAATAATGACAAGAAGGTGTTTATGTTCTCTATGTGCGATGTACGAGCCATCCGAGGGCTTCCGAGAAGTTATTCAGAATACTACGGATGTTTGCCTGCATACTTTTTAAAGTGGGATCGATGTTTAAAAATTAAAGTCGGGATCGTTATCTAAAAAATAAACGTGCATCATGTCAGTCTCTCCAGTTTGCCTAAGACGGTAATTTTCAGGCTGGGTTGAATCGCTCTTATTCTTATAAATTGGTCAAACAATACCGATTAACCACTCATCTGGAACAAACCCACTATCAAATGTTATTTTAAAGAACTTCTTACATAAAGGTAAAAAAGATGACAATGTATAAATATGTTCATTTACGATGTTATCATACACTGCGGCTTTGCCATTTTTAAGCTTCTGAACTTCAACAGCCGCTATTATTTCATATCACTAAAGTTGGTTTAAGCCAGCTTTATACTATAAAAAATAAGAAAAATGATTAAATATTTGACTTTTGCTTGTTTTTTCCTATTTATTTGTATGAAGATATTTTTCCCAATTTAACCAAATATCGCTGTTTTTCCCAATCTTGACGGCCCCGGCCACTGGAATCAAAGGGTAAAAAAATCCCTGAATAAACTACTTTTATGGACAAAAATATAATTACTGTCTGGCCCAAGATAAAAAACATTGCCACACACTTTAATCCTTAATGTACGTGTGCGCAGAAAACATGAACAAGTTACCATGGTCTTAGGTCTCACAAGCGAAATGTTGGTAGACCAAGAATATGACACATATTAAAACCTTTGCATTCTCTAATGAAATGTTGTTTATAAGTTTTATGCAAAAAATAAAGTCATGTGACATTGATATGGGCTATGACAATAACTTGAGAGATAAAACCTTTGTTTTTCTGGCACTTATTTGTTGCACGCTTTGTTTACTATACAGTGCAGCTGAGCTTGTCAAAACTTTGCTCTACTCATAATTTTGATAAATCTTTCAATTCATGATACATACACATGCATCATAGAAACAAAAAAAAAAATCAACCTATTTTGACTCATTATATTTCTTTAAACTGCTCAATCAAATGAGATGGGATATGTCCAAGTGAGTGTATCATTTGAATTTGAATTAATACTAAATTGTATATTGGATGTTGAAAGTTTCTTCTCAATACTGTCGAGTTCAAAATACCCATATTTATCTATATACATTTCTAAAACTACTGGTTTAAGTATCATTGTTTTATTGTATGATATTTATCAAGGACTTACTAGCCATTCTTTAGAGATTTACTATCAAATTATCCTACCTATGTTACAATGACAACAGCACAATAATGATTAACAAATTATTTATCACTCACAGATCTTTAAGATGAAATACTGACTCCTTTTAGGACACTTATGTGTATTGACCTTGGTCAAACTTTTTTAATGATTTACAGATTCAATATTTACTTTAACTGCTGTCTGAATATACAGTATCCAACAATCTAATTCGTCTTCAAACCATTAAACTTTATCTTCAAAATAGTTCAGACAAATTTCATTCTAAGACATCCCTAGATCTATATAGCTATACAGATTCCCTAGAAAAAAAGCCCTTTTAATAACAATACTGATAAGCAAAAGTGCAGGGCATTTTAGAACTAAAATATAAAGGTACAATGCTTTAAACTATCAGCAGAGTAATAAGCATATACAACTAAAATTGTTATAGTAAATCATTCATAATGTTATCCATTGGAGAAATAACTAGAAATATGTCCATAGGACATGAATGCCCCGCCGAGGGTATATCAGTAATGCAACATTTTAACACAAATTGAGAAAAGTTAGGTCAAGGTCAAAGGAAAGGAAGGTAAAAAATTGTTTATGCAGTTGAAAAGGTTAAATCAGTATGTATTAGCATATGAAGTTTGATAAAAATATTATGAATGGTTTTTTTAAAACTGGGCTAAACACTAATTTAAGAAAAGTGAGGTCAAGGTCAAAGGAAAGGTCAAGGTAAAAAAATATTGATGCAGTTGAATAGCTCTCATCAGTATGTATCAGCATATGAAGTTAAATAATACTATCTTGAATAGTATCTTTAAAACTGAGCTAAAAACTTATTTAAGAAAAGTGAGGTCAAGGTCCAAGGAAAGGTCAAGGTAAAAAATATTGATGCAGTTGAATAGCTCTCATCAGTATGTATCAGCATGTGAAGTTTGTTAAAAATATCTTAAATGGTTTCATTAAAACTGAGCTAAACACTAATTTAAGAAAAGTGAGGTCAAGGTCAAAAGAAAGGTCAAGGTCAAAAAATATTGATGCAGTTGAATAATTTACATCAGTATGTATCAACATATGAAGTTTGATTACACTATCTTGAATGGTATCTTTAAAACTGAGCTAAACACTAATTTAAGAAAAGTGAGGTCAAGGTCAAAAGAAAGGTCAAGGTCAAAAAATGTTGATGCAGTTGAATAGCTTACATCAGTATGTATCAACATATGAAGTTTGATTACACTTTCTTGAATGGTATCTTTAAAACTGAGCTAAACACTAATTTAAGAAAAGTGAGGTCAAGGTCAAAGGAAAGGTCAAGGTCAAAAAATGTTGATGCAGTTGCATAGCTCTCATCAATATCTATCAGCATATGAAGTTTGATAAAAATATCTTAGATAGTTTCTTTGAAACTGAGCTTTGAACAGGGCTAAACGCAAAGTGTGACGGAAGGACAGAAGGACAGAAGGAAGGAAGGACGAAAGACGGACATGACAAACACTATATGCCCCGGCCATATTCATGGCGGGGCATAATAAATGCTGTTACATAGTTACAACATACTGTACTATTGCCTTTATTGAGTTTTTAAGCATTGTATGTGTTATATATAATTTAGAAGTAAGACACCACAGTATGATTTTGTTGTTTGCACAGTCCTTTTTTGATGAGGCACTGAGGGAGGGGTGGGGTGGGGGTGGGGGGATGGGTCATTCACAACAGCACGACAACACTTTACCTACCCTGGTGTTATTTCTCTCTGCCTTCAGTTCAGCTACTTCTTCTTCTCTCTCTAACAGCTGGTCTCGAAGCTGGTTGACCTCTTTTGACAAACTGGCAAATTCCTGCTGTAAAAAAGTGAAAAATTCAACTGAAGCATTTTAACTATGTCTCAGTTTGAGTTTTATCCAATAATGTAACTCATCATTGTTTTAAAAAGTTATTATACTGAAAGTAGTTCATTTTTACTGAGTTTGAATTATATTACGCTGTATAATGGACGTATGCTGACATAATATCAGTTTTTTCAGTACACAGTAAGGCAAAAAAAGTCGGTATCATTTTAAAATTTGAATTATGTCACTTTTTTTTAACACAAACATCTAGTTTGAAAGCAACATCCATTGTTCCTTTCCAAAAATATAGAAAGAAAAATTCATAATTTAGCTCAAGTATCAAATTATTTTTTTCTTAATAGTGTATTTCACTACTGAGTACTATCTGAATTCCCTTTTTAAAATACCTCATTCACAAATTCTGTGTCATTAAATAATGTGAATGACTGATATCATTTACCTATAAAGGTTACACTGTACCTGAATTTAAAGTGCTAAACTAAACACACTAAAATACTTGTGTCAGACATATCTTTCTTGAATAGAAGTCAGAATTCTTAAAATAGAATACTAGGATTGGCTGTGTACACAAAGCTTTTATGGTACTATATTTTCTGAACATTGTTTGTTTTTGTATACCGGTGGTCATTTAAAAACCACAACACACAGATGACATAACTGACTATCAGTACATCCCGAGGCTGCTTAATGTATTTAAAATGGCGTCTGATTTATTCGGAATCCCCAACCGATGATGTCAGTGTTGGCTGCATCATAAAATAGGCAAACCCCCTGACCTCAGGGGACAAATACCTGAGGTGTAGTGGTCTGAAATTGCCCCTGTAAAGCGTCTCGTTCTTTCTCCACATCGGCGAGTTTTTGCTGGGTTAACGTTAACGTGTCCTGAGTCTCGCGAAGTGTTTCCATCAATTTATCTCTTTCATCCAGCATGTTCACCATCAACTGCTCGAAGTTAGCCTCATCTTGCGAACTCTGAGACTCCCGGTCATTCGAACCGGACTCAGAAATCGTAGGCATCACGTCGCACATCATATTGATGATTTTACATTAGTCATCGGCGACATGAACCCAAAAACAACATTGTTTATGATAGCATCCCGTGTAAAATGCCGGTAATACTTCATTAATCTCGAGATTCACATAAAATTTGATCACTTTTCTTATCTAGGATGAAATACGCATACTTCCGTTTAAATCTGTTCACTGAAAACTTATCAAAGTCCTTCATATCAAAAGCATTTGAGTTTCCTATCAGCATCATTTACATGAAAGGGTGCCATCTTTCTTTCAGTCGAAGTGTGTCATTACCCACAATTCCTTTGCAAAAAATCCAAGAGAAGTAACTCAACTTTTTTTAACGTTTTGTTTCGTTTTGTTTTCCCAGTTGTCGATCTTTGTACATCAAATTCCGTCATACCAAGAAATGAAAGAATGATCAAAATGCTCAATTTATTTAATTTAAATTAGATAAGATGATTCTTTTTTCCTTTTTAGTGTCAAAAGTATGGAGAGAGAGAGAGAGAGAGAGAGAAGTATTTTGTACAAGGACTGTTCCTGTTATTCTCCGTAGTAATTATATACTATAAGAAATTGAAATAATTATACCAAGGATGCCTCCTGGATGGGAAAGGAGGGTATCTGAGTTTGAATTAAAAAAAAAATCATATAACGATGAACTCAATATATACATAAAAACTATGGGGTAGTGATACTTTGTCTTATGATAGGAACTGCTTTATTTTTTCAGCTGTTCGTAAATTCATTAATGAATCTGGAAGATTTGATTAACATTTCAATTTATTAATGCCACTTGCCAATATTATTTACAATGTTATTATTGTGACAATTGTACTCACGATATTAATTAACTTTACTAACACCAGGAGAAGAACTTGTAAGTTGTAAGAACTTGTTTCTGATACTTTTGTGTTAAATTTACAATAAAATATGTTCAAATCATACATAAAAACCTATCCACTTTTTTATGAAGCTCTTCCCCCTCCTCCAAAATCAATCAATCAATCAATCAATCAATCAATAAAGCTAGATGCTGTCATAAGACAGCAATATCCGCACTTTGGTGTTTGCGGCTCTAAACGTACTCACCATCATACTCTGGTAACAAGGGAAGAAGCCATAAAATAATTCTATAATTTACAAAATGTCAGTTTTCAACCCCCAATCACCCCTAGAAAGAAAATTGAAATTCTGAAAACTAAATGTACATCTATAGGGCATACCCAGACTTCTTCCAAAATATGACTGAGCTACTTTGAAAAATGTAAGAAAATTTCAGGAACTAGACATTTTTGTTTGAAAAAAAATTTTGACCCCCATTTGGCCCACAGTGAAAATCAAAATTCTGAAATGTTATTGCACATCTACAGGACACTCCCAGTCATATTCCCAAAAAAGGAGTTGGTTACAGCAAAAAATGTAATAAAAGTTCAGGGAACCAGATTATTTAGAGAAAACTATCTCCCAGTCTTCCCCCAGGGTGAAAATCCAAACTCAAAAACCCTAATGCACATCTATAAGACACTCCTAATCAGATTCCAAATTAAACTATTTCGAAAAATATAAGAGGAATTCAGGGAACCATTTTTTAAACGATGCATCTTAACACAATCGATGCCCTTAGGGTGAAAATCGGAATTTAGAAACCTTAATGCACATGTATAGAAGACCACCAATCACATTCCAAAAAGATGAGTTGGCTTCTGCAAAAGTAAATAAATAAATAAAACGTAAAATAAATAAATAAATAAAATAAAAGTGAAATGACTTCAGGGAACACGGTTTTTGTAGTAATTTTTTTTTTTAAATCCCCAATCGTTGCCCCCCCCCCCCAAGTGAAAATCAGAATTCCAAAAGCCTTACTGCACTTCTAGGGCACTCCCAATCACGTTCCAAAATGTGAATGGGCTAGTACTGCAAAAAATGTGAGAGGAGTTCCGGAAACTAGATTGCACATTTACAAGACACCAAAAGATGAGTTGGTGACTGCAAAAATGTACTTGAGGGAACAAGTTTTTTGCCCCCCCCCCAAAAAAAAGTTCAAATAAAGTTTTTTTTTAACCCTCAGTCGTCCCCCAAGGTGATAATCGAAATTCCAAAATCTTATTGCACATCTACAGGATACTCCTATTCACGTTCCAAAATATGACTTGGCTACTGTGAAAAATGTAAGAGGAATTCAGGAAACCAAGTTTTTGTAGAAAAACATTGGTTTTCTTTTATCCCCGTTTGGCCCCCAGGTGAAAATAAAAATTTTCATATTCTTTTGGCGTTCAAGGCACCATCAATCAGAGTTAGCAACTCCTTTAAATGTAAGAGGTAGTCCGAGAGGAAGAAAGTGTGACAGACGGAGCTGGATAATAACAACATACTCGAACTTTCATTAAAAAGTGTGGGTATAATAGCTAAATAAATAAATATTATGATATTATGGACAGGGGCAAATTTGTGAAGATAAAGTTTTAAATTAAACTCATGACTGTACTGTAATTTGGTATTTTTATTCGAGTAATAAAATGATTGGAATTTATGGACGTAATTTAAAGGACATAAAATAAAAAGTCCAACTTAAAGCTTTAATAAAACAATTTCTGATTGATGCAACTTGTCATCAGTGTAACAACCTCAAAAGATTTACATTGCAATTTCATTAGCAAGCAATGCTACGGGATAATTCAAGGACCCCCCTTTTTTCAGAAAGTGAATTACCCCTATGGCCTTTGAAAAAAGTAAAAAAAAAAAATCCAAAGTGGACCAAAAAGGAACACATTATGTTACAAAAAGTGAGGTGTCCTGCCCACTCCCGATCTTGTGGCTTGATGTGTCCCCTTCCTTTTCAGGAATGAAGCCTGGTTCTGCCCCTACAACAATGAACAAATAATGGTTTTGCTGTTCTTGAGAAGATTTTTAAAGATATTTCCCATACATTCCTATGTAAAACTTTTATCCTCTGTGGTGGCCCTGCCTTATCCCCAGGGGTCATGATTTGAACAAAATTTGAATCTACAGTATGCAATGAAACTTTCACATAAGTCTCATATTTTCTGACTCAGTGGTTCTTTAAAATATGACATTAATTTTTCATGAATTCTTAATTATCTCTCCTTGAAATGCCACGCGGAATTTTCTGTTAACAATTTTGAATTCTCTTCATCCAATGATCCTTTGTGGCAAGTTTGGTTGAAGTTGGCCAAGTGGTTTTGGAGAAGATGAAATTGTATTAAAAAACATTTACAACGACAACGACAGACAACGGACAAATGCTCAATTGAGCTTTCGGCTCAGGTGAGCTAAAAGGGGGGATATCAGCACCGCTCCTGATTTCATGAACACGAAACGCAACTTTACATTCAGCTAGCTCTGGCTAGCTAGCTCTGGTTTCCGTAGTATCAAAACGAAACCGGAAGAACAATTTAGGTTACATTGATTATGCTTGTACATGTATTTTAATCATGAGTGCTATCAAACTTGTAGCTTTATTGACCGGAAGTCTTGGATTTGTCTGGATATTTAGGAAAGTCCGAAGCAGACAAGGTATAACAACAGAATCTGCATTCAAAACAGCTGACAAGCTTACTGTACACCCAGAAGAAGAAAAAAGCACCGTTCTCTTTCCCCAGCCTCTTCCCGAAAGCGACCTGGAAACAGACACGTGTCCAGTGATGGCTAGTCTGGAGATGCCAAAGGAGTTACCGCTAGATGGAGTTGTTCTTCACGTGGATGATGAAGATGATCGATGTAAAGCAAAAAAGTTTTGCGACTTTGTCAGCACCATTTCAGACTACAGAGTGGGACTGTATGACGAGATAGGGATGGGGGAGACATTACTGCGGATTCCGGGTGAAGTGGTTTTTAGTAAGACGATATACTTATTTGTTCTTGTTACACCATTGCTGAATCAAGATAATCTGACACGAATGTTAACTGAACTAGGCATTATTAAATGTCTAGAATTAAACCAATTCCGAGTGATACCAATTCTGACAAACAGACACGCAAACAAAAACAAGCCAAGTGAATTGAAAGCATTGAAAGGTGTCCAGTGTTTCTGGCTAGACTCGGGTTCATCAGGAGGAGACGATAAACAGAGAAGTAAAGGTTGTTTAGACCGCTTGTTTCAAGAGGGGAGACGTAGATTCTGCAGAAGTCGATCGCAACTCCTTGATGACTAACTGTCAATACCAACCACCAGGCTGAAATAGAATTAGTCGCATAACTTAAGTTGCGTAAAAAAGGTACTAACCTAAGAAGTGCCGCAACCAACGTCAACCAGGCTGAAGTACTAGTAATGCCATCTTTGGTGACCAGACTCTGTCGCAGATCAGAAGTGTAAAATTGTCCATCTAGAAGTACGGCGCTAACCTGAAAAATGATACAACCTAGGTAAACCAGAGACTTATAACAATTCAAGATGTATGCTTTGGAATCCTGCGCAGAACCAGAGAATCGTGCAACATTTGTGATGTACTACAGCAACACCATCATAATGGTCAACACTCCAAAACAGCAATGGTATCATGTCAGTGTAAAAAAAATACAAACAGTTTACCATTCGGAAAGGTGGTGAAAAATGAGTTGTGGAAGGTTTTTTAGCTCACCTGAGCCGAAGGCTCAAGTGAGCTTTTCTGATCACATTTTGTCCGTCGTCCGTCCGTCCGTCTGTCCGTCTGTCTGTCTGTCTGTCCGTCCGTCTGTAAACTTTTCACATTTTTGACTTCTTCTCAAGAACCACTGGGCCAATATTAACCAAATTTGGTACAAAGCATCCTTGAGTGAAGGGGAGTTTAAATTGTTAAAATAAAGGGCCAAACCCCTTTACAAGGGGAGATAATCAAGAAAAGACAAAAATAGGGTGGGGTCATTAAAAAATCTTCTTCTCAAGAACCAGTGGGCCAGAAAAGCTGAAACTTATGTGGAAACATTCTGGGGTAGTGTAGATTCTAAATTGTTAAAATCATGACCCCCGGGGCAAGGGCGGGGCCACAATAGGGAATCCAAGTTTTACATTGAAATATATAGAAAAAAATCTTCAAAAATCTTCTTCTCAAGAACCACTGGGCCAGAAAAGCTGAAACTTATGTTGAAGCATCCTGGGATAGTGTAGATTCTAAATTGTAAAAATCATGACCCCCGGGGGAAGGGCGGGGCCACAATAGGGAATCCAAGTTTTACATTTAAATATATAGAAAAAAATCTTTAAAAATCTTCTTCTCAAGAACCACTTAGCCAGACAAACTGAAACTTATGTGGAAGCATGCTGGGGTAGTGTAGATTCTAAATTGTTAAAATCATGACCCCGGGGGAAGGGCGGGGCCACAATAGGGAATCCAAGTTTTACATTGAAATACATAGAAAAAATCTTTAAAAATCTTCTTCTCAAGAACCACTTAGCCAGACAAACTGAAACTTATGTGGAAGCATGCTGGGGTAGTGTAGATTCTAAATTGTAAAAATCATGACCCCCGGGGGAAGGGCGGGGCCACAATAGGGAATCCAAGTTTTACATTGAAATATATTGAAAAAAATCTTTAAAAATCTTCTTCTCAAGAACCATTAGGCCAGAAAAGCTGAAACTTATGTTGAAGCATCCTGGGGTAGTGTAGATTTTAAATTGTTAAAATCATGACCCCCGGGGAAAGGGCGGGGCTACAATAGGGAACCCAAGTTTTACATTGAAATACATAGAAAAAATCTTTAAAAATCTTCTTCTCAAGAACCACTTAGCCAGAAAAACTGAAACTTATGTGGAAGCATGCTGGGGTAGTGTAGATTCTAAATTGTTAAAATCATGACCCCGGGGGAAGGGCGGGGCCACAATAGGGAATCCAAGTTTTACATTGAAATATATAGAAAAAATCTTTAAAAATCTTCTTCTCAAGAACCATTAGGCCAGAAAAGCTGAAACTTATGTGGAAGCATCCTTTGGTAGTGTAGATTCTAAATTGTTAAAATCATGACCCCTGGGGGCAGGGTGCGGCCACAATAGGAAATCCAATTTTTATATTGAAATATATAGAAAAAAAAATCTTCTTCTCAAGAACCACTTGGTCAGAAAAGCTAAGACTTTTGTAGAAGCATCCTGGGGCAGCGTAAATTCTAAAGAATTCAAATCTTGACCCCTGGGTGTAGGGCGGGGCCACAATAGGGAATCAAAGTTTTACATTGAAATATATAGGAAAAATCTTCAAAAATTTTCTCCTCAAGAACCTCTTGGCCAGTAAAGCTGAAACTTATATGGAAACATCCTAGGGTAGTGTAGATTTTAAATTGTTAAAATCATGATCCCCGTGGGTAGGGCGGGGCCACAATAGGTATTACAAAAAGATCATCTGGTGAAGAACAGCAGGGCCAAAGTTATTCAGGTGAGCGTTGTGGCCCATGGGCCTCTTGTTATCATTCAAATCCGCTAGCCGGGACAGGCACATTTATTCAAATGATTTTGATTGGAGTTCGTGATACACTCATTTAAGTCTGAATTCATTACTGAATTTGTATACTGTTGTGTAAAAGGAATTCACATTTCTAGGTGAGAACTGATACTGGGGATTATTATTAATGCAAGCAGTGTGATTAGTGTACGTTGTAAATCTTCTAAATAATGTGTCTTCAAACTTTTTGATCTGCATGTAGAATTTTTTTTTTTTCAAAGAATTATTCCATGGTGCATAAATACAGTTAAAACATCGAGCCTCTTCTTGTGATCTCACGTGAAACAAAAAATCCTTTTAATACATGTATCACAAACTGTTATTTAGCAAATTCATACCAAAGTCTAGGTGTAGGGAGAGGGCGTAATAAATTTTTAGCTCACTTAAGCTGAAAGCTCAAGTATGTTTTTCTGATCACCCGTTGTCCGTCGTCCGTCCATCTGTCCGTCTAGCGGTCTGTCCGACCGTCCGTCTGTAAACATTCTCGACTTCTTTTAAAGAACCATTAGGCCAAATTTAACCGAAATTGGCACAGAGTTTTCTTGGGTAAGAGGGATTGTAAATTGTTCAAATAAGGGGCCAAGTCCTATTCCAAGGAGAGATTATGTAGAAAATGCAAAGATAGGGTAGGGTCATTAAAAAATCTTCTTCTCGAGAACCACTGGACACGAAGAGATGAAACTTATGTGGAAGCTTCCTAAGGTAGTGTAGATTCTAAATTGTTCAAAACATTGGCCCCGGGGGTAGGATGGCCATAACAGGGGATCAACAGTTTTACATTGAAATACAAAGGAAAAATTATTTTTAAAATCTTCTCAACAACCACTGGACCAGAAGAGATGAAACTTGGAAGCTTCCTGAAGTAGTGTAGATTCTAAATTGTTCACATAATAGCCCCTGGGATAGGGTGGGGCTACAATATTGAATCAAAATTTTATATTGAAATACATAGGAAAAATTCTTTAAAAATCTCCAAAATCACTGGGCCCGAAGAGACGAAAGTTATGTGGAAGCTTCCTGAGGTATGTAGATTCTACAGGCCCGTAAAACGGGGGCGGGGGGGGGGGGACTTTTTCTGAGTATTTTATTATAGTAAATTTTCCTTTAGTTGCTGGTGCCCCCCCCCCCCCCCCTCAGTTTTGTTGCTTTAAGATTTAGGACTGGCAAATTCCAGGATTTGGACAGTAAAATAATGTTTTGCTTGATACACAGTTTGTAATCAATTCAAGAATTTTTAACCTTATATCAGACCAAGATAGAGTAATTAAATACCGTATTTGCAATATTTTCTATTAAAAAAGTTAACAGAGGGAATTAAAATATAACAGGTCCTTGAAAATGAAATGGATCAGCTGAAGTATTTTTACCTTCATATGACATAATTTTCCAAACGGTCCAAAAACATTTTTAGTTTTGTATACATATAAACGTTGAGATATGTCGGAATTTAATTTAAAAAAAATATATTACGATGCATACACACACCCACCCTCACACACCTATATATATATATATATATATATATATATATATATATATATATATATATATATATATATATATATATATATATATATATATATTGATTCCTCCGAGGATAATACAACAGAACAACTAATTCCCATTTGATCCAAGAAAGATAAACTGTCGCGTTCAATTCTTAGAAACATTGCAAAAGTATATTATATAGGTTATGAGAATAATTCTCATAAAATCGTGTCTACAAGTTTTACTTAATATTCTCAGGTATTACCAAATAACCCATTAAGGATTAATAGTTGGAAAATACAACGTTTGGAATAAAAGCATAATCTTGAAATTATTTACTACCAAAGTTACCTGAGTCGAAGAGCCGTTTGTGTTGTATAATTTTACAATACAAATGGAAAAGAAAACAATACAAAAGGAAAATTATACAATACAGATGAGAAATTATACAATACAAATGGAAAATTATAGACTACGAATGAAAAATTATACAATGCAAATGGAAAAGATCGAACATCGCAACGTTTGACATGTCACAAATCAATCCCTGAAATATTTTAAAATCGGACCTAACTAACAAAATTTTGAGTGACGAAGTCGTTTTTACCTTGAGAAGGGGATATACCTTTCAAAATGTTACTCTAGTCTTAAATTTTGGTAAGAAATTTATTTTTAAAGAATATCAGTTTATCAATATCCTTCTTACAGAATTAAACAAAAGTGTTACAATACTTCCTTGATAACGTTGATATATTGTGGTAAGATCAAGTAGGGTGAACTCGCACAAATTAAGGATGTCATTTCATCCATCTTCCGGGTTCCTAATATTTTTTGTGTCCTTGTTTAGATAACTTCTTCCAAGAACTTCTTTCTTTATTTTCAATAAAAGCATGGGAAGGTATATCAAAGTATTCAGTTCTGCCTCTGTCAAGTCAGGCCTACCATACTACCTGGTTCGTTAAGTCCAGTACAAAAGTGATCTTGTATACTTTCTAGAAATTTAAATTTTGATTGTTTCCTTTTCAACAATGACATCAAAACTCGCGTTTTCAAGAATTTAAAAAAGGATATACACGTACATGTATACAAAAACAAAATAACGTTTGTAATGCTACTTTGGGATGTATATCTGTATGATATATAATCAAATTATGTACTACCAATATTGGTTTACATCGCTCTCACATGGAAAAAAAACACCAGTTTCAAACGTTTGAATCTGTCCTGGTCGAGATGAAATCACGTATCTAAGTCTTTACATACATTTATGTATCTATAATAACAAAGTCCTTTTATTTACACAACGATATACAAGTAAATATAAATCTGCAAAGCAATTGTAATAAATGACTAGCACCCCGGTTACGTAACAGACAGTAAAATTTTTGTTGAACATCGGTAACAGTGCCTACCTGTATTCTTCCATTTAGCATTCTTAGTGCTCCCAGTGATACGGACCATTATAAGAAGGGCATAGAGAGGTAAAAAGTTATAGGCAATTTTAGATGAAAAACGATATTATATGTATGTCTAACAAGTAGCTCTTGTACTTTTGCTAGAGTTGCCGCGTAACGATTTGAGGCAAGTCTTTGATTTGTTAACTTTTTCTCTATTTTACTTGAAACAAAGAAAATTGGTTCTTTATGACGCCTCTCAAATAACTGCATGGATAACATAACATGTCAAAGAAATGGTTAATTCTCCATGTTACTTTTTTGTGTCCTCAGTTGTAGACATGCAAATAAGACTTATTCAATGCAGGTGCCCGCTATGTTTATAACGTACCGACAACGGTATGAACTGATGACTATACCCGCATTTTCTGAAGGAAGTTTGGGTATATTGATGTTATCCTGCTCTGTCTGTCCATCCGTCTGGCACACTATCTTCTTTTTCAAATTACTCTGACATTTTAGCAGTAGCCAGCTCATCTTTTGAAATATAATTGGCGGTGCCTTGAACATATGCAGAAATATTTTGTAATTTCATTGTTACCCTGGGGGTCCCTGAACTCCTCTTACATTTTTCTCAGCAGATCATTCATATTTTGGATTATTATTGAGAGTATCCTGTAGATGTGCAATAAGGTTTCAGAATTTCGATTCTCACCCTGTGCGTAATTTGCTCAAAAGTGACGTTTTTTCTACAAAAACATGGTTCCCTGAACTCCTCTGACATTTTTTGCAGTAGCCAACACATCTTTTGGAATATCTTTGGGAGGGTCCTATAGATGTGCAATAAAATTTTGGAATTTTCATTTTAACCCTAGGGGGCCAAAGTGGGAATTTAAAAAACGTCTTTTTTTAGAACAAAAACCTGCCTCCTTGAACTCCTTTTACATTTTTCGCAGTAGAAAAGTCATATTTTTCAACATGATTGGGAGTGTCCTGTAGAGATATGTATGCATAAGGATTTAGGATTTCAATTTTCACACGGGGGCAATTGGGTGTCAATGAAAATTGTCAATTTTCTACAACATCCTGTAGATGTGCAAATATTAGGTTTAGAATTTCGATTTTCACCTTTGGGGTTAGGAAAAAGATGTTTTTTTCTACAAAACCTGGTTTCTTTAACTGCTTTTACATTTTTTGCTGTAGCCAAATCATTTTTCGGATGGTGATTGGTGATGTCCTGTAGATGTGCAATAAGGTTTCAGATTTCTGACTTCAACCTGGAGGCCAAACTGAGTAAAAATTGATGTTTTTTTTTTCTTTTTTCCTCTTTTCTTCCCCCCTTTTTTTAAACAAAACTTTGAACTCGTCTTAAATTTTTCACAGTAGTCCAATCGCATTTTGGAATAAGTCTGAGCGTGTCCTGTTGATGTGTATTTAGGTTTGGGAATTTCAAATTTCACGCTGGGGGCGATTAGGGACTGAAAACGGACTGGTTTGTAAATTATAAAATTATTGTGGCTTCTTCCCTTATTACCCAAATATGAAGGTGAGTGCATTTAGAGACCAACACCTACGTGCACTTATTACTGTCTAAACTGTGACAGCATCTAGTTTCAAGTGTTAGACTGTTACATTAAGTCTGAGACTATTTCCATCTATATATCTACTCCTGAATGAGACACATTATCAATGAAAACAATTAATGTCTTAAAGTTAAGTTACTGCGTCTAACATGACGATGATTCAGATTTTCCCCTGAAGTAATTTAGGGAGTGTGTGTGAATGTTACAAAACTTTTATTATTGAATACATTGTTATCCGACCATTAATACTGTATCTGACATCCTAGTTACTAATTTGAATTATTTAATTTTTTCAATAACTTCAATATTTCCGCTTCTTTGACTGAATGATTCTGATACACCTTTTCACTCGGTAAATACATGTACTTGCTGAAGGCAATCTTTAAAATAACCACTTTTATGACCGCATTTATTTCATTACAACTCGACGAGATTTTGTGCATGACTTGACACTCCTTATAATTTTGTAAATTTCCCAGGTAAATCACTACCCTGTTGGATTTTTTTTAACCTGTAAACATGAAGGTAAGGTCCTTCTGCCGTTTTATAAAATAACATTGAAACTTCATTCAGTATTACGATTTTAAGTAGGGGTACGATATATGTTTATAATAAGGACATAAAAGAATTCAACGGTTCTCATGAACATTTTAGTTGGACTGATTTTAGCTATGAAGACCATGCATGTATTCGTGAATTCCGATTTATATCTGGGTATTTTGTTGTTATTCTTCCTGATTCTATAAGGGAGATTTTACCGTTATTTTTATTTTTGTCGCATAATACATTGGCGATTGCAGTGACATAACAACATTCTTTAGAAAACTAGGCCATGCATTTGATAGACAGATTTTGCACTTTAAAATGCAAGTATTATATTTCTGACTGACTACAATAAAATCGTTACCTGTTTTCCTGCTCGTGTATATTACCATTACTTTACTAAACCAAAGTAACGCATTGTCATTTTCAAAAATAAAAAAGAAATAAAACTTTATGCACCTATACTATTATGTGTATATTTTGATCTAACAGTAGCATGTCTGTCATATTCTTTTTGAAATGTCAAAATGATCAAATTGATTTGTCATGGTCAGCCCCAAGTAGACCACTTTAATGGCAATAGATAGGAATAAGTATGTGCATGGAGCACTTCACAAAATATAATAGACTGTTTTGCTTTTTACATAATCCTAGGACCTTGTGTGTTTTGTTGACACTTTTATTTAATACAATATACCTTTGATTAGTGTATCCCTTACTGGAATGTATTTTAAAATAGATTTTAAAACTCTATTATGTGCTCTTTCACTTTGGTTCAAACATTAAACATTCTGGTAGATTTCCTTGTCAATATTTTAAAATAAATATATCAGTATATGTATATACAAAATTACATGCATGTATCTACAAAATGCATTGATTGTAAATTTTGCAAATATTATTTATGCTTTCTTTATGTATATGCTCAACTGTGACTTAATTTATCTTTAAATCTAAATCTGTAATCATGTTTAAATTTGACTAAATTTAAATTTGTAGTATACATGTAGGGAGAGGGCGTAAAAAGTTCTAAGAACTTGTGCCCAATCCCTTTATAATTATAAAGTACAATAAAATACAAATGTATGTTCAAATCAACCTCTATTAGGTATTCATTTGATAATTAAAACGACTTAAATAAAATTAGTTTGAAAATAGCAGTAGTTTAAACAGAATATTCATTTTCAATTGATAAAAAAAGAAAAGAAAATTAGTATGCATAAAAGAATTGTTATTCTGTGTAATGCCAGCATTAGAGTGGACTAGAAGTTGAAACGCAGAGGAATTTGAGTTTTATAAAATTTCATGCATTTTTTTAATTGTAGAAGAAAGATCAGAAGATAAAAAGGGGGCGCCAGATGCGAAAGGTACTGCATGTATAGTAAACTACCGGGACCATCATTATGGGGTGGTACAAGTATTCATTATCAATATACATGTATCATACCGGTATTACCTAATAAGACCCTGCATTGATGGAAGTATAAGGAAAAAGAGAAAGCAAGCGAGAGAGTAATTCAATTGTATTTGGTAATTGACAGAGAAATTATCTTTTCGCAAATAATTAAAAACCAGATACTACGTCTAAATAAGAATAAAATATTCTCTCAATCAACGTAATGTTCAAGAATTACTATTGTTCAAATCAAAGGAAAATAAAACAAGTAAAAAAAAATCTACTTTGTAATTTGACGTTATATATACTGAATAGACTGAGATAAATTTCTTTGTATGATCTTAGGGGGTAAAGAAGAGACAGGATCAGATTGATATTGACCCGGAGAACCCCGAGGAAGCTGAGGTAGGACCATTTTGTTTTTTATTAACTCTCAATTTTGAAAGTTTACGAAGTCACTTCATAATGGAGGTTTAATACACTGATATATGTGGGGATTCCAAGTTATGGGGCAATTAGGTAATTGAGTATACAACAAATTAATAAATAATAGCGATTATATAAATCGGTAAACAATTGCACACTCGTCTGATATTTTAAAATATTATGTTGTACTAATACTTTGAGGGGGGGGGGGGGGGGATAAATAAACTAAAAGCTTTTATAATTTTTCAAATACTATCAATAGATATATCCACAAAATTAAATATCAAATCTAGAATCTATTCCAAGTATGAAAAACATGAATAATTGTCAGCTGGTTACCATTATAACAGATATTTTTATTTTAAGGGAGTTAACCTTTTGATAACGATTCAATGTTTCCTAGTTGTAGTCAACGGTAATAAATCTTCGGAAAACTTTCAGTGTTGTATCCATGGGGACCCTTATCTTTCATAGGGTTAAAAAATGTTTATGATTCTAAATTGATTACAATCCATTTTCGGTCAATATGTACCTTTTTGATCGTTAAATACATGATTTAATTGAATTATAATAATGTTCTTGTCAAATCCCATTCTTTATGCCGATGTTGTAGAGCGAAACTTCCCTCCATAGGGAGACTTCCCACGGAAGTTTTGCTGTGGTGTGAGTATTACCCCTAGGGGGAATGTCTAATATTTTAGAACCTAACTTCACCACCAGTTCCATACTTCCCCCAGAAAGTATCAAAAGAGAGTAAGTCTACCCAAGGGGGAAGCCTGACTTTAGAGCCTTACTTCCCCGCAAGATTTGCTCTAGTCTTAAGTGATAGTATCCCTTTGGGGAAGACCCATTCTAGAGCCATGTTTCCCCGTTGTAATACCAGTAAAAAAAAAGATAAAATAAAGGGGGAGACCTACTGGGGGTCTGTGTCTGCGACTAGTGGTAGAGTAGGTCTTCCCGCACAATTCTAAGTGGGGCTCTAGAGTAATACTTTACCGTGAGTTCTCCTGCTCTAGAGTCATCAATCCCCCAGGGGGGAATGTCACTCTAGAGCAAAATATCCGGGGGAAATCTCACTCTAAAGCACGACTTCCGGGGGAAAATCTGACCATGGGTAAGTCTCACTCTACAACACCGGACGTGATGCATCCGTCAATTCAATGCTTTTCTTCCTCGGGAAACTTCCACTAAAAGTTTTATTTATTCTTTATAAAGACATGCATTCTCACAGAAGACAAAAGATGTCGAAGCCTGGAGGATCTACACAATCAGGACGAGGAAAGAAAAGAAATGAGAAAAATTGTGAGAATGAATAGCATTAGGAAGACTAAGAGCGTGGACGATATTTTACGTGAACAGCTCGAGGAGGTGACAGACGTCATGCAGCAAAATATCATAAAACTTCGGGATCGGCATGGCAGTCTGCACGATCTTCTTGACATAGCTAACACACTTACTGGTTCGGTAAGATTGATTGATTGATTGTATATTGTTTACGTCCCGTTCGAGAATTTTTATGCCCCTAGATCGAAAGATCCAGGGGGTACATGTATATTGTTTCTGTCCTGTCTGTCTGTTTGTTTGTCTGTCTGTTGTCAACTTTAATCTAGCCCATAACTATTGCGCTGTCAAGGATAAGGCTTTAATATTTGACATGAGTGTTTATTATGAAAAGACCTTTCCTTGGGTACCACCATATATGACCTTTTGACCTTGACCTTGGAGTTAGAACCAGTTTTGCAAAATTTTACCAACTTTAACCTTGGCCATAACTTTTGAACGGTTGGTGCTAGGGCTTTCATACTTCACATATGTAATTCTTGTGACAAGACCTTTTTTTTTGGATACCAACAGCTTTGACCCTTTGACCTTGACCTTGGAGTTTGACCTACTTTTGGAAAACTTTAAACTTGGCCATAACTTTTGAACGATTGGTGCTTCGGCTCTCATATTTCACCTGTGTATTTTTTGGGAGAAGGCCTTTCCTTTGGCACCATTAATTTTGACCATTTGACCTTGATGTTTGACATACTTTTGAAAAAAACTTTAACCTTTTCCATATCTATTCAATGGTTGCTGCTAGGCCTTTCATATTTCACAGGTTTATTCCTCGAGACAAGACCTTACTTTGAGTGTCAACATATTTGATTTGCATTTGAGAAAGTTTAACCTTTGCTATAAGTTGCCATACGGGGGCATCAGTGTTTCACAAACACATCTTGTTCACTCATATAAAGACGTCACCATATACCGGTGAAGGACTTCAAATTTAGACCTTTACACTGGGCCATTGAGCAGTGAGGGTTCTTTATCGTGCCAACGCCTACCGAGACACGGGGCCTCGGTTTTTAAGGTCTCATCCAAAGGACCCGCAACTTTCACTCCAAAGTGCCGAGCACTTCGCGATGGAACAGTTGCTACCTATTTATATCGACTTAGGTCAGTCGCGGCCGTGATTCGAACACACGACCTTCCGATCACGGAGTGAGCGATCAACCGACTGAGCTACCCTGACGGTGGTTCGGTAAGACAGAACATCAATATTCATCACATCTGGTGATGTATTACCTTTCCGTCTTTGTGCGACATTCAATCTGAACTTAATCAATTTATATTATATTTTTTCACAACATTAAGCAAACAAATCATGTAAAATTATGTTAAAGAGTTAAGGAAATGTAATTTAGATGAACGGTATGGATTTGCCTATATATTAAATGTATCAGAAATATAAAATGACTTTTTTCCTTCTGAAGAACATCTATAACTTTATCATGACGGGCAATGGATGGATTTGCCTATTTATTAAATGTATCAGAAATATTAAATGACTTTTTTTCCTTCTGAAGAACATCTATAACTTTATCATGACGGGCAATGGTCCGTTCATCCATAGTCTGAAATTTATCAACCATTTCCATTCGACAAATGGCAAAGGCCTCATTCTATATGGTTATTGAATTGATTGTAATTTAATATATGTCTTACTTCTTTTAAATCTCTTTTACGTCTTTTTCTTTGCTTCTGGACATCTAGCAGGTCAAAATAATGTAAAAGAAACAATGCTTTTGACAGCTGTATAAAATGGACATGCCCCGGGTAAGGGTCTGAACCTTTCAAATCATTTTACAACGTCATGTCTGATTTTTCATCGTTTTATTTTTTTTTGGGGGGGGGGGATTTATTTGGAATTTCAAAATAGGTTAATGTATGTCACACAAGTTTTCAAACTAGACCTAATATTTTCATCGACACAATAGGTAAATGTATGTCACACAAGTTTTCAAACTAGACCTAATATTTTCATCGACACAATAGGTAAATGAAAATGATGAAGACAAAGAACAGTGATCGATCTCAAAAAATCGAATCTGTGAAGGACATAAAACACGGAAATTCCAGAGGTGGGATCCGGTGCCTAGGAGGAGTTCCCTGTTGACCGTTCACACCAGCGAGTGCATTACATTACCGCTAGTCATTACCGCTACAAAATGGTTTACATTACCGCTACATTTATAAGTTTACATTACCCGCTACAATGCCTCTGTTAACCAGTGCCTATTGCATGACTGTACGGATATAAATTACACTTTTTCATTGAAGTTATTCTAGAGATTCCTATCTTTGATTAGCCAGTGATTAAACAATTTGTATGCAATGGAAGTAATCATGTATTAATTCAAGAAAGTGAAACTATTAAACTTATTAACAAATTATTCAAAAGCTAGCTAAAATCTTCATTTAACGACACCTTTCTCTACGATTTAACTTTATATATATATATATATATATATATATATATATATATATATATATATATATATATATATATATATATATATATATATATATATACCATGATTATTAACCTCTTTATAGGCTGCGGAATTCCAGATTGTGAGTAAAAAGGTCAAACGGAAAGAGAAGATGAGGATGTGGAAATACCGTATCTTGGCAGGGATCGTTGTGGTGGTGATTTGTGTGGTGGTGTTGGTTGTGGTGTTAGTGGCGGTATTGACGCAGCAAGACGATAAACCACCTCACAATATAATATTGATTTCTAACCGAAGTGCGATTACTGGTTCTTTATAGCACCTACCTCATTGTATGTATGTTTGTGTAATATGTGAAATGAAAAAATGGGTGTTTGTGAAATGTGAGAAAAAAGATAGTATGTGTATAGGTGTGTTTATTCAAATATTGATAAAAAATGTACTTTTAAAAAATCTTAACAAAGGATATGTACGAAAGCTTGTTGACACTTTTAAGGCGATGTTTTTTTAAAAGTATAACGAGTATTTTCTTCTAAAATTTCCAAATTATGATTAGAATGTTAACACATTTCTACTTTGAGTACAAAGAGGATATCCAACGTTTTGTATGGTTTCAATGAAATGAATACTACTTTGCATATTAAACAATGCCACTGGTGATATTGACCAATTGCAACGGCTGATTTTTTTTTACGGGTATACGTACGGTATTTGTAATAAACAGCAACACGTGGTCAGTAAAACACCGATTTGCTTCTTACAAAACTAAGTGTCTCATATTAAGTTGTGAACTGGCCGGGTGGAGGTAATATAAGTTTGCATGTGAGGTTTAAAAAGCTTTATTTTATACATTTTACTTGTTTTTTAAATGCATTTTACTTGATGTTCTTAAAACGCTAGCGCTTTGATGTGTTAAACAAATTTATTGCAAAAAATCTAAATCTAAATGTGAGGAAGGTTCCTTTCTCGTATTTATGGGAAAAAGTATTTGGGAGACTGCTATCACAGTATTTTAAGAAGTAAAATGGGATTTGACAGACCACGTGTATTTTTTGTTTAACGATTGGTCACATAGTGGCAGGGGTATTATTGGGTAGTCATTGAAGTCAAACATCCAATCTATGATTAATATGGTGATCAACATTTAAAACTTTAGCACTCGGGATCAAGCGGAGTATAGTGAAATGAAAGTATTTCACGAGTGGGACAGGATTTTTTTTAAAAAGGAAATTCTTCTTACAAGTACATATGAAGCATTCGTGAAAAATATCCAGATCTAGAAATAATGAGTGAAATAAATTCCATGTCCAATTACAAAATATTAACATTGAATTTTCTCTGTTTATATATTTTTCTTGATTTTCTTTTATTTTTTACCTCATGTAGTTCTGGATGTTATTTTCACACTGTGAAAATGACATTTCATTTTGAAATTGTGAAAGCAAAACATCATTCAAGACACATCCCTGATCGGGAGGTCGTGTGTTCGAGACTGACCTAAGTCGATAAAAAATAGGTAGCAACTGTTCCTTCGCCAAGCGCTCGGCACTTTGAAGTGAAAGTTGCGGGTCCTTCGGATGAGACCTTAAAAACCGAGGCCCCGTGTCACGGCAGGCGTTGGCACGATAAAGATCCCTCACTGCTCAATGGTCCTAAGTGCCGAGTAAAGGTCTAAATTTGAAGCCCTTCACTGGTATATGGTGACGTCTCTATATGAGTGAAAAATTCTCGAATGGGACGTAAAACAACATACAATCAATCAATCATTTAAGACAACAATTTTATTCAGTTGATTTTAAATTCTGGTCATTCAAATTGAAAGTGAAATAAATAATTCTTTTGTAATAAACAAGGATATTGAAAGTTTTTGTAGTTGGAAAGGGAATTCATTTCACGAATGAGACGAGATTTTTCAATATTTTGCAAACAGGAGAAATATAAAAAAAAAATTGAATTACTTTTTCCTCTTTTGCCTGCCTTTTTTTAATGCAATGTTGTAGGCTGTGAAGTCATACTTAAGGGGCTGTGAGACTGATGTCATAGCTAAGTGATATAGAGTTTTCACTCTGAAAAATATCACTTTTAAAGGATAAATTGCAGTATTTCTCTGTTGAAAAATGTAATGAAACAAACTTTTCCATTGCTACCACTTGCTCTAATGTGAAATATACAGCACATGTCTCTGACAACGCCCATGAAATTCCAAACTAACGATGAAATTTTAAATTCCTAAATTTTATGTTGTGAAAGAAGATTAACCCCCCCCCCCCCCACACACACACACACAAAATTATTTAAAATTTATTAACTTTATTGTTTCCAAGTTGACGTAACCTCTAATGGTTGTATAATAAGCGTTTTTTTTTAAATTGTACCTAATAAAAAAAGTACGACTGTTACAGGGGTTTGTAAAATCACGTGACGTCACATGGTCATTAATTTAATTTCTTAAGTAAAAAGTCCATATTTGTTGTAATTAATAAATTATTTATTAAACAAAATGCTATTTCATTAATGCATGGGTTTTTCTTATCTCTTTATCATGTATGGTTTCTCTGAACTCCACAATTTAGATAATTTCAATTTTAAACAAACCTTACTCTGCCTCGATACTGAACATCTATATCAAAATCCTCTTGCTCTTCCTTTTTCAACTATGGTCCCGTTTGACACCTTATAACTGGTAATTTTATACAGTTGAAAAAGATGAGCTAAAAACAATCATTTAAACTAACAATGGCGACAGAACTTCATTTCTATTATGAATTCTGTCGAATAGTATTGCAAACATTGGGCGAAAGACTTGAAGGGAAATACCTGAATACTCTGGCAGAATGAAGAAGGTGTTTTAGAAATATATTAAAGAATCGTGTTAAAAAGTTGAAAGGTAAAATGCGATCCATCAATCCTTCCGCTTTTATCAAATCGGAGGTGATAAAAGAATTAGAAAGACTGCATGAACAATTTGTTCCAACAGAAAAGGATTGTAACAATATAGTCTTTGTAAGGTTCTTTATTATAACTGTATTTTAGAAGAATATGGTTTTAATTCTACATCTGGAAATCATACTTACACTCCCAGCTTATTTTTTAAGAACCCTCTATACACTGCACAACAAGAGTTCTGATTCTGTGGTATTTTTATGAAGTTGAGTAATCTGCCCTTAGATCTAAAACAAAATAAATTGAAATCTACAGTTTATCAATAAATTTTTAATAAATTCAAGCATTCTTAACAATTTGATAAGCCAAGATAAATTAATTGAATAGTTCATTTGCAGGTATTTTCCCAACCTAGGTAAACAACAGTGATTTCTGTCCATCAAAACTTTGTTGACTTTGAACATTTTTTTCTGGGGGTAAAAGCCAGGCACCCTATATTGAAAATGATATAAATAAGCTCAATATTAACACCTTTGTACAGTATAATTTTCTCAATGTCCAAAAACATGATTTGGTTTAGTGTAGAGAGGATCCTTAAATTCCAGTAAACGAAGGTGAGTTCGACCTTCCCTATCTATATTGGATTTCTAAACTTCGTAAAAATCCCTACAAAGTTACATTGCTGGTCCAGCCTTACAAAGTTACATTGCTGGTCCAGCCTTACAAAGTTACATTGCTGGTCCAGAAAATATTCCATCAAGACTCTTCCTTTACTCCTGTCGAAAATATTAACGCTGTAATGGAGAAACTTCAGACGTACTGTGTCACAGCATTTTCAAGAAGTGGTGTAAATCAAATGTGGATTCTCAAAAAAAAAAAAAAAAAAAAAAAACTTCTAGAAAATTTAAATTCACAAAATTTTTCAAAAGTTAATATAACTTTTCTAAATATTATAACCATTCCTCATGATAAATTAAAAACGGGACATTTTGATATAGTCAACTACTTCTTCAATGAAAGTGGAATTCGGAAATTTTCATACCTTGTGATTAGTCATCTATAAAATTACTTTGTTAAAAATCACTCTGATTCTACACACAAGTGCCTTGAAGTTGATATTTAAAGGATGCTGGAGTTCCTCTTTGACAACATCTCTGTAGTCATTGGAGACCAAGTCTTCCAAAAAACTGTTGGAATTCCGATGGACAATAATTGTGCTCTCTTTTCTAGCCGACCTGCTTTTATATTCCTATGAATATTTACATCTACATAAGAAGGAAACAATTGCTTTGTCCTTCAACATAACATTCAGGCATATCGACGATGTTTTATCAATTAACAATAGTTACTTTGATTTATATGTCGACTCGATATATCCCAATGAACTCGAAATTAAAGACACCTCTGAGTCTGCCACATCTGTTTCATATTTGAATGTTTTACTGACTATCGATGATAAGGACCAATAACAACTTAATTGTATGATAGACGAGGTGACTTCAGTTTTTTCATAGTCAACTTTCCTTATTTATAAGTAATATTCAACTATCATCGTATATGGTGTTTTCATGTATGTCTCCCTACTTATTCGATACTCAAGAGCATGCTCTGAGTATATACGATCAATTTTTAAACCCAGAAAGACTACTGACAAATAAGTTGACGTTACAGGGATTTCAACAACGTCGTTTAAAGTCAGTATTTCGTACATTTTTTTGGTCGTTATAATGAGCTTGTTGGCAAATACAATCCATGATTGGTTCGTATTTTGACAGACATGTTCCATACCAATTGTTAGGCCTTTTTAATACTAAATTTGACTTCGGATTACTCCGTCTTCCTAATGAATTCAAAGGGCTCACGGTGGGTTTGACCGGTTGACAGGGGTGCTAACTCCTCCTAGGCAGCTGATTCCACCCCTGGAATTTCTAGGGGTTTATGTTTTGTGCCCTGTTCTCAGGTATTTTTTTTTTTTAGATCGGTCACTGTTTGTTATCTTCACCTATTTCATTTAGTGATAGTTATTTAAAACTGTTCAATTTGTATTATGTTGTTTGAACCTTTTTTGTGTTTTAATAGGGCTACTTACCGAAAAAATGCTATTTACTGATGTTGATATTTAATTCTGTTTAGTTATGTTTCAAATCTTAAAAAAGTGACGAGCTAAACTTCTTCGTGATTAATAATATAATTACAATAAAATGTATTAAGATGAAATAATTCTCGTAAATGGGCGACAGTCGAGACACCTCACATAATGCATTTCATCGTTTAAACTGTAATTTTAGAATAATGTTAGAATAAGCTTTTGGGAAAGAGTGTTCAGGTGTGTTTTTTTTTTTTTTACATCTAATGTACACAATTTCTACACAATAAACATGTTCAAATCTTTTGAATTAATGAAGGAATTCAAGTAAAGTAATCGTTTAAAACTTAGCAAAATTTTCATTTCTCCTTGACTTTTATGCACAGGGACGCTGATTTTGTCTATCATCTACATATACCGGACAGCCAGGGGACACCGGTACATACTCTGGCTATCTACACATCTCTTAATGGATGATATAGATATTTTGGCAGTAGTGGAGAATTTGTCCCACGGCTTATGTCTATTTGTTTATGGGTATACATTCTCAATTACTGTACATGCTTCTTAAAAGCTCCAGTGTTTCCCGAGAGACTACAAAAGAAATTTTATTTTTGCTTATTTGTGGACATGGCGAAGTGTATGCTTATCATTATGACCGTCTGTCTGACTGTACAGTTTTATGTTGTCCCGTCGTCTGGTAAGTAATCTATTTGATCTTATGTTGTTGATTGTTTGATAAAGGGACAATAAAACTTATTAGAAACATGTATAACCATTGTCTAAATCTGTCGGTTTTCTCTCACATTCACATGGGTTTGTCGGACTTTAGAGTTGGAGAGCGAACAAAGTCAGTTAATATTTTCCCTTCTCTTAAAAAAAATGGGGTACCTTAATTTTTGATTGTATAATTCATATATGTAAAAACTGGTAGGAAAAAAAACAAGACCTACTTTTATGAGAGAAAAAAAAATCAAAAACATCCTCATAACACTCATAACACCAGGGGTTGCCGTTGGACGTCCTGACGTTGTGAGGATGGACCAAAAACCAATCGCAACTTCTCGGGCCTTTCCAACAAACGGAAAACAATCTCGAATGTGTTACGGAAGCATGTATGACAACCCCCTTTTCATAAACATTGAAATATTTGTAGGAGGACCTCTTATCTCTGTAGTCTAGAGCTTCACTATATTGAATGTAATGATATTACTTAAAGAAATATGAGCTGCAACTTTGATGTCGAAAATTTTTGTCGCAATATTGTAATTAACTATTTCAATGACAGAAAAAAGAACGTTTATAAACTTCTGTTGTTCATGTTTGCGATAGAAGAACTATCTGTAAGCTTTGATTGGTGCAAAATTACATTATTGTCGTCCTGTACAATATTGATATCTAATATATAATACTATACATTCCATTGTAGTGATTGTACAGAAATCTTTCTTCTAAAAAATTAATACTTTGAATTCTTTTAGTCTAATTGATCATAAAGGATCAAATTACATACAAATTTATCATAACAGCACTTTTTAACAGCAAAATAAAATTCTCAAAAATGCAGCTCATATTGCTTTAAAATATATCCCAGAAAGGACACCCAACTGTCTATTCAATATTCTAACATCCAGTGATGTAAATACATACGAGATGGTTTTCCGAGCTTGTCGGAAAGGCCCGAGAAGACGCGATTGGACCAAAAATATTTTAGGGTAGTTGGGTTTGCATTCTTTTAAATCCATTAATAACTTTTAAGAGGAATAAATTTATTATACAATTTAATGCACGATTACATATACTTTAATTTGAAAGCTAACTGACAAAAGATGGGGTAATTTTTATTCATTGATATGCAACCTTTATTATTTACTTTTCTTAGCTATTAAGAAATCTGACCACGGGCAGCTTGAATCACTGATAAAACGCTTGATTAAATCTGCGAAATTTTACGCTCGAAGACAGGACTGCGTGGACACGGTCAATGATTGCGAGACTCACACGACAGGTTATTGGATGAGTCAATGTTTCACCACCTACTACAACCAAAACTGCTGTGCCTACTGTAAAGCAAACTCCAAAATAGTCGTGAGTTAGGTTAGTTGCTTGTTTTACCGTATTTCCTTTTAAATTGTATCAAATTGTAATGGAAAACATACATTGTTTGCCTGGATTTGACTTTTAAAATATATATGTAAAGTTGGCTGAATGTAATATTGAACAGTGTTATATGCAAATGCACAGCAAGCATACAATTTATTGTTTCAATATGAAATGAGTTAATTAGAAATAGAAACAGCTATTTTTACTGATATATAATACTAGTATTTATCTAAATTGTTTTGTAACTGATAAGTATTACAGATATAAAAACATCTCTATTATTTACTATTATGTTTCTGTAAGTTTTAAGCTTGGGATAATTTACACCCTAAAGTTTCTCTTCAAAATCAAGGCTCAATTCTGTATTTTTCTGTTGTGTTTTCATTTCAGAAGTTTACCATACAATGTGCAAACCATAAAGCCATACCATATCAATCTTGCATGACGAATATTTCAAGAAAAATGTTTTAAGTAAAGGAAATGAAATTTAATATTTTTTGTCTTCCTTCAACTTTCCATGAAAAGTTTAAGATTTAAGCACTGGTTACTTAACGCACAGAGACGTACAGATTTATTGGTGTAATATTCTTGTCTGCCAAGACACAAAACTGTTATAAATGCACATTCAGTTACAGAGCCCGATTTGATTGGGCCTCTTATGCCAATTTTTTCTTTCCAAATTAGAAAATGAACACAATTTTTCTTTAAACTACTAGTATTATATAATAAATGTAGAAAACGTTAAATGCCATTTGATTAAGAAATTTGCATGTATTTTTATGCCCCGTAATCGAAGATTCGGGAACATACTGTTTTTGATTTATCCGTCCGTCTGTCTCTATTAATCTGTTTCTCTTTTTGTCTGCGAAAACTTTAACCTTGCCCATAACTTTTGAAAGGCTGGTGCTAGAGCTTTCATAATTCACATATGTATTCCTTGTGAGAAGACCTTTCTTTTGGATACCAACATATTTGACCCCTTGACCATGACCATTTGAACTTTTGCAGAAATACAATATACCAAACTTTAACCTTAGCCAAAACTTTTGAACGGTTGGAGCTAGGGCTTGTATATTTCAAATTTGTATTCCATGTGCCCAGATCTTTCATTGAATACCAATATTTTTTACCTTTCGATCTTGACCTTTGGGTTTGAACTACTTTTGAAAAACTTTAACATTCAATGGCCATAACTTTTTTATCGGTGGTTGCTAGGACTTTCATATACTACATGCACAATTCTTGTAACAAGACCTTTCTTTTTGGTACCAAAATTTTTTTTACTCATGACTTTCACCTTGCGGATTGACACATATATATATATATATATATATATATATATATATATATATATATATATATATATATATATAAAAACTTTAACCTTGCCAATAACTTTTGAACGGTTGCTGCTAGGACTTTCATATTTCACTTTTGCATTCCTTTTAGCAAGACCCTTCCTTTGGAACCATTTTTTCTGTCCTCTTGACATTGACCTTGGTGTATGACATACTTTTTGAAAAAACTTTAACCTTAGCTATATTTTCTGAATAGTTTTTATTAGGGCTATTATATTTCACAAGACCTTTTTGGGACATCAACATTTTTGAACTCTTGACCCTGAAGTTTGACCCACATTTGAAAAAACTTTAACCTTGCCCTTAAGCTGCCATACAAGGGCATCAGTGTTTCACAAACACACATCTTGTTTCTGTTTTGCTCTGTCTGTAAATCAACCGATCAAATGTATTTAATCACTTGTAATCAGTATTGTAGAGACCACGTTTGCTTCTTCCTTGGTAACTTTGCTCTATAATCTTTGGTCTTGAAGACATTATATAGCAAAAGTATTGCGTTCCAGTTATTTCCTTATTTTTTTTATCTTTATTATTATTTTTTTTTTGTTCTTTCATCCTTTTCCATTAGAAGCTTTGGAATAAAACATTATTAACCAAGCATCTATTACTATGCCTTACTTCTATGCAAAAAATACAGAAAACAACGGTAAAACTTACATTTTCTTTTTTTATCATTTCATTTTACATTCAGAGTTGTAAAAAAAACATACAAAAAACATCAGTTGAGTATTCGTATCACCCGAGATCAAAAATAAGAAACTGATGTACATGCTTCAGATAAAATGAACACCATGCAAAATACATTTTTGTCTCTGTGTTGCACAATAAAATCCTGCCATATCCTGTATCATAAAAAAAGTGCAGCATAATATTCTCCTCAGTGACTGTAGACAGATGTTGAATGTAATGAAATTACATACGAGCCACTTGATTTTTTGTTAAAATCCTACTTTTATTTTGTATACCAATCAGTTACATTCTGTACAAATCTTTCCAGATTTATTGCTATGGCAGTGTGTTTTGTTCCCTTTCTTGGTCAGTACATTGACATACATCTCATATATATCCGGCTTTTTAGAAGGACTAATGGCCATTCCCAGTTGTGACAATTTGGACAATGCCCAAGCCAGATCGTGATGATGCTGCACGGCAGCGGCTAAAACGGCGATATATCCTAAAACAAAGGAAAAATTATATATAAATATATCCAAAACATTATTCTCAATTCATAATAAAAGTAGAAAAAATTAACGGTTTCAAGGGGGGGAGGTCAACTTCCTAAAAAAATATGTGGGAATCTAAAGGGAAATCTAAAGCAAAATACTATACTCAGAAAAAGTAGGGGACTGTCCCCTGGCCCCTCTGCGTTCTACGGGCCTGTATTATCAACTATAGTAATACTGAATGTTATATAAAGGGTCCATTTCAGTTCTAAGTATATCACTCATCAGAAAACTTACCGGCTCGCTTAGAACTTGCACAGTGGATTAGAACTGGTCCTCTGTTGACAGAGTCCATTAATTCGGGTTGATACAAGGAAAATAATTCTGCAGAAAAGGGCTCGCTGTTCACTGAAATACATATAAAAGATCAGATAATAAGTTATGAATTATAATGCTATCTAAAATTTTCAAAGCAACATCAATACATTTAACCTAATACTTTATTTTTTTATGAGATTAACGACATAAATATAGTTTAGTACTGACCTACTGGTACATGGTAATACGGAAATCCTGCTTTGCGAAAGGACAGTTTCTCGATTTCTTCGTTATAGCCAATGAGGTCCCCAAATTCTGCTCGGTTTGTTGTGGCGAAATTTTGAGAAGAATTGGGAGACACATAAGAATTATCTTTGCTAGGGTCTATAATCTGCTGCCTCAATGTTTCCAGACTTTGTCTCGGGCCCAGAGTATCGTCTCCGTATGTCCTGGAACCGTCCTTGATGTTTAGCAGAGTGACAGTTTCCTGTGATGGCTTCCCCTTGTGAGTTGTTCCGGCACGTAAATTCACTACTGATTTAAATCCTGCCTGTTTTATTAGAGGGATGTGAGAGTCTAAGATTTGTCCTGCTATGAACCAGTTTTTGTAAACGGGAGTAGCTAGCCAATAGCTTAGCCACTGTTTAGGTAAACTGTCTAATTTAGGAAAGTCAATGTTTTCCCCTGTAACATTACAGAGTACTCTATTGGTACATTTTAAACTGAAATCCATACCTAGTAGTTCACTCACCGCAACAGCGTTTTCTACAGTGAAGTCCGTGTTTATTTGCGACTTCAGTAAATACATCAACAATGTGAAAGTCATACTATACCCTCGATCCGAGAAGAGAAGAGCAGGTTTCGGGAGGTTCTTCAAAGACTCCTCTAGATCTGATACAGACTGAACAGCTGAAGAAACTTTTGAAGAGTATAAAACTGTTCGGAAATGAAGCCCAGCTTCCTTTGCGTAGGAGTCCATCTCGGTTGTTGAAGGTAGATAATCCACCCCCAAACAACAATTTTTCTTGTCTTTATACGTAAACAGAGAAACGACACTTTTAAATCCCCCCTCCGACGCATACTGTATTTGTCTTCTGCTGAGTCTTCCCGCCACGTAATACTCGGGGGTTACTTGTTTTGCCCACCATAGATTTTTGGGTGACTTGAGTCCGATTGATTTCCGAATGATACTTGATGCTTTTTCAGTGCCTTCTTTAACATGCACTGCACTTACGGACATAAAACGAATCTCATTTTGTAAAAATACTGCAGAAAACACACTCGTAAGAAGCGCCCGATTCGATATCATGTTTTAATAAACTATCTCAATATTTTTCAGGGAAGTGATCAATTTAATATTGTAGCAAATGTCCACAATATTAAAGTTGCAATATAAAATATTCCTTCACGCAGTCAAAGAAAAGTATACACTAGCAGAAACAAACTGTGTGTACTTTATACATGTATAATGATTTTGGTATTGGGTATTTATATGAAAGATTAAAGCACGGACGTGACCCAAGTAATGAAGTAATGCTGCAAGGTTTTACGGAAAGCCGTTCGTTGCACTCTGAAATTTTAACTTTCATTATTATAAGCAGACCTCAAAGTTAATGCTTGAATAAAGCTTTCTACATCACATATATTTATCACATGTGCCATTTATATTTATTACATATAGTAAAATCGAATATTTTGGAAGATAACCATTCCACGATGTAAGTAAAATTATTACAGTATTGCGTTGCCGTATATAATGCAATTAAAGGTCGCTGACGCAATGAGTTGTGAACGTGAAGGTTTCGCATGCGAACGTGACGGATACATGGCATAATTTGTTGTTTTTTCCGATTGTGTTATTCATTATTATACATCAATATCTATTATGTTTTACCTGAAATCAAATATATGTCGTTATATAGAATATTTATTATTTTGAAGTATATGTATATATGCATATAGATTTTAAGTGTAACGTAATTTGTTTATTTATATTGTGTGTACCGGTCGTACATGTGTGTATATCGTACATTAAACACTCAAGTGCATTCAAGTATTATGGTTTCTCCTACCTATAGTTCATAAATGCTAAAGTAGAATTGCGCAAATGTGATTTTTTACACTAAATATTTATTTCCATGATAAACTAAAGGTGATTGTTTAAGTCATTTGCCGATACCTGGTCTTTGATGAACTGTTTCAAGACCTAGCTTTTACGGAGAGCAAGTTTCCAAAAAGACAAACCAGAATGTGAAAAGGTCAAAGACCTTTGAGCCATATCTTTGGACCTTTTTTGCCAAAATTATCCAACCACAAGGTAACAAAGTAGAATATCGACAAATATATGTATTTTTAGTGATTGTTGGTGTGTTGTTGTCGTTAAGAATATCTTACCTCATTTTAGATAAAAGATGAATGAAAAATATATCATATATGAGCCTTACACAATATGAGGAGATTTGTTTATTCAACCGCGCTTTCACAAATAAGATGTTACTTTTAATCAAAGATTCGTCCGTCTGTCTCTCTGTTCATCTGTGTATCTGCAAAAACGTTAATCTTACCCATAACTTTTAATTGGTAGGAGATATGGCTTTCATATTTCACATGTGTATTCCTTGTAACAAGACCTTTCTTTGGGTACCGACATTTTTGACGTTTTGACCTTGGAGTGTGACCCTATTTTACAAAATTTTTCCAAACTTTAACCTTGGCTATAACTGTTAAACGGTTGGAGCTAGGGCTTTTATTTTTCACATATGTATTTCTCGTGACAAGACCTTCCCATAGGCACCATTAATTTTGACATTTGACCTTAACCGTACCGTTTGACTTACTTTTGAAAACTTAAACATTGGCCATAAGCTGCCATACGGAGGCATCAGTGTTTCACAAACAGATCTCTTTTTTTTTTAAATCCAAAATTTCTATTTTATCGCATCTTGGGCAATATGACACCATTATTCTATTCTTCTGTCTTTAGAAATTCAGAAGTTACAAAAGAATCGGACAAATGTCATGATGAATATGTATTGATCTCAACTCATAGAGGGTGGTCGGGAGGGGGTCCGGAACCCCCCTCCCTTCTGGATTTTTAGAGTCATTAAATTTCAATGTAAAAGTAACGAAAAATGACCCCTTAGGAAAGACGTACCCTTTAAAAACAGTAAGGAAAGTCTTCTATTAGAAGAAAATTGACTTAATAAAGTGTCGTCCCCTGTGTTTTAATAAATGTTCTATCAATCCTCTATCTTCACTTCTCACTAAAATGTTATCAGCATTGAAGGAGGAAATTCAGGAGTAGTTTACAAATATACTGGTGTTGATCAAATGTGGATAATCTGAAAACAAAAACAAAACATACGACTTTTCAACACTTTATAACCATTTCTCTTGATAAATTAAAGACCAGAAATTTTGACACCATAGGTAACTGCTTCTTAAACAAGCATTCTTAGAGAACTGTATAAGCATGCAATACTAGTCCCCTGCCTGCTAGTCCGAAATATCTGAAGTTTTCCAGGCTTTTTTTTCACTATTTTGATATTTGACGTGCCAAGAAAACGTCAGAACCGACGCCATTATGAAAAGTAGAAATTCAGCGTCTCTCGGGTCGATTTTCGATATATGCGAACCAAATTAAATGTCTACCTCACATCTTGTCAATAATTCTATGCTTCTATTACTTACCAATATCGCTTTTATTGTTCCATTGTAATAAAAAGTATCTGGTGAAATTTTTTTTATCAAACTGTCGAGGTTTATTTTGATTTCGTGCATTCTGAAATCTCGTGAGACTGAATCGAAATATGGAGTGATATTTTCATTTGAGCGATATGGTGAGAACTAGAAGCAAAGTGTCATTGATAAGTTTGTGAGTTTGACATTTAATACGTCGATTGGCAAGTATCGAAAATTGAGTTCAGTTTGGGGTGGCGAATTTCCACTTTTCATAATGGCGCTAGTTCTGACGTTTTCCTGGCACTTCAAACATCAAAATGAAAAACGCCCGGAAAACACTAAATATTTCGGACTACCTGCCGGAAAGTGCAATCTGGTTCCCCTAAAAATTTGAAAAGGCCTAATTCCGTCAAAAATCACTGAAGCAAACTTGATCTATATAACTCATCAAGGTAGACTCACAATGACACATATAGTTGCACTTTTTTTTCTAAAACTTGCAAATTTTGAACTGATTTTTTTTGCATGTGAGTGTACCTTTATGAGTTAAAGATCAGCTTTACGTTTTGTTCTGCTTCGGTGATTTTGGACAGAATTGTGGCCTTTTCAATTTTTGTGAAGAACCAGATTGCACTTACCGGTGGGGAACTAGTATTACTTATGCAATACTTTAAAACTGGAGAGAACCATAGGTTTCCTTCTCGTCTGTCTGTCTGTCCCACTTGGCATTCTGCACTTTGCTCCTAAACACTTTCACATTCAGCTAACTTTTGGTACGTGAGTCGACTACCTTCATGAGTTATAGATCAACTTCGCATTTTGTCACACTTCAATGATTTTTGTTGGAATTACGGTCTTTTTTAGTTTTTAAGGAGAACCACATTACATTTGCCGGAAAAGGAATAGTGTTACTTATGCAATACTCTCAAAATGCTTGTTACATGCATATCAAATTCGGACGTTTCCATACCTTGTCCGATGAAAATATTTTGAGACAGACTAGTACCGGTAAGTATATACTATATAGTAATGAATGTATCTACGGCATTTGTAATTTTATTTGTTGAAAACTAGATGTCAATCTTTGTTCGGTGAGTGTATTGCGTTTTCATTGTTCTTGGTTGTGTTTTGTATTGTTTGATGTTGATTTTGTTTCTCTATTCGTTTTTTATCCCCTAAGAAATCATTTTTATGACAATTTTAATGGCATTTAGTGTCTTTATTCAGCAAATACCTGGTAATAAAAACAATTGAAAGCATTGCGAGTAGTTTTACAAAATAACACTTCGTTTCATGTGGAATCATTAAACTACTGAGGAAATAACTAGAATTCAACAGCACAATCAAGAAGGGATGTTAACAAAAGTTGCCTTTGGAGTGGCGGTCAGATGGGTAGATTTAGGAATAAGTTCTTCAGTCTTCTTGCCTGATTTGGGGTCGTCATAGTTCGACATTGGACCAGGGGTTTTGGGACGCATCTTTGAACTCGACAAAGGTTTGATGTCATCCTCTTTGATAACAGAAATCGATTCTTTTGCTTTCCTTTCCTCGGCTTCTTTTAAAATATCTATGAAACTAACATGACTGCTTCTACCAGAATTCAGTCTACTTGTTGCGCGCATGCTCTCTGCTATGCTACGACGGCCATCTTTGTGTGATGTACTTCCGAATTCAGTAAAAGACATATCTGTGTCACTGCGCAGCATGAGTCTCCCGAAGCTTTCAGATGTAGTATCTGAGAGTAAAATTTTATAGGGACTTGTCACTTTAACAGGACTAGATAATTCAAATCTTCTGGTTGGGGACTGAGAGCTAGCTTTACTTCGTTTATCAATCATGTCGTCATTGTTTGCTAACGTCATTTTCATAGAGCTTGACGTAAGGGATGTGCGTGGTGTATGAAATGGATCTCGTAGTTTGCTGAAGGGTATCGGTTTAAGTTGCTGGCGTCTCGGATGATCCATTTTCAGGAAGGGAATTACGGGAGAACCATATACTGCAAATGGATTGGTCATGCGTAGACTTGGACTTTCCATTTCTTCCAAACGGGGAGTGGCCAAAGTCGAGGACATTCGGGCGTGAAGCTGCTGAGTTTCCTTACCAAGATTTTTCATTATCACTTTCTGTGCTTTCTCGTAATACTGCATTTCTTTTGACAACCTGTTGCTACAACGGTTATTATTCCTTCGGACTCCCTCGGTATATTCAGATCGTGGAATGTGGTCACCATATTGAATTTTTCTGTTCCGCTTTGGCACTTGCACCTTTTTTTCCTTATCCTGCATCCGTCCCCTCGTGGGTATTTGCATTCTTTATCATGTCTACAAAAACACGCACCTGTCACTTTTTAACACTTAAAAAAATCAGCACAAATGATAAAATTCTTAATTGTTTTCCTTCCAAACCTGAGGTAATAAGGTGTTATTGTCATTTGACAATATATTGTAAATTGAATAATATGTCAAAGATCTTTTCTAATCATTAAAAACATACATTTTTTTAATTAAAAAAATAATAAATACATTGATTGCGGAATTTTATAATTTGTAAAAGGAGTATTTTTAAAAATATGTATTTGTCCTTTTTGTGTCATTGGATTTTTCAGTGTTGAAATTTGAATAGTCATTTACAACCATTTATTTTGTTAAATAGGATTATAGATCATCTTTTAGAAAATCAGTACCTGAATATTTAGAGATTCTGATAAATATTTATGGCGAAACTACTATAATGAAGAGACATAATGGTGTACTAATAACGCTACTCGTTCGCTCGCCCTTAGAAAGAGAGAATAAGTGAAGGGAGGGAGATACAAATGAGGGCATGGCAACAAAATGGCTTACATCATCACTTGTAGAACACTTGAAATAGAGTTCACCCCCTCTGGTATTGAAATTCATCCACACCCGGAAATTAAAACGAAAACAAATGTTAAATAGACTTGAGGGTGGTAATCATGACCAATTAAGTCGTCGGTGATAATTAAAGATAATTCCTAACATTGCAGACGAAACTCCAATATTTACTTGTCTGTCAAAATTACGATAATTTACATAAAACATCTGCAAAAAGGCTTAGTTGGTTTCATAAATCTTTTTCCTCATTTCCCTGTGAAAGCCTTTGATCAAGAGGAACTACCCGAGGTACATTAATTTGAGATGAGAAATTCAGTTTTAACTAGAGAAATGTCTTCAGAATACCCCATGCCTGATCATCTGGGAATGAATTACATTGAATTATTTATTTTGGTAGTGTTATGTTTCGTTTGATTACCAAGTAAAACGTCATTTTGTCTTTATGTTTCCATTTCAAGAAAAAAACATTAGATTTTTGTATCGTGACTGAGTGAAGTTTAGATCTGGAGCTCGGTTGGAATTTTCTTTTCTGTTTGTTGAATAAGCGTCTGACTCCGCAGATAATATCTAATTGTTATTGGAATCTATAAGGGCTTTTAATTGGTCCACGACCGGTAAAACCGGAGGAACTATAGGTTTCTTCCTCGTCCGTCCCTCTGTCCCTCCGTCTGTGTGTCAGTCTGTCCTACTTAGTTTTCCGCACTTTTTTGAAAAAATGCTAACAGATATTGAACTGATTTTTGGTATGTGAGTCAGTGTCCCTTCAGGCCCGTAGCAACGGTTTCAAAAGTGGGGGACCAACTTCCTCCAAAAAAAATCTGACAAGCACAAAAAAAAAACTAATTTACGGTCCAAATCCTGGAATTTGCCAGTGCTCGACCTTACAGCAACAAAAAGTGTGTGTGTGTGTTGGGGGGGAGGGTAGGGGCTCTAGCATCTAAAGGAACATTTACTACAGCAAAATAATATACTCAGAAAAAGTAAAACTGAGGGCGAACCCCCCCCCCCCCCCACACGTTCTACGGGCCTGACCTTCATTAGTTACAGATCAAGTTTACACTTCGTTCCGCTTGATGATGCATGTATTTGACGGAATTATGGCCTTCTTAATTTTCTAAAGGGAAACCTGATTTCCTAACTGGTTTTCTTAAGTTTTTCATGATTTTTGCTGGAATTACATCATTTTTAATTTTAAGGGGAACCAGATTACACGTGTACTTTCACTAGGGGAAATAGTATTCCTTATGTAATACTCTCAGAATGTTGGTTCTTTATTTGATTTACTTCGAAATAGATCCTGAAATTTTTATCACAACCTTTACCTTTGAAATTATCACTTAATTTCAAATATACAAGATTATGCTGTTAAATAAAACATAAAGGCTAAATATGAAGAGGGTATCGTTTTAAAATTAAGCCTCATTTGATGAACAACTAAGAACACTGAAAAATTAGAGATGAAAAAAAATATAAAGGAAAAGTTATCATTTTTTTAGTTGAAAGCCAGTACCTATGAAAAAGATTCAATTAATTTTTGAAATCAGCACCTTTACCCTTGACATCCATGTATAAAGCTTTTGCCCCTTTGTTTTGCTATCATAGAAATTACACAAAGTCAACTTACATTTACATATTTAGACATAAGAAAGGTTTTTTGCACATCTCTAGATGCATTGTTAATTCTGGTATCTGAGGTTTTTTCTCTATGTGCAATCTTCATAATGGTGAAATATAAATAATATTTCAGTAAATTATATGAGCATTTTTCTTTTCTTTTTCTTCCTGTGAAGTACAAACACACAATCCCATCTAATCATTGTTCCTATATAAATTATTTTTACTTCAGATCAGCGTAAGTTTTAGCAATACGAAATACATGTACAATAGGAATGCACAATATAATCTAATACTAGTACTAGTCAAAATGTTATGATAGACACGATTGAAGAAGCTGCTAAATTTGCTTAGAATATCAGCCATTTTTCCAGAATTTCCCTTCCACATGGCCCAGAAAGTCTTTTACTAATTCTACATTTCTGTCTGTATAAGAGATCAATTCTCAAACATTGAAATTCTAATGTACTTACCATCCTTAACTATACAACATTCCTTTCCACAAACTAAAAAAGTCAGTTTACTTACTGGGACTTGGGAAATTTAATCAATATTTGATTTGATCTCGATCAGAGCGACACTCCTGTTTTCTTGTAGCACTTCCCTTTTTGTTTAAGCAATCGATGGTTAACAAGATAATTACACCTTACCACGGATACGTGGACATTAACCTGTATTATCCTCTTTACATCTCAGGGCCGGGTAGTGTCACAACCATTTAATAGTTTAAAATGTTACGGGAAAAAAATAGAAATAAAAATTCGGAGAAGAGTTAATTTTTTTGTAACTGCCTCCGTTTTTTCTGAATTGGACAGGAGCGAAATTAACGTTCATTACATATTAAAAAGAATGTATATTTCTTTTAATGATAAGGACTATAAATTCACCACCTTTTCAGTACGTTATAAATGCAACTATACTAGTAAAAGTGCAATATATTAATTGACATTTTTCTCGTGATAAGTGGTTTAGAACGCTGCTTCAGTAATCAGAGAGCCGTTGCTAGCATGTTTATCTCCCTTCAGTGATTTTTACATTGAAAATCCATTTTCTGCTTAATTGTACATATTTTGAAGATTTAATACCCTTTATTTCCTATGTCTAATTTACATTTATAGCTATTTTCCCATTTGTAAAAATCTCCTGAATTTAAAAAAAAAATAGACCTAAAATGGATTTGTTATATTAAAATTTAAAAGTCTTTCAATTTAGACTTGTATTTAGATGGTGAAAATTAGTTTTAAATGCAACATTCAAAAGTCGTATTAGTCATCATTACCACATCATTCTTTTCTACTTTGCAAATTGCAAAACTTTTATTATTCGAAATAAGAGAAATTCATTTATGTGAAGTTATGTGAAGTTCTATCGATTTCTTCGCAAAATATGTGTTTTGAAAAGTACGCAACTGCTCTAAAACATGAAATTTAATGCTTGGTGTTTAGGTGCTATTGGATTCATTAATCTGATGAAGTAGAGAACAATGAATATATAAACTTTTACATTAAAAAACATCTTTGTATATAATTACAGAGGTGAATATTTCTACATTCATATTTTTGAATACATGTAAATTTTACATTCCTATGATTCCAAAGATTTTGGGAAGTAGTCCTATCTAGTTCAATGAATGTCAAAAGATCAAGCGGAAACCACGAATTCATCGTTTGTTACATCGGCATACTAGGGCCCGATTACTTAAAACGATTAATAACATAACTAATATGCACTTTGGTGTTGCGAATTTTAATTAGCTGTAAATCGGATCACTTGATTTTATTTGAGTTCGTTATAAATAGAGGAGGAACGTAGGATGTGTGTGCCCCAGAGTCATTTCCTATTTTATTATTACATGTTTTATTATTATTAATTTGTGGTTCATAAGGGTCTGCTCGAAACTTAGATATTTACGTACATGTACATGTTTATCGGCGAAACCTGTTGCAGATTCTTGAAGATGTTATTTGTAAAAGAAAAAACAAGTTGTATTGACAGCATCGTTGAAAATATTCATTTCATAAAAATAAATTAACGCTAATGTTTAGACATATCTCAAATCGTTAGACGTAAATGTATCATAAATACATTTACATACACATTTTACAATTTCATTTCTTCATAGGATAGAAAGAAGGGCAAATAAATAATAAAATATTTGTAAAAAAAAAAAAAAAAAAAAAAAATTAATGCATGAAGAGCCCTAGGAGAACAGTTAAGGAGAACAAATATTTGAAATATAAATCCACAGAGTTTTCTTAAAGATTTTACATTTAAATTTGAACTAAATTCGAAGAACTACTGCAGTATCCAATATTTTAAAGGACAGTTTTATATGTCTACAATTGATTTAATTAGCAATAATTGTAATAATATACTTACATGTAAGACTCCAAAAATATTTTTTAAAATATCAATTAATTATCCAATGTGTGTCTTTGAATCTTTGCTGTCAAGTATTCTCATAACTTCACACATTTATACCACATTGATAGGCTAACTTAGTGTACTGAATGTTAAATTATTAATCCGATCCATGGAACTTAATAAAAGTGTACAATAAACGAGGGTCATACAAAAATAAATCCCCGCTTCTTACATCGGATTTTACGACGAACAGAGTGCTTTATTTACATATCCTTTTAATCCTATATGATTGATATTGATTTTTTACATTTATGGTTTAAAAGACCGCGTTTATAGTTTCATTAGTATTATATGTATATATATATATATATATATACGAGGGTTTTCGGAAAGTTCGTGGACTACTGTCATAACTTTTTTACTTAACGTCATTTCATATCCAAATTTGGAAGAAATATTTCAAGGGTAAATTCAAATGGTGTGTATCAAAAAGTTTTAAAAATATCGTGACTTATTTCAAACTAATTTTGACTTAAAAATGCGGATCACGGAGCAGGTCAAAATTTTGTAATTTACAATCAAGACACTAAATAATGTCTGAAGTCATATCTTCTGTAAAATGACACAAAAACGGAAAAATTCTAAACGTTCAAATTAAAAATTATTTCATCTTTTCTGATTCCAAATTATGGCTTAATACTTTGCTTCGTTGAAAAGAAATCAGTTTCAGAAGATAGGTAGTCCTCATTGAAAAGGGCAAAAAAGATGACGTCGTAGAACGTCACGGAGCAGCAGTTAACCATACAATTTTGTGTTGTACTCGTGAAAACTCCAGAAAAAATTCTGAAGTAGGAAATATGTCAAAAGCAAGCCATACATGTGTATGTATATGGTACAAGGGGTATTTGAATGATAGACTACTCTGCTCAGTTGATGGTGATCTCTGGGAAAACGGATTATCTGTAAAAATCTTATCAAAAACATTGAAAAGTTTGTAACGTCATGCTAAGAGTTTGGTGCTTCACAGATGCTGATGTTGTGAAAGCACACTTATGCAGTGAAAAAAATATAACATTGACAATCAAAATAATGCTACTGGAGCAATTGTTAGCAAAATAGATTTCAAGTGATATTCTCATGTCGGTATGTTTTTGACGTTATGTACAGTGTTGTTGAGTTTGCTCCGTGGTAACAAAACGTGTTGATTTTAAAATTAAATAACATGAATTCTATTAGAACACATGGAATGAAACTTCACATTTAAACAAAATGAATATTTTTACTTATGATAATGTGCTCATTTTAATTTTCTTGGAGATTTTATAACGAAGATAGGCATAGTCCAAGAACTTTCCGAACAACCCTCGTATATATACAATTTAAATATCATGATTATTCAATGATCCTCTATAAATTAATGAAAACATATTTAGTGTAATTTAGTGTAAATGAAGATTTCGTAAAGGACAAAATATTGAGCTATTTTATTATCATTTTGATTTACAACAAAATGAACCTGTAGTTCTCCCACAGCAAAATTGTTCATAGATAATTAAAAGAATTATAGCCGTTATTTAATAAAAAGTAGGCACACCTTGGTTTGATAAAATGTTAAGAAATTCAATACAGTTTAGGAAATACATGAAATTCCTGATTTCACATTTTTACTGAGAGAGAGAGAGAGAGATAGAGAGTTTTTTTTATATATCTTTAGTAATAATAATAATCTTTATTCAGGAATAGGCATTATGCAATGTACATGAACACTGAGGTGTGAGTATTATATACATATGGAACTTAATTAAATAGACATGATTTAAGAGATGATTTTAAAACGAATTAACTAATAAATCTTATTTTGCATATAAATCAACTAAATATATTATATTGTATAATCCAAGGATAGCCCCTGAAAGCCAGTATGGCTTATTTCCAATGGGGCCCTTTTACATTTAACAAAATTACTGGCATATGACATATATAATATACTTAATATAAACAACACATAATATACTTAATATAAATAAAATGTCTTAAAATTTCAATCATACTTAATATGCAAAAGCATCTAAAACACAAGTTCTTAATTGTATAAGAAGAAAGAACAGTTTGGTTATAAATCTAATAGTATAAAAAGTCTTCTCTGGACATTTTCATAAGTTTTTCCATAAAATGCTCTATGACCTCTTTTTTGAATTTTGATTTATTGGTGATTGTTTTAATCTGATCAGGTAGAGAATTCCAATCTTTAATTCCATTGTAAAAAAAATGTTTCACTTTCCATTTTTTTGAACCCTTGGCACAAAAAAATTAAATTTACTTGACCTTGTACAATTTGTAGAAACATTTCGCTTAAAATTGCTGTACATATAATTTGGACCTTTATTATGAAATATATTGTAGACATGGTTAATTGACAAACTCTACTTCTGATATTCAAAAAACCCAATTTTTCAAATTCATTAACACTGACTCTTGATCTAGGTGAAACATCAAGAATAAATCTAGTAATCTTGTTCTGTGCAACCTGAAGTTTATTTTTTAAATTTTACAGATAGTCCTTCATACAACAAGTGATAGCATAATCGATGTGAAATTGAATTAAAGCAATGCACAAAGATTTTCTTGATTGCATTGACAAACATGATTTTTGCCGATATAAAAATTTAAGTCGGTGGTTTGTTTTGCTAATAATACTTTCTACAATTTTCTCACGAGATAGTACGTTGTCTAAAAAAAACTCCTAAATATTTAACACAATTTTTACGTTCAATTTTGATTCCATCACATACTACTGAAAAGGTATTCATATCATATGACTTCAATTTTCTAGGAGATCCAAATAAAATACTCTCTGTCTTTCCTAAATGTAGAGAAAGTTTATTATCAACTAACCAGTGCTTACATTCCTCTAACATCTCAGATATTTTTTTTTTACTAATGACTTATGGATTGGTGTGTGAAAAAAGAATAGCTGTATCATCTGCATATAAATGAACTTTGCATTCAGAGTCGATACTGACACTGAGGTCAGTTACATACAATAATCAAAGTACTGAAAGTACTACTACGAGTTGATGGTATTGATTATATAATGTTTAAAGGTGCTTGGACACAGATTTGAAGTTAATATTTTCTCAAGTTTTCTGTATAATATCATGACTTATATGTTGCTATAGCATTTCAAATGGAAATAAAATAAGTTTACTTTGTGAAAGTGCATAGATGTGTCAATCAAACGCGTCCAGAAATTTTTAGTTTCAATAATTTCAAGATAAAATAAGTTTTTTTAATTTTATTTCCATGTGAAATGCTATAAAAACATTTATATTAAAGCAATAAGTATTTTGATAGCCCAGTTACCCATTAAATTGCTAATTTCTTTCCATAATCCTCTCATCACTAGAACACCATATCTTATCCTCCTTCAATGAATAAAAAGTCTATAAAACAGTTTGTCGTGTGTTGCCACCTTTGTGAAGTTTAATAATTTGTTTGAAATTCTCAAAAGTATTATTAACAATGGCATATAATTTAGCAGACACAAAATATAAATATGAGAAATAAATCAATTTTGTACAGGGAGATAATCCAAATTACCAGTAATTACAACTTAGACTTAACAGAAAAATCAGGAAATTGGGTCTGAAAACGCCACTGACTTGACCGCACTAGGGAAAGTTCATATCCAAATGATTTTGAACAAAGGATAAAAGTGACAATCTTGTTCCATTTTCTAGAAAATCTATTTTCTCGCTGAAATTAACGCTCCTCTTATACTCCTATATAAATGTACTTTCCCTTGTTTGTTCAGATGAACTCCGTCGCATACAAATTTCCGACTACAATCTCCTTCACGGGGAGAAACAAAATAATTCCCGTGTTCCCAAAATACACAATAACCTAGTGATGGCAATGCACCTCTCAGTATTGCATTCACTTTGTCTGTTACATCATTGTAGCTAAAATTAACCTTAAATCTTGGCAATAATTTGCAAAGATTATTTTCGCAACATTATAGCGGCGATGCATCACTGATACCACAGTTTCAATTTCAGCGGCCAACAATGTAGGATCTGTACTGGGAACGATGTCGTTCTCCCCGATCATTAGAACAACTACCTCGGGATCTAAAGCAAATACACTCTCCATATCCTTAGATATCATATCACGAACCTTCCTTCCACCCACACCGCTGTACAAAACGGAATGCGTTTTTCCCAGACCAAGATTTGCAGAATATGTAATGTCATCACCATGTTTCAAGAATTCGTGAAAACGACGCACAATTGAATGACCAAGAATGACAACCGAAGTTTTGACCATTGAAGACATGATAAAATAATTTTACTCACCAAATACTTGATAAAATAAATAAACTTGAAAAAAAACGTCCGTCCTCCAAGGCTGTAGGTGGGAGAAGAGGCAGAGGGACGCACCGCGTGGCCGGAATTTTAATTGTTTCATTTTGATTGGTCAATCTCTGCCTCTCCTAAGACATGAAACAAAATGACCATTATAATACATCACTATACAATATTTCAGACTTAACCATTCAAGGAGGACACTTATTGATTACAATAAAAAATTTTAAGTAATTTTAAATTTATATAAGTTATGATATTATACCGAAAATTTGAGAAAATATTAACTTCAAATCTGTGTCCAAGCACCTTTAAATGAATTGAGGTCTCTAATCCATATTTGGATTATGTGATATTATGTGCAATGATGAAAACTATCACTTTAAAATCTTTTAAATTTGTTTTCTTTGAAAAATAAAATTATATAATTTTTTTTTTTTACATCTTTTCCATCATGTATTTTTAATACATAATATTTATTTTTTTTTAATATCTACTGGAATGTATATTGATTTATCACAGATCGAACCTTTAAACATAGAAAAGAAATAATACTAATTAGTTTTGGGATTTTTCGTAAAATAACAATGTAGCTTGCATTTTAAAGTAATTTGTAATTTTGCAAAATATTAAAGAATACCATCATTGAAATGGTAACAGAGCACAGACTATCATCATTAAAACTACCGAGAACAGTGTTTGGCACTCGATATCATTTGACAGAAATATTATATATCAAGTGACTAGAAAATTTCAAATAGGGAAAAATGGCACAACTGTTGTAAAATCATGTTACAGAACTAAAACAACTCCTAAACAGACAAAAAACAAAAAAACAAAACAAAACAAAACAAAACAAAAAACAAAAACAACAACAACAAAAAGAAAAAGCTTTAAACACACACAGTTCAAACCTACAATAGCATTACAAGTGGGGAATTATTGTTTACAAATAGCGCAAATTAATTATTTCATTTACTTGCTCATTGAATATTTTCACTGCTTTCTTAGATTGACATACAATTTTACATTTTCAATGCACATCAATATGTTCCAATTCTCGTGATTAACCCAGTATTAAAATTCATATCTTTTACTTTCATTTATATGTATATTACCTAATTGAATTGTCTTGATTTAGTTACCATTGAAATTCAACTCCTTGTCTTTCAAAATTTTCATGCACATTTAATATTTCAATTCTCTTGATTTAGTCACTCTTGAGATTCAACCTCCTGTTTTTTATGATCATCGATATGCACAAAAAATATTTTAATTCTCTTGATTACGCTACTCTTGAAATTCAACTTCTTGACTTTTAACTGAAATGAGCATTAATTTTTATATGTCATTTCGTTTGGTTTAGTCAATCTCGAAATATAACTACTTGACTTTAATTGATATGCACATTTTATATATCATTTCTCTCGGTTTAGCCTTTTTTGAAATTCAACTACTTGACTTTCATTGATACATGTATACACGTTTAATATTTCAATTCTTTGGGCTTTTCGACTGAAGACTTTAAATTCATCACAATGGCATGATATTTACTATTTACATGATCTATCTACTCTTGAATTAATTTGATTTCTTGATCTGTTCACATTTATTAATATGCATTTCACATTTAATTTATCAACAACACCCCACTTAATTTTTTTTTTTTTATTTATTGCCTTTAGTACTATTAATTCACTTTATCACATGGTCAGCATCTGATTGCAAAAACAGCCACCGGACATATAATATTAAAAGAAACCACTTTCCTGTGTAGTGCCGACAATTAATGAGATGAGAATCACAGGCATATTAAGTGACCATTGCTGTATTTAAAGCTTGCTGTGAGGCAGATCTAGATTGTGGAAGACAGGAATTCTCAACAGTGTTTTTAACAGGGAAAAAGAAATTGGAGCACAAAGTTGTCCACTGCTGAAAAAAATGTAACCATTGAAAAAATCGTAATCTTTTATTGTTTGCACAAGAAATAAGAACTTTAATTTCAAAATTGTTTTTTCAACTGGTACAGCTCATTTCTTTCGTTTGAGATTAGTAATTGATTTGCTATGACCTTTGACTGCTAACTTCTCGCTTTGTTAACAAACATAGGCAGTGTTCTCTGTGTTGAACGATTCATCACTAACGCGGGGAAACTGCTCTGTTCATTAGCATAACAGCGCAAGAATTAGTTTATTTATATACCATCAGCACGTCAATTTTGTAAAAATAACCTGGTTTGTACAATGTTCGATTTTGTGAACTTTCTTTAAAAATCTGTTTTCAAAATACTTCTTATTATATAAAACTTTTATTTATTTATAAATCAAAACTTTGTTTGCGCGACAGGCCACTTTTGTTGACCGCATGTCCCTAACACTATTTTCTCTCGCGGATAGACACAAATTCCAATAAAATTGATAATAAATATTTAAGTTTATAAACACTTCAAAGCATATCAGGAAACATATTCTGTAGATTATGAAAATTTTAAATAAACCAATATTTTACAAGAACCCGTACGCAAAATACTCAAATGAAAATGTGATTAGTTTCGATACACTGGGGAATCCCTTACAAGTCACATAACATGAGTTGATACCATCAACTCGTAAAAATAAAAGAGGCCCAAGTATACTGCCTTGAGGTACCCCACACGAAATATAATTGACGTCTGAAAAAGTGTTGTTAACATTTACAATTTGTTTTCTACTGGATAAGTAAGATTTAAACCATCCAACTGATTTTACACCAATGACTTGGGTTTTTCACATAAAATTTTTTGGTCTACTGTGTCAAAGGCTTTCTGAAGATCTAAAAGAACCATACCAGTATAAAACCCTTTAGCTGTTTTAGATTTTACGTGATCTGTTAAGTGTATTAAACAACTGTCAGCAGAAAAAGAACTTCTAAATCCTGATTGGAATTCATAAAGCAAATTAAATTCAATGAGGAAAGATTTTAACTGTGTGTAAATTGCTTTTTCCATTATCTTTGAAACAATGCTTAGAATACTTACAGGCCTATAATTTTCAGGTTTTAATCTATCCCTTTTTTTTTTTTAGATCATCAGACACAGTTTCTTCTGATATTGACATATTGATTAAGTATGTAATAGGTATTTTTATAATAGAGGCAGCATCTTTCAAAAATCTGGCAGGGATATCATCAAGTCCTATGCTTTTTGAGATTTTAATTTAACATAGCTCTTTGAAAACAAAACACTCAAATACATGTTTTAACACAAAAACTTTTTTTGAACTTTTCCTCTTTTCATAAAAATGTTTGACAGCTGTTGAAACAGAGTTATAAACACCCTTTGGGGTAGGTAGTTGACTGACTAGTTTAGCTGCTATTTTGGTGAAATAAGAATTAAAATGGTTTGCAGTTTTTTTTATTATCAAAGGAATTTTCTTCATCAATAGATAATGTGATATTGCCATTTTTTTTTTTTGATTTTGTTGATATCCCATATTCTTTAAACAGGACCAAAGTTTCTTTGGGTTGTCTTTATTTTCATCTATATATTGGCCGAGGGGAATACTGCATAAAACTGTATTATGCTGCACCAATATAGATGAAATTGAAAAAAAAACTGAAGTCAAAAAGTCAAACTTTAAGGATAAGGTCAAGAGATCAAAAACTAAAGCACTTTAAGGATAAGGTCAAGAGATCAAAAACTAAAGCACATTCGTTCGAAAAGGTCTTGAAACAGGTATGTACTTTTCAAATACAAAAGATAATCTTCTGTCATTCAAAATTTATTAACAATGTTAAATTTTTTGAAAATAAGGTCAAGGGGGTTAAGAGTCATTGCACATTTTGAAAGGTCTTGCCATAGGTAATGCACATGTCAAATATAAAAGCCTTATCCTCTCTCTCGTTCCAAAGTTATCATCAATGTTAAATTTTTTGAAAATTAGGTCAATTTTCAAGACCAAGGTCATGGGTTAAAATTAACACATATTTGGAAACATCTTGTCACAGGTAATGCACGTGTCAAAAATGAAGGCTTTATCTCCTCTCCTTCGATAATGATCGGAATTGTTACATTTTTTGGAAATTTGATCAAACTTCAAGGTCAAGGTCACAGGGTCAAAAAATCATAGTACATGGAAAGGTCTTGTCAAAGGTAATGTTAAGTATGAAAGCCCTATCTTTTTCTCATTCAAAAGTTATGAACAAGATTAAAGTTTTTGTGACAGACAGACTGATAGACGGACAAACAGACAGACGATTGCAATTTGATGTCCGTTCGCTTTCGCCAATGCGGGAGAATTTAGAAAAACTAAAGTCTTACAGTCAAATATAAATCATATCACCTTAACAACACGTTATTGTACATGTATTCGATGTAAGTTTTTTTTTTTTTTTTTAAATTAAAGTCATGTAGTCAAATATAATATGGCATCTATCTCGCCTGTATGCGAATAAGATGCTTTTATTTTGGAAGTGCAATTTTTTGGCGCGGTTATCTCTCCTTGTTTCAGCACGAGGTATCTAACTTTCAATTATATAAAGAAAGCGCTCGTGCTGCAAACTCTCTCTTTGCCGGTTACATGCTAGTTGCAAGGTTGGTGTTAATAATTTTTTTAAAATACAATAACGGCTAAGTGTAGATTTTTTAAAATAGATTGTTGCTGAGTAAAGTCTTGATTGCTATTAATGTTTTTTTTTTTTTTTTTTATGAATTTGTATTGTTTATTTATCTTTTCGATGACAAAGGTTTGAGATCAGGTCAAATGCATTTCAGTTTTTTCTTTTTCGCATCACCATGTGCTAGCCGCCATCTTTGTCGCAAGTGAAAAAAAAATCGAATAATATAATCTAATAAATAATAATTTTATAACTTTATCTTTTGCGAATCTTCGACTTATCGACTATTTTCATCTTCAATTTTCTGTAACTGGATAAATATTAGCTAAAAAAAAATTACAGCTAGGCCTACTAGTTTTGTTGTAAATTGTAAAATTTTACTTTATGGCACTGAATTTAGCACCATTGACTACATATTTCCCATTCATTTTAATATTTTTATAATTAGATAAATTCTTTTAAATTAATGGTTCATTTTAATTTTTGGGACTTGACATGCCACGCACTAAGCGAGCTACGAAAGGCAGGCCACCTCAGCGGTTTGACCCATCTCAAACAACAACAATGGAGAATCGGGGTCGTGCAAGGAGGCTGATGGATCGAACTCAAGTAACCCCATCACCGAACATTCAACCCCATCCAAAAGCTACGCCAGGTCCATATCTTCATCCTATGCAGGTCAGGTTCAGCAGACCCAACATGACACCCAACCACTGCCGGCTGCCACGACACAACAGCAAGTCAGCCAGCAGACATTAATGCAGCATTTCAACCAACAAGTCCAACCTGCTCCAATACCTGCACAGCCACTGCAGAATGTTCTCCAGCAAACCCAACCACAGCAGACTTTCATGACACAAAAGCAGCAAGGTGCGCCAGGACCATCTCATCAGCCCATGCAGCCTCAGCAGACTCAACAACAGACCCATCTGCTGCAGACTCCCACGACACAGCAAGTCAGCCAGGTGCAAGAACAGCCCCATGCCCAAACAAGCCAGAATCAGGAAGCTGTGCCAGTGCACTCTGTCCATAATTTGGGTATGCACATTAATCAATCTTTGAAACAAAAAATATTTGAGGGTCAGTTTGTAGAATTACAATCTCTGCTTCTACCTAAACCTGGGGGTAATGATAAAAAACTAACCCTAAGTGCCACATGGGAAATCGTAACAAAGGAAAATGTGTCCAAAATATATTCAATTGAAAAATGGACGGATGTCATGCTCATGTTTGCATCCGTTTACATATCTGCCCATCCAGATAAAGCAGTAGATATGCTAAAGTATATCCATACAGTTCGTTTGGGGGCTTCAAGGGGGGATACAGGGTGGTATCAATATGACACGCAGTATCGTCTGCGGAAATCTATAGATCCCTCTAGTTCTTGGGCATTAGTTGATTCAGAGCTGTGGTTGTTATACATGAATCCTAGTTATCAGCTGGGTCTTCCCCAGACTCAAAACACACAAATAAACAAATGTTGCTTTGATTTCAATTTTAAGGGGTCCTGAAGTCGAAATCCATGTCGGTACATGCACACGTGTACACGTTGTGCCGGCATGCACCCAGTCATACAATGCAATTATCAAAGAGCCCAGGCAAATACCAGTAGCTCATCGAACCCCACCTACTCCTTTCGAACCCAGCCCATGCAACCTCAACCACAATATAGAAATGCATATACAAGACAACAAGCTCAACCAAACTCCTACCAAAGACCCCAATCCCACATCCAAAATTACAGGGGAAATAGCCAAAAATATTTGGGTCCTAGGAAGAACACCAATTAAAATTCCTATATTAAAGAGTTACCTTCATCATTATCCAAACAAAACCGTAGCAAACAAGTTGTTAAGTGATTTTTCTCAGGGGTTCAGACTTTATTACTCAGGTCCGAGGTTACATATTAAAAACAACAATTTAATTTCAGCTATGAACACAAAGCAGAAATAAAAGAAAAAATTAACAAAGAAGTTGAATTAGGCAGGGTAGGGGAGCCCTACAAAGAACTACCTACATGTAATCGACGAGTATCTCCAGTAGGAGTGGTACCAAAGGGGGGGGATGCTGGGTGGCGATTGATTACGCACCTATCATATCCTACAGACAACAGTGTAAATCATTATATAGACCCTAGTGAGTCCACAGTTCATTATACATCCTTTGATACAGTCATAAAAATGTTGGCCAAGGTTGGTGAAGGTACCTTTATTGCAAAAGTAGATATTAAATCAGCATTCAGGTTACTACCTATTTTCCCTGGGGATTTTGACCTTTTAGGATTCAAAGTTGATGGTGTATATTATTTTGATAAATGCCTTCCAATGGGCTGCTCTCTCTCTCATGCAAAGTTTTTGAAGAATTTGCAACATTCTTGCACTGGATTACAGAAAAAAAGAGTGGTCTTGATACTTTAGATCATTATTTAGATGATTTCATATTTGCAGGGGAGGATAGGGAGTCCTGTCTTAAATTAATGCAAACATTTCAAGGAGTTTGTAATGAACTGGGGGTTCCCCTTAGCTGATGACAAAACGGTTTACCCCACTCACTGTCTTGTATTTTTAGGTTTAGAAATTGACACAGTGCAAATCAGTGTTAATCAGAATACCTCATGAAAAATGTATCGAATTGGAGTCTATGCTGCATGAACATTTAAGCAAAAAACATATAGGTCTGCGTCAGTTACAGTCATTGTTAGGAAAGCTAAACTTTTCTTTACAAAAGCTATTTCTGCTGGTAGAGCATTTGTTAGGAGATTGTACAATTCAACCCATGGCGTATCTAAGCCTCACTATCATATTAAGTTGAACAATGAAATGAAGCAAGGCATGCTTATGTGGTTAAGCTTCCTAGAGCAATTTAATGGTCAAGTTTATTTCCAAGAAAGTGATTGGTCTTCAAATTTGGTTTTAGATGTATACAGATAGTGCTGGTTCTGCACATTTTGGGTTGTGGAGCATACTTTCAAGGCCAATGGTGCTATTTTCCTTGGCCACATGAATGGATTAATTCAGATATCTTGCGTGACATGACAACAATAGAGCTTATCCCAGTGGTTTTGGCCATAAGTTTATGGGGTAGTCAACTCGCGAATAAAAAAGTACTATTTCATATTGATAATGAGGCATTGGTTGCGGTTTTGAATAAACAATCCTCAAAATCCAATAGAGTTATGAAATTAATTCATCCATTCGTTTTAGACTGCATGTTAAACAATATTTTTTTCACATCCGTACAAATGATAACATTATTGCCGATTCAATTTCTCGTCAGCAGTGGCACCGTTTCTGGAAGGCTGCACCACATGCACAGACATCACCGCAACCTGTACCAATCAAATTCCAGAACCTCATATCCAGCATGAAATAAACAAGTTGTTAGGGGCAGCATTATTTGAAAACACTAGCAAGGCTTATCAAAACGGTTTAAGAGCATATTTCAGCTACTGCATGCAACAAGGATTAAATTTGCTTTTCCTGGAGTTGGTTTTGAGGACTTGAAATCTGATTTTTTTTAGCCCGTGTGTGCTTATATTTTGGGTACTCTTACAAACATGAATAGAAATAGGAGTCGCAGTGAGCAGAAATCACTCGTAGAGGGACACACTTTCTCTGTACCGAGTATTACAGGTAACCCATTCACACCTGAGTTGGTTAGTGCTGTGCATTCACTCCCTAGTCTTCAAGCTAGCCTCGGGGAAATAACGGACTCACTTAGGACGATCAGAAATCTTACCGAGGAAATAAGCGATATCAAGAAAGACTTGTGGGAAGAAGACGGGTTCGATCATAGAATCAAATTAATAGCCCAACAGCAAGTAGATGGAGAGGATGAGCTTCAGCAGCTGAGACAAGAGAACAGATCGCTCAGAGAAGACGTCAACATGTTGAAGTGCATAGTGATTAATCTGGAGAGAACAGTAATTAAAAATCAGAATGAAATCATTGATCTCAAATCGAGATCAATGAAACAAAATATTTTGATTCATAATCTCCCTGAAGAAGATGGCGAAAATCTATTTGTTAAAATCCCAGAGCTTATCAAGACGCATTTTAAAGTAGATACATCTTTCGCAAACATTCACAGAAACGGTCCAAAAATACAAGGGAAGCCAAGAACCATCACTGGGCGACTCAACAAATTTACGGATAAGGACTTGATCCTGCAGGCACAGAGGGAGAACAAAAATCAACGTACAGAACAAGCAGAGGAAATCGACCAGAATTCTTCCTTGCAACACAATTCAACATTCTTCATCACGCCACAAACTCCAATTGAATTGTCAGAAAATCGAAAGAAACTATTAGAATTAAACAGCAAATACTGGAAAGCTAACGTTAAGACACGCATTGTGGGAGAGAAACTTGTATTCCCAAATGGAAGTATACATAGGGATAAAGTACAGAAACCAAAGGCAGAACAAATCCTAGGAATGGATCAAGCAGAAAGAGAGGCGCTTTAGAAGATTAAAGTGACGGAGTTGGAAACAAATGAAGGAGGGAACATCTTCCGAGGGATGGGGGTAACAACGGAGTGCTACAACTAAGTGCGCGACATGTACAAGAAAACATTCTGTGATCAATCCCATGCCAAAGCTGATCACAACATACTTGTTTACAGATTTCGAGATTCAAGCGGACAGACTCACGAGGGATACAACGATGATGGTGAGTTCGGCGCAGGGCGTAGATTAGTCAAAATAATGCAGAACTATGACGGTTGTTATATCGCGCTTTCAAGCGAAGCAAATCGGCGGTCGTCGATTTGAAATTCTGGAAAATCTTCTGACTGACGTGGTTCTTCGACACACTAGTCATTGAGTGTGTATATGATCTGCATATAGACTCTGTATTTTCTTATTAAGTTATAACTGTAATCAGTTAATTAAATCGCTTCAAATCATGTAGTACTGCGAACATGTATATATGTATATGTTGTTTGCTTAAATAATTAACTATTCAGAATTTTCATATTTTATGGAGTTACACTTTATTGGTTGTTACTTTACTTTGATATGAGATAGTAAGTAACCCCCCCCCCCCCCCCCCCCCCGATGTTTTAAATCGTTATTCATAGAATAGTCAATTGTTAGGCAGTGATATTAACGGTACACTGCATTATTCATACTCTTTTTTCACTGACAAAATAGACATTCTTTATTATGCTCTGTCAAATGCTTGTAATGCGTTATCTTTTGAACTATCGGAATTTTTTCCGGATAATGTTACCCCTCTTGAACAGGTTTTTATCTTTTACAGCTCAAAAGTGAACTTCCGATTTAGACTAAGAAAGGAAGACTATAGCTTTTTTTTTGGTCTTCTATCACCTCTTCAAGGTATGTTCTTTGTTACCTTTTGTAAATATTTTCACTTTCTTTTTTTGTTCCTTTTCTCATGATACCTGGCTCTGCAACACAATGTATTTGTTTGACACACAGTTGTAGCATTGCAGTAACATCACATATAGAATATTTTTTTCAATTTTGATGTCGTTTGAATTATCGTGTATTTCACTTAATGTTAGAGGGCTCGGCTCAAAAATTAAAAGACTTGGTATTTTTACATGGCTAAAAAAATCCTGTAAGAATAGTTTTATATATTTACAAGAAACACATTCAGTCTTAGAAAATGAAAGTCAGTGGTCAAAGGATTGGGGTTCTGATATAGAATTCAGCCATGGTGAATCAAATAGTAGGGGAGTAGCTATTCTTTTTCCCCATAATATAGATTATGTTATTAAAGACAAAAGACAAGATAATGAAGGTAGAATTTTACAAATCAATTTAATGATAAATGAAACCAATTTTATCTTAACAAATATTTATGCTCCAACAAAGGATAAGCCAAACTGCCAGGTGGAGTTCTTTAATTTGTTAATGACTTACATAGAACCACATAGCTATGAAAATCTTATCATTGGGGGAGACATTAATATTACTTTAAATCCACTACAAGATAAAAAATGCGGTACTAGGGAAGGAAAATCCAACTATAGAGACAATATTCTAGTTGCTTTAGAAGATCTTAATTTAACTGATATATGGAGAGAACAAAACCCAGATAAAAATTATTACACATATTCATGTAAAAACCCTTGAATTTTATCAAGAATAGATTTTTTTTTAATTCCTTGTTTTCTCTCTCCTCATGCAAAGTCAAATATAAAACCTGCTATTAAAACAGATCATAGTGTTATAACTTTAACACTTAAAGGGGAAGTCCATCATAATAGAGGCCCTGGGTTTTGGAAATTTAATTCGTCATTATTAGGAGATGAGGAATTTGTGAAGAAAACAAAAGAACTCATCAATTTTTTAAAAGAGAAGTATAAAGGTTTAGATGATCACCAGTTAAAATGGGACACGGTTAAATGTGAACTTAGAGGATTTATTGTTAAATATTCAAAATTAAAAGCAAGAAAAAGTAGACAGGAAGAAGAAACACTGTTGAAAGAATTAGATAAACAAACTGAAATACTATCAGCTGATCCATCTGAAGAAAATATGACTTTATTAAATGAAATAAAAGAAAAACTAAATGCATTAACAGACTTAAAAGCAAGGGGCATAATATTGTACCTAAAAAAGACAAAGATCGCACTTTATTAAAGAATTGGAGACCAATTTCTTTACTGAATTTTGATTATAAAATATTAGCAAAAGTTCTTGCAAGAAGAATTAAAAAACTTCTACCTTATATAGTCGATACTGACCAAACAGGTTACATTGAAAATAGATATATAGGAGAAAATATAAGAACTATTGCAGATCTTATTGATTACACAAGTTTAAAAAATATTCCTGGACTTATTTTATTAGTCGATTTTGAAAAAGCTTTTCAGTTGAATGGATATATTTAGATAAAGTATTAGAAGCTTTTGGATTCGGTACAGGGTTACGGCAATGGGTACGTACCCTATACTCAGGCATTACAAGTTGTTTAATTAATAATGGGTATTCCTCCTCCTTTTTCGAGATTTCTCGAGGTGTTAGACAAGGATGTCCTTTATCACCTTATCTATTTATCTTATGTGTTGAATTAATGGCTATTGCAATAAGATCAAATAAAAGTATTCACGGTATAAGAATTGGTGAAACAGAATTTAAAATCAGTCAGTTAGCAGATGACACGACTTGTTTCTTAAGTGATGAAAAATCAGGATTTGAAGTATTGAGAATCATCTAAAATTTTAAATATTGCTCTGGTTTAAAGATCAATCTAAATAAAACAGAAGCCATATGGATTGGTAGTTGTAGGAATTTTCCTCCAGGAAGTTTACCAGTGAAATGGTCCAATGGTTTATTTTTTACACTTGGAATCTGGTTTAGTGTACATGGGGAATATGACTGTTTAGTTAAAAATTTCAATTCCAAATTAGATGACATTAAAGCAACTCTCAACCTCTGGAAAATGAGGCACCTATCTCTGATAGGAAGGATTTTAATTACAAAAACACTAGAAATTCCAAAAATTATTTATCAAACAACTGTATTACCCATTTCCAATGAGATTATAAAAGAAATAAACAAATCAATAACATCTTTTTTATGGAATAGTGAAAAACCAAAAGTTAAATCAACTGTAGCATGTCAAAAAATAAACAAGGGTGGACTTAAAGTTCCAAACTTTGAATATCTTTGATATATCAGGTTAAGTCACTTAGACTAAATTGGATAAAGAGAATGTATTGTTTTAACAAAATGGTTCTTGATTTTTCAAGCATATTTAGAAGATATAGACTTACAAACTCTACTTCAATCAAAATGCTGTATAGATATTTTAAACATTTATATACCAAAATTTTATATGGATATTTTAAAATGTTGGAAGGAATTTAGAACTAATGATAATGTTTGTATTGAACCTAAAATATTTAAGGAAATTTTATGGTTTAATGATAAAATAAAGATAAACAATTTATCCATCTTCTGGGAAAATGGTACAAATGTGGGATACTTTTTGTAAGTTGGTGAAAACAAAGACTCTTTAAGTCATGAAGATATTGTCAAGCTCTATGGAATAAATGTTTCTTTCCTAGATTACATGTCTTTACGAATGGCAATACCACACAAATGGAGAAAATTAGTATGAGAAAAACAAAAACCTGATTTTAATAGAAATACATTGACTCTTTCTATAGATGATAAGATATGTCCTATTTCAAAAATGCAATGCAAAGACTATAACTGGACTATGATAGAACACTTGATTGAGCAACCAACTTGTATCAAAAAATGGGAAACAACATTTGATAGGAGTATTACAGAATCAGATATGAAGAATATCTTTACCATTTCCTTTTCATGCAATAGTGAAACTTATTTGCAATCTTTTAATTATGGATTAATACGTAGATTTATAGCACATGGAAAACTATTATATAACATGGGTGTAAACAAATCACCATTATGCAAATCATGTAAGGAAATTGATACAATAGAACATAGGTTTTATTTTTGTGAAAATACTAAAGCATTTTGGAATGACTTTTTAAACCGGTGGAATAGTTTAAATTTATGTTTTATCCCAGATATGTCATGTCAAAATGTGATATTTGGAATTTGTACAAGTACTTATAACAAACCTCTGAATTACTGTTTACTGCTAGCAAAATACTATGTTTATAAGATTAGAAATGCACAAGAGAGTTGTGAATGTAATTTGAATTTTACTGTTTTTTGAAAAATGCTTAGGGAAAAACTATATATCAAAAAATTTCTATATTGTAGTAAGAGAAAATTATGAGACTTTTACAATGAATGGCAAAAATTATTAGAGAATTTGGAAAACTGATTTAAAGTATTTTTATACATGATTAATCCCAAAAACATATTCAATCATTAGACTTTTTTTATTATATAAGATAATTTTAAGTAATATTTATTATATATTCTTTCTGCAATGTTACATGTTTGTATTTTATCTTAATTTGTAAAATGTAAGAGCCAATAAAAAAAAAAAAGGATTAAATACTCCTTGGCCACCCACCTGTGATTCGATTGTTAGATTTGTTGCACATTTGTCACTTAAGGGCCTGGCCTTTTCTACAGTTCGTTCGTACTCAGCGTCCATTTCTTATATTTGCAAATATCCAACAGAAGAGTTCATAGTAAAAAAGTTGTTACAGGGCTTGAAACGCACAGCTCACAGCATTGACAGTAGGTTGCCCATTAAAAGTCCATATTGGTGCAGATTCTTAAAATTCTACCCAGTGTATGTACAAATTCATATGAGGTATCATTGTTTTCAGCTGCATTTTCTATTGCATATTATGGCCTCCTTAGAGCAGGAGAACTTGCAGTCTCTGGCAAATCCTCAGATAGAGTTGTTGCCTATACAGACATTCATATTGATGACACTAGCACTACATTATACCTCAAAATAAAATTTTCAAAGACCGATCAGTATGGAAGGGGTACAATTTTGCAGATACATGGTACAGGGGATTTAACTTGCCCCTACACTAATCTTCAAAGGTTTTTGGAAATTAGGGGGCCCGTTATTTTGTCATTTTTCCGGAGCTCCTCTCTCTAAGTACCAGTTTACTTCGATTTTATACAAAGCAATATCAGCCTTAAAACTCGAGTCTTGGGGCTACAATTCCCACTCTTTTCGTATTGGAGCAAGTACGGAATTGGCTTTAAAGGGATTTTCATCTCAAGTTATTCAATCCTCAGGAAGATGGAAATCAGATTGCTATAAAACTTACATACGTATTCCAAGATTTTAATTAACCTAGAATTATTATTTCAGATTCTCAAGTCGTATGGTTGTTCGGGTCATCAATTATTAAAAGGGCTTTTGCAGAAGCTAAGATTAGGCCTGGTAGGTGTGACTTAAATTTGCAAAGATTAGATATTTCAATTTGGTGGCAAGGTTACAGTGGTATAGAATTTAAGAATGCTTTAGCTAGATTGCGGTTGCTGAAAAAAGTGGGTCCTACCCCAAATGTTATCCTTGTGCACTGTGGCGGAAATGATATTGGGAAAACATCAGTGAGAAAATTAAGAATGTTAGGCATAAAATTCTTGGAATTTATTAGGGAGGAATTTCCTCTTGTGCACTTAATTAATATGGTCTCATATTCTTCCCCGCATTAGTTGGCGTTATTCGTCAGATAGTCGGGCATGGAGAATACCAGGAAGAGGTTTAATGCAATTTTCTCTAACAAAGTTTGTCAAGTTGGGGGTTCTGTAATCCACTACCCTGACATCAAAAATCATGCCCAATTTTTTGAAAGGGACGGGGTACATTTATCCAAGTTAGGAAATGAAATTTTTCTCAGTACAATTCATGGGGGTATAGAAGCGATCATTAGGCATGGATGCAAGTTTTATCCATCACGTTAATGACTGATATCGGGAGAGGAAGGGTCACGGCTGCTCTAGGCCGCTCAGGACCCCCACTAGTAAAATGGCGGCGCCCCCATTTGTAGATGCCCTGTTAATGCATATACGACTGGCGTCTTGTGGCGAACTGAGCGGCATACATCATTTCAACTGTAATATTTGTTCATCATTGGATCGCTGCACCACACAGGGTCAAAGTTGAATACCATGTAAATATTGTGACAGTGTAAACAAAACTGTTCATTTTCTTCCTTGACTTCTGCACCTCCCAGAGTCATGGATATGTGAATATTATTGTTGTATTGCAAGTTTTTATTATTTGACCTTGACCTCTGCATCTCACAGGGTCAAGGTCACCTGATATATTGTATGTTGATGTTGTACTGAAATGTTGTTGTTGTACTGAAATGATGTTGTTGAGCTTGTGTTGCTGGGCCTACCCGTTGCTTTGGAGGCCCGAAATAATATGTTGTTTTATAATTCAGCCGTGCCCAAAAGCGCCAAATAAATATAAAACCCATTAAAATTTGTGTTTGATTTATTGCGCCTGTCCAAGATAATATGGCATCCATCTCGCCTGTATGCGAATAAGATGCTTTTATTTTGGAAGTGCAATTTTTTGGCGCAGTTATCTCTCCTTGTTTCAGCACGAGTTATCTAACTTTCAATTATATAAAGAAAGCGCTCGTGCTGCAAACTCTCTCTTTGCCGGTTACATGCTAGTTGCAAGGTTGGTGTTAATAAATTTTTTAAAAAAACAATAACGGCTAAGTGTGTTTGATTTATTGCGCCTGTCCAAAATAAATCATATCACCTTAAAGTGTCAAGCTGCCTTCCATGCATTACATAGCGAGATATGCTCTAAGTTGATAACCTAACACCATCTTTTACGTAATTGTGACTAAGTCGCCATATTTGTGCATAGAGCACCATTTTATGGTGTCGAATTCTGAAATCTAAATGTAAGTATAGAATGACAATGTCTAATTGTTACCTGTTGGATAAGACGTTGTGTTTCTTTTAACATTTGAAATAAGATGAAAATGAAGAAATGTCACTGTTTACTGTGTTTGTGTATAGTTGCATTTCCTCATGTTATGTAGTTGAGAGAAGTTGGGTGTTGTGTGGTTTATCTTTTGCATTATATTGATAAATATTCAATTAAAAACAGCGCAGTTTTTAAAGTAGCACAGTTCTTTAGCTTTCAATGGTACTGAACAAAGATTTTAAAAAATCTCCATTTATTTATCTGTTTAAGTGTTTGTAACATAAAAAGAGAAAGAAAAAAATTCTGTATATTAAAAATATTTCTTTAAGAAAATGTAAACAGTCTGGATTGACATAGATTTGTGAAATATCGAAAGATTTTTTCCAATATAATATTAATTTGAAAAAATTCACATGTGTCTGTGTTGTTTTTAAGAGCAATTTTCAATGTTCATTTGATGCTTTATGGTATGATCCAAAGAATTTTGCAGTCTAGTCTGCATCATCCATCCATCTGTGTTTACCTCCATAAATGCCAGACGTTCATGGATCGAGGTAAACGCAAAAGTCTGGGTGATGCAGACTAGGTAAACTCAAGCATCTGGGTGATGTAGACTATTTGTAGTCTTTGAAATAGCCTTGTAATCTTGTAGTCGACATTTTAAACTGAGAAATTAACTTTAATCTTGCTCTATATGCCAATGTTTATCTTCAGGAAAATGAATATCAGTTGAAAGTGATCTGTTATATCTTGATGACTCCACATTCTATATATATCGCGTATTTTAGTATATTGAAGTTTATAGAAGAACTAAAATACCATAGGCGGCTTAGCCCCCTAACAAAGATAGACATAATATAGGCATTGAAAATTGGGGCTGAGCCCCCAAACTTTTTTTGTTGGTTTAGCCCCTCTTTCAATTTGCTTCCGACGCCTATGAATACCACATTTATTAAAAACGTATTTTTTAATGAATGCCTTGATACCTTATTTTTATTCTGAAATATATTTGTTGACCAAATTTCAACTTCAAAATTTCAACTTAAAAAAACTTTTTGAAATTTTCATATTTCCTTTACGTAATATGATGAAATGATGAACCGCGCCAAAGAAAATGAACGGGTAGACATTATTGCCATATGAGCTACCGTATATGTGGAGACAAAGTACAACGATCAACAAATCTAGCCTTTGCACAGGCACTTGACGTTATCTATTTTTCTTATCACAAAAATATCGGCGCACTATGTTTCTACAAATTGATATCACATGTACCTTTCAGCAAAAATAAGTAAATATTGCACCAAAATATTCCTGTCGGGAAAATGCGACTGGTGTCTGTATATAGTTAAAATAATATTAACATTATAACAGATCCTAAAACGTGCTACTTCACCTCAGAGACGAGACGAACCGCACCGCTCAAAAAACGTACCGTACTGTTCACAAAACGAACTGTACAGTTCACAAAACGAAAGAAATGTACAGTTCACAAAACGAACAGAATCGTACAAGAAGCGTATCATACCAATCACAAAACGAAACGTTTCGTTCACACCGAACCGTACCGTTCATGAATTGTTCTCAAAATTATTATGCAAGTCACGCCCCCAAAGCATTCCGAACTGTGCAATGACCAAATAAGTCATTTGTTTCATTTCTTTCTTTCATTGGCGCATGTAAAGTATCATGAATATGGACTTTTATCTGTTAAATTAACTACTCGAAACAAAAATTCAAAACAACTCGACAGAGTGTTTTCGATTTCTTATTTGCTTTGCATCAGTGTGCTTGTGATCAAAGATATGTCTGTCATTTTCTATTTTCATATAAAATGCAATATGATTTTTTCCTGTACATTGTTTAATATAAAGAAAAGCGAATATAATTTTTTGTTTACTTCTATAGCTTTCTTCCACATTATTGACTTCTCTATATGAGTGAAAAATTCTAGAATGGGACTCAAAACAACAATCAATCAATCTATCATCCAACCTATTCTTGTCGTGATGCACGTTCTCGAAAACCTACAGAAGCCCATTTAGGGCCTATCAAAAAATGTTTTTGAATTCGATATAACGAATTGTCGAATTTGTCGAACATTTTCTTTAAAATCGTTATAACGAATTCAATCTGTTAAAACAAATTTGTTGAATTCGTTATAACGAATTCAAAAAATTGTTATAACGAATTAATTTGTTATAACGAATTCTAAAACGTGTTATAACGAATTAAATGCGTTAAAACGAATTACATAATTTGTTCTAGCAAATTAAATTCGTCAAAACGAAGTCGACAAATCGTTATATCGAATTCATATATATTTTTCTATAGGCCCCGATTGTTGAATTTGATTAAACGAATTAAATTCGTTATAACAAATTTTAAAATTTGTTTAAACGGATTAAATTTGTTATAACAAATTTTAGGAATCGTTTAAACGAATTTAATTCTTTATTTCAAATTTTTGAATTCGTTATGACGAATTCAAAGAAATTGTTATAACGAATTAAATTCGTTACAACAAATTCCACAATTCGTTATATCGAATTCAAAATTTTTTTTTGATAGGTCCTAATGGGAGAGGACTATCTAAGTTTTTAGAACTTGTGTCAAATCCCTTTGACATATTGTCAATAAAATATGTTAAAAAAAAAAAAACAAGGTCCTAAATGAGCTTCCTTAGAAACCAAGGCACGTTAAGAAATATATTAGACTCCTGTCCTTTTTTTTCAAAAATAGACCCTAAAAACATAAATTTATTCACGTATGTAATACTATATAGTAGTTTAAGGGAGAAATGGTCAGAGAAGCCAAAAAAAAAAATACAAACTGAATTGTCAATTGGAAAATGGACATGTAAAAATGTACCTCCCCCCTGTCCTTCTTCACAAGAAAAATAGAGTTAAAGGCAGCGTAAATTAATCATATATTCTCCTCAACCCTAAATGTTAACGCCGACCTTAATTATATAACATCCTTTCACATATTAAAAAAAAAAAAAGGAAAAATAAAGATTGTCACATTTTCACATTAAATTTTCAGTTTAAAAACAAAGGTGGCTAGATGTCGGAATTAATTTCTATTTAAAACAATTTTATTTTCCATTTCCTTTGCTTTAAAATTCATTCAGTTACCCATAAGGCTCACAAAACGTACAGTATAATCTTTTTTTGAAAAAAAAAATGCTTAAATCCATGCGTGTATGCTCATGTGAAGTTTTAATTTTATTCATTTTTTCGAAGTGATGTATTATATCACAAATATGACTTTGAATGATAATTTATGATGGAAAAAGTCGAAAAGGTCCTGGTCTTTATCGTGGGGGGTGGGGTGGGGTTGTAGATCCTGTCCACAAGCACTTGTGCATTTCTTCCCATGGTTTCGTTAACAAGACTAACTTTTTTTATCTAAATTGACTTTGTTTACTTTAAACTATTTGTAAATTTTAATCATTGTCATCACTCGTGCACAAGTATTTACACATGTACCTAAGCCGTGTACATTGCAGCGTATCTAACCCCGTTATATATATGCCATATATTCACAAGTGTGTCAACAGTTGTCTTTAAAAAAATAGGTCTACAACAAAGTACCAGTTTGAATCAATAGATGAGAGCATATCACGAACAGTTTAGGGGGGGGGGGGGTATTTTCTTCTTCACTAAAAAAAAGTTTGACGGGGAAAAAAGAAAACTGCCAAACTCCAAAACTCTGTTCCGTTTCGGGGGTGGGGATGGGGGCAGTAACACCAGATAAAGACATATTATTTACTAGTATTTTCAGTCTTTACGAGGATGTATTATTTATTTTGTAACCAGTTGAGAACAGATTATTATACCACGCCATGAATATGGCCGGGGCATATAGTGTTTGTCATATCCGCCATCCTTCTTTCTGTCCTTCCGTTACACTAAAATGCGTTTAGCTCAGATTCAAAGAAACTATTCAAGATGTTGTTATCAAACTTCATATGCTTATAAATAATGATGAGAGCTATTCAACTGCATCAACATTTTGTTTTTACCTTGACCTTCCCTTTAATCTTGACCTAGTCCGAAATATCTGACGTTTTCCAGGCTTTTTTCAAGATTTTGATATTTTACTTGCCAGGAAAACGTCAGAACCGGCGCCATTACGAAAACTGGAAATTTCGCCAACCAGAGTTGATTTTCGATACTTGCGAACCGAATTATATGCCAAACTCACAATTTATCAATATAGCACAATGCTTCTAGTACTCACCGATATCGATGAAAAGAAAACATCATTCCACATCGGATTATATATTATATAAACGAACCATAAAAACGATGTTGGTGAGCACTAAAAGTATTATACTATTGATAAGTTGTGAGTTTGACTTTTAATTCGGTTTGCAAGTATCGAAAATCAACCCGAGAATGCCGCCTCCGGTTGGAGGCGGCGAATTCCCAGTTTTCGTAATGGCGCCAGTTCTGACGTTTTCCTAGCACGTAAAATATCAAATCGTTAAAAAAGCCATGCAGGAAGACGTCAGATATTTCAGACTAATCTTGACCTTACTCTCTTAAATTAGTGTTTAGTTAAGTTGAAAAGAAATTGTTCAAGTTATTTTTCAAAGCTCATAGCTCTGATGGCTCGAGTCTTTGGCACCCCCTTTTCAGCTCTTCAAAGTGTTTTTCTTTTTATACAGATATTTCGGATTTCCAAAGTTTCGGCATGAGCATCACTGAAGAGACGTAATTTGTCGAAATGCGCATCTGGTGCATCAAAATTGGTACCGTATATGATTTACATGCTGAAACGTGTAACGGACCTGAGTTGCTTGTTTGTGCACAAGTACGTTGTTTAATGCCTACACGGGAAAAAACCCATGAAATATTCTGATAATTTGCGAGAATAACCCGTAAATATTGACCCCAAAATTAACACAAGAACGTGTTTGGACTCGAAAAATAAAATTACGGAGGAATTTAAAGATAACCCTTATTTAAAGCTGACATAAATTTTTTCAACAAATAACATTAGCAATGAAATATATGGAGATAACGATATGGAGATAATATTCAAGCTCAAAAGTCCATTAACGTTACAAAATAGGAGAAGAGCAAACACGGACCTCCAAAACATTAGAGGTGGGATCAGGTGCCATGGAGGAGTGAGCATCCCCTGCCAACCGATCACACCCGCCATGTGCCACTTGTCATGATCAGGAAATAACGGAAAAATCCGTCGGCAATTCAGTGTGTAAATAATGGCCTAACAATTAGTATGAAAAACGTCAGTCAGCATTTGACTCAATGATAAATTGTATTTAAATTGCTGCATAATTACAGCAGATAATTAAATATTCAATTATAATTCACTTGAAGTTGGGAATCACCCAAAAATAAACTCCTATAAATATTTACATATTCCAATGTCTTTGAGATAAAATTACAAATAAGGTAATAGCTTTATAACCTTATAAAGCGATTTGTTCAGCAAGTGACAGAATTGTATGCTTTCTCGCTGTGTGTTGCTTAGTAAAGTGCCTAGCGGGGATGCTGATATTTCTTATTATTGAATATTCTTTTTTAATCAAAGATCAAGTAAAAATGTAAATTTAAGGAAAAACTGTTTTTTTTAGCTCTACTAGTCAGAGACCAGAAGAGCTAATGCGATAGTAAGGTGTCCGTTGTCCGTCCGGCCGTCTGTCTGTCTAGCTGTCCATTGGTCTGTAAACAATTTTTCAAAACGCTACTCCTCCTACAGTTTTAGTCTGATTTCAATATAACTTAGCACACAAGCAGACTACACTAAGATACATAATTACATGTATGTATATCGGTTTTTGATTTCAATGAATGGTGTTGCCATGGTTACTAAAAATAGAAATTTCTGTGAAAAACTTTCAAAACGCTACTCCTTCTACAGTTTTGATTTGATTTCAATATAACTTGGCACACAAGTAAGATACGCTAAGATACATAATTCTGTATATCGATTTTTAATTTCAATGAACGGTGATGCCATGGTTACTAAAAAAAGAAATTTATGTGAAACTCTTTCAAAATCGTACAACTGTTACAGTTTTCGTCTGATTTCAGTATAGCTTGGCACACAAGTAGACTACACTTAGATACATAATTCTGTATATTGGTCTTTGATTTCGTTAAACGGTGTTGCTATTGTTACTAAAAATAGAAATTTCCTTGAAATGCTTTCAAAATGCTACTCCTCTTACAGTTTTGATCTGATTTCAGTATAACTTGGCACACAAGTAGACTACACTAAGATACATAATTGTCTTAATTGTTTTTTGTTGAATGCTGTTGTCATGGTTACTAAAATTGAAATTTCTATAAAATTCTTTTTTTAAGGGCTACTCCTCCTTCAGTTTTAGTCTGATTGCAATAAATCTTGCCACAAAAAGAGACCAAACCAAGGATCATTATTCTATATATTTCTGTTGCAAAGTTTCAAGTCCAAGTGTTACTTTTATCTTCCTTTGTTGAATTGAACATATTTCATTGCAATATATATACAATGGGATTGGGCACAAGTTCTTAAATTTAAACTTATTTCGCCCTCTCCCTTCATGAGAAGTCTATAAAGTTTGAGTTACACGTGTTACACAGTGTTAGAAATAAATTTGATAAACTCACAACATGAATTTGTAAACTGCCAAAAAATTTGTGATATACAAATCCAATACATAAACAATTACAATATATCATTTAAATCTGTCAGAGTGCTGAATACATGAATGCACACTGAAAAAAAATTATTCATTTTCAGGAACACTTAGTGAAGTATCCCCCACAGTAAAGTATGGGTGCCAACAATATGAACCTTATCAAATCTCAAAAACGTATCGAAAAAATCTTTCCTGGCCTTCGTATAATTAGAACAAGAGAAAAAATAGTGATGTGTGTCTTCTACTTTTCCACAAGAACATAATGGACTTGCTATAATATTACATCTATAGAGATCAATATTTAATGCACAGTTATGTGGAAGTCTGGTGTGAAGTACATTATTAGGTCTTTTTCCAAAACTGAAATAAGGTGGAGCTACTGCTATTTTTTTGTGCAATCGTTCTTTTAAAGGCAGAAATTGAGCTCGAGTTTCTAGCGATAATGAGTTCCATTCAGGGATGGGGTAATCGTCATCGAGTAATCGTAATCGATTGTAATGATTTTTTTTTTCAAGTAATCGACAGTAATCTGTAATCGAAGAGATTTTTGATTACTTGTAATCGTAATTTAATCGATTGCAGCTAAAATTTTCAATGTAATTATAATTACTTTTTCGATTACTTTCGATTATTTTATACATAAATGGGTGTTATTTTGGAGAATTATTTCCAGTCAGTCACACATAAATATCAAATATAAACCACCTAGTGTAATGTTTGGATTTCCTAACTTTTATTATCATGAGTTTAATAATGTTCTAAATAACATTTGCATTATAGACCTACTGGTCTAGTATTAAATAATTCAGAATTGTATTTCAACCATTTATTAATAAAATATACATATTTTCCGTGTGCATTTTACATTTGTCCCACTGTCCTCTAGCTGCATGTCCTTTTTCATATTTCAGATGTTGAAAAACTTTGTCTTGTAATAGAAAATTATAAATAGCAAAGACAGGTTTAAGTGCTTTATTAAATATAAATTATTTGGTAAATAACCTACATTGTACTCGAAAAAAAGAAGAAGATGGAAATACTTATTCACATCTGAAAATGTTTAAACAACTTCAAACTTTAAAATTTGCAAAATCATTCTCATGTTTTCATTCAAAATTGTAAGGTTGCTTTCATATCAGTGAGAGGTTATAAGTGTCTGTAATAGAGGGAGTGTGTCACTGTGTTTGCTTATCTTAATTGGTTAATTTATTGACTGAGACATCCCTGATTTGCATAATGAGGTGTGAACTACCTAGTGTTTAACTTTCATTCCATTGAAGACAAACAATATTATTAAAACAATTAATAGCTCTCAAAACACTTATTTCAATACAGAATTAGATTGTGCTATTGGTTTCATTACGTAAAGACAAATTTAATTTACATGTTCATTACTAAGAGTTCTAATTTACTTATTTTTTTGAAAAAGACACATACAGGAATGTTTAATGTGTACTGTCAACATACCGACAGCCCAAATACTTCTTATGAAGTAATTCACAATAAAATATTAAACAATTTTTGCAACAAGTCAATAAATATGGAGGTTCAGATCCAAGGTTGAAAGGAATAATTAATTCCTTGATATATTTTATTGTAGGAATCATATCTCCACTTTCCATGGTAGAGAATCCCTCATTTGGGCATTTAGTAAGAATGTTAGCCAGAATAAAACCTTAAAAGAATCTGCACTGAAACTGCAGGAACACATTCAATCTTCAGTGGATAACATCAACATTTACCATTTAAATATTGCTTTGATATTTGAAGGGATAAAAACTTGGAAGTAATCGATTATTAATCGATTACATCTTTCAAAGTTATCGATTACAATAAATTACACGACAAAAATGAGTGTAATCGATTAATAATCGATTACACAAAATTCCTCTAAGCAATCGATTATTAATCGATTATATTTTTCAGTAATCGTGCCCATCCCTGGTTCCATTCATTAACTACAGTTGGAACAAATGATGATTTATAAGTTTACAGTCTACACATGAGTATGTTATAGTTTTGAGAGTTTCTTAATTGTTGTATGAGTGGAAGCGTTAAATCGCAGGTCAGGTATAATATCACAGAGATACTCAGGAACTAAATTATTATGAATCTTATACATAGTATTTAATCTGTGTAGCTTGCGTCTATCACTAAGCGGCTCCCAGCCAGTTTTGAATACAAAGACTCTCTAGAAGCTAATAGAGTCAGGCCAGTAACAATACGGGCTGCTTGTAGTTGTAATTTCTCCAATTTTTCAGAATATGTAATTGAACAACCACCCCATACTACTGAAGCATATTCAAGTTGAGGCCGGATAAATGACGTATACATGAGTGAAAGAGTTTTTCCGATTTGTTTTAAATTTTAGTTTTTTCAATAGACCCAATTTCTTGTATGCATTTAATAGTAACATTTCAATATGGGATGACCAACTTAAGTTATATGAAAACGTTATTCCTAATTCCTATTCCTGTGGGTTTGAACGTATTCTTATTGGTTATCTTGGAAAAGAAGCTTAGGAGGTTCTAAATTCTTTTTTGTGTTAAAAAATACTACTTCAGTCTTGGAGGGATTAAATCTAAGTAACCACTTTTTTGACCACTCTTTTAGAGATTTAAGATCATTATTTAAATTACTTTCAATAGATTTTACACATTTTGAAGCATACTGTAAACTGTTGTCATCAGCAAATAATCTACAAAAACTAGCCATTTTGTCAGCTCCATCATTTTCATAAATTAAAAATAACAATGGACCTAACACAGAACCTTGAGGTACCCCGGCCTGCAAAGGTGCAGGCGAAGATAACAAATTTCTATACATCACTCTTTACATTCTGTTTTCTAAATAACTTTTTAACCAGAGATACACATTTCCATTAATACCATACATCTTTAGTTTTAATAAATCTTCCTTTGTTATAAGTACAAACCAGTAGAGCTACAGTCTCGCCAGAGACTTCTGGTTTGGTTTGATGATGATCAATCAGTTTGCTGGCGTAATAATTTTACGCCTAAACGCCTTCGGCGTTTTGGCAAATTATCACGTGAGCAAACTGATTGATCACATCATAAAAAAATATATTCCTTAAATAACACAGTATAAAACGGGGGCACTAAACTACAGTAGTGTGACATAAATGAGTTCGCAAAATGGCCGCCGTCAACGTAAATATTTCAGAAGGGTAGTAAATCAGTTGCTGAATTAACCTAACCGCTACTTTTAAGGACAAAATATTTTGAATGAGTTTCGGTACGACTTAATTAAAACAGTCCATTGATGTAAAATTGGATTATTCCCCTTTGATAAACAATTATCGTCCGCTTGGAAACATGGCTCCCCATGGTCGAGAACTGACTAGTAATCTAAAAAAAATAATCATACAGATGTCAAATGAAGGTCTTTCAACCTATAAAATTGAGAATTTAACCTGAATAAACAGTCGTACCATCCAAAAATTTCTCAAGCGTGTAAGGGAAAGACGTAATATAGAAAATTTACCGAGAAGTGGGGTGAAACGAAAAACTTCACAGAGAGATGACAGGGTTCTTTTCCGAAGCATTAAAATCAATCGTCGTCAGACTTTAAAGGACATTACTACCAGATTCAATGCTAGGACAGGATCTAATGTGTCACTCAGAACAGTTCACAGACGATTATCGGAGGAAGGTTACAAGAGGTGTGTAGTTTCTAAGAAAACCACTGTTTCACGCGTGAATAGAGAGAAGAGAACCCGATTTTGTAGACAGAAATTGCACTGGACAGTAAACAATTATTGGTCATCCATAATATTCAGTGATGAGACTAAGATAATTATTGGAAAAAATGATAAAGTTCATGTCTAGAGGAAGAGTGAGGAAAGAATACGTCCTGAATGTGTCGGATTGCGTGGTGATTGGGAAACGAACTGTCGGGCCTCCCTCATGTTTTGGGGTTGCATATGTTATTATGGAGTCGGCACCTTAAAAACTGTGGATGGGAACATGAATAGCGAGAAATATGTTACAATTCTTGATGGCCTGTGATCGCTCGTCATTTCCCAAACCGGCGTTGGACTTTCCAAGAAGACAATGCCCCCTGTCATGTCTCCGCCTTCTCAAATCGTTGGAAACAGGACAACAATGTTAACACTCTACCGTGGCCCCCACAAAGTCCTGATCTCAATATAATCGAAAATGTCTGGAGAGTGCTCAAAATCCGTGTACAAAGGAGGACACATGAGGTCAGAAACGCGAATGATCTGGAGCGAATCGTCAATGAAATATGGGGTAGCCTCCCTTTGCACTATATTCAAAGCTTATATGCAAGCATTCCCAGGAGAATTCGAAGTGTTCTACGCTCTAGAGGCCATATAACAAAGTATTAAAACAAAAAGGTAAGTTTTTATATAATTTTATTGATAAAAATTAGATTCAACATACCGCAAGCGCACCGCACGCATGAATGACGGCGGCCATTTTGCGAACTCACTTATGTCACACTTCTGTAGAATGGCCCGATTAGTGAGTATTAAAATCTAGAAATACCTCAGAATCACAGGTACTTGACGTTTTAAACCTTTCTCTTTAATGATAAAAATATCCCCATACTATAATAATAACAAGGTACGTCACGGTCGCCATCTTGAATTTTTCAGGTCAACTACATCGCCTCGATTTTTTGTCTACAACATGTTTAAAATCAACGGACACAACCACCAACGTTAATTACTTACCTTAGATATGTCTCAACTTTCGGGTTATTCCACTGAAATCATGTAACATCCATTCTATTTATTCAAATATCACTCCAAACTCAGTCTACTGCTTCCGATTCAGTAAATCTTAGAAAAGGGAGGCCGGAAGTTGATGCTTTTATGTAAATGGGAATATCCTTCAGTTATATTTGATTGGTTAAAAGAAAAATGACATTTCGCGGGAAAAGTCCGGCAGAGACAGCATGTGCTTTTTAAAACAACTATTACACGCTTTTCAGAGATATCCATCCACTCAGAGTTGTTTCTGTTATCTGGAATTAACACATTTTTTCCCATTGGTGTGTTTTGTTTATTTAATACATGTTATTGAGTTTTCATCCTCGTTGGAATTTTTTGTAAAAAGCTTGTTTCAACTATACATGTATCAGTCAAAAGCGAGATACATTTATTTTCAAATAACTAATAGAGGAGAAAGGGTTACAACATCAATAACATGTGATGCATACAATGTACTAGCATTAGAAAAAAAGAAAGAGATCCCGGATTAAAATAAATGGGGGGGGGGGTGTTATACCAAGTACCTGTGGTGCGCGGGGTTTTTTTTTGTTTTTTGTTTTTTTGAATTCTTTAAAGAGATCGGCAAAGTTGTATTCTTCTAAGTAAGCAGGTACTGGAAAAAATATTTCTTATGAAACGAAGGTAGACTGTTCTTAGGTTAAATAAAAGGATTGTAACAGTTATGAAGGATAATGGGTTTACAGCAGAGTCGCTTTAGTTCCAGTCCGCCATTGCTGTTGTTTGTTGACAGGATTTCGTGAAAGCAGACACTTGGAACCCATACCACCTGTAGGTCATTACTCAAAAAACAGGCAGATATATTATGCAAAGTGATTGAGGCACGTAGCATCTTTTTTTTCGGGGGGGGGGGGGGTAGAATAAAAAAAAACACGCAAAATAAATAAATAAATAAATAAATAAAAAATAATTTGAAAAAAATAAAAATAAATAGTCAGTCAGTCATAAGTGAATCCCCCCCCCTTTTTTAAAAATAATTTTCCACCGCTGAATTTAAATATATAACGTATAAAAGACCTTTTAATATCAGATGAGCTAGTGCTTATGTCTGAACCCTCATTCCACCTTCCTTTAGGTGAAATATATGTATTACGAGTCTATAAGAAATTTCAGAAGAGAGGCGAGCAAAAGTATCATGGAGCAAAAGCATCATGTTTGAGCTCTGCGTCTGGTATTTTTTCCTCCTTTTCATTTTTATGTTTTGATTTACTCCATTCAAACCCTTTTTAAATGTTTTTGACGATTCTCATAGACATCTCCTTTCTTGTATATTACAGTAATTCTTGGACCCCCCCCCCCATCTTTTTTTTAAGTGTGGGACTACTCCAATGTTAATGTAAAAAGTACACAGCATGTAGTCTGAAACCAATTATGTGCAAATATATATATGAATACGTGTCAATATAATAAGTAAATATAAAATGTGTTGTGCTCAGATTTCATTCTTTTCCCCATACGAACGTGTTTTTCAGTTCATTATTATTCCATGTTAATATAAGGACCAATCAGAAAAGGGCTATCCCGCATTATGACATAAAAGCATCAACTTCCGGCCTCCCTTTTCTAAGATTTACTGAATCGGAAGCAGTAGACTGAGTTTGGAGCGATATTTGAATAAATAGAATGGATGTTACGTGATTTCAGTGGAATAACCCGAAAGTTGAGACATATCTAAAGTAAGTAATTAACGTTGGTGGTTGTGTCCGTTGATTTTAAACATGTTTTAGACAAAAAATCGAGGCGATGTAGTTGACCTGAAAAATTCAAGATGGCGACCGTGACGTACCTTGTTATTATTATAGTATGGGGATATTTTTATCATTAAAGAGAAAGGTTTAAAACGTCAAGTACCTGTGCTCAGAATAACCAAAGTATTTCTTACTCACAAATCTATAGAATCTACCGAATTATCACCTTCTCAACCACTCTTGAAACTATCATTATTTTTAATGATAATGAGACCGATAATTTGGTTAAAGGGAAAATATTTGAATGGAAAGAACTGGCTAACATTTTTAACATATGTAAAAAAGAGAGGAGAAAAATATTTAAAGAAAACACAATTTAAATGAAGAGAGGAAAGAAAGGAAAACAAAAGTTACTGATGAAACCTCGGATGTCATTCGTAGACAAGGGCTATCGGAGCAACATAGAAATAATTTGAACCTATAAAATAACATCTTCGCAAGCCAAGGGTTTCTGATCCGCTACTCTCCTCACAAGCAGAAATCCCTGGCTAGATGATAAAACATTAAACACCGAAAAAATATTATCATTAGAAATCAAATTAATGTTTTAGTAGCATTTTTGTTAACCAGGAAAAAAGACTATAACTACCTAACATTGATGAAAGTGGGTGACAGTTAAAAAAACACATACAAAGTACTAAAAGGAAACAAAACGTCTTGTTGCTACAAGCAAATAGAAAGGATATCATCAGAGTGTGTAAAAAGCTTCCTACAACATGTAGAATCACAAACTTTTGTGGGGTCAAACTTTCGTAGTTTTGCAGAGTAAATATTGGAAGATGGGGATTTATTTTAGTGGTTTACAAAAACCATGATACTGTGTTTTTAAAAGTTTAAAGAGTGTTAGGACATCTATTAATTCATCTCTTGGTTAGGAATACATGTACATGTATATTCTTCCCACTTGACATAGACTGGATATAATCTTAATAATGATACTAAAAGTAATAACGTAGAAAGACAAGTTGTTTTTTTATATCACCAAATTATGCTTAAAATATGTGATATGTCATTTTCTAGTTGATTAATGGTATAAAGTTTCAAGCAAGAAATATTGTGCTTACTTTTTTCTCTTCATTTACCATTTAGTTTCTCTTGATCAATCCAAAGGAAATGTCCCATTACAGGATAAACTATGCAAGTGGGTCAGCAGCATCAGTGTCCTTCCTAGGAATTCCACAAAGCGATATCGACAGAACAGGTTCATTATTTTTACCAATATTAGCAATGAAATCCTAAAAAATGGATGAAAATCTCTTGAAATTACTGTGATGCATTACAAAACAAAACAAAAAAAAAAAAAGAAAAAAAAAAAGAATTATCTTTCTGACAGATTTTAATTCGTTAAATAAATCCTGCGACAAAAATAATTGTAATTATTATTGCGAAAATTTGGATGGTCATTTAAGTGTCTAATATATGCATAAAGAGGGTGTTGCAGAAACTCGTGATTATTCCCTATATCGAGAAGGACATTTAAATACTCACGACGAATGAAGAGTTATCTCTAAATATAGATAATGCTACGTAGATGACTTTATTTATACGACGGGTATGTCCAGCTTGTTATAACAAAACATTTAACATTTTACGTTTATTTCATGCATAGTTTTTTCCTAACATAGACTGGCGACCTGTAAGTAAACTTTTTTCACATCTATGGTCACTGTCGCGATATTGCACGAGAAAAGTTAAAACGATAAAAAGCACAATTAACGGCAAGTGCACCTCGCACATCATTTTGAAAGATGTACTGTGGACAGCATGCGTTAATATTTTTCAATATATAAAAATGTGTTCAATAATCACGCTGTTGTTGCAATATCCAAGAAATTCCATTGAGTCTTTCAATTTAGTGTTTTCAAGTCAAATCTATGCCACTAATTAACAGAACAATAATGAAACGAAATGCGTATGAAAAAAAATAAATTCTTTAAATTGATAGTACTTTATTTTTTAAGACATTGCCACCAAATAATAACATTAAATATATGTCTTATTAGTTTTAGATCACAAATCAAGGAAAACAATTTAATTCTGCATGCATTTAAAATATTACCCATTAATTTTCTAACATTCTATCCCTCTCTCTTTCTCTCTCAAGAGAGATGTTACATTGTACTTCCATTATTTAAAAAAAAATATATGTAAATTTATACCAGCCATTCCAGGATTCGAACCCATTCTCAGGTAAAAGAATCTTTGCATAGAGTCCATACTCTTTTCCACTAGACCAGCTCCGACAATGACCTATTACGTGCTATTTTATGTGCACATTTTACATTTCAGATGGATAATAATTTTTATTCGATTTTTGTGATTTTCAAAAATATGCCTCTTTGAAACAAAAATCGGAAATGGCAGTTTTGAAGAAAAATCCTGTCTCTTTATGCATATATCAAATTCATTCTGTTTCAAGGAGGCAATTTTTCAGAACAATGGGGATTCCCTATTTGAAAAACAGAAAACTTGACTTATTTTGCTATGTGACTAATTTACACTTCATTTAATGGCAAATTGGAAGTCGATATGCAGTTTCTAAATATTGTTCTACATTGTGCTGTATAAACCGTTGTATATGAAAAAAATTAAGGCCGTTTTCTGTTATTTAATTTTTTTCTTTTGAACTGCTACAACTTTAGGGAAAATAACAAAAGAACTGCAACACCCTCTTTCACAATGAAAATAGCGATAACCTGTGAACACAATCGTTAGGATTTATTCGAGTTCGATATTGTTTTACTTTGTTATCCTAAGGACCTAGGATACTCAAGAAAAGTTATAGGGAATTTTAAAACAGATTCTTTATGTTCAATTACTTCCAAAACGCATATTTATCAGAAAATTGTTTATTAAACAAGCCTTATTTTTCATTCTACCCAAATCTATATTTTATATAATTCAATGCAAAAATATCAGTATAGAAATATAATAAATATATAAAGTTACACTTATTTTACGATATAGCAAATATATTTGAATCTAAACACAACGAAACATATGGAGCAATCATAAAAACACCCGTTCTCTTAAGCTTGACTTTGGGTATTCTAAGATCTTGTAACTCTGATTGTCTCCGACTTTTATTTTATAAAGATTTATTCGTAGGCTATTGTGGGCATGTTCATGAGGCTATGAAAAAAGTGAAGATAATGAACAGTGGTCGATCTGAAAAAATATACAAACAATACAAATCTGTGAGTAGGGCATCAAACATGGACCCCTGGAAATCCATGGTGGGATCAGATGCCTAAGAGGAGTAAGCATCCCCTCCCCTGTCGACCATTAAGAGATGTCTCCGCTACGACTACACTTACTTTAAGGTCAGACGACACGTTTCTCAATAATATATAATTTTTCCCAAGAATTTGTCATTGAAGTACTGCGAATTGCTCCGATTAGTAAATCTTGCATTTAATTTTAACTTATTTTTACTTTTTAACAGGATACTGGGCCGTCTGGTGTATTTTCAAAAAGTTTGAAGATGCTCGCGTGTTGGCTGTAACGAAAGGATTTACGGAAGGCGCCAATGACGAGGAAAATGGATTAGCCTTTGTTAAGCAGCAGTTAATTCTAGATCCAGAAATACAGAATTTGAGTTCAACAATGCAGATAAAATTAAAGTTTGATGTGGAACTGAAACAGTTAAAACAAACGTCTTTCATATGTGCTGTTAAATTAAAAAACGAGGCCACAGGGGAAATTCTTGGAGAAAATTTTATGAAAGTGGTGAGAATAAATAGGAAAACGCGACGGCCTTCTTCATTTCCTGAATGGTTCTACAAAAAGCATGCAGTTTTCATGAATGCCGTCGGTCATCCTGGAACTGAAAAAGAAGACTTGCCTGAAATTCCCAAGCATGCTTATAAATATGTCGTTGTAGCAGGGCACAGTGACGAGGATACTAATGGTCACCTGAATCAATCCTCCTATATTCGATTTTGCATGGACGCAGCAACGAATGCATCGTTGAAAGGGTATTATGAACATTACACAAGTGATATGTGTTTGTACCCCTCATTACAGTGGACTATTAGCTATATGGGTGAAGGTCTTGCTGGTGATCAGTTGACTATATTTACATGGCAGAAAGAACATTCTCCCGACAACATAAGATTTGCTATCGTACGAAATGGGAATCAAATTTTGTATGCATCAACAGTCTTTGGGAAAACCGCAAAAGAGAAAAGGCTTTGGCATAAATTGTAAATAGATCTTTATATTTGATTTCGTATGCAAGAACACTGATCGGCATATTCTGTCGGAATACTTTGATGTTGATTTTAAAAAGATGGAGGACTTCAGCATTTACAATATTTTTTTTCTTTTTTGTGATTTTTGGCGATGGGTTTTCCAACGATCTATTGGAACTCCCATGGTCACAGATTGTGCGCTTTATTAGCGTCGAGCTGTTTTTTTTTTTTTTTAAATTCTTCTTTAGCAGAATTGATTCAAATGCTTCTACATGAGAAGAAGTCTTTTGCTGTGGCTGTAATTCGACATCAAGATATTACGACAATGTATTATCAAATACCAGTATTTATTTCCATTCATAGATCCAGTTGATATATCCCATTGATCTCGAAATAAAAGCCACGTAAAGCCACGTCTCTTTCATATTTGGACGTTCTACTGAATATAGACTTTAATGGCAATTTTACTTCGGTTATTGCCAAGATCAAAGAAATGCCGCAGGCATTATTCTCCAATAAATCACGAACGACATCAAAAAATTATAAGATTAGAAATACGTATCAAACCACTGTACAGCTGAAAAGAATATTTAACTTTAGATTCTAATACCGGTACTTATTTAGATCATATTCATGTGTCGTCTTCCGCAATTTAAACAGTGTGTATTACCTGAAAAAACCTGATAAAAGACGGTTTTTATAGCTAAATGGGACTGTTACACGGACCTTCCCACAACATTTACAATCCGTGCTTTTACTGATAAAGCAACAAAATGAAGAACTGATTTTGTTATTTTACATTCATAAATATTAATCAATAAATGTTACAAAAAAATTATAAATAATTAAAGGATATTTTTAATCCAACGAAAGCTGAAATCGTGTGCCTTCCATTGCAATCGATACCTAAGCAAACAAACAAATTGACCCTCTGGTGTTAAATGGAACAGCCTAATTGTGATATGGTGACCCAATTCGTTATATATAGAGGAAACGATCAGCCAAATTTTAAAGCTTTTAGTACAATAAACCGTTGTTTGAAATACATTTAACCTCGTTATATCGAACTTGATGGGATCGCGAAAAAAACTTCGAGATATCCGAGGATTGGAGATATCGAGGGTAAAATACTTAAAAAATAAGCGGTTGGGACTTTCAAATAACTTCGACATATCAATGGCATTCGAGATATCAGTGTTCGAGATACCGAAGTTCAACTGAATATAAGCCTCGGCTTTTATATTTCAAACAACATTTCTCGACATCGGAGGTTATACCGCAACATTCACGAAAACGCGAACTTTATTTCTTAAATAAACAAACTATATTACAAACGGGATGACTTTAGCTTTTTCTCTTATTTATGTACCAACACTCCATTATCTCCTGCATATGGATTTTATCTCACTCATTTCTTTTTAAAAACAATCAAATTCTAAACGGAGACTGGCTACTGACAAATAAGTTGATGCTACAAAGATTTCAACACACTCGTTTACAGTAAGCAATTTGAACACTTTACAGTCATTATAACGTCTTGCAAATGCAGTCTATCGTAGGATACTGCTGACTGACAAGGTTCATACCAATTGTTAAGCCACTGTTTTCAGATTAATTTTGACTGCAGATTACCCCGTTACCTGATCAATAAGTCGCCCGCGTGACGCAGTGGTTAGAGCTTCTGCTGTGGAGTCGCGGAGTAAGGAGCTGATCCTTACGCTGCGGGTTCGAATCCACTGTGGGACATGGAGACCTATCCTTCAGATGAGACTGTATAAACCAAGGTCCCGTGTCGCAGTAAGTGTTGGCACCAAAAAGATCCCTCACTGCTCAATGGCCCTAAGTGCCGAGTATAGGTATAAATTTGCTGCCCGGCAAGTGGCGTCTCCATATCAGTAAAGAATTTTGAGAAGGACGTTAAACAACAAACAAACAAAAGCCTGATCAATACATAGGGATTGCAAAGGGTTCGACAAGGGATACTTACTCATCCTAAGCACCTGATCCCACCTCTGGAATTTCCAGGGGTCCGTGTTCCCTGTTCACATAATCGTATTGTTTGTATATTTGTTTTTCAGATCAATCACTGTTGTCTTTGCCTGTTTTATTTAGAGTATTTTATAACCTTCTATAAGTAATGATTATCAAAAATAAATGGTTGAATTTAATTGGGAAAGTCGGCTTATAGTGAAAAGTATCAACAAAAATGTAACACGAGGACTAACTCATCTCAGGTTTTATTAGCTTGGTTCAACGAATGTTCAGCAAGATATTTCACCAGGACTTGCTTCTTATCTGTCCTTAAAAATAAATCCATACTGGTCAATGTCACTTTGTATTCAACGGCACATTGTATCCTACTAACAGACGTTTCCTACCTTCTCTGAGAAAGAGTTCCATTAATTAATCCCGATAAATGTATTATGAGTGTGATTACTGTGCGTAATCTTCACCTTTTTTTCATTCAATCCCGTTTCATATCTTAAAATACAGGAAACTTACAACATTATTTTATCAATACCTCATAATCTTGCCACCTACAGTGTATAGTATATATTTTAAGTTTCGGTCGGTCGACAGACAGAGAATGGTTTCTTAAAAGTTTGCTAGATAGCCATCAAACTCTCCACATAAGTTTGGTCTTAGTAATCAGATAACCTTTTAAATTTTCTAACAAACATTTGCTATAAATATATCTCTAGAACGTTATCTTAATTTTTAGCCAACTTTGTACACAAGTTTGTCATGATGGCAGTTTTCATTTTCTGGACAAACGTCAAGGTCACAAGATTTTCCATCATGTCCTTATCAAATGGTTTTCAAATACAGTATCAACGAGACCAAACCTGACACCAACGCTGTCTCCGAAAGCAGTCCAGGAGACTACTTTGGATGCCTTTCTGAAATTTGGGCCTGTCCTGGAACTGCACTTGTACTACTCTAAAAAGCAAACCAAAAATTCTACTTCGACTGCTTTCTGGACCTCTTTGTTCATCCATTCTAGCAGAATTAAGCAACCAATGTTAAAAACGATCTAGTTAATTTTAGTATGTACTCCTCTATGCTGTTTAATTTTCTCAAAGTCCAAAAATCATTTTTCATCAGTGTATAAAGAATTCTTAAAACTATTATTTGGTGTACTTAATATTATTTTAAAATTCCCCCGTTTGATATCAGAACTAGTACAAGTATTATGATTACAGCTTCATTGATGTGGCGTTCAGCCATTCTACGTTGTTCTAATACCAATTAGTATATGTTAAACATTTTGGTATATTGTCATATTTTTATCTGACCTCGGTTTAAAGTGGGGTAATTGCCTAAAACTTTTGGTTAAAAGTGGGGTAATTGCCTAAATTGCATTCAGATTATTCCTATTAATAGTAAGCGGAGTAAATCAGAAACTACATTCTGACTACAGATTCTAGGAACGATTTTTTTTATTAGTTTAGGGATTTCTGTAATAAATGTTTTTTGCTTACGGCCTTGTCCTTAAATTACCGAAGTTCTTGGTGATCTCTATATAAATCTTTATCAAAATCTGATATAACTTATCTTCCATACGAAAATGTAAACAAGGGAAGATAACTCGCTTGTGAACTATAAACTTTTGCGTAGTTCTACATATTATCACTTTATTTAATAAGATCGATCAGTCTGGATACTCTAATTCCCCTGGGTTTTTTTTTTTTAAAAGTCAACTAAACCGGATAGTTTTGGAATACTTCGAACAGTCTTGGTGAGTGTACACTTTCTTGCAATCGTCAAATTATGACTGCATTTATGTCAAGTCGGGTGATATATTGTTCCACCGATGATTTTGCAGATATAGGTGCTCGGGGAACTTACTGAAACTTCAAAGAAATGATAACCACCAAGTCTAACTGCATTCAACATTTAAAAAAATTATAACATAATCATTGTCATGGGAAAAAATGCATTATAAAAAGTTTCAATACCATTTTTCAGTTAACTGCCCAGCCAATTTTATTTTTTGCATCAAATGGTCGCTGTTTGTCAAAGTTTGTCATTGTTGCCATGGAAATAAAAAAAATTTTGGTTTTTGATTTCTTTCTCTAGATGATTCCCAATTATATGATATTGATTCTCCACAATTTGAAGGGTTTAAAATATCCAAAATCATAGATGGCTGCCGTTGCCATGGAAACAAAAAGCTTAATTGAGCTTAATTTCTTAAAGCTTAATTTTCGCTAGAATTTAAATATTCGTTGCATCTCAAATATAGCACCCTTTGATTCATTTTGGAGTATAGAGCGAAAGCTCAGTTCGAGGTGACAATTATGCTATTGCTTCAAACAGTGTATTATAGCAAAGTGTTTTTGCTATATGCTGTGCGTTTCTAAGAGGTACATTTTGGTATAATAGTCCCAATTTAATGCCAATGTCCTCTCTATTTCTCGCAAAATAAATCGATCACAATATGTATAATTCCTCGGGTAGAAATTTTGTTATATGGTTCATGTAAAAAGTCGGAAACCAAACTTTTGGGAATCCTCTATAGCAATTGTTTGTACAACTGTATATATTTTAATTAAAAAAAAAACACATACACACAGTATGCGAGTTTGCGATTGTTTCGGTCAAAATAGGGCAAATGCTTGAAAATCAAGTTCAGGGCCTATAATCACTTCTCGTCAAATGCAGCCCGATAAAAATTCAGCATATCAAGAATTTCATGAATCTGATGGAATCAGGAAGTTTCTCATCTCATAAAATAATTCATTCCCTGCATGTCTAGTGCAAAAATTATCGCATTTTGAGGGGGGGGGGATTCAAGAATAATTTTTCTAATGTTTCGACATGAACCTCAAACGAAATACTGATACGGCACCTATATACAAGTATTTTTTCAGTGACAGATCGTTTTCTATTTCTTCTTGTTGTTTAAAATGATAATACATTTTTCCAAATATAAAACTTAGAAGATACATGTACTTAAAATGATGATAAATAATAACATTAACAACAATTAAGTTTAAAAAGAGGAGTTTCATTTTTCAGCAAATAAATTATTAATCATATCGTTTTTAGCGTCTGATAGTAACGACATACAATTCAAAACAAAACCAGTCATACTTACGGTTGTTTACTTCTTTATTTTTGACAGTGCAGGTGTAGCTGAATCCAATCCAAACAATGTCCCATTACAGGGTAAACAGAGTTAGTGGGTCAGCAGCCTCAGTCTCTTTGATTGGGATCCGTACAGTGATATCGACAGAACAGGTTCTTTTAAGCAATTTTGGTATTGAAATCATGCAAAATGAGTAAGAAATTTATTTTAAGTTATTTTGTCAAAATTATAAAGTCAGAGCATGAGGATATACTACAATTGTTAAAAACGAAAAGTTACAGATTAGATATATATCACTTGTCAATCAATTTATTCTCTCAGAATCATGTAAATGGTACATAAGGTATAGAAACATATAAAAGCATCTAGACACATAATACAGCGGGTCAAGCAATGCCCAGCTAATGGGGAGGACTGACCATACTTTTAATTTTAGAAGTAAATGTATATTTTTTTTTTCAAAGACTCAAATCTTTTAGACACATGGCTTCACAAAACTTCACAGTATTTGGTTAGAAGAAAATTGTTGGTTAAAAAGAATCTTTTCTCAATTGCTAATATGCAATATAGTGATATTCATCTCATATCTGATTACTATCGCATAAGCTACATTTAAGAATGCTATAATTTTAACTTTTTGAAGATTCATAACCTTCACTATTTCACTTTTGAATGTATTGATGTTTTAAACTTGGTATATTTTTAACCAAACCGCATCTGTCAAAAATATTATACAAGATTTATTAGTCCAATTTGGGCCCCCGGAGGAGCAAAAAAGATTTACAAACATGAAACAAAGAATTAAGGAGGAAGATCCAAATGATAGAACAAACATGATCTTAAATAAAATGAGCAGTGCTTGATTGTATAATCATTGATAAATGCACCTACAAGAGATATATACGTGTATACATATTGTAATATAATAATAATATATAGTCAAGTACATGTAGCTGGAAAGATACATATATGCATATCAAAGAACAGAAGAGATGATATATTGCCATTCCTACATGTATATACATCCCCAAATATATTTAAATTTTTCAGTTAAGGTAGATTATCAAGGAATCTAGCAAGAGATCTTAGGATCTCAGGGTCTTCATTAGTCATGAGCCAAAGAAATTGATTATCATATGATAGGGACTGAAAATTTTTACATTTATTATTTCAAATATTTATGAGTTCAAGTCTTTGTACACTAAAATGAGGACATACAAGGAGAAAATGAATTTCATCCTGAATCTCCTTGTGATCACAAAGGGAACAAAATCGTTCATCTTTAGGTATTTTTTGATATCGTCCAATTTCAATTTTAAACCTGTGAGCTGATATTCGTAACCTAGTAATTACTGATCTATGTTGATTGTTTGTTAAAATATCTAGATAGGGTTCAAAACAAAATTTAGTCTTTAGGCATGTGAAGGTAGATAATTTACCATCTTTATGCAAATTCCTGTCTTTTTCCCATGTAATTTTGTAATTTTATAGAAGTTAAGTAATATTCTTTTCAAGTTTATTTTAAACCGTGGAAGTGACATACCTAAAACATCACTAAGTTTAATATCAATATGGTTAAGTACAATACAAGAATACCATGAAGTAACTCCATTTTGGTGTAGTGTTTTGGAACATTTATAAGCCTCACTAAGGAAGGGAAATTCCCCATCTAGATTCTCTAATCTATGCCAATATAACAACATATTTTTAATGACATCAAAGTGTACATTCAATCGTCCTAGCTCAGATCTTACAGCAAAGTTGCTGCTTTTACTATGAACCACTAATAAATGTTTGTAAAATTTAAGATGCAAACTTTCGCCTTCTAAACTTTGGTATATTTTATCTAATGTTATATTTGGATTTCTCTTAAATTTGGAAGTTGATGGGTCAAAAAAAAACCATAACTCTGAACCGTACAGAATAATGGGTTTAATAGTGTGGTCAAACACATTTAAAGCAGTTTTAACTGATGGATTAAATGAGAGAAAGTCTTTTTGAAGTTTGAAATAGGCTTTTTTTGCTTTATTACAACAATCATTTTTAGCGCTAGTTAGTGTTCCAGATGCATTAACTGTCAGACCCAAATACTTGTACTGTTTAACACATTCGATATTGTTGTTATTCAGATGGAAGGGGATTTTGATGTGCTTGCCAGATGAATTGAAGACTATAATTTTTGTTTTCTGTGTATTAACTTTGAGACACCAGTCCTTGCAGTATGTATTTAGTATATTGAGTTTTTCTTGTAGACCTTCAGCAGTGGGGGAGAGAAGCACCATGTCATCAGCATACACGAGACAATGAATAGATGTAGATGAATCATTGTTTAATTTTACAAAACTTTCAGAATTTGATAGATAATTAGGTAGATCATTAAGGTAAATCTTGAATAAGTTTGGACTAAAGTTATCGCCTTGTCTAACCCCATTGTATGTGTGAAAGTGACCAATTAATTTGTACCCAGTTTAATAGACGAATAGCTTTTAGAATACATTTCCTTAACAACTGAGTAAAATTTTGTGCTGATACCTGCTTTTAATAGTTTAAGTTTCAAACCAGCATGGTTTATACTATCAAAGGCCTTATGAAAGTCAACAAAGCAAGCATATAGTTTCCCTTGTTTTGATTTGCAATATTTTTCAATAAGTGTTTTCAAAACAAAAACATGATCTGAAGTTCTAGCTTGTTTTGTAAATCCTATCTGACATGGATTGATTTTTTTATTACATTGTAAATATTTATCTAGTCTTGAGTTAAGAATATAATTAAAAAGCTTGCCAATTGTGCTGGTAATTGTGATTCCTCTATAGTTGTTGGGATCATTAGTGTTGTTAGATTTGTATACTGGAGTGATGTATCCTTCACACCATGAAGAAGGATAATAGCCAAGAGATAAGCAAGCATTAAAGATTTTCAGTAAGACTGGTATAAGAAACATTTGACCATGTTTCAACATTTCATTACAAATTCTGTCAGGCCCAGCTGCCTTAGCATTTTTTAGTTTGCTGATTGCTTTATTTATTTCATTCCAAGATATTTTGTAGTCAAGTTCATTAAAATGGGTGTTGATGTTTCCTCAGTTTGTTTTTAGTTGGTCTTTGAGAAACTGATCTTGATCATAAAAATCCTCATGAGTTTTATTCAATTTTTTGAAGTGGTTTATCCAATCATTATGAGAGATTGATGTATCAGTTGTGCCTTTGTTTCCATTTCTTAATTCCCCTATAAGTTTCCAATATTTTTTATCAGTTGAACCTAAAGTATTTAGCTTGTTAATAATATTACAATGGTATGTTCTAAATTTTTGTTTTCGTAGTTTGTTATAAATTCTATACGCTCTATAATACTGATTCTTAACATAAATATTTCTAGGTTTGTGGCCATATAGAGTTCCCTTCCTTACTAGTTTTGAACGCATATGTATCAGCTAATTAACAAACCATTTATTTTTATGTTAAGCAGGGCTTTTATTACTTTTACATGTTTTATTTTTAGGTAAATTTGGTTTTGATGACATAATGGCTGCAGCATCCAGGGAATCTTTTAAACTTTTTACCCTTGATTCTATAGACTCTATGTAATTGATGCTCATGGAATTATCAAAATTGTATATAAATATATATATATATATATATATATATATATATATATATATATATATATATATATATATATATATATATATATATATATATATATATATATATATATATATATTGTAAAAAATATATATTATATAAAAAATATTATACAATTATGGACTCTTTCGGTGGTGAATATGGTTTGTTATTCACCAGAAAAATGTCAATATTAACCAAGGCGAAGCCGAGGTCAATATTGATATTTTTCTGGTGAATAACAAACCATATTTACCACCGAAAGAGTCCATAATTGTTTTATTATATAGTCTGGATTTGAATAAATAAGACATTGAAGGCTGAATGATGATACCACTTCCATTTACGAACTTCTGTCGTAGAAAAATGAAAAAAAATGTCCAGATTACAAATTATAACTTCCGTGTTTTCCTTTTGCTGTTTGTAAGACATCGTAATGTTTAGAAAATAATCCTGCGATAGGCTTGGCTTATGTTTTTCCTACTCAGATACACAGCTGGCTCCGGCCGTTGCAACCATTGTTTACAACGATGTTTGAGGTGTTGATTGTGACGTCACAATGCCGCTGCACGCGCACCGACCCTCCGGTGAATACGGCTTCAAAACCAGTGAATATGTAGTATTATGAACTGTTTGCGTTTGTATAGATTATATAGAGACTATAAATAGACTATATAATAATATACAATTATGGACTCTTTCGTTGGTGAATATGGTTTGTTATTCACCAGAAAAATATCAATTCGCCTCGGTCAATATTGATATTTTTCTGGTGAATAACAAACCATATTCACCACCGAAAGAGTCCATAATTGTTTTATTATATAGTCAGGATTTGAATGAATAAGACATTGAAGGCTGCATGACGACTCCATTTTCATTTCATTAACGAACTTCTGTCGTATAAATTTTTTTAAAAATGTCCAGATTATATATTTGTATAGATTATATAGGGACTATTTATAGACTATATAATAATTATGTATAATGGTAACCGTCCAGTTTCTCCTGAATCATATAAATGTAAAAAAAAAAAATATTTTTTGGCTGCTACCCTTTGAAAAAAAATAAGTATCTTTTTTTTCAAATTCAAACATAATTTCCCCCAAAAGTCGGGAAAAGTGGACTAGAACTATTGGACGTTGGATAATGACATATTCGAAATTTCTTCTGATGTCAGAGTTTATGACAAGATAATCAGGAACTGCCAAAACATTTTCCGAAATGTAGAATTATCATTGCCCTAAATTTTGAACTATAGTAATTTACCAGTATAAAAATATCGATTTATATTTAATGAATTATTGACATTTTGCGAGATGTATTCTTGTAATTAACGAGGCCGGGTATAATTATTTCTACCCTAGAGATTTTGATAAATTTTCTTGAATTAATTTTTACTATTATATTTATTGTTTTAAGATCAAAAAATTGAATGTTCACCGTCCCATTTTCTTAGGGGGTCATCTCAAAAGTTGTCAAATTTTACTATTGGAGCATATGGGAATTTGTTGGAAAAGCGCCAAATTATCACATTTTTTCCATATTTTTTGCATTTCTGCCCTAGAGATTTCTTTTTCAGCCAAGTACATGAAAGTTATTGTAAAAAGTCTCCAGATTGTGAAATTTCAAAAAAGGTGACCATCTAGGTTAGTAGTATAAGGCGCCTAGATAGGGGGGTCAACTGAGTGCACTTTTGGGCCCTGGGGGGATGGGGGGTCAACTGAGTGCACTTTTGGGCCCTGGGGGGGATGGGGGGTCAACTGAGTGCACTTTTGGGGCCCCTGGGGGGATGGCTGGGTCAACGGAGTGCACTTTTGAGGCCCCTGGGGGGATGGCCGGGTCAACGGAGTGCACTTTTGGGGCCCTTAAAGTGCCTGAAAAAAAAATCCATGTGAGATCCTACCTAGCCCTAAACTTGGCAACGATTCAAATCTTGATTATGACGTCATTCTAGTCCTTCATCGCCTCTCTGGCTGCTTTAATTTTGACACTTTAAAAACACAGCTGATCTCCAGCTGTTATTCTTAAAAAAAAGAAAAACAAGTCAATGTTAAAGTTTTAAAAAAAACTCTTTTTATTTAAGTATGATACAAAGTCAATTCTTCTTTTGAAGTTTCAGGGACTTCTTGACCTCTTCCTTGTGTTTTCTTTTCTTAGGCTGGTCCAGTGGAATCAGATTTTCTTTGTTCTCCTGATGTATAATAGCTTCTACTGGAATGTTTAATAAATTATCCTGTTCGTCCCCGAGACTCATGTTTTCCTGCGTCTTTTTTTTTTCCTTGGGCTTGGGTGGTTTCTTCTTCTTCTCAGACAGTTTGTTTTGGTCACACTTATCGGCCCAATGTCCAAATTTTCCACATTTGTAGCATAGGTCTTTCTTGGGACATTCAGGGGCCCAGTGTCCTAACTCTTTGCAGATGAAACAGGGGTTGGTCTCTCTGGTTTTCTTTGGAGCTTCTGTGTCTGTGGGTTCTCTACCTTTTTCTTCTTCTATTTTCCACACTTTATCCTCCAGTTGGGCCATTATTTCTCTCAGGTCAACGAATTCACTCATGACTTTCTCTTCAAACTTATTTGCATTCACTTGCATCTGGTTTAGCATGTTGACGATCCCCTCTAACGTGGTGGTTAAAATACCAAAGTCCTCTTTGGTCATGGGCTCTGGGAAATTATACAATCCCAAGTCCAGTCCTACAGGATCCTGAGTCTCTGGCATGGGGGCTATGACATAGCCTTCAGGTGTCGCATAATTGGGGTTGTCTTTGGTATTCATCATTGCTTGTGCCATGGTATACACCTCTGACTTCTGACTGAAAATGATGACCCATGCACTCTCTGCGCTGGTTTTTATACTTTTTTTTTTAAAAGGAAGGGGTCCTGGAAAAACCCACACGCGCTCAGCACGTTCTGAGATCTGGAAATTCCTGAGATGTGAGATGTGAGATCTGGGAAAAACCCACACCTTCCTATTCTATTTAAGTCTATTGGTTTTTCCAAAGTCTAAAAATAGATTTAAAAAAAAAATTTAAGTCTATTGGTTTTTCCAAAGTCTAAAAATAGATTTTTAAAAAAATTAAAAAAAAAAAAAAAAATTAAGTCTATTGGTTTTTCCAAAGTTTAAAAATAAATTTAAAAAAACAGGGGTATAAATAAGATAAAATATCATGTCTTCTATTCATAATCAATTGTCATGTCGAAGCAATACCACTCTTTGATTTTAGAAGGCTATGATTTGTTAATGCAATGGATAGAACAACACGAACAACCTCTTCCTCCCGAGGCAGAACAAGTGTTTCAGAGAGCCACTACCATCATAGAAACCATTCAAGACTTATGGTTACAATGCCTGGCCCTGTTACATCCTCCCAACTTGGGGAGACTAGCTACACTGCATTTTCTATGTCAACGCATGAAAGAAACTCTGCCCCAGAAATGGTATGGGTTAAGCCTGACCCACTATCTAGGAAAGCCTTACACTTTTTTATGCCATCCCCAAGCAAGGAAAGTGATTTTACTCTGCCAGGAAATAGAATCGATGGAGAAAATATGCATTCAATACGGGATGAAATATGTGGAAATTTCAGAGAGACTAAGAAATGTGTGACTTTTAATACAGACTTGAATGAAATTCATTATTTACCACCCGAAGATCGGAAAAGTGAATGGATGGCTCTAGTAGCCGATCGAATGAGATTTCAACGCAGAATTCAACATTTGGAACAATTGTTAAACCCAAAAGAAAAATAAAAGAATGAAAAGACACTAAGCTTTTTGTTATTGTTGTTGTTGTTTAGTAATGACGTCATCATGTATCTGTTAGACGCTGAGTCTATAAAATCCTGGTTTATTTAAAAATCTAAACTTTCCCACTGCAAATAAAGTGTATACAATTTGTTTTTAGACCAATCTGATTCTATTCATCTCAAAATTTTCATCTGAAAAGGTCGGGATCGAAAAGATTCTTATATTCCCTATACAAGTCTATACATTTAGACGCTGGGATGTTTTGTTCTTATTTATAAAAATCTAAACTTTCCCACTGCAAATAAAGTGTATACAATTTGTTTTTAAATCAATCTGATTCTATTCATCTCAAAATTTTTATCTGAAAAGGTCAGGATCGAAAAGATTCTTATATTCCCTATACAAAGTCTTATACATTGATTTTCTGAAAATGGCTGACCTTTGACCTCAGTTGTGTTTATCCCGAAACCGACGCTAAGTTTATTTTTACACTTGTAGCGATTCTTTTGATCTGAAAACTATACCGACACTCTTCCCTAAGTTCAATCTTATTGCCTGCCATAAGTTTTCTTTGTGTTACACTCTAAAAAGTCTAAAACGACTTATTTTTTGTATTCAGGTCAGTCAAGGTTGACCCTTCGCTTCGGCATGAATGAGCCTGTTCTAAACAAGGGAACAATGTCATGTATGAAAAATACTGTGAAATCATTCTCAAAACTTACCTTCATTCTTTTACTAGAAGGTTTGAATGTATATATAATTCCATAATATGTTATTTAATCCAATGTATGTATTCACAAAACACAAATAACACAATTTTGATGTTTCCATGATTTTCTGAGCTCTTCGTCATCCGGGCTTTTAGGGTGCTCTCTTTTCGGCTCGCGCTGTGTGTATAAATACCGACGCTGATCAGCTGTTAACTGTCATTCGTTAGCGAGCTGTTCCAGCGACACTACAAGGACATGTCTCTCTTTACCGAGAATGTAGCGATTCAGCCAGGAGTCGAGGTGATCCTTCAGATGGTGGTTCGGAACCAAGACACCGGGGAGGAGTTTGCCGTGTTCAACATGGGCAGGATCAGAGTAGGAGATCTTAGGACCTTCGTGGCAAGCAACATCGCCCGGAGAGCCGCCAGAGCCACCCCGTATGACAGGCCTTCGCCTTCGCCAGCAAGGAGCAGAGAGGAGCCACCACGCCCCGTCTACCATCCGCGGCCGGAGGAGGAGGGCAGGAACTTCGGCCTGCCGGACAGTCCGGAGTCCCCCCCTTCATCTCCGGCCGGAGCAGCAGTCGACCGCCTCCTCACTTCTTCACCTCCCCAGGACCGAGCGGTATTCCAAGGTTGCATTCCGTTGTGGGGGATCCAGGCTTCCGTGGCCGAAGGGTATTGCTGTCTGTGTTTATGCGACCAGGAGTTATCCAACTTCCTGTGCGGTCGATGCCGCCAGAGGCCAGCCTGCTTCCTCTGTGCGGCTCGCCTGATCGACAGAGGAGAGGGCTGCCCCCTCTGTCGTTACGGGAGCCCGGAGCCCGTTCCTCCCACCCCTCCTACCCGTCCCTCAACACCCAGGGTGGGCCGAGGCCGTGGCGTGACCATCGAAGGAGTAAGAAGAACACCAGACAACGGAATTTCGACAGGCCGTGGACGAGGGCGACGTCCCAGGGAGTAAACCCTGAACAGGAAAAAAAAAACAACAACGGTCCTTTTAAGGACCAAGTCCCAGGGAGTAAACCCTGAAGAAAAAAAATCAACAACGGCCCTTTTAAGGGCCAACCCAAATTTTACGAAAAGATACCTTTTTGATACACGGTTATAAAAGAAACGTATAATAACACCAGAGGTCACTGTTTTTTTTTTTTTTTTTTTTTTTTTTTTTTGTTAAACTCATAAACACTTAAAATTATTATTTTTTTTCTTGTCAACTCATATTATTTATTTATTTATTATAACAACAAAAAAAAAACTATAGACTTTCTCTCTCCCCCATGTCCAATAAAAAAAAAAAAAAAAAAATACACACACATGAAAGACAGTGATTTTCTCAAATCATTAGGGAATGTGTTTAAGTACGACTTAATTTTCTGTGTTTATGCCGCCATGATACTCTCCAGGCAAGGTTTTTTTTTTTTATTCCTCCTGTTCAAGGCGTGTAATCCACGCTGTAAGTCTTTTAAAGTTTTTTAACACATTGTTTATTGTTGTGATTATGTTATCCCTCACCTATATGTTTTAATGTCAGCTATGCTAATGAACCCAGTTCTGCATGATTTTGAGATAATGGTTTGTCATGTGCTTAAAGTATGGGCTGCTATTCATGTCATCATTTATGGTCCATAATAAATAAAGTCTGTATCTTTTATCTTTTAAAAAAATATATTTTTATGAATGAAATTTCATTGATTCCAGTATAAGTTAAGTCTTGATATATATATATATTACTCTTTTTTTTTTATTCCATTACATTTAAAAACATGCATTGTTTCATGTAGTATTTTGTCATCATAACAAAAAAAATGGATTTTATTTCTACAGTCCTCAACATTGGAAGATATTTTTTTTTTTTTTTAGGGTTCCTAACCATCTATAATCCAGTCTCTATGAAGTGAAGCCTGGGCTGTACTCTTCCTTTTTGGAAAAAACACACACAGTTAATCATCCAACATATAGAAACAAACAAAACTTTTGAAGTTTTTCAATGAGATACAAATTTTTAATTCTGTTTTTTTTTACTATACATGTTTATATATATATATTTTATAAAAAAAATGGATAAAGAAAAATGGATAAGTCAAAGATAATTGATAATGTAAATTATAATACCATAGTTGGTAAAAAGATAACAAGGGTTTTTATATCTCCAAGTGCTGATGATTTTTTGAATTTTTCTCCATTTTTTTAAATATTGACAATATATTACAGGGGGAAAAGAAAAAACTGTACTGTGAGCCAAACTGGATGATCTCATGGAATTATAACAAATTCCTAGTGTTTTCTACTGGGCACCACCCACCCACCCACCCACAAGGATCTGCTTATGAGTGCATCAGACTGCTGTGGAGGCTGAAGCATGGCACTTCATATTCCTTAAAAAGGTACTTTCAAAAAAAAAAAAGATTTATTTTATATCACATAAAAACACACACACACAGTTAATGTTTATGAAGAATGTACACATGTTTGTCATAAGTGTGTACAAATTGTTCAATATAATGTCTATAATGAGTCCAATTTCCTCCAGCTAAGCCACATCCAATCTTGTAAGGAAAAGCAAGAGTTTTATAAGGTAAATTTCCCAATTCTTGTAAACAGGCTTGAAACCATTGCTCTCTATTTTGTGGGGTGTCCTGATAAGTGGAGATTCTTTTAGGTCTGTGACTTGCTCTGCCATAATCCCATTGAGCTAATAAACAAATGACCACAGGTGTTTGTGAGGAAAACACCCTAATGGTTCCTGGCTTATCCCTGTCCTCTTCTAAGGCTAAATTTCTAGACCCTAAAGGTCTGCGGGTGGCATACAAATTCGCTTGAGGATATTTATCTGCTCTACTTTGACTCAATCCATGAGCTCTGACTGTTAAACAGTTACATTGATGTACGATAGCTTCTACAGGAATGTTTAATAAATCACCCTGTATCTCCTGGAGACTCATGATCAAATGAGGCTATTTTTTTCTTTTTCTTTTTTTATATATACCTTTTTTTTCTATATTTAGTATCATGGGGAAAACCCCCCTTTTTTTTAAAAAAAAAAAAAAAAAACAAGAACACAGATTTTTTTTTTTCCAATTCTTTTTATTGATAACAACAACAATTAATTACATGACATTTTGATAGAAACATTGACAAGTTTGTCCATGACCCGTAGGTCTTTTATGATAAGTGTCTTTAAACCATTGAGCTACATAATGATCTCTTTGTAAAGCTGTACTATGGTCAAAGGGAAATAACCACTCGTCTGCTTTCTTTCTCAACTTGTGTCTTTGATGTAAATAATACACACAATATTGTCCACACACATCGGTCTTCCAATCTTGATATCGATACGGATTATAAATCCATTGGTGAGCATGACGCTGGATAAAGTCTTGAATTTCTTTCTGTAAGGGAGGAAATCCATAAGAGTCAAAATATTCCACCACTGGACTGCTCACGTACAGACACACCCAGTGTTCTCCAGGTTGATCCTGAGGATCCGTATTCACCACGATGGCTTTTTCTCCAGGTCTTAATTGATCCGGTAATATATCGACAGGGTACACTCCACCAAAAGAACTCTTTAATTCTCTGGATAAGACTTCTCTCAACTGTCCCGTATCCATTAGTAATCAATACTGACTTCTCTCTGTTTGTTTATTTCTAACAGGTTATCGAATTCTGCATACACCACACAATTTAAGGTGTTCACCGTATTGTTCGTAAATTGGACTTCTATTCTCAGATTTCCGGTTTCTATGATGTGGAATTTGTCCGATTGCGCTTCTTGATCTTTCGTGAAATCCCAGCCCCACAGAGTGTATCCGTTTTTATACTCTTCTAGGGTGATGTCCGGAGCCCAATCTTCTCCTAATTTTCCCAAGGCTTGATATAGACTCAGATAAGATCTCAGATATAAATCTTCATTGAAATTGGGCTCAAAACAACGAGTACTCATGGTCTCTCCGTTGATACTGACATCTAATTTCTTAATTCCAAAGTTTTGAAAATGAAACGGATTTTTAGTTTTATCTCCGTTAAAAGCCGCATTTTCCACAAAGCCTAAAATGAGACGTTTAGGCATCTGGCCTTGAAACAGATGATCCGTAATCTTAGACTGAGTTCCTGTCAGTATGGTAAAGGTTTTCACTTCGACTCTTCTCAAAGGATATTTGGCTCTATGAGTGTTCAAACTTTGATTAATGCCATTCATCATGACGGCCGTGGGTTTGACTTTTCTCACCCACAAGACCATGTTCAATATTTTCACTTTTCCCGTACTTAGTGCTTTGATCATCATATAGAACTGAGGTCTAGCTCGATTAAATCTCAAACGGACGTCTACTCCATTGGGTAGAAATCGGTCTTGTTGAAATAGATCCAGATGTAAACGATCAAACAAGGCTATTTTCTTACTATCTTTGATGGCCTGGTGACGTTTTCTAAATCCTTCGTTTCTAGAATTGGCCGGTAACTCTGGGACGATGGGTTCGTCAATGACCACAGTATCGCCACTTACACCCTTTTTTACATCAAATGTCTTATTTTGAGCCACTCCAAGGTCTGCTACCCCCACTTCGTCCATGTGTCCTGCCGTATCTTTTTCCCACAGACTACAGGCTCTCATCTGGGTCATTAAAGTTCTGGGTTTGTAAGAAAGTAATTTCTCCAGATAAGCTTTGTAAGGATAAGTATCGGTTCCCGGAGACACTATTTTTCCATTGACACTGAGATCGATTTCCGTAAACAAGGAATGAAAGATATTATTCACCGGGGCGCAAGTGGTGCCAGCTCCAGTCAGATCAGTACCATCGTCTTTTGTAAATTTACACACCATTTGAACATACGTTTGAGATAAATCCAGATATTGATCTCCTTGTCCTTTAATTTCAAATTCAATGGGAGCCGTATCCGAATCTAAAGTACTAGAAATGGGGTAATATTCTTCCCATTTGGAGTCTTCTAAAGCAATATTAGTCGGGGGGACTTGGAACAATTGTAAATTGTTCATCCCACACGCACAGGAATCTGGTTGCAACATGATGTCTGTCTACTAGGATGGATTTTTCACAAATGAAGGTCAATCTCACTCGACTTCCCTATTTATAGTGTCTCTCAATCAAAGATATCTAAAGGACGTGTTTTCTTAGTCTGAATTCCTCCTTGTTTTTTTCTTTTTCTCTTAGGACCTCCTCGGGCTAACACAGGTGTCTTTTTTCTTCTTTTCTTAGTACCTCCTAGATTCATTCTTTGTTTCACCATTCCCGAAGTATTTTTCAGGGCTTGTACTCCGTGAGTTTTGACAGCGTCTTTTAAAGATCTCTTATTTTCTAACACGTCTAACCCCGTTCTAGCAGCAGCGGTCAAGGCGTGTTTAGCTCCCGTTTTCAGTAAATCCGTAAAAAATCCTCTGCCTCTCTGTCGTCTTTTTCTTCTTATTATTTTAATCACCATTCCCGATCCCCTCTGTTTTTTCATTCTCTTTCTTCTTCTTTTCTTAGTACCTCCTAGATTCATTCTTTGTTTCACCATTCCCGAAGTGTTTTTCAGGGCTTGTACTCCGTGAGTTTTGACAGCGTCTTTTAAAGATCTCCTATTTTCTAACACGTCTAACCCCGTTCTAGCAGCAGCGGTCAAGGCGTGTTTAGCTCCCGTTTTCAGTAAATCCGTAAAAAATCCTTCCCCTCTTTGATAGTTTTGGGGTGGATAATAATAGGGTGGGGGTGGGGGTGGTTGCTGTTGGCCTCCTCCAAATAATCCTCCTATTAAGGGAGCTGCTACTTTAAACAAGGATCCTAAAATACCGTGTCCTTTTTGACGTAATAAACCTCTATGATAGACAAACTGTCCGTGTCCTCTTTGTCTCAATAATCCGGGATGATACTGCATGTTTTCATGACTCGTGTCAGACTGACCTAAATGCACTCCGGGGACTCCTTTTTATACCCCTCCTGTCTTAGGGTTGAATACAATACAGACAGCATATCAGACAAGTCATCACTCCCAATAGGATGTAACAAAAAAGATGTACACTCATCTCAGTACACTTTTCTGAAATGAAGTTTCACGACCGATTTTCCACTTAAAAAAGGCATGGGAGTCCCTAAAGGAGTCATGATATGAATCTCAATGCTATCGAAATGTTTTTTACTCAGTTTCAAATATTCCGCTCTAACGGGTTCCCATTTAGCTTGTTTTTTATCTTCCAGATTGAGTGTACAAGGAACCACTCTTAACAATTTCAAGGCATTGGATCCTACCGTCTGGGGTTCAATCAAGTCACAATACACGTACATGGATTTCAGATTTTCATATAAATCTACGGTATTGTTACCCATGTAACTCACGTTGATCCATTTGGTTTCTGTATCGTTCTGAAGCATCACCTTCTTACTTTCTATTCCTAACTTATAAGCTAAGGCTGTGGGAAAACGAATGCAAAAGGGATATTTTCTAAGTTCTCTCCCGTTAAAGTGATACATCACTTTATCATATTTGTCATGATAGGCTAATTTCATCTCACTCTTTTTTTTAGAATCAACAGAATCACCTAAAAACTTCCATAATTTTTTCAAAGTTCTTTCCAGTCCAAGACTGATTTCACTTGTTAAAGCCATGGGATGAATGTAAGGCCCCGGTCTAAAGTGAATTCGCTTAATTTCCATCTTCTGGTCTTTCGTTATTTGATCACCAAATTCAGTATGGTCCCAATCTAACAGTACAGGACATTGGCTTAATGGCATCGCCTCTATGGTTTTCATTTTAAATCTGTCCCATCTAAACGCATTAGGTTCTTCGACTTTTTTAGCATAAAACTGAGGAAGCAGGATGTCAAAATAAGCTTCCTCTTCTGTGATGTTTTTCAATGAAATGGGATACATCAATTCTGTTAAAGCCACTTCCCATTGTCCATCTGTTAAATCTACTGTTTGTGGTAATAAGGTTTTAAATTGAGCCGTCGTATTACTCGGAAAAGATTGCATGGACCCATCACTGGGTAAAGTCATGTAAAAGCCACTGCTCTCGGCCATGTTCAGTGAGATACTGAGACAAAATAACTTAGGACCCTTCTATTTATAACAACACTTTTTTTTTTTGTTTTTTAAATTTTATTGAGTCTATTTTTTTTTTTTTTTTTTTTACACTTCTTCTTCTTCTTCTTCTTCTGATCTGTAATCAATCACTCTGTCTAAAACACCAGGTCCTTCCTTTTCCATATTGTCTTTCATCTGGGAAAAGGGGATGCGACAATACACGTACTGTTTAACGTCGTGATAATCTGAAAAGGTCAGTTCTTTTTTCTTCATCTTGAAAAAATGTCTCACACACTCTGCTATGTCTGAGTACCAGAGACTTTCGTTCAGAACCAGGGTCATCGGTGTCGAACGATTCATAGGATGAGTACAGCTGACCCATTTATATTGCTCGTAATGCTGGTTGAATTTCACCCTCACTCTAGTTCCTTTAGGATGCGGGATTTTGACTCTTTTTTCCAGCCACAGGTTTTCCAGGGAATGTCCTGGATGATTTTCAAAGAAATCCAGGATCGCTCCTACTTTAGTTTTCATCCACCCTCCTTCCATGTAAATAAACCGAGTGACGGGGCTCTCATAATACCAACGATACTGCATCTTTTTTAAAACACGTCTGACTTGGACACTGAACTTTTTCAGAATGAATGATTTTTTTGGGGGGTCATACCTCTTTATATAACCTTATCCAATCTATTTTTAGCATCTCAGGAAAAACCAAACAACAGTTTTTTTTTTTTTGATTTTATGATTTATTTCCTTCATATCTACATAATGGACAAAGTCTGTAGCAAATCTTGACGAAGTTCTCGACACATTTCACACAGCATGGATACTGTCGGCATTGTTGGCACTTCCATCTCCCCTCCGTATTTTCCTCCCAGCAGGTCAGACATTTCTTTAAGGCTCTCTTCCTGGTCACTTTGACCCATAGGGGCACCATATTCTCTGCCCCGTACTTCCATGTGAAATATTTCACGCACCATCTACATCCACAGGTCTCCATGGAAGGGGGATCATCCACAAACCAGTGAGGAAAAGCCATTTCACAATGCTCGCAAAATTGATAAGTTCTGTGATGCCATCCGGGATGATCATACACCGTAAATGTACGCTCATGGATCATCTCCCTATCACAGTAATGACAGTAATACTTTTCTACCTCAAAGAAATACTTCAGTCTCCACATAAAAATCATGATGAAATGTGGTGGTAGTGGTGAAATTTTTTTTTTCACAAAAAAGCTCAGCTTTAAAAATACCTCTGGATCTGACTATTTACAGTCGCTTTGTGAAATTTTTTTTAAAAAAGCTCAGCTTTAAATACCTTTGGATCTGACTATTTATAGTCGCTTTGAAAAAACCCACACGTGCTTCACACGTTCTTACTCTATTTAAGTCTATTGGTTTTTCCAAAGTCAAAAAATAAATTTTTTAAGTCTATTGGTTTTTCCAAAGTCAAAAAATAAATTTTTTAAGTCTATTGGTTTTTCCAAAGTCTAAAAATAGATTTAAAAAAAAAAAAAACCTCAGGTTTTTTACCTAGGGCATAAACTTGGCACCGATTCAAGTCATCAAGCTGCCTATTGTGACGTCATCACATGTATTCAGCTGAGAAAAATAAGACCTGGTTTGGTTTTATAGTTTTTTTTATTATTATTATTGTTCAAATCGACACAAGGGACAATTTCTGTAAGAAAGCCGTATAATGGACTTGTAACACTTTTCACAGCAGGGATATTTCATACACTGTTGACATTTCCATTTTCCTTGGGTGTTTTCTTCCCAGCAGGAGGGGCATCTCTCGATCTTGGTATTTCTTCTCATGCGCTTAGCCCAACGTGGCATCATAAAATCAACCCCATATTTCCACAGGTAATATTTCAGGCACCAATCACAGCGACAATACCACAAACTAGGGGGATCGTCTACTTCCCAGTGAGGTATACGTTCTCCACATTCATTACATCCCCAATACCAACCAATAAGGTCGTCGTCTTCACTGTCATACTCAGGTAATCTGCTGATCTCTCTCAACTGCCTATGGCAATGAGGACAGGCACTATTTTCTTGGTGAAGAAAATACGACATTCTCCACACAGAAGGCATGATTGAAAAAAAATGAGCACAGTGAACTCAAAGCTAAGATTTATATACCTTGGGATATCTATTTTTAGTCGATGAGGAAAAACCAACAACACCAGAATTTATTTTTTTTTTCTTAGGTTTTTAATTCACAACAACAACATTAAATTAACAAACATGGAATACTTTTGCATAGTTCTTTTTGAATAGGAAAAGTTCTCCTCATGTACAAATATTCTGTTTCACAAGCACAGTCCATGATGTCGTATCCTTCTCTGAGCACTTTGTTTACATAATCTTTGATACAATCTCGGACTTCTTCCATCCATTTTCCTTGAATCCAGGTCCTTACTGGTGCCTCTGTTTTGTGAGCCAAGACGTATTTGACTTTCCGTTTGAATTCCTGATACTGGGGTCGCCATGACCATAATAATAATACTATGAGTGGTGCACATTCATGGTCCGGTAATTTGAATCTCTTATACAGGTACACATCATTGAGTCCTGTTTCTCCCGGATTCTTATCCATGAAATCTTGGATGCATTCCTCTTTGTTTTTCATCCATTCTCCTTTTTTAGTGGAACCTGTATGCTCTTGCATTTTCCAACGATACTCGGAGCTTAAAAATTCCATGTTGTGCTCTGTCCTCAGTCAGATCAGAAATGAAAAAAATCTTTGTTGTTTCCCCATTTTATATATATACTCTGTGGTGTATCTATTTTTTTTTTAAAAAAGACATTAACTCTGTGCATTCGTGGTCTTCTTAGGGGTAGGTGTATGATGCATCATCGTAGGACTAGGCATGATATAACCCACTGAGGAACTGACACATACCATCCAATATTCTCGATTAGGATCGTGTAAAGCTAACATGACCATACTGGTGACGATGAGAGATACACAGATCAATAATTGTGCGAAATAAACGATTTCTTCTCGAGGAACATTCTCTCCACAAAATTTCCAATGAGGAGTTATTGGATGAGATCCGTTTGGGGAATCCATGAATCGAAACTAGGGGGATATCCTTTCCACCGAACTTTGACTTCTTGAATGATTTTTTTCCCTACGCGTCGCTTTTTATACCCCAAGATTTCCTCCACTTCGTACACGTCTTTTTTAATGATCTTTTGTAATTCTTTCTCGTAAAAAGTCCCTTCTAATTCCTCTCCGTTATAATCTTGCACTCTATACACGTACGGATACCTTCCAGGAACTCTTTTAGAAATGGTAAACAGTTCTGTGGTCCAGTTAGGTAAATATCCTTTTTCAAATGTGCGTTTGGTTTTACTGATGCGTACCCGATCTCCTTCCTTAAACTGAGGTTTAGGAAACTGTTTCCGATTGGATTTCCCATATAAAGTTTTCCAGACTTTTAACACATTAGAAGCATTCACTTGAGCTGGTGCTCTTTGGATACTGCGATGATAAGTGTGATTGTAAGCATACACTAAATCCGGTAAGATCTCTAAATACCGTCTGGTTTTATGACGGGTGAAATAGCGCCACATGCGTGCTTTGAGAGTTCTCTGAAATCGTTCCACGATACTGGCTTTGGTGTCCGTATTACGAGTGGTAAAAAAATGAATGGATTTAAAAGCCTGTAAGAATTCTCGATTGGTAAATTCTTTTCCTTGATCCGATTGAATGCGGACGGGACGTCGACCGTCTTGTTGAAAAATCTCTCGTAATCCTCGAATCATTTCTTTTCCCGTTTTCTGTTTTAAAGGCACCACCCAGGCATATTTAGATAAGACGTCAATGGCACACAATAAAAAAGTATAACCGTCATTGTGTTTCTTTAAACTGGACACATCTGCTAAATCTAATTGCCATTGTTCGTCTATATCCGTCACTCTAGTCTGTTGTCTCCGGAATTTTCTGTGAATGGGTTTATGTAAGGTATACGCATCTTGCTCTTTTAACCATTCTCGTATCTTTTTCAAGGAAATCTTATGTCCCAGACTTCTGACCTGACGATACAAAGCTTGTATTCCTCCGTACCCTCTTTTAGGATCATAATAAATCTCTTTTAAAATGTCTTCCACTGGTTTCTTTTTCATATCTTAGGTAATTGAAGCCAATTTTCGTCGATCTGTTCTAATCTCTTTTTAGGTAAACTTGGACTGAATTTAGATTTTTTGATGGCCTTCGCTAAATTTAACAGAGGTCTAGGAGTGGATTTTTTTATTCCTCTATCTCCTACAGGTCTACTAACAGGGGTCAAAAATGAAGAAGCATCTTTAAATCTACTATCGCCCTCGTCCTCACTATCACTGAAGATACTTTTAGGAGTACTGATTTTTCCAGGTCTCTGCATGGCTTTTATAAGGTTTCCATTGCTCACGTATTCCAGAGGAGTACGCGTCTCTTTTAAAGCTTGAGCAAATTCATCTAATCCTTTAGGAGGGGGATGGTTTTTACGAGAACGAGATCTCATACTATCAGCCATTAAATCCACAATGTTAGAATCGGGAACTTTTTGACCTCGATAACTAATTTCACCTTCTTTATTCCAACTCAACACCTTGGTTTTCTTTAAATGATTTAATAATAATCCAGCTTTTCTTTTCATGTTTTTATTCACTGTTTCAAGGATTTCATCTTCAATCTCAGCTGGGGCTGCTGGTGATGCTGCTGCTGCTGCTGCTGGGGCTGGAGCTGCTCCTGCTGCTGGAGCTGCTGGAATTTTGGGTTTAGAAATAGGTTCCTGTCTAGCTTGTTGTAAATAATTCCTATATCGATGAAGTTCCTGGCCATATAAAGCGACTTTTTCTTCTGGGGTTAAATCTTCACGTCTTGTAATCTCGTCCAATTCCTGACCTAAACTGATGGTGGATTGAAATTCCGGAGGTTTGGGTAATTTTGCCTTGAGATCGTTCAACAAGACCTCGGGAACTAACACCATTTTACGACTCATTTTCCTAGGAGGGAAGAAGCTGCTCCCAAAAGTAAAGGAGCGGCTGCTGCTAAGAGAGGGAAGAAGCCTCCTTTTTGCTGGACTAACAAAGCTCGTCGTCTACGGATAGATTGAGGTTTGACCAGTCTCCTGAAGATGTGTTTCTTAGGAGCTAGTTTTCGTTTATGAGCCGAACTGAGAGGTAACACTCCTTTTAATAGGTTATACACGATCTCGCAGATTTTGAGAATACAATCTCCAGAACAATGTTTTAAAATACCCGTCTTTAATGGAGAGGAATAGTGAGGGTCAGATAACACTCTTAAAAGAGGCCAGTGAGGTTTTAATCGTGTAGAACAACAAGTCCTTCTTTTCTTCTTCTTCTTAGCCATCCTGGGGTTAAAATGAGGACATGTCCCAGGTTTCTCTCCTTTTTATACTCTCAAGGAGGAGGAGCATACATGTCGTGTTTGTCCTTCTCGTGTTTGTCTCTATTTTTCTGGGTGACGTAGATTTTGGAACAATATCGACATTTATATCTCATTCCTTTAGGAAGTGTAGGTGTAGAAGCGGTCAGAGGTTGAAAGCGTGCTATTTTAGGAGTGTGAATGGGGACTTTAATTCTAGGAGAGGGAATTCCCACATTGACTCGAGGAAACACTTCTAAATCCGTAGCTCTTTGACTGCCTATGGGCCCCATAGGACGATCCATTCTCATTTCAGCTTGTTTCTTTAATAACTCCCCAATAGTTTTTTGTCTTTGTTCCTTATAATACTGATTGATTTCGTTTTTTAGACTTTCGGGCATGGCTTTTCGTTGAGCTGGAGTTTTGGGAGTGTTTTTTTTTCTTTTCTTTCTACCACCAGGGGCTTTTCTTTGAGTAGGTTTTCTCTTAGGAGGTTTTCTCTTCTTTCTGGTCTTTTGAGCTGCTCCTCCTACTCGGACCATCCAGTCGGGAAACACTCTTTGTTTCTTATTATCGACTCGCACTACCACACTTTTCAAACGACGGACACGTCGTTTCTTAGGTGCATTCCATTTAAATAAATGACGAATGATGACTCCGCCTAGAAATCCGGCTCCTCCGCGTTTTAAAATGGCATTTTTTCTGTCTTGATCACTCGCCGACTTATCGGCTATGATGCTTAAATCTTGACGATGATTATTAATAAACTTTTGAGTCTGTTTATTGATGGGTAAGACCCCACGTATCAAATTTCGAGCTCCCATGGCAAACCAATTCAATAAGGCTTTACGCCCTAATTCGATTAAATGGGCTCGCTTGGCAGGATCTCGTTCCCGCTGTAAACGTCGTAAGGTTTTCACTAATTTACTCTTGGCCGAGAGAGGTCGACCCATGACGACTGTATAATGATGAATGACAAGTGTAATGTTGATACATTTTTATTTATACTCTTGTGGCATGTGTATAGTTAACCATTCAAACAATCGACTTCTCAATCTGTATTCGTCTGGGGTCTGTGGATTCAAGTCCACCAGGAGGTACCCGTGAGGAACACTGGTGGCCTCTTGATAGGCCGACATCAAATGTGGTAAGGCCAACTGTCGACTCAAGACACTGATTTGAGATTTGTCTCTGGGATTTTTAAACAACACTAAATAATGAGCATTCAAACTAATGGTGCGATGCTGTGGTGCCCGATCAAATAAGTTCTGAGTGATGTAAATCACACTGGTATTCCGATGATGCGCTTTACGGGTAAACCAATCCACGATCGATTCGATGGCTTTTCCTCCCATCATGTCGTCAAAAATGAGTAAGTGAGGAATAGTTAAATTGCCCACTAATTTCTCATCGTCTTCTGGAATATTTCGAATGAAGGAGACCCGATCTGTTAAAGAAGTGTAAGCAGGTTGCCATTCCCGATAACACCAGACAATTTTTTGTGGCATGGGGGTAATCCAATGTAAATTTTCCACCAATTTCTTGACAAATTCCGTTTTTCCCGATTTAGAAGGTCCTGCTACCACCATGGTAAATTCGTGTTTCAATTGAAAAGAGGGGAGTGTCTCCTCAGGTTGCATGATGACAAATGAAGAGAAAAATAGGGTTTCAATCCTTTTTATTCAACACAGAAATATACGCTGGGTTCTCTTCACATCGGCTCGACAGATGGGGCAATACCGGAAGGTGGGAGCACATAAATAACAGCAACATACGTGTCCGCAAGGGAGTAAAGCCATTTGTAATTCTCTCTCTAAACAAATGTGACATTTTCCTGTGGCCTGGATCTCTGTAGAGGTTTGGTCTAGTAGAGGTTTGATTTCAGGTGAAGGTTTGTATCCCGCCCGGAGTAAATGGTTAATGAATACATTCATCACCCACTCACGTCCTTCATAGGTATTGATGTAGGGACAATTAGGGTTCCAATAAGCATGTTCTACATAAGGATCGTCTGTAGGTTCCCAGAGGTTTAAAGTCATACCACAATGAAAACAGATGGTCTTATCACTCACTCCTCTGTAATAAAATCCGGCTTTGGCTAGGTCGGGTATTAATCCTTTTAAAGAATCGGGCCATCGATCATCAAAGGTAGCTTCTCTCTTTAAGAGCAGAGCATATTTAGGGTAAACAGGAAGGTAGTCTGGCTCCTTATCAACACCAGCCATGACTGAAGTGTTATATTATTTTCCCCCCCTTTTTATAACCCCTCATTTTTTGGGGGTTTTTTCCCATAAAATAACAACAACAACATTTAAAATACAGTTTTTTTTTTTTTTTTTTTTTTTTTTTTTTAATAACCATAAGGTAAAGTGTTATAATCTTCCATCAATTGTCTCTTATCATAGACAATTCTATATTGTTTTTCTAAAGGTATTGTCTTGACTTCATGTTGACGAGTCCTCTGTATTTTGTAGGGATACGAGACTTGGATTTCGTCAATTTCTTTCTGGAGCATTTTTTCTAAAGTCTCTGGTGACACGATCTGAGAGGCCCGATAATTGAGAGTCAATCCTTTGACTTTACACATGGATTTTCCCTTGGCGGTGAGGTAAGCATAATTTTTGGGGCCTCCTGACATGAATTTGATAATGTGGTCCCCGTCTAATTCGTCTGTCCATTCTCCTAAACTGTTGCCAAGGGTAGGATTAAATTGTCCCTCCTCATGTTGGAATATGATACTGTCCGTGTCGAAATAAAGGACCCGATCTCCCAAAGGTTGTAAAGTCTCGTAGAGGTGTAATCGGGCATGGGCGGTAGTGAAACAGGCCAGTACCACGTTTCCGAAGGGACACTCTTCCACGAATTCCTGTTTCTCTTGATAATTGACCAGCATCATGTCCGATTCGGCCTGCTCTTTATTTTCTAAGAGTTCTATCCCTTTGATGTCAATGGTCGAATCTTGTAAGAGTTGTTGTAGTTCCTCTTCTTCGGTCAAGTATCGAGTTTTAGGTAATAACAGGCGTTGAGCGAATTTTCCCCACAAGCAATTTAAAAAGAGTTTGGCTATCGTTCTTAGCACCGGATTTTTTTCTATACTTAACAGGTCCATCCTGATCCCTTCTCTGTCTAAGACTTTACGAATGTAATCTAGTTTCTGTTCCTCCGTCTGACAATCAGGTGGGAATCCAGAAGCTTCCTGTTTGATCTTTAAGAAGGTATCGATGTAAGATCTGAATAAATCTCGACTGCTTTGTGAAAAATGCCAAACTTCGTAAATCCGCTCTAGGGTATATCCCATGTCCAGGGCTTTATGTAATTCTGTAGTCACCCAGGTACCCGTAAGACTGCGTTCCTGGTCTGCGTGTTGACATCGATGTTTAGAGGTAGAGTCCTGTCGTTCCGCACAAGTTCGACATAAGGGAAACAATAACTTGCCTCCCGTGCGATAAGGTAAAACGGGGTGATAGAGGCCTCGGGGTGGTAGGACCCGACAGTGAATGAGGCCGAAATAAGTTCTCACGTCCTGGAATTGGTCTGTTATGATCTGAGGATGGCCTAGGGGAAAAGGTCTGTGTTTTAATACGTAAGGGTATAAGGAACAGACGTCCACGTATCTCATGTCCCCCTCCTCACAATATAATTTAGTGGCATTGGTCCGATCTCCGTACAGGGCGTCTCGGGGGTTCAAAGGATCTGGAATGTCCAGGTCTCGTACATAATTCTGTAGAGTTACCTCTCTTTGCACTTCTTGATCGAATTCGTGCTCCCAGATGCTACGGAGGGAGTAGCCCATTTCCTCTAAAACAGAACTCCGTCTTAAAGTTTCCTCGTGTAATTGTTCATAGGTAAATTGGGTCCGGTGAGGATGACTTTCGGTCTGTAAATTCGGGTAGCAGGTGGGGCATCCGTGCCAATAGCATCCGTAAAATTCGTAGACGGTGCGAGTGGCTTCCTGGTATCCGTCGACGGTATAACTTCCGATCTTGACTTCTCCCCCGTTTCTAGCATGTTGGATGTGAGATCCGGTCTGGTGACTCATCCAGCTTAACCACCGACAGGCTTTGGCGGAATATCGACGCGCAGGCTGATACCCCAGGTTGGGAATGATGGCAATGGTCTCTTTGGGCATGAATCCTCGACGGTAAGCTAAATTGGCCGCACTGGCAAAAGTGATGGATTCCTGGAAGGGGTCTACATGGACCAAGCTCTTGAGGGTGGCTCTAAACTGAGCACAGCATCGTCGTAAAATATCGACGTCTGAAATACAATAGTCTAAAAATTCCTTCTGGAAGTCAAACACTTTTCCGGCTTGTTGTTCGTACCATCGATAAAAAGCCTGTCGTCCACTTATAGACATGTCGTCGGGATTGTAGTAAGCTGCCGGTGGATAAGGCCCCACGTAATTCTGGTTCTGTTCCGTATTAAAAAAGTGAGGGAAATATCCTTTCTTGAGTTCGGTGAATCCGAAAGCAGAGGGCATCTTGGACAGGGCAAAAGGTAAAAAATTATAGGAATCGATGAATTTCAGTCCGCAGATTTGCATGGATAAGATTTTACTGCCGTTCATGATGACGGTAGGTTTCAGGCAGGCGGAATGAACCAGGTAATTTAAAATGAACTGTCCGTCGTATCCTTTGAAATTGTGGGCGATGATGATGGCCTCGTCGTGTAATAAGGCGGAATTCTTATTTCCTGTAGTGGGTTGTAATAACCAGTCCATGAACTGCCTTAAGGTCTCTGGCCCTCGGAACACGTGTTGACGGGGTCCCATGTGTCGACAGTGAGGACAGGGATCTTCTATGGGTAAGTGACCGCAATTTTGACATACGCGGTGTGCCACACACAGGTTAGGGAGGTGGATGCCGGTTTCCTGCGTACATTCGAAATCGAAATAGATGTAGAACTGTAAGGTCTCTTTGCCTTTCTTTTTCTTTTTCTCGGGCTTGAGTTGAACGTAGCACTGATGATCCGTGTCTACGGTTTTCTTACAGATCTTACATTGTTTCTGTCCTCCGCAATGGTGATGAGGGAGTAACTTTTTAGGCATCCATTTCTGACAGTGCCTACATCGTCCCATTAAACTGCATACGGTGGTGGCCGTACTCTTACTGTGAGGCTGCAGATGGTTTTCGTAGCAAGTCCTACTCTTAAAAAATCCCTGGCACTGGCTACATTGAATGCGGCTCCCGTCTGGAGGGCAGGGAGTGTCAGTTAAACAAAAATTACATCGGTGAGGGCACTGGGTACGATGGTGTTCAATATGACTGTAGCCCACGTCGCAATGATCACAGTAGTATTGATTGCCCGTCACACCAGGCATAGATATGATGGCATCGTAATGATGGTCGTCTAACAGGACATTCAAACAAGTTCCCTCTCCGTAGCCTTTGTAAACGGGTTCTAAGGTGAGTTTAGAGGAGGTGGACTTGAACTGGAATATTTTCAGTCGATAGCGAGGGGTTAACACTTGTTGTAATTTCCCCCATTCTTCGGGTCCACAAGGCCGATGGATATCACAGCCGGCTTGTTCCATGAGAGCTAGGGCTTCGTTTTTCTGGTCTAAATATTTGTAATCACCCTTCCGCATACGTATCCATCGCTTTTCCCATTCAACTAAACTCTCTGGATGTTCAGGTTTTTGACTGTATAACCGGGTGACTACGATGGCCCTAGCTAAACAAAACTGATCCCAGGGATTGTCGATCTGAAGGATACTTCTTTTTCCCTTCTTAAAACTCTCCTTTTTGACCATCAGATGTTTGGTTTTGTCTCCACCACTCCCTTCCGGATACTTGACCCGAAACATGTCGAATTCCATGGCCCCGTCTCCCAGTTTAAAATCCTTCTTGGATTGTTGCACGGCTTCTATTTTGTCTAAAATGACGTCCTCGTTCAAATGTTTACATTGCGTAAACTCGTACCAAATGTCGGAATCCAGAGAAGGATGGCGTATGTTCAGGCGTAGGTAATCGTTAGGATTACACTGCATTTCATATTTGACATTTTGCAGCATGTCTCTAAATAATCGCCGAACAAAGCCTCTGTTTTCCTCCTCTGGAAATTCCTTAAAATTCACACTGTAGACATCTTCTTTAGCTTTAAATTTTCTGGAATGCTTGGCTTGATTCAGTCTCAGTTGATAATATTGAGAAATGGCCTTTGGCTTCTGGGGTGGTGAATGGGTTGATGAGTGTGGTTCTTCATCCGACACAGTCCTTTGTTGTTCTTGTTGGACTTGGGCTCTCTGCGTTCTCTGTAATATTCTGGCATTTCTTTTTCTGAGCGCTAATTCTCTGTGTTTATTGTTGTAAATAATTCTTTCTAAGTCTTTCGCCCGTCTTCTCCATCTCATCAGTTGCTGGGCATGTAACAGTTTTTTCATAGCAGAATCCATGTCGACAGGTAATGGAACTGACAAGAGAATGAGCTTCAAGTCAGACACATGCAATACTTATACAGTGTATGACGTCATAATGGCTAGGTTTTTCCAGGTGAGTGCTGAGAAGGTGCAGGTTTTTCCAGATCTCACATCTCAGGAATTTCCAGATCTCAGAAGGTGCTGAGCGCGTGTGGGTTTTTCCAGATCTCTGACCTTGACCTCGGGGGTGCACTGAGTTGACCCCCCCATCCCCCCAGAGGCCCCAAAAGTGCACTCAGTTGACCCCCCATCCCCCCCAGGGCCCAAAAGTGCACTCAGTTGACCCCCCTATCTAGGCGCCTTATACTACTTAGGTTGGTCTAGAAATTATTACAAAGATTATTTTTTTAATCAGCGTATTGCTCTAAAATTGCCATATTGCGGTATAAATATATATAGTACAGATGAATTATCGGCGCAGATGAATTATTTTGGAAAAAATAGCAATGTTTAGATTGCTAGTATGTTTCTTTCAATGTTCTGTCAACAGCTTTTAGTATAATATCCATGGACGTCTTGAATATACAAGCGAGTAATGTGTCATTCTTCAGCGTCATGCATTGCTTACAAAATCGGAAAACAGTGATGTCGTTAGATCCATTTCAGCGTTTTTCCTAATTATTGTCGTAAAAGTACAGTTTCAGACCCATAGGTGTTACAGATAATTTTAATTCTGTATTAAAATCACAATGTTTGGGAAAGGTGTAATGTCGCACATATGACTGCATGAAATTAAAGAGCTGCGCAAAGTCATGCGCACTCGAATTAGACTCGGCCTCGTTAAATCCATTAATTTATATCTATATACTAAAAATCATTTCTACTATAGTTATGTAAATCGTTCTCCATTTTAACAGGACACTGGGCGGTCTGGGGGTATTTCTAAGATGTTTGAAGCTGCACGCTTAGCGGCTCTTCTTGGTGGGTTTCTGGACTACAGACGAATCATTGACGAGGAAAACTCATTAGCCACTATCAAGCAACAGTTGAATTTAGATCCTAACGTGCATGGTGTGAGTTTAACATCACCGATGAAATTAAAGTTTGATCATGAATTAAAACAATTAAGGAAAACTTCCATCATGTTTGCTGTTAAGTTAAAAAAACGAGGCCACAGGGGAAATTCTTGGAGAAAAGTTCATGAAAGCAGTGAGAATAAATAGGAAAACGCGGCGGCCTTCTTCATTTCCTGAATATTTCTACGAAAAATATGAAGATTTCATGAATGCCCCCGGTCATCCTGACACTGAAAAAGAAGACTTACCGGAAATTCCCAAGCATGCTTATAAATATGTCGTCATTCCAGGACACAGTGACGAGGATACTAATGGTCACCTGAATCAATCCTCCTATATTCGATTTTGCATGGACGCAGCAACGAGTGCATCTTTGAAAGGGTATTATGAGCATTACACACGTGATATGTGTTTATATCCGTCCTTACAGTGGACTATTAGCTATGTTGGTGAGAGTCTTGCTGGTGATCAGCTAACTATTTTTACCTGGCAAAAAGAACATACTACCGACAACATAAAATTTGCTATCGTACGAAATGGCAATCGAATTTTCTATGCGTCAACAGTATTTGGAAAAAACGCAAATGAAATAAGATTTTGGCATAAATTGTAAATAGATAATTGAATATTGATTTGTTATTGCATAACAGAAATTTTAAATTTATTTGTATTCAGAATTGTACCTTTCAAGTCATTCTATACTTTTGTCGAAAGGCTTCTGCTGAAATTATCGATCAAATGGCAGAAGACAATACCTTAAATTACTGCTGAATGCATAAAAGAATAGAACATTTTCTTTAAATCAGCAAAATCAAAACATATTTACACGTTATTCAACCATTCTGTGTGACATTTAAAAAAGAAACTGATATGATAAATACCTGTTTCTTCAATAAGAATGGCACTTAGAAATACACATATCTTGTGACTATTTATCGAGAAGATTAGTCTGTTAAAAATGTTCTAATTCTGTGCACAAGTATATTGAAGGAAATTTGTAAATGATGCTTGAGTTCCTCATTGAGAATATATACATGTGTATGTTGTCTTTGAAGACAAGGTCTTCCAACCATCTGGAATTTCTATGGATACCAATTGTGCCCTTTTAAAAGCCGACCAGTTTTTACATCTTAATTAAAAGCGTCTACATGAGAAGAAAAATCTTGCTTTGGTCTTCAATTCGAAATTAAGATATATCGACCATGTTTATCAATTAGCAGTATTTATTGTCAATTATATGATAAACTGGATGGCTAAAACTTTTCGATGGACAATTTTCCTTATTTATATAACATAATACTATCATCTGTGGTTATGTCTTTCAATTTATCTTATGGTGACAAAGTATATATTTTGAGATTAAGTAACCGTCAGAATTGGGGCGGGGGGGGGGGACATTAGGTTTTTAATGCGTATTTCAGGTGTTTTACTTGAAGATTTTATGAGTAAATTTCCAGGAAATTGATGGTCTTTTACACCTACTGATACATGACACTTCAGTGTCACTTCTACCATTCATAGGATATGAAATGGGAACGATGAAAGTTTAAAATAAATCACACTCCCTGGAATTCTTCACAACAGCTCTGAAATCTTCGTTATCACAGAAGAGATATTGGAAATCACTACATTTTTCATTTTCAGCTTCTTCACGAAGTGTTTGAAGTTTTCCTCTCAGAGAAAATTGGACCATGGTTTGCTCTTTTTCATAAAGAAATGTATATAGCCGATAATATTGAAGACAGATGATTCTAAATCAGCGCAAATAAAATCAATAATCGATATCATCGGAGACTGAAACATTACTTACATACTGGGTATGTACTAAATTATAGTATCGGGAGGGGGATTTTTTCCAGAAAGAAATGTTTCTTTTTCAATTATTAATTCAGTATGGAAATTTTCACTAACAGGCTGACTCTACACCCTCCACATAAACCCCCTCCCCTATTTTTTGTTGCAGTATGGCCAAATCCTTCAACTACATGTATCAAAACCTGCCACAAAATAAAAAAAAATTGTAACTTTCGAAATAGATGGAATGCTTAACGAAATGAAGTTGCATTTTACATTGAATTTTTTTTTTATTTTTTTTTAAAGAAAAGAACTGAAGCCTGAAGAACTTACAATACGTCCAAGATGACTTCGGTTTACATCTTAAGACATATCTTAGAGTGGGTATAAGATAACGTCCCGGATACTTCAGAGGGATCTTACTATACCTTCATAAACATGCCCATTGTTTTATTTTATGATCAGACGAACTACAATAAACTTTACCAACAATGCGTCGTTATTGATTCGGACCTCTAATAGCAACACAGGTGGGATCAGGTGCCATAGAGGAGTATGCATCCCCTGTCGACCGGTCACAACCGCCGTGTGCTCCTTGTCATGATCTGGCAAACGGAAAAATTCGTAGACAATTCAGTGTGTAAATAATGTCCTAACAATTAGTAAATCTTGCATTAAATTCTACTGTAATTTTTACTTTTTTAAAGGATATCGGGTCGTCTGGTGTATTTTCAGAAAGCTTGAAGATGTTCGCGTGATGGCTGTCCCTAACAGATTTTTGGAAGGCGTCAATGACGAGGAAAATGGATTAGCCTTTGTTAAGCAGCAATTAATTCTAGATCCAGAAATACAGAGTATGAATTCAACATTGCAGATAAAATTAAAGTTTGATATGGAACTGAAACAATTAAAACAAACGTCTTTCATATGTGTTGTTAAATTAAAAAAACGAAGCCACAGGGGAAATTCTTGAAGAAAATTTCATGAAAGTGGTGAGAATAAAACACGACGGCCTTCCTCATTTCCTGAATGTTTCTACAAAAATCATGCAGTTTTCATGAATACAGTCGGTCATCCTAGCACTGAAAAGGAAGACTTGCCGGAAATTCCCAGGCATGCTTATAAATATGTCGTTATTCCAGGACACATCGACGAGGATACTAATGGTCACCTGAATCAATCCTCCTATATTCGATTTTGCATGGACGCAGCAACGAATGCATCGTTGAAAGGGTATGATGAACTTTACACAAGTGATATGTGTTTATACCCCTCGTTACAGTGGACTATTAGCTATATGGGTGAGGGCCTTGCTGGTGATCAGTTGACTATATCTACATGGCAGAAAGAACATTCTCCCGACAACATAAGATTTGCTATCGTACAAATTTCAGTCAAATTTTTCTATGCATCAACAGTATTTGGGAAAAACGCAAAAGAGAAAAGGCTTTGGCATAAATTGTAAATAGATGTTTATATTTGATTTTGTATGCAAGAAATACTGATCCTTAAATCAGCATATTCTGTCGGAATACTTTGATGTTGATATTAAAAAGATGGAGGACTTCAGCATTGACAATATTTTTTTTTGTAATTTTTGGCGATGGGTCTTCCAACGATCTATTGGAACTCCCATGGTCACAAATTGTGCGCTTTATTAGCGTCGAGCTGTTTTTTTTTTAAATTCTTCTTTAGCAGAATTGATTCAAATGCTTCTACATGAGAAGAAGAAGAAGTCTTTTGCTGTGGCTTCAATTCGACATTAAGATACTACGACAATGTATTATCAAATACCAGTATTTATTTCCACTCATGTATCCTCTTGATGTATCCCATTGATCTCGAAATAAAAGCCACGTAAAGCCACGTCTCTTTCATATTTGGACGTTCTACTGAATATAGACTTTAATGGCAATTTTACTCCGGTTATTGCCAAGATCAAAGAAATGCCACAGGCATTTTTCTCCAATAAATCACAAACGACATCAAAAAATTATAAGATTAGAAATACATATCAAACCACTGTACAGCTGAAAAGAATATTTCACTTTAGATTCTAATACCGGTACTTATTTAGATCATATCCATGTGTCGTCTTCGGCAATCTAAACAGTGTGTAAAACCTGATAAATGTTTTATAGCTAAATTGGACTGTTACACGGACCTTCCCACAACATTTACAATCCCTGATTTTACTGATAAGGCAACAAAATAAACAACTGATTTTGTTATTTTATATTCATAAATATTAATCAATAAATGTTACAAAAAAATTTATAAATAATTAAAGGATATTTTTAATCCAACGAAAGCTGAAATCGTGTGCCTTCCATTGCAATCGATACCTAAGCAAACAAACAAATTGACCCTCTGGTGTTAAATGGAACAGCCTAATCGTGATATGGTGACCTAATTCGTTATATATAGAGGAAACGATCAGCCAAATTTATTAAAGCTGTTAGTACAATAAAACCGTTGTTTGAAATCGGTTAAACTTCGTTATCTCGAACTTGATGGGGTCGCGAAATAAACTTCGAGATAACCGAGGATTGGAGATATTGAGAGTAAAATACTTAAAAAACAAGCATTCTGAAAGTATTGCATTAGCAATACTAGTCCCCTACCGGCAAGTGTAATCTGGTTCCCGTTAAGAATTGAAAATGCCATAGTTCCGTCAAAAATCAATGAAGCGGGGCGAAATGCATACTTGATCTGTAACTCATCAAGATACACTCACACACCAAAAATCAGCTCAATATCTGCAAGCGTTTAGGAAAAAAGTGCGGAAAACCAAGTGGGACAGACTGACAGACAGACAGAGGGACAAACAGACAGACAGACGGACAGACTCAGAGGAAACCTATAGTCCCCTCCGGTTTCACCGGTAGGGGACTAATAAGCGATTGGGACTTTCAAATAACTTCGACATATCAATGGCATTCAAGATATCAGTGTTGGAGATACCGAAGTTCAACTGAATATAAGCCTCGGCTTTTATATTTCAAACAACATTTCTCGGCGTCGGAGGTTATCCCGCAACATTCACGAAAACGCGAACTTTATTTCTTAAATAAACAAATAAACTATTATATTACAAACGGGATGACTTTAGCTTTTTCTTTTATCTCCTGCATATGGATTTTATCTCACTCAATTCTTTTTAAAAGCAATCAAATTTTAAACCGAGGCTGGCTACTCAGAAATAAGTTGATGCTACAAAGATTTCAACACACTCTTTACAGTAAGCAATTTGAACACTTTACAGTCATTATAACGTCTTGCAAATGCAGTCTATCGTAGGATACTGCTGACTGACAAGGTTCATACCAATCGTTAATCCACTGTTTTCAGACTAATTTTGACTGCAGATTACCCCGTTTACCTGATCAATAAGTGGCGCAGTGGTTAGAGCGTCTTCTCCAGAGTCGCAGAGTAAGGAGCTGACCCTTACGTTGCGGGTTCGAATCCACTGCGGGACATGGAGACCGATCCTTCAGATGAGACCGTATAAACCAAGGAGACCGTATAAACCAAGGTCCCGTGTCGCAGTAGGTGTTGGCACCGAAAAGATCCCTCACTGCTCAATGGCCCTGAGTGCCGAGTATAGGTATAAATGTGCTGCCCAACAAGTGGTGGCGTCTCCATATGAGTAAAAAAATTCTAGAGAGGGACGTTAAACAACAAACAAACAAAAGTCTGATCAATAAATAGGGATTGCAAAGGGTTCGACAAGGGATACTTACTTATCCTAAGCACCTGATCCCACCTCTGGAATTTCCAGGGCTCCGTGTTCCCTGTTCACATAATTGTATTGTTTGTATATTTGTTTGTTTGGGGTTTTTTTTTCAGATCAATCACTGTTTGTTGTCTTTGCCTATTTTATTTAGAGAATTTTATAACCTTCTTAAAGTAATGATTATCAAAAATAAATGGTTGAATTTAATTGGAAGAGTCGGCTTATAGTGAAAAGTGTCAACAAAAATGTAACACATGAGGACTAACTCATCTCAGGTTTTATTAGCTTGGTTCAACGAATGTTCAGCAAGATATTTCACCAGGACTTGCTTCTCATCAGTCCTTAAAAATAAATCCATACTGGTCGATGTCACTTTGTATTCAACGGCACATTGTATCCTGCTAACAGACGTTTCCTACCTTTTCTGAGAAAGAGTTCTATTAATTAATCCCGATAAATGTATTATGAGTGTGATAACTGTGCTTAACCTTCACCTTTTTTCATTCAATCCCGTTTCATATCTTAAGGTAGAACCTATGTCGGAAAAGTCTTTGTCACAAGATTTTCAAACTATTCAAAATGATAAATTAGCACTCGCTTGTCAATCAGATAAAAATATATGGTATGTTTCCTTGTAATTAAATGTAGTACAGCCTGTGCAACTTGGAATGATAATTTTACACTACGACTACATATTTTCAGTCATTTTTAGGGGTACTGATCATAATGAGAATATAGAAAATCACAACAATACTTCTTCAAACATCGTCTTTTATAGACTTTATCAATTGAACCGTATTAAGCAATATTATTCAAGAATAAATTCTTTTTTATTCAATTGACATAAAAGATTAAGTCCACATTTCAACGAATATAGGCAAATGTGCTGAATATTTATTGAGTCAATTTACCACCTAAATTTGTATATATTTTTCAAAAGTCTTTATCAGAATGTTTTCAATCTTTAATATGGTGAAGAAGATACCCAAATAATTACAAAAAGTGATTAAAATATATACCTTTCCCCACAAACGAATGAGAGACACTCTATTTATCAATACTTCTTTTGTTGACCTTTCTGCACTAACACAGGATTTATTTATTAAATGACTGTTTTGCGGTTGCGTTCAGATTTACAATGTAAATATCTATCAAAAAATGTAATTTTTTTTATTTAAAAAGATATTTTAGGGAAACATTATTATTATACACCAACCATTATGAATAATTAACAAATAATAATGAAAGGGAATGTACGTCATTTCATGATAGACATTACAAAATTTACACACAATATTTAACAGATCTTTGACCCGAAGACATTTTTATCAAGATATTGTACTATTTAAATTTCTTAGGTTTTTTTGATTTCCTTCAAAATAGTTGCATACCATTCACAGTTGTGTAACTTCATTACAAGAGGCAGTCTTGGAGAAAGTACGGGGAAAAGTAACATTAAATTAATTATGACGTATTAATGGATCTAGCATAAAAAAGACGGTCTAAACTGGTTTACTTGATATGACGTCATACGACGTAGGTTCTACATTAAATACAGGAAACTTACAACATTCTTTTATCAATACCTCATAATCTTGCCACCTACAGTGTATAGTATTTATTTTTTGCAACTTTGCTGTGCAAGTTTCGGTCGGTCGACAGACCAATGGTGTCTTAAAAGTTTGCTAGATAGCCATCAAACTCTCCACATAAGTTTGGCCTTGGTAATCAGATAACCTTTTAAACTTTATAACAAACATTTGCTACAAATATATCTCCAGAACGTTATCTTTATTTTTATCAACTTTGTACACATAATTGTCATGATAAAATGGCAGTTTTTCATTTTCTGGACAAACGTCAAGGTCACCAGATTTTCCATTATATCCCCACCAAATGGTTTTCAAATACAGTATCAATGAGACCAAACCTGACACCCACGCCCCACGCTGTCTCAGAAAGCAGTCCAGGGGACTACTCTGGATGCCTTTCTGAAAATTTGGGCCTGCCCTGGAACTGCACTGGTACTACTCTAAAAAGCAAACCATAAAGTCCACTTCGACTGCTTTCTGGGACCTTTTTGTTCATCCATTCTAGCAGAAGTCCCCTTCTGCATTTGCAATTGTTTACTTTCAGCAAAGAATTTCTTAAATTAAGAATTAAAAATAGCTACAATGTGTTAGCATATTTGCTTAATAAAATTATTCCAAAAAAATCTATAGAACGTTTGATAATGTGAATCAGAGTTGTCGTAGCACTTTTTGACATTAGGTGTAGGTTCCTTGTGATTGGGAAAATTATCGACTTCTTTGCCAAATTGATACAATAGTTCAAAACAGTATTTTTTCCTTCTTGTGTATTTTACACTGTTTAATGTACACAGTTCTAATTAAAGATATCAAAAAATTCGAATTTAAATACATGTATAAAAAAAAAATCACTTTTATATTTCAATGATATTGGAAAATCTCGATTATTTTTTGATCTCGAAAAATCAGTTTTCTGATATCAAAAATGATTTTTATTTTTAGATTTTTTTAATATAGAAAAAAATAAAGGAGATTTTTTATATCATAAAACATTCTGTAGATAAGAAAATACCCTTAAAATATTAAAACATTGCCTCATATATCATTATGTACATAATAAAAGACATTATTTTTTCTGATCGGTGTTATTATAGGAAGAAATTCGGGGATTTTCTGATAGAAATATGAGGAAATTCATCTTTTAGATTTCAAATGAGTTCTTTTTAATGGAATCAAAAGCCTAGTTTATACATCCCACTTAATGAAATCTGAATAATGTGACATTAGAAAATTTTGCATTCAATTCTAATTATGCAAGTTGTTTTTAACTAATTACAATGAACTATCTAGTTTGAAGACGTGCGCATGATCGGTCCCCTCATAGATTTTCATCGATGACGGAAAATCTGGATTAGTCATTATAGGCATTAGTTTTTTGTTTTTCTTTTTTTTTTTCTAAATTATTAGCTCACCTGAGCCGAAGGCTCAAGTGAGCTTTTCTGATCGAAATTTGTCCATTGTCTGTGGTCTTTGTAAACTTTTCACATTTTTATTTTCTCAAGAACCACTGGGCCAATTTCAACCAAACTTGCAACAAAGTATCCTTGGGTAAAGGGGGTTCAAGTTTGTTGAAATGAAGGGCCACGCCACGCCTTCTTTCAAGATGATTTATGATTTCGTGAAAAATTAATGGCATCATTTAAAAATCTTCTTCTCAAGAATCACTGTGCTTGAAAATATGAAACTTATGTTGAATCATTGTGAGGAAGTGTAGATTCAAATTTGTTCAAATCATAACCCCCGTGGGTTGGGTAGGGCTACAATGTGCGGTCAAAGTTTTACATCGGAATACATAAGAAATTTTTTTAAAAATCTTCTATTCAAGAACAGCAAATTCATGATTGGTCATCATGACCATGTTAAAATCATGACCCCCAGGGGTAGTGTGGGGCCACAATGGGCGATCAAAGTTTTTCATGGGAATACATAAGAAAAATCTTTTAAAATCTACTCCTCAAGAACAGCAAAGCCATGATTGGTCATATTTATATGGAAGCATCCTCACGTAATATTTCATCAGAAACTATGTTTTGACTACAGACTCTAGCAACGATTTTTTTATTATTTTTGGCATTTCTGTAATAACTGGTTTTTTGTTTACGGCGTTGTCCTTAAATAACCTAAGTTCCTGGTGATCTGTATATCAATCTTATCAAAATCTGACATAACTTACCTTCCATACGAAAATGTAAATAAAGGAAGATAACTCGCTTGTGAACAATAAACTTTTGTGTAGTTCTACATTTTATCACCTTATTTAATCAGATCGATCAGTCTGGATACTCTAATTCCCCTGGGTTTTTATTAAAAGTCAACTAGTCCGGATAGTTTTGGAATACTTAGAACAGTCTTGGTGAGTGTACACTTTCCTGCAATCGTCAAATTATGACTGCATTTATATCATCCCGAACGAAGTCGGGGTGATATATTGTTGCAGATATAGGTGCTCGGGGAATCTCACTGAAACTTCACAAAAATGATAACAACCAAGTCTAGCTGCATTCAACATTTAAAAAAATTATAACGATAATCATTGTCATGGAAAAAAATGCAATATGAAAAGTTTCAATATCATTTTTCAGTTAACTGCCCAGCCAATTTTATTTTTTGCATCAAATGGTAGCTGTTTGTCAAAGTTTGTCATTGTTGCCATGGAAATAAAAAAGTTTTTGGTTTTTGATTTCTTTCTCTAGATGATTCCAACCTATATGATATTGATTCTCCGCAATTTATAGAGTTAAAATATCCAAAATCATAGATGGCTGCTATTGCCATGGAAACAAAAAGCTTAATTGAGCTTAATTTCTTAAAGCTTAATTTTCACCAGAATTTAAATATTCGTTGCATCTCAAATATAGCACCCTTTGATTCATTTCGGAATATAGAGTGAAAGCTCAGTTCAGGGTGACATATGCTTTTGCTCCATATTATGGAACGCCAAATTAACATATATTCAAATATTTGAACCTATCTTCAAATAATTGTACCCGGTAGAGCGCTCGCTCCGTGATCGGGAGGTCGTGAGTTCGAATCTCGGCCGCGACTGACCTAAGTCGATAAAAAATGGATAGCAACTGTTCCTTCGTCATGCGCTTGGCACTTTGAAGTGAAAGTTGCTGGTCCTTCGGATGAGACCTTAAAAACCGAGGCCCCGTGTCACGGCAGGCGTTGGCACGATAAAGATCCCTCACTGCTCAATGGCCGTAAGTGCCGAGTAAAGGTCAAAATTTGAAGCCCTTCACCGGTATATGGTGACGTCTCTATATGAGTGAAAAATTCTCGAATGGGACGTAAAACAGCATACAATCAATCAATCAATCAAATAATTGTACCTATCTTCAAATAATTGAACCTACCTTTAAATGAATTGAAGATAGGTACAATTGAATTAAAGATAGGCGTAAATAATTATGCCTATCTCTAAATAATTAAACCTAGGTTCAAATAACCTATCTTTAATTAAACCTATCTTTAATTCAATTAAAGGTAGGTTCAATTGAATTATACCTATCCTTAATTCATTTAAAGATAGGTACAATTGATTAAAGATAAGTAGAATTGATTTGAAGATAGGTACAATTGAAACATATCCACAAAGGATTTGAAGAAAGGTACAATTCAATTATACCTAGGTTCAATTCATTTTGTGTCGTAGAAAATAATGAAAGCTCCCTCTAACATCGACTTGAACATGGATGGAACCAAACAAAGCATTTTTTATGGGGAGTAGTTGTTATTGTAGTGTCTTTGTAATTAAAGATAGGTTAATTCATTGCACCTATCTTAAAATCAATTATACCTATCTTTAATTCATGGTATTTGTACCTATCTTCAAATCAGTTGTACCTATCTTCAGATCGTTTGTACCTATCTTCAAATGAATTAGAGATAGGTATAATCGAATTAAAACTATCTTTAATTCATTTACAGATAGGTACAATTGATTTGAAGATAGGTACAATTGATTTGAAGATAGGTAAATTAATTGAAGATAGGTTCAAATATTTGAATATATGTTAATTTGGCATTCCATAATTGCTTCATACAGTGTATTATAGCAAAGTTTTTTTTTGCTGTATGTTGTGCGTTTCTAAGAGGTACATTTTGGTATAATAATCCCAATTTTATGGTAATGTCCTCTCTATTTCTCGCAAAATAAATCGACCACAATATGTATAATTCCTCGGGTAGAAATTTTGTTATTTGGTTCATGTAAAAAGTCGGAAACCAAACTTTAGGGAATTCTCTATAGCAATTGTTTGTACAACTGTATATATTTTAATTTAAGAACACAGACACACAGTATGCGGGTTTGCAATCGTTTCGGTCAAAATAGGGCAAGTGCTTGAAAATCAAGTCTAGGGCCTATCATCACTTCTCGTCAAATGCAGCACGAAAAATTCAGCATATCAAGAATTTCACGAATCTGATAGAATCAGAAAGTTTCTCATCTCATAAAATGATTCACTCCCTGCATGTCTAGTGCAAAAATTATTGCATTTGGAGGGGGGATTCAAGAATAATTTTTCTAATGTTTCGACATGAACCTCAAACGAAATACTGATCGTTCTCCCTTTCTTCTTGTTGTTTGAAATAATACATTTTCCCAAATATAAAACTTATAAGATACATGTACCTAAAATGATTATAAATAATAACATTAACAACAATTAAGATTAAAAAGAGGAGTTTCATTTTTCAACAAATAAGTTATTAATCATATCGTTTTAAGCGTCTGATATTAACGACATACAATTCAAAACAAAACCAGTCATACTTATTGTTGTTTACTTCTTCATTTTTGACAGTGCAGGTGTAGCTGAATCCAATCCAAACAATGTCCCATTACAGGGTAAACAGCGTTAGTGGGTCGGCAGCCTCAGTCTCTTTTATTGGCATTCCGTACAGTGATATCGACAGAACAGGTTCTTTTAAGCAATTTTGGTATTGAAATCATGCAAAATGAGTAAGAAATTTATTTTAAGTTATTTTGTCAAAATTATAAAGTCAGAGCATGAGGATGTACTACATTTGTTAAAAACGAAAAGTTACAGATTAGATATATATCACTTGTCAATCAATTTATTCTCTCAAAATCATGTAAATGATACATGAGGTATAGAAACATATAAAAGCATCTAGACACATAATACAGTGGGTCAAGCAAAAGGTGCGATTAATTAATCCCAACTGATGGGGAGGACTGACTATACTTTTAATTTTAGAAGTAAATGTATATAATTTTTTCAAAGACTCAACATCTTTTAGACACATGACTTCACAGAACTTCACAGTTATTTGGTTAGAAGAAAATTGTCGGTTAAAAAAATCTTTTCTCAATTGCTTGTATGTAATATAGTGATATTCATCTCATATCTGATTACTATTGTATAAGCTACATTTAAAAATGCTATAATTTTAACTTTTTGAAGATTCATAACCTTTACTATTTCACTTTTGAACGTATTGATGTTTTAAACTTTGTATATTTTTAATCAAACTGCATCTGTCAAAAATATTATCTATATATTATATAAAAAATATTATATATTATATTTTTTTTAAAAATCCTGAAGTTTGTCATTTCTCCTTTATCATATTGTTTAGTAAATACATATATATAATGCTACATAATTTCTTTTCTTTTCCAAACACAAGTTTTGCCCAATGTATTATAATCTAGTAAATATTTATGTATAATGGTAACCGCCCAGTTTCTCCTGAATCATATAAATGTAAAAAATATTTTAAGGCTGCCTACCCTTTGAAAAAAAAAATAAGTATCCTTTTTTTCAAATTCAGACATAATTTCCAAAAAAAAAGTCGGAAAAAGTCGACTAGAACTATTGGACGTTGGATAGTGACATATTCGAAAGTTATTCTGATGTCACAGTTTTCGAAAAGTAAAAGTTAAAAACAAGATAAATCAGGAACGGCCAAAACATTTTCTGAAATGTAGCATTATCATTGCACTAAATTTTTAACTATAGCAATTTACCATTTACCATATAAAAATATCGATTTATATATTTAATGAATTATTGACATTTTGCGAGATGTATTCTTGTAATTAAATCCATTAATTTATGTCTGTATACTAAAAAAATTCATCTCTACTATAGTTATGTAAATCGTTCTCCATTTTAATAGGACACTGGGCAGTCTGGTGTATTTCTAAAATGTTTGAAGCTGCACGCTTAGCGGCTCTCCTTGATGGGTTTCTGGACTACAGACGAATCATTGACGAGGAAAATGCCTTAGCCATTATCAAGCAACAGTTGAATTTAGATCCTAAAGTACATAGTGTGAGTTTAACATCACCGATGAAATTAAAGTTTGATCATGAATTTAAACAATTAAAGAAAACTTCCATCATGTTTGCTGTTAAGTTAAAAAACGAGGCCACAGAGGAAATTCTTGGAGAAAATTTCATAAAAGTGGTGAGAATAAATAGGAAAACACGGCGCTCTTCTTCATTTCCTGAATATTTCTACGAAAAATATGCAGCTTTCATGAATACCCCCGGTCATTCTGGCACTGAAAAAGAAGACTTACCGGAAATTCCCAGGCATGCTTATAAATATGTCGTTATTCCAGGACACAGCGACGAGGATTTCAATGGCCACCTGAATCAATCCTCCTTTATTCGATTTTGCATGGATGCAGCAACGAATGCGTCTTTGAAAGGGTATTATGAACATTACACAAGTGATATGTGTTTGTACCCCTCATTACAGTGGACTATAAGCTATGTTGGTGAGAGTCTTGCTGGTGATCAGCTAACTATATATACATGGCAAAAAGAAGATACTGCCGACAATATAAGATTTGCTATCGTACGAAATGGCAATCGAATTTTCTATGCGTCAACAGTATTTGGAAAAAACGCAAATGAAATAAGATTTTGGCATAAATTGTAAACAGATAATTGAATACTGATTTGTTATTGCATAACTCATTAACTGAAATTTTAAATTTATTTGTATTCAGAATTGTACCATTCAAGTCATTCTGTATACTTTGGTCGAAAGGCTTCTGCTGAAAATAGCGATCAAATGGCAGAAGACAATACCTTTCACTGTTGAATGCATAAAAGAATAGAACATTTTCTTTAAATCAGCAAAATCAAAACATATTTACACTTTATTCAACCATTCTGTGTGATGAATTAAAAAAAGAAACTGATATGATAAATACCTGTTTCTTCAATAAAAATGGCACTTAGAAATACACATATCTTGTGATTAGTTATCGTGAAGATTAATCCGTTAAAAATAGTCTAATTCTGTTTAGTAAATTTTAAAATGATGCCGGAGTTCCTCATTGAGAATATATACATGTGTATGTTGTCTTTGAAGACCAGGTCTTCCAACAGTCTGGAATTTTTATAGATACCAATTGTGCCCTTTTAAAAGCCGGCCAGTTTTAAGGTCTTAATTAAAAGCGTCTACATGAGAAGAAAAACCTTGCTTTGGCCTTCAATTCGACATAAACATATTTCGACCATGTTTTATCAATTAGCAATATTAAATTTCATTCAATTATATTGTAACCGGTTCTTGTAGAAATTAAAAATAACTGCAAGATGGTATATAAGGTTGGATTCTTAGTATTTATTCCGTGGAGATATATAGTTGATTTCAAGATGAAATAAATGTTTTAAATCAACCCTAAAATAACAATAACAACATATAAATACATAGACAACATATAAACAAGCACATTCACTTTACAACACAAAACGATCACAATTTAAACACATAGAACATTCATTTAGGCCATTACTTTACACTTCATATAAACGCATTCAAAGGGCAATAACTCTTTGAAACTCTTACTGAATTAATGATGTAAATTATATTTCTCTATACTGAAATATTTACAATACTTTAAAAATATGAGTTTAACATACCAGTGTATGGAACAAAGTGATTTATCTCTTGATCAGGATGACTTTAAGAGTTATTACATGATGACCTAATGGATTAATAAATTATAAAATCATAATAATTCAAACCCAGATCTTAATAACAAAGATCTACATGAATTAGATTAAAACATAACTTGCTCTTACTTTACAATATCAATCTTAACTTTAATAACTTTAGAACTTTCACTCTAGCACATTCATACTCATTTAGCAAGTTTATATTAAAATACTTTATTGTTTCATTCATTACCTTTAATTTTAATTTATAATCATTTAATTAGTTGAAGAAAAGGATTTACTTACTATTTATGGATGTTTAATATACTCCAATATATATATAAATCAAATTATAACAGACAACCAGATCTCTACATCCTTCTCAGACAAAAATCTCTGAATAGAATCATAAAACAAAGGTTTCCCGCCTGAATGGACAACTTTGACCAAACAATACCAACTGACCAATAGAATGTATGAAAACAGACAATACCCTTATTTATAAATGGACTAATCCATATATCTACCTTAACCCATAGTCTTTGGGTTAAACCATTATTTAAATAGGGATGTTTATGATATTAGTAATGCAGGCGCAGCGCTTGTATAGATGTATGGATTAATGAATAAATGAAATTCCTGAAATAAATTAAAATAAAATAAAACTAAGTACAACTACCACAATATGATAAACTGGATGGCTAAAACTTTTCGATCGACAATTTTCCTTATTTGTATAACAACATAATACTATCATCTGTGGTTATGTCTTTCAATTTATCTTATGGTGACAAAGGATATATTTTGAGATTAAGTAACCGTCAAAATTTGAGGGAAAATACGGAACCTTAAGGTTTTAATGCATATTTTATTTATTGTTTGAAAACACAGACTGAGATCAAAAGTGAGCTCGTCTAAGTTCTGTGGCCCCGGAGCCTGATCTTACCTCTGGTGTTTTCAGGGTTCCATATTTGTCTTGCTGTAATTTATAATTTTTATCGTTGAATTGGATTTTTTAACTCGATCATTATTCATTATCTTAATATTACATAGATCTTAAACTACTATTCATATTTCAGAGTCGGTGCTGTTAGATGATTGGTTTGAAATTTTTTCCAGAAAGATTAGAAATATGCGTCAATTTTAGTATTTATATGCTTTAACAAACACTATTTTTTTAATCTGCTTGTGTACGTGAAATGGACATTTTAAAAATGACAGCCTCTCAATCACTGAGTTGATCATTCCTTCATTATACTGTGTAACATGCTTCATATTAAACCTTTGTTTTTCCGGCACTTATATTTTGCACTCCTTGCTTACTTTGCACTCAAATTTGTCAAAACTTCGCTTCACTAATATTTTTGATAATTCTTTCGAATTATGATATATACATGTATATCATAAACGAAATATATGGTTTTTAACTATAAAGTCTCCTTGAGTTATTGTTTTATATAGATCTCTATCAAAATTTAACATAACTAGCTTTCCATAATAAATTGTAAACAAAGGGAAGATAACTCACATCTAAGAACTTTAAACTCGTGCAGTTCTACATTATCACCTTTTTAAAACCAAACAGTCGATATACAGTATTTCTTTGTAGTTTATATTTTACACACAACTAAACCGGATAGTTTTTGGATACTTATAACAGTTCATGGTGAGTGTACACTTTCCCGCATCATTAAATTAAGGTCATATCATAAATTCATTATTTACGTGATATTAAAAGAGTCAGTTCCGTTTAATAAGTAATTCCAGACATATTAACAAAGTGAAGCAAGTCTCAATAAATAAAATATAATACCTGGGATAAGAAATTTATTAGGTCCATGTAAACATCAATGGCTTGCATCGAAAAAGTCTTTTGGAAGGATACCGTTTTGGAGTAAGATCACATTACCTAACTGTATATTATTCGATGAAATATGAAGATAACAAACAGTATTCAAGCTCAAAGGTCCATTGAAAACAGTTCAAATTCAGAGCAGAGCAAACACGGACCTCTAAAAACATCAGATGTGGGATCAGGTGCCATGGAGGAGTATGCATCCCCTGCCGACAGGACATACCCGCCTGCTTCTTGACATGCCATAATAGTGCTAAACGAAAATCATTACGTATTATAGAGAATCCGAAACATTAGAAACATTTGAGCATCGAATTGTAAATTTTGGAGTTCATGGTGTCATAACATGGATTGCTGTGCTAGCTACAAAATATACAATTAAATACTAATATTCACTTTTATCGATTTCATGGAAGTTTGATGATATATCACTTCTTTGAATATATTATGCCTATTTAAATGACATACACCACATTTGTATAGCTAAAATGAGAGAGCAGCCGTTACTGTTCAACGTGAGCTTGAATTTTGATTTTTCCGTTTATTACTATGTTCAAAGTTTGTAACGTCAAAATAAAAATCCTCTTAATGTTCGTGTTACGATGTTTTGAATGCCGAAGCTTTAAACGCATTCAATAGGAACAATGCTTATGGGTATGTAACTAATATTGATATGCAAAATTAAAAGGAAAAAAGAGAAAATTTCAAAATTAATAATATGCGGGAAATTTTGTTTCACCATGGTGGACCATTGTTTCATTTTTGTAGAGTTTTTAAAAGAAAGGATACCCAAGTGTTAAGTGCTATGCTAAAATTTTCATGTAGTGTAAATTCGATTTTTTTTTTCAAACATACCCCTGAGCTCTTGACTTGCTTATATACATAGCTATATTTTCAGTAAAAAAAAAATACGCAATACTTATGAGAAAAAAAATTAGCTTTTACTGTAGGTTACATTATAACTGTAAATATTGTAACTCTTATAGAACATTTTGTCAATATATATATATATATATATATATATATATATATATATATATATATATATATATATATATATATATATATATATATATATATATATATATATATATATATATATATATATCAAAGCATTTACGTATGTCACATGCTTACGCTGTTCAATCAGATGTGCATTTATTTGCACTTTCAGGTAAAATGTCGCATTACAAAATATTTTCGACAAGTGGAACATCAGCATCTGTTTCATTTTTTGGGATCCCTTATGCAGACTTTGACAGAACAGGTATTATTCCCTATCTTTAAAAAGGTATAAATGAAATATACGTTTAAAATTTTATCTGAGTAAAAAAAAACAAACCATACTGATTATAAGACAAATACCACAAATGAAACTGTCACTTAGCGTATGATGTTGCCACTTTGCTATTCTTTATGATTTTCTATTTGAATCAAATTTTTCTAAAGGGCATTGGGCAGTATGGTGTATTTCGAAGATGTTTGAAGCCGCCCGAATAATTGCATTGTATAATGGATTTCTAAATTTTACTAAAATTGATGGACGAGAGGCAGGTATGGTGATTGTGAAACAGCAGTTAAAACTCAGTCCCAAGTTACACGAAATGACCTTAAAATCGAAAACTCAGTTGTTATTTGACATGGTGCTGCTAGAAGTCGGAAAAACGTCTATTTTATATCGGATACAATTCAAAGATGGGTCCACTAATGAAATTCTTGGTGAGAATTTTCTCAAATTTGTCAGAATGAGCAGAAAAACAAGACGACCTATGGTATTTCCAGACTGGTTCTACGAATTGTACGCATCGTATATGAATTCTTCCGGTCATCCAGTTTTGTCGAAAGAACCTTTGCCTGAAATTCCAGACAATGCATATAAATTCGTTGTTGTTCCAAATCATAGTGACACGGACAGGAACAATCACGTGAACCAATCATCATACATCAAATTTTGTATGGATGTTGCCACAAAAGCAGCCTTAAGTGGACATTATGTTCACTTTTCTGAAGACATGTGTCTCTACGCCTCCCTTCAATGGACAATAAGTTACGTTGGTGAAAGCATGGCAAATGACGAACTTAATATATTTACTTGGCAAAGGGAGTATAAACCAGAACACATATATTTTTCAATTTTGTTAAAAGGTAGACCAATTTTTCATGCTTCAACAATTTTCGATGAGGAGGCAAAAGGAATCAGAATAGCTTCTAGAATATAAAAAAAAAAGTATATTGAAAATTAAAAAGAATAAAACAAAATCGTCATATACTAGTACTGCATCAATCATGTAAATGATCATTGATGTTTCGAAAACCCTTCTACATGAATATGGATCACTGATTAAGTAATTCTAACTACATCTATGAAAATACTGTTTATGAATTGATATGTACGTAATAAAAATATACCTCTATATCGCCCTTAGTTAATGTTTTAATTAATGAATACTTATATTATGATTGTATGGTACCTGTAAGTCTCAAATGTAAGGAATTCAACGTCTTATTTAATAAAACATGTTCGTTATCGATGATTTCTTTCGTAGTTTTGCATTTGGTGACAGACAAGAGAAAGATTAATTTTTATACCAATATTTTGCCTATTCAAACTTTACCTGTTATGCCTGCATTTAAGAAGTGTCGACACATAAAACAACCCTTGATTAAGCATTGTTGCAGCCAAATTTGCAATTGTCATTTTTCACTATTAAAACTTTATTTTTTCTAAAAAATAATGTTTAAAATAAGGATGTCAATTTCATTTGGATAACCTAGTCGAATTATCAGGAGGCTTTAGTCGAGCGATGGTCGAATACTCATTTTAATAATATATTTTCAAGTCAGTTTAGCTTTTTGTCATTTTTCAGACTGCTTATTTTCAATGTTTAAATCAAGCTACCATCACACATAACGTATTTCTCAATATACATGTGTAAGTACATAGTAGAAATACCTTAATTATCTTTATCTGATTTAAAAGTATTTTTTACCACATATTTTATCCAAACACACTTTATCAAATACTATGACTTGTCATAAAAATATCATTTGACACCATTTGATTGGACCCGTGACTGGTACTAATTATCAAAACATTAAGAAACAAGATGTGTTTGTGAAACACTGATTCCCCAGTAAGACAGCTTACTTCCAAGGTGAAAGTTTTTCAAATTTTGGTCAAACTCCAAGGTCAAGGTAAAGAAGTCAAAAATGTCGGTGCCCAAAGAACTTGTCACAAAGAATACACGTGAAATATGAAAGCCGTATCTCTAATCATAAGTTATGGCCAATGTTAAAGTCTTTAAAAGTAGGTCAAACTCCATGGTCAAGAGTTAAAAAGTTTTGGTACTCAAAAGAAAGGTCTCGTCACAAGGAATACACCCAAGAAACATGAAAGCCATAACACTAACCGATCAAATATTATGGGCAAGGTTAATGTTTTCCAAAAGTAAGTCAAACTTCAAGGTCAAGAATTCAAAAGTATCGGTATTCTAAGAAATGTCTTGTCACAAGAAATTTTAACGAGAAATACGAAAGCCCTAGCACTAAGCGTTCAGAAGTTATGGACAAAGTTAAAGTTTTCCAAAAATAGGTGAAACTTCAAGGTATGAAATATGAAAAAAAAAAATAGTGTCAACTATCTAAAAATTATGCAATTAAGGTAAAAATTTGGTAAAAGTTTATAAAAATATAGGTCAAACTCCAAGGTCAAGAGTTCAAAAATGTTGGTGTTCAAACTGCGAGGTCAAGAGGTCAAATATGTTGGTACTCAAAGAAAGGTCTTGTCACAAGAAATACAAATGAAATATCAAATATGAAAGTCATAGCACTAACCATTCAAATGTTACGGGCAAGGTTAACGTTTTTGTGGACAAACAGAGAAACAGACAGACGGACAGACCAAAACTATATGCCCCGAATCTTTTATCACCCGGGGGGGGGGGGGGGGGTTGAGACGATTTTTTTTATTGTATTGTTTAAATAAAAACATAAGAAGAGGGTAAATACATGTAACTCGTTAGAAATGTGCTAATCAGTAACCGAATAAAAAATGTACAGTCGATAGTCAGTATGACCGAGTGATAATCGAGTACCCGAATACTCGTTGATATCCCTAATTTAAAACAATAAACGTTTCTACCAGATAAGTTTGGCATCTTTTTTGCTTTGAGAGTTTATGCTGTTAATAACATGATTAATTCATACATGGACAGAAAACGTTTTACTTGGATAAAAATAATAAACACATAGAGCGTATGAAATCGAAAAAAATACGACTAATTTTTGCAGTCAGCGTAGACGTCAAAGGACAGCATATAATTGTAATCCGCCCTTAAAGTCAATGATTTATTCTCAAAGGCGAAACCAGGACTTAACCATTGATGAACATCATCCATCAGTTCAGATTGTAAGGTATGGTATAAATCGGGCGTTAACCAGTTCCTATCATGTTAATGCATGATATGAACAGAAATATACATTATTAAATTTAATAGTTTTTAATACATGATGTAAACAGAAATATAAATTATTTAATTATTTTTTTTTCAAAGATTCTTGGATATTCGAAAGCATTTTAAATATTCATCTTTCGAGTCTTTTTTCCCAAGATTTTAGGTTGATACATCTTTTTTGTGCTTAAGGACAGTCTTAAATCTTAATTTGACAATCTAATTATGCTTGTCCAAGAAATCTTTAAATCTGTAATGACGTGAAGAGATATGTTTATAAATGATTGTTTAACTTGATTTTAAAAGTGGCTTTAATTCAAGATACTGAAACAATTATATATAATGAACACTAATTTATACATGCACTATTTTGCCATATTACATATGTTATGGTTTAAACATTATTTTACTCAACAAAAGATCAGAAACAAATTATTACAACTTAGAAGTTCTCCTTACATGTAATTACTAAATGTAATTATCACGAATAATTGAATGAAGATACTTTGATGGATTAGTACGTGTAAGATGTATACACATATCTATAATATACACTGCATAAAATACGTACAGACGAAAGTGAAGCAGAATTTTTAAAATCATTTGAATCTGTTGGAATAAGATAAACGTTTGAGAACTGCAGAAATTATAAAGTATAAGATGTGTATCAATGATGTTCAGATCAAATCTTTGTTCATAAAAAAGTTCTCACATGCTGGAAATAATTTGTTTGATAAATTACTTAATTTAAAAAAAGGATTTTGTGCATTTAGTTGAACTTAGGTGAGCTGATAACAGTACGCCTGTGTCATACTCTAACGAACACACTGAAAAAAGTATTTGGGAAGGTAAATGCAGATTCCGTGATCCTTTGTGGTAATTGTAGTGAAAATGAAACGCACAGTGTTGGTACAATGACAAGTGACACAACAGAAATTTAATAACATTTCATTCAAAATTCATTAGCAGTGGTTTAGAACAACGACTTCTGCACATTAACAAATCTTAGGAAAAAAAATTTTCAAACCACTAATGTACAAATAATACCTTCTTAATTGACGATTGATCTTAACTATAAACATTACAAAATAACTTTTTTCTGCCCCCGTATCGAAGATTCGGGGGCATATAGTTTTTGCCCTGTCCGTCTGTCTGTCTGTCTGTTTGTCCGCAAAAACTTTAACTTTGTCCATAACTTTTGACTGGTTGGAGCTATGGCTTTAATATTTCACATGTGTATTTCTTGTGGCAAGATCTTTCTCTGGATACCATCATATGTGACCTTCTGACCTTGACCTTGGAGTTTGACCCAGTTTTGCAAAATTTTACCCAACTTTAACATTGGCCATAACTTTTGAATAGTTGGTGCTAGGGCTTTCATACTTCACACGTGTAATCCTTGTGACAAGACCTTTCTTCGAAAACCAACAACTTTGACCTTTTAACCTTGACCTAGGAGTTTGACCTACTTTTGAAAAACTTTAACCTTGGTCATACCTTTTGAACAACTAGAGCTAGGACTTTCATACTTCATATATGTAATTCTTGTGACAAGACCTTTCTTTGGATACATGTACCAACAACTTTGACCTTAACCTTGAAGTTTGAACTACTTTTGGAAAATTTTAACCTTGGCCATAACTTTTGAACAGTTGGGCTAGGGCTTTCATTCTTCACATATGTAATCCTTGTGACAAGTCCCTTCCTTGGATACCAACAACTTTGACCTTGACCTTTGAGTTTGACCTACTTTTGGAAAACTTTGACCTTGGACAGAACTTTTGAGCAGTTGGTGCTAGGGCTTTCATATTTAATATGTCTATTCCTTGTGACAAGACCTTTCTTTGGATACCAACAATTGTAATCCATTGACCTTGACCTTGGAGTTTGACCTACTTTTAAAAACCTTTAACCTTGGACATAACTTTTGAATGATTGGTGCTTTGGCTTTCATATTTCACCTGTGTATTTCTTGAAAGGACTTTCCTTGGGCAACATTAATTTTGACCATTTGTGCTTGACCTTGATGTTTGACATACTTTTGAAAATTTTTTTAACCTTTTCCATATCTATTCAATGGTTGCTCCTAGGGCTTTCCTATTTCACAGGTATATTCCTCGAGACAAGACCTTACTTTGGGTACCAACATATTTGATTTGCATTTGAGAAAGTTTAAACTTTGCTATAAGTTACCAAACAGGGGCATCAGTGTTTCACAAACACATCCTGTTGTTTGTTTGTTTTTTGTTTTTGTTTGATTGGTTTTTTTTTTATTTCCAAGCACAACTACGATGGTTAATGTTGCACGAATGCAAAGAGCAAGCCAAATGCTAAAACTTATGGGACACCCATAGTAAATAAATACTATAGCAATTCCAACACATACATTTCTATCATTGTCAACCTTATGTCTGCAAATTGTTAGTCTACCTACTGACCTTTACCTTTCTTGAATTCATGTTCCTGTTGTCTAAACACGACCACCTTCTCACTTATTTTTTGGCTTTTGCTATTTTGTATTTCACATTTTTTTTGGTATCCCCTATTTTTATTTATCTATTTTATTATTTTTTTTTTTTAAAAAACAAGAATGAAGAAAATTGTAAAGCTTGTTTCGAAAACGAACAAATGCTTTTTTTTTTTTTTAATTTACCAATACAAGGGCGTTAGTAAGATGTCAAAATAAGCACTGCAGAAAATGAATGTGCAATTCAACCACAAAGGCTTTGTAGAAACGAGAGCTCTTTTTAAAAAATCTGTATAAAATAAAACGAAAAAAGACTTTATAACAGTATCGTTAATTCTCGTTTTAAAGCGACGTAAAATAGTTCATTCGTATTAAAGCTCTCCGGATTTCTGTTCTTTGTGAAATATCTATATTGTTATTTGATACTTGGCTTTTTGCAAACAATTATAGACTACAATTGCTTAGAGCTTATTCAATATAGACCTTTTCTGTTTATTGGTTCATCTGACATATTGTTGATAATTTGAGTCGACTATCAAAATGATATATAAATTTCCTGTTAGAATCTACGTAAATTGTTTGCCATGATGCGATTTTTAATTTTAAAATTATTAACGTTGTATCTCTCTCTTTTCACATCTCTTGGCCCACGATCCGAGAAAGAGAGAAAGAGTATGAATTATTGTGAACTTCAAATCTCTCTTAATTGCTCTTTAAAGACAGTAACAGAAAATAAACGATAAAAATACTGATCACCGTTGCATGTAATTTTGTCAAGTGAAATGTAAAAAAACTTAATTTCTTGTTTTGACATTTTTAAATGCTAGAATATGGTTTGTTCGACAGCGTTGTGCATGTTCTATTGAATGTATTATGAAAAAATATGTATATTCAATTTTTGATTACCGAAAAAAAGGAAAAATAATAATAACAAATTGTGAAACGCATAAAACCTACAAATTTCTTTGCCACTGAAGATAAGTTTGCATAATAAAGACATTTACTACATCACAACTGGTCTGTGTCTTCGCTCTTAATTAGGGTCAAAGCCCTTGCCGTTTGGAATGCAAGGAAAGAAAGAAATGCCAAAAAAAAAGTTTTATGCCTAAATTTCGAAAGTAATACTGGTAAAGAAATTCTGAATAATAATTATTATTATATGGAATGAAATAGCATATACATGTAGTTGCTTAAACCTATTTTTTTAATATGATAAAAGATGTACATGTTAATTACAAGTAAAAATCAATATTTACACTAAGAAGTTGACTATATTCTCCAAACATTTTCTTGGAAACTGGGCATAGTACAAAAACAAACCAAAGTATAAATAATTGAAGAGTGAGTGTTACGTTGAAGTTTTCCTTCTAATGAAAAAGGTGAAGATAACGAACAGTGAGTGATCGATCCCGGGGGTTATGATTTGAACAAACTTGAATCTATACTACCTGAGAATGCTTTTATAAAATGACTTATTATGACTTTGCTGTTCCTGGGAAAAAGATTTTTAAAGATTTTTTTTTTCTATGTATTCCTATGTAAAACTTTGATCGCCCCTTGTGGTCACACCCTACCCACGGGGATCATGATATGAACAAACTTGAATACACGCTACCTGGGAATGCTTCCGTATAAATATAGCTGATTTTTGCTTTGCTGTTCTTGAGAAGTAGATATTTACAGATTTTTTCTATGTATTTCCATGTAAAACTTCGATTGCCCATTGTGGCTCCACCCTACCCCCGAGGGTCATAATTTGAACAAACCTGAACATACAGTACCTGTGGATGCTTTCATATAAATATGAATGATCATGGCTTTGCTGTTCTTCATCAGAAGATTTTAAAAAAGATTTCTCATATGCATTTGTATAGAGAACTTTGATCCCCGTTGTAGCCATACCCTACCTCCAAGGAGTCGTGATTTGAACAAACTTGAAGCTACACTACCTTAGAATGCTTCCTTATAAATATGATTAGTCACGACGCCTTTTTTATTCTAGAGAAGATTTTACCTATATGTTATATTTGTTGGACCAATAGTCATACAATAATTGCTGTATCTGGAAATGAAGCGGGGGCGTGACGAGTGCCCGCAGGGCACGAGGTCACGACCCCGTTTCAATTCCAGATACAGCAATTATTGTATGACTATTGGTCCAGCAAATGTTTTGTGGCACGCCTACTTTCACGAGCTGCAGTGGCATTTTTCGCGCTTCAATTTAGTTGGGATTGTTTTAAGCTAAAAGATGGACGTAGATTTTTTGGATAATGACTTCAAAGTTGAAGAAATAGACGACATGACATTGTCTCAAGTGTGCGACGAAATGGAAGCTTTCGACGGATTACTGAACATGAGCCTTACACAGACGCTAGCAGAGTACGACACAGGATCGGAGCATGGTGAATTTAAGCTTGAATGGGACTTTTTGAGTGAAAATGAAAACAGTTCGAATTTGCCGACCACATCGGGTGATCGTTTTGCGCCCCCAGTGACCGAGAGTGAACTGAAATCTCTAATTGAAAGCCAGGAAAACATATTAAACACTAAACAAAACACTAGATGGGCGGTCAACGTGTTTGAGAAATGGAGAACAGGCAGATCCGAAACTATTCCAGAACTTCAATTCCAGGGCAGCGAGGAAATGAATTACTGGTTACAACGCTTTATAGTGAAAGCTAGACGGCAGGATGGTAAGGACTACCCCCCTAAGAGCCTGTACTTGATTTCATGTGGACTACTTCGTTTTTTGCGGGACAAAGGTGTGTACGACAAAAACTTTTTAGACGAAAAAAACACAACTTTTATTGAATTTCGGAAAGTTCTAGATGCAAAAATGAAGTCGCTGATTGAAAAAGGCATAGGGTGTACTACGAAGCAGGCTGATCCTATTTTACTAGAAGACGAGGCCAAGTTGTGGGATGTTGGAGTGTTTGGAAAGAAAAATGCAGAACAACTTCAGAAAACGATTTTCTTTTACGCCTGTAAAATCTTTGGTTTGCGTGGGTGCGACGAACATCATAACCTGGAATGTGAACAGTTTACTATTGGATCAGATCAGCTAGGAAAATTTATTGAGTTTACGGGTCGAAAAACCAAAACGTACAAAGGAGGGCTCGGACAGCTAAATGTGTGCAACAAGACCATTAAACATCACTGCCAGTCCGGTAAGAGAATCTCTCTCTCTCTCTCTCTCTCTCTCTCTGTGTGAGGATGTACGCTTGCTCGCTCGCTCAGCTTACAAATTCAAAATTTTCTTGTAGGTGAGAGATGCATTGCTGACTATTTCGATCTATATCTGGATTCTCTTGGACGCCAAGGAACATTCTATCGAAGACCTCTTCCCGCAACATCTGAGGTGCCAATCCGATACGGAAATCAAGTTGTGGGAATTAACAAGCTGAAAAACTTAATGCGAATCATCTGCACGGAAGGTGGTTTACAGGGTAATTATTCGAATCATAGCGGCAAACGCACTTGTGCGACCCAGCTATATATGTCTGGTGTTGAAGAGCAGCAGATAATGGATCGGACTGGTCATCGTTCTCAAGCAGGTGTCCGTAAATACAAAAGATCCAGTGCGCAAATGGAAGCTAATGTGTCAAAGATCTTGGATCCGCCCAAAGAGTGTACCGAGAATTCTACTCCGTTGAATACTCTAGATGGATGCACTCCAGGTATTTCAGATGAGTGTCCCGTTATTCCACAGACTGCAGCAAATGTCCAGGGTGAGGGGGAACCTCAGAGCAAGAGATTCAAACCGAACAGATTCCCGTTTGGAGAATTTAAAAATTGTAACATTACATTTCAGTTTTAAAGTGAAATTTTCACAAAAATCAATGACTAGCCAGATAGCTTGTTAAACTACCTAAACCTGATATTTCAGAATTGAGTCTTTTTTTTCTTTTTTTTTTCTTTTTTTTTTCTTTGTCTTGTAAAAATTGTACAAGGACATTAAATTTAATTTAAAGGTTTTGTTGAAAAATTTAACTTTACAATGGTTGATTAAATGATAAATTTTGTGAGGATTTGATTTTCTTACCTTACAATAATTATAAAATTATTGTACGGCATAATTACCACGCCTCCTTTGATACAGTGCAATAACTTGCAGTTTCTGAAGTTATTGTACGATGCTAGGCTACGCCTACCTGGGTACAGAACGAGTACAGAACAAACTGTATTATATAAGGAGAGGAACTAGTAAGTTATTTTAGAACTTGTTTCCAATCCTTTTGATTTAATCAATAAAATATGTTCAAAACAATACAGAACGAGTATTGGAAATCACAGTACACTAGTCATCAAAGAAAATACGCCGCATAAGTGCCACAAGTACCCATGTAAAACTTTGATCGCCAAAAGAGGCCACACCCTATCCCCGGGGTCATTTATACTTAAATTTACACTATGTCCGGAAGCTGTCACATAAGTTTCACCTTTTCTGGCCCAGTGGTACTTGAGAAGAAGAAAAAATTGAAAATTCCAAAAAGATCTTTAGTTTTACATAGAGAAATTAGTTTTCAGTCTTTTCAATACACTATATTAGCAAAACATGAATTAATGTACCGGTAGTTTCGTTCAACCAGACACACGGATGTCTCCGTAAACTCAGACGAGCATCTCTGTTTGTCGGAGTTTAAGAAGACAGCCGAGTGTCTGGTTGAACGAAACTACTGCATAATGTAGTCTTACCGTCTCTCTGTTCGTATGATGTTCGTATGTTTACATTTGTAAATGTGTCTCAAGTATGTATTATTTGTGACTTGTAAATTATATGCCATGAGATTTTATATCTTGAGCAATAGAGCAGAAGGATCAAATACCAGTAGTATAATCACTTTCGTCGCGGATAAGTACATAATACCACCGCAGGGTTAGTTATGAAACGTCCATACTTACATTTTAGTAGAATTTTATATTGTTCATTATTGAACCTTTGAATGGTCATGAGGGGAGCTTAAGTACCGGATCGTTCATTTCAGACAAAAAATTGACACTTGAAGGCAGAGAGGGAAATGAGGTGATGATATGATGTATAATCGCGGCGCTAAGATGTCTTCATTTGTGACCCTTCATTATTTATGGCATTCAAACTCTTCAATTTGCATAGAAATATAAATGGACTCGAATTTATTTAAGACAGCCAGCACGATAAATAAGATTTGAAAATAATATTAAGAAGAAAATTCTTCTCTGTGATCACATCTCACTGTTTAAGCATAACTTGCATATATTGTAAAACATATCCGAAGACTTTATGAATCAACTGCCGATCAACATGTCAATTAAAAATTACAATAATTAGAAAAACAATTCGTAATCAATGAGTCATGGAAGGTTAGTCAGTCATTACTGTACGTCAATTAGGGCCCGTCGATTAGTGTGTCCTGCAGAAGGAAATATTCATAAATCAAATAATTAACCAGAATATCTTAGAAATTAATGTCGAATCGTTTGTCAAGTGTATTTTCCAACTATATATTGTAAAATTCTAAATGTTATCAACATTTTTATTTTGATTCATAATAAAATGATCCTCCATCTGAAGTTGTAACAAATACTAGAAAAGAATAATATGCTTTTCAGAACCAATTAATTTCGTCAGAATTGTTTTCATAGTTATATATATTTTTTTTTTGAAAATATACAATTAGATTGTTTTCGTCTAATGATCATGTATTCAAAAAAGAAGCTGTAGTGTATTTAAAAAAAGTCTCAATTTAATAAAATGTGAAGAAAACGAATTGTAATTATGCTAAAAAGTCCAGTTAAACAAAAACTGAGAGTGCGGAAAACTCACACCCTTGAAAACATCAGAGTTGGAATCAGGTGCCATGGAGGAGTAACCAACTCGACCGTTCACACCTGCCGTGAGCCCCTTGTATTTATCGGGAACTGTAGACAATTCTAAATGAAAATAATGGCCTAAAAATTAATTTGTTTTAAAACCATCTGTCAACATTCGACCTAACGACAGGCTGTATTTCAAAAAAGGTCATTGTATTGTCCATGATATCCTTGCATCACCGACTTATTGGTCAGTATCCTGCCTCGGTTTAGAAATTGTTCGTTCTCTAAAGATGCATGCTCCTGTGTTTCAGATCAACTGGGAGTCATAAACACTCTTTGCAGGTGACAAATTGGAAATTGCTACACAAATAAAGGGAGTTGGCGATTGAAAAAATTAAAATCATCACATTTGTCAGAAAGTTTGGTTGATATTTGCCATCAGTGTCTTACTCTAGTCAGACTCTGGTGTTTTTTCGAGTTCAACAGAATAAATCAAATCAAATCAACGCACAACATAAAAATGAATGTTCTTTATTGACAAACGCCCACATATCTAAATGTCGAATTCAAGGCCACAGTAAGATACATCTTTTTCATTAGGTTTTTAGGTTCAGAGTACTTATTTATAGTGTAGAAACAAAATGATTTTAACAAATTGAATGTAAATTTGAAGATGATCCATCACAAGATATTAAGAATTTTTATTTTCATTTTTAAAGATTACCTGCAGTAGCATTTTATTTTTTGAAATGATAAAGATCACAATAAAATAATACGAAAGAAAAAAACCGCATCGAAATCTATGCACAAATAACGAAGTTATCGCGCTTTAAAGGTGCCTATTTTTACCTGTTTTGAAAATCCAATCAAGCGAAAATAGAAATGATCGATAACGAGGCTCTACTGGTGTGACGTCACAACATGTACCGCATAAGCGGGTCAGTATTAACGACAATGAGATTAACGTGGAAAACGACGACGATTTTAGCTTTGATATGAGGCATTGGTCTATAAGTTTTAAAAATCCAGACGGAATAATTATTGAGCTTTGCATCAGACCTTACTAGGCTGAGCCAGAAACCGATTCTAACGAGGAATTTATAGAGATTTCAAAACAACCTACAGCCAGGGTCGTGTATACTACAATTAAAGTTCCTGTATATATCTCCCTGTTACAGCCTACTGAATATGACTGGAAAAAAATCATCAAAACCAAAATACAGGAATTTTTAATTCTATATTTTCAATGTCCTAAAACAGTTCGTTCATCAAGCTGTTAATTATTTCAACAAGATCTTCATTACTATCGGCTAAATGATAATTGACGATTTTCTCGTTTGGATAAAAATTCTTCTATGTCTAAATTTGATAATCAGTTGTTACCATTTAGCAATCAGCAGCAGCAATATTATCAATTTAATTTTACTTCAAAGTCACGACCAAATATATTTTCAAAAATCGGGTCATTATCAATATACAAATTATTAAAACTAATTGTTAAATAATGATACCCGCGTACTCCTAATTATGGTAATGTACTTATAATTTTTTTTTGTCACCACAAAATTAAAGTTGTTACTTATTTTTGATGACTAATTCATATGAAATGAGCTGGTGAAAAGATAACATGAAATCCTTTATATTCAATAAATACATTTAATCCGAATTTCCTCGATATATTTTCAAAATTCTCAGTTTTCATGAATTCACATGAAATTTCATCTCAATTTTTACAATTGACCATATAATGTCAAATATCTAGATTTTTGTTTGATGAATATTCAAAGGTTAAAGATTAATTTACAAGTTAAAAAAGATAGAGTAATCAGGCAAATTATCGAGAAAAAAATTAGCCCGAATTTGCTCTATACTTTCTGAAATCTTCAATTTACAGAGTGTTTTTAATGTCTATAAGAAAGATTTTTAATCATCAAAAATATATCAATTTGGTGTAATTGTGACATAAATACATTAATTTCTACCAGTTATACATTCTATTTTTATGGTATTTTACACTAATGATATACAAAATATTCATTTCGAATTTTCTCCGTCATTTTATTCTTATGAATGTTATGTTTGACAACTTTATAAAATACATCAATTTTCTAGTGGCAATTACAGAAAAATTATCACATACATTTTTCACATGCACAGGACTAGTTCAAAGCAACTTAACCTTCAATATAACCAGGAATAAATAATAAACCTTCCAAAAAGTTATGAGAAAAATCACATATAAAATTTTCATAGACTAGAAGAGATTTCAATACATTATTTATGACATAAACATGAAATCAATATACATGTATAGTGAACATGCCATTCAATGCTTAATATATGAATATCAGAGGGACTAATATACATGCCTATACATGTATATGTAGTTATATACATATAGGTCCCTGGTATTATGTTATTATTGGATATTTTACATTTGTAAACTGAGTTTAGAAAACAACAAGCAAATTCAAAGAATTGTGGTCCCCCGCTTTCGATGTCCTAGTGGATGAGATGCAATTATTTATGGCATATTGTAACTGTCTTGTTTGTTTGTCCTGTCTTATCTGTGCATCATACAAAAAGACATAAATTATTGAATTAATAACAGTTATGGCAAAGACTATAGCTTCTCAAAACTACATCAAACTTCAAGATCAAGGTCATGAGGTCAAATATCATAATAAAATCCAAAAGATCTTCACACAAGCGATGCACATGTAAAAAAAATATATATCAGAAACCAGAGTATACAATCAGAAAGGTCTTGAAACAGGTAATGAACATGTCAAATGTAAATACCATATCTTCTCTCAATCAAATGTTATTAGCAATGATAAAATTTTTAAAAATTAGGTCAAATTTTAAGGTCAAGGTCATGGGATTAAAAATCATAATACATTTGGAAATGCTTGTCACAGGTAATGCACTTGTCAAATATGAATGCCCTATCTTTGCTCCTTCAAAAGTCAGCAAACCGATGAAATGTTTGAAAATTAGATCAAACTGGAAGGTCAAGGTCACGGGGTCAAATATCATAGCATATTCAGAAACATTTTGACACAGGTAATGCACTTGTCAAATATGAACACCCTATCATATGTCATTCAAAAGTAATCACCAAATATAAAATTTTTGAAATTTAGGTCAAACATGAAGGTCAAGGTAAAGGGGTCAAAAATATAGCATGCTCGTAAACACTTTGTCACTACTAATGCACATGTCAAATATGAAAGCCCTAACCATTCTAAATCAAAAGTTATAAGCAAAGATAAAAATTTTGAAAAGTAGGTCAAACTTCAAGGTAATGGTCATGGGGTCAAAAATCATAGTACATTTGGAAAGGTATTCTTACAGGTAATGTTCATATTTAATATGAAAGCCCCATCTTTTCTCATTTAAATTTAATGACCAGTTTAAAGAAATGTTAATTTTTTGAAAAGTAGGTTAAACTTCAAGGTCAAGGTCACGGGTCAAAAATCATAGTATAATTTCGAAAGGTCTTGTCACAGGTAATGAACAGGCATAATATGAAAGTCCTATCTTTTCTCATTCAAAAGTTATGACCAATTTAAGGTAATGTTAATTTTTTTGAAAAGTAGGTCAAACTTCAAGGCCAAGGCCATGGGGTCTAAATTCACAGTACATTTGGAAAGATCTTGTTACAGGTAATGTACATGTGAAATACAAAAACCCAATCTCTTCTCACTCAAAAGTTATGGCCAAGGTTAAAGTTTTTGTGACAGACAGACCGACAGACGAATGAGATTTAATGTCCCCTCCCTTTCCCTAAAGCGAGGGACAATAAATACCTACACACATTTATAAGTATATAGTTTGTTCAGCACCAATAAATATAACTCCTCAATGTGATCATATATTGCGTAAAATTTGCTGGAGTTTTAAGATAACAAAAAAGCCATCTATGACAATCATCTTTGCCTGAAAATGACATCCTTGAACTTTGTAACATTAATATGCATGCAGCTATCAAACTTAATTTCACATTTAGATGCAAAATACTTATTCAAGGATAAAATTTCTTTTTGAGCATTTGTAGCACAAACATTTAAGACCACGGAACATTAACTGGCAAAATTGGAAATATGCAGCTTACGTCATTTCTATCTGTTACAATCAAAACATTTAATGATAGACAATGGAATAGGTGGGTACAATTTGGCACGGACGTCCGAGAAAACATTGGATTGAAATTCTAGTTTGAAAATCATTTTCAATCCACCTCAGCTACGCTAGAAGGCAACGCGTTACTGATTGACCCAGAATACAAATAATTTCAATTTCGGACTATTTTGAAGCTTGAATATATAAATCAGATTTTCTGACCAGTGCTTTTAAAGAAATATAAAGGAACAAATATTTGATTTCTGTTAGGTATGTGCATACGTGTGTTGTGGGGGGGGGGGGGGTGCATGGAGGGGGCTGAACGATCTTAGAAATAAAAAAGGTTTTTTTTTCTAAGTTTGGACAACCCCTCCCAAGTTTTTGATTGTCAAACATTTTTCAGTAAAGACAAAACTAAAAAAAATACCTCTTGTCATCCTAGAGAAAATCATAATTTGTCATGTGAAGGCATGATCTGACTGGACAATTTTTTACCCCCCCCCCCTTTCTAGAATCAAATCTGAAAAAATAATCTCTGTCTTCTATGACTTACGTGTCCTTAAAATTATAGGCTAAAACTCATATAAACAATGATAAATATGAATTTCAAACAACATGTATTTGGGAATTACAATTATTTGTCTTTCGGATCATACAATCACACTCTGCGCTTGAAAACAGCTCAGGTGGATTGAAAATGAATTTCAAACTAGAATTTCAATCCAATGTTTTCTCGGACGTCCGTGCCCAATTGTACCCGCCCATTTCATTGTCTATCATTACATGTTTTGACTGTAACAGATGGAAAAGACGTAAGCTGTACATTTCCAATTTTGCCAGTTAATGTTCCGCGGTCTTATTGATCAGTGTCAATAACTTGTATTGAAATTGAATTAAAAATTACCTCTTGAGGGTTTCTACTGCAAGTACATGTATATGTAGTTCATTTGTAAAAATCTAAATTTTAATCCAGCCACTACCAGCAATTTTGTTCGGCATGCTCTTGCTTAAAATCCACATTTCTACAAAAACATTTCTTTGATCAGATAAATATGTACTTCCTGCTTCTGACATGATATATTCTGAGAAAATCTCTTTTCCACAGACAGCCATCATTCATTTGATGTGAGAATTTCTTGCTGAACATGTGTCCACCTGGTGAAAGTCCAAATTTTTTGTTGACCTATAATTTAAAGAAAAGTAATATATTTTACATAGCAGCACAGATGCTGCATTACATGATAGTTAGATAAAGTTGTGTCCATATTTCTTATACATGTACATGTACCTCAATAGTCCATCTGCCAGCACTCCTTGCTCAATCATCCTGCATTCTGACCTCCAGTCTTTTTTCTAGTCTAGGGTAAAGTAGGATTGTTTTTCTCAGTTGTCTATGATGTAAAAAAGCCAGGCCTTTAATTTATCTTGGGGAGTGGGAGAAAGTCACATGTTTTGATGCTATTGATTTTGACAAAATTTTATTATTAAAGAAATGAATCTTCTATTTTTTTCTTTGATCAAGGTATATATCAAAGAAAACTTGGTCGGAAAACTTCATCAATGTGCGTAGCGCATATACATACAAAACCATTTGTGGTCTCTTAATTTTTTTATCAGTCAAAAAAAAAAAAAAAATCAACAAATGCGTGTCGGGAAAATGTTATAAAAATGTAATTTCTGATTATCTGTTTTAAACACCTCAATGTATATTAAAAAAAACCGTTATAGTTTAATGTTGTCATTTTATTTTATTTTTTAATGTCATTGTTTAAATGCAATTCGGCATCCTCCTCCGTCCCCTTCCCGAAATTTTGAATTTAAAAGCATTAGAGCATGCAATGATCTGAAAGTATGTTACTTCATGATTGAGAATATATAGAAGCTTGATACTGGTATCAAATAAAGAAAAATACTAATTGTGATATATTGCGAGTTTTATATGAATATCTGTAGGCAAAGGAGGCGAAAAAAAGTTTGATAAATCATGATATATATTATCCAAGCTAAAAACTGACACAGAAATTGATCAAATAAAATTCAGACAGTAATGGGATAATGAAAACCTCCTACATTACTGAAGGGGTGATGGCTGACCCGTGAATCACAAAGTGGCCTGGATGATTTAAAAAAAAAAAATAAAGGTGATAGATTGTTAGCTTGCAATTTATGCAGAGTTATTGCCTCTCTACGAATTCCGTTTTGTCTATGCATGTGTATCTACTTATATATATAAAGTCATACAAATGCATACATGCCCGATTATTTTTAGTTACTGCAATTTTTTATTTAAAGAATATACATATTCATTTTTTTTTAATTTTGTGAAATTGTAATTTAACTTCATTATTTTTGAAAATTTTAAATAGGCAACATATTTTTCGTTTAAATGATTCATTCAAAAAAATGAATGCTTTGTGCAAATGAGCTATTATACCTATCAATGAAAAACCTCTATCTAATACATGTGAAAAAATAATTGCATAAAAAAACATAAGGTTAATTAAACAGCTGTTTATTCTAAAATGCTAAAGTTACATGATTGTAAAGAATTTCATTTATAATACCTAAACTAAAGTGAAATGAAATATGTCTGCGAAAGTCAAAATTCACCCAGATATGACTTACATAATCCGATTCGGATCTCTCTGTTGTGCACATCATATGTTGATATTTTAAATTAAAAGGTGGTCGGCCATCCTGGCTTATAGATTATAACTCATCGTTTAGATCTAGCGACACATAATCGATGATCTTGCTTTAAAAATAGATCCATGAGCATTTTTAATACTGGAACATCACCAAAGGTAAGACAAAGCTTTCTTCCTTAGTATTCATGATTTATCAATGATAATTTCAAATCGTCATTGATCGGCATTTTCCAGTTTTTTGTCCTATTGCTGCTGGTGTTTTCCACGTTTATACTCTCCAAGATTCTGAACATAATGATCCGACGTAAATATGAATACCAGTTTATATTTCCACTGTTTTCCTTGAGAGAACCTGCATCTGCAACATAATACGTTGGTTACAGAGAGTTAGGAAGTTCGCCAGAAATGGCATTGTTTACCATTAACTGTAGCCGCTTATCGCCAAAGCAAGCAGACAAATATCATTATTTGTCATTTCTCTGAACCAGACTCCTTTTAAGTATTCTCCTGTGTCTGTAATCAAAACCTGATTAAAATAAATTATGCCCAGCTGCACACTACACTGAATTATTATGCAGACATATGCAAACTTTAGGAAGTCCTAAACAGTTTCAAAGGTAATGCACGCCCTTCCTCCTTTATTTCTTCTATGTAAGAAACAATTGTTAAACATAATTTTGTTGATGGAAAAAATATCATTTTTCAACAAGTTAAGCATTTATATGCACTATACAACGGTACTTAAGATTTCTTCGTTTACCTGACTTTGAGTTACCGTATCTAAACTGGATTCCAAAACTTCATATATACACTGCAGGGTCAAGTAAATGCTCTACCGCCGGGTCCTTTTTTTTTTTTTATCGCAACAATTATTAACTGCTGTGAAGAGAGAAACTGTACTGTGCGACAATATATTCAAGAAGAGGTGTAAATGAAGTTTGGATTCTTTAAAACTCCAAACAACTTTTGGAAAATATGATATCATTTTTTAATCACTTACATCACGATCACGACGCATGACTTTTCAAAACTTGATACAAAATCTTCCTGATAAATTAAAGACCATACCTTGTGACATCACTGACAACAACTTCTTTATGAAAAAAAAGAACTCGGAAATTTTTTACATCTGGTGACTGGTCATCTACAAAATGACTTCGTTTGAAATCTTCCTGTTTCTACATACAAGTACCTTGAAGATGTTACTAGAAATATGCTGCAGTTCCTCATTGACAATATCTATGCAGTATATATGCAGGAATCCCTATGAGTATGAGCACTAATTGAGTTCCTTTATTAGCCAGCCTGTTTTTGTATTCTTTTGAAACAAAATCTTTTCAAAAACTTCTACACGTAAATTAGAAGCTGTCACATGACTTTTGCTGTGGCCTTCAGTTCAACATGTAGATACATGTATATCGACTACGCATTATCATTAAACATACTTTCATTTCGAGATAAAATACATCACGGAGTCTGCTACATCTGTATCATTTTTGGATGTTTTATTAAACATAGATATTAATGGCAGACTAAAAATTAAACGGTATAACAAACGTGATGATTTTATGGTATTTTCCCCTATTAATATATTCCATTATCGAATGCATATTGTGTTTATTACTCACAAGCGCAAAACTGAAAGAGATGGTTTTGAGTACGATAAATTTTTCAACAGAAGGAAGCTATTAACAGATAAGTTGATGTTACATGGCTTGCTATAATTTTGTTTAAAATCAGCATTATCGTTATAATGACCTTGTTTGCAAATGCATGTGCAACCTATTTTTGGGTCGTTTTTGACTGACATATTTCCAACCAATTGCTGGTCCAATGTATTTTTATGCCATTTTGACTTCGAATTACTAGTATTCCACTTCAGGGTTGGCCGGGAAATACTAGTGGTGCTAATTTACCTGTTGTAAATACCCATATTTCTCGTCCCAGTAAATACTACATATTTTCTCGTTTAAAGTCATCATTTCGTAAGTTCTGTGGTCGATACATTGGCCTTGTCAGCAAATACAATCTATCATTAAGTCAAATGCTGACTGACTTTTTTCATACTTTTTGTTAGGCCATTATTTACACACTGAATTGTCGACGGATTTTTCCGTTATTTCCCGATCATGACAAGGAGCAAACGGCGGGTGTGACCGGTCGGCAGGGGATGCTCACTCCTCCATGGCACCTGATCCCACCTCTGAAGTTTTAGAGGTCCGTGTTTGCTCTGCTTTTATTTTGTAATGTTTAACGGACTTTTGAGCTCGTTATCTCCACATATTTCACTCTAAACTGGGACTTCGAATTACTAGCATTGCATTCAATTTACCTGATCAATACAGAGGGCTCACGACAGGTCGACATAGGATGCTTAATCCTCCTAGGCACCTGATCCCACCTCAGACCCCAGGTTCATGAAACAGTCTTAGGTCAAGTATTGTAAATTGTCTAATTTTTTTAGTATCGAAATCACATAAAATTTTAAATGTTAAAGTTTGTTTCCCTTTCATGCTGTCAAATTTATTTTTCAAGAATCAGTTTCTAATAATTATTTCATGAATGATCTGAAATTTTGACTTAAAGTCTAAGATTCCTTCATGATCCTGGGGCCTGATGTTCCCAGGGGTCCGTGTTTTTGCCCTATTCTAGTTTGAATGATTTACAGGATTAAGGAGACTGATCACAGTTCATTAGCTTGACCTATTTTCGTTTTTGTAGGTTAAAGGGTTAAAGAAGCAGTTTATGATGCTACATGTATGACAAAACATTGTTCTTTACATGAAGTGTATGAAAGAAAAGGTATAGAAATGATCCATTCCTGTGTATAAACGAACTGAAGACGCATTAATTTTTACATAAACATTTTAATACAGCTAGAATACATCTCACAAATAGAAACATAAATCAAGCCTGCACTTGAATCTAAAAAAATATTGCATCATGTAGACAATTATGATTAAGGAAAGATAAATTATAAAAATTAAATCAAGAATTTTCAATCTATACGCATATTGGACAGAGTTCCTGGACCAAACAAATAATAACTGTACTATTTTTTCATCTTCGTAATACAGGGCGCAGTCCTGTGGCGTGGCATTTTCGGTCTTGGAAAAAGGATCTCTGATGACAACACGTTGGTCGTTACGTTTTGAATTACATTCATAATGTCAGGTAAGTGAGGCGTCTTCAAATTAACATTCAGACGGGGCACTTAAAAGGGACTAATACTAACTAAATAATTAAGAAGACAATTGATTTATATTTATTCTGTTTTAAGTTAAAAATAATATTATTTTCAATGTAAATTGATCATTTTGGAAGGCATGCCATCATGTAAAAATGTATTACATATCGGAATAGATTTGAGCTGATTTTTTTTTAATCCTTCACACAAAAATGAACCTCTGTCTTTGGTTGCATCTGAATTTTGATTGGTACGAAGTCCTAGAGAAAGTATGTATGTCATTCATAAGATCTCACAAGTACTAGAAAGGCTGTGAAACTTCTGAGTGACGCGCAATTGATCATGCGTGCGCTCATTTGAATTTCAAAAAAATTAGATTTTTTGTGGACAATTCATCACTGTGGGGCGAGTGTGTGGACAAATCTTTTATAAAGATTACGACTGAGAACATTCATTTAGAAATTAAAACAAACGTGTCATAGCAACATTTACTGAGCTTCAACTTTTAGGACTTCACATAACAGTAAGTGATAATATCATTTATAATGTTTATACATGTACAACAACTTATGAAATGTTATATGATACGATTGAAGATTTTACTACATTAATGAATGTGCCATACTCTTAAGATTATTTTTATTTATTTAATGAGTCACATCTATTTTATTTATTACAATATTTAACAATTTAAAAAAAGGTAATATCCTTGTCATTTTCAAGACAAATGAAGAAAACTATTTAATGCCATAAAGTGAACTATTGCCTTATACTTTATCTGTATTTATTCACAAATGACACTAAAACTACTCTAAGAACCAGTAAATCTATCCTTCCTTTCATTTTTATTTCGTGGATAAGTTATGTTAAATTGTTAAATTCGTGATAACTGATTAAATGAAATTTCTTCCTGCAGAAAATTTTCAATCTGAGAAAACATCTCTTAAATATTAAGTAATACATGTATAAGATGTACTTAATAAAAGATAAAATACTTCCTATATGGATTTTTGTTCATTATCTGTCAGTAATCTTTTAGTAAATTAAGTTTTTGAAGTGATCCATTTGTAAGATTGGTTTGCATCAAAAGAAGAATGAGGGGCTGAAAAAAGTTCATTTTCAAAAAGAGATTCAAACCAGACAACGTGGGATATATATACTAGGATGTAACTTCGCCTGTTCTTCTTTGCTAATTCATTTGTGCTATTATTTTCATTCCAAAACTCGTTATTTCTTTTTCTGTCATTTCAAATAGCTCTGATTTTATTTTACATTAATAACTTTTAACTCAAACAGCAGGTACATTGGAACAATTTTATTTTACAACGTCATTCATTTTAAAATTATGCATAAATGTGGGAGTGATGACACTTACAATTCTGTTACACCTAGCTATATAGTGTAACTGTTAGAAGGACAAGGGCGTGGTTTTCTTCAACTTTATTGGCCTTACCTCACCATTATTAATACTTGTGTATATCTATTGATTTCCTAGAATAATTATGTTATTATCTGTGTTTAACTTTAAGGGGTCAAAACTTATCAAGGTAAATGTACACTTTATATAGTAAATGTCTACTGGCTTACATTCATTAATGTATTTTGAACCAATTTAGAGATATGTTTGTATGGAACGAGAATTGTAATCAATTTGTTAAGTTCTTTTATTATAACTATACACAAAAAAATTAAAACATTTTCCGTAAATGATGTATCATGCACCAATTGCATCGTAAACTTTTTGATATTTACGCATGTTAATTTGATATTACCGATTTTTTTTTTTACACTATATCTACGTATATATAATAATATGTGTATGCAACTTTTTTGAGAATAAAAAGAAAGGAATAATTGAACTGCATTAAACATGATTAAATAACATATTTAGTTTTCACTAGTGATTTGTATATGAAGTGTTTAACAAAACAACAATATGTAAATTTTATGGAAGGAACCTTACACTGTGTACTTTTACTGACTGTTTTGCACAGACTAATGACAAAGATAATGAGCGAAGGAATGACATTAGGGAAGCATTCCAACACATCAGAAAATGCTGAAACTGTTAGGGAACACCTACATTAGGAATGCCAATATTAATTAATTTTAAACTCATTATTTTTTGACTTTCAAAAGTTATGTAAAGGTTACACAACTTATGAATATGAAACCACATGCGCGTTTTTTTTTTTTTTTTGCAGATATACATATAGGTTATTACATTGCAAAACAAAGGTCTGAGAAAAATTCGTAGACATTTTACTTTTTTTTTCTTTCTAGAAAAAAAAAAAACGATGAATCTTAAAGAAATTCTTTTTGTTGGATTCATCCTTTTTGTAAATATTGGTGAGTATCATTTTGATATAACTTTCTAAACAGCTTGCCTTTTTTTGATCAACAAGCCTACAACGAAATTTGGTATATCCACTAGAATCAATTTGATTGGATTACTTAATCCAAGAGAATGACCAATGACGGTTGAATGACCTCGTTGATTGTAAAAATCTTTCTCTTAATTGCGATATTGTATAGTATAAGAAATGAAGTTTGGACAGAAGAGTTTATAAGAAGGTTGAAGATTTCAGAGTTCAAAGAATCATAAAGAACCACGTGACCCTTAAAGGATTCTATGATCCGGTTGACACATGCAGAAACTCCAGATTTCAATAAGCCGGGAATCAATTCTGAAAATCATAACATTACGTTTGGAACGTGCCCAAATTTCGTTGTTCGATTGTTGACCACAAAAGTCACGCTGTTTTTGAAATGATATGTGTATTGTTAGCAATATCCTGATTTGCTGCTGTTATTCTCTGACAGGAAAAACTAAATCAATCTAATCTACAACAGAAAACAAATACAAATGTAAATATATTCCTCTTAACTGTCCTACAATTATTCTTACAATTAACATGGTAAACATACTTTTTGTGTGTTTCGTGTGTTTAGTCATCCTAAATCGAGAACAATTTTCAGAACACCCAAAAACAGTCATTTCGGGATAACTTGAATGTTTAAAGATTCTATCATGATATATATACATGTATATATAAAAGCTTTCAATATGATACTCAAAAGATATGTTATAGAAACTTGTCGAACTATTTGTGCAGGAAAAATAATCCCCCCCCCCAAAAAAAAATCCCCCAAAATCAGCCTTATTTTTTCATTCTCCCCAAATTTTTTCTTTTATATCTAAATTGAAATTCAATACAAAAACATGAAAAAAAAGTAGAAATTTACCCAAAAGAAATTCAAATATATTCTAATTCAATTTTGTAACAAATTAATTTAAACCTAAAACAAAAAAGAAAGGAGTATGATCAAATCCCCACTTTCTCCGAATTTTGGGTATCCTACGATCTTAACATATAAACGACTCTTTCGTGTTATGATGGTTATTACTAAGGGTAAAATAGGTTAGAAATATATGCATTTAAATTTAAACTATTCTAAATAATGAATTATCTTGTATCAGGTTTCAGTGTCTTGAGATAAGGTACAAATAACATATATTACTGTTCTTTTGTCAGTATTCGCAAAGTGGCATTGTCGAAATAGGCTAACTGGGGGATGCTTAAATGGGGGAACGTGTGACAGCGACTCTGGAGTTTGTACCTGTCCACCAGGATTTGAGGGGTACAATTGTGGGCTTGAGACCGGTAAGTAGGGAATAAGTAAATTTAAAAGAACCTATCTAAACAGCCACAACAAATATAAAACCAATATATGTTCTGAATGCACGAGACATTGTAAGCATCTACTATACAAAACATGCACTGATTTGTTAAGTATTTTGAGAAATGCGAATGTTATTGTAATTTGTAGCCCTTATCTGCCCCGATGACAACGCAGCTGATTGCAGGAATGGTGGTACCTGTTATAATACTGACCAGTGTTTCTGTACTGCCGACTATATTGGAGCCCAGTGTGAAACTCCTATCTGTAAGTCTTCTTAAAGACCAATAAAATATAAAAAATTGTTACAACAATTTATTCTTATGTCGGTTGATGGAATTTCTGAACATGAAATACAACAAATATTGAATTCGTTTGGGCAAATACATTTACCAATAAATAAAATTATTTATATATGAGATTACAGAAGAGAAATATGTGATCATTAATTTAGATATTCAATGTACAACTTTTCTGCAGCTTCCATGGAATGCCGTGGAGAGGGGACTGATATCACAGTGATTGTACCAAACGGTTTTAGGGGAGAGATCTACTCTCAGAGGGACGGATCCAACGATGATGTGGTACCAGAGGAGTGTAAATTCACTGCAACAGCAGCAAGACCTGACAATTATATACCATATACATTCACTATTCCGTTTGACAGAACCAGTCCATGCATAAACGCAACACTGAATGAAACCGTAAATGAGGTGGGTATGCTTTAAAAAATCTATCGAAACAAACAGTATTTACGATTTACTCTTGAAATAATGGTTTGAAAGATTAAAAAAAAACACAACCGTGTCACTTTTGACCTTGAGTATGATACTTTATATTTGTCAAGGTTAAGTTGAACATTGTCTTAGCAATATACCTATTTTTTGGTTTCAGAATGGAGACTCTGTATTTTCGTCCGTTATTGTGAAGACCTATAGTACAATGTTTATAACAGACTATGATGAACAATTAACATTTGTCTGTATCCACTCTACCAGTAATTACACACTGGGTACTCGACTTGACCAGGTCGATCTTGATAAATCGTGAGTAACAAGGCAACTTCTAATCTTCATGATAGAACTTCAATCAAAATATCAGTCACTGTATACTGAAAACTTTTAAGTACTTAAAATGGCACAGGAATACGGCTATACAGGCGTCTGTCAATTGTAAAGTTGAATCAAAGGCTTCTGCCTGTAATCCGACATAAAATAGACTTGACTGATTATATATCACTATGGAAACACCGTTTGCGAGTAATTATAATTATTATTTTGTTTACGTCACAGACAGTAATTGCTTTGCACGAATAAACATCTGAGACGGTATAGTCTTCAACCACTCTAATCGTTTTTGCGCGGGAAAAGAAATTGATTCAGAGACTTACTTCAGGTTTATTTTATTAATTTCAAAGGAGAAATCTGCAGACGGATAAGAAGGACGGTGATTATTCCCCTGTCAGAATGAATGTTCTCAATGAAGATGACACCAATCTTACCGGTCAAGTCAATGTCGGTGACGTCATCAAACTTAGGTTCTATCTGGATGACGAAACAGGTGAGACCAACATACATGAATAAAGCCAAACACAAACCCATGCCCTCTGCATGCTCTGTATTTACACGCTTAAAGGGTACCATGGGCAGAATGAAATAAACTAGCATAGAAAAAATAGTTCGAGGACTTATCATTTTCTGGCAGATCAAACTTTAAATTTTCTACCTATTATAAATGTGACTGGGGTCTTGTTGAACACAAGTGTTCACTGAATTCAAAGTTACTGGGTTCCTTTTGATTTAAGTTTTAATTTGCACTGGGTCTGGGAATGCACAATGGCAGAATTCCTTCAAAAAACGAACACCAATGTGTATGTTTTACTCAACTATAGGCAAGTACGCAGGATCTCAATATCCTTACATCCAAAGCATCAGTTTAAAGCATACCATGTATATTTCCTACGTTGGTACGTACATCTAATGTAAATACATAAAGTTGAATTAAATCACTAATGAAAATTTGTATCGATATGAAATCAAAAAGTCGCTTAAAAACGACTTTAAAAATAAAACAAACTGAATAAAATAATTTAGTTACTGGTTACGAAAGAATTAACAAAAATAGTGCAGCAGTGATGCATAAACTAAAGTAGATGTATGCTTTATGATGTGTATTTAATTTAGAGTTAAGTTGTATATTGTGTTTGATTTTTCGCCCACATGCCTCCTTTTTCAGAAACAAATCCACAACAACCACGTACAGTAGTTCACTATTGCACTATCGAGCACTGAATTTGGAATCGATGGTGATGACGATGACGCAACGGTGCAGTAGTGCCATGATGATTTTGTGATAATGCCAGAATGATGATAAAATGACGCGATGGCAGTGGTGTAATAGCATGATGGAGCAATAGCAAACATCGCTTCATCGTCATATTATCATCCTTTCTACATCATTGTGTTATCTCATTGCGTCACAGTGCTATTGCTCCATTGCGTCATTGTGCCATATTGTCATCGCACCATCGTGCCATTGAACCATCAACCCAAATCTCGATGGTGCAATAGTGACTGTGTGATCCTATTTGGATTTCATAGGTATTTCTTATGGCTATATGAACATGTATATTAAAACTTTGGATATGGATGATACTTGACATAAATATAATGCGACGAAATATCATCTGGAATTCATTTATCATATAGATATGGTCTGACAATGATATAGAAAAGGTAGTCTGAAAACTTTTTTTTCTTTCATTTTCAGTGTATAAAAATTTGAGAATGGAGGACTGCACTGCAAATGATACCAGATTAGAAAACGGAAATAGTTTTCAATTCTTGGAGAGGGGGTATGTATTCAAAGTTCTTACTCTGAGGATAAATATAATTACATGTAAAAATACACTCCAAGGATCTCATATTCTTTTTATGTTTGGGCTATGAATTTGTGCCAGATTTGAAGGAGTTTCAACCTAAATCTTAGATAGCTACATATCTACATATTTTCTTCCTGGACAGATGTCCTACTGAAGCCGGAGCCGCTATAATGGTAAATACTGATGGACAAACTCTTACTAGAATTACCCATCCCGTCAGAGGAGAAGGAGAAGTTGCTGCTGCAATCTTGCCTATCTACGCTTTCAAATTCAAAAGTACAGGAAACGTAGCTTTCAACTGTCAATTAAAAATCTGCCGAGATGGCGAGGATTGTAATCCGGTATGTGTTCACTTGTCTGTTATCGTCTGTGTCTGCCTTTTGACATCCTCTTTCAGAGTTCATAAAATATCATATCTGAATACATTTTCTTATAACATTTAAAGCACGTTCATATTTTCAAACACTTGTATACGACAATGTTACTTGTCATCCTCTTATCACATTCCCTTTTTTAACAATAAATGTCTTTTTAACAGAATTGTGGGGCACCTGCAGCGGACGACGCTGCCCCTGCAGCAACAGATGTTGCGCCAGTGGCACCAACAAATGGTCCAGCTGATGCAGTTCCCACTGATGTGGCTCCTACTGATGTCCCTGGTGTCGCCCCAGCTGATGGCGGAGCTCCCGTCGATGTAGCTACAGATGTTCCACTTGATGCGGTTCCTACCGACCCTCCTGCCCCCGCAAGACGAAGAAGGCGAGCAGCATCAGGGGAAGAAGGGAAAATATTTTCTGCTAAGATTTCTGTTGTTGATCCATTTGAATCTCAATGGCGTGCCAATCAAGTAACCAGTGTACCTCCACCAACAACAGGTATATTGAATAACACTTGTTTGTATGTTTTAATGTAATTTGATAGGCACTATCTATTTTCCACTCAAACTCCAACTGTCCTGATTGAATTATTTATGCAATCTATCGACTAAGGAAATGCCCAGTAAGTCACATGATACTTTGTCGGTCTATTGAAGGATAGACTAGTATACTTTTTACTTATTTGTGACAAAGAAATATATTTCTTATTGGGTGTGTCTTTGTTTGGAAATAAGGAGTCCAAGCCAGCAGTGGTAATTTGTATGAACTGAACATTGACCCCAACAACTATATATGATTAGTAGGTTATATTTTAGACTTTATTTGAAATGTTTAGCAGATAATAATATCCATATTTTCTTTATTTTAGAATCACCAGCAGAAGAAAAGACATGTTTCCGCTCTCAGGAGATCCTGATTGTCATCATAGTTATGTCTGCGTTTGTCTTTGTTTTACTAGTAGCCTGTCTTGTAATGTCTTGTACCATTCTAAAATTAAGACACAAGTTTAATTGCCGTGAAAATGAAAGTGAGTCACATATGCCTAGATTTTTTCTTCCTCATGCCAAACTACAAGCTTAATGACCATATGATTTTAAATTCAGTAAGTAATAATGATTCACATTTTAAATCCTTTGTTGGTTTCACCATTTAAACAATCTTGACATTCTGCTTCATTTAAAGTGCAGCTATCTTAAATCTTTAATTTTATTCATTTATTCAAAAGTTAGCTACATCTTAAAGATACAGCAGAAGAAAACCTTAATTACAATTTATTAGTGTGTATTTTAGTTCAGCTTATTTTGCTGATTAACATATCAGTCCAAAGAATAACCACAATTTTTACTTTCTTACAAATACTTATGACAAGGAAAATATTTTACTCACGAATAATAATAAATTGGACTTTTTATTTTTTCTCCTTTTACGTCCTCAAAATTAAGTAATTTCGTGTACATGAGTTGTTGTTGAATATAAAATTAATTAAATATTTTAGGAGTCGTATCATGGCATTACAATTAAAAAGATTGTACGTTTGAATCAATATGTTTGAAATACGAGTGAATTTAAAGGTGTTTTGTGTGAAAATATCTATTCTTGTAAGACGGGTTGTATGAAAGTACGTATGGAAGGAAATTTTATAATTTGTTATTGTTAATGGTGTTATAGATATGATATTATGTATTAGGGACTAACAACTTACAATTTGTATATAGCCATTTTCTATTTTAAAACAATAAATTTTAAAAACAAAATTTCTGTGTGCATGTTGACATAGTGTAAATACAAAATGGCGACGATCTTAAGGTTCGTCTCTAGCGGCGACGGTGCAGAATTTGACGGAAATGGCCTCTTCACTCGAATATTTTATAAGGAAATGATAGTCATTTATTCCAGTGAGAGTTGTCCCCCTTATCAGAGGGACGATGAACCTTGAGCTAATTATCCAGTTACCGTGAAAGTTCTTGTCGTGGATGATGCAGGATAACCCCGTGCTAACGGGCAACTCCTCGGCTTTTAAATTTCAAAACAACATTTCTCCCTTGGTCCCTTTGGGGGGAAAAAAACCATAGAATTCTCAAAGTAGCCTTTGTAATTTTCTGATGCAACTTTGTCATATGACTGGTAAAAATCTTTTTAACTCGGTAAACTTAACGGAGCAGACCCAATTGATGTTTTGAAGTAGAAAAAGGAGAAATGTGTCTTTCCCTTCTGACCTTTGCGTTGATTGACCTCGCTAAAGGAGACAACTTTTACAAGCGTACATTGGATAATACAGCCACCCTCATAGATCCTATTAATATGTGAAAATGCACATGAGCATGATTTTAGTACCTTATATATTATCAATACACTCGATAATCATCTATGGGGTGGATTCCAGTGTCTATCTTTCGATATTCTTATTTCTTATTTTAACTTCTTATTTTTCCATATTTTAAAAACATTTTTATTTAAATAGGCCCATAGGAAGCAATTTCGGTTTGGGGGGGCACATCCATAAATTTTCAGTTGAGAGGGCACTATCAACTACCACAAATTCCTTGATAAGCAAAAAAAAAAAAAAAAAAAAAAAAAAAGGTCATCAGACGTTTTTATTGAGGGGGAACAAGTATATAGTAGCTATGTTTTCTATATATAGTAATCTATATGTCGGCAAAATTATTATATTAGTTCTAACTTCTTGTTTTCCTAATTCTAAATTAATATTCTGATTTTAGGTATATCTTCTTTAAATTCTCCAATTTTATTATTATTTCTTAATTTTATTTTATTTTGACACTTTTACAAACTTTCTTATTTTGATTCTAACTTAAAATTCTGATTCAGTATACACTGTACCTTTTTTTATTTTCATTACTAGAAAATAAATGTTAAAATACGAAATTTGGAATTATAATAATGATTATAGTTTTAATATCTTTTCTTAGTACACCTCATATTTCCCACTAATTAGCCATAAACGGTATAATAAAAATACACAGACACAAAACATTGATCATCGAAAGGGTGTCAGGTGACCTTAGGAGTAAAATTCTAAAATATCTTTAGTCTGAATGATTATCATTTGCTAAAATATATTGATTAGTTATAGAACATTTGTAATTGTTCAAATGATAACTTCCTATCTTATTGTAAATTAGTGTTTTGTTTAGGCAAATTATTTACTAGGCACCTATATCATATAAATAGGATTATACGTGAACCGATGCTGCACTGCGATACCTTACATTCTTATCAGTGTTTTTTACATTATTTTTAAACCCAGCTATGTCTTCAAGTTACACCCAGGCACGTAGAACGCAGGTGGGGGGGGGGGGGGGCTGTTTTTCTGAGTATAATATTTTGCTATAGTAAATTTGCCTTTGATGCTGGTCCCCCCCCCCCCTTTCACTTTTTGACGTTGTAAGGTTGAGTACTGGCAATTTGTAGGATTTGTACAGTAAATTACCTTTTATTTTTGGCTTTTCAGATAATTTTGGGAAGTTGCCCCCCCCCCCCCACTTTTGGTCAATTTTTTTTTTGAGGGGGGGGGAGCTTGTCAGATTTCTTTGGGAAGTTGCCCCCCCTCCCCACACACTTTTGAAACCGTTTCTACGGGTCTGACACCAGAGAAAACACAATGGTACAAAAATTGATACTTTATTGGCGGTACCCCTACTACAGCTGTACAAGTAACCTAGCTAATGTATATCAGGACAGCCTTCAAGATCTTAGCGGCCAACATTACTTTACTGATTAAACGGAACGCTAACATAGCCGCTAGGTGACAAATTTTAAGAGCCATTCTCTGTAATGACTTGAACTTTTATAAAGGAGCTGTGGCACGCATAGTCATAGAATTTCTCCAAAATCTCTATGATAAAAATCTTTGATACTGTAAACTAAAATCAGGCAAAAATTGGTTGCTACGTGTCATGGTTACCATAGCAACATATCCTAAAGTTAGAAAAATGGCATTTTTCAACATGTTCAGAGTCCCACAGTTAACGTTTGCGGCAAAGCAAACAAGTGGCAATGACTGTTTCCGAAAGTTGAAGGCCTGGTGTCTTGAATGCGTGATAAACATCTTCGGTAAATCAACTATAGCATACGTTACTATGGAAACAATGTATTCAAAAGTAATAATTTTGTTCATTTAATTTTATAAAGTCATACACTTAAGAATAAAAACAATTTTAGGTTGAAATGAAAGCAAATAATAGACAAGAGATCCTTGTAACATATACCAAGGACAAAATATGATATTTCTTATAGGTTGGCAATGGTTGCCATGGTTTTAATACCACGAAGGGATTTTAAATTTACTATCTTAGTGTTTTAATCTTATCCTATCTTTTTAAAAAGCATATTTCTATATAACTGATGATCAATTGTTAAAGGCGTTGGTGTGACCCTAATTTTCACATTTCAAAAAATTCAATTTCAATTCTTTAAATAGTGCGTTGCTATGGAAATAAGGCGAAAAAAACATGCATAAAAATCTGAAAAATACTCTGTTTCCTTGGATACGTACCCTTTTAAGTAGATTCCCAAAACTTTAATTATTGATATATGTCAACAACTAACCTGACTTTCAATTTTGATACCACCCAATCTCTAACTGGATGCAAAAAGCTGGCACATAGGGTCTAATATTGACATAAATTAACAAAATCGAACATTCTCTCTTCTTGGTAACCATAGCAACAGTGTTGTATTTTTCAACAACCTTTATCAATATAATATATTCAACTTTAGTTCTACGAGATAAGTACTATTCAAGGTGATTCAAATAATACGTTTCTTGATTAAAAGGTTAGTAAATTCCTAAAGCAGCAAAAAAATATCACTTTAAACAACTAGTACGTTGTTTCCATGATTGCACTGCAAAGTAACAATTAATCTCAATTTTTCTTATGTTATAGGTGTTGCAAGGTCCTAAGGATGTATATGTGCCAGTCATGAACTTTATTGTTTTTCCTCAAGATAGTAGCATTAACCCAATCATAGCAACATATTTTGCATGGTGACACTGTGTTACCATGGCAACCATGAAAGTTATTTTTAGAATAATATTGCCAATACCTAATTACATAAGGTCAAATATTTTTCATTGTTTTCCTTAGGTTGTTGATTGAGTTTGATCATGTAACATCTATCATTTGTGAATATTGAGCGTTTTTCAGCATCTAAAATGTATTCAAAATGTACCCATGGTTACCACTTACTTAGAGATAAATTCTAAATAGTTTCTTTATAGCATAAGTGGCAACAAGGTGTCATGTTTTTGGGAGAATGGTTTGTTTGTTCTTCTTAGTCTTTATCAAGGCTTAATAAAGATTTAAAGTAGCTGAAAATCTCTATTTTTACAACTTTTATGGCTGTTACCATGGCAACCAAGACACATAGCAACGAAATTTTAATTGATATATGTTTCTGGTGTCAGGTTGTAATAATGCGCAAAGTTTCATCAAAATCGGTGACCATGCGTGGCAAAGAAGTTTAAGTGGTTACAGAGAATCGCTATTAAATTCAAGATATCTCAGTTTTAATTCATTTTTGAAGCAAAGTGATCAAATTCAAGAGCAAATGTGCGTTAAAAGAAAATGCAATAGGTACTCGTCTTTGATTTGTTACCAAGCGTCAAATATTTCATGTAGCAGCTAGACTTCCATATCATTCAAGATTATAGCCCTTTGTTTAGCCAAGTAGCCGCTATGATCTTGAAAAGGGCAACCCATTTCCAAAGGAATAAACTATGAAAATACACCAAAAAAAATATAGTGAACTTTAAACCACGTTAAAATATTAAGATGTATTTTTAATAAAATGCTCATTTAAAATGTTCATAATATTATTACAAAGTTAATATAACAATTCACAGAGTCACTGATCAGAGTTGCTCTATTTCGGTATCTCGAGGGTTAGGACAGTCCGATACAGTCCCTTTGCTGGAGGGCAGACACACCTCCAGTTCATAGGTTTCCTCTCAGCTGTGGTTCAAAGAACATCCGGAAATTCTGATAAACTCTTCCAGCAAGCTGGGCCACATTTTCATTGCGAATCTCTGCAATCTTCTGATAAACTTTCCCGATAAGTTGTGGACTCATCGGAAATTCAACTCCACACTGTCGGTTGGGACTATTTGATTCCACTAACAATCGGTCACCTGGAATCTCCTGTACCCCTGCTATCTGTACAGCTGACATTTCTGTGACGTGTCCACTCACCCCGAAGAATACAGGTCGGCCAGACTTCGTCCAAATTCTCACCTGCTCCGGTCCTCCGGTAAAGTTATGCAAGTATACTGGCACCAGGGTCGGTACAAATAATCCATCCAGAAGCGTAAGACAATCTTGAGTGGGTACAAGACCCAAAGGGTCATCTGGCGAGCCCTTCAACAATAACACCATTCCTGCGTTAAAATCAGCTCTGCGGAAGAATTCCGCCAACACGAACCTCTGCTGACATTGGCTCGTGACTTCTGAGTAATCCAACCCTATGTCTCCAACCACCCAGTTCTTATCCCGGCAGGTCGCAACCACATTTGCTACATCCCTGGGGAGTGCAAAGTCTACCTCTCCTGGGCGTATCCCCTTTGCTACTACCCAGTAATTACTGATATCTGGTAATGGCTCTTCGTGGAAACCATAACCTACACAGCCGCCAATAATACCTACCGGTTCTTCAATTGGGCATTTATCGTCGCTCAAAAACTTGTTAACATCCCTTCCCCAGATACTTGGCATCCTTCCAGGATGCCACAGGCAATCAACTACCTGCAACAATGGTAAACCAGTGTCCCTCGACCAAGAATGGAGATCACTTCTGCTAACACACTTTACATTAGACACTGGTAAACTTGGCAGAGTAGACGCATTAAAGACAGGTTTCTTCAAGGCAGGTTCCAGTTCTTTCAGGGAATTTGGCATACTGTCTTGAACCACCAGCACCTGAGAGTTAGGCCATTCTCCAACAATGTGCTCTGGCAACTCAGACTCCCAACACTCTCTGAAGTTAGATTGAGATTGATCCAACTCATACCAGTCTCCCATAAATTTAGCCCCATTAATCAGGATTGCCATGACCAGTGGATGGGCTAGCATAGCCACATGCGGTGACCATCCCATTCTTACTTGTCTTAGCTGAGTCTCCAATGGAGGATTCACCCCTAAGTGCATCGAGAGGCGATACATGACCTCTCGGATCTGGACTGAAAAACTCCATTCCACTTTCCCCATTCTCTGCTCTACCCAAAGGCGGAGTTGCTCTAAAGTGGCATCTTGGTTAACACTTTGTGGTGTCAACCACAAAGTTTCGGCCAACTCCATTAAAAAATTCAGAAAAACTGGGATATCATCTATCCCTTTGGCATGAAATTCCCATATGTGAGTAAACATGGGAGTGGCACCTGAAAACTTGGCACTGCAGGTTCGAACGGCACACTTGGAGTATCCTTGAGATTGGTTCACAACCAACTGGTTCCTATCCAACATACAGTCTTCTGCTCCTACTGGAACAAGGTGCATCCTGTCATTGGCTGAGAGGTCCCTGCTATTAATACCACTTGGTTTTGGTGTACTGGAATTCATCAGTCCTGAGTCCCTCGACTTGCTTCCTAATCCATATAACTCTTCATGACAGTGAAGTTCCTCTACCTTGCTCAGCAGACTCGACCTATCTCTCCCGACAGAAGGTATTCTTTTATCTCCCGTTATATAGTTCAACAGTCCTCTTCCTTGCCCCTGTACTCTGCCTCGATCTGCTTTGGGCAGCCTCTCCTCCACTACAGGCTTCTGGAGAATATCATCATTTTCTTCAAAGTCCTCGAGTTCAAAGATACGATTAGGGCTATCCATAGCTGTTGGCCTACAAAACACAGGAAAACATTAAATATATGCAAATAGAGACAATTCAAGTGCAAATTTTATTTCTTCATTTTAACAAAAATGAACTCTTTATCCAATATTTGCACATGCTCCCCATTGTTGCCCAAACCTACACAAGCTATCACTACATCCAACTTGACTGCACTGAGCACTCCAGGTAAATATATAGGGAAGTAGGGTATGGACTAACCACAGACCAGAGATATTCCCACACACCCTGGGTAAAACCAGTTACTGAACCATTGGCCCCTTAAGATTTGTTCTACCACAGATGCAGTACTGTTTCAATCTAGCCCTCCTCTTCAGCACTGAGTTGCTTAGGAGTTTTGGTTAACCCTTTATCACTCGACATAACCCAGGATAGGGGCTAACTTGGTCATGTATTGAATTTCAATATTTAAATTGTACCTTATTTTCTTTACTCCTGGGCCCTAGAATTTAGAATTGCTACAGGAATATGATAATGATTATACCCTTCAATGGGTCCTGATGAGAGGAAGTTGATAAATACCGAGGGCTGCTATGACAGGTTTGACAATATTTAGAAATTATGGAATCTGGGAAGGGCCACATAGTTCACTATTGAACATGTAGGTGCTGTGGTGATGACATAACTGTGTGATGACACACAATGGTGCTATGAAGAGGGTGCGATAGCACAATAAAGGGATAGCAAGCATCATTTCAACACTCATGGTTTTATTGCCTTCTTGTCCTTTAGTTCCATTGTGCTATTGCACAACTGCACCATCATGCTATCACTTCATCATGCTATTGCACCATCATAGCATCATATTGTGCAATCAAACTAAACCATGATGGAGAACTGGTGAACTACATGGCTATATATTCGGATTCTATAAGGAATAACTCTGGAATCCTGATTGGGTCACAGAGCTACTATTGCTCTATCGAGATTTGGGTTGATTCAATGGAGAGATGACAATATGGCACTAGACGACTGCAATGGCACTATGGAGCATTTACTAGCTCCAGTGATTCATTTTGAAAATGGTTATCATGGGTCCAAAGGACCCCTCTTAATGACAACAATGAGTCCCATGCCAAAATCAATATGCCCAAATCCGAAGGTACCGCATATTAGCTACTACAGAGGAAATTCTGGTGAAATATAAAAGGGTATTGACTACTGCACGAAAGTGCAAATGTTTTATTGTAGCTGTGAATGGTCTATACTTTTACTATTGAATTGGAAGTAAGAATACATGATTTTGTGGCATAAAAATAATATATTGTCAACTGTGCACTTTGTTTCTATTTTTAGATCGTAAATACGATCTTGTCATAAAAAGCACAGATTCTATTAAATGAAGTAAAGTAAGTTTAAGTTTTTTTAAAAAATGAAATATAGTCAGAAAGAAAAATTATCAAAATTTATACGTCTTAGCTTCTAAACATGCTAAAGAAAAAAATTATAATACACAATATACAGCTTAACGAAGCCAAGTCTAATTATTTCTACCCTAGAGATTTTGATAGATTTTCTTGCATGAATTTTTACTATTATAATTATTTTAGGATAAAATAATGGAATGTTTACCATCCCGATTTCTTAGGGGGGGGGGGGATCTCAAAAGTTGTCAAATTTACTATTGACCCTATAGGTATTTGTTGGAAAAGCGCCAAATTATCACATTTTCCCCATGTTTTTCTGCTCTAGGGATTTCCTTTTCAATCAAATACATGAAAGTTATTAGAAAAAGTCATCAAACTGTGATATTTCAAAAAAGTTGACCATCTGGGTTGGTTTAGGAGTTATTACAAAGTTTTTCCCAAATACCCAATACCTCTAAATTTGCCATATTGCGGTATACTTTTTGTATATATCACATGTATCAGAGCAAATGAATTATTGTGGTAAAACAAGAGGCCCATGGGCCACATCGCTCACCTGAGCACATTGGCAAGGCAAAAGCACAAATCAGTTCAGTACTGAAAAGATTACGGGGGGGGGGGGGGCTTGAATTTTAAACTACCTGATGATGCTTCTATGTCAATATATAATTTGTTTAATTTGTTTTAACAAATGGCTTTGTTGTACTTGAGAAGATTTTTTCAAAAATTCCCATATATTCCTCTGTAAAAATTTTATCCCCCATTGTGGCTCCTCCCTATCCCAGGGGTCATCATTTGAACAAACTTGAATCTACACTACCTGAGGATGCTTCCATATCAATATGACTAAACATAGCTTTTCTGTTCTTGAGAAGAAATTTTTTTCTATATGTTCCTATGTAAAACTTTCGATCCCCTTATTGGGCCCCACCCTACCCTCGGGGGTCATCATTTGAACAAAATTGAATTTACACTACCTGAGGATGCTTCCATATCAAAATGACTAAACATGATTTTCAGTTCTTGAGAAGAAGATATTTTCCTATATGTTCCTATGTAAAATTTTTGATCCCCCATTATGGCCCATCCCTATCCCCTGGGGTCATCATTTTAACAAACTTGAATCTACACTACCTGAGGATGCTTCCATATCAAAATGACTAATCATGGCTTTGCAGTTCTTCATCAGAACATATCTTCCTATATATTTCTATGTAAAACTTTGATCCTCCATTGTGGCCTCACCCTGCCCCCGGGGGGTCATGATTTGAACAAACTTGAATCTACACTACCTGAGGATGCTTTCTTATAAATATGACCAATTAGGGCTTTGCTGTTATTGAGAAGAAGATTTTTAAAGATTTTTCCTATATATTTCTATGTAAAACTTTGATCCTCCATTGTGGCCCCGCCCTTCCCCCGGGGGTCATGATTTGAACAAACTTGAATCTACACTACCTGAGGATGCTTCCATATAAATATGACTCATCATGGCTTTGCTGTTATTGAGAAGAAGATTTTTAAAGATTTTTCCTATATATTTCTATGTAAAACTTTGATCCTCCATTGTGGCCCCGCCCTACCCCTGGGGGGTCATGATTTGAACAAACTTGAATCTACACTACCTGAGGATGCTTCCATGTAAATATGACTCATCATGGCTTTGCTGTTCTTGAGAAGAAGATTTTTAAAGGTTTTTCCTATATATTTCTATGTAAAACTTTGATCCTCCACTGTGGCCCCGCCCTACCCCCATGGGTCATGATTTGAACAAACTTGAATTTACACTACCTGAGGATACTTCCACATAAATATGATCAATCAGGGCTTTGCTGTTCCTGAGAAAAAGATTTTTAAAGATTTTTCCTATATATTTCTATGTAAAACTTTGATCCTCCATTGTGGCCCCGCCCTACCCCTGGGGGGTCATGATTTGAACAAACTTGAATCTACACTACCTGAGGATGCTTTCATATAAATATGACCAATTAGGGCTTTGCCGTTATTGAGAAGAAGATTTTTCCTATACATTTCTATTAGGGATGTCAACGAATAATCGACTATTCGACTATCAGTCGAATGGACCGACGATCGAATAACGAAACGACATTCGAATAAATAAATTCAATAAAAGAGTGATAAAGAGATGGAATTCTCATCCTAAAATTGAGAAACTGTCTTTCCTCAGACACAGACGATAAGATAATTTTCCTCATTAAAAACTGCCTTTACATGTAGAGAGTACAGTAATTAGAAATGCTTCCCTTCCGCGAGAATTATTTGTCAATTGATATGTTGTTTTTGTAATAAAATTATCTCGCTTTACTGCGCTTTCTTTGTAAAATTATTAATTGGACTTGATCTCATACCATGTACCCATTATAGCCGTGAAATGTTTGGACACTATGGTAATTATTATAAAATTAATATTCTTTTACATATTTTAAAGGCATTTGATGGTTGGTACAAAAAGTATATTCAAATGTTTAACATTATCACAGACACCGTGTGTGCCCCCTCGTTTTAATAAGCTTTTAAAAAAATATATCGTACTGTCATTTTTTATGCTTCCTAAAAAAAACGACTTTACAGACCGATTTATGAACATGATTGATGGGGAAATCATACATTTTGGTGAATTAGCGGTCTATATTTAGTAAATATAAACACGCTATCCACATTTTAGGTCCATGTGAAAATCTGTGTGTAACATTTGATGTAACTTTTTAATAAATTTAAGAAAAGGGGATTTGGGGTTAAATATGTCATGTACCATTGAAGTTTGAAATAAAAATTTAGTTTCCGAAAAAGTTTCGAATATATTCGACTATCGTTCGAATAATGCAATGGAATATTCGACTAAAGAAAATAAATATTTTCACATCCCTAATTTCTATATAAAACTTTGATCATCCATTGTGGCCCCGCCCTACCCTCAGGGGTCATGATTTTGACAAATTTGAATCTACACTACCTGAGGATGCTGCCATATAAATATGACCAATTAGGGCTTTGCTGTTATTGAGAAGAAGATTTTTTAAAGGTTTTTCCTATATATTTCTATGTAAAACTTTGATCCTCCATTGTGGCCCTGCCCTAACCCCTGGGGTCATCATTTTAACAAACTTGAATCTACACTACCTGAGGATACTTCCATATAAATATGACTCATCATGGCTTTGCTGTTCTTGAGAAGAAGATTTTTAAAGGTTTTTCCTATATATTTCTATGTAAAACTTTGATCCTCTACTGTGGCCCCGCCCTACCCCCGGGGGTCATGATTTGAACAAACTTGAATCTACACTACCTGAGGATGCTTCCACATGAGTTTCATCTGCCCTGGCTTTGTGGTTCTTGAGAAGAAGATTTTTAAAAGATGCTACTAATTTTTCACTAATTCTTCATTATCTCCCCTTGAAAGAGGGCGTGGCCCTTCATTTGAACAAACTTGAATCCCCTTCACCCAAGGATACTTTGTGGCAAGTTTGGTTGAAATTGGCCCAGTGGTTCTTGAGAAGAAGTCGAAAATGTGAAAAGTTTACAGACGGACGGACGGACGGACGGACAGACAGACAGACAGACAGACAGACGGACTACAGACAAAATGTGATCAGAAAAGCTCACTTGAGCCTTCAGCTCAGGTGAGCTAAAAAACAATGTTAGATACATTGCTGGTATGTTTCTTTTGATGCAGTCAACAGTTCTTATTAAAATGTCCATAGACATTTTGAATACTCAAGCGAGTCATGCGTTATTCTTCAGCGTCATGCATTGCTTACAGGACTGGAAAACAGTGATGTTGTGAAAGCCATTTCAGCGTTTGTTCCTAATTATTGTCTTAAAAGCACATTGTATGACTCATAAACATTACAGATAATGTAATATAATGTTAATTTTGTATTAAAATTACAATACTTAGGAAAGCTGTTACGTTGCATCTACGACTGCATGAAACTAAAAAGCTGCGTAAAGTCATGCGTACTCAAATTAGACTAGGCCTCGTTAAATACAAAGGTATAGTATACGCTTAGAAATGTTCCACAGAAGACATAATCGAACTATGCTATCTAACTTTAAATTATTTTCTGATAATTGCTTGTTTATTGTAATTTAACAGTGAATTGTGAAATCTGACCTGTTGTTGGCAAACTGATACCTGGTAAAATCGCTCATGCATATCACTTAGCACGTGGATATGATGCAATTGGTCATTATATCGAAACAATTTAAAATAATAAATGTCCTTCTATGAATTTATTGCGTCCATTGGGATGCACATTTGTTGAAACAATGCGTCCTTAGCAAAATTTGTGCGCAATTTATGCAGGACGCAGATCAAAATGAATCACTGTAGCTCTATGATGCAATGGTACGATGAAGATAACAAAATGACGCAATGATGAAGAAAAGGGTGATAAAATGACGATGAAGTGATGCTTGCTATTGCTTAATCATGTTATCACACCATTGTCATTGCGTCATCTTATCAACATCCTGGCACTATCACAAAATCATTGCATTATTGCAGCTTCAAAGTCAATGATAGTGCAGTAGTGAACTACTTGGTTAACAAGCTGTCAACTTATCAACAGAGAATACAATTTTATATAATCATTTCAAAGATTAAAAAAAAATTGAAAATCTTCTCTAGCATCACAATATGGTGAAGGTACAATAGCCAAGAAGGGTTAAATTAGAAAAATGAAAAAAAAGAATTAAAAAGTCGCAAATAACAAGATAAAGTCACAATATTGAGATAAAAAGTCGTAATTTCAACTTAAGAAAGTCAAAATAACGAGATAAAAAGTCGTTATTATGACTTAAGAAAGTCGTTATTACGACTTTAGAAAGTCGTAATAAACTATTATTGAATCAGATATAAAAAGTTGTTATTACAACTTATAGTTGTTATTATGACTTTAGAAAGCAGTCTTCGGCAAATCCTGGGAGTCCGAAGCCCGGGACCTGGTAAAATTGAGAGCGGGAATGTGGAAATTGCATACTTACAAGCCCGAAGGGCATGTAAATTCTGAGGCCTAAGCCTCCGTATTATCAAATTAAATAATACCAATAACATTAAATGTACTTAGAAGTCTGATTTTTTATCTAAAGTGGAGCACGAAATAAAATTTTAACAACAGTTTATTCTACCGCGATTTCCAAGGAACTCTTTTGCAAAGGAGACACAAAAAGTATACACGTTGAAAACAATACGTGACTTCCAAGGAACTCTTTTGCAAAGGAGACACAAAAAGTGTACAGGTTGAAAACAATATTAATGGTGAGACAATAGATCGATAGAAATGGATTTCAGATCATTTCCTTGGCATGAAAAGGCAAGTAAGAATAAAGTTACTTGATAAAATTCTGGGCATGTAAATATTTGTTTGGGCTAGTGTAATAAGTGGTTAAACCTGCCCGAAGGGCATGTATTGAAAAAAAGATTTGGCGAAGACTGAGAAAGTTGAAATAACTTCGAGATAAAAAGTCATTATTACGACAAAAGAAAGCCATTATAAAAGATAAAAAGTGGCGATTATGAAGTCGTTATTACGACTTACTTGAGTTGTACTAACGAGATAAAAAGTTGTCATTACAAGTAAAAAGTCGTTATTCCGACTTAATAACTAGATAAAAAGTCGTTCTAAGAGATAAAAAGTTGATATCAATAACGAAATAAAAAGTCATTATTACAACTTAATGAAATCGTAATTACGACTTTTTATCTCGTAATAAAGACTTTTATCTCATTACGACTTTCTTAAGTCGTAATTACGACATTGTATCTCGTTATTGCGATTTTTTTTTTTTATCTTGTACGACTTTTTATCTCGTACGACTTTTTATCTCGTTATTACGACCTTTTTGGTGTTAATTTTTTTTTTCACTTTCCATTTTTGACCCTTCTAGGCTTTCGTACAAAGGGACCTTATGGCACATAAGATATTGTGCCAGGATATTAGCATCGTCTCAAGCCACGGTCCGGAGTCCGCATATAGCTCTCTCCTACCAGAATGGGAGAGGATCGTACATTTTGGCCGTGGTTTGCGACAATGGGATATTAAGTTATTGAGAACAGTTACCAGGGGGTGAATGTATTTAAATGTGAACAGAACCGACATTTATGAAATTTCCGCATATTTTTATTGGCGGTTTCCGCATAAGTAATGCAAAAAAATTAATTATACTCACAGAAATACGTTAAAGCAGCACAAGATGTTGCACTACACTGTGAACACACTGCAGCTACGCGACAAGGGGAATACAGGTTGCGTCTATTTACCCAAATGGACCTATATGAAGTAAAACACTGTCAAATGGACCAGATTCAACTGAATGGACAAAAAGTTATTGAAATAAACAATTTTCTTCAATTTATATTTTACAGAGTAAAATAATAAAAGTGAATTACATGTATGTATTATATATTTCTTCTTTTTTTAAAGATATTGAATGGAATTTATTATAAATGGAGTAAGTAACAAAGTGAAAAGTTTCAGCTACAAAGTACTTGTTGAATTCAAATAGAGTATCGAATAAAATCCAGTAGCATTATACAAACAAAGCATTATGCCATAACGTGATTTATCAGTAGTGCACATTATCGATTATCTCATATTTAATCACAGGCACTTGGGGTATGGACCCCCCCCTTCTCAATTTTTTTTTCTTTTTAAATCTGGGGTCGAGTCACCTTTTCCCTATTTTTATATTCTAATATGCACTATATATCATCAATAATATAACTCTTTTGTCTCTATATGCTGTTTTTAAATATACCGTTTTCGACTGATACATAAAGAGAGAAGGCTTGCAACTCTTTTCTCGTCGTCTGCCTCACCTCGCTTAAACTTCGCCTGATTATTTATCTAAAGCATAAGAAAACATGGAATATGCATACATCAATAAATTTGTTACACATTCTTCTTCCTTCTCATATTTCCATTTAAATTTTATGTGCCCCCGATTTGTAAATATTTCGATTAAATCAACCGCATCTAGGGTAAATTTTGTTGATGTGCACTAGCTGGGACGGAAGTGCAATAACGGTAGTAGTAATTGTCAGTATCTTAGGAAAAACGGATACTCAGTCTCATATAGAAGAGTTCGACTATACTCCGGGGGTGGGGGGTAGGAGATGGGGTGGGGAAGGCAAACAACCTCGTTGTCAATATTTTTTATACTTTTATAGCAAAATAGTGTTCTAAAAAAGCCCCCCCCCCTTTTCAGTACTACTTGCCTGTAGAATTTTCTCAAGAATGTCCAAAAAACGTTATATCATTGATCGGCAATTTTAAATAGAATAAAAATTGTCTTTTCAGATGGAAAAAGATATACGTAGGCATATGTCTTTTTTTTTAATACGTGAAATCTACCTTTTAAAAAAAGTTTATTTAATTAAAAAGGTGAAGATAACGAAGAGTGGTCGATCTCAAAAAATCCACAAACAATACAGATCTGTGAAGAGGGCATAAACCCACAAACAATACAGATCTGTGAAGAGGGCATAAACCCACAAACAATACAGATCTGTGAAGAGGGCAAAAAACACGGAATCCTGGAAATTCCAGGGGATCAGGTGCTAACCTTGGAGGAGTAAGCATACCGGCCCTGTTGATCAGTCACACCCGTCGTGAGCCCTTTGTATTGATCAGGCAGACGGAACATTTCGTAGTCAAATTCAGTACAAATTTGAAGAACAAAGGCCTAACAATTGGTATGGACCAAGTCATTCAAAATACCCTCAGTGATAGGTTATATAATTGCTAACAAGGTCATTTTATATAAAGGCCATAAAATTTACGAAATGCCGGCTTCAAACGAGTTTGTTGAACCCCTTTATCTTTAATTCATAGGCATATGGTTGCAAACAACAAACAAATCCTCAATTATATTTGACATTTATATATGGAGCATAATTTTGTAGCGCGAACCATGTCAGTGCGAAACAGTAATTGAGCGAAACGCATCCGTTACCGTATAAAGGGATGCAACTGTGAAATGTGGCTGCTTGAGGATATGGAAACATTGATGTGGCGACTTGACAAACATTCAGATTATGCATCATGGATTGATTCTTTTGAGAAAATTATTTAGTTTTAAAATTCCTTGTTTTTTTAACTGTCGACAGATGTGGTGGAAAGTTCAAGCTCAAAGCTTGTTTACGAAGCTAAATTCCTTAAACAGGTAAACTACATGTAACCCGAATTTACTCTAATTTTCTCGTTCAGCACCATAAAGACAAAATAAAATTATTATTGTTTGTTTGGAATTGCCTCTCGCCTCATTGAAATGACCACTCCTGAAAAAAATTATTGACCAAAAATAAGAAGATTTTTTTTATTACTGGTCCGTTGTCACATGTGCCACCCAATCACTTAATAAGTGTTGGATTTCAGCAATACTGGGTTCATGGTTGATGGGAGATACCCTTAACAAAAAGGCAGAAAATGATGTGTTCATTGCCTATTGAAATTTTTATAAACAATTTTTAATTTAACTTCAATTTTGAGAGAAAAAAAATACCCCCCCCCCCTCCCAGGTCTGAAACCTCCCAGGCAGCAATTCCAAACAAACATTTTTTTAAGGATGGCCTAAGAACAATCTTTAAAAATTTTCTTCTAGGAATACATAAGGAAAATCTTTAAACACCTTCTCAAGAACAACAAAGCCACGATTGGTCATATTTATAATATGGTAGCATCCTCAGGTATTGTAGAATGAAGTTTGTTCAAATCATGACCCCTAGGGGTAGGGAGGGACTACAATGGGCGATAAAAGTTTTACAAAGGAATACATAGGAAAAATCTTTAAATATATTCTTCTCTAGAACAGCAAAGCCACGATTGGTCATATTTATATGAAAACATCCTCAGGTTATGTAGATTCAAGTTTTCATGTTCAAATCATGACCCCCTGGGATAGGGATCGAGAGGCCATATTGAGTAATCAAAGTTTTACATAGGAATATATAGGTAAAATCTTTTATAATCTTTATCTCAAGAACATCAAAGCCATGTATAGTATAGATATATTTATATGGCAGCATCCTCAGGTAGTGTAGATTTGTTCAAATCATGACTCCAGGGAGTAGGGAGATGCCACAATGGTTTATCAAAATTATATATATATATATATATATATATATATATATATATATATATATATATATATATATATATATATATATATAGGGAAAATCATTAAAAACCCTCTTTTCAACAACAACAAAGCCTTCTTCAGTCATATTAATTCAGAAACATCCTAAGGTAGTGTAGATTCAAGAGCGTTGAATTCATGCCCTCCCCCTTTATATTATAACTTTAAAATACTGATTTCTGCTTTTTCCTAGCCATAGTGCTCGGGTGAGTTATGTGGCCCATGGGCCTTTTTTTTTAATTAGACTATTTAGGTAAGGTTTTGCAGTGTTAATTTCTCTGGACTGTAAAGGTTTAATTTAATTGGACTGTTGTAATACAGTTGTGCAGATTTTATTTCTCTGGACTGTACAGGTATAATTTAATTGAACTAATGTGGTACAGTTCTATAAATTTTATTTCTCTGGACAGTGGATGTATAAATATAAAATACATGGTTACTGTCTTGAAATATAAGCGATATTTGGGCGAGGGTAAGAAAACATGATAGAGGGCGAGGCTTGCCGAGCCCTCTATCACGTTTTCGACCCGAGCCCAAATATCGCTTATATTTCAAGACAGTATCGATGTATTTTGTTTATCCTGCAACATTTTTTTACATGACCTTCAGAACGAGCTATTTTCAATCGATTTAGGTACATCTCTGCAGTTGAATCTTAGATGCCATGGCGTAAACATTGCAATATTCATGACGTCACAATGCTTTTAGAACGTCAGAATACATCCACGAGGCTTTATTAGGGCATTGACCGAATAAAGCTTTGGTTTATTAGGTTACCTTTATTAGGTCAATGCAAGGGGTAGTTGCAGGATAAATTAATTGGATTGTTGAGATAGAGTTCAACAGATTTAATTTCTCTGGACTGTAGATGTATAGATTAATTGGACTGTTGAGGTACATTTCTACAGATTAAATTTTATTGGAATGAGCAACAGTTCTGAATCAGTTGATCTTGTGTTTGAATACTGCAGGAAAGTTGACTTATTTAATCCTAACAATTCAAATAAACATTTTAACGTAACTTGTTTAATTTTTTGGTAATTGAAAAAGCAGTTAGTGGTTTGTGTAAATACTTTGAATTCATTAGTATGATTGTTCTTTATTTTAGGTCCAGGAAAGTCATCCTAGCTTTACTTGTTGTATGTGTTTTCCTATACTACATTTTGAGTTCAAGAACTACAGAGAAACCTACAATAGTACCAGGTTTGCTTATTAAAAATTTTAAAGTAAATTTTGAAATAAATGCATCAACTTCAGTTTCATGAACTTCAGTATCTCTAATACCATGGGTATGTCAAAGTGAGTTGGAAATTCTTTTATGTATTTTACCCCAATATATTGAATCATCGAAGTTTTTTTCTTGGCCCCCATCTAGTTTGAGATAACAGGGTTTGACTGTACCATGTAACATACTGCATTTTTAGGTCACCTGAGTCACTCAGGTGACCTATTGCTATCTGTTTTCGTCCGTCGTCGTGCGTTGTGTGTTAACATTTGAACATTTTCAGCTTCTTCTCTGAAACCGCTGAACCAATTTCAGCCAATTTTTGCATATAGCATCTATATGTGAAGGGGAACAAAATTTGTGAATTTCATGGTTTCTGCCCCCCTGGGGCCTGATGGGTTGCTAAAACCACCAAAATTAATGCAATCTTTAAAGATCTTCTTTACTCCTGGACATCAAGCAGTCAAACTGTTGACATGATTGTAATAAGCATTGAGCCCTCTACCAAATTTGTGAAATTCATGGCCCCAGGGTCAGGGGTTCTGGTGCTAGGGCGGGGCTATATAGATCATATAGTGAAAGTGCATTATTTCTTTGAAAATCTTCTTCTCTACTCCTGGGTATTACTGAAACAAATTGAATACATAGTTATGATAAGCAAGAGTGACTCTACCAAAATTGTGAAATTCATATCCCCAGGGTCAGGGGTTCTGGTGCTGGGGGGGGGGGGCTATATATAGATCATATAGTGTAAGTGCATTATTTCTTTGAAAATCTTCTTCTCTACTCCTGGGTATTATTGAAACAAATTAAATACATAGTTATGATGAGCATGAGTGACTCTACCAAAATTGTGAAATTCATAGCCCCAGGGTCAGGGGTTCGGGGGGGGGGGGGGGGGCTATATATAGATCATATAGTGAAAGTGCATTATTTCTTTGAAAATCTTCTTCTCTACTCCTGGGTATTATTGAAACAAATTAAATACATAGTTATGATGAGCATGAGTGACTCTACCAAAATTGTGAAATTCATAGCCCCAGGGTCAGGGGTTCTGGTGCTAGGACGGGGCTATATAGATCATATAGTGAAAGTGCATTATTTCTTTCAAAATCTTCTTCTCTACTCCTGGGTATTATTTAAACAAATTAGATACATAGTTATGATAAGCAAGAGTGACTCTACCAAAATTGTGAAATTCATAGCCCCAGGGTCAGGGGTTCTTGTGCTGGGGGGGGGGGCTATATATAGATCATATAGTGGAAGTACATTATTTCTTTGAAAATCTTCTTCTCTACTCCTGGGTATTATTGAAACAAATTGAATACATAGTTATGATGAGCATGAGTGACTCTACCAAAATTGTGAAATTCATAGCCCGAGGGTCAGGGGTTCTGGTGCTAGGGTGGGGCTATATAGATCATATAGTGAAAGTGCATTATTTCTTCGAAAATCTTCTTCTCTACTCCTGGGTATTATTTAAACAAATTAGATACATAGTTATGATAAACAAGAGTGACTCTACCAAAATTGTGAAATTCATGGCCCCAGGGTCAGGGGTTCTGGTGCTGGGGGGGGGGGGGCTATATATAGATCATATAGTGAAAGTGCATTATTTCTTTGAAAATCTTCTTCTCTACTCCTGGGTATTATTGAAACAAATTAAATACATAGTTATGATGAGCATGAGTGACTCTAAAAAAATTGTGAAATTCATAGCCCCAGGGTCAGGGGTTCTGGTGCTGGGGGAGGGGGGGGCTATATAGATCACATACTGAAAGTGCATTATTTCTTTGAAAATCATCTTCTCTACTCCTGGGTATTATTTAAACAAATTAGAAACATAGTTATGATGAGCAAGAGTGACTCTACCAAAATTGTGAAATTCATAGCCCAGGGTCAAGGGATCTGGTGCTAGGGCGAGGGTGGGGCTATACTGATCATATAGTGAAAGTGCATTTTTCTTTGAAAATCTTCTTCTCTACTCCTGGGTATTATTTAAACAAATTAAATACATAGTTATGATGAGCATGAGTGACTCTACCAAAATTGTGAAATTCATAGCTCCAGGATTAGGGGTTCTGGTGCTAGGACGGGGCTATATAGATCATATAGTGAAAGTGCATTATTTCTTTCAAAATCTTCTTCTCTACTCCTGGGTATTATTTAAACAAATGAAATACATAATTATGATAAGCAAAAGTGACTCTACCAAAATTGTGAATTTCATGGCCCCTGGGTCAGGGGTTCTGATGTTAGGACTGGGCTCTATTTATTATATAGTGAAATGCATTAATGCTTTAAAAATCTTCTTCTCTGCTTCTGGGTATTATTTAAACAAACAAAGTACATTGTTATGATAAGCAAGGACGCTTCTTCCAAAATTGTGAATTTTATGGCCCCAGGGACAGGGCTTCTGGTGCTAGGTTGGGGCTATATAGCTTCTATAGTGAAGGTGAATTATTTCTTTGAAAATCTTCTTCTCTGCCCCTGGGTACTATTTAAACAAACTAAGTACATTGTTATGATACGCAAGGATGCCTCTTCTAAAATTGTGAATTTCATGGCCCCAGGGTCAAGGGTTCTGGTGAAAAAGGGGGAGGGCTCTATTGATTATATAGTGAAAAAGCAAAATTTCTTTGAAAATATTCTTTTCTGCTTCTGGTTAAAAAGCAGAGAAGCTAAGTATATAGTTATGATGAGCAAGAGTGCTTCTTCCAGAGTAGTGAATTGCATGACCCCTGGGTCAGATGTGCTGGTGTAAGGGTGGGGCTGTTGATAATATAGTGAAAATGCATTAATTCTATTAAATAATCCTGTCTGCTCCTTAATGTTAAGCAGATACATGTAAAGAAAGTGATTACTTATGAAGAGCAAACTTCTGGTCCCAGGGTGAGAGGCTCTGGTGTTTCTCGGTGGTGAAAGGGGGGGGGGCTCTAATGATAATATAGTGAATCTGTAGGAAAAATGCATTATTTCTTTAAAAATCTTCTCTGCACTTGGGCATATCAGAGGCAAAAAGAGTAAAAGTTTAATAAGGAAGGGTATTTTTACCAGATTTTTGAACATCTGGACCATTTGGTCAAGTGTTCTGGTCCTAGCCAGGGCTCAATTTGCATTCTACTGAGAGGAGTTATTCCCCTTTGCTGTTTACTTTTGATAATTAATCACTGTAAATAATGTACTTGAAAGATTAATAGAATAAGAGAACTATGCAAGAATTTTTATTGTATAATACAAAAAGTATTTTCATAGTTTTAATGATCAGGTGGACTTGTAAGTAATAGATAAATAAAAATGAGACAAAAATAACTTGTCTTATTAAATGTTCATCAAAGACCAAGAGAGGCCAATGTAAGAGATTACAACAAGGAATTAAAATAGTATAGAAGCACTGATAGTTTGTTAATATACTTAGGGTAATAGTGATAAATGGGTAACAGATTAGAACCTAATCTATGAACTGTTAATGAATACTAGACTAATTATTTTGTTGATCCTGATCACCCTATTTTTCTTGCTTTTGGGCAACAAAGCTTCACCTTTCATTTTAATACTCTATGGATCCTCTAAATTGTTGTATTGTACTCAGGTGACCGTTAAGGCCCTAGGGCCTCTTGTTCTTTTTTCCAGATAATCTTGAATTTTGTTTACAAGAAAAAGTGGAAAGGTTTTCAGACTCCATTAACAGATATGATGTTTTCCTGAATCAGGAAAACCAAGATAAAACATTTCCTCCTTATGTTGGTAAGGTTATATATCAGTTTAATGATGGCTGCCTATTTATATTAAGTGTGGGACAATTTTATGGTCTTTATCTGTTTTGCAGGAAATGGGAAATTGGCAGCTTCAATAGACAGCGAGTATGGACTGTTTATCCGACTTAATCGAGCACTCTCCTTGCCTGTAAAATATTACCCAGTGGTGTCTACAAAAATCATCAACAGCAAAGCTAGAGGTTTGGTTAATATGTCTACCTCTTAATTAATAGCATAGGTAAATTGTTTTAAGTCTATCTGAAGTTGGATAAAGCTGAGCATTATCTTACACACTGTATATACACTGTACATGTAGATGTACATGTGATGACATAAAACTTCTTTTAGTAAAAAAGCTTAAAATGAACAATGAACTATGATGTTATCATCACACAATACTACACTGTAAGAAATAAATAATTAACTGGTTATAATGAATTTTGGAATGAATGAAGCAACTGTGGCCTGGGTGCTCCCTGGTGATTTGTCATACATGTATTTGGTTCTACTGTATTCTGAAATATGCTTTTTGACAAATTTTAATTTTATATTGGATATTTTCAGAGGCTACATTATTAAACATTAGAGATGGAATTGCTTACAGACTACAGACAGTTCAAACTGTAAGTTTATGAAACAGATTGATATGAATATTCTTGAAAGTGCAATAAATTAAAAGCTCAAACAAATTAGCCTAAAAATTAATGTTTTTAAGGCTTAGTAACAAAATCATCAAATACTGGGCAAAATGTCTTGATACCTATTTATATTCTCTTCAGAAATATTTTGTTGCTTTGGATTTTATCTGCGTATAATTTTAACACAGGGAGGTTGGAGGAGCAAGTGTAACTATGTGGAGAGTCGATTATATGCCCACAGAGCCCGACCATCTGTTTTAGTCCAGGATATTCGTATTTCCAACCCTAGTGTATGTCTATAAATGAATTAAACATACAAAAATCAAAATGTCAAGATTAATTCCATTGTATGTATTAGAGTCAAGGAGGAAACTGATTTTAAATCAGATTAAGTCATAGTTTAGAGTACAAAGTATTACTTTACATGAATATACTGTACAAGCTTTAAGAATTACGGTATAATTCCTGCTTATAGTTACTCACTTAATTTGTCTTAGTCTAGTGTATTTTGTTCATGAATTTTGTTAAAGTACACATTGTAAAATGTTTTGCATTTAAGTATGTAGAATATGTGGCCTTTTTTTCTTCAGAAAAGACCATTGTTCCTTGAATTTGATCCAGCTGGCCAATTTAATTGGAAAAACTCCAAGACTTTTCCTAAAACGTAGATTTTAATTATTTTTTCTTTTCATTGGACTACGATTATTATACAGTTTGCTAAAAAACTGTTATAGTTTCTAATACTATTTTAATGATCAAAGACATGTAAATATTGTGATAAAATATATTTTGATATCTGTGTTAAAAAAACAACAACAATAAATAAGCATCTCCAACAAAGTATTGATCCATCCATAACTTAATTTTATTTTATTAGTGAAGAAAAATCTTGCTTGAAGATGAATATTTTGTGTGTGTTGTAGAGAGACGGTGGGAGGTAAATCTATCAGGTATGAGGTGACGGAGGGGGAGGTAGATCTACCAGATAACAAATACCACGTGTATGCTGTCGTGGCATCTATCAGACTACCCAAAAATATGTTCTCCCTCAAGGCAGGAGAGTAAGTTCAATGTATTACTCCTCAGGTTTCCTCCAGTCATAACATCCCCTTCTCCACCAGTTTGTTTCCGTGAAATTGTAAATTATAATACATTTGTATAGGTCTGTTATCACTCGACATGTACTTGTACATGTAGTTTAGGCCTATTGAAATTTCACCTATGTACATGTATTGTTTACAAACTCAAGCATTTTAATCAAGTTGAAAAAAAGTTTCTTTTAAAAAAAAATCTGACTGCAGAGCAAGAAAAAGTCGAATCAGTTTGAACCATTTGTCAATTAATTTATATTACAGAGTGTCAAATTTATGAAATTTGTTTTTCTGTATTAAAGAGCAAGGGAAAAAATTAAGCATTAAAAACATACCTCCCATTTTAATTTCCTGTTTTTATCTATGTACAAATGGCATTTTAGCCTTTAATATTAGACAATAACCTTCTTAATTAGATTGCTTTGTTTGTCTTCAGAACCAGACAGTATCAAGTATTGACTGTTGTAAACTACACAAAACCATATGAGACAAAACCAGAGAAATTGACATCTGTGATGTCATCAGGGGTAGAGAAGGTAAATAAGGTCTATTTACATAGAATGAAATTATATATATATTTATATATATATATATATATATATATATATATATATATATATATATATATATATATATATATATATATATATTGATTGATTGATAAAAAAGTTACTGATTTTAATAAGCTTTAGACTGAAAAATTGGTATATTTTAATACAAAATATTTATCAATTTAACAATTTGATTAGGAGTAGAAAATATGCATGTTATGCATAACAATAAAAATGAAATAGAAATTAATACATAGACTTTTTTTTATTTCTTTAAGGAATTGAAAGATGTTGTGAATATTGGAGCCTCAGCCCTGCAAAGTGAGCATGTAAAAGTATGGAATAAGGTGAGATTAAATACATACAATACCTGTATATCCAGAATGGGTAAAAATATAATACACACGTATCAATGTATCTGTACATAAAAAATAGTTTTCTTTGAGAGCTAACAGTACATTGTAGCTCATCTTAGGGACAAAGATGAGAAAGAGAGAGAAAAAAGAGGAATTATATGTATTGTATATGTATGCTTTAGAAGCCCTGTGTACAAATATAATGATAACAGGTTTTATATTTCAGATGTGGCAGAGTGGATTTGGAATCAGCCATTCTAAGGCCCAGGGAGCCCTGAATGCTGATAAGATTAACACTACTATTTATTATGTACTGAGTAATGTCCCAGCCCCACTGTATGACTTACGGGTCACTCCAACAGAGAGGACTAGAATCCAGCAGGTTCTCCATTACCCTGACAGGTGCTACAATGGACATTCTACACTGTAAGTCACTGCATACATGTGATCTGTACTGGCTGTACACAAAATGTCATGCATTCTTGACCCCATTCATGGAATCATGGCAGGACTCAGCTAGAATTCATGGGAAATGAAAATTTGTCCTGTATTTTGAATTGTTTACCAGAAGCTGTCATTTTTTTAATTTTTGCTCTCATGACACCATGTTGACATGTGACTTGGTAATGTAAATAAAATATCCCAATTGAAGGTGATAATTACATTGCTGCTAAGAATACCAAAACTTCTCTTAGCCTTAATTGTTTTTAATGGGGTGGGGGGGATTCAAGTCATTTATAACTTGTTAGAATTTTGTCAGTAGGAAGTTGTGTCAAAAAACAACAAAAATCAGAACAAGTCTGTGTAACAAAGACTTGAAATTAAATCATTACTGATTTGCTCTGCTTGGCCGTAAGTATTTTCCATTCCAACACAAGAGTCAGAGAGATGCTTGAGTATCATGAGAAAAATGCAGACTGAGTGGAAACAGAAACTCTTGCATGGTACTGTACTATGGACAGTCTTTGTACAAAAAATCAGGATTGTTGTAAAATTCTAAAAGCTGTAAAAATTGCTTGCAATAAGTAATAATACATACTAGTTTATACATGAATATGTTGATATGAATTAAGAAATAAATTTTATACTTTTGAATGTCTTCGTTGAGATTTTGTAGTTTTTTTGTTGGAGTAGTGTACAGTATTTTCACCTAAATTCCAGTATTTTCAAGGTTCCTGTACAGCATTTGGGTCTGTATCACATGTATGTTATTGATAATTTAGTTGCATATAGTTTATCAGCTCTTCTGAGGCAAAGGCTCAAAGAGCTAATGCTATGGCCATTTGTGCAGTGTGTGGTTTTTTGGACATTTTAAGGCCTATGATCATAAAACTTTGTAAGTTGATGCATCTTGGGTCCTCAAAAAACGTCAACTGAAAAGTAGGTCACCATGACCTACTTTTCAATTTATATGAATATAATTAAATATTTCAGGTACTAATTGGCTAAGAATCATCAAAATTTGTCAGTTGATGCATCTTGGGTCTTTGGAGTAGGTTGACTGAAAAGTAGGTCACCGTGACGTACTTTTGAAAATTTATGGCTTAATTAAATATTTTGGGTACTAATTGGCTTAGAATCATCAAACTTTGTCAGTTGATGCATCTTGGGTCCTCGGAGTACAACAACTGAAAAGTAGGTCACCGTGACCTACTTTTGAAAATTTATGGCTTTATTTAAATATTTCAGGTACTTTTTGGCTTAGAATCATCAAACTTTGTCAGTCGATGCATCTTGGGTCCTTGGAGTATGACAACTAAAAAGTAGGTCACGGTGACCTACTTTTGAAATTTTTTGGTTTTAATTTTAAAAAATATTTTAGATATTAATTGGCTTAGAGTCATCAAACTTAGTTGACGGGTCCTCAGAGAATGACAAGTGATAAATAGGTCACCATGACCAACTCTCAGGTACTAATTGGCTTAGAATCATCTTGGGTTCTCAGAGTGTTTCATCTAAAATGTAGGTCATGATGACCTACCTTTGGAATTTCTAGGGCTTATCTAAATATCAGGATATTTAGAGGCTTCAAATAGAAGTGATAGGTTGTAAAGTTTATCAGAAGAGCAATTCAAGGCCCTTGGGCCTCTTGTTTTATAAAACGTGCTGGGGCCTCACTACCATGCCAACAGTATACTGATGATATAAGGTAGCTTAATATATTTTTGTTAAAATTCATGCCACCAAAATGTTCTTAATCTTTCACTCTTTCATTATTCAAATGACACTCAATCTTAAAGTATATATTGGTTTCAAAATGCATGTGTTCTCTATTTGGCAGTTATTTTTTGTGTTGTAGGCTTGCTAACACACTGTGGGCAGATGTGACAGATGAGGATGACATTGCCCGTGTGTCCACAACTTGGATGATAACTCTGGAGAAGATGGGCTGTGATTTCATGGTCAGATCAGGTGAGTTTGTCATTTCCTGTTTTCTGTAGACATTTAGAATTAGAATGTGGGTGCCTTATAGTGATCACCACACCCTGTGTATTTACGCTAGAACTTTAGGATCAGCTGACTTTACAATTATCACACAGTTTGAGAATAGTGAACGGTAAACAGAACAGTGATAAGTTCTGTGGTCAATCTTACAAAAACTTAAATCAAATGTTAATTAAGATCAATGTTTATCAACATTTTTGTGTATATAACATAACCATAACTCACACTCAATTTTTTTTTCCAAAACTGGTGAATATTTAATTTAAAGGATGTTAATAAATAAAGATCTTTATAGATTTGGAATCAATCAGTTATACTAATTTAGCAGTTGTCATACTTCTCGTCCTCCAATCCAAGTACATGCTGATATATGATTAAAACAAATAAATATGGATGTACTAATTCATGATTAGGCTACCAGGTAATCGGTGGGGAAGATCATGCTAAAATTTGAGTGCACAATTATTATTTATGCATATTTACAGTATATAGGTCGAGGTCAAAAGATTTAGATAAGTGATATGTCTCACAAAGCTTTAATGTAATAAAATTACATACATGTATTATTTAAAGCTTATTCTATCCTTAAGCCCTAAGGAAAGGATAAAGGATTGCATTTAAAAAACTTAGGGTCACTGTACAATGAATTTTTAGGTTTTGCACTTGAATATGCTTAAACAGCTACAGAGAGGTCTTAGAGATCTTAGAAAGACCACTTAAGTTTTATAATCCAACCCATTACATATAAACAGGTGCAGAAGGGGTTCTTCAGGCAATGCTCTTGAGCATGGGGGCCCTTAGATTTGGCGACAGTCACCTGGAGTTTAAGATGGAACCCAAGGATCTCCACAGGGACCTATTTTTCCACCGAATCAATTACGGCAATAACACACATCTTAATATATCTGTGATAGTCGGGGATGACAATAAAGCAAGTATCTACGTTGCTTTGGATCGCAATGATCGACCATATTATGCCTGTGATGCAGGGTGCATTGACGCCCCTATGCAATTATCGTAAGTGCCTAATTTTGATTTAATTTCTTTTAAATATAATGTAAACTAAAAAACTAAAAAGGTGATTTTCTTAGTCGTTTTTATTGCAGTAAATATTGTGGTTACATAAACATTTAAAACTAAATGTACACTATCAGATAAACTTATGTTTCATTGAAGTATGAAGCACAAATAATTCATTTGCAGCACATATATTTATAAAATCTAGATTTTTTCCACTTTTATTTTTAATGTATAGCATTGAAACTTTATCAAGAAAAAAAAAATTCCTTATCAGTACATGTTAATACACATACAACAAGCATCTCAGACAACAGATTTTTGTTCCCATAAATTTTCAGGAGGAAAGTGCAGCAGTTTCCTGTAAAGTTGACGGAGCCTTTGACAGCCATACTTTACATCACAGCTGATAAAGTACACATGGAGGAGTTAAAACATGTCCTCCATCTACAATCCATCAAAGAAGGTACCCTAAATAACATTTTATCCTATATAGAGAACTTTATTAATCGTATAAGGATGTGTCAATGTAAAAATAAAATTCTATTCAACAAAAATATTTTTGTGAATAATATATTGCCATTAGCTTGAAGAAAAGACTGTTGCAAGATATAGATGATCTACAATACATAATATGGATGCTCAAAATTCATTCTAATGATAGGATTAAATGAATTTTGTGGTTACTTTTTGGAAAGAAATCATTGTTTTTTCTGAACATGACAACATTAAAAAAAAAAATTAATCTGAAAAAATCAAATAAATAAAAACATACCTGCTAATCCATAATAAAATGGCATATGGAAGGAAACAAACTTCATTTTATAAGTTGAAGACTGAAGACATCAGGATGAAACTTGTATAAGAGTAATTGCCCTTGTCATTTTGTATTCATACATTTTATGCATGGTAAAATATTCATGATTAAGCTTTCAGCATTAGACTGCTATAGAGACTGAGCACAGAGGTTAAACCATTCAATCATGCTGACAAAAGAAATATTTTTGGCATATAAGTGTCTTTTGGTTTTAAAATTTTAACCTACATGAAACAAATCTGTTTTCCTTACAGCTCCTCCACATGAGCACCATGTGATAGCCTTACACAAACATGGCCACCATTTTGGAGGTCTGCCCCTAATATTCTGGATCTCAGTAGCATTCCTAGTCATCATTTTCCATTTGTTCCTGGTTAAGTTAATCATTAACGAGTATTGTCAAGGCCAGGAGAGATTTACAAACAGAAGGAAAGGCTACAATGTGTGAGATACGTATCCTCAGTTCTGTTATGCCCTCTGTGTCTTTCCATTGTTTTACAAGGAGAAAAGACAATCTACAAAATACAGTCAAAATATCATATCATTCCAATGGGTGTTTTTAATTTGGTGTTTACAATTAGACATCTTTGAAAATATGTGACTTTAAGATAATCAATATGGTATACATGTATGTACTTTAGTATAATTTTATTTTCGTTGCTATGTGCTTTTGTATAATCCTTGACTTTACCATATGTACATGCATATTCCTTGACCAGCATAAGGAATAAAAGTGTATATAAAGAAGGTAAATAGATTATTACTGGTATTAAAATACACATGTATCATTATAGCAAATGATTTGATATAAGCAAGGACTGAACTGTTTAGATTTGAATAACTTGCTTATTTACACAACGATTTTTAATTGTCATCTTAAACAAAAAAATCTTTATAAATTTTGCAGCAAATAATTTCATTATGTGTCAACTCTCATTCACTCTCTGTGAAACAATACTTTTAATTTATAACTTTATTAAATGTGATATATACCAAGTTTTATGGCAAATCTAAGACTATGTTCAAGTTCATGTTGTGTCGTACTACCCTATATGAATTTAAATCTGGATTTTGCAAATATTTGAATTCATTATTTGCCTTTTAAAATGATTAATAAAGTGTACATTTCTTAAGAAAGGAGGGGATTTAGTGCTTTTATTTATTTGTTTTTCAACAGTATTGTTCAAAATGTTGAGTGTGCATGGAAGAGAAAATTGTGATAAAAAGAGCTTTTGGCAGCTCCATTTTTGTTCAGTTTTTGTTTGTAATGTGTATGCATTGTGTTATCTTCACTTTCGTATAGAATTTAGATTAAATTGGCAACAATTCTGAATTCCACATATGTTTTTATTTTTAGCCATAATAAGTATATTATCCACAATTCTGTTCTATGTTGTGATATCTATATGTAAATATGTTACGGATTTTTTTAAAATCAGTTTTATATTCTTGGGTTAAGTGTATGTTTCTGAAAACATAATTTTATGACATTATTGGTAGACGCAACTTCTATTTTTATTTGCATTCAAACCTTAATGTTTAAAACATAGAGGCACAACTAGAAATCTAACGGAAAATCAAATTTGAATTCCTAATCAGGTTAGGCAAAAACTCATTTTCGACATATGTTAGAGATAAGTTCACTTAATTCTGTTTTTCATAATATAAGGTATTTACTATTTAGACAACCAAACTAGTATCACAAACCATAATTCTTCAAATTTCTTGTTTAAATGCACATTTTCTGGTACATAAAATTCTTCTCCAACATTATCTTTGTAATAACTTTTTTTTCTTGCCGTGTTATATTATATTTATAACATATAGTTAGAATTTTAATGTACTTAGTGGTATGTCAAATTGTTTACTGTAGTCTGAAATGTACATGTCTGAGTGATTATAACCTGAGTGTAAGCAGAAATGTTATTGATCATAATCTGAATGTAAGTGGTTATGTTATTGAGCATAACCTGAATGTAAGTGGAAATGTTATTGATCATAATCTGAATGTAAGCAGAAATGTTATTGATCATAACCTGAATGCAAGTGGATGTTATTGATCATAACCTGAATGTAAGTGGAAATGTTATTGATCATAACCTGAATGTAAGTGGAAATGTTATTGATCATATCCTGAATGTTAGCAGAAATGTTATTGATCATAACCTGAATGTAAGTGGAAATGTTATTGATCATAATCTGAATGTTAGTGGAAATGTTATTGATCATAATCTGAATGTAAGCAGAAATGTTATTGATCATAACCTGAATGTAGGTGGAAATGTTATTGATCATAACCTGAATGTAGGTGGAAATGTTGCTCTTTGTAATGAATGTGTGGGTGTTGTGTGCACTGTTGAATCGAAGTACATTTAGAAATATGTTCAACCTTATGCTTGTTTTTCTGTAAATGCAGTGTGTATGTAAATGTATTATATATAAAACAGATTTGAGGGTTTGCATTTTGTTTGCTTACAGATAGTTTTAAAGTATTTAAAGGAGAAAATTGATACAGTAAAACATACTTATAGCCAAGTGTAGGGACGACCAAGTTGGAATTGTTATTAAAGGATACTTCTTATGTCTGATAAGTTTATTATACATTATAAAAATGAAGGGAATGAAAATCACTCAACTGTAACTGTAGGCATGAATTCATAAAAAGCCTGTTTGCTATAACCATGTTTTACTGTATACAAGTATGTCCAGCCATTTGAATTTAATATATATAATAAATTAACTTTAATAAATAAAGCCTTCAGCAATGAAGTGTTTAGAGGTATACTGAAATCATGAGTCCTTTTATCTGTTGTCAGTCACCTCAAGATCTGGTACATGACATGTCTGATGGTATTAGACCTACATACCACAGGCACTTGTTTCGGTAATAAATTTTTAACCCATAGTATAATAATAACACAAGGTATCTAACTCCGAATTACACAGAGTACCCCCCTCCCCCAGAATCGCACTCATTTACACTTTCAGAGGAAATACACTGACAAACTGTCTATACCTATGTTTTCTACGAAAATTTATCTACACAACCATATATGGCATGCTTGTCTTTATTTTCTTTAGTCTCCATAAACAGCGTCAAAACTCTGCTCGTCGAGTGGAAAAGTCGAATTCAACCATGAAATGGTATGTGCTAATCCCGCACAGAGAACAAAATTAAAAAATGAGTGGGTTTAAAAATTCAATTCCAGTGTTTAAATATTGCATGAGTAAATAGAACTTGTTTACGTCTGATTTTCCCTGAAAACATTACGATGTTTATCCGATGTAATTTTAAAAACAGATTTTTAGCCAATCAAAATCTCTGTGCGGGATTAGCACATACCATGCATACCATTTCATGGTTGAATTCGACTTTTCCAGACCTACATACACATTACAAGACTGTAATACTCACATACACATTACAAGACTGTTATACCTACATACACATTACAAGCAGGCCCATAGGAGGCAATTTCAGTTTGGGGGGGGGCACAGCCATACATTTTCAGTTTGGGGGGGGAGGGGGCACTATCAACTGCCAAATATTACTTGACAAGCATAAAAAATAAAAAGGTTATCAGACGTTTTAGCTCACCTGAGCTGAAAGCTCAAGTGAGCTTTTCTGATCACCCGTTGTCCGTCGTCCGTCTGTAAACTTTTCACATTTTCAACTTCTTCTCAAGAACCACTGGGCCAATTTTAACCAAACTTGGTACAAAGTATCCTTGGGTGAAGGGGAGTGTAAATTGTTAAGTAAAGGGCCAAGTCCCCTTACAAGGGGAGATAATCAAGAAAAGACAAAAATAGGGTGAGGTTATTAAAAAATCTTCTTCTCAAGAACCACTCGGCCAGAAAAGCTGAAACTTACATGGAAGCATCCTGGGGTAGTGTAGATTCTAAATTGTTCAAATCATGACCCCCAGGGGTAGGGCGGGCCACAATAGGGAATCCAAGTTTTACGTTGAAATACATAAGAAAAATCTTTAAAAATCTTCTTCTCAAGAACCACTGGGCCAGAAAAGCTGAAACTTACATGGAAGCATCCTGGGGTAGTGTAGATTCTAAATTGTTCAAATCATGACCCCCAGGGGTAGGGCGGGGCCACAATAGGGAATCCAAGTTTTACATTGAAATACATAAGAAAAATCTTTAAAAATCTTCTTCTCAAGAACCACTGGGCCAGAAAAACTGAAACTTATACGGAAGCATCCTGGGGTAGTGTAGATTCTAAATTGTTAAAATCATGACCCCTGGGGGTAGGGCAGAGCCACAATAGGGAATCCAAGTTTTACATTGAAATATATAGGGAAAATCTTTTAAAATCTTCTTCTCAAGAACCACTGGACCAGAAAAGCTGAAACTTATATGGAAGCAACCATTGTTCAAATCATGACCCCCGGGGGTAGGGCGGGACACAATAAGGAACCCAAGTTTTACATTGAAATATAAAAGAAAAATCTTTAAAAATCTTCTTCTCAAGAACCACTGGACCAATAATGCTGAAACTTATTTGGAAGCATCCTGAGGTAGTGTAGATTCTAATAGGGCTGGGACGATATATCGAGAAATCGATAATATCGATTCTGTGTGAGGATGATACGCATATCGATACACATGAAGAAATATCGCCAAAAAATTTCTGACTTATGTTTTTCTTTGTTTACTTAAAATTTTGGGTTTAATATATGAAATAAATATGCTAAATGTCAATATAAATATGAAATACATAATAATTAACACTACTTGTGTAAAATAATTTTGTTTTACAACAGATATACAACTTTTTTTAATAAATTATTCTTTTTGTGAAGAAATGTTTTGTTCAATTCAATAAAAAAAAAAGATTTCATAACCAATTCAACATATCGTGATACATATTGTATCGTGCCTCAAATATCGTGATACATATTGATACAGAAAAAGTTGTATCGTCCCAGCCCTAGATTCTAAATTGTTCAAATCATGACCCCCAGGGGTAGGGCGGTAGTATATACACAATAGGGAATTAAAAAGGGGGGGAAATCTGGTAAAGAACAGCATGGCCAAAAGTTACTCAGGTGAGCGATGTGGCCCATGGGCCTCTTGTTATGGAGGGGGCACAAGCTAGTAGTAGTATATTTTTTTTCTAGTGTTCTATATATCAGCAAAAATATTGGTCCCCCATGCCCCCCCCCCCCCAGTTCCTAGGACCATGACAAGACTGTATAACCTACATACACATTACAAGACTGTAATACCTACATACACATTACAAGACTGTAATACTGTAATACCTACATACACATTACACGACTGTAAGACCTACATACACATTACAAGACTGTAAAACCTACATACACATTACAAGACTGTAAAACCCACATACACAGACTGTAAGACCTACATACACATTACAATATTGCAATACCTACATACACATTACAGGACTGTAATACCTACATACACATTACAAGACTGTAAGACCTACATACACATAATTACAAGACTGTAAGACCTACATACACGTTACAAGATTGCAATACCTACATACACATTACAGGACTGTAATACCTACATACACATTACAAGATTGTACAACCTACATACACATTACAAGAGTGTTATACCTACATACACATAATTACAACACTGTAAGACCTACATGTACATATACATTACAAGACTGTAGGACCTACATACACATTACAAGACTGTTAGACCTACATACACATAATTACAAGACTGTAAGACCTACATACACATTACAGGACTGTAATACCTACATACACATTACAAGACTGTTAGACCTACATACACATTACAAGAATGTTAGACCTACATACACATAATTACAAGACTGTAAGACCTACATACACATTACAAGACTGTAAGACCTTCATACACATTACAAGACTGTAATACCTACATACACATTACAAGACTGTAAGACTTACATACACATTACAAGACTGTAATACTTACAAACACATAAATACAAGATTGTAAGACCTACATATACATTACAAGACTGTAAGATCTTCATATACATTACAAGACTGTTAGACCTACATACACATTACAAGAATGTTAGACCTACATACACATAATTACAAGACTGTAAGACCTACATACACATTACAAGACTGTAAGACCTTCATACACATTACAAGACTGTAATACCTACATACACATTACAAGACTGTAAGACTTACATACACATTACAAGACTGTTATACCTACATACACATAATTACAAGACTGTAAGACCTACATACACATTACAAGACTAAGACCTACATACTCAGTACAAGACTGCAAGACCTACATACACATTATAAGAAGACTGTAAGACCTACACACACATTAAAAGATTGCAATACCTACATACACATTACAGGACTGTAATACCTACATACACATTACAAGACTGTAAGACCTACATAAACATTACAAGACTGTAATACCTACATGTACATTACAAGACTGTTAGTCCTACATACACATTACAAGACTGTAGTACTTACATACACATAATTACAAGACTGTAAGACCTACATATACATTACAAGACTGTAAGACCTAGATACACATTACAAGACTGTAAAACCTACATACAAATTACAAGACTGTTAGACCTACATACACATTACAAGACTGTAACACTTACATACACATAATTACAAGACTGTAAGACCTTCATATACATTACAAGACTGTTAGACCTAGATACACAGTACACGACTGCAAGACCTACATAAACATTACAAGACTGTAAGACCTACATACACATTACAAGATTATAATACCTACATAAACATTACAAGACTGTTAGACCTACTTACACATTACAAGACTGTAATACTTACATACACATAATTATAAGACTGTAAGATCTACATATACATTTCAAGACTGTAAGACCTAGATACACATTACAAGACTATAATACCTACATACAAATTACAAGACTGTAAGACCTACATACACATTACAAGACTGTAAGACCTGCATACACATTACAAGACTGTTAGACCTACATACACATTACAAGACTGTTAGACCTACATACACATACTAGTAATTACAAGACTGTAATACCAACTTACACATTACAAGACTGCTATATAAGAAGTATTTAGGGAAAACCATATCTCCGAGTCACAACAAGACTGTTAGACCTACATACACATTACAAGACTGTTAGACCTACATACACATACTAGTAATTACAAGACTGTAATACCAACTTACACATTACAAGACTGCTATATAAGAAGTATTTAGGGAAAACCATATCTCCGAGTCACAACAAGACTGTTAGACCTACATACACATTACAAGACTGTAACACTTACATACACATAAGTACAAGACTGTAAGACCTACATATACATTACAAGACTGTAAGACCTTCATATACATTACAAGACTGTTAGACCTAGATACACAGTAAACGACTGCAAGACCTACATAAACATTACAAGACTGTAAGACCTACATACACATTACAAGATTATAATACCTACATAAACATTACAAGACTGTTAGACCTACTTACACATTACAAGACTGTAATACTTACATACACATAATTATAAGACTGTAAGATCTACATATACATTACAAGACTGTAAGACCTAGATACACATTACAAGACTATAATACCTACATACAAATTACAAGACTGTAAGACCTACATACACATTACAAGACTGTAAGACCTACATACACATTACAAGACTGTAAGACCTACATACACATTACAGGACTGTTAGACCTACATACACATTACAAGACTGTTAGACCTACATACACATAATTACAAGACTGTAATACCAACTTACACATTACAAGACTGCTATATAAGAAGTATTTAGGGAAAACCATATCTCCGAGTCACAATTTTCAGATCCAGGAATCCATGTATGAAATTCTTTGGTGTATTACATAAAGTCAAATCTGACTTGGGAACCAGTCCTATATTAAGGGACTCCCTGTCACAGATGTGTGGCCTTCAAAAATTTTCCCTTCGGTTTACCCTCTGTGATGTACATGTACTAAAAACTCCACATCTGCCCTACCCTACTTAATGCAATATAATCAGCAATTTATAGTATTCCATTTCTGCCATAAAAGTATATATTTAAAATCTTTATATATTCAAGACATTAGTTTATCATATATAGATATATAGTTTTAAAAATAATAATTTCCTTTATCTTGTGTTTGAATCAGTTTTGCACTATTCAGTAAAACCCAAAAAAGAAAGCACATTCCATAAAGTTTTCCATGAAACAGCACATTCGATACTAGTAATAGGAGAGCTCATTTCCTGTGTAAATATAATAATACAGGTTATTTCTAAATTCTCTGAATTCTAAAACTTTATTGTAACTTCATTGTATACCTTTGTTTTACCTAATGTCAATCAGGTGAACAGTTCACAACCACTGGTATCATCTGGACTGAATTTTATTTAAATTTGTGTGACTACAAAGATCAACCAAATAATTTCTATGGACTTGCTGACAATGAAGTTATAATTTTACAATGGTTAATGTAACAGATACCCTACAGTAGTTTACCAGATACCCCTTATAAGAACATTGTAACCAAACATACCTGTTTTTCATGCACCCCGTCTATTCAACAAGAGGTCTAGTATTATTTCCTTTTCAGTAACGCAAAGAAAAACTTTATCCACCCTTTATTATGCCTATTTTCCTGATTAATTCAAAGCAAAAGACAGTGGTGTATGTAGAGTTCAAAGTTCAAGTTCATTTATTATGCACACCAACACTCAGTGATGCATGAGGTACAATTTTTAACAAGTCGCCATAATTCAATATCTTCCTAGTACTTCTCAGTTTTAGATTATAAAATGAAATGGATTTTGACTGGCTACATGCATGATGTAACAAAGTCTTTCTTTCAATGATATATTTGACCATCTGATCTACCAGTCTCAAGTGGAAAGTGGTGGTTTGAAGTACTAAATTTTATTAGTATTTTTCTTAGTTAGTTAATTTTTTTTCACGTTCAAAATCAGACTTACAAGTTTTATAGATTGGATCTTTCGATGAGATATTTCATTGTCTTTTTGAGATAAATTGGTTGCTTACAGGGATGGGGTAATCGTAATCGAGTAATTGTAATCGATTGTAATGATTACTTTTTTTCAAGTAATCGACAGTAATCTGTAATCGAAGAGATTTTCTATTACTTGTAATCGTAATTTAATCGATTACAGCTAAAATTATCAATGTAATTATAATTACTTTTTCGATTACTTTCGATTATTTTATACATAAATAGATGTTATTTTGGAGAATTACTTCCAGTCAGTCACACATAAATATCAAATATAAACCACCTAGTGTAATGTTTGGATTTATTAACTTTTATTATCATAAGTTTAATAATGTCCTCAATAAAATTTGCATTATAGGCCTACTGGTCTAGTATTAAATGATTCAGAAGTGTATTTATTAATAAAATTTACAGATTTTTTGTGTGCATTTTACATTTGACCCATTGTCCTATTGCTGCATGTCCTTTTTCATACTTCAGATGTTGAAAAACTTTGTCTTGTAATAGAAAATTATAAATAGCAAAAACAGATTTAAGTGCTGTATTAAATATAAATAGTTTGGTAAATAAACTACATTGTACTTGAAAAAAAAGAAGATGGAATTACTTATTCATTGAAAATGTTTAAACAACTTCAAACTTGTGTTTTAGTAACTTTAAAATTTGCAAAATCATCCTCATGTTTCCATTCAAAATTGTAAGGTTGCTTTTTTATCAGTGAGAGGTTATAAGTGTCTGTAAGAGAGGGAGTAAGTGTCACTGTGTTTATCCCTGATTTGCAGATAATGAGGTGTAAACTGTGAACTACCTAGTGTTTAACTTTCATTCCATTGAAGACAAACAGTATTATTAAAACAATTAATAGCTCTCAAAACATTTATTTCAATACAGAATGAAATTGTGCTATTAGTTTAATTACTTAAAGACAAATTTAATTTACATGTTTATTACTAAGAGTTCTAGACTAATTTACTTATTTTTTTGAAAAAGACACCTAAAGGAACGTATAATGTGTACTGTCAACATACGGGCAGCCAAAATACTTCTAACGAAGTAATTCACAATAAAATATTAAATAATTTTTGCAACAAGTCAATAAATATGGAGGTTTAGATCCAAGGTTGAAAGGAATAATTAATTCCCTGGCATATTTTATTGTAGGAATCATGTCTCCACTTTCCATGGTAGAGAATCCCTCATTTGGGCATTTAGTGAGAATGTTAGCCAGTATAAAACCTTAAAAGAATCTGCACTGAAACTGCAGAACACATGCAAACTTCAGTGGATAACATCAACATTTACCATTTAAATATTGCTTTGATATTTGAAGGGATAAAAACTTGGAAGTAATCGATTATTAATCGATTACATCTTTCAAAGTAATCGATTACAGGACAAAAATGAGTGTAATCGATTAATAATCGATTACACAAAATTCTTCTAAGTAATCGATTATTAATCAATTACATTTTTCAGTAATCGTGCCCATCCCTGGTTGCTTAAGGGGGAACGACCCTCTGATAAGAGAGATAATTCCTAAGTAAATAATCCTAAAATTTCCAATAGTCTGTCTTTCCAGAATTTAGTAATGGAGACATTTTACTGGTCAGTTCAATAAAAAACCAACACAAGTCTCAAACACTGACTTTCATTTTTTCCAATATTTTTTTGATAACGTTTGACCTAAATCATTTTCATCCATTTTTTTTTTTTTTACCTCTTACAAAATGAAACAGTTCTACCTTTTTATAAACAATTCAAACTGCAGTAACTTTGAATTTTTTGTCTGATGGCAGAAAATTCAAAACAAGGGAGTTTATTGGGCTGTAGAGATGACTGTAAAGGGTTAGCAGGTGGATAAAATATACAGGTTGTTTAAAGAATATGTATAGAACAAGGGAATGAAAGTCAGTTGATTGTCCAATGCTGGATAGTGGAGGAATTCTCCCAAACCGTGCGCAGAAAATCTTGCGCCGTAAATTGCACCAAATTTGCATTACAGGATCTGTAGCGTTATGGTCAAAGACTAATATGCAAGGTGTGCTACTCTGGAAAATATGATTGACTCACTGATGTCAAGGTTTTCATACTCCCAAATTTTACAACCACAGGTCAAAATTGGTTTAACAACATTATCAAAAATTGACAATTGGTTGGTAAATTAAATTGTTTTATCTTCCTTATTACACCGTACAAACAAAATTCACTGAAATATGGGTTCTTGTTTTTAAACCTTTTTTATTGCTATGTTCTCAGATAAGAAATACATGTATTAGTAAAATAAATGGTATTAAAGCTAAATTGAGTTTTTTCCCACCATTTGTAATTGAAAATATATTTTATTTCCCCCAGGCCATCCCGGAAATGGAATTTGTCAAAGAAGGGCGTTTAAGAGCATAACGTTCTCAAAACACTCCGATTTTAATTTTAAAGTTAGATTTAAAAAAAAAATCATCTGCATAAAACTATTCGCAAAAACATAATATGAAAAAATCAATATTAAATTGTGATTTGATAAGGATACAAGATGTAAAGTACCGTGTGAATGACCGAACTTCTTAGTAAGCTTTGTGTATATCTACTTTTAAATCAATTTCGTGAAGAAAAAAATACACTTTTCTGATGTTTGTACCAAACTTGCTGTGATTTGAGTTTATAATCCTTCTCTTCACACAAAGAAGGAGGGGTATTTACAGATTTTCGTGACAGTAGTGGGGTATACTGACTCACTTAACAAAATACTTCATTGTTACTTTTTTAAAAAACTTTTTTGTATGGTTTTAGGGGTAGAAGAATCTTATATATTGTGTGAAACAGTTGACGTAAATTCAGATTAGTAACAGTCACGCCCATTGCATCAGCATCGAATTGTAGTATAACTGATCTCGACATTATTGAAAATTTAATGACTTTTAAATATATATTAATTTTAAACTATCCTTATGATAAGAAGACTGATAAAATAAACTACGTTTTATGATTTTTGTATCATATGAAAATCATTGAAGTACATGACATTAAATTCATGTCAAAGCTACCCAAGCCATTAGCACTTTCAGTCCACATTCAGATTTAATCCTTTAAGAAGTTATTTCTGGTGTACATGTACTTTTAATAAAATGATGGCTGAAATGCGTCAATTACAAAAGATCGATTTCTTGTAACCCTGAGTCATTACTTTAATAACTAGTGTGTTCATTGTGTCCCCTGTGAGATAAACAGAGATTTGTGAGTACACTAGTAGACAAAATTGCTTACGCACCACTCAGTACTTTCATCTGCAAATAACCTCATTCAAACGAGTAAATCTGAACTGCCGTCTTGCCTACTGCAGTTGAATTTACCCATGCCTTTATTTTATCATACCCTCAAATGGTCTGTATGATTGCAAACTAATTTCCCGAAGCCGATTTGGGCACCATTTGTGCTCTGATATAAGGTTGGCGGTTAGCGATAGTAGTCAGAGAAGTTGCATTAGCAATGGTGACCCTGTCGAAGCAAAATGTCGAACATGTCGCCTAGTAGTCACTTACAGTGCTTTAGCATCCCTACCCGGTCCATCAGTTGCCACAGTTTTACTGTATAAGCTTGCAATAGTCGTGTGCTTTTAAAATAAATTATGTCCTCAAATATAAAATTTGTAGCCTTAGCGTTTTCGTCGATATCTTTTGAAGAAAAAAAAATTAAAAAGACATATCTTTTTTAAAAATCGTAAAATTAAAAAAAATAAACGGGTGAAAACTACAAAGCAATCATATCAATATTTTAATCGCCAATAAAAGAAATTATCATAAAATATTAAGTGTGAATATTGAAATAAAAAGATTCCACTTATTGTGTGGACATTTAGCACGATCGGAATATTATATACTTTTCTGGCGAACAATGGTGTCCAAATATTCGCCATTTCCGAGTGTCCGTGTTCTTATGCGCCTTGTTTACAGATTTGGATATAAGAATCTTTCGTTTCATGGCGTTAGATACAAGATACTTTATTTAGATTAGTAAATATATATATATATATACCTTTTCTAATTTAATCCATTGCATTTTGTTATAATTTTCAAATGGTGGGGGTCGATTGTTTCCAATTACGGCGAATTGAGTTTCTGTGTACCCTAGTGCAAGGTCGACAAGGGCATTACGTACATTCTTAAAATCAAGGCACATGTTGAATAAGGGAATTATCAGTCTGTGCTGTTACAGAAACTTCTTATCTCTCCGGATCTCAGTTATGGAAAAGGAGTTGAATATCCGCTAATTTTTCTTCGAGAAGTTCTACAGTTACATGTATCTTGGATGTCAAATCGCTAACAAGTACCACAGCTACTTGGGTCTTGGTTTATAAATATGTATGTGCCCTATTGATATGTAAAAAAAGTACTTTTTTACATATCAATAGGGCAAATACATATTTATAAACCAAGACCCAAGTACCTGTGACAAGTACAAAACAGCAGTGGAGATTGGAAAAAAAAATCACGAAGTCATTTTTTAATTATATACTCTCAATTATTTTTTAAAAATAAAATTATCAACCAATATAACAGCGACATGATTTTTTTTTTTAACTAGAGTGTACAACGTTATACAAAGCAACATTTCACGCGGTACATGAAAGCGTTTGACGCGTGACCAGGTTATTGTTTTCAAAACATGCAAACTCAGATTATCAGGTAGTCCACGTAGCTGGCCCGTCAATCAATTCAGAAGCTATTGTTTTTTTTTAATGATTGACAGGCGGTATACTATTGATCTTGAATTAGGTAGATTTTGGGGGCGTTAACATAAAATTGGGTGTTTAATCTAGTCAAAGTACTTTTCAATCAATAAAAATAATTTTTGAATTGTTTACTTTGAAACAACTCAATGTATGGAGATGATAATCAAAGAAAACCTCTCTTTAAAAAAACACACTACATTAAAAAGCTCTTTCATAATACTAATAAAATTTGGATTCGGTGCCATGGAGTCTGTGCTCTGAGAACGTTGGTTAAGTAGTTATGACGTCGACTTTCATACATCAAGAGTCTAGAGTTTTACAAAAGTTTACTTTTTAAAATAAAAATTTAGAGATTCACAAAGTAATCTTTGTTGTGTCATATAGTTGCAATTTATTATTTTTCCCCTGTAAAACATGCAAGATATTCACGCCTCGTAAGTGACCAGTGGTCAGGATCATGATCTGCTCTCTGGCCATTCGCAAAGTATTTTTACAACCCCAGTATTCCACAACTGTGGGTCCACACATTAATTTTACCATTCACAAATTACAGTGTTTTGGCCCCTAAAATTATCAGAAACTACAGCCCAGACAGGTATTGTAACTTCAAACCACCACCTTCCAATTGAGACTGGTAGGTGGTCAAATATTCCATTTGACGAATGTAATTCAGGTAAAATAGCAGACGAATTCCATTTCATTTTAGAATGTAAAACATTGAGTAGTATTGGGAAGAACCTTTTAAGACCGCGGAACATTAACTGGCAAAATTGGAAATATACAACTTACGTCATTTTCATCTGTTACAGTCCAAACATTTAATGATAGACAATGAAATGGGCGGGTACAATTCGGCACGGACGTCTGCGAAAACATTGGATTGAAATTGCAATTCGAAATTCATTTTCAATCCACCTCAACTACGCTAGAACGCACGGTGTTACTGATTGACACAGAAGACAAATAATTTGAAATATATATATAAATCAAAATTTTCTATCCCGTGTTTTTAAAGAAATATAAAGGGGCAGATATTTGATTTCTGTTTGGTATGTGTGTGTTGGGTGGTTCGGGGGTTGGAAGGGGGGGGGGGCTGAACGATCTTGGAAATGAATAAGAACGTTTTATTTTAGTTTGGACAACCCCTCCCTGTTTTTGTTTGTCAAACATTTTTCAGAGAAGAAAAAACTAAAAAATAAAAACTCTTGTCATCCTAGAAATTAATATATTCTTCATGTGAAGGCATGATCTGACTCGACAATTTTTGACACCCCCCTTTCTAGAATCAAATAACCGTCCTCTGAAAAAATAATCTCTGTATTCTAGGACTTTGACGTGTCCTTAAAATTATACGCTAAAAAACTATAAATATGAATTTCAAACAATATGTATTTGGGAATTGAATTTATTTGTCTTTTGAATCATACATTCACACATAAGGTTTGAAAACAGCTCAGATGGATTAAAATTGAATTTCAAATTTTTTTCAGTGAAGAAGAAAATAAATAATGTCTTTTGTCATCCTACAAATATTTAATATATTCTTTCATGTGAGACATAACGATAAATAATCTGATTCGACAAAATTTGCCACCCACCCCCCCCCCCCCCAACTTCTAGAATCAATGGTCTTCCCCTAAAAGAATATATACATATAGCTACATCTTCTTTAACTTTTGTTTGTCCTCAAAATAGAAAATTGTTATACATTAATTTCAAACTATACGCATTTGGGAACTGAAATTATTTGTCGTTTCGATCATACATTATAACTTTGCGAAAAATAGCTCAGGTGGATTAAAAATGAATTTCGAATTGCAATTTCAATCCAGTGTTTTCGCAGACGTCCGTGTCAAATTGTACCCGCCCATTTCATTGTATATCATCAAGTGTTTTGACTGCGACAAATTGAAATGACGTAAGCTGCATATTTCCAATTTGCCAGTTAATGTTCCGCGGTCCCAGATTTTGTAAAAACGGCAAATACACTTAAGTTAACTGACATCTTTAAAAAATTCTTCGTATAGATAAACGATGCAGTATGTCCTGAATAATTTATACATGCTCTCCTTTCTTTCCTTTTTGTTTTCATTGTGTGTTTGTTGCTATATATTTAGTACACTTGTATATGTCTCTCATTTATGTTATGTATCATATATTTTTTCTTTCACAATTGAACTATGATATGGCATGTCATCCGTTGCAATATTCGATCTTTTTCCATTTGTATTTTATAACTTTCCATTTATATTCTATAATTTTCCACTTGCATTGTATGTTTATTTGTATTCTATAATTTTCCATTTTCATTGTAAAATTTTTATTTGTATAATTTTCCACTTCTATTCTATAATTTTTCATTTGTATTGTATAATTTTTCATTTGTATTGTATAATTTTTATTTGTATTGTATAATTTTCCATTTGTAGTCTATAATTTTTCATTTGTATCATAAAATTGATAGAATACAAACGGAAATTTATAGAAAACTCATATATATATATATATATATATATATATATATATATATATATATATATATATATATATATATATATATATATATACATATATACGGTAAATAGTAAACAATTCAGGCCAAGGTACATGCAAAATGTAATGCATGTGTGTAATATTCACGATCATTTATAAAAATAAATAAATGATTAAAACAAATACCATCGGCATGTCATTAGCATGATACAATTGATTTAACGCATGTTTGTGCAGTTGACTTATTTTTTATCTTAACTAAATACATTTCACAGTTTGAGTAATCTCTTTTCGCCTGCCATTATTATTAAAATATGTATACTAGCTTTGAGACGGGTATTTAAATTTATGACACAATTCTGATTAAAAAAATGCTTTCGTGGAATTTCTTTCACTGTCCTTTTACGTCACTTATCTTCTCGGCTTATAACATGTATAATGTCCTTAAACATGCCTGTCTTCCGTTCATTTATGTAGGGTGAAAGACTGCTCATCAGAGCAAATAATTTTGGGGATTGCCATCATTGTGACAATACGAGGAATGAGACTTTTTTTTGTAGGGGAAGGTCTCGTTATGCTCCGACAGCTCTACGTCTATAAATGTAATAGTAATATTACGAAGGACCAGAATTGAATCATGGCGTCTTGCGTTCCGGACACGATGGAGTGCAGCAAGCATGCAGGGGAACAAATACAGCGAATGTGTGCCAACTGCAATGTGTATGTGTGTCTCGAATGTGTTTCTCAGAGCCATGCTGGACATGTGTTTAAAAAATTTCGAGATATAATGGAAGAAAAGAAAAAAGAGCTGGAACACATTGTGAAGCTGGCTAAAAAAGAGACTATAGAAGATCTTGAGAAAAAAACAGAGAGAGCTCAAAAACAAAAAGAATCGTTCTGTGAAGAAACCCAAATTAGGATCGATCTTGTCGAGAAAAGGGCCAATGCTCTAAAAACTGCAGTAGATGCTGCTAAGGACGAATACTTAAAAGATCTCAAGAAAACGATGGACGACCATGTGAAGGAATACGACGAAGCCGTGGAGAAATTAAAAGCAGCAATAAGGTCAGTCAGATGTCTGGTTGAGGGCTATGACCTTGTTCTAAACTCTGAAAACCAAAGCTCTGTCATCGATTGTTCTCGTAATGCAGAACATGAAATTGAGAAGTCCATTCCAACTGTATCAATTCCAAACTACAGACATCACAACTTTGTTTTTCCTGATATTGGCAATGAAATCAAGAAGGTATTTGCACAGATCGAAGATGAGGATTCTTTGGGATCAGATTATGTGGAATTTGGGGGAAGCAGCGAAGACAGCGATCACTATGAGTTAAAATCTACCCTAACCAGGCAACGCAGATCACCAATCAGAGTCAAGAGATGTAAAGAGAGGGCACAGAACAGGAAAACTAACCGAATCTTTCTGAGTGCAGACATTCGAACACCCGCTAGAATGAAAGTCGGAAGTGACGACCAAAATGTTTCGTCGATATTTGCGATCAATTCAGGTGAGGCCTGGATGAACATCACTGATGGAAAACATTCTTGTGAAGTACAACGAATTCAAAAACATGGGCAGATTTGTGACAGGATTACCAGAGAGGCAGAAAACTTCTCCCTAGGGCAAATGGACAATTTTTATACAACGGAGAAAAAGGGATCTCAAATATTTGAATACAACCTTTGTGATAAAACATTTAGCACAACTGCAAACCTGGCCCCTTACATTGTGAAGGGAATAAAAGTCATGGCGTCTGGTGACCTTGCGGTATGTGTCCTTGACAAAGATAATTTCACAGTGTCCAAACAGTCTAAGCGGACAATTCGTATTTTGAATCCGATAGGGACTTTCATTGAAGACATTGAATTTGTTGGAAATACCAATAACAAACTATTTGTACACCCACATCGAGTGGAGGAAAGGATAGACGATTTCTGTGTCGTAGACCGACTGTCAGAAAATGAGGGTCGTCTGATTGTTGTCTCAAAATCAAGCAAAGTCCGATTTACCTACAATGGCGCTGAGAAAGGCAATAAACATCGTTTTGATCCACGAGACGTTGTCATTGCCACAGACACGTCAATCTACATCGCCGACAGAAATTTTGGAATCCACCACTTGACACCCATTGGTCAGTTTGCTCGTTATTTGACAACTTTTGAAGATGGTATCTACCGCCCTCTAGCGATTACAATTGATGATGAACAGACTGCCTGGATTGGTTGCGAGAAGGGGATTGTTCAGAGAGTTAAAATAACGTTTCATGACGTTTTTATTGAAGGACTGGGCAGCCAAGTGTCCCACGTGTAGTGAATATAGCCGCTGTCATGACTAACGAGATCAAATTTGCTATTTTTTGTAATGCTTATTAATATTGCTTCATGCGCGGATCCAGGAATTTTTCCAGGGTGTAGGGGACCATCCCTGCCCTCTACTAGATCCGCCAGGTGCTTGTTGGTATCTTTCTGTCCTGAGAATAAAAAGTGTTGAATTCGATTGTGTACGTTGTCATGAAATAACAAGCATTCTGAGAGTATTGCATTAGCAATACTAGTCCCCTACCGGCAAGTGTAATCTGGTTCCGTTCCCGTTAAGAATTGAAAATGCCATAATTCCGTCAAAAATTAATGAAGCGGGACGAAATGCAAACTTGATCTGTAACTAATCAAGGTAAAGCCACATACCAAAAATCAGCTCAATATCTACAAGCTTTTAGAAGAAAATTGCGGAAAACCCGAAAAAATTGAAAAGGCCGTAATTCCGTCAAAAATCAATGAAGCGGAACGAAATGCAAACTTGATCTGTAACTCATCAAGATACACTCACATACCAAAAATCAGCTCAATATCTGCAAGCGTTTAGGAAAAAAGTGCGGAAAACCAAGTGGGACAGACTGACAGACAGAGGGACAGACAGACAGACGGACAGACAGACAGACGGACGGACAGACTCAGAGGAAACCTATAGTCCCCTCCGGTTTCACCGGTAGGGGACTAATAAATGGAAAAGGAGGAGGATTGACAGTCATAAAGATTCCAAACTGTGGAAAGAACTGATAGTTGGGGGGGGGGGGGCTTTCTTTTGTTTTTTGTTTGTTTCTTGTGATATGTTCAGGGTTTTTTCTTCTTTTTTGATAAATTGTTTACACATAAAATTAACAGATATTGTGAAAAACCATGAAAGTTTAATCCCGATAATGTCGTTAATTATAGTTCACATCCTCTCAATTTAGTACTGGATTCATTGGGATACTCCTCATTGTATCCTATTATTTGATGCTTTTCCTAATATCAAATGAGATATTTCTGAAGAAAATAGAACAGCCTTGAATAAAAACTAGTGATTTTTTGTGAAATCCAAGCCAGATCATCAGATTGCAAGAACAAATATAAAATATATATGTAAAGTGTAATCAAATCCATTTTCTTCCTCCTTTAAAAAAAGTGTAAAATCATGTGGTGGTATTGATATCTGAAGATGTTTGAACCTTCCTTGTACATGGTCATATGAGTATACCCGGGCATGTTTCATTGATAGAAACAGCATGAAAAGGACAATCTGTGTGAGTCAGAGGTAAAATATTTCAACCTTGTACAAAAATTGTTATTAAAACAGCTTCTTCTATAGCGCTAGGAAAGCGTAAAGAGTCTAATCATTAAGATTAGGTAAGCCTCACTATCGGGAACGTAGGTCATCAAAATACACGATTTTAATTTTTTATATTTGCTGACAAACATCAGAGGGGAGAGTTTTAATTTTTAGATGTATTTATTTATTTAACAAATGATTGTTTTCATTTGATATTTTTATGGTCTTGTCAAGGTGACAATGATCGTATCTAGAAGAAAATCTATGATTTTTAACAAAAGTAATGGGAACGAAATTTTATTTAAATGACACCTGTGTGATGGACCTTTCATGGTATTTAATACAAAATCGCAAGTAATTGTCAGTTATAAAAAAAACCTTGATGACTCTATTAGATAATTCAATGAGGCATGAAGCAAAACACCCGTAAGCTATCCACAGAAAAAAAAGATAAAATGTCTTCCATTAGATACCAATAGGCAATAACCTTTTGCTACATTTACGACGAAGTTAATTCGATAACCTTAATTTTAAAAGACGTCATATGTAGACCAAATTTTATGGGTAAAACCAGTGAATGTAATGTTATCACTGATATTTACACAAATGTAAGGACATACATATTAGCTCAATAAATTTTAGAAGTGAGACCACTCCTAATTCATTAAGTGACTTCTGGATCATATTATCCAGACTCTGGAAGAAATTAAGAAGACCAGTTACTACCAATATCCCAGAAAGGCATGTAAACAGGCACTGTACACACAGACAAACCAACACAGTACTGTCACATCGAATTTCCTGAAACGCCAATAGCTAGGTAACGATAAAGACTTAGAGAAGGAATACATAAAATTACATATAGGTCATTATAAAGAAGGGGTATTCAGATAAAAAAAAAATAGATGTCATCCCCCACCCCACATCTCATTGAGGAATAAAAGGCTTGGGCTGAATTTCATATTGCTCGTTACAATATACGTTCTGATGTCAAAATTCTAAATTTGTAAAAACAATCAATACCGCACCGAGGTTTCACTGTGCTGTTTGTTTTGTTTTGTTTTGTTTTTTTAAAGGATCTTCAGTTTAAAGTGCATATATAAAGTTCTCGTTGTGTTACGATACATTTTATATGGTGTATACAACCCTTACAACAAGCATATGTTTGGTTTTATTCAATGCACCTCTTATGACGAACACTATTTTTTACAATCGCTTTCATGCATGAAACAATATTAACTAAGAGATAATTGAAAGAATCCATTAAAATTAAATTGAAGATTTTTTTCATTACTCGTGAACTACATGGGAAAAAAAGGGAGGGGGGGGGGGGGTTATGCTAATTAGGGAAAATTAATGCTTAACAGTTTGTCAGTTGCTTTGTAGTAACGTCATGTTTAGTATACATGTGTGGTCCATACATCATTTCTTAAATAGATGCATAACATCCGTTTAGTAAACAACACACTAATTTCGGATTAATTCTGAAATTCCTTTGGGGTTTCCCCCAGAACATACATTCTCTGAAAAGATAATGTGCTTCCCATTAAAGTGGATGTGATTTACCTGAATCTAGGATTTAAAATATTAATGCATGCCTTTTTCCCACAAATTCCTGATAACCTTTGCTATGCACATCGAAAAATTGTTAAACAGGCCGAAAAAAATATCTCTAACAGCGATATCAGGCTATGTACCATTTACGATTACTTATAACATGTACAAGGTATAGAAAACTCAATAAAATCTCCATATTTTTATACAGTGATTGAGCTACTTCTTCCCCCTACATGCAAGATATATCATATAAAAAAGGTGAAGAAAACGAACAGGGATCGTTCTCCAAAAATCTACAAACAATACTGTTAACAGGGCTTACAACACGGACCCCCGGAAATTCCAGAGGTGGGATCAGGTGCCTAGGACGAGTAAGCATCCACTGTCATACATACAATACAAATCTGTGAACAGGACATAAACAAGGACCCCCAGAAATTCCAGGGGTGGAATCAGGTGCCTAGGAGGAGTAAGCATGCTAGAAAAGTATGTAAACATGCATACAAAAATAATTATATCTACATGCAAGATAATCATTATATTGACATGCAAAATAATTATGTTGACATGCAATTTTACCAAACTTTTTTACAGAATCGGATTTTAATATGGGTAAATTTACTTACTAACGCCAGTATTTGACACTATACACGCAAGATGCATTGAATTAACATACAATTGAACTTCGGTATCTCGAACGCTGATATCTCGAATACCATGGATATGTCGAATAGATTTTGAAGTCCCAGCCCCTTATTTTTTTAAGTATTTTACCCTGGATATCTCGAATCCTTGGATATCTCGAAGTTTTTTTCTCGGCCACATTAACTTCGAGATAAAGACGTTTAACTAATTATGTTGACATATGACTTATTTATGTCAACATGCGATCATGTCAACATACTATATAATTATCTAGACATGCAAATTATTTATGTCTTGACAACTTGCACATCAGCATAATTATTTTGCATATATGGGCATAATTATCTTGTATGCTGACAAACTTTCCTCATATGTTGACATAAATCTTGCATGTAGGGGCAGAAATATGCCACCATACGATACAGTGTTATTCTTATCGCTGTTCTTGTTTACTAGATGGACTAAATGTAGATTATATGTGTACTTGTATAGTGTACACTAGCTTTATTACGATGTACTTCTATACTAGTTTGACTCTATATATATATGTAGATTGTATGTGTACTTGTATACTAGATTTTAGCTCACCTGAGCCGAGGGCTCAAGTGAGCTTTTCTGATCGAAGGGTGTTCAGCGTCTGTCTGTCGTCTATCGTGTGTTGTCTGTCATCTGCAAACTTTTCACATTTTCGACTTCTTCCCAAGAACCACTAAGCCAGTTTCAACAAAACTTGCCACAAATCATCCTTGGATGAAGGGGATTTATAAAGTTTATTCACAGGACGTGGCACGATCTCTTTCAATTAAGGAGAGATAATTAGGAATTCATGAAAATTTCTCGACATCTTTAAAAAATCTTCTCAGGAACCATTGGCCAGAAAAGATGAAACTTTTGTGAGAACTTCATTACATACTGAAGATTCAAATTTGTTCATATCATGACCCCCCCCCCCCCCCCCCCAGGAGTAGGGCGGGGCCACAGCATGGGAATATTTAGGAAAAATGTTTTAAAATCTTGTCAAGAACTATTAGTCATATTAAAATAGAAGCATCCTCAGATTCAAGATTGTTCAAATAATGACCCCAGGGGGATAGGGTGGGGCTACAATAGAGGATTAAAGTTATATATTAGAATATACAGGAAATATCTTTTAAAAATCTTCTCAAGAACAGCAAATCCATGATCAGTCATATTTATATGGAATAATCCTCAGGTAGTGTAGATTGAAGTTTGTTCAATTCATGGCCCCTGGGAGCAAGGTTGGGGATTAACATAGAAATATATGGGAGAAGTCTTTTAAAATCTTTTCCCGAGGAACAGCAAAGCCATGATTATTCATATATAGATGGAAGCACCTACAGGTAGCTAAATTCAAAGGGTTTTTTTTTCAAATCATGACCCCGGGAGTAGGAGGGGCCACAATGGGCAATCAAATTTTTACATAGGAATACATAGGAAAAATCTTTAAAAGTCTTCTTCTCAAGAACAGCAAATCCATGATTAGTCAAATCTATATGGAAGCATCCTCAGGTAGTTTAAAGTTTGTTCAAATCATGACCCCCTGGGGTAGAGTGGTGCCATATTTAACATATGAATATTGTAGGGAAAAGAATCTGCTGATGAAAAACAGAAGGGCCATAGTTACTCAGGTGAGCGATGTGGCCCCTGGGCCTCTTTTATTACGATGTTCTTGAAAACTACATTGACTATACGTAGATTAAGGCCAGTGTGTGTGCTTGTATACTACATGTAGTTTTATTACGATATACTTGTGTACTAGTTTATTTACATGTAGGTTAGGGCCTATATATGTACTTATATTCTAGTTTTATTAGGATGTACTTGTATACTAGTTTGACTATTAGGGTAGATTATATGTGTACTTGTATACTAGTTTATTACGATATACTTGTATACTAGGTTGACTATGTATACTTTGCTGTTAAGAGTTTTCTACGAAGTCTTCAATAAAACTGACATCAAATTATTGCCCCACCCAAGTTCGAAGGGGACGGGATTTGAATCTACATTATACGGGGATGCCTGCACATCATATCGAATAATGATTCATTCTGTTTTAAATAGGAATAGGGTGTATATGGGAGGAAAATCATCCTTTCAAGAATATTTAAGACTACGTAGTAAACAGCAAGGCTATAAATAGCCTTTTTTGTTGTGTGTATTAGCACACAAAAGGCCTGGCATATCTACTTGTATAATATACAAGTATATATTATATACTTTGTCAATATTGAAGAATTTTATGGCACCAGGATCCAAAAATCCACAAGTAGGTCACCATGATCTTGGTTTTTTTTTTGGAATTTACAGCTATTAATTGTCAAATGTTGTTTAGATTCATATCCTGCACATTTTCAATACGTTTGTTGATGACTCTTGAATTATAGAGCTACGTGTTAGCTACATATCTTGCATAGTGAGGACAATCATGTTTTTAGTTAATGCATTTTTGTTACTTTAAAGGTCACAGTGACATGCTTTTGGGAATAAATCATGAAACCTTGTCAGTTGATCATGCATCTTGGTATAAAAAGTTCTGTTTTGTGAAAAGTGAGACATACAATAGATTTAACTTGGCGTTCTATAACTATGCTTCATATAACATAAATGTACATGTACATGAATTTTATTATAAAACACGTGTATCTAGCTCCACAGTGAGCTCTAGGATCACTTGTGAGAAAATAAATTTATTGCTTTGTTGGAATTTTCTTCTATACTAAAGTATATTGTGATGGTTTATCGGATTAGCTTTTCTAGACCCTTGGGCCGCTTGGATTTTTGTACCACTCATACAGAATCCAATTTTGTAACAAGACTTTTAATTATTAGGTGTCCATCAGAAATAAACTTGTGTTCAATTTTTGCAATTCTATCAAAAATTATATAAAAACTTGATAAAACTTGAAATTATATAAAAATTTGACTTCGAATGTAACAATAAACTGATGGTTTAGCAAATTAAAACTAGTCGTCAAATGTGAATCCGACAACTTTACAGCTGAGTTTTTCCAAAGATCTTTGGACCTTTGTGTAGAAGGCATACAATTTATTTTATTTATTGTCTCCTTTACTGAGAAGATGTGGTTGAAGCAAGTTTTATTTTTATTATTCCGTTGACTTTATTCCAGGATATATATGTATAGTACGTGGTATAGGACCTGGTACGATTGTAAACAACAATTAAGAAGCTTGACATATAGGTGTAGTTTTCCTTAAACCGACAAAAAAAGAGTTCACGACTATTAATTAAACATCTTTCGTGATTAGGTGCATAATCTGACTGCTCAAAAATAAATCACGTTGTTATACTTCCCTGAGTTTTAATTTTGATCCTTCATGCTTAGACGCTGTTATTCGAATGCATATAACTGATTATGCTATCTATACCAAAGACATATGGGCCTCCTTTGTCGTGATCAAGCTTTGTTTCAACAAGCAGACAAAACTCGTTCTTCTTTAAGGTGGTCAATTTCCTTATAGTGTGTCAGGTATGGTTGTGTCTAAATATCACGAGTCTGGGGTACATATGAATATTTGCCAGATATGTATCTACTATCATCCAACAACAGCGTGTATTTGCTTCATGGACCGTACATGTACATAGTAAAATTTCACAAATTGATTACCGTAATTATATTACTCATCAATTGGATGTTTGATTTCAATGATATCAATACAGTACTACTTTGCATATGAAACACGGGATAAATCAACACCACTGATAAAACTGGCCAATCACACTGAGTGATTGTTTACGAGTACGTCTTTTGTAGTAAGCAGCAACACGTGATCAGTCAAAGCCCGTTTTCTGTTCTCAAAAAAAAAACCCAAACAAACAAACAAACAAACAAAAACATGTGTCATATTTGTTGTGATTCGACCGAGTGGAGTTAATACTAGTACAAGAAAATTTTAAGCATGAAATTACTAAGGCTTCTACTAGTTTACTTTATAGCTACGCAGGTTTGCAATGAAAAAGGCGAAGAAAACGAACAGTGATCGATCTCAAGAAATCTGTAAACAATACAATTCTGTGAAGGCATAAGACACAGACCCCTGGAAGATCCAGAGGTGAAACAGGTGCCTAGGAGGGGTAAGCATCCCCCGATGACCGGTCACACCCACCGTTAGCCCTATGTATTGATCAGGTAGACGGAACATTCCGTAGTCAAATGAAGTATAAAAACAAATGATAGGTTATATTTGATAATAAAGTCATTATAATGACCATAAAATTTACGAAATGCTGACTTTAAACGAGGTTGTTGAAATCCCTGTAACACCAACTTATCTGTCAGTAGCCTGCCTCGATTTAAAAATTGATCGTACTCGGAGCATGCTCTTGAGTATCAAATAAATTGCGAGATGTAAACACCATATGCAGGTGATAACGGGACATTACTACATAAATAAGGAAAGTTGACGATTTAAAAAGTTGAAATCATCTCGTTTGTCATAAATTAAGTTGTTAGTTTTCCCTTATCGTCTATAACCAGTGAAACATCCAAATATGAAACAGATGTGTGCAATGGATGTCTAAAAATGCAGTTTAGTTCTTTTTCCCATCTTCCATTAAAGAAACACCAGTGTTTTGTATTAATCAACATAATTTATTATAACAAAATCTTAAGCACGTTCCTTCCTTGTACATGTATTCAAGGTTAAATAGTAAAAACGGTTTAGGAACTAGATTGCTATTACAATATGACATTATGATTATAGGAAGTAAAACTTGCTTTGTCTGTCCACGTGTATAATTTTTGTTTACTGCATACTCGTGAACATTCAACTCGATTGGTCAGTATTATCAATGGTATTGCTGGGTTCTGTGTTTCATATGCAAAGTACATTTGTAGTATTGATTTCATTGAAATCAAACATCCAATCGATGATTACTATGGTAATCAATTTGTGAAATTTAATAATAGTTGATCAAGCAAAGTGACACGCTGTTTTTGGAATGATAGTAAACTCAAACTGAAAATCGATCACGAAGAGGTATACCACCCTTTCCTCTACGCGACATATAGTGTAAAGAGAGGTCTGACTTTAGTCAGATTGCCTGCGATGTATATAATGTACACACGAGTATATCTCATTTTATAAGTATCATATCTTTGACTAATTTGGCTTGAATTTATGAAATGAATATGCGGAACTAAATTTTCAGGCCCGTAGCAACGTTTTGAAAAGTGGATTGGAAACCTCCAAACAAGAGCCTCAAGGGCCTTAACGGTCACCCTAGTATAATAAAACTCTGTAAAGGATCCATAGAATTATAAAATAAATTGTAATACCTTTAAAAATTGGTTCATATACAAATCTATACCCAAAAATGTCTAACATTTCCAATGTTTCACTGAGCAGTCATAAAAAATCGAATTTTGACCGCAGAGTGAGATAATAGACCGCTTTCGTCACACTGTGGGCGGGATCAGCTAAATCTTATTTGCATTCGTTGATGTTCGACAGTGACAGAATTGACCGCGTTTTACTTCAGTGCGGGTTAAGGAAATTTACATCATGGACGCCAGCACAAGAAACATGTATGTCAAAAAAAAAAAAAAAACAAGATGTGTTTGTGAAACACTAATGTCCTCGTATAGCAGCTCGTGGCGAAGGTTAAAGTTTCTCAAATGCAAAGCAAACTCCAATGTCAACGTCAAGAGATACAAAATGTTTGTACCAAAGAAAAGTCTTGTCATAAAGAATACATGTGAAATACGAAAACCCTAACACCAAACACTCAAAGGTTATAGTCAAGTTTTTCAAAATTAGGTCAACTGTCAAGGTCAAAAGGTTAAAAGTAATAGTATCCATGGGAAGGCCTTGTCACAAGGAATATACATGTGAAATATGAAGCCCTAGCACACACCATTCAAAAGTAAAGGCCAAGGTTAAAGTTTTTCAAAAGTAGGTCAAATTCCAAGGTCAAGAAAAAAAGGTCAAAAACTATTAGTTCCTAATGGAAGGCCTTGTCACAAAAAATACACATGTAAAATATGAAAGCCCTAGCACCAACTGTTCAAAAGTTATGGCCAAGGTTAAAGGTTTCCAAAGAAGGTCAAACTCCAAGGTCAATGTCAAGGGTTAAAATTGTTGGTATCCTTGGGAAGGGATTGTCACAAGGAACATATCTGTGAAATATGAAATTCCTAGCACTGACTGTTCAAAAGTTATGGACCTTTTTGTGGATCAAACTCCAAGGTCAAAAATATTTCAACCCAAGGAATACACGTGAAGTATGAAAGCCCTAGCACTAACTGTTCAAAAGTTATTGCCAAGGTAAAAGTTTGGTAAAATTTTGTAAAAGAGAGTCAAACTCCAAGGTCAAGAGGTCAAATATGATGGTACCCAAAGAACATGTGAAATATGAAAGCTATAGCTCCGACCAATCAAAAGCTATGGACAAGGTTAAAGCTTTTGTGAACAAACACAAAGAAAGATGAATGGACAAGGAAAAACATAGGGAATCAGAGATAACAGAGCTCACCTCAACGAATGTTGTCTTAAGTAAGGCAAAGTCCCACATTAAACTAATAATCCAGTAGTTTACATCCCAAGATGCAACATGTATGCAATTTTGATCTGATAGGGCTTGCAGTTACTTGGGAATGGACTTATCCCAAAACTTCAAACTAGTAACTCATTCAGAAAATGTAGTTCAAATCCAGCATCTTAAGCAAGTTTAAGAATGATTATCCCTTGATGCATCATCCATGCAAGTTTGGTTCAGGCTTATAGTTTCTTGGTAATGGAAATGGTACCTCATCTGGAAAATGAAGGTCAAATCCAGCATCCGAAGCAAGTCAAGTAGTGCATCCTTAGATGTATCATCTGTGCAAGTTTGGTCAAGGTACGGCAAATGAAAACTTTGAAATGAACTTTCTCTAAAACCTTAACCTGGTCCCTCATCTGGAAAATGCAGGTTGGATGCAGCATCCAAAGCAAGTCAAGAAGTGTGCATCCTTAGATGTATCATCTATGCAAGTTTGGTCACCACAGGCCACGTATAGTTACTTTAGAATGAAGCTGTTCCAAAAACTTTAACATGGTCACTCATCCGGAAAATCTGGGTCAGATCCAGCATCTGAAGCAAGCCTAGTAGTGTGCATCCTTAGATGTATCATCATTGCAAGTTTGGTCAATAAAGGGCTTATAGTTACTTTAGAATGAAGCTGCTCCAAAAACTTTAACCTGGTCACTCATCTGCAAAATGTAGGTCAGATCCAGCATCTGAAGCAAGCCTAATAGTGTGCATCCTTAGATGTATTATCCTTGCAGGTTTGGTCAACATAGGGCTTATAGTTACTTGGAAATGAGACCTGCTCCAAAACCTTTAATCTGCTCCAAAAACCTTAACCTGCTCTAAAAACATTAACCTATCCATTCCTTAGCTGAAATTCAATATCTGAAACCTTGACTGGAACAATGAAACACAATAGAAGCATCTTTCATGCATCTCTGATTTATGAAGGGCATAGAAGTACTTAAACAAAAAACTGCTCCATAAACTTTAACCTGAGACTCCGATGGTATAACGTAAGCTCCCTCCAACTTCGTTGAGGTGAGCTAAAAATTATATCCCCAAATCTTCGATTACGGGTGCATAAAAAATAAAAGGTATAACAAAACATTTATTGCCTAATGGCCTCAAGCTGACAGTTTGGTTCTTGGGTCATACAAAAAGCACCTCGAACCCAGTCAATAAATGAAATATGGAGATAACTAACAGTATTCAAGCTATAAGTCCATTTAAACAATACAATCAGGAGCAGAGCAAACATGGACCTCCAAAAACATCAGGTGTGATCAGGTGCCATGGAGGAGTGAGCATCTCCTGGTGACAGGTCCACCCACCATGTGCTCCTTGTCATGATCAGGAAAATCCATAGACATAAAGGCCTAACAAATAGTATGAAAAACGTCAGTCAGCATTTGACTTAATGATATGTTGTATTTGCCAACAAGGTCATTGTATCTACCGTAAAACTTGCGAAATGATGACTTCAAACGGGAATATTGATATCCTTGTTTCATCAACTTGTGTGTCAATAGTTTGCCTTGTTTCAGAAATTGTCCATGTGTAAGAGCATGCTCTTGCGTATCAAATCAACTGGAGAACAAAACATCACATGCAGGTGATAAGGGAATATTGCTATATAAGGGAAGTTGACGATTGAAAAATTGAAGTCATCACGTTTATCATAAAGCTTTGTTGTTAGATTACCATTAGTCTTTTTCTAGCAAAATATCAAAATATGAAACAGATGTGTCAGACTCTGTGGTATCATTTACATGTATTTCAAGCTCACTGGGATATATCAAGTCAACAAATGAATGGAAGTAACTATTGTTAATTGATAATACATCATCGATATATCTATTGATTGATTGTATGTTGTTTAACGTCCCTCTCGAGAATTTTTCACTCATATGGAGACGCCACCACTTGCAGGTGGAGAGCTTCAAATTTTGTCCTATACTCGGCACTTACGGCCATTGAGCAGTGAGGGATCTTTTTCGTGCCAGCACCTACTGCGACACGGGACCTCGGTTTATACGGTCTCATCCGAAGGACCGGTCTCCACGTCCCACAGTGGGATTCGAACCCGCGACGTAAGGATCAACTCCTTACTTCGCGACTCTAGAGCAGACGCTCTAACCACTGCGCCACGCGGGCGACCATCGATATATCTAAATGTCAAGTTAAAGGCCACAGAAGTTTTTGAATAAATTCAGCTTCATATGAATACAAAAATAGGTCTGCTAATAAGGGGGCACAATTGGTATCCATGGGAATTCCAACAGATTGCTGGAAGACTGATACTGATAGATGAAGATCTGTTGCCCCCCAAAAAGAAAAATAGGATGATCAAATCATAAAGTAGATCTATTAACTTGCCCTGTTATTGCCCCAATTGTCACTATCACCTAGCAGACTAAACAGGACAACAGTGCATAAGCACTATTAGTAAACCCATCTCATTTCCACTCACAATGGCCTCCCTTGGACTTTGAAGAACATTTAATGTACAAACATAAAATATTTTGTCTCATTTTTTTTAATCTACCCTTTATTTACAAGTCCTCCTGACCATTAAAAACTATGAAAGTACTTTTTGTATTATACAACAAAAAATCTTGTATAATTTTTTCATTCAAATGACCTTTCAATTAATTATTTAATTACAGAGACTAATAATCATTGGTGAAAAGCAAAGGGGAATATTAACTTCTCTCAGTAGATTACAAATCAGTACAGCCCTACACAACACCAGAACACTTAACCAAGTGGTCAAGAATGTCACAAATCTGGTACAAAATACCCTTGCTTATTACAATATTTAGTTTATCTGCCTCCTAAATGCCCTGGAGCAGAGGAGATTTTCAAAACATTAATGCATTTTCACATTCTACACTGTCCTTCCCTTACACTAGAACTCCTAAACTGAATAATCAAGAGAGTCCCACTCTACCACAGAACCCCTGAACCAGAGGCCATGGATTCACAATTTCAGATTAGGCACCCTTGCTTATCATATAAGTAATTATGCACTTAGTTTATCTGCTAAATACCCAGGAGCAGAGAAAATTTTCAAAGAATTAATGTATTTTCCCTATACATGTATAATCAACAGAGCCCCACCATAACCCTGCCCCAGGGGCAATAAATTCACAATTTTGCAATCATAACTATGCACTAAATTTGTTTGCTTCATACCCAGAGGCAGGGAAGTTTTCTAAAGATTTTGTGTATTTTTCACTATCTGATCAATAGAGCCCCACCCCAACACCAGAACCCCTGACCCGGGGGCCATAAAATTTCAAAATTTTGGAAGAAGTACACATTCTCATCAGAACCATGTACTTAGTTTATTTGCTAAATACCCAGGAGCAGCAGGTAATTTTATAAAAAGGCACCATTGTTAAATATAACCATATGCTTAGTTTATTTGCTAAATACCCAGGAGCAGAGAAGATTTTCATAGAATTAATGCACTTTCACAAAATTCTTGGGAAATGTTATATATTACTGAGGAACATATCATCCATCTGACCTAATGGTTACACTTTTAATTAATGTAAATGAAACAGTCCCAAGGAAAGTCAGATACTAAAAAATCAACCACAGAAATGCAAATGTTGAAATTACATAGTACTCCAAACCCATTGATATCAATTTCTTGACCAAAATTGGTCAAAATGGAAGATGTCCTAGACTTATACTTTTGACCTTCAAAATGCTCTTGATTTTGTAGAGACTATCCTCATATTAAACTATAAGCAAAATTATTTATCCATTTTCATAAATCATATACTATTTTTAATCTGCAATACTGACCTTGACCTTTTAATTATTGCCTTAAGGATATCCGCTCCTCAGCCAGGAAGGATAACTCTTAAAATTATTATTTTATTTAAAAAGTCGCAAAATTAAGCTCGAAATTGAAATCCTTTTGTGTGACAATTTTCTTTTCATGCATCTCAATATTATTCATTGTTATACCCTTATAAAAATCTTTATATATTTATTACCAATAAAAAGTCCAACAAACTAAATGTTTTTTGCATCGGTCTAACAATTTCATTGTTGACCAGTCTGTCAGTCCAACATAAGAATTGTTAGACCGCAACATCACTGCTATGTCACAAGTAATTAGTTGTCATTCAATATCGGCGACATGGAAATAGCTGAAGTTTCAAGAGTAAGCGTATGCTATTTGAAAGATGGCGTCATGTGAAAAATTATGTTTTGTGATAAATAATTTCTGTGCTATAATAATTTTTAATTAATTTTTTCATTCTTTGTTATTGTATCATTTTCATTGATAAAGCCAAAATATTACTTATAAAGTAATTGTTTATATACTGAGTAAATCTGTTCAGAGATTTTCATTTTAGTGTTCCATCTAAAGTGTATATGGTGAAGGGTATAACAAAACAGTTATAGACTGGCAATTTTCAATTACAAAATGCATAGTGGGTGCTTTTATTCGCATGTCCTGAAAATATATTTGAGAATTGATAATTTTCTCTAAATAATCTGATTAACTATAATGATTAACCTTAAAGAAATACACTACTTTGAGAATTCAAAGACATTTTTGTATTTTCAATTACCCAACCCCTGATTTTCGGAACTACCTTAAATACATGTACATGTACTCATATTAATTTATTTAAAGAATCACATTGAAAAATAAATTCAAATACCAGATATTATCTGGAAATGAATATATCCTCATGTCATGGTGCCTTCCATTATCTTAGATATGAGTGATCTTCCTCATACGATTTATTACCTACCAAAGGTACCTGCCTCTATGATCCCCTCCCCATTAAATAATGACTCAGATACAAACATTACCCCTATCTATCCTATGCTTCTTAGTACTTACTTGTGAAACATGAACTCAACAATAGGACTCTGGCTTGCTTGCCAGGCCATCAATGGTAAAACCAAGTTGCCCTCAGCTTTATGGGGAATTTTTTTTTACTCACACTGCACAAATGGAATAGCATAAGCTTTCTGAACCTTTGGATCAAATGAGTTAAAAATGCATACAATTACAAAGGTGTTCCCTATTTTATTGACATCTGTGAAAATCATGCAACTGAAATACTGAATGCATTGGTCAAGAAATGAAAATGATGAAAAATTTATCAAAACTAATTATGGCACATTAGCTAATCACAACCTCTAAAACACTTGTAACATATAACAAATATTAACTTCATGCAAATGAGTATTAAACAGTTCTATAAATGGCTTCAGTATACAGACAAGTGGCAATATTCATTAAAACAATGTCAAACTTATTTAATATGAACAAGCTGGTATTCAGAATACTTCATCGACTGACAGGTATTGTTGCTGTGATTGTACAGTTGATAAGTTTGAATGGCACAAAAAAAACTGTTCAACTCAAATAACGAGTTTTTTTTTTTTTATGAAAAAAAAAAAAAGAATGTACTAATGAAAAATACAAACCATAAGACTTGAATTAACAAATACAAATTTCTTTGTAAAGTCATCCATGCTTAACAAAAATAAACATCATTTAGAAAGTTCTACAAATTAAACTGTAACAGCCCTTTACCACCCCCTCCTCAGAACAGGTAATCCACAAATGTAAAATTTCTAAGATCAAGTGAAACAATTTGCAGCACCTAGATATGGAGAGAATTCCTGTAGATGTTGTTTTTATCAGTGGTGGAACAACCTGATGTCAGTATGAACCATGACAATGCCATGTTGATTGCAGGCTTCTATTACATCAGCATCATTGGTGGACCCGCCCGGAACCACTATGTATTCCACACCACTCTGTCAAATATACAGTCAAACATATACACTCTATCATTCAGTCAAGGGAACTAAAATCATTCCATCTGTTTATGTACATGTACTTATTTTAATTGGAGTCACATAATGTCACCTTTGGCACAACCTTTTTGGCACTAATGTAGTATAACTGATATAAAAGGATTTTACATGGATGTAAAACATAACAAGAGGCCCAGGGGACACATCGCTCACCTGAGCACTGTGGCTAGGAAAAGAGGAAAAATCTGTTTAGTATTGAAAAGCTTAAATGCATAAGTGGTCCCAACCTACCCCTAAAAGGGAGAGGGGGGGGGGGTATGATTTGAACAAAATTAAATCTACACTAACTAAGGATGCTTACATGATTTTTTGACTAACTGTGACTTTTTTCTCTACAAGTTTGAACTTTCATTGTGGCCCCACCCTACCCCTGAAGGTCATGATTTGAACAAACTTGAATCTACACCACCTGAGGATGCTTCCATATAAATATGACCAATCATAGCTTTGCTGTTCTTGAGAAGAAGATTTTTCCTATATATTCCTACATAAAACTTTGATCGTCCATTGTGGCCCAACCCTACCCCCAGGGGTCATGATTTGAACAAACTTACATGTAAATCTACACCACCTGAGGATGCTTCCAAATAAATATGACCAATAAAAAGTTTGCTGTTCTCGAGAAGAAGATTTTTGAAGATTTTTCCTATATACTCCTATGTTAAACTTTGATCATCCATTGTGGCCCCACCCAACCCCCGGGGGTCATGATTTGAACAAACTTAAATCTACACTACCTGAGGATGCTTCCATATAAATATGACTCATCAAGGCTTTGCTGTTCTTGAGAAGAAGATTTTTCCTATATACTCCTATGTTAATTAAAACTTTAATCTTCCATTGTGGCCCCACCCTACCCCCTGGGGTCATGATTTGAACAAACTTGAACCCACATCACCTGAGGATGCTTCCATATAAATATGACTCATCATAGCTTTGCTGTTCTTGAGAAGAAGATTTTTGAAGATTTTTACTATATACTCCTATATTAATTAAAACTTTAATCTTCCATTGTGGCCCCACCCTACCCCCTGAGGTCATGATTTGAACAAACTTGAACCCACATCACCTGAGGATGCTTCCATATAAATATGACTCATCATAGCTTTGCTGTTCTTAAGAAGAAGATATTTGAAGATTTTTACTATATACACCTATGTTAAACTTTGATCGTCCATTGTTGCCCCACCCTACCCCCGGGGGGTCATGATTTGAACAAACTTATATCTACACCACCTGAGGATGCTTCCATATAAATATGACCAATCATAGCTTTGCTGTTCTTGAGAAGAAGATTTTTGAAGATTTTTCCTATATATCCCTATGTAAAACTTTGATTGTCCATTGTGGCCCCACCCTACCCCTGGGGGTCATGATTTGAACAAATCTGAGTCTACACTACCTGACAATAATTCCACATGAATTTCATCTTTCCTGGCCCATTGGTTATTGAGAAGAAGATTTTTCAATAATGCCATTAATTTTTTGCTATTTCGTAATTATCTCCCCTTGGAGGGAGGCGTGGCCCTTCATTTGAACAAACTTGAATCCCCTTCACCCAAGGATACTTTGCGCCAAGTTTGATTGAAATTGGCCCAGTAGTTCTGGAGAAGAAGATGAAAATGTGAAAAGTTTATGACAACGCCAACGACAACGACAGACAACGGACAAATTTCGATCAGAAAAGCTCACTTGAGCCTTCAGCTTAGTTGAGCTAAAAAAATCATATTAACAAATAAATGCAGAGAACTATGGTCCCCCATTTGGGGTCATATTGGTTGGAGTGCAATGATTTATGGCATATATAATGTTTACATTTTACCAAGTGTTCTTGATTTGCTTACACTGCACACATCACTAAAAACAAACAGCCAATACTGTTGAGTTCTTTTTTGCTTTCTTTATTTTCTATTCTGATTTTTCTTCATGATAGTTTTAATATCTTTTACTAAAACACCACAATTTTTTCTCTTTTCTAAAAGAACTAATTTTAGTTCATGAAGTGCAATGTCATAATTATGTCAACAAATCGTCCCGAAATTCATAGTTTTGACAATGTTCCAATAATAGATGTTTCTGAACACACCTTTCTAGTATGTATCTCTCTAAAATGCCTTTGCATCAGAGACAGGAAATTCTACCAAAACTTTTAATGGATATAAGCTTAAAAACTGTGTCCAAACTCCTTTAAAATTTTTCCTTACCTTTGTTGCACTAAAATTTGACACAAGTACAGTATCTCAAGAATGAACAAAATCAAGTAGCCTTTCACAGAGAGATTACTTACTCCTAAAACTGATTAGGAGTATTATCAAACATTATACTTGAAGGACTACATGATTTATGCATGAATTACATACCATAACTGCTCTGTCAATATTGTCCCTAAATGGAAAGAACGCATCTGAGCTCAGGGACACTCCTTTAAGCTTAGAGATCCACTCTGTTCTCTCTTCCTGTAAAATTCCAATTTGTGACAATGTAATGTGGATACAGTTTTGCACTAAGATTGTTACTGTAAGATTTTAATGTAAGCTCAAATTTAGAAAAATTACATTTATCGAGTGTATGAAAATAAATTACACATCTTCTTACTTTGGGAAAAACAAATAAATAAATAACAAAGCACATTTGATAATAAACCTTTTACTAAATTTAATCACAGCACTAGAACATACTTAAGTACTTTTTACTGCAAGGGATAAATTTATTTTATGTACCAGTCACATATTTTCTGAAGAAACGTGTCACAAGTGTATAAATTGCATTTAAGGCATACAAGGGCAATCCCAGAAATATGCATAATTTTCTTAGAAATTGTGATTCCATGTAATTTTGACGCCATGGAAAAAAGTATAATTACAGTATATGGAGTAGCAGTTTCTTAAACATCATTTAAGCTGCACCAACCTCAGAGAGAGGAGCTGGAATACACTCAAACATGGCCTCCCAAGCAGTCTTATCCATGTCCTAATTAAGACAATAATCACTGCACACAATTAATAACCAACAAAGGTAAACGATTCTCTAAATGTACCAGAACTTCACATTGTAATCCGAGAAGCCAATACTGGAATCTTAAGGACTGTAACAGCTTAAATATCCATAAGAAGCAAATATGTATGAATTACAAATACAGCAAAACACAACTATAGCAAAGTGCCAGAGACAGACGATTTTGCTTGGTTATAAACGTAATTCCTTATATCTGTTAAGTTAATCGTATATTTTAAAGCCACAGGGAATGAAAATCACTTCGCTGTAAGCATCAATTCATTATAGGCGTGTTTGCTGTAAGCGTATTTTACTGTAATGACTTTAAGCTTTAATAGTCACAATTTTTTTTATACTCAGTTTTAATCTAGAATAGTCACACCTTTCCAACAAGTCCCAAAACATACTGGTCTATAGCGTTGTTTTTCTCAGCCCGTTTAACTCCAGCTTTGAACTGCATTGTCATCACCTTTGGATGCTGTCTCAGCCACCTGTAGATTTCAATATATGACTTTAATTTTAGTTTTGAAAAATCACAGTTTTTTTTTCAAAAATATCACTCTAAAACACTCAATACAGGGTTAGAAGAAATGCATTTAAAACTCCCTACTTGTAAGGGAGATAACTTTTGCTGTGTGATAACGTACCAGTTATTGGCCTTGTCTCCTGCCAGCCTTGTACAATGTATCCTAGACTGCTGCCCTGCTCCTATTCCAATCACCTACTCAATGAAAAGGTTCAAATAATCAAATAAATAGCTTTACTAATAAATTACTTCAAAGTTATGAAATTAAGCTGAATGTTTTGTAAGTCTTCAAGACAACTCACTAGCTGGAGGCCCAAGGCTATCACATTTTGTTCTGGGCTAGTAAAATATGTGTCATTAGTACCCCAGTGGACTAGTGAATAGTTTGAAAGTCATGAATTATTTGGGGGGAAAAAAGTTTGGTGAAATAAACCAGTCAATTTGATTCATTTAGTCTCCCACTAATCACTTGAGCATTCATTATTGCAATAGCATTTAAAGCTTCTTCAATCTTGTGATTTTATCCTTGAACTTGAAACATAAATGCTTTTTGATGCATTGGTCGTACTGTGTCTAGCCTGGTCAAAATTTCCCCTGGCTACTAAATATGCCAAGTTCACAGTAGGGCTAGTGTTTTGTAAACTTTTCCATGAAGAGTGCTTTAGCTGGTGTGTAACAATGGCTAATTTATGTCACATATTTTACAAATTATCGAAAAATGCTTATACATTATCTTTTCAAGAGAGATAATCCATGTCACCCAATCTTACCTGGCCTGCCTTGGCATAACACACAGAATTGGATTGAGTGTATTTCAGAGTAATGGAGGCTACTATCAGATCTTGTTCAGCTTCTTTGTTGATCTGTGAAGTACAGAAAACAAAATAAAATCAGAAAACTCTAGTGTTCAGAGAAGCTGGAATAAACTGCAACACTCTGCTAGATGTAAATGCATTGCACAAAATGAAAAATAATGAAATTAATTAAATTTCCGTCATTTTATCATATGACATGAACGATTTATTGGAATAATATTTAAACAATAAAATGCTTTCTCTGTTTTTTAATGTGGGAATTAATGGTTGTAGCTATTGCAGAAAAAAAATGCATTATGTTTATTTTTTCTGCAATGGTTGTAACATTTAAACCCATATTAACAAAGAAAGACATTTTATTGTTTATATTTACATCTGCATAAAAATTGTATAAAGTCTAAGGTTTAAATACTTTAAATATTGTATTACTGATTAATATATCATTGTTTCTTTCACAGATTGAAAAGCGCACTGCAAAAATATATTTCATACAGCTGGCCTTCAAAAACCAGTTCTAACAAGTTTAGCAGTGTTAACAGATTGATGAATGGAAATAAATCTCATAAGAAATAAAAGAGAAAATATTCAGTGTAAATATTTATGTATAATGACATACCAGTTTCCTAGCTGTTACAATGTTTTTCATCATTTCACTGTTGATGACAGCCTCGTTTCTTTTTTGTTGTAACTGTAACCCAAAAACAGTCCTGGTTTCCATAGCTGGAGGTCCATACCCTGGATCAATCTAATAAAATAAACTGAGTAAGTAATCAAATGACAAAAATTAATCATTTTAGTAGAACATAGCTATTTTAACATATCAAAGATTCAAGACAATTTTCAACCTGAAGAATGCAGTATTTGCCTCCCTTTTTCTTCTTCAGAATTTCTAAGGCCTCTGGGAGGTATCCTGGGGCAATGATTCCATCAGATACCTGCAAAAAATGCAAAATGAAAGAGCTCAAGATTTTTTCAGGTTTAAAACTTACCAATGCCCTGTAAGAAATATTAATGCCAGATTTACGTCTCACCAACATATCATGTAAGATTGATAGGTACCAAAATCATTAAATGACACACTATTAACTAGAAATATGTCCACAGGACATGAATCCCCACTGAGGGTATATTAGTAATGCAACATGAAAATTTGTATTAGTGTATGAAATTTGATGAGAATATCTTGAACAGTTTCTTTAAAATTGAAATTGAAATCTAAAAAGTTTGATATAGATGATGAATTTTCACCAAATTATGTATAAGTGCATAAGCTTACATAAATATATCTTAAGTGGTTTCTTTAAAATTAAGCAAAATGCAAATTTAAGAAAAGTGAGGTCAAGGTCCCAGAAAAGTTCAAGGTCATACATTTTTGATGCAGTTGAATAGTTCTCATTAATACATTTCAGCATATTAAGTTTGATAAAAATATTTTGAATGGTTTATTTAGAACTGAGCTAAACACTAACTTAAAATAAATTAAGTTAAAGTCAAAGGAAAGGTCAAGGTCAAAAAATGTTGATGCAGCTGAAAAGGTTACATAAATATGTATTTGCATATGAAGTTTGATAAAAATATTATGAATGGTTTCTTTAAAACTGAGTTAAACACAAATTGAGAAAAGTGAGGTCAAGGTTAAAAAATACTGATGCAGTTGAATAGCTTACACCAGCATGTATCAGCATATAAAGTTTGACACCAATTTAAAAAAAGTGAGGTCAAGGTCAAAGGAAAGGTCAAAGTCAAAAATTGTTGATGCAGTTAAAAGGTTACATTAGTATGTATTAGCATATGAAGTTTGATAAAAATATTAAGAATGGTTTCTTTAAAACTGAGCTAAACAATAATTTAAGAAAAGTGAGGTCAAGGTCAAAAGAAAGGTCAAGGTCAAAAAATGTTGATGCAGTTGAATAGCTTACATCAGTATGTATCAACATATGAAGCTTGATTACACTATCTTGAATGGTATCTTTAAAACTGAGCTAAACACTATTTAAGAAAAGTGAGGTCAAGGTCAAAGGAAAGGTCAAGGTCAAAAAATGTTAATGCAGTTGCATAGCTCTCATCAATATCTATCAGCATATGAAGTTTGATAAAAATATCTTGGATAGTTTCTTTGAAACTGAGCTTTGAACAGAGCTGAATGCAAAGTGTGACGGAAGGACAGACGGAAGGACGGAAGATGGACATGACAAACACTATATGCCCCGGCCAAATTCATAAAAATGTGTTATTTTCAAACACTAGTAGACAATGAAATACCATTAGAAGTGAAAGGTGAAGTTACCTCTCTTGAGATTATTTTAGCAGTGGGTACATCACAGGGGTCTGAGAGCGAAATGAAATCTCCAAAGGAAGACATCCTATCAGCTCCTTAAGTAAAACTTGCAATCTCAATTTAAAGCCAACAGAGTTTTTAAATTCTTAAGATCAGACACACTGGGTAAAGCAGCCTGTATTTCCACAATAATGTATGACAACAAACACTCTAAGACTTGTCAATCTTCAAACAGAAATGAACATTGTGAAAAAGATAAGACTGCTAAGCTTACCCCGAGCCCTTGCGTAGGCTTCTGCTAAGGGAGATAAATCCTCCAGGTCCTCCACCATGCACACTTTTCTGTCAGCCTCTGACATTCCTTGGCCACCAACAGCAGCACCTATCAAGAAGTCAGGTTTAATTAAGCACCAAATTTTTTTTTCAGAGAAAACCTAGACAGTAGAGCATCAGACCTATATAAACCTAAATACCTTCTACACAGACTTGAAATGTTCCTGAATATTAAAATTTTGAGAGAAAAAAAAATTTTATGCCCCCGTAATCTTTGATTAGAGATTCGGGGGCATATAGTTTTTGCCCTGTCCGTCCGTCTGTCTGTCTGTCTGTTTGTCCGCAAAAACTTTAACCTTGCCCATAACTTTTGATTGGTTGGAGCTATGGCTTGTATATTTCACATGTGTATTCCTTGTGACAAGACCTTTCTTTGGGTACCATCATATTTGACCTTTTGACCTGACCTTGGAGTTTGACCCACTTTTGCAAAAATTTTTTGAGACTTTTACCTTGGCCACAACTTTTGAACAGTTGGAGCTTAGGCTTTCACACTTCACATGTGTATTTCTTGTGACAAGACCTTTTTTTGAGTACCAACATCTTTGACCCTTGACCTTAACCTTGGAGTTTGACCTACTGTTGATGAAACTTTAACCTTGGCCATAATTTTTAAACAGTTTGTACTAGGTCTTTTATACTTCACATGTGTACTCCTTGTGAAAATACCTTTCTTTGGATACAAACAACTTTGACCTTTTGACCTTGGAGTTTGACCTACTTCAATTTTGAAAATTTTTAATCTTGACCATAACTTTTGATTAGTTAATGCCAGGGTTTTCATACCTCACATATGCATTTCCTGTGGGAAGACTTTTCTTTAGATACCAACAACTTTGACCCTTTGACCTTGACTTTGGAGTTTGACTTACTTTTGAAAAACTTTACCCTTCGCCATAACTTTTGAACAGTTGGTGTTAAGTTTTTCATACTTCGCATATGCATTCTTTGTGACAAGACCTTTCTTTAGATACCAACAACTTTGACCATTTGACCTTGAACTTGGAGTTTGACCTACTTTTGAAAAACTTTAACCTGGCCATAACTTTTGAACAGTTGGTGTTAGGGCTTTCACACTTCACATGTATATTCCTTGTGACAAGACCTTCCTTAGGATACCAACAATTTTTGCATTGACCTTAACCTTGGAGTTTGACCTATTTTAAAAAATTTGAACCTTGGCCATAACATTTGAATGTTTGGTTCTACGGCTTTCACATTTCATGATCAGGTGTATCACTTGTGACAAGACCTTCCCTTGGGCACCATTTGACCTTGACCTTGCCGTTTTACTTAATTTGAAAAAACTTTAACCTTCGCCATAAATTTTCAATGATTTGTACTAGGGCTTTCATCTTTCACAGGTATATTTCTTGAGACAAGACCTTTCTTTGGGTACCAACATTTTTGATTTCTTTACCTGGAGTTTGACTTGCATTTGAGAAACTTTAACCTTCGCCATAAGCTGCCACACAGGGGCATCAGTGTTTCACAAACACATCTTGTTAATTATCAATTTTAAAGATCTTTTTAAAGGTATGTCCAGCAATAAGAAAGACTACCTGCTGGGCTGACATGTTTAAAGGATGTGGCTGCTGGTTTTCCTAATGCTGCCTTCAGCTCTCTTACAAGCTGCCAACCATTTAGAGCATCCAAAAGATTGATGAACCCTGGGGATCCATTCACAACTGAAAGAAAGTATTCAAATTTATTATTTTCATTCAGATACCTTCTGATTAATTAGGAAAATGTCATGAGAGTCTAGAATTCAATGCACTTTGAAAAGACATTACAATATTTATTCAGCAGGGTTGTGTACCTCAGAGTTGGAGTTTTGATAGGTTACTCTAGTTTGTTCAAAAATAGTTGTGTACCTTTGAGTGTATTCAGAGAGTTGTGTACCTTTGAGTGGGAGTTCTGCTCATTCAGCAAACCTTGGCAGATTTCCGTACCCTACATCTAATTAGATGAAATCAGGCGAGGTGATCCGAGTGTTTTGCTATTACCAGTAAGAGTTGTGTACCTTTGAGTGTGTTCAGTAAGAATGTGTACCTTTGAGTGTGCTAAGTGGGAGCTGTGTTCAGTAAGAGTTGTGTACCTTTGATTATGTTCAGTAAGAGTTGTGTACCTTTTAGTCTGCTTAGTCATTCGGCAAACCTCAGCTGATTCCGTCACCTTCATCATTCATTAGATGAGGTACGAATCGGCCAAGGTGTGCTGAGTGTGTGCTTAGTAAGAGTTGTATACCTTTGATTATGTTCAGTAAGAGTTGTGTACCTTCGAGTGTGCTTAGTAAGAGTTGTGTACCTTTGAGTGGGAGTTCTGCTAGGTTGGTTGATATCTGCGCTGGCTTTTGATGAGGATTCATTCCATACCTCAGACTTAGTTGGGAGGTTCCAGCACTATACTGACGCCTGAAGTAGTCCGATATAGCAGTATCATAGTCAGCCGTGTGGTTAAAGGCCTGGAGCAGGAATTATTCATAGATAAATAACGAATAGTGATAAAAAATATTATCAATATCAATCAATATTTATATCGCTATTTCTTTCTAGTGAAATGTAATAAGGAAAGGACTCCCACCTTCACTGCCAACATTTTCCTAGTTTCCAGAGTTGTATCTTTACTTGGTGAATTGGACATCTCATCCAGAACCCTGTCCATGAAATAAATTCATTCTAGAATATAAACTGAAGAACAAAAAAAATGGACATAGAGGACTCTGGGTCACAGATCACAGAGACCCTCATGTGGTTCTTGCTTTGAAGTGGTGCCACCTTACGTGTTACAGTTCTCTGGGTCACAGATCACAGAGACCCTCATGTGGTTCTTGCACATGCTTTGAAGTGGTGCCCCCACTTACCTGTTATAGTCCTCTGGATCACAGATCATGGAGACCCTTGTGCGGTTCCTTGGCTTGAAGTGGTGCCCCTTACCTGTTATAGTCCTCTGGGTCACAGATCACAGAGACCCTCATGTGGTTCTTGGCTGCAGCCCTCAGTAGTGTTACCCCACCTGGAAGATTAAGTTTTTAATGTTTTACTTTTTGCTTCAATTAATTAATTAAGAAGACTATTTAGCATCAAGAATCTCTTGAAATTCAAACTTCATGGAAATAAATTCCTTTTCATGAATCATGATTTAAAAACATTTTACCAATATCAATCTGCTCTACTGCCTTTTCAATCAGAACATGTGGATCAGCTACTGTCTTGACAAAGGGGTACAGGTTACATACCACCAGTCTGTCAACAAATTATATAACAAAGATACTGGCCACTTACAAAAGGATCTTTATATCTCTGCAAAGCTATTTCAAATTTGTAAAAATACCTCATTTATTTATTACCATACTAATTTTTTGTGTGTGTGTGTAAAATCTAAATAGTAAGATAAACCACAAAACTTTTATGTGATGTTTCTTCTCCTCTGATGATTAACATGCAGTTAATTCAGTAGAGAGCTGTATTAAATATTTTCCTCATGACTATATGATCATCTTCAATACATTAGCTGTAGTTTTAGTAAAGTTAACAAACATAACCATGAATAATATACCTGATCATCTCAATGTTCTGTGTTCTCAAGTCATTTTGGTCAGAATCAGTTAACCTGGCCAAAATACCTACAAGATATAAACCTCATACATGTAGAGGGAATGCAATTCAGCACTTCATATATTCAAAATATTTTATTCATATTCAAGAAACTGTTTTATCTTCAGCATCACATTCGCAGATTTCTAAATTCTATATAGCAGTAATTGATAGTCATCTTTTATCTATTCATAAACAAAATCTTTTGATCACGCAGTGATACCAATAATTTTTTAGAATGACTTACCTTTTACATATTCATTACTATGATGAGTTTTTATTAATACATGTATTATCAATTCAAACTATGCATAACAAAATACATGTATGTCAAATGATAAGCCATTCCAAACTCACCACCATGAACTGTCGGGTGTAGGGTTTTGACCCTCCCTCCAAGCATTTCAGGAGCACCTGTGATTTCTGATACATCACTGAAAGGTAATGAACTTTTCATAAATGGTAAGCTATTAAATTAAAACTTCTTAATCAAAATCTACAAATCTACTACAGTGGAATAAGAATCTTTATAGAATTTTCATTTGCATTCCTAAGCAAGAGCAATCAGGGAATAAACTCTGTACTGGTAGAGCTACCTCATTTGAGATGAAGACTGATGTATTGATGGGTGGTCTTTCTATAACTACCTGACAGGTATCCCAGCATCCCTAATACATTTGGCTGTCCCACCTGATGCCACAAGCTTCAGACCAAGGGTAGATAACTTCTGTGCAAATTCCTTCAAGCCAGTTTTGTCTGATACACTTAAAAGAGCTGAAAAAAAATTAAAATTCAGTCAAATCTATGGGATAGGCCTTAACAATTGTCCAATTGCCTGCAACAAGTAAAATCAACATTCTCATAAGAAAATCCAAGAGGTACGATCAGCCCAATAGAACAAATGGGATTTTCTAGTGATAAAAATTTTATTATTTTATTCAAATTTTAACATCTAAAAAATAATGACAAACGAAGATAAACATAATGACTTAAACAAAGATAAACTAAAATTACATCATTCTAAGAGAATCCATACATGTAATAACTTGTATTGTTCTTGTTTAAGTTTTCAGATAGTTGAACTATAATTATGATCTATGAGAATATAAAGGTTAATATTGATCCCTGAATCTGAAGTACAAGTTTATCACAGGGTAATGTTGATCTGTTAATTATTAACATTTGGGTTTGGGTTAGGATTGGGGGGAGGGGGGCTGTATGCTTTTGCCTCCACTTCTCCTTCCTTACAGTACTTTCATTTTAATTACCCCTCAATTTAATACATCCTTACACATCTTTCTCCATCATGTTTTCATCCACATCTCTGCACTGTCACACCTTTTCACTCTCCATTTACTTCAGAATAGTACAGACTTTTTATTCCTCTGGCTGATAGAACAGGATATATCAGCTGATTTTACTTGGGGTGTATAAATAAACTTGGCTGGTAGAATAGCACATATCAGCTGATTTTTTGGGGGTGTATAGATAAACTTGGCTGGTAGAATAGCACATATCAGCTGATTTTATTTGGGATATATACTATTAAATAGAACTGGCTGAGAATATGTAGCTCAATGGTCTGAAAAAATTGGGATGGACAACCAGAGAGTTCCATGTCTTCAGAATAGTGTACCAGTGATCTATAGTAAAGGTTCCCTTTCAGAAATTCCCTGGGGAAGGTATGCTATATAGCAAAATTTCCCCAAATAATTTGCAATAAATGAAGCAAATCTTCCCCCCACTGAAGAAATACTGTATTGCAAATCTTCTCCCATATTTATATATATTATATATTATATATTATCTTTATTGCATTTCTTTCCCTCAGAATGCTTGTGATATACAAGTAGTGGTATAAATGTACTATGTGATTTGAAAAAGAAATTAACAAACATTCACAGTTAAGATTGTTAGTCCCCTACAGGAAGGGACTATAGGTTTCCTCCTCATCTGTCTGTCTGTCCCTCTGTCTGTCTGTCCCATTTGTGAGTTACAGATCAAGTTTGCATTTCTTTCCACTATGTTGATTTTTGACGGAATTAAAGTCTTTTTAATTTCAAGGGTTTTCCACACTTTTTCTAAACGCTTGCAGACAATGAGCTGATTTTTGTTATATGAGTCTACCTTGAAGAGTTAAAGATCAAGTTTGCATTTTATTCCACTTCAATGATTTTTTGAAAGAATTACGGCATTTTCAATTTTTTATGGGAACCAGATTACACTTGCCAGCTGGGAACTAGTATTGCTAATGCAATACTCTCAGAATACTTGTTCTAATAAGCTTCATTAGCAAATTTTTTTTTCAACTTAGAGAAAATGAAAAAAATGTTATATCAGTCACAAAAGAACCAAAAAACAGTTGTTAACATGCAGGCAATGTAGCAGCTTTCACATTTATGTTAAAGCCTTGGAAGGAGTCGATTGATTGGGGATTTGTGTTACAACAAAACATGATAGCCAAGTCTATAATTCTATGTCAATTCTACGGCATACCAAATTCACAAAAATTAGATAAACATAGTTTAACAGGTGATAAACTAGGTTTAAGAACCATTAACTATAATTAATGATTTGTTTACTATAGTTTTCATCTGTAAATATGGTAAAACTGTATGTAAAATATATTTAGCAAATGCTTAATATCTAAGTTTATCTGTCTGTAAATAAACGTTATCAATATATTTTGCTGTAAATAAAGATTCTCAGTTGTAAACTGTAATTTACATTTGTTAGCCATATTTAAGACTTGTTAATCAAAGTTTCACAAATCATGAAACTATATCAGATACACTATGTTAAATACATTCGTTAATTATAGATTTATATCGTAAACTGTAGTTAACTGTCACTTATACTCATAAACTATATTTAACTGTAAACTATAATTAACATTTGACAAACTATGCTTAAGAATTGAAAACCATAGTTTACATAAACTATGTCTTGTAATTGGGCAAGGATCAGCTATTTGTAAATAATAACGGCCATCACTTTTGAAATTGAAATCAAGAAGAATATAAATTTTTTGCAATTCAGAAAGTTGTATTTATACTTCTGTAATATAAAAGAGAAAGAATGAACAATTTAATCTTTTTATTTTAAGAAATAAAATTAATATTACTGAATTTGTGTAAAATTGTCCAACTTTTGCGCATGCTTATAAGAGATTTCCCAACCTATGTGTCAAAAATGCATTTTTTAAAAAAAACTTAAATTAATACTTTTTTATATATGACTATTCTAAAAGATAGATGTTTACCTTACAATTATAGATAAAAATAATTACAATTGGTTATCATTAGCCCGAGAAAAATAGCCTTGAAAATGTATAACGGACGTTACGAGTGTCGGTCAACATGATGGGTTGACTTTAAACACTGAAATGTATGTAACTGTATAGAAAATATACGAATATTTTATGTTAGGTTTAACTTAAAAGTATACTCAACAGGTGCTTTCCCATAACGTCTGCGTAAAGGATTTAAATACTAAATTATCGCAAATTTAGCAAAGGTACATAGGTGTCGGTCAAATTCGTAACGTCCGTAATCTAGGGCGTAAAATGACTTGCATATGCAATATATAGAACCAGTTCGTTTTTTCTATTAGTTTTACCACACATTTGCAGAATACGTCATCAAAAGTGACCATGATACAAAAAAAGGAGGCAAAGTGGGTGAGTTTGTATTGTCGGTCAACATTTCTTAGTAGATAACAGGCGTCACGCTAATAACTAAAAAAGATTTATATAATATTTAATGATAAAATGGACAAGCCTTGTTCTCCAATGTGTTGAAATCTATAATTTGTTATTGTTTGACACAAAAGTTAAGCAATTTTCTAGAACTATTACGATCATAGAGTTCGGCAGTTATATTTTGACTAACATAAAATATACGGATGTGACAGTTTGACAGAAAACAATGTCAAACCTTAACTTCTGAAGCACAATGACTCGATTATGAAACATAGAAATTTTATGGACATATTTTTCGCTGTTTTGATTATTAAAAAAATAATTTATTTTCTTTTCAGACGCCATGCAGTTCCTTATTGATTTTCTTGGCTGATTGCCTGTTATGATTTGACCATTCTTAATCTGTGCTGATACCAATTTTTTTTTCTTATTATGTTATTAAAGATAAAATTTTGTCAGTAAACTTCAGTTGTATGTTAACTGATTAATGAAGAACAAATAATAAATTTACTAAATAAAAATTACAAAGCCCGTAGAGAGTTAAAATGTAACTACCATGAAAAACCGTAACGGACGTTATATTGTAACATCCGTCACAGTGCTTAAAAAATTCATGAAAATACTTGCAGTAGTTTTAATTATAGTATTAGCAGAATGTTTGGATGTAGATATTTGACACACAAACTTCATTGCATGTATTAAATCATGTGTATTCTTAAGAAAACTTACGAAATGCTCTAAAAATCAGCGTCAATGTAACCTCCGTAACTAGCAAACCTTAGTTTGTCAATTTGTAAAATCCATTTTTGTCAAAAGGTCAAATATAACATCCGTTTATTAAACAGGATAAAAAATAGTTAAAGGAAGAAGTAATGTACCTTATTCTGCTTTTTTAAAATGAAAAACTAGTTTTATTTCCTCATGTAGTGAAAAAAACACCAAAACACGATTTCTTTGCAGAAAGTAAGAATGATGAAAATGCTATAGCAAGAGAATTTGACGTCACCTCCGTCACGATTAACTGTGCCTTATTTATTTTACAGATAGGTCATAAAAAGCTGTCTAATTCATTCCAAGTGAAAGTGTGTTCAGATTCATGCATGTGGTGGTTTTTTTAACGTTTCGAGAAGAGCGAAAAAACCTTCAAAATTCGCATTAACTGTGTCAACATAACGCCCGTCACTTTTTGATCACCTATATTTGGATGCGATTTTCTTAAAAAATAAAAACACAACTATCTTTTCTTTTTTAATTCATGAAGGAAGATATAAATATAGATGTTTTCAACGAGAAAAAGTGTAAAAATATTGACACAATTTTTTTCACTGTGACGGCCGTTATTATTTACAAATAGCTGATCCTTGCCCAATTGCAAGTGATTGTTTTCAGTGCTAAGTATAGTTTATACTTGTGAAACATAGATTAAGGCATTAACTACGGTTAAGGGGCTGAAATATAGATTAACATCATTAACTATAGTTTACAGGCTGTAAACTATAGTTTACGTATTGTAAACTAGAGTTAACATAGCGTAAATTATAGTTTATTGTCTATAATCTAGTTTATCAAGTGTGAAACTCTGTTTAGCTCATTTTTGTAAATATGGCATGCCATACATGAATTACCCAGAGAACTACAGTTCTGCAGCTAGTCCACTATACATATGTAGCTAGGTGTCAGGGGTCCTGCACCCCTCCCCCACTATATGTAAATTTTCATTCAGATGCTGATTGCCCCCATCCTCCCCACCCCACCCCCACTCTTTTTGCTTTAAGGTCAAATACTGGCAAATAATGAAATATTCCAGCATTTGGGGAAAAATGTACCAATATGTTAGAGAAAGGTCCTACTAACCCCCCCCCCCCCCTCGTAAATAGGATTCCGAGTTTAAGCAGTTTACTTTTTTTTAATTATTTTTTTTTTTTAGCCCCCCTCCCCACAACTTTTAAATTTGTTGCTACGGGTCTGAGGCGACATTTTTTGACAAAGTGTATTAAAAAATATCATATGCGAACAATGAAATTTTGAGACCATGTGTCAACAAGGACAATGACCTGATACCTTCTCTGTATATGAAAAGTTCAACCACGTGTGATTATAATCATTATATTATAACGTAAACATCCAAAAAATATATGTTTTTACTCAAATTAAAAAAAATTCACACAAAAGTGTTATGAAATTAGACGAAATATCACGACTTCTTTTCAAACTTACCTAAATTCCCGGAGCTGTTTGCCATGTTTCAATATTCAATATTCAAACACTGAAACCGCATGCAACCCACGTGTGAAGAAAAACACAAATCTGGTTCCCGCAAATTTTAAAGAATTTTTAACGCGAACCAGTTTTTTTCGCGTCAGAGAACTAAAGTTCCTGGAAGCTAAAGGAAAACGTAATCTAAAAGCATGTTTCAGCTTGGTCGCGGACAAAAATTCTATTTTCGCCCGACCAAAAAATAAATAAATAAATAAAAAACAAATAAAAGATAATAAAATAAAAATAGATCATTTGATACAAAAATGAATAAACAAAATAAAATAAAAACGATGGGATCCAGATGAAGAAAATTGGAATAATGGAATATTATTTTTTTTTTTTTAAATCGCGCAATAATTTAGTTTATTTTGCCTAACTTTTAAAATGATACTAAATTAAACATTGGCCAAACGTTAAACATTGACCAAAACGCATTGTGAAATATATACTAGATACAATATGATTGCGCCCATGACAAAAGGGCCTTATGGCAATTTTGCTAAAACAGAGAAATAACGTCATAAAGATATGACGTTGCAGACGGTGAGCGTCGACGCAGATTTTTTTTATCCACGTGTTTTACGTTTTGACACGTCTAGCTCACTTTTGTCGTTTTTCTCAACATTGAAATAATTATTTATTTTCATTTATATCCTTAATTCACGTCTTGATCTTCTAGTCCATTATTAATTAAAATATTTAGAATTTTATTCGAGACCCGTTTCTTTACTACATGTTATTGTAGCTTTATACGTCTCTGATCTGGGCTATGCATTTCTTGTATGTATAGAAGCTTCAGACTTTCTGGATAATTGAATATGGATGAACGAATGCGATTTGATATATAGACAAATTGAAGTTATTTGTTAAACACGGGTATATTATCAAAATATTGCAGAGGAAATCGTTTTCCTGTATAAGATCCGCCCCACCATTCTCAACACATCGATCATGTAAACATTGAAGCATTGATACATCGTGCATAAATTTTTGTTATAAAATGCTTTAATTGCCAAAAATTTGAAACTGATCACTCTTCTTCCAACAGAAAAGCATTTTAAGTATTCTTTTAAGTTTTTACAAATCTAGCAAAAGTACGAACGAATGACAGACGTGATATTATTTTTAAGAACTATAAATAAAAACAAGAGAGGTAACTCTGACAAGCGAGATACTAGAGAGGTACCAGAGAGGGACTTTCTTTTTTCTTTTTTTTTAACACCATTCAAAATCAACATACTCATACAAATTTGCTCCCGTAGTATAAAAAATATTTTTTTAAAAATCTTACTTATCATCAGTTAAAAAAAACGCTTTAATTATAAGTATTATATTTATATTTTCTTTAAAAGTATTTTAAAAGCTCATGGAACTAGCTGCTGTCAAAGTGAAAGAGAAAAACAAATATAGAACTAGACCTTTTTTGTCGTTCAACAAAAACGGAGGGCTTTCCGATGCTTTAAATCTCATGGACCTTAAAGAGCGATAACTCTAACAAAATGATAAACATAAAAGAAAATAATCAGACCGGATCGAGTTTTAAAAAGCTTATAAAAATTTAATACTATCAAGAATGTAATTCTCACTAGAGCTCTGCAAAGAGCGATAACTCTCACATTGCTTTTTTTTTCTGAAACTACTAAAAGTTACTTAATTTCAGGTCTCTAAAACACCTATAAGGGTTTAAAAAGTGACCCCACGGACCATAATTTTTAAATTGTGTCTTTTATGCTGAACTCAGGATCGAAAACTGTTCAAAAATTTATTAAGGAATAAAAAAGTTACATTGGAAAATCAGATTTTAATATTAGCCCCTTGAAATCCCTTATTTTTCAGAATTTCATTTTCAGACTCTAATAGGTTTTAAACAATATCAAAGTCATTATATCACTCATTTTTCAGAAGAATATCTTATTTTGTTTAGGAGATATCGTGACATGTGCATTTTTCCATTAACATGGGAACTCTCATAGACAAATAGAGAGATTCATGAAACCGGAAATACTTGTCATATGCATACCAAACTTGAAACCTAGAGAGTATGTAAGCCTGTTAACTGACGTTCAAAGGGAGATAACTCTCACTCCATTATTTTTGAAATAAATAAAAATTACATTATTTCAGTCTTCTGTAACTCCTATAAGGGTTCAAAAGGTGACCCCACGGATCATAATTTTCAGATTGTACTCTTTAAGCTAAACCCATAATAGAAAACTGTTTAAAAATTCATTGAGAAATAAAATAGTTATGGGCAAAGGTCAGTTTTCAACTTTGGCCCTTAGAAATCCCTTATTTTTCAGAAATTCATTTTCAAACCCTAATGGGGTTGAAACATTATCACAGTCATTATATCACTTAATTTTCACAAGAATATCTTGATTACTTTAAGAGATATCGTGAAATATGCAATTTTCCACGTAACATGGGAACTCCCATAGACAAATTTAGAGATTCATAAAACCGGAAGTACTTGTCATATGCATACCAAACTTGAAATCTAAAGAGTATATAAGCTCCCCAACAGATGTTCAAAGGGAGATAACTCTTACTTCATCATATTTGAAATACAGAAAAATGTTATTATTTCAGTCCTCCGTAAATCCTATAAGGGGTCAAAAAGTGACCCCACGGACCATAATTTTTAGATTGTACTCTTTAAGCTAAACCCAGAATAGAAAACTGTTTAAAAATTCAATTAGAATTAAAAAAGTTATGGGTAAAGGTCAGTTTTCAAAATTAGCCCCTAGAAATCCCTTTTTTTCCAGAAATTCATTTTCAAACCCTAATGGGTTTGAAACAATATCACAATCATTATATCACTAAATTTTCACAAGAATATCTTGATTACTTTTAGAGATATCGTGAAATGTGCAATTTTCCATTTAACATTAGAACTCCCATAGACAAATTCAGAGATTCATAAAATCGGAAGTACTTGTCATATGCATACCAAACTTGAAACCTAAAGAGTATGTAAGCCTGTTAACTGATGTTCAAAGGGAGATAACTCTTACTCCATTATTTTTGACATAAATGAAAATTACGTTATTTCAGCCTTCTGTAACTCCTATAAGGGGTCAAAAAGTGACCCCACGGACCATAATTTTTAGATTGTCCTCTTTGATCTGAACCCAGAATAGAAAACTGTTTAAAAATTCGTTGAGAAATAAAAAAGTTACAGGAAAAAGTCTGTTTTCAATGTTGGCCCCTAGAAATCCCTTATTTTCCCGAATTATCTTTTAATGACCTAATGAGGTCGGTACCGCATCAAGGTCATTCTACAGTTAAAATCTCATAAGAATATCTTGATTATTTAAAGAGAAAACGTGCCACGACTGATTTCAATTTAACACAGAAACTCCCATAGACAATTTTCAAAGACCCCTAAAACCGGTAGTTCGGCTCGGATCGATATGAAACTTACAGTATATGTTTCACTTATTAGTCTTAACGTATTTTTATGCTCAAAATAATTTTCAAACCTTAATTGTGACTTTGAAAAATTTCATCCCCCCTTTTTCAATGTTTGAAGTCTTATATCTCAGAAAGGATCAGTGATCGAAAATCACCGTCGCTAACTTTTTTGTAGGTATTGGTCTTTATATTTCATATCTTGAATTTGAGAGTCTAGCCGTCGAAAATGAGAAAGATTTTAGCTTCGTTAGGTATTTTAGTTTTTCTTTATTAGAAACCGGAAGTGACTGAAACGGAAGTTCAGTACCTTACATACGCGAGATATTTACATTTGCTATCTAGTGGTTATAAGAGAAAAATCCTAGTTTTAAAGGTACTCCTCAAATGCTGAACGAAAAAAGTGTTCAGTATAATAATAATAATAATAATAATAATAATAAAAAAGACGAAAACAATAGGGCTTTTCGCCTGAAAGCGAAAAGCCCTAATAAGAAATAGATGCTACCAGACTTTCATTTATTTTTTAAATCCGTTACATGTGCATCTATTTATTTTAACATGAAATTATTTTTTTTAAATAACTTGATTTTTTTTCCAGTAATAATGATCATAAATGTAAATAAAATAAAATGAAATTAAGCAAAAAATTGTTTCGTCTTATTTTTGTTGTTGCACACTTCCGATGTAAGTACTTGAAAACAAACAAAAACTACCGAATGAAATAAAATTGTTCTAATTGTTCTAGCTTAAAAAAAGTTTACATGTATGTATACCTGATGTGTGTATGAGATAGGGAGAGAGAAAGAGAGAGAGAGAGATGTTACATTAAATCCAGTTTATTAATGTGAAATGTGAAACTTCAATGAAAAGGCGAATTGTCAAAAACACAACAATATCGTATTATGAAAAGAAATCTCTATCTCTCTCTCTTTTTTTTTTTTTTTTTTTTTTTTTTGCTCTTTTGCTGTCTATTTATTTTTAGTAACTCGAAAATATAACATTTTGGTACTCGTGGTGTGCATAAAAAAGTTCAAAGGTTTTAGCTTTATCTGCAGTTTTTAGTCACTTAAAAGTCAAATATATGTAATCCTTGTCATTCATAGAATCTCAGCATTGTATATCATTACAGTTCTATTATCAATCTATAAAACCTCGTTTTCTTATTGAAATAATAATCTCAGTTATCGGTTTAGTATGATATTGCTTAACTTGCCGTTGAATTATGTAAACGGGCTGATTTTGTTATTTGGACTTATTGAAATAAATCTTGTTAAGATCAAATTGTATTTAAACATGCATTGTACAAATTGAATTAAATGCTAAAAATATACTGCACAAAAGACTAAAAATATGTTTGAAAGTTTTTATTTTTGTGGCAGTGCAGGAGACCGGGGAAGAGGGCCAGGGTAATTTTATATTACCGGGACCTAACTACTTTACAGTGTATCTGTAGAGCTTTACAAGCTAGGATAAGCATATCCAAGTCTCTGGCATGGGGTCAGAATGGAATTTTTATATTGTAAAACTTCATATTTAATAACATTTGAAAACAATAACCTTAGAATTTCATACGATAAAGAAGCCGCGAGAAATGGGGGGGGGGGGGGATTCTACACACACCATCAAATAACAATATTTACATGTACCTAAATGTGTGCCACATCGTAAAAATTCGTCATTTAAAAACTCGGCCAGTCAAGGAATATTATGAACCAGTCGCATTTAACTGACTGGATATATAAAACTTTCAATTAATTTTACACCCCCCCCCCCCTCAGCCGAAAAAATATTATTAATTAATCTGCATGTCATTGATTCATAACGACAATATATATATATGTAATTATTTATGATTTATTTCTTAGAAAAATCTAATTGATATTAATTTTAAAAATGACATATTGATTTCATTCAAAGTTCGGATAAAGAGCTAGGTTCACTTTATGCATAAAATGGCCCTGTCCATAATTCAATTAATACACTATCACTATCTGTCCCATTTCATATATCAAAATAAAGTAGAGACTTTGTGCTCTTATTTCCTATAACAAAATTTCTTTTTGAGAATCCAGGTATTGGAAAACAGGCTTTGTGAAAATGCAATGTTCTTGAATTTTGCAGAAAAAAGGGGTATTTGACTACATTCAGTAAAGAATTAAAATATGAGCACAATCCTCGATCCAAAAATTAAAACATGTTTTATGATCTTCAGAAACAGATCGTTCATTATGTAATTGCACATTTTGGATCAGGGATTGTGCTCTATATGAAATATTGAAAAAATACTTCAACTTTTGGCAATTTTTAACGGAATTTACAGGATATGGTAAAAATGACGTATTTCATGACGTCATAATGCAATGACTAGAGAGAAAATTACGTCATGTTCAATAGATACACGGTCACCAAGGGTCCAAGTGATAAATACTGCATTGTCAACCAAAAGTGAGCAGTTTCAATTTTTCAGAGTTCACAGGGCCAAAAAAGGCCCAAAGTGGCTCTCGCTCTTTGTTGAAATGACAATAAAATACCCGATATCTATTAATAATTTAATTTTGTTTGTATTCTAGCCTCTGATTGGTTAATATCCAAAAAGGAACACAAATTATTTCTGTATAACCTGGTTTGGTATGGGGACACACCCCCCTGACAACCAGCTGAATCATCTGTATGCATACAATCCTCTCATTTCCAGTCCTCGGGATTCATGGAAAATTCCAGATTTAATAAATATACCTTTAACTTCAAACAATAATTCGATCTTACCACATGTAAACAAGCTGCTAGGCCTATGTATCAGTTTTTACCTCCCCTCGCTTCCCATCACTTCCGTTACTTCCGTTACTACGGTTGTATTATTGAGCGGCAAATTTGAAGCAATAAAAAGCAACGAAATTTTACACCCATATTTATTTAATGATTTTAAAATTAAATTATAAGGAATGACTCTAATTCTTGGCCAAATTATTCGAGTATAACCTGCTTTGGGTCAGTTTACGCTGTTTTATAATCCGCTTCGCGGATTATAAAGCGTAAACTGACCCAAACCAGGTTATACTCGAATAATTTGGCCAAGAATTAGAGTCATTCCTAAAATACCCAGTGTATACATGTTCTTTTAAAACCATTTAATTTTACAAATTCAAACAAAATCGTTATTCTAGGACGCAATTTTTCTCATGATTAACTAGATTTGATAGCAGTTAAGTTTCCAGTTCCAGGCATGTGAAGCTCAAGATCGCTGTTTGTTTTAAGAAATGAATTTAATTTTTGAAGATTCATGAGGACATGAACTACGACGCGTCACGCCGGCATATTTCATGAAGCGCGTTAGCGCTTCATGATAAATATGCCGGCGTGAAGCGTTGTAATTCACGTACCTCATGAATTTTCAAAAATTAAATTCATTTCTTATATTTACATTATTTTTCTGATGAGTTTCCATAAGTTACGCCATTCAACTGTCATTTTTGAAGCAAAACAGTTTGCACTATAGTTTTGACGTCAAGTACAGTATTATGACGTAACAATGGAGATATTCATGCTCATCTCATGGTAGTCAGGCGCGTAGCTGCCTATACGCAAATACGCAAGTGCGTACACATCATTTTCAGGAAAAAAGAAAAAAGAGGATTATTCGGAGAAAAAAATCTCAGTACCATCCAACAAAAATTCGTGTTTAAAATTATTCTGTGTCATACTGTGTTGATTTAAGAGCCATTCTCTGTAATGACTTGAAATTTTATATAGGGGCTGTGGCACGCATAGTCTCAGAATTTCTCCAAACTCTCTATGATAAAAGTCTTTGATACCGTAAACTCAAATCAGGCAAAAATTGGTTGCTACGTGTCATGGTTACCATAGCAACATGTCCTAAAGTTTGAAAAATGGCATTTTTCAACATCTTCAGAGTCCCACAGTTAACGTTTGCAGCAAAGCAAACAAGTGGCAATGACTGTTTCTGAAAGCTAAAGGCCTGGTGTCTTAAATGCATGATAAACATGTTTGGTAAATCATCTATAACATACGTTACTATGGAAACAATGTATTCAAAAGTAATAATTTTGTTCATTTACTTTTATAAAGTCATACACTTAAGAATAAAAACAATTATAGCTTGAAATGCGAGCAATTAATAGAGAAGAGATCCTTGTAACATATACCAAGGACAAAATATGATATTTCTCATAGGTTGGCAGTGGTTGCCATGGTTTTAATACCATGAAGGGATTTTAAATTTACTCTCTTAGTGTTTTAATCTTATCCTATCTTTTTAAAAAGCATATTTCTATATAACTGATGATCAATTTTTAAAGACCTTGGTGTAACCCTAATTTTCACATTTCAAAAAATTCAATTTCAATTCTTTAAATAGTGCGTTGCTATGGAAATAAGGCGAAAAAACATGTATAAAAATCTGAAAAATACTCTGTTTCCTTGGATACGTACCGTTGTATGTAGATTCCCAAGACTTTGATGATTGATATATGTGAACAACTAACCTGACTTTCAATTTTGACTATCACCCAATCTCTAACTGGATGCAAAAAGCTGGCACATAGGGTCTAATATTGACAAAAAAATAACAAAATTGAACATTTTCTCTTCTTGGTAACCATAGCAACAGTGTTGTATTTTTCAATAACCTTTATCAATATATGATATTCAACTTTAGTTCTACGAGATAAGTACTATTCAGGGTGATTCAAATAATATTTTTCTTGATTAAAAGGTTAGTAAATACCCAAAGCAGCAAAAAAATATCACTTTAAACAACTAGTACTTTGTTTCCATGGTTACACTGCAAAGTAACAATTAATCTAAATTTTTCTTATGTTGTCGGTGTTGCAAGGTCCTAAGGATGCATATGTGCCATTCATGAATTTTATTGTTTTTCCTCACGATAGTAGCATTAACCCAATCATAGCAACAGTTTTTGCATGGTGACACTGTGTTACCATGGCAACCATGAAAGTTATTTTTAGAATAATATTGCCAATACCTAATTACATGAGGTCAAATATTTTTCATTGTTTTTCTTACGTTGTTGATTGAGTTTGATCATGTAACATCTATCATTTGTGACTATAGAGCGTTTTTCAGCATTTTTCAGCATCTAAAATGTATTCAAAATGTACCCATGGTTACCACTTACTTAGAGATTAATTCTAAATAGTTTCTTTATAGCATAAGTGGCAACAAGGTGTCATGTTTTTGGGAGAATGGTTTGTTTGTTTTTCTTAGTCTTTATTAAGACTTAATAAAGATTTAAAGTAGCTGAAAATCTCAATTTTTTCAACTTTTCTGGCTGTTACCATGGCAACCAAGACACATAGCAACGAAATTTTATTTGATATATGTTTCTGGTGTCAAGTTGTAATAATGGGCAAAGTTTCATCAAAATCGGTGACCATGCGTGGCAAAGAAGTTTAAGTGGTTACAGAGAATCGCTATTAAAATTTTAATTTATCATGGCTGTATGATCAAACATTGATATTTTTTTTTTTTAAATCTTTGAAAAATCAAATTTCAGCCACATCGTTGCACGAATGCTATAATCTACTAGTATGATTTACAGTACGATATTTTTTTTGTTCATAATTAAAATTTTGTATACGTGTTTTTGAACGTTAAGAATGATTACATAATACCAATTAATATATCGGTTAAATTTTTAGCCTCAATTACATGTACAATAAGTTTCCATGGAATATTAATTTTCGTTAAAACAATAAATATTACTATGTGAATGAAATATTTTGGTAAAACTCCGGAGCTACTGGGCGCTCACCAGCAGGCATGTAGTATCAGGGGAGCCTCCCCATTACTTATTCCCAAAACCCGGCTAACCTTTTACTATTGAAAAAATATACATTGAAAGGGTGGACCCCACTCATTGTTGCACTATTGTTTAATCATGGTAATTTGGTAATGTATTAATAAAAATTTGGTTTGTGAAAGATGGACACCCCTCCCACTCAACAAACAAACACACACAAGAAATAGGACTTCGAATTTTGACAATCTTCCTTTATCGTCCTTGCTTGACAAAATTTTTAAAGTTGTATTTTTTTCCTGGCTGGCAAAAGTTATATTACGACCCTGACCAGAGCCCTATAACCCTGGGGGGGGGGGGACTCAAGACCCTCCATCCACCCAACCCCCTGCCGTTCTCTGCGTACACATCATTTCTATTCTGGCTACGCGCCTGGTAGTTCATGAGAAAATGAACAATCATCTAATTTGCAAAGAATCTTAAGGAAAAATACCTGGAAATGTAAATATTTGAAAATGACCCTGCTCATATACGTGTACGTAAGGAGAGAGTTCAAGGTGCAAAAATAAATTGAGGAATTATTTCAATATTATTTCAAACCTAACCAAATGACGTATTTGGAGGTTATGGGGTTGGTGGTGGGAAGGCATCCCCCCTGCACACCTAAAATGTAGGAAGATTTTTAAAATACGACAACCCTCGTATGCTATTAAACTCATGTTAACTACAAGTATTGCATGTTTCTGTCATTTAACTTTTAACCCCCCCACCCCCCCCCCCACCCCCCACCCCTCACACACACAATCCAACCACTGGTCATTCTGGATCTGTTCCTTTCATTTTAAATGCATGTGAATTATAATTCATCCATTTGTTTATAATTTATCAACTTGCTTACTTAAAATTAATTATTCAAAAATTTTCCTTGCTGTGACTGAAAAAATGTGTATCATTTCAATTTTAAAAAAGAAGTTTTGTTACCACATGCGGGAAGAAGTCCTTCTGATTTTTTGTTTGAAGATTTTTTTTTATCGAATATTGCTTAACATGCAGTGTATCAACTTAATGTCCTTAAATTGTTGTACAGCGTATACGGTAACTCACTACATTTCACAAATTTTCTGTCTAATTATATTTAGAAAACAAAAACAAAAAAACCAACAAATTTCACTACCCAGCAGCATCTATTTTATTGTTGTTCCCGATAATTTTTTTGAAATATTTTTTAACTTCACATTTTGAAAGAGATATCGTTTATACTGGATTCAACACCCCACCCCACCCCCCCCACCCCCAAAATGACATCATGTCCTATCGAGAGCCATGCTTAAAATGAGAAGATTTTCGAATGAATTCTACAGGTTTCTCAAACGATTATTACACGAGATAAATACTTTGGTTTTGAGAGAATAAATTGATATTGAACAGAAGCCGCTTGCTTCTCGGGTTTTCCTGACATTCCAGCATAGTGAAATGTAAAACAAACACTCATAACTCTATACGCCACTGCATGATGGATAATAGTTGATACAACTATTTATTATCATATTATACAATTATTAAAAGAGAAAAGAGAATCAAAAATGTTTCTGGAAATCCTCAATTACATACATTTACTACCGTAATAACATTACAATGCAAAGTGAAAGTCATGTTCACTCTGAAAACTTTTGACGTTGGTGCGAAAGTAACATGACGTCATTGTTTACCTGTTAAAGTATCATTGATATAAATGAAGAAAAAAACCTACTTAGAGTTGACGTAGGGCCATAAAAATTCAGATTTGGCAACTTCTAACCTTGCTCTATTAATATCCATGAAAAACTTAAAATGTGTAAAAATTGCCATAAGGGCCCTTTTCCCATGGGCGCAATCAGTCATGTAATGATGTATGATAGTTAGTTCCTCGATGACATTGCTCGGTCGTTAGGTTTGGTAACATTCAGTTGTTCCTGTTAATTTCTTGGGTCATGGATGAAGAGGTGAGACAATTCAAAAGTAAGTTAGATGAACAAAAGTTTGATATCTCAATGTAAACTTCATTATCTGAAAAATTAAAAATATAAAGTTTGCCAAAAAGCTAACACACACAGAAACTATATGTACAATAATTCTGAGAAAGAATATTTAGTGAAGTTTTTATCTTGAGTTAAAAAGGACAAAATTAAAGAACGATCTATCTGAGATTTTTCAACGCTCTCACATTCATTTTTCAGCACATTTTTTTGTGTTTTTGTTTTCTAGCACTATGTAAATCTGCTTTATTAAGTTAAAAGCGTACAAACCAGCCTTATTTTCCCGGATCATACATGGTATCGGTCGCTTGTGACCAAAAGTTGACACTGAATTAAAGTTAAACCTAAATAAAATAACGTAACTTCCATTAGTAGATGGCCCAATGTCCTTGGAGGGCTCACTTAAATCGGGGGGGGGGGGGGGGGGTCAAACGTTAGGTGTGTATCTAACAGGATTAACAAATCGCTAGGAACTGAGAAACAAACTCTGAAATTTCATCCTTAGTATTTCATGAAAAAAAAGTTTCTAAGTCTGGTTATTGTAATTAAAGAGATAGAAAACATTTACTCTACAGTTGTTTTTTTTATTTAAATTTGTGTACGATAATTAATTGTCATATAGAATTTGAAATGAAAAATAAAATCTAAATTTGGAGGAGGACACAGTCACTGCTTTACTTGGCTCAGGACATTGAACGAAATCAGAAGACACGTGGAACGAGGGGCGAGTGGAGGCCAAGGAGCCGGCATCCCCCTAACCCCCCACCCCCACACACTTTTTGTGACATATTTCGTACATTTTATCTAGAAAAACAATTAAAAATTTCTTGTCTTTTTTCCCGTCGCCCACCCAACTTTGAAAGTTGTACGTCCCTACAGTCTACTCTCCTTCCCACCCACCAGAGATGAATATCAAAACAAAGCAGATATGCTAAAGCACCAAAATACATATAATTGTAAGTTGAAAAGGAGACATTGGCCCAAATTATAAATTATATAAATATCCCCTCCCCACTTTTTTTTCCAAACATGAAAATGAAAATGTTCATTGAAAAGGCTGGTTGCCCCCCCCCCCCCCCCCCCACCACCACACACACTTTTTGTTGCAGTATAGTCAAATCGTCCGATGGTAATGTATTAATAGAATTTGTTTATGGAAGAACAAAGAATCGCTCCACCACCGAAAGTACCCCCACAAAATAGGATTTTCAAGTTTAAAGACAATTCTCTTTTTTATTCTTTTTTTTCTTATCAAAGATGTCAAATATTTGCCCCCCCCCCCTTTTTCAGAAACGATTCTACGTGCCTGTGTCTAAATGCTAGGATATTCATTGAGAACTCAATAATTTTAAATTATAAATCAAATACAAGATACAGTGAAAACAACATATTCTGGCCTTAATTTTTATTGTGAAAATTATTCATTCCATCATTGAAAAATGACATTTTTGTTTTAATTGAAAGTCGATCTATTATCATTATTGATTGATGTTTTTAATATTTTTATTATCCGGAGATCATTCAGCTCTATATCTTTTTCAGAGATCTACTACTGCTAAATGTATGGAAACAATTTTACCAAATCACAAATATTTTCACGACTTTATAGTACTGGAAATCTTTCGCCAGTTCATAAGACATCTATAAATGAGATTAATAAGGATTAATCTATATGAATTTTAATATTGTTGAAGGCTTTTCACACTCCTGCCAAAGTTAGTGGTAAAATATTTTTCTTTGATTTTTCAAAAAATGAAAGCATTCTTACTGACCACTTAAAATTAATATGATTAAAATCCAATTAATTCAGACATTTAAACAAAAATGACAAGGCTCTGAGGTTAGGTAAACAGTACGCAGGAACGATATCGGCTTCATTGATAGAAGAATTTTACTCTATCCGGATTTTTCCGTCAATCCGTTTAACGGTGTAAGTGGTCATAACAGAGCAAGTATACATGTTTAAGTCCAAATTAAGATAATCTGGAGTCTTTTAAAAATGGGGTCCCATGTAGTAATAGCTCGACATGATGTTATCACAATGTTTCAAATACGCAAACGAGCGATAATCAACATACACAGCCGTGATCTCCATTATGGATAACTATAATGTATATATTAACATTTTATCTTTGGTAAGTATAAGATGTATACATTGAATTATTTTGTGTTGACCAAATTATGGTTTTCTTTTAAAACTAATATTAACAAAAATACCTTTAATATAATGCTTCATATCCATTTTTTTAACTTTAAAAATTTAAAAGCATCTTACACTGTACAAATTCTTTTAAATTTCCACATTTAAGATATTTCTACGCATTTTTTAAAGTTATGTTTTATAATTTCTATTGTAGACACTCGTTTGGCTAGGTAAGCTTTCTCGTCTTTATATATAATGCATAAACACCTTCGCATATCTGCACAATTCTTTTATATTTATTTATTTTTTGACTGAAGATTTTTTGGGGATTCTATTGTAATTAAAAAAAAAATAATATTGTACTTGTTTGCTTGTTTGAGTACAACTTTTCAAGAATTCTTCAAATAATTGTAATGAATTGAAAAATGAATACGGAGAATGTATCGCATTGTCTGGGTGGAGGTAAATACATGTACATGTATAAAAATTGTAAATTTTGCATTTACCCATTAAATTTTAAGTTTAGAACATAATAAAAGAGAAACTATAAGCAATCTTAAATCACGTTATTGTACAAGAATATTACACCTCTTGACACGCCACATAAAGATATACCAGTAACTGCTGTCCATTTTCAGACATGGAATCAAAACTCCATACTGACACAATTTAAGAAAATGTAATTAACATGTGAGGTTCAAACTAAATTTTTCGCCTATTCCTAAGAAGTTTTTAACAAAAGTTTTTTTTTAAATGGTCTATGATTTTGAAGCAAAAATGTTTTCTTCAAAACACAAAAGGTAACTTTCTTTGAAATATAGGAAGAATTCTTTTACTAGATTTCGTAAAAAATGACATGAATTTTTTTAACAACATTTTGAGCAACAATAAACCAAGTCAGATAAGCGTGAAAAATTCCGTAGTTTGTTTGAAAACGATTGACCAGTGTTATAAAATGTGAATGTATGTTTCAAATTGAGAAAATAAAACAGCTTGATTTTGATGGTTTATGTTCTGTAAATTTATACACATAGCTACACAGTTACAGAATAAAGAGCACACGAGAGAGCTGTTTTTAATTAGTACATGTATATCAATCTAACGAAAGGTCTGTGATATTTTACTACACTTATATGTACTTAAGATTATTATACAAAATAATATTGACTTCTGTCTGAACAGAACAAACCACTACTGGACGCTCGTATTAAATTGTTACTTTGTTGTGCTACACTAACGAGATACAGTAGCAATGTGTATCAACACTGACATAAGGACATTTTTGTTTGACTATCCGATATACCAACATAACACGGCGAAGGAGACTTAGCTGAAAAGTTTACGCTTAGAGTGGCGTAATTCTGAAGTGTTGGTTTTAAAGATTTTCCTAAAGATAGTTTGCTTGCCTAAGAAGGGAGATAAGACAGGAGGTAGAAGTTTCTGGTAATTTTTCTGTTAACTTTGCAATAAATGGTAAATGAAAAAAAAAGATTCGACTCTTTAGAGTAATGCAATTATATAAGAGGTGATAATCTTATAAACCAATATACATGTACTTGCTCTTGGTTAGTAAGGAAACACATCATGACGAAGTTGTGTATAAATAATAAAAATTGTTGTGCCTAAACAACTTTCTCAACTTTAATTAAGACACAGAGAGAGAACTGAAGAATCTTTCAGAGGTTTATGTAACATTATTCTTCACAAAACAACCCCAATCACTTGGGTACAAACATTACTGATATATATAATGTCTTTCGGTACATGTAGGTCAATAGAATGAGCTCAACATAGAAATCCATTAAGTGCATATAAATAAAGAACTTGTTTACCAATAAATAGCACAATTAGATATTAAAGTAGAAACATACATGTAAAGATATATTTATGCTTAAAGGAGCACAAGGACCAAACAGAGAGCTAGTGTACCTATTTTACTTGAGCCCTCCCGTTTTGAAATTGCTTTCTATACCTGATAGCTAAATGCAAAATAAAGCTCAGTCTCAACGGAAATCCCTAAACTGTAAATTAAATGAAAATATATTTATTTTATTCAGTGAATTACATTCCAGGTAACACAGACTCACAATTCATCTTTAATCTCGCTGAGTCCTCAAGCACAGGTAAGCTATAAGGATATTGACTTAAGCACCTCTCGTGTGTATACAAGCAGTGTAAGTGATGTGCATTATCTCTTTATGCTGTTAGTCTTTGAACTTTGCCATTAACCCCATCCCTTTTTATTCTTCGCCAAAGATTGTTCTCAGGATGCAGACATCGCTTTCCTCATCGACACCTCCAGAAGTCTGGGTCTACAAGCTTACAAAAAGGAGCTCCACTTTGTAGAAAGAGTCTTGGAGCGATACGAGATAGGAACGAACAAAACCAAAGTAGCGGTGATTACCTTCAGCGCTGGCAGCAAACTGGAGTTTGACTTTAACCGTTATAATAGAAAAGATGAAGTTTTGCGGGCCATTAGAAGTATTCCGTACACGGACGGATTGTGTACTACCATATATAGGGCACTAAAACAAGCTAGAGAGGAAGTGTTTGTTCCACAGGCCGGCGACAGAGAAAACTTCAAGAATTTGGCCGTCATTCTGACGGATGGAGAGACAAACCCAGGTATAAGCAATGGGTATTCATTGGAATTTGAAATCAGATCTTACTTTATTATCCTACAAGAGGAGTACCCTTTTTTTCGTGCTTAAGAACAAAATGCTTCAAAATCGCAGTCTCGTAGAATGAAATTTAGTGCTTCTTGTATCAACATTGAAAATACAATACATGTACGTATACCCACCATGCCTGAAAGGTTGTGCACATGCATGCGTATTCCAAAAACATAATAAAATACCACAAGAGTACCTTCATCACACATGTAGCATATTACTTTCAAAAACAGTAAGACAAAAAGATTACTTCGTTGAATGTAGATCTTCAGTGTAAAGAATGTTTGCTACGCCTTTGAGTGTCTTTCTTGGGCTCTGTAAGAGTAAACCGATTTTAGCCTTTAAGGTTTTTTTAATAAGCGATTATTCTTGCATATTGTAGGTAGGTACGATCTCTATACTTTACCAAAGGCTAAATCCCTAACGAGACAGGAAGCAAACGACTTGAAGTTTCATGGTGTGGAGGTGTTTGGTATTGGAGTGGGTCATCGTGTGGACCACGTGGAGATGATAGGGATATCTAGTGGGGCCAGGAATTATTATCGCGTGGACGACATCGACGATTTAGAGAAATCCAGACTGTTTCACATACTCCTTAATAAAGTCTGTGCAAGTAAGTCCCGCCTCCCCCTTCTCTTTCTCTCTCCAGACTTTTTAAAAAAAAATGACTGTCGTGTTTCCATATACTACGAAAGCCCATTGAGCTCATTTTCGTATGTAAAACAAATATTTTTCGCGTTAAAACGCGAAACTTTCGCCTTATAACGCGAAATTAAATATATATTGTCATGTTAATCAGGAACCCATGTTCTTGATTGACAGACGAGAAACACGAACGCAGACGGGGACTTCTATGAATTTATAAGTGACATTTCTTCAGAATTAAGTAGCTGCAATACTTATCAAAGCATAAACCATTCACTTATTTCATACACATGGGGATAGTAAGAAGTACTTCAATTACTTCTTGTAGACCAGTCCATTTAGTAATTAACTTCCCTTGTTATTCTTTTCATGCCTAACTCGAAATTTTTTATCGATTTACTTAATTAACAGTCAAACATTTACTTTTCTATGGAGTTCAGTATACAGTAAAACACGCTTATAGCGAACCCGCTTATAATGTATTGACACTTACAGCAAAATGATTTCGATTTTCCATGGCATTAAAATATATTATGAATTTAACTTCGTTATAAACGTGTCTTACTGTATTAAATAGCATCTGATTCTTTGTACACATCTATTAAGAAAAAGTGTTTAAAAAATGAAGGAAAAAAAAAAACAATAAATGTAATTCAATAATTCTGTAATGTATAACACATACATAATTTGACCAGAGATATAATATGTTTTCTATGTCTCTGATTTGACCAACTGAGGTTATTATAAATGAGCATAAATTGATCATTTAGGAGGGCTTAAATTTAACAATAAAGTGCACCGCCACAGCGTATGATACGCCCATATCACGTGTTCCTGATTAACATGACTATATATAAAATATATATAATTTCGCTTTTTAACGCGAAAGTTTCGCGTTATTCGAGAAAGTTTCGCGTTATAACATGAAAAATATTTTTTATTTACCTACGAAAATGAGCTCAATGGGCTTTCGTAATATACGGATAAATGTACATGTATGTAGTTAAATTTTTTGAAGAACAAACTTGGTTATCCTTTCAGAGGCTAAGACCTCTCTCATGATTGTGCTTGCTTCCTACATAAATCAAAAATGGCTATCATATTCTACATGCATATTTATGCCCTGTTCACACGGAGAGTTTAATTCGAATTAAACGTAAGTTACTGCGAAATAAATTTGAACCGCGTTCACACGGAGAATTTAATGCGAATTAGTTTAATTCGAATTAATTTACTGCGCATTAAATTACTTCGCATTAGCTCCGTGTGAACGCTAAGCGAAGCTAATTCGAATTAAATTTTGACGCATGCGTAAGGGCAGAATTAAGTCAAAGACCACTTGTCGGTGGTCAGATATAGTAATTTGTGCTATTTTTGAGTAGAAAACCAAAGAAAATTATGTTAATCAATAAAATGTGTACAGACACTATGACATTATGTAAAATGTACCTGCTCTGCACAATGTTACGTGATTTGAAAATGACGTCATAATAGGCTTACAGAATAGCCTTAGTGTAGAAATATAATTTTAATTCGCATTAGTTTACTTCGCATTAGCTCTCGTGTGAACGCAATCTAATTCGCATTAGTTTAATTCGCATTAGTTTACTTTGAATTAACTTACTGCGAATTAAACTCTCCGTGTGAACAGGGCATTAAAGTCTTCGTCGTTTATAGCAAACACTAAATAAATGCTTTTAATTATATTTATACAAGTATATAAAAGTTTTCCCACTTTGTCTCGTTCTTATACACTGTAAATTTTAATAAATAGCTAGATTAAATTTTCACGTCTTTCAAAATAGTCTGAATTTTGTTTAAGTGTGATTTTTATTGTTTTGGTAGCCAAAAGGTAAACGGAATTTTATGACATGAACTCGCTAAGAGCTACAAAATGTGATAATCTAACTCTGTTTTTCTAACCTTTCAGGTCCCCTAAGACGGCGTAGGTACATGTGTAGTTCACGATTTTATTGCGAGCACTCTTATACACTTTCACATTGAACTCATATTTGTGTTTTAATGCACTGTCTGTATGCAAAAAGATGCTATTTTACAGGTCAACATATATGTACAAAATATCAAGAGGGGAAAAAAATCTTAAGAAAGTTTTTACTGATATTTTTTTTTTATTTTTTACTTTTTATAGAAGATAATGTTATAACACTACTGTCAAATCACACATAATAATGGACAGAAATTCATCGTTTCAATTTCAAACCTCTTAGCTTCATTTTGTCTGCTACAAATCACTATAACGAATAGGTGTATTTTACTTTTCTTTTTTTTTTTAATTTGACTACTGTAAATACAACTCTTTTAACTTCAACGCTTTTGTCAAGATCCATGTTCGTGCACAAACGAGCAAAATAGGTTTCATGGGTATAAATTTTATTTATGTTTTTAATCGTATTCATACTTGAATGAATTTCTGTCAATGCTCTCACGCATTGTTTTCCTTCCATGTGTAGCTCGAACTATCGAGATCATCTACCTGCATTTTTATTAATTTAAGTCTCCTTTTCACATTATATCAGGGGGTGGGGTTTAAATTTCACAATTTTCATGACAATACAGTGTTATAAGATTTTGTACGAGGCTTTTAGCTGTAGCTAGTCTACGACCAGTTATCGGAATATATTGTCTTTACTACTCTGTCTTAGTATTTCTATATACAGTTTTAGTTCGATTGTGAATCATTCTCATATTCAATAAAATGAAAATAAATTATTTACAGATAATGTTTAATTAAAATGAAACCGGCTTGTAAGGACTTAAAGTAAACATAAACTTTCATTATATTTTCCTGTAGGGTGTAACAACAAACCTGCAGACATCTTCTTCATTGTGGACAAATCCTCCAGTCTCGGCAGTGTGGCAAATTTTGACAAGGAACTATCCTTCATTGCCAGATTTGTAGAGGGGTTTAACATTGGACAGGGTACCCAGGACGTGAGGGTCGGTGTTATATCCTTTAGCACGGACGCCCAGTTAGAATTCGGACTCTCTGCTTACGGCGACAAAAGAAGTTTACAAGACGCACTGCTAGATATTAAATTCTCGCTTGGAAATACGTATACTCATAAGGCGTTTGAAATTTTACTAAATCAGGGATTCTCGGCTTCACCGCGCCCCCTTACAGTGCCTCGTGTGGGTAAGAGATATGTATAGTCACAATTAATAAAAATCTAACGAAAAAATACTGATGATATAATGTAGCGTCAGTGGGTGGAGCCAACAACAAAAAAAAACAACATTAATCATTCATCCTCTTACCTCTTATGATACATATTATATTATGCATGTGGATAATTATAAAACGCACCATTGACTTGATTTTTTGTATCAGAAATGAATTCTTCCACTAACAATTTTTAAAAGTATATCGTCAATGTGTATATATGCTACACGAATTCATTAATTGCAGTAGTTACAACAAAGCCAGAACCCATTTAATAGAGAATGCAGCATTTCGCCTGGTTTAGGAATTAATTCTAACATACTCCTTTGCGAAAATAGCTTTTTATTTCTAGTTTAAACGGAAATATTTTTGGATTTTATGATGCAGTTAGTACAAAACTCTTTTCTTCTTAAACTTTCAGTAAGGCGTGACATTCTCGGCGATACATAATTAGCGTCTCTCAAATGGTGACCTAGATTCTCATTGGTTAAGAAATTAATAACATTAGCAACTTTAGATTGTTGTTAACAAACGATGAGATGACATAAGCCACACCTCTTTCCTGTAAGAAACGATGTAATTGGTTCCTTGCGTCACTCGTTGACTCTGACTCATTTTTATCCCATGTGTATTCACCCGTGAATGAAAAGCTGTGTAAATTTCAGTACTGATGAGCTAATCTGGCAACCAATGAGAATCTAGGTCACTATTTGAGAGACGCTAATTACTTATCGCCGAGAATGTCACGCCTTACTGAAAGTTTTAGGAGAAAAGAGTTTTGTACTACTATGAATTTCCTTTAATATATATATATATATATATATATATATATATATATATATATATATATATATATATATATATATATATATATATATATATATTAATCCTTCCCTAAAGGATTTGTCCTTGACAGGTAACATTGACTATATGTGTAGATTCCTTAATTCTTTTAAATATTTTCAAGGGTGTAAATTCCTTTTCAAGTATGTAACTTTCCAAGTAGGCCACTTCAACTAAAAGTGTTCTCAAGGAAAAAGTATGAAGTGAAAAAATAAAAATGAAATTTTCATTTAATGGTATTAATGAAATAATTACCACGCCCGATCTATATACCATTTCTTAACTTTGGCCCAGTTTGGCATATGTTTACTGACCCTCTGGTAAGGGAGATAGCTCTAACTGGGATAAATGATTATTATTCCATTATTAAATTTCGCGTTCAAGTCCATTTCTTTCAAATTGTGTCATGCAAGGTAGGCTGAAATTGTGTGCATTTAATTATAAGTTAGATTTCTTTTTGAAAATCATCAGCGTTAAAGCAAACTTTTCTATGAGTGAAGAGAGGAATAATGAAGCTTAACTTAAACTGAGGCTCTTTGAGATGTTCTTATCGAAATCAACTAGTCTCTGTACACATCTAAGGTACATATAACATAAACTGAGGTCCTTTGAGAGGTTCTAATCGAAATCAACTAGTCTCTATACACATCTAAGGTACATATATAACTTAAACTGAGGCCCTTTGAGAGGTTCTTATCGAAATCAACTAGTCTCTGTACACATCTAAGGTACATATATAACTTAAACTGAGGCTCTTTGAGATGTTCTTATCGAAATCAACTAGTCTCTGTACACATCTAAGGTACATATATAACTTAAACTGAGGCTCTTTGAGATGTTCTTATCGAAATCAACTAGTCTCTGTACACATCTAAGGTACATATAACATAAACTGAGGCCCTTTGAGAGGTTCTTATCGAAATCAACTAGTCTCTATACACATCTAAGGTACATATATAACTTAAACTGAGGCTCTTTGAGATGTTCTTATCGAAATCAACTAGTCTCTGTACACATCTAAGGTACATATAACATAAACTGAGGTCCTTTGAGATGTTCTAATCGAAATCAACTTGTCTCTGTACACATCTAAGGTACATATATAACTTAAACTGAGGCCCTTTGAGAGGTTCTAATCGAAATCAACTAGTCTCTATACACATCTAAGGTACATATAACTTAAACTGAGGCCCTTTGAGAGGTTCTAATCGAAATCAACTTGTCTCTGTACACATCGTAACTTAAAGTGAAGCCCTTTGAGATGTTCTAATCGAAATCAACTTGTCTCTATACACATCTAAGGTACATATAACTTAAAGTGAGGCCCTTTGAGATGTTCTAATCAAAATCAACTCGTCTCTGTACACATCTAAGGTACATGTTACTTAAACTGAGGCCCTTTGAGAGGTTCTAATCAAAATCAACTCGTCTCTGTACACATCTAAGGTACATGTTACTTAAACTGAGGTCCTTTGAGAGGTTCTAATCAAAATCAACTTGTCTCTATACACATCTAAGGTACATATAACTTAAAGTGAGGCCCTTTGAGAGGTTCTAATCAAAATCAACTTGTCTCTATACACATCTAAGGTACATATAACTTAAAGTGAGGCCCTTTGAGATGTTCTAATCAAAATCAACTCGTCTCTGTACATATCTAAGGTACAAACAACTTAAACTGAGGCCCTTTGAGAGGTTCTAATCGAAATCAACTAGCCTCTATACACATCTAAGGTACATAAAGATAGACTCTCTCTTCATTAATATGAAAATGTTCAATATGAAGACGATTCTTGGTTTCTAACATAAAATGGAGATTAAATTGAAATGCAAGCAAATTAAATATACATTAGTATTTACATAGGACAAATTCTTGTTGAGAATGACATAGTGATAAAGAAATATTAGAGTTATTGGTCTTTGCAAAGGAAGTTGGTTTACTGAAGGTTTTTCAGAAGTTCATATATTGAACAAGTAGAATTATTGCAGGTGTGATTATGACAGACGGCCAGTCTACAAATCCATACAAACTGGACGACGTTCTAAAGCTGGTCAAACTCAGAGGAATAGAAATATTCTCTATTGGTATGTTATACTACATGACATAAAACATGTTGTCACAAACTTCAAGATTTCATCATTTTAATTTAATAACCATATTTTTTTTTATCAAGACATAATCTCAAATGATTTAAGCTAAAACTTAATCATAAACAGTTAGTTGTATTCCAATCAGATACTAGTAGTGATATACATGTAGTAATTTGCTTTTATAGGTACTTAAGGTCATACGCAACGTACATGTTCCTTACAATGTGACTTTCCCACTGATGATTTAAAGATATTCTTGATCTAAAATTATAGTACCATCAGGTGTTCCTAGACAAAAAGTCAGCATACATTACCAGGAGTTTTGAACAGATATCAAATGATGAATATTCTTGTTTTTAAAGAAAAACTCACAAAATATAGTTGTAGGCGGTATTTTTCCTCAAAATTTAATTCAGAGGAGGAATACAGCATAACCTTCAATCATAAAATCGCACCAAGGTCCTTCAATTATTGGAACATTTGTCTTAAATTATGCAGGGAATAAGAAAACAATGTTTAAAATAACGTTGCGTGTGTCCTTACTCTTAGGAGACCCATGAACGTAATTCCCAAAATGAGATAGGCAAAGGAAAAGGAAAAAAAAATCAAGTAGATGTACTCTTTCAGTTCACAAAAAAGGATAACTTATTTGAAATAAGAATATTGTGTATATCAGGATAATTTTTATATGATTTTGGATATTTATGGGTTTGTCATCCCTCTATCCACTTCACAAGCACTTGTTTCTGTAATAAATTTTTGACCTATAGTATAATAATAACAAAAGGTATCCAATACCGAACTACACGGAGTACCCCCTCCCTCAGAATCGCACTCATTTACAATTTCAGAGGACGTGCACTGGCAAACTGTTTATACCTGTGTCTTCTACAATAATTTATCTACACAACCAAATATGGCATGCTTGTCTTTATTTTCTTTTATCTCCGTAAACAGCGTCAAACTCTGCTCGCCGAGTGGAAAAGTCGAAGTCAACCATGAAATGGTATGTGCTAATCCCGGGCAGAGAGCAAAATTAAAAAAATGAGTGGGTTTAAAAATTCAATTCCACTGTTTAAATATTTCAGTGAATAAAAAAAATTTGCTTTCCTCTCAATTTCCAAAAAAACACTACGATATTTTTCCGATATAATTTTAGAAACAGATTTTTAGCCAATCAAAATCTCTGCCCGAGATTAGCACATATACAATTCCATGGTTGAGTTCGACCTTTGCACTCGGCGAGCAGCGTTTTGACGCTGTTTACGGAGATAAAAGAAAATAAAGACAAGCATGCCATATATGGATTGTGTAGATAAATTATCGTAGAAGACATGGGTATAAACAGTTTGCCAGTGCATTTCCTCTGAAAGTGTAAATGAGTGCGATTCTGGGGGAGGGGGGTACTCCATGTAATTCGGAGTTGGATACCTTTTGTTATTATTATAATTTGGGTCAAAAATTTATTACAGAAACAAGTGCCTGTGATCCACTTATATAAATCATTTAAAGTTAACGATTTTCAAAAAGAAATTCAATTTGATAGCGATGACCTTTTAACTTGACCAATTTAAAAGTGTAACACATTTATAATTATTTTTCCCAATGAGAGTTATCTCTCTTCTAAAGATCAATGAACCTTAATGCATTACTGAAAACTGCAAAACGTAAATCTGGGATAGATTACTAAGTAATAGCTTAATAATACTAGTATTATCTTTTAAACTAATAGACTGGCAAATAAAAGACAAATTTATTTTAACCAATATGTTCGAAAAACACCCAAATAAAATCAACATATGCCTATATTTTACTTAAGGTTTTGGGAGTGTGGACATCCCAGAGTTAAATAAGATGGCAACAGTTCCGGATCACACTCACGTATTTGTCGTGGATGATATTCACACGCTCGACACCGTGCGGGACGAATTATATCTGGAGATCTGCAATCTGATTGGACAGTCCTAATACACCCCTACCCAGTGGCCAAATCTACCTCATACGTACCTTATATTTATTTCGGTTATTTAATTTCACTTTTGAGTAGACAGTCGTTTTGGCGGTCTACTTTCAACTACAAGATTGATATCAAAAGGCAATTTGTAAAACTAATAACATGCAATAATGCTTTTCAAGATTTTTAAAACTAGCAGCTTTAATTGTTGAAGTTACTTTTTATTACCTGAAAAATTTAATATTATAACGACTTCACATGATAGTTTCATACAATCCTTGTACACAATATATTTGCATCTTCCCGTGCGATAATTTTTCGTATTGGTGTAGTTTACAGCCCATTGTGTCATAATCACTTTCATGTATACTATTCTCATCTGCAGTAAGTACTCTTGTACTGTCTTGAACCAGTTGTTTTAGCGTTCCCTTGAAGTTAAGTTGATTATAGTTTAAAACACAATGATTTTCAAGAAATATATTATTGTATATCCCGCTTTTTTGTTGTCGATTCTGCTTTTCCAGTATGTAATAAAATGGTTCAACGATATTTTCATCTGTTGTTTTAGTAACGACACTTCCATCTGTAATTTTGGCTTGTCTGAAATGAAAACAGTTTGTTTAATGATGAAGATGAAAATTTTGTCAGTTTACTTAAGGTATTCTACCCCTGATAGACTCATATTCGATCGATGAAACTGCATAAATACAGAACAGATACATACGTACGGGTTGAATACTTGGTATGTTTAGGCATAATTCCCATTTATTACGTTTACTATCGGTATGTAAGAGCAGAATGTGTCCTAATTTATGACCTTTGACCTATCCTTGAAGAGTTATTTCCCTTTGATTTTATTATTTAAAAAATCTATCCGAAAAAATCGTTATTAATAATTATTCTATTCCTAATGATTAAAGACATCTTTCGGCCGCAGCATTTAATGAGATTCTTAATTGGTATTTGGTTTTTACGAATATACCTGTCCCCACTGACCTCAATGCAATCTTCGTTGATCAATTACTGCTTAGCTAATTACATTTTAGAAAATGTCTCTTGGTAAATCATTTTCTACTCTTAATATCAATTTATACAAGATGGGTACTTTAGGATAGAGAACTAGGTCTCATTGATGAAATATCTTAACTGTATGAAAATATTACTAATTTAGTGGCATCACAATGTACAGCTTTTCATTAATTAGACACTTTGTCACAGATGTTTTGGATGTACAAGCGAAAAAAAATTCGAACCGAATTCGAATCTGCAACCAAACTGAGCACAGTGACTACAGAGCAAATAGAAATCTCGATATGTATTACCGTGCCACTTGGGCGGCATTCACGTAATTATTTTTAATGAAATCATTTAGTGATTGAAAATTTTGATATGTACTCACCTTGATCGTTTGACATAAAAACCAACCAGCACCATTGATAAAAACAGAAGGATTACAGCGGCTGTTGGGACAACTACCCAGTACATCACTGAATACAAATAAGAGGCCCATAGGCCACATCGCTCACCAAAGCACATTGGCTATGAAAAAGCACAAATCAGTTCAGTATTGAAAAGTTTACATGGAAGAGGGGAGAGGGGTGGAGGTAGGCAAACTTGAATTTTGCACTACCTGAGGATGCTTCCATATTAATATAACTAATGGCTTTGCTGTTCTTGAACAGAAGATTTTTTAAATATTTTTTCCTATATATTTCTTTGTAAAAATTTGATCCCCTATTGTGGCCGCTCCCTATCCCTGGGGGTCATGATTTAAACAAACTTGAATCTACACTAACTGAGGATGCTTCCATATTAATATGACTAAACATGGCTTTTCTGTTCTTAAGAAGATTTTTAAAGTTTTTCCCCTATATATTTATATGTAAAACTTTGATCCCCCATTGTGGCCCCACCCTACCCCAGGGGTCATCATTTGAACAAACTTGAATCTACAATACCTGAGGATGCTTCCATATCGATATGACTAATCAAGGCTTTGCTGTTCTTGGACAGAAGATTTTTAAAGATATTTTCTATATGCTTATGTAAAACCTCGATCCCCCAAATATGGCCCCCTTACCCCCACCCCCTCGAGGTCATCATTAAAAAAATATATATATCAATATGACTACTCATGGCTTTGCTGTTCTTGGACAGAAGATATTCTCCAATATAATCCTATATAAAAATTTGATCCCCCATTGTGGCCCCGCCCTACCCCAGGGGTCATTCTTTGAACAAATTCGAATCTACACTACCTGAGAATACTTCCATATCAATATGACTAATCATGGCATTGCTGTTCTTAAGAAAAGGATTTTTAAAGATTTTTTTCCTATTTATTCTTATGTAAAATTTTGATCCCCCATTATGGCCATACCTACCCTCAGGGGGTCATCATTTGAACAAATTCAAATCTGCACTGAGGATGCTTCCATATCAATATGACTACTCATGGCTTTGCTGTTCTTGAGAAGATTTTAAAAGATGTTTTCCTATTTATTCCTATGTAAAACTTGAATCCCCAATTGTGGCCCCACCCTACCCCCTAGGGTCATTATTTGAACAAATTTGAATCTACACTATGTAAAGAGGGTTTCCTATTAGTTTGAAATTTTTTGGTCCTGTGGTTCTTGAGAAGAAGAATTTTAAAAGGTGCCACCAAATTTTCACTATTTCTGAATTATTTCCCCGTCAAAGAAGCGTGGCCCTTCGTTTGAACAAGCTTGAATCCCCTTTACCTAAGGATGCTTTGTGGCAAGTTTGGTTGAAATTGGCCCAGTGGTTCTTGAGAAGAAGATGAAAATGTAAAAACGCAACAACGACAGACAACGGACAAATTTCGATCAGAAAAGCTCACTTGAGCTTTTGGCTCAGGTGAGCTAAAAAAATTTATAGTACATGTAGCAAAAGTAATGATATGGGCTTTCCACAGTAACCATGGTGATGAAAGTTTGAACTTATAATCATCTTCAATACCAAAGTTTTAGCTGACATGAAAGAAAAGTTTCTTACACTTTGTCTCCATGTAGCGATATTCGCCTATAGTTGAAGTCACGTGGGTAGTCTGAGTGGATTCTGTGAGAAGTTGAGTTGTATTATGAAAATGCGGTGGTCCATTTACTTGTATGTCTTCCGATGCATACCTCAGTTCTGAAAAAAGTAGACTATAAGTGTACCTTGTTATGACAGTACGTAAGTCTGGCTCAGTGTGGAACGTTTGAAGTCGATGTCATACATTTAATTTATTAATTTTTTAATACAGTCAGTCGATATCAAATGTATGGAACCGGGAGAGGACCACCTATGGAATCCGGATAGGGCTACGTACTTCACTATCGCACCATCAAGACCCATTGTCCATGGTACGATGACAATCACATGATGGTGCGAAAGTGCATTACGGTGAAGCAAACGGGCGATAATGCGATGACGATAGTGCTATAGCAGTATTGCTTCATCCAGAATTGTACAATCGCGCCATTATGCCATCGCATCGTTGCGCTATCGCTCAATCGGGCCATCGCACCATCATCATCGCATTGTTGCGCTATCGTGTCATCGGACCATAGACCCAAACCTCGATGGTGAACTATGTGGCCCTATCCGGATTCCTTATATTTGCCAAAGTACAATTTTCGGATCACAACGCAGATATTGCTATATGAGTAGTAACAGATCAGATTTTTGTGCACGTGAATGTGCGTGTTTTCAAGAATTGTCTTATATATTTAAATTTTACGAATTTAATTGAAAACTTAAAATATTTCAGCAGTCGAATTGTTAAGCAGTCAGAATTCAGTACATATGCATTTATTTCTCGTATAATTTGCCCACAGTCTAAATTTTGTCACCGCCGAAACATGGTTGAAATATTGCCGACTCGGCGTTAAACAATAAACAATCAATCTAAATTTTGTCTTCCTTCGTTGAAAACTACCAAAAAAGTTATTAATAGCCATTTTTAAATTAGCCACTTAGATTTCAGCGTGCATGCATGCATGAGTTTTCTAGATCTCTCATATATATCTTCCCATTGTGTTTCATATTATATATAATTTTTACATGTTTGTTTGGTTGTTTAAATTTTTCACTCATATTGAGATGCCACCACTCGCCAATGGAGGGCTGCAAATTTAGATGTGTACTCCGTCGGTACTTACGGCCTTTGAGCAAAAAGGGATCTTTTTCATGCTAGGACCTATAGCTGCAATACAATACCTCAATTTATAGGGTCTCATCCGAAGGACCGGTCTCACTTCCCGCAGTGGAATTCGATGTAAGGATCAACTCCTTACTCCGGACTTTAGAGCGAACGCCCTAACCACTGCGCCAAGCGGCAGTAATATGTAACTGTGGCTTTTTCAAACTATTTTGATAAGAAAGAGATACAGTTGTTAAAGCAAAAGCCGTCAGGATAAAGCACTCGCGCATGCATATCCTTGCATTAAATTTTGATAGTATCATAATGTATGAAAATATTTTACTTGTCTTTCTTAAAAATTTCGTCCTGTTTTGTTGAAAACTGAGAAAGTTTTGTTCATTTAAAGTTTCAGCCCATGAAATTGCAGTGCACGTGCATGAGCTTGTTTTCAAGAAATTTTGTATAAGTCGTATTATAGACCCTCGTAATATGTATTTATTTTAATTCTTATAATATTTTGTCAAAAACATGGAAGTTATTGAGATTTTTGTCCCAGCCAATCGGAATAAAGCATATGTGCATGTGTTCATGCCCATTCAATGTCATTTCGAGTACTAATATTTGTTTTATACTATGGAATCCGGATAGGGCCATGTAGTTCACTTTTACATCATCGCACCATCAAGGTTTGGGACGATAGTTCGATGACGCGATAATGCGATGACGATGAAGCGATGTTGCGATGACGATGATGCGGTGGCGCGACAATGCAATGATGATGCGATGGCACGATGAAAGCACAATGACACGATGATGCGATAACAATATCACGATGGTGCGATGACGATGGCGCGATGGTACGATGACGCAATGTTCACTATTGCTCAATCATACTATCGCACCATCGACCCTTTATAGTCGATGATCGATGGTGCTATAGTGAAGTACGTGGCCCTATCTGGATTCCATACAAATAAGTGAAGTTTATCATACAAAAGCTTTGTCCAATTCACTGCTCAAAGCTTTTAGGGAATGGGGCACCACGAGGGAGTAGGAGAGCCGTTTGGGGAACATCTGTAGTTCCCGTTACAATCAGCACTAGTTTTTTTTTTAACTTTCAGTCAGTATCATATATAACTGATGAACACAGTGATGGATATTTGTTATTACAGTTACTAAATGTCTAATGTAATACCTGACTGACAAAGTGATGGATACCTTTTATTACAGTTATACTAAGAGTCTAATGTAATACCTGACTGACATAGTGATGGATACCTTTTATTACAGTTATACTAAAAGTCTAATGTAATACCTGACTGACATAGTGATGGGTATTTGTTATTACAGTTACTAAATGTCTAATGTAATACCTGACTGACATAGTGATGGATACCTTTTATTACAGTTATACTAAAAGTCTAATGTAATACCTGACTGACATAGTGATGGATACCTTTTATTACAGTTATACTAAAAGTCTAATGTAATACCTGACTGACATAGTGATGGGTATTTGTTATTACAGTTACTAAATGTCTAATGTAATACCTGACTGACATAGTGATGGATACCTTTTATTACAGTTATACTAAAAGTCTAATGTAATACCTGACTGACATAGTGATGGGTATCTTTTATTACAGTTACTAGACGTTTAATGTAATATCTGACTGACATAGTGATGGGTATCTTTTATTACACTTACTAGACGTTTAATGTAATACCTGACTGACATAGTGATGGGTATTTGTTATTACAGTTACTAGATGTCTAATGTAATACCTGACTGACATAGTGATGGATATTTGTTACTAGATGTCTAATGTTATACCTGACTGACATAGTGATGGATATCTTTTGTTACAGTTAGTCGATGTCAAACCCCAACCTCCATCTTTTCTGTATTGTAGTGCAATGCACAGCTTTTCCTGTATGGTCAGGAATGGAATATGGCGTCTCAAAGACAAGTCAATTGTTGAACCTGTAAAACATATAGGTCTCCCCAAAACAGTTTCGATAGAAAAGAAGTCATTCAAATAACTGGTAAGACTTCAGGTAATTGGAGCATTTTGTACTTCATACAACAATACCATGTATTTTTTTAAGAAAGAGAATAAATACAAGATTGGTTTCGACAAACGGTGTAATTTTCACATATAGTTATCATTTCACAAGAATTAAAACCAACATTGATTTTCGAAATCAATCAGCGTTTTTCTTATAGGTACAAATTTCCGTAAGAAATCGAGTATACAGGATAAGGATATTGAAAACCCATTTTGTTGAATTAATTATCGCATTGATAATTTTTATCTAAAACAAAGAAGCTATTCATTTATTAACGATTTATGTTTAACGATACTTTCCAAGGTTTTAACTAAAATTTTACTAAATAAACAATATTCATAGGGAATCTGCATATTAAACGAATTCTGTTTAACTATTAAAGCACAGCATAACATTGGAGGCTGTGTTAAATTCAAGGGCTTTTTCATTTACTTTTCTTGGTAAACATTAATAACTTTGAAACATTTCAACCAGATTTCGTATCCATATATGTTTTCTAATTTCTAAAGCAGTACTCCATAAAACACACCCCTATAACTCAACATCAAGTACTCGATATTACTAAGCATATAGCAGACTTGTAAGAAATTATCTCAAAAATACTCAAATCTGAAGCGCCAAGATACATGTGTATATTATAATATTTTACTCTTTGTTAAGTCCTATACATGTAATGATAACATGACGACCGTACAAAATATCTCATTTCCGGAATTTTTGTGTAGGAGGTGAACAATGGACTTTCGGCTTTTGAAATATTGTCAGCGATGACACTAAGAAGTTTGCTGCATCAATTTGATCGTTTCCTGGATTACAAAAATGTTTACTGTCAGTTACATGCGGTACTGCATCTTGATCATAAAATCGATGGGCTCTCGAACGATTGACCTCCACGAAGAGAGGATCAATCTTGTGTTAATTTTCAAGAATAATTAACTTCATTTGCCCCCAGTATCTCGTTTTTTACGCTAAATTTATGACAATTTCTTGCAATAAAATGGCCTCGTCTTTAACACTTTCTCTCTTCCTGTTCACCGTAGGAACGGTTATTGCTTTGTCGATAGGTCTTATCAAAGTTAACTCACCGTCAGTCCAGATCTGTCGCTTCCTTGTCAATCCGGTCCAATAATAAACATTTGAGAGATTTAGATTATGATGGAGAATGGCGTCGCGGTCCACCAAGTATCCATGCATCTGATTACACTTATAGCTGGCAGTGTACCAGTCTGTTTTCTCAGACACTACATACAAACAAGGTGTTGATTGTTTCAACCAATCACACATGGCACTCTCTTCTACAAAAATCATGAAATGTACTGGAATATGATGGGTATGAAATGAAGTTTTGAGAAGGACGTTGTCGTTGAGGGAGGAATTTTATCTTGAAAAAAACATTATAAGCACATTTCACAAAATCAAGACTTTGTGTTTTACAATGTATTGAGTATTTCACAACGTTAAGACTGATTTTATGATTTCATAAATATTTGACATGGGAAACATTTCAAAACCTTTGAAGTGTACTTACTAACGTAGCAGATAAATTCGTGATGTTGGCTACAGTACTCTGTGAACCAAACATATTCATCCTTGGAGGTCATTAATAAGGCACAGTCCTTCCCATATCTATGTATGGTTGGCTCATGTAGACCCCATTCCACAGAATCTAGTTTCAAATATATAAATACTGTACAATAGAAACTCGATGAACTAGCTGGACAGAAATTTCAAAAGAAATAGTGTTTTGGACAAACCCCAAGTTGGAAAGACGGAAGACCGATTTAGACCGCCACAAAACTCTCCAGGGTTTCCCGCGCATGCTCTATTACATTCATAGATCGGGGTTTCTTGGAGGCTTGACGTATCGTAAAGACAGTAACACTTGAGATCCTGACAAAGAGACGTTTTGTTGATTTGTCTGACACAATCCACTATGTTCACAATTTTTAATGATTATCTTAAAATAAGTATCATGTTATAAGGTATTAATTATAGAGTGTGTTGCAACTTCCCTTAAAACATGCATAATGGAAATTAAAAGCTGGTACCTGAAGAGCAGCAAATGGTCGTTTAAGCACGATCTTACAGAAAGCTGTACACAGTTCTGGGTGGTTATTGTGTAGATCAGTGTACACCGCTAACGTCAGATTCCCCTGGAAGCATCCTGTTATTCTACCAATCTGGGCCCTCTGGTCTACGTACAAGTATATATAAAATGAAGTATTGGGATGGTTTTACAACTCCTTTTGTAGTTTTTTTCCTTACGATAATTCTACACTAATCAAAAACAATTTTTTTCAGAAGATCCTAACACGAACTGTATCATTTGAAGACACATTGATTGTTCAATAATAACTGTGACAATATTTTTTTTATTTATATAAATAATATTATATATATATATATATATATATATATATATATATATATATATATATATATATATATATATATATATATATATATATATATATATATATATATATATATTATAGTAAATCACTGAATATCGTAATATAAGTTGTCAAGGATATATTTTTTCTAGAATAGCAAGTATATCTTATTTCAAGGATCAATTAAAACTTCCGTTCGATATATACAGACATAAACGAAGATGACGTCTTTGTATATCAAAGCTGAAACTTGGTCTTTGAGATATATCTAAGTAGTACTCACCATGGGACCACACCCATTGATATTTGGTCTCTCGCCCTCCGATCCAGAAAGTGGCCAGGCTTCTGTTGGTGAATTCATACAGCTGTCGTTCGACTTGGAACATTTCTTGTTCGTTCTCAAAGGTAGCAAGTTTTTCATGATTCCTGTCACATATTCTTTCTGACGCTTGCCAGGATTGTGGTTTTCGAATAACGTTTATTAACTTTTCCTTGAAATCATATTCAGATGACGCTCCATTACCTGAGTGGTGATACGTGTAATAATTTTATTATTAAAGATTTTAATATCGCTGTACAGATTTAGATCAAAAAATTTTAAATATCTCTTGAAATCCTAATGGAAAAAAAAATCATCTCGAAACCGGAAGTATCCTATCCGATAGATTGGTAAAATTCTCACCTAAAAGTAGAATAACCAACAGACATCCAAAGTTTACCACCATATTAACAGTGTCAGAAAGGAGGATATGATAAGCGTATATACTGTATTTATATGCTTATAGTACCCTGACTAAGTGTTTTGGATTTTATTTCACGCGAGTTTGAGAGGTTGATACTATTCGACCACATAAAAACGGAACCAGCATCTTTAGAATAGGGTCAGCGAACGAATTAGGCAGACGGCAATTATAGAATGTAGAACTAGAAGGACAGACGACAGTAAATACTTACTGTACTTAAATTAATCCTGAGTGTCGACTACTGTTCATACCGGTGACAGTGATTTCCCATTACTTCAAATGTTTTGTCAAGACAGACAGGCATTGTTCTAAACAGACGTCAAAGCGTGCAGTACACCATTCAACAAACCAGTAAATATAGTCATAAGTGTGTGTTAAAGTGGCAAAAAATATGACGGGAGCAAGTTCACTGTAAAGGTACATTAATGGTATATGATACACATAGAATGTACTTGAAAAAAAAATGATCTGCAGCCCACTCCCTCTCTCTCTCTCGCTTATATTATGACATTGGTTTTTTTTTCAGACTTTGCAAGGGATCAAACCATTTTCCTCTTAATATGATCTAAATATGATCTTTGCAATTTTTTGAAAACGAAAAATGTTCTTAAAGCATTTATTACTGAATAGTGAAATGCTCAATCGGTAGAGCGCTCGCTCCGTGATCGGAAGGTCGTTTGTTCGAAACACGGCCGCGACCGACCTAAGTCGATAAAAAAATAGGTACCAACTGTTCCTTCGTCGAGCGCTCAGCACTTTGAAGTGAAAGTTGCGGGTCCTTCGGATGAGACCATAAAAACCGAGGCCCGGTGTCACAGTAGGCGTTGGCACGATAAAGAATCCTCACTGTTCAATGGCCCTGAATGCCGAATAAAGGTCTGAATTTGAAGCCCTTCATTGGTATATGGTGACGTCTCTATATGAGTGAAAAATTCTCGAACGGGACGTAAAACAACATACAATCAATCAATCAATCTAAATAGTGAAATGAACCTCAGTAAATGTTGACTTTAACCATTCAAATATGTGAATGTACCAGCCACAATATTATAACATAAAACCCACTGATAGGGTTTATCCAAAGATATATTAGCTTCACAGGAAAGCATATCGACCCAAGCATGAAGTGCAAGTTCGCTAAGCTTTTCTTAAATTAGATACGATACATATATGGATTGACCAAATTATACGTCTACATTTCTTAATTAAATTATTTTCTTTGGGGAAAATAAGAGACGAAGTAATTGTTATCAAATTTATATCTTTTTAATAATTTAATCTTTGAATGTCTGACATCAACTCAGATTGAATTTTCCAGATCTATTTTAAGTAACTCAGTCAATATTGGACCATCTTTTTCAAAAAATGCTTGTTTGCCCTCTCCCGACTGAACGCCTAAAATTGGCCTACTCATAACTTTTTTTTTTATTTATTTCGGGAAACATTTTTTTCTTTGTATTTCTGAATTTTCTCATCCAATTGACCCGACCCAATTTTTATTACCCCGAGTCGGGAGAGGGCAGACAAACATTAATTAATAGATAGCCTTGTGGAAAAAAATAACTTGATTCATCTATTGAATTAAAAATTATATTAAAACATAGAGCGGTATCATTTTTTTTTAAAAACAAGTATATATATATATATATAGAAAGCACAAGAAATTCACTTTTTTTTAATAAGGATATCCACTTCCGCCCCAGCCCGGGGTTGAACTCTCGACCTACGGAATCTTTCTCCTAGCAGTACAGGAACAGCGCGTTAGAAAGCTCGGTTATCTAGCCAAGTCAAAAAACTTGCTTTCGATGCCGATGGAATTCTCACAGCGCCGCCCTACACTACACGGTCATTGAGAATAGAAGTAAGATACAGTTATTTGAACGATAGTTTTATTAGAGGATCGTTACCAATCCACGTTGTAATGAAATTAATTTTATTTATTAAGCACAATTTACAACAACTCTTAAACTAACATAACTGCCCTAAGTGAAGAAATATTAAAATAGAAAGCACAAAGAAATTCACTTTTTTTATAAGGATACCCACTTCCGCCCCAGCCCGGGGTTGAACTCTCGACCTACGGAATCTTTCTCCTAGCAGTACAGGAACAGCTATATATAAACTTCCTTTGTGCTGTAGAAATATTATATGTACATGCAATGTTGATATAAACAATGAGTATGTATCTTTTTATATTAACATTTATATTAATATTTATACATATGTTTAATGTTATATGTATGCATATAAGCTCGTCAAATATATTGGATAGAAAATACAGTCAACTTTTAATCAGTTAATGTAAGATATAACTGCTTTCTAAATGTTACAATCGGTCAATCATATATTAAAGAGAGACTGATACTCCGTGTAATTTGTATCAATCAATAGCGGTGTATAAAACTCCCGGATTTAGTTATCTGCACCAGAACTTACGGAAGCACTCCAAAAGGAGTAGAACAAATTTTCCATATAACTCCCGTAACAACGATAAAATAAAAGATAATTTATAGAACTTCTGTCCGTGACAATGTTTTGTGTGAAGTCGGGGCTAGTTATTGTTTGTCTGTTTGTCGTTGGAGTGGATTCCTACTGGTACCAGTATTTGGGCAGTGGACCCTTCTTTAACAAAAACTGGAAACCACACCGCAGAAGTCTAACTGTGAGTTTTGTGTTTTGAACTGTTTAAATCTATTCTTTATCCAATTAGAGATCACGTATATTTGAACGAAGAAAAAAAAATCCTGGAAAGCTTTATCATCGTGTCAATTTTCCTATTTTGTCCGATGATCATCAACCATATATTTCAAAATATTTTTTCAAAGCTCAAATCGGATACAGACTTTATGCATCTTTCATTTTGAAAGATGTAGGTACGGTATGGGCTTTATTGGGTCCTAAAATTTAAATGTTTTCAAAAAGTTTTGATATTGGTTTAAATATGAGTTGAGTATATGAATGTGATAAATCATGAAAGAATGTGACATGAAGGGGGGGGGGGAACATTCTGGAAATATCAACATTAATTTGATACATTTCTAAGTTTTAAACAGAAAAAGCCTCAAAATGACTCAATTCAGGGGTTATTTTCCTTAAGAAAATGGTGTCCACAGCCATCGCCCACTTCAGTTGTCGGATATGTTGTGTAAGCGTCTTTCAAAAATCACATTTCTCAAAATCTTTGTGGGTGATGCATGTAGTCTATACTATTTGTAAGATAATTCCACTAAAAATTGATGTTTTCGGCAACTTTTTAAGAAAATACGGAAAAATGCACAAGTTAGCATTTAGGAGGTCATGTAAGAAAATAATTTGTTTAATTTTACTGCATGGGATTTCAACGATTCAGAAAATATGAGTTTTATTTTCTTACATCACTATCATATTTTAGAAAAAAAAAAATATAGGGCCAGATTTGTGTAGAAACAGCGCCTTGTTCTTTTTCTTTAGATATATTGTGATATATTTTAAAAAGTGTTACAGAGTGCATCCTATTTTGACACAGTTGAACTGCTCTCACCAATATGCATCTTAGCATGGAGTTTGATTGACAAAAATATTTTGAAAAGTAAAGGTCGAGAGCATAGGGAAGTTGAAGGTCAAAAAAATTGACGCGGTTAATTTGATCTCGTATGTACCATTGTATGAAGTTTGATGAAAATATTTTGAACGGCTTTTTAAAAACTAATGCAAATTTAAAATTAATTGCAAAATGAGGAAAAGTGAGGTCAAGGCCACGTGGAAAGTAAAAGTCAGGGGCCCGTTTTACAAAAGAACTTACGACTAAGACCAAAAACTTTAGTTGATTGTAAAATTTTGCAAAATTAATGATTCTGTTTACAATTGCTAGCGTAAAAGTATCTTTCTACATACTTGTTAAAAAGATTAAAACCATTTTCTATTTCATGTAAATTAGAAAGTTACTAGTATTAGCAGAATTAAATTTTGGTCTTAGTCGTAAGTTCTTTTGTAAAACGGGCCTCAGAAAACAATGACGTAGTTGAATTACTCTTCCCGATTGAAATCTTTATATGAAGATTTTGAACAGTGTCTTTGAAACTGAGCTAACAGCAAAGTGTTCAAGTTCAAGTTCAATTTATTCACCCAAACCAAAATATTGGTACATGGGGTTCATTAACAACATATATACATTATATACAATCTGGTCAGAGGTACATATACAAAACAAAAAACATGACATATGATTGAAAAAGAAAATAAATAAATAAGAGAGGGGAAAATATATATCAAGGAGGACAGACAGCATCATAAATTTTTAAAATAAACATACATAATTTTTTCAGCATTTTTTCATTTTTGGTTGACATTAATTCCATAAATTTAATAACATTAGGTCTGTGGGAAAAATAATTGCCCAGGTAATTTTTTCTTACATTAGCTAAAGTTTTACATTCTAAGATATAATGAAATTCATCAGCAGTTTGATTATTATTACAAAGTGTACAGATTCTATCACACAGTGGTATACCATACCATCTTCCAGTCTCTACTGGCAGATGATGATTTGCAGTTCGAAATTTTATAAATATTTTTCTAAATTTAGGAGATAACTTATCAATATAATGTTCAGATCCAAAGTTTTGTTTAAAGATTCTGTAAATCTGTCCTTTTGAAGAATTATTTACGTCACTAGACCACTTTTGAATAAATTGATCTTGTAATATTTGTTTTACAGTAGCAGTTATCCATTTATAATTCATATTGACACCCTGTTCGTACCATACATTTGATAAACCACACATATTACATATTTTCTGTATACAGTCTAACCATGGGTTTGTTAAGTTTCCATCACTGTAGAGTTTAAACATATGTTTGTATAAAACATTTACAATTTTATTTGGCGGGCCTGAAAAAAGCTTTGCCCAATATGAGATCATTCTACAATATACCGTAATATACAGAGGAAAGCGACCTGTTTCACCATAGACCATGTACGATGGTGTGGAACTTTTCAAATTAAATACATACTTTATAAACTTCAAGTGCAAACGCTCAATAATATCAAGATTTTCATAGCCCCATATTTCAGAGCCATATAGTAAGACTGGAACTACAACTCTATCAAAAAGGTCAAATTGACAGTCTACTGGTAATTGGAATTGTCTAATTTTTCTTATAATGCCATACATCGCTTTTTGTGCTTGTTCATATAAGTGTTTTTTTGTTTTACAAAAGGAACCTGTGCGTGAAAAAACAACGCCTAGATATTTAAACTCTCTAACATTTTCAATAACTAAGTTGTCGTAATAAAATTTTCTTTTTAACATAGGACCCTTTGAAAATACTAGAATCTCCGTGTAACGGTCGGATAAACGAAAGAACGGAGAAGGAAGGGATGGAAGCCGGACACGGTAAACACTATATGCCCCGGGCAAAACATGGCGGGGCATAAAAATATATTCCTTGATGCAATACATAGATGATTAGAATTTTTTTGCGGATCCAGTAGAGAAAGCGAATGCCACACAAAATACAAATTTAATTTTTAAACGATCACAACATGCACGTATTTATGTAATCCAGATTTAATCTTCTATTATACAGGAGTATTTATCGATTATTTAATCATTGGATAAACTTTTGCTTACTGTCGTAATCCAGTTCTCTTTATTAAAAGTTTGTTGTCTATGTTGTAGTAAGATTGATTAAATTAGCGTCTCTTAACAATATTCACGGAATAGGAAAATCCTGCGTCTCCATCTTTGACCCCATACACGTATAATGATTGTCATAACCCTAGGGCCAAAAGTATACAGGTATTTTCGAATTTACAAAAAAAAAATCTTTTTTCATCTATGTTCGTAACGTAGTCTCTGAAAAAGGAATGAAAATGTGGGGAAATCCAGTATCTCCATTATAAATCGTACAAACTTAAAAATCTCTTCTATTTCCTCCACTTAAGGCACAACTTTTCCTAAAATTTTATTAACACACATTCGTGATTATATGAGAAACAGTTGAGCACATCAGTCAGAAATCTTAACCTCTTTGCATCCTAGAGCTAATGAACAGATTTCAAAGGGTTTTTTTTGTATGTGTGTCTTTCGTGCAAGTAAGACTTGAGTACAAATTTTGACAGACCTGATTTGAATAAATTTGCCCTGCATCTCTGGAATTTCGTGATTAGTAGCTTAAAAAAGTACAATTAGACTATCATGGCAATTATACTCGACTTTTTCCCTCGAAAATTTGAAGTTTAACACGATGTGAATCCGTACAATAATTGCAATAATATATTTTAAGGAATTCATGTAAATTTTTACGAGCAATGATTCAAGTAATTCATTTCTCCTTCTTTAGAAATTAACATTTGGTCAAACTACATCTCTAAGAGCACCTTAACCAATATATCAATCTAATTAGACATATCAATAAATATATACTAACAAAGGATATTCTGATTGTATTGTTTGATATTATTACTCTTTCATAATGAAGTATCGTCTTTTCTTTCTTGTTTTTATTCTACCGTCTTTTTCAATTATTATTTCTTTTTTAAACTCACATGTAAAATTTTTATTCTCTGTTTGTATATGGTGAGTAAATGAATAGAAAAAATTGAAATTGAATTAAAAATAATTTTGAATCAATATTTTCCAATAGTACGCACTGTAATGAAATCAAAATTGTGACCGAGCTTATACTCCGAAGACGCAACTGATGCATTATTTCTACAAAAAAATTTGGATGAATTATACTAGTCAGGCCCGTAGCAACGGTTTAAAAGGGGGGGGGGGGAGGGGACCTCCCGAAAAAATCTGGAACCCCCCCCCCGAAGAAAACTACACTGTCCAAATCCTGCAATTTACCAGTGCTCGATCTTACAGAACAAACAAAAGGTTGGGGGACCAGCATAAGTCCCCCTCCCCGCGTTCTACGGGCCTTTAGTTGTATATGGAACAATTAACGTTTCCAGTCCGTTTGCTATGAAGCCTCTACTATTGTGGAATTCGATTTTTTCTGAATTAGAAGTTTTCCCCGTTTCCAAAACTTTATCATAACTTTTCAAATGCATTTTTATAAGTATCACAGTGAAAAATTCACTGTTCAAGAAAGAACTTTATTTTGGATTTTACTTTTCAATTTTTAAGTTGTGTCATATTTTATTTCTCACGATATGTTTCGCGAATCTAATTGTTTAATTGACCATTGACACTTTTTGGACTTTTGATCTGTTATAACAAAGAGACAGAGTGCTATGTCTCAAGAACTGCTAATCTCTTATAACAACATTGTGTAATTATCTGTTTTTCATTTCCAAACATCAAAGCGTCATTGAGTTTATTTAATTACTCCATACCTGTGAATCTTTTACTCATTTTACTAAATGTCAACACCTGCCATTTATTTACTCATTATGTACATTCTTATAAATAGTCATGTATAATTTCAATCTTTAGTCTGGAATATACGAAGGCTAGTCTCGGCCACGTCCGACTCGTCAGGACTCTGAGTCCGGGGCCACTTCGGCCAGATCCGACTCGATCATTTTTAAAATGTCTGATTGTTGATTCATGTAAACTGTTGCCATCGTTGAGACTCATCTAATAAATAGGGAATCCTTCATCATTTGTTTTATCTCTCTGGAATTGCATATTGGTGGACCTTCGGGAATACGGCACACCTATACTTTGTTTTTACCTCACGGCCACACAGCGCCTCTACCTATACCTCGTACCCCCTTACGCCAACGTTCCCTCACCCCGTTCGTTCTGCAAACAACGGATGCTGTTCCAGACGAATTCCTACGTACCGTCCAAATCTACACGGTCACATAAGCACCGAATGAATGAAAAGAGCAAAAGGCTATAATATGTAAATGTCGACAAGCATGGAAGTATTTGAATTAAAGCATCATTAAAATTATCAAGAAGAAATTCGCATTTGACAGGGAAACTTCTTATGTTCTGTAGATAGGAATAATTTAATTTGACCACATTTCATTTACGGCAATAGGCCCGACCTGCTGATGAAACGTAATCGGCAGTCGAGAGTATTCGAAAGGAAACGGATTCCTGCAGGATAAATGATATCCTTGAATATAAGCCATTCATTTCCGAGGTATAGATTAATGAATGAGGTATCATGAGTATCGTTTAATTTGCATACTTGTGGGAAATCCTCATTAGAGGGAAAATTGATTCAGAAAAACTCATCAGTGTAAAGTTCCAACCTATCCAATTCTTCAAGTTCTTTGGTTACTGCATTCTATACTGGTTAAGATAATACTTGACTGGCTTTTGTTTGTATTTTACTCCCACTTAAAGCCTGTTTATTGAACTTAAAAATCCTCATTTTGTCACCAATACTAAATGATTACAAAAAAAAAAAAGGATTGCAGACTGAAATAATGCTGAAAAGATTATATAAATAAAAAGATAATATACAAAAAACAAAATGGTGGCAATAAAAGATCTTAGACATATAAAATCTCTCTCAGTTCAACAATAATAACATGAAAAGCAAAAGTGGTAATCATATATTTTATTAAAAAGAAATATCAAAATGCGTTGGTCGATTCAATTGTTGCATCCCTCCAAATGAACATATAAATCTTTGAGAACACTAAGTATGCCAATAACGTTGCATTTTATATGCGCTGTATCATTATCCTCAGTGAGGGAGGGACATATTCCATATCTCATTTAACAAAGGGATGTAGTTATCTTTCACAGTTTGGGGACAGGGCAGTAAAATTGTAAATCCATTATTGTTCTTAGGCATCCATCACAGGGCGAAAATGACATTTTACTGCAGATATTACGGTACAGAATAGCAGAAAATTGTTCGGATCAATCCTAAATGATGGGAGGAAATAGATTTATTGCTGTCGAGCACGCCCTTTCGTACTTCACTGTAAATCGGCAAGAATTTACGGAAAATTAGCAATAAATGACTTCTATTTTTGACAGATGCGTAAAAGATCTTTAAATTCAAGAAAATTATATTTTCTTCTTTACGTGCAGTCACTCATCAATGCTGAAGCGCAATATTTTCTAATGAATCACAAAAAAAAAAATGTCTATGTACAGGAAAATATTGTCTGCATAAACAATCTATATTCCACGTTTCTCCTTTTTATGCTGGCTTTTAGCTTCTATACACTGCATACTTTTATGGAGGCTTTAAAGATCCTCTATACACTGCACACTTTTATGGAGGCTTTAAGGATCTTCTATAACTTGCACACTAAAAGAGTTCTAATTCCTCGGTATATTTTCTGCAGTTAGAATGATCTCCCTTTAGAGTTAAAAAAAAAATGATTGAAAATCTACAGAGTATTACTTAATTTGTAATTAATTTACGCATTATTAACATTTTATTAGATAGATGAATTCAATATTAACGCCTTTAAATGATATAATTTTCTCAATATTTCCCAATGTTCAGAAAATATTTTTCGTTAGTGTTAAGAGGGTCCTTATTTTGCTTAAAAATAAAAGTCACGGGTCATTCGGATGAAAACTTAATGTAACAAGATGTAAAAAAAAACTGAGGTCCCATCTCACGGTAGGCTTCGGCACAATAAAGAAACCTCGCTGCTCAATGGCCGCCCTGAGTGCCGAGAATAGGTCTTAATTTGAAGCCCTTCACCGGAATATGATAACATCTCCATATGAATGAAACATTCTCGAATGGGACGAAAAACAACATACAATTCGATGACCTATAATAATTGGTGTACATTTTGCTAGAAGGGCTATAAAGTAAAACTCGCTTATAAGAAAGACAATGGGACTTAAAAATTTGCTTCCTTAAAACCGAGATTACTGTATAGCATTTAATGAAGCGGACTCTTTTTAAAGTGATAATACTATTTAAATTAGGTTACCAGTAATTACAATTTGATGAACTGTGAGTTCTTAATCATAAAAAGTAAAAATTACGAATGATTTCTATGCACATGGGTATGTGTACTAGAATAATCCCTTGTGGGAACATTTACTTTAACAGAAAACTTTCCGAGGGAAGGTTTACTATAAAGTATGCATTTCAAGGGGGAAGATTTACTACATCGAAGTATTTCGTAGAGTATTTGCGGAAACAACATGGTGGAACTCATTTAAATTCAAAAGAAAAGTCGAATATCTTTTTTAACAATTTAAATTAAAAGAAAAAACTTCATTTAATCTTAATTTTGCTTTAATAATGGTTTTAGAAAGAACAAAAGATTTTTTAAAAAAGAAAGAAATGCAAACAAAATATGTAAAAACTTGACACATGTACATGTAAATATCATGATACTGGTATAATTATTGCGACATCGTTCTTAAATATCATGATATATCGAGAATACACAGCCCTAATAACAAAGTTACAAGGAGATAAAATCGAAAATGATCCTTATGTAATAAGCGATGTTACATTTCCCCTTGACCGACCTCAAATAGTAGACCGATCCGTCCTTCTTTTTCCAAGGAAAAATGATAAAACGTTCTAGATGCATTAATATTGTACGCGTGAAGGAAATTGAGTGGTGTCTACATTAGAATCTGATAAAATGACTTGTCATTATGGTCTGTATTATGTTTTCAGTGTGCTGAAACAGATGAACAATGTGGACATACAACCCAGTGCTGTGACCCAAAGAATGTGTGTTTGAAGGACCGAGAGCAATCGGTATTAATAGGTACTGTAGTAATTATGCCATATTGTGATATTCTACAAGCAGAATATAAATATTTCTTTAGTAAATGTTCACAGAATGATATTTTCCTTCTCTTTTTTTCGAACATATTCTTAAAATGTTGAATTTTTTACATATATATTTTTCTTTCGTTTACTGATTTTGACATTTATTTGGTTGTTAAAAGGTCGGGATATTGGGATTTGCAAAAACATTGAAAAGCTGAAGCCCGATCCAGAATTTCTCAAACCACTAGGTAATGTTTTAGTCGGGTCTCTTCCAGTAATTACTTGAGAAAAAAAACGTCGAGCCGAAATGTTGATTTCTATTTTCTTATTATTCATCGACAGGGGCGAAGTGTTCCGATAGTACGGAGTGTGGAGCTGGTCTCTGCTGCAGGGGCATCTTCCGTTTTCGATATGGCAAGGTTTATCGGTGTGAGAAAAGTGATAGCCCATTTATGTGTATTTCAAATGATGCGTTCGAGTATTAAATAAACTTATGCTAAGTTCTTGTTTAATAACTTTTGTTCAAATTTAACACATACCTACTCATTAAGTGATATTCCACCAAGTGACAAGACCATACCTATGTTTCAGTATAAACATTTCCATTGAATTATGCAAGCTGTAAAATAAATATAAGCTTTGCTACACTTTGTTTGCGTTTTTCCTTCTTGAGGTAATACAGCACTGTATATCTTAATTACATATATATTATACAATAATGATAAAAATAAAAGCTTTGTTTTCATTGATTTACAAATAAACAGTGATAAATCATGAACTGGTAATGAGAATTTATTTTTCGTCTTCGACGTCCCTAACGGCCTTCCTTACCCCGAAGACTCCTTGTGTTAAGCTGGATCGAGCCTCTTTTTTAGCTGCTTAAAACTTTTTTTAAAATATCTTTAGAACGATTAAATAAATAAATATCCACCATGCTACCCAGAATGAGACAGAAATGCTAATTTCAGTAACCAGCGGATATGGAGACGTTGACGAAGTAAAACACAATCTAAAATTTAATCTTATTCGCCTGTCCGTTCTTAATTTGTCTGTCACAAAACTTTAACTTTGTAATTGCTTTAGAATGAGAGAGGATAAAGCTTTTATATATCACATGTGCTTTACCTGTGACCTTTCCGAATGTACTATGATTTCTGACCTATGTCCTTGTCATTTGACCTTCTTTTAAAAAATTTACTTTTGGTTGTAACTTCTGCACGAGAAGAGACAGCCCTTTCTTATTTCTCACATGTGCATTCGATTTTTGACTTCATGACCTACACTTCGAAGGTTAACTTTCAAAAATCTCTATTTGGGCCTTAACGTTTGCACAAGAACATTTTACTTTAAGAATATATAACTTTTTTCTAGCAGAAAGAACAGACAAGGTTTACATTAGGCCATATATCATTGCACCCCAACCACTTACACCCTGAAAGCGGGGAACCACATTTCTCTGAATTTATTAGTATACCTATTATTAATTATCTATTGGTACACCTAGTATTTCACTGAAATTCTATGATCATAACTCTCTAAGATATCTTACTTTACAGGGACAAAATTGACCCTGTTAGTAAATGTAATCATTTTTACCGACAATTATGAAAAAATGTAGTCCACTCACGAGTTTATTATATATCGTTATAAAAAGCCTGTTAATTCTATACGACAGGATCGTTATCTCGTTATAACGAGTTAGTATATATCGTTAAAACGAATACGTTATCTCGCTATAATGAGAAAATTACCTCATTATAACGAATAGATATCTCCAGTCTGATTAAAATCAAACGTTACCTCTTTTTATTTTGATTGTCGCGTGAAACAAAATACATGTAACTAGAAAAATTGTAACTTTATGCTGCACGAATTGTCACAGGTTTAACAACTATAGCCTCGAAAGATTCACTTTACTTCGAAACGGGATGGGAACCACTTAGTTGTAGAAGACAGACAGCAAGATTAAAGACATTTTTTAAAATGCAAAATAATTTAGTATCAGATTATCTAATGGACATACTTCCCAATATGCGATGCAATACATCTAGCTATTCCACTAGAAATTCGGAAAATTATGATATTCCAAAATGTAGATTACAGACTTATAAGTCGTCGTTTATTCCTACTGTAGTTAATGAATGGAACTCATTACCACTTGAAAATAGAAACTTACAACTGTTGTCAAATTTTAAATCTAAAATAAGTATTAAAAAATCTGCCCCACCGTCATACTTTGAATATGGTAACAGGCGACTGAATGTTCTCCAGACCAGACTTCGACATAATTGTGCATTAAATATTGACCTATACAGATGTAATTTAATCTCAAGTCCTTTATGCTCATGTGGCGAAAAAGAAGATTCGTATCATTATTTTTTTTTATGTCCAAAGTATAAAGAAGCCAGAAAGGAATTTCTTGATAAATTTTTATTATTTGATAAAATTCACATTTTAGATACACATGTTTTATTATGGGGGATAGATTCATTGAGTGCTGTGGAGAATGAACGTCTTTTCTGTTTTGTTCAAACTTTTATTAAACATTCTGGCAGATTTACATGTTAGTATTAGTATTATTATAAATATATTTATATATATATACATGTATATACAAAATTATATATGTATGATTTTTTAAAATGTATTGATTTGTAAATTTCACTAATATTGAATATTTTGAATGTACATATTTAACTGTGACCTAATTTAATTTAATTTAATTTTTGTAATTTACATGTAGGGAGAGGGCCTAATAAGTTTTTAGAACTTGTGCCCAATCCCTTTGTAATTAGAAACTACAATAAAATATGTTCAAACCAACAAAATATAAAGGAGCTAGTGAAGGTTTGATTTTAATCAGACTGATCTATCTCCCTATTATGAGATATCTATCACGTAATTATAAGATATTAATATCTCTATTACGAGAAAGTTATCTCTTTAAAACGATTAAGTATATTATTATATAATGAGTTTCTATTCTCATTATAACAAGATACGGTAGTTACTATAGTAACTCGTTATAACAAAATAGTTATCTTGTAAGAACGAGGCAGTATCTTAATTGTAAGAGATAAATAACTCGTTATAACAAAATAGTTATCTTGTAAGAACGAGGCAGTATCTTAATTGTAAGAGATAAATAACTCGTTATAACAAAATAGTTATCTTGTAAGAACGAGGCAGTACCTTAATTGTAAGAGATAAATAACTCGTTATTACGAGTTAATAATCTCATTATAACGAGTTATTTATTTCGCTAAAACGAGATAATAATTGGTATTTTAAGATGATTCTTTCATTTTTTTTTTAAGTCAAGAATGCCAGACTTAAAAATAATCTGAGTCAAGTTCATAAAATTTGTGTATTTTTCTCAAATTGTGCATATTGTTAGTTTTTTTTTTTAAACCTCTGTAGTCTGTGCGCTAATGAAAAAGTTTTATCGTATAAAGGTGTAAATATTTCTATTAAGTACAATTGTTTCAATTTCAACATAGGGTACTAGTTTTTTTCTCCAAGGAAAAATGTTAAATGACAACAAAATTCTGATGAAAAGAAATCACCGCTGCTTACTTAATTAAATAGGATAAATATATCAATTAATGTTCAATAAATTCATCTTGGCCTAATAAAATATTAAGAAAGCTTAAATTAATTACAAATTGAGTATTTAAATTATTTTAGATCTAATGGTAGATTACTCTAACAGCAAAAGTACATGTACTACAGAATTAGAACTCTTGAGTTCGCAGTTAATAGAGGGTCATTTCGGAACAATAACATACTAGTTTGTAGTTTACTACATTTAATTAGTGTTCACTACTGAAAAGAGGGAATAAATATGTCTGTCTGTGATATATTTTTGTGTCGCATGCAGACACTTGGCGGCACTTAGGGATCACTTCAGCCGGCGTCTGTCTGTCACACCCTATATCTCGAGAATCGTAAGAGGTATGGGTTTGATAATTTGCACATATATTGCTTGGCACTATGGCTTTTGTAAATAACCATGGTTACCGATTTCGGGACCCTTGACCTTTGACCAACTTTTCAAAATAGTTCATAGTGCCGATATACAGCATATTTTTGACATTAGAGACAAGTGTATGCTATTCAGCATGTGCACTGTTTGTCACAAGACACTATGAAACATACCAGCATTACAATCCAAATGACATTGACCTTTGACCTACTTTGCAAAAAATGCCTCGGGCAGTTTAATTAAACTTAATATGTATTTTGAATTTTGAGAGGCAGGATTTTTGTTTATTAGCATTTATATATGTTTATGAGCTCATGATACTGTACTTTGAAACTATGATATTCATTTACCAAACAAACTTATACTTAAATACTATGAAAATACTTCGGGATTGGTATTCCACAATGAATCGTATAGACTGCAGTAAAGACAGACTGAAATCTCTTTTAGAGGATTGTTGTAAACACATTGAGCTCAAGATATAGTACTTTGAAACTGTATGATATTCAGTTACCACACAGACTTATATTTAAATACTATGAAAGTATATCGGGATCGATATGCCACAATGGACCGACAATTGCAGTACAGACAGACTAAAATCTCTTTGGAGGATTGTTGGAAACACGTATTAATTAATAAAGTGGTAAATATTTATTTTTAATAATTTCAATTTAATTATTCATTTGAGGGTTAGGGAACCATATTTCAATTTAATTATTCATTTGAGGGTTAGGGAACCATATTTCAATTTTTCATTTGAGGGTTAGGGAACCATATTTTATTTGATTGTCAGATTCTATCGCAGTCTTATACTATCCTTTCTTTGCAGGCAAATGCAGGAACTATCATGCTAATTGTAAATAAGAAGCTGGTCACTCTTAAATTTATTTACATCTTTAATGAAGCAACAAAGCAGGCTACACATGCGTTTCTTGGAACACTCTTAGAGAGTTTAATACGGTAATAATGTACAGTCACTTATATTTCTGTCGCCTGCAGAGCAGAGCGACAGTTAGGGATCACTTTACCCGGCGTCTGTCTGTCTGTCCGTCTGTCACACCTTATATCTTGAGACCTATAAGAGGTACGAACTTGATATTTTGGGCATGCATTGCTTGGCACTGTATGGTTTTTGAAGAACACCATAATTACCAACCCGGTGACCTTTCAACATTACCTTTGACCTACTTTTCAAAATAGTTCCTAATACCGATATACAGCATATTTTTTATATTTGAGAGGTAAGTCTGAGCTATTTAGCATGTGTAGTGTTTGTCATAATACATTACGAAAATACCAACGTTAAATGCCACTTGACCTTGACCTTTGATCTACATTTAAAAAACTCTGAACAGTTTATCTTATGCCTTATGAATTTTGAGACGCAGGGCTTCGATAAGTACAACATATATTTACATGTAACATGTTTATGAGCTCATGACACTGTAAATGTGACTTCAGTATTTTACCTTGTTAAAAAAGAGCCTCTCCGTACTCAAGGAGTTGTCCAAAACAAAGAAAAAGAAAGAAAATAATGCAGCTGTTCATCTTCTGTTTCTAAAAGCGTCTGTGGAAACATCAGCTAATGCGAAGGTTAAAAGTTCGTATGTACATGCTCTTATTTACAATCCTTGGTTCTTGTTGAACGGCTGTGACGGTGCATTTTCTCGCCTTGCATATTGTCGCCGGCGGCGACAATAGGCACCTAACCTCAATGTACATATTGTCGTTCATCGGCACTTATTACTGCGACACCGGCTGAAAAATTATACATTTACATAGTGTCGCGAAATGATGGGCCTACCCTCACTGTACATATTGTCGCCCTATATTTAGGGTTGTTGAAGACATTTATTGTAGTTTCGTGAATGTGTTTGATGTGTAAATCACACAGAATTGTCACGAAAGTATATTTCTTGAAGTGCGATATATTAATAGCGCAATAGTGAGTTTTTCTGTGTATATTGATATGCGTCAGTTTAAACAAAAGTGGTATTCAAATCGAAAAAAACCTTTAGTTTTCATGAGATTGTAAAAGAAAAAAACAATGTTTTGACACACAAAAATTGTTATTTTTAACTCTAACAGGCCCGTAGGAAGCAATTTCAGTTGGGGGGGGGGGGGGGGGGCGGGGGCACAGCTATACATTTTCAGTTGAGGGGGCACTATCAACTACCAAAAATTCCTTGACAAGCGAAAAAAAAGGGCATCAAACGTTTTTATTGAGGGGGCACAAGCATATAATAGCTATGTTTTCTATAGTAAACTATATATCGGCAAAATTATGGGGGGGGGGGGGGCAAGCCCCCCCCCTCCGGTTCCTACGGCCATGTCTAATGAAGCTGTTACAATAAAATTCTATATTTAAAATACAGGTTGCACTGTAAAGAGGGAGAATGGTGCAATTAACATGATTAATATAAATTTATTCAAAATCACTCTCTCTCTCTCTCTCTCTCTCCAGTAAAATATACTTAAAATAATATTTTTGGCGACAAAATATGCAAAATTTCGCAGCATAAATCGTTGCCGACCACAATATGTGCCAGTATGTTGTGTACATTTTGTCGCCCAATTCTACAGGGAGAAAAAAAGGCTTATATATTGTCGCCGGTATCAATGATAATGATGGACGATAATGATGGATGATATGTGTGCAGTGAGGGTATAGGTACATTTTTTGCCGGCGATAATATGTACAGGGTGACAAAATGTACCGTCACAAATTTAGTGCATGAAACAAACAAAACAGCTTCCTAAGAACGATTATGATATTGCATGTTTACACTTCAACAATGAGAAAATATTTAAAATGGTGGTAGTGTCGTTGTTCCAGCACACTGTTCAGTGGTCAGTCTAATATGTCCATGGTACCAAACAGCGTTACATCCATTGCAATAGTCAGCCCTAAATGAAAGAAAAGTGAGTATTAACTTGTTTTAAAACTATACGGTACTAGTAAATATTTAACAGGTTCTTTAGGTTTTTACGATTGAGAGTTTACGATATATAGTAATAAGAAAATGTTAGGGTTACAATGTATTGGTGCAGCTTGCATTAAACTTGTTGTTAATGACTGTATTACTTACACACAATGAGCATTAGGATAGGAACACTTGGCAAACTGACAGGGATTGACAAAACAGCTGAAAATCTGTCCAGCGCAGCCACTCAGAGAGGCCGCCGAGCAAACTGATACTGTATTAAATATAATGAAGTACAAAATTTAATTACATGTATCTATGTCTGAGGCAAAAAATAGCAGAGAACAAAGCTCGGGGAAAATGGACAAACTTTTAAAATTAGGCTTTTTATAAACCCTCTGTTTTTATACCCACCTACCCCCACCCCCGCTATCCCTCATCCGCAACTCTTCCTTTACCAATGGATAAAATTGAATGAGTCACAGAATCTTTACAAGTAAAATTGATGCATCAAATTGGCCGCAAACAAAATGTAGCATTTTAAAAAAGTACTTTCACAAGTAAGAGTTTAAGGAAAGCGCGAGATAGAGTGAACATTTTTATTTCAGCCCACCCCCCCCCCACCCCATCCAACAAAACAGAAAGAAAAAAGAATCTTTATTACATAGTGCCACTGTGCTCCTCCTATTTTACGTTTTGATCACGACACGTATTTTGGTTTTCCCATAGCAAAACATAGACTCCATTATACTCATCTGGGAGCGGGGGGGGGGGGGGGGGGGGTCATTTTGGGAGCTCACTGCTCAAAGTGCCTCTGGTTCATTTTGCGTTGTGATTTATAACATTGAAAGAAGTTTTATATTCATTCAACCCTATCATTCTGTTAAATATGTTTTTCTATGGCGTGTTACCTTAAGATGATTTAATATAGGATGTGGATGATGTGTAATAAAATGCGATATAAAATGAATAAAACAAACCTGAAAACAACACACAGATAGCAAAGACACAGAAACTCCTCATCTTGATCTGTACTAAGTCTGATGCCTATTGTCTTGTACAACTGATAAGAAAAACTTTTATCTAATGATCAGTATTGACATCACGATCTATATAGTTATACGTATGTTTTTATCTTTATTTTGTTTTGAAGTGCGTCAAGGAATATCTGCTCATCTAAATATGTGGTTAAGGACTAGAATACTAAAATACCATATCTGTCAGTCTATCATTTGGAGTTTGTCAATATATACCTTCTTATCTCTAAACTGTGGTTACTGAGGTCATAGGATACCCAAATCCAGAGAAAGCGGGTTTTATCAAAAATTTATTTATTTATCTATTTATTTATTTATTTTAATTATTAAAAATATTTATTAATTATCATTTTTTATAAGAAAGTGGGATTCTATTAAATCTGGAAATCTAAAATTATTCCCAGTCTATCGACTTTACTCACGCTATTCGGATTCCTATTGTATAAATCTAGAAATCTAAAATTATTCCCAGTCTATCGACTCACACTTAAGTATATTTGCATCAATGAAGATTATTTCCTTTATTTCTTAAGAAAACAATTGCCGTTTATCAGCTAGCAAACAACACTAAGTATTTTCTTGACCAGTGGCTGTTCAATGAAACGTACAATGACGTACATATCAATTATACAATATTTCATCTAATAAATCCTACTTTAATGAAATATTTGGAGATAACGAACAGAATTCAAGCTCAAAAGGCCATTAAACAAATGATTATTTGTACAGATATAAATATAACCAATAAAATGTCTTTCTTTCTTTGTTAGTACGGGAATTAACGTTGCAGCTATTGTAGAAAAAAAAATTACATAACCCGCTTACATGGGTTATGCATTTTTTTTCTGCAACAGCTGCAACATTTATTCCCGAACTAACAACCAAAGAAAGTATTTTATTGTTTAAATAATAAATATACACAAATAAAGGTTATAATAGTATAGTATGTGCAATAGACTGTGGTAAGATACAATATCTGATTCAAATAACAAAGGATTCGATGCAATCCTGACTACCACTCCAAGGTACTGTGAACTTTTGTATTATGTGACGTTTCTTCTGTGCAAACAAATGATTTTCCATTCCGCAACCCATGTGTCCATTTTCATAACATTTAAACGAGACCCATGGGCCATATCGCTCACCTGAACACATTGGCTAGGAGAAAGCAGAAATGAAAAGTTTACGGGGGAGGGGGGACAAACTTAAATTCATACTACCTCAGGATGCTTCCCTATCAATATTACTAATCATGACTTTGCTGTTCTTGAGCAGATGAATTTTAAGGTGGCTATGTTTTCCTATGTAAAACTCTGATCGCTTATCGTGGCCCCACCCCACCCATCCTAAATTTGAACAAATTTGAATCTATACTACCTGAGGATGCTTCTATAATAATATGACTAATCATGGCTTTGCTGTTCTTGAGCAAAACATTTTTTCAAGATGATTCTAATATATTCTTAAGTAAAATTTTGCCCCTTTAGACTTTGGGGGATCATAATTTGAACAAACTTGATTCTACAATACCTAGGGTCGCTTCCGTATAAACATGACTATTTATGGCTTAGTTTTTCTTGAGAAGATTTTTAAAGATATTTCCTATATAACATGTATGATCAGGCTCTTACAGACCGCTCTGTCTAAGGGTAATTCACACAGTACTAAAATTTTTCTCTTATCTAGAGAGGGGGACTGTGTAAGGTACTACTCGCACCGTGTTTCTCCCCTAGGTTCCCATTGATTAGATAAGAACCGGGTGTCTCAATCTTCTTCAGATTTATTACATTCAGAACTTCACATCAATTTCCTAGGATACTTGCCACTGGTGCTTATAACTTTAATACTTTTATTCTGCTCTTACCCTTAACTTCTTTAATGCTGATTCAACGGCCAATTTCTTCTGCTAGCTTCTGATTGCCTGACTTTCCCAAAGCTTTGCCTTATATACCCTTTGGCTACTTCATTCCAAGGGTCGTCAGGTCATTCCACTATTTGAGGTCTTCAATGAGTTTTACGCAAATGCCCCTTAACCATTACACCTATATATTCCTATGTAAAACTTTAACCTACTGTTGTGGTCCCGCCCTACCCCCGGGGGTTATGATCTGAACAAACTTGAATCTACACTACCTGAGGATACTACTAAAAATGGCGTAGCTGTTCTTCAGAGCAAAATTTTTAAAGATATTTCCTAGATATTCCTATGAAAAACTTTGGCCCCCAGTTGTGTCTGCGCCCACCCCCCAGGGTTCATGATTTGAACCAACTTCAATCTACACTACCTGAGGATACTTCTATATAAAAATGATTAATAATGGCTCAGCTGTTCTTGAGAAAAAGTCTTCAACGCGTTTTACACAAAACCCCGTAACCATTACACCAATATATTCCTATGGTAAACTTAGAGCCCATATTGTGACCCTCCCTACCCCCAGGGGTAATGATTGGGAAAAAAAAGCTTGAATCTACATTACCTGAGGATACTTCTAAAAAATATAACTAATGGCTTTGCTATTCTAGAGAAGAATATTTTAAAAGACATTTCCTATATTTTCCTATGTTAAACTTCGACCCCCTCGCCTGGCCCCGCCCTATCCTCGGCGGTTATGATATAAACAAACTTGAATCTAGAGTATGTAACGAAGCATTCGCATAAGTTTCATCTTTTCTTGCCCAGTGGATCTTGAGAAGAATATTTATAAAAGTTGCCACCAAATTTTCACATATTCTTAATTATCTCCCCTTGAAAGAGGGCGTGGCACTTCCTGTGAACAAACTTAAATCCCTTTCACCCAAGAATGCTTTGTGGCAAGTTTGGTTGAAAGTGGCTGAGTGGTTCTTGAAAAAAATGTCGAAAATGTGAAAAGTTTACAGTCGCCGGACATTCTTTGATCAGAAAAGCTCACTTGAACCTTCGGCTCAGGTGAGCTAAAAATGAGCATGCAGACCTCAATGTTGCATGTACCTTTTTTCATTTTAATCAAAAAGTTGTATCAGAGCATGCAGTGCGCACAATTTGTTTCATTTTATAAGAAAGTGGCAGTAAGACTACGCCAACCTGTCCATTTTACGTCATAGGCCAATGATTGATCGGAAGATCCGGGTCAATCAAAGGTTAAGGAAAAAAAGGACCTGGTGATTGTAACCTGACTCTCTATCTTTTCACAGCTTTTCAGGTGTTTGTTTGTTGACACAAGAAACTGGGAATTTCTTTTGTTATTAATATAACGTTATACAAATACCGTGAATAGAACTTGACTCGGGGTATTGTTACTTTCTTGACGAATCAGAAGATTGACGTCATGGTGATAAAAACTTAAAAGTGCTCCGTCATTGTCAAATCGAAAATGCTTCACAATAAGACATATTTGTAGACCGATGTTGAGGCGCACCAGAAACCCCGACACGCTATATATACCAAAATTTCTGTGTAAACACACAAGAACTGAAAATAGAACTGAAACTCTTTATTAACATTTTTCAACCTTTACAGGAACAATAACTTTTTAGGTAGAAGTCGTCAAACTCGAAATAAGGGGGCCCTGTCATATCAATCACGAGTAGAGAGTGGATAGCATACTCCTGTTCACAGCTCTTACAGTTTCCTCCAGATCTGAAGACAGAACAAAATATGGTCAAAACTGCCAGAATTATAAATACATGTACATAATGAATACATATGCAAGGCCTACATTAAAATCTAGTTTGTATTCCCTTAGTGACTGGTCATAAAAACAGGTAACTACCCAACAGGTCGGTTGAGTAGGTGGTCGATTAACTACTGATGTTAAGTACAGTAACTACATGACATTACTATCTATTGGGAAAGTTGGTCGGTTAACTACTGATGTTAAGTACAGTAACTACATGATATTACTAACTATTGGGTAGGTTGGTAAGTTAACTACTGATGTTAACTACAATAACTACATGATATCACTATCTATTGGGTAGGTTGGTCGGTTAACTACCGATGTTAACTACAGTAACTATGATATTACTATCTATTGGGTAAGTTGGTCGGTTAACTACTGATGTTAAGTACAGTAACTATATGATATTACTTTCTATTGGGTAAGTTGGTCGGTTAACTACTGATGTTAACTACAGTAACTATGATATTTCTATCTATTGGGTAAGTTGGTCGGTTAACTACTGATGTTAACTACAGTAACTATGATATTACTATTTATTGGGTAGGTTGGTGGGTTAACTATTGATGTTAACTACAGTAACTATGATATTTCTATCTATTGGGTAAGTTGGTCGGTTAACTACTGATGTTACCTACAGTAACTACTAGTATGATATTTCTATCTATTGGGTAAGTTGGTCGGTTAACTGCTGATGTTAACTACAGTAACTACATGATATTACTATCTATTGGGTAAGTTGGTCGGTTAACTACTGATGTTAAGTACAGTAACTATATGATATTACTTTCTATTGGGTAAGTTGGTCGGTTAACTACTGATGTTAACTACAGTAACTATGATATTACTACAGTATCTATTGTGTAGGTTGGTCGGTTAATTACCGTAAAACTTGTTTTTCTCAGCGAAACAGACTATTAATATCTTTACATGCGGCCAATTCTTCCGCATCGGTTACAAAGGAAAAATGGCACAGATCATTAATTTAAACATCTATTTTTTTTTTGCAATATAAAAAAGTCTATTTTCATAATAAAAAAAAAACACAGATCCACTTTCACAAACACACTCAATTTAATGAAAATTTTAATCATTCCAAGCAATTCAATTTATTTGCATGAAAGGTGGGAAATGTATGCAAAATTGCAAAGAAGACAAAATTGGCACAGAGAGACTCAATGGAGGTTTTTTTCCACAACTTATTTGAACAAAATTTAATCATCTCTAACCAAATGTATGTTTCGGGTGATTTATTGTGAAAGTGGTCATGTATTGCCATCGAAAGATAATTTTTTTTAAAAGAGATAAGAAGAAAGTGGTAAAAACGACGGAGTCATTGAAAAAAATAACAAATATTGCATTTGAACAATCCTTTAATTTTCATTGCACAAAACACACAGGAATATTATGTTGCCAAATACACGGGTAAATACCTTTATATTAAAACTATTGATTTTTGAACTGGACTCCGAATATCGAAATCGACGTGCATTTGTCCCAAAGAGTGAGGAATAATATGCAAAATTTGTTTCTGAGACTGAATTGAAAGACTTAATATTTATTCGCACATTGTACAGGTGCGTGAGAAAATTTGATAGGGTACTTACACACATCTCCCCCTGGGTATGAATTGATACATTGGTTCTGGTTGACTGTCGGGGAAATGAACGATGTAACGAGGCACCCCTACCGTGTTATTTAAGACGGGAGGGAAAATCAAATCACAATACCTGTAATTCAGAATTATACTGAAGTAAATAAAAAAAAAAAATAAGAGAAAATTATACATGAACTTGATGCATATAAAAATACATAAGATCATTTTATCACTTTTTTCAATGTTAGATGAAACCAACAAAAAATAAATAAATAAATGGGGGAAAATAGCGACTTTCAACAGTCATAGCGCAATTATTCGTGAAAAATTTTAGAAAGTTAAATACATGTATTTAAAATTTAGAATTATATACATTTACTTACGTAGGACAACAATGGTCTCCGTCATGACTTCCCGCATTTATTCGAAAGCGCGAGGAATAGTCGTAAGGCTTTCTTAATTTTTTCTGCCATAATGGACTCCGACTGGTCCGGCTTGTGTAAGAATTTAATTCCTTCAGTTTCATTTGCAGTTCATTCTTTGTGTAAAATATCCCTGTGTGAAAGATTTAGATTTCATAAAGGTCAAAAAATACATACATGGCTTCTAATGAACCTACAAAGGCAAGTAATAAACAATCAAATATACATTAATTGATATGACATGCATACTGTGATAAATTCAATGTAAAACTACATACGATTTTAAGTACATGTACTACATTAATGATATATCAGAAGTGTGTACTCTCAAAATATGTTTTCAGATAAAGAAACACAAAATTAAAATTTGAAAAGTTCAATGACTAGTAGAAAATCAAAACGTTTTTAAATGTACATTAATTTACGAACCCCGATATAAATTTTGTATCTTTTCATAAGGAATTCCAGCACATGCTCCTGCCAAGCACCGACTTTTCTCTTGACTGGCAATTGTAAGGTCTGAATTTTTCATCTTCGCTGTTTGAATTTGAGAATCAACAATGGTTACTACACACAGAAGGAATATGAAGCGGCTGGTATTTGTCATTTTACAAGGTGATTGCCTTTCCTCCAAAATACACAAACTGTTTGATACAAATCCTTAACGTCGAATGCGTCACTTTGTTTTCCGTTTAAAGAGGTAAAAATTTTAATGATGGTTTGTCTCCTTGTTTACTTATTTATAACTTAGTCCTCGGGCCATCACGAAGGAAGAGGTAGAGAACTGCTTTGGTGTACGTAAGACAAACCCTGGAAATTTAAGAAGGGCTATATTTAAAACATGCATGAAAACGAAATTAGTATGTAGGTCATGGTCCATGTCTGTTTTGGTTACTTTACAATAAAAGAAGGGATTTCAATGAGACTTCCGGGTAGCACCCCCTCGTCTGACTCTTATTCCGGTTATTCCACGGATAATGTACTAATTTGACAAGTGCTTCAAGGCCTTTAACAGGCCATGGTTCTCTGTGATGGAAATTTGATTCCCGTGACTGATCAGGGATAATGTATTATTTTTACGACTCAGATCGTGATCTATGACCATGAAGACCGAGGCATTCAAGAAATAACTTTTAATTCTTTATTTAAATCAATAGGAAATTAAACATTTCAAATAAGGAAATTTAACTTTTCAAATGATTATTAATTTATCCATCTTTAAAGATTGTGTCCCAAAGATACAACTGACAGATATTTATCTGTAATACCAACCACGTTTTTCTGTATACTAAGTACTTGATGTTAAAAAAATCTTTTTGATAACTGGATATAAAAAGGGAGTCCTCCGTCTCCAGTGAAATTGAGAGAGAAATATATGAAACTTTTAAAAAATATATATTGATTTTGATTTGCAAGCTTTGCAAACCCTCGGACCAGGAGAAAGGAAATTTATGATTAAAAAATTAGTTAAAACCAATGTTTAATGAAGCGTATACATTTGTGCATAATTACTTTTTCACATGAAGAACAAAGTTACTGAATTTTGAATTAGATATGAAAGCATCCTTGAGTATTATGAATTTTATCCACCATTCCTGCAAGCAGGTAAAGAATATAAAGAGATTCTCAGCTCATTAACTAACAAACCAAATTTGTTTTCTGTTGATGTGTGTATTATTTCAATATCAAATCGTGCTCGAGAAAAACAAACAAAAAATAAATAAATAGATAAATAAATTCACTTACTCCACATAATAATATTTTGAAGAGATATTTGATTTTGCTTTACTGGTAACACCTTTTTTTATAGAAATAAAAGTAAAAATGCATTATTGGTGAGCTGAAGAGGTAACCATCTTTTCTCAAACTCATATTTTTTAAAGTCAAGGTCAATGTATAATGAGAACAAGGCCTTCGACTGGACAGAAACTTTGTATGAGACCAAATGCATGTTATTATGACCTAGACTCCGAGTCCTATGTCAAGGTCAAAAGTTTTCCAGTTGGCTAGCAGTTTGGACGCAGTTTACGGAGATGTAAAAAGAAATACCAGAAGTTTCTGACGAGAGAAAAGCAGCACCTGGACTTGAAACTTAGTAACTATGGCAACATCGATAAATAAGAATTGTGACCATCTGTGTACCATGTTTTATTAAATTCAGACCAGATCATAGCAAATTACTATAACTGAGGTGCGGTGAATGCTAACAATTGGGTAACACCCGGCATGGCACTGTGTACCTTGCCCTGGGTTCCTATTAATCGCGGATATTAGGTGTTTCAAATTTCTTCAGATTTACAGCACCCAGTATCTCGCCTCAGTTTCCCGGGTTTCTTGCCACTGGTGCAATCCTATAATTCTACCCTTTCCTAATTCTTACTGCCTTACCTTTCTTATTGCTTCTGGATTACCAGCACCCGCTCTGCATCAGAACTCTGAGAAACTCTCAGTGTAGTCTTTCATATATATTTCATAGTAGTGTACTTTGAGGAAGGACAGGTTATTCCATATCATCCCTAAATCTAGGTTCACTCTGTGTTTTCACTAAACATTACATCACCCATGCCTCTGTCTTCATGCGTCCTGCACGTTTATTTTTTCATATGTTTTTATTATTATTATTCTTTAAACGTATAAAAAAGAACCACAAAATATTCCGTTTGATTTATCATTCTATATCAAACCAAGTGTCCTCTTCAAATCTTAAGATGGATTCTCTATATTTTATGATACTTTCCTATCACTTTAACGATTTCCTTATGTCTTCTCTTATTGGCTTCTTCACCAAGCATGTTGGCAGTGTAGCAACTTCGACAATTTCAACCGGTTTCTTACATAAGAGACAATACAGATCCTCTAAAAAGGCCTGATCCACTACTACACACTTTATTCTCCACATTCTTATTACTTACTCAGCGACTTGGTTCCCTTCGCCTGTTGCTTTGCGTTTGATACCTGGCAAACGCCGTGTAGTTCTTTTGCGCTGAGTTCTATCCAGCTCGAAGTTGACTTTCCTAAAAATTAAGATCTCCGGGTTCTCTTTACCAAATTTCAACGGCGTCTTTAGGAGATTCCAAAGAAGACTCTGGTCTCTGCCTCATCTCTGGAAATTCTGATCTTTCTTGTTTATTATGTATTTTTTTACGTGTCTGGTTAAAATAGTCTTCTTCTAAAATGCCTGCTGACAGAGTTTACATTCGAAATTCTCTTGTTAATTAATACATGTATTAACCATGTCACGATCTCAATCTAATTGTTTGGCAACCTCATCATACAATCTATCTGCAAAAAATGGCGCTGTCTCTGTATCAACCAGTAGATTACAAGGTACGAGGTTTACCTGAGCTTTAATAAGGATTTTAGACTTTTGCATGTTTCGCTGTAGCCGTGCTAGATAAGAGATAGGTACCCCTAACATTATAGGAAAAATATCAATTTCCGTATTTTGTTTTAGGAAACCCCAAATATCTGTCCTGTGGAAACGGAAAATGGCACTAAGTAATAAAGACTGTGAAAGTCTCATAATTTTTTTCTCTGTAATATAGGAGGATTGTCGATAATTATAAGAGATGGGTACCCCCAATTTTATAGAAAGAATAGCAGTGTCCAGGTTTTGCTATTGAAATTCCAAATATCTGTCCAATGGAAACGAAAAATAGGAGGTGCACAATGACACTATGTAATAAAGACTCTATGAGACTCATTAAATTTTTATTCAGTGGCAAAGAAGGAGTTGCAGATAAGAGATGGGTACTCCCTATATTAAAGAAAGAATGACAATGTTCATATTTTGCTATGGGAAACTCCAAATATTTGTCCAATGGAAAATAAAAAAAGGGGGGGGGCGTACAGTGGCATATGTAACATAGATTCTGTGAATGTCTCATTAGATTTTATTCAGTGGTATAGGAGGAGTTGCGGAAAGAGATGGATACACCCCCCCTCCAATGATACGGACTTAAAGACACCTGCATCACCATATACCCCCGCAATTCAAGCGTGGAGGGGTATAATAAAGCTTTCGGGTTTGTTTTAAAGCAATAATCTGATAAACATTCATTTTTCAAGCTGAAGTTACAAAGAAAATAAGGGTAAAGTGGTAAAAGAAAACAAAACCGGGATGGTATGTCTCTGTCACCTTAGACTGGATTCTAGAAATGCGGTAATCTTTAAAATTTAAATTAAAAAAACTACGCCACCAGCCCCCTTTTTAAAACACAGAACATGGAATCTAATCTACAGTGGATGATAAAAGACATGGTACGAGATTTTAAGTCATTCTCTGCAAGCATCAAAAAGGGCTGGAAATTGACTCTCACCGATTTTGTTGAAACTTATAGTTAAATAATTACATTATAATTTTTGAAACTGTGACCACTACCCATAAAAAATCTTGTGCAAAAATTAATTGACATTGTTGATTGTATCTAAAAAGATGACCTCATCAATATGAGCAAAGTTTTATAGAAATACATTCTTTCATCCATATAAACTAACAGCTATTTCATTAAGATATAAAAGGGTCGTAGCATAATTTTTTTATGTTGAAAAGGGGGGGGGGGGTAACTGAGAAGAAGAAAAAAGGGCTTGTTTTTTTTATCTCTCTCTTTCCAGTCTTGGGACCTATTTACCTTTACATGAAAGATTCAAAGCTATACGTATTGACAGCAAGAAACTATTCTCATCCTCCCATACTACGTGCCTAATTATATATATATATATATATATATATATATATATATATATATATATATATATATATATATATATATATATATATATATATATATATATATATATATATATATATATATATATATACTATAGGAAAGTAGGAAACCCAATATCTGTCTGTTCGAAACGTAAAATAGAAGGAACACAACATTTGGCACTATGTAAAAAAGATTCTTTGAAAGTCTCCTTAAATTTTTGTCCCCCGCTTTCACTGAAAGTGGGGGATATTAATTTGGGTCTGTCTGTCTGTCTGTCCGTCCGTCTATATTTCTGTCTGTGTCTGTAACACTTTCGTTTCCACTCGATATCTCCAGAACCCTTTGAGCTTTTGCAATAAAATTTTGCATAGCAACTCCCTATGGTCTAAAGAAGAACCATACTTATTTTGAGGTCGAAAGGTCAAAGGTCATAAATTCTGTCTGTTTTAACACTTTCGTTTCCGCGCGAAATCTCGCGAATTCTTTGAACTTTGCAATGAAATTTTACATAACAGCTCCCTGTGGCCTAAGGAAGACCCCTATTGATTTTGAGGTCAAAAGGTCAAAGTTCAAGGTCGTAAATTCATAAATTCCGTCTGTGTGTAACACTTTCGTTTCCGGGCGGTATCTCAAGAAGCTTTTGCAATGAAATTTTATACCATAACTCCCTATGGCCTCTCTTGTCCCTCTCAAAGTGTCCCGCCCCGTTTTTTTTTTTTTTATTGTAATAAAAGTCGCCTGGCACTATTTTTAGCACAGGGGCATGTCGAGAGTTGTTACGTATAATACACGTTGTTGGCGGACTTTATATTCTAATTACATCTATTAGAACTGTTTAGTAAAGGCTAAATTAGACAATATTTATTGTGTAAAATTTTGACAATATCAAACGTGAATATAAACATTATATGTGACTTAATGTTTGCATTTAATTTGCTACATAATCAAGTGTCTCCTCGGTCTAGTGGTATGTTGCTCGCTTAGAAAGCGAGAGGCCCGGATTCAATCCCCGGACGATTCTATTTTTTTTAATGTTTTTTTTTTTTTTTTTGGATTTACTGATACTATTCAACATGTGAAATGAAAAAGTTATGATGTCTGGCGTGCACAAACTCATAAAATCATTCTTACAGTGTGATAAATATTCTATATATTAAATAGAATCTTCTAAACACATAATTATTAAAGAATAAGCAATCAAATCTTTATATCCATATTGGCATTTTTTAATTTGCTTCAATATACACGTATGCATTTAATAATTCTACAAATACCGGGGGGGGGGGGGGCAGTGTGAACCCCCCCCCCCCGAACTGCGCATGCTCTTTTTTCCCAAGTCTCTGAATTAGCTTGTATTCAGTAGTACAAGAGGAGTATGTACCCCCAATTTTATAGAAAGAATGGCACACTGTCCATGTTTTGCTATGGGGAACCCCAAAAATACGTCCAATCCAAACGTAAAATAAGAGATGCACAATGCCAATATGTAATAGAGATGTTGTCAAAGTTTCTTTACATTGCACTCAATGGTGTTAGGGGAGTTGGAGACAAGGGATGGCTATCCCCAAGCATAACGGACAGAATGACGACGCACGATAGATCCCCATCCCGATAGACACCCCCAAGTTTTCAAGCACGGGGTATAATAAATATTTAATCAACTCTTCCAGTGTAGTAAATATGAAGTCCACACATTAAATGTAAAATGTCAATAGTCCAGACCCTAGCTGATTTATTCATAAAAACTATAGGTGTCTTCTACACATCTAATGGCTGTATAGTAAATAAAACATAGGTAATCAGAGATTACAGAGATTTCAGAGCTCACCTCAAAGAATGTTGTCTTTAAGTAAGGCAAAGTCCCACACTAAACTAATAATCTAGGAGTGTGCATCCCTAGATGCAACATTTATGCAATTTTGGTCTGATAGTGCTTGCAGTTACTTGGGAATAGATTTATCTGAAAACTTAAAACTAGTCACTCATCCAGAAAATGTAAGTCAAATCCAGCATCCGAAGCAAGTTTTGAGATTGTTCGTCCCTCGATGCATCATCCATGCAAGTTTGGTTCAGACAGGCCTTATAGTTACTTGGAAATGAGATCTGCTCCAAAAACTTTAATCTGGTTACTCATCCGGAAAATGTAGGTCAGATCCAGCATCCGAAGCAAGTCCAGTAGTGTGAATCCTTAGATGTATCATCCATGCAAGTTTGGTCAATATAGGGTTTATAGTTACTTGGAAATGACATCTGCTCCAAAAACTTTAACCTGGTTACTCATCCGGAAAATATAGGTCAGATCCAGCATCCGAAGCAAGTCCAGAAGTGTGCATCCTTAGATGTATCATTCATCCATGCAAGTTTGGTCAATATAGGGCTTATAGTTACTTGGAAATGAGACCTGCTCCAAAAACTTTAACCTGCTCCAAAAACATTAACCTGGTCATTCTTTAGCTGAAATTGCAGCATCTGAAACCTTAACTGGTACAATGAAACACACTAGAAGCATCCTCCATGCATCTCTGACTAATATGGGCCATAGAAGTACTTGAAAAGAAAACTGCTCCAAAAACCTTAACCTGGGACGCCGACGCCGAGGGTATTACATAAGCTCCTCCAACTTCGTTGAGGTGAGCTAAAAGTAGGTGTCATAAATACAAAATGTGTGCATTTAAAGGTGCCATTAAAGTAACATAAAGGTATTGATAGACAGACCGGCAGTGATTTATTAGAGCACAAGCATTATACAGTTGAACCTCACTCATCCAGACCTTTCTGTTCCCCAGTAAATTGTCTGGATTAATGAAGCATCACGCTATTGAAAGGAATCTTCAATAATTGGTAAATATGAATTCTGTTCCTCACAAATCTAGTGGGGAAAGTGAAGCACTCAGATCATAGACGTCCAGCTTAGCAAGGCTCCACTGTACTGTGTTGCACATATAATCTAATTTTTAAAATGAAGGACAACAGTTGAATTATTTTAGGTCATTTATTAACAATGGAAACCCTTACAATTTCCCTTTCATATTATTCAACTGATTGAATGCACTTTGGCTAACTTTTAAAATACAGCTGTTTATGTTTAAAATTTAAAATAAACATTAAATCAACATTTAATTACATAGAGAATGAATTATATATACCGGTAATCAATACAATAGCATTAATTATTTTGTTATTTATACAGAACACATACATATGTATATGCATATCCTGAGTAAAGTAGGGAACTAGCATACATATATATACATGTAAAACATTCTATTGTTCTATACCCAGTTCATTAATTAGGATGAGATTTTTTAAAACCTAAAACACTAATAATATTAAAAACATGCAAGTACAGTATCTTGGAATTACGATGACATCAATTTCATTAATATACATGAATATGTAAAAATTCTGATGTATAATCCTATGTAAACATAAGTACTGACATAAAGTGACATTTGTGAAACAATTACACACAAAAGAAATTAATCTTAATTCAAAATAAAATGTATGAAGAATTTAATTATGCCAGATATGCTGCAAGCACACAAGTAAATAAAAAAAAATATATGCAGCAAGTACATTTCCTTAACCATGTACCCTTTTTTTGCATCAAACATTCCTGTCAAACAGTGAGGTAAATGCAGTAAAAATCTGTCAGACAGTGAAAGTGATGCTAAATCATGATGAAATATGGGACAGTTCTGAACATTTACCGGTACATTTAATAACTGCAATCAAAGCAGCTTTTACACTATATTATACACATCTGGAAATATTCAAACTTATGATACATTTAATGTTATATTTTATCACAGCAAGTAATCATAAAAAATGTGGCATACAAGACTTTAATTTATGCTTTATTTGAATTTCACACATGGACAATTACCACAAAATAAAGTTAACACAGTTCATCATTTCACCTGCTCAGTCACCTCTAGGACTAGATACAAACACACAACAGCACCAACAACTGACTTTACAATTGCCTGTAGTTATCAATTTCTCTTTGCTCTCGATTCCTGGTTTTAAAGAAGTTCTTGAAATATTCATAGGAAGAGATCATGATGGCACATGCTGGTGCTACTTTCACAACTCTTGGAACCAGACCTGTAAAGTATTAAGTAAAGCAGATTATGCACTGATCTTAAAAGCTTTTCTTTCCAGTGATAAGGTGTGTACACAGGTCAGATTTACACAAACAGACTAGACATACCAGCAAACAAAGCATGCATTCCCTCCCTTTGGTACAGCTGTATAATAAGGCGTAGTGTTGAAGTGATTTCCTGGGAACCTTAAAAACAGTCTCAGGTCAATTTTCTAGATTTATTAACATATTGACAACATTTTAACGACATGTACTAGTAATTTTCCTTTTTAAAATCAGGCAGGTGGCATAGTAAATTCTGTCACCACCTATTCAGACCAAAAAATTTAGCATCTAGCTTAACAAGGTGCATTTAGAATAGTGAGTATTCATGGCTTTTTCCAAGCAATCAGACAATGTTTAATTTTTCCTTTAACAAAAAACATTTTTTAAATGTAAGCATTTTCAGAGTTTATGAAAATTCATTTTAATATTAAATGAAATACCTATACTTAAAACAAAAATAACCAGCTAGTCCTTAAAATCTGGATTGTTTAGAGATCTGTTTTTAAATCGACCATGCATGAACATAATTATAGTTTGTATAAATGTTAATTAAAAGAAAGCTCCAATACAATTTAAATACCTCTAATTCGTCTTTCCCCAATAGAAATTTGGCGATGGGTTTTGATTACATCGAAAGGCAAAGTTAAAATGGCAGCAATCTGATAAGGAAAAAAAGACATTCAGTTTTCATAATACTTTTTTATCAGAACAATAAAAAAAGGCCTATGGGCCACAATGCTCACCTGAGTCATTTTGGCCCTGCTGTTTATCATCAGATTTTCCCCTTGTAATACTTTGATTTCCTTTTGTGGTCCCACCCATGATTTGAACAATTTAGAATCTACACTACCCCAGGAAGCTTCCACATAAGTTTCAGCTTTTCTGGCCCAATGGTTCTTGAGAAGAAGATTTTATAATGTTTGTCTTTTCTTGATTATCTCCCCTTGGAAGGAGTTTGGCCCTTTATTTAACAATTTAATCTCTCCTTCTCCCAAAGATGCTTTGTACCAACTCTGGTCAAAATTGGCCCAGTGGTTCTTGAGAAGAAGTTGAAAATGTGAAAAGTTTGCAGACAGATGGTTGGACAAATGGACGACAGATAACAGGTGATAAGAGCTTTCAGCTCAAGTGAGCTAAAAGGGTGAATACACTGTACTTAAAACCACATGTTATAATCATGCATCAAAGTCACTGTATTAAATAGTATTGTGTTCCTACCCCTCCAGATACTGCTCCACAGCAAAAACTTTCAACAGTAGTCATCTTATGTGATAAAGATTTGCTTAAAATGATTGACTTCATTCCCTCATATCCAAACCAGTAAAAAGCTGAAATATGTAATTAGGAATTGGAATTTCATAGTTGCAAAGATAGGCAAAAACTTTGTATGTATGATGTCTACTAACTTCTTCAAAAGATTCGTAATATTTCGAATTTGCAAAAAGAACAATTGTTATCATAAGTTTTCCAGTAAATTGTTAAATATTGCAAACTACATAGTTTATTTTGTTACAAACATTCTTTTTTACATTTTCTATTTTCTTTTTACCTGAGAATGGGACATCCCTGAGGAGAGTTGGTGTGAGGCCTCTGTACATGGACTTGACCATGCCTCCTTCCCTCACTGTATGCTGTACTGCTGTCAGAACCTGACTGTAATTCAGCTGCTCAGACTGTATCTTTGTCCTGACCATCTCAAGTGGGCTGATAGCAAACACTGCCAATGCTGTAAAAAAAATAACCATGTTAATGTAGAATCTACATGTATAGTATAAAGACCTCTCTCTCTTCCAAATACAGGAAATTTTTTATCAGTATTTACAAAATTGATATGCTCTAGAGTCGCGAAGTAAGGAGTTGATCCCTACGTCGCGGGTTCGAATCCCACTGTGGGATGTGGAGACTGGTCCTTCGGATGAGACAGTATAAACCGAAGTCCCGTGTCGCAGTAGGTGCTGGCACGAAAAAGATCCCTCACTGCTCAATGGCTGGAAGTGCCAAGCATAGGACAAAATTTGCAGCTCTCCACCAGCAAGTGGTGGCGCCTCCATATGAGTGAAAAATTCTCAAGAGGGACGTTAAACAACAAACAAAATTGATGGAACAGAAACACAATCTTGCCAATGAACAAGAGGCCCATGGGCCTTGAATCGCTCTTCTGATAAACTGTACAACCTATCACTTCTATTTGAAGCCTCAAAGTATCCTTTATATTTACATAAACCCTTGAAATTCCAATTCACACTCTGAGAACCCAAGATGATTCTAAGCCAATTAGTACCTGAGAGTTGGTCATGGTGACCTACTTATCACTTGTCATTCTCTGAGGACCCATCAACTAAGTTTGATGATTCTAAGCCAATTAATACCTAAAATATTTTTTAAAATTATAATCATAAAATTTTATAAGTAGGTCAAAGTGACCTACTTTTCAATTGTTTTACTCCAAGGACCCAAGATGCATCAACTGACAAAGTTTGATGATTCTAAGCCAATTAGTACCTGTAATATTTAATTAAAGCCATAAATTTTCAAAAGTAGGTCACCGTGACCTACTTTTCAGTTGCTGTACTCCGAGGACCAAAGATACATCGACTGACAAAGTTTGATGATTCTAGCCAACAAGTACGCAAAATATTTAATTACAGCCCTAAATTTTCAAAAGTAGGTCACAGTGACCTACTTTTCAGTCAACCTACTCCGAAGACCCAAGATGCATCAAATGACAAATTTTGACGTTTGTAAGCCAAATAATTCCTGAAAATATTAAATACAGCCATAAAATTTCAAAAGTAGGTCACGGTGACCTACTTTGCAGTTGTTGTACTCCGAGGATCCAAGACGCATCAACTGTCAAAGTTTAATGATTCTAAGCCAATTAGTACCCGAAATATTTGATTAAAGCCATAAATTTTCAAAAGTAGGTCATGGTGACCTACTTTTCAGTTGTTGTACTCCGAGGACCCATGACACCTACTTTTTAGTCGATCTACTCTGAAGACCAAAGATGCATCAACTGACAAAGTTTGATGATTCTAAGCCAATTAGTACCTGAAATATTAAATTATCGCCATAAATTTCCAAAAGTAGGTCACTGTGACCTACTTTTTAGTCGACCTACTCCGAAGACCCAAGATGCATCAACTGACAAAGTTTGATGATTCTAAGCCAATTAGTACCCGAAATATTTAATTAACGCCATAAATTTTCAAAAGTAGGTCACTGTGACCTACTTTTTAGTCGACCTACTCCGAAGACCCAAGATGCATCAACTGACAAAGTTTGATGATTCTAAGCCAATTAGTATCCGAAATATTTAATTAACGCCATAAATTTTCAAAAGTAGGTCACTGTGACCTACTTTTTAGTCGACCTACTCCGAAGACCCAAGATGCATCAACTGACAAAGTTTGATGATTCTAAGCCAATTAGTACCCGAAATATTTAATTAACGCCATAAATTTTCAAAAGTAGGTCACTGTGACCTACTTTTTAGTCGACCTACTCCGAAGACCCAAGATGCATCAACTGACAAAGTTTGATGATTCTAAGCCAATTAGTACCTGAAATATTTAATTATAGTCATATAAGTTTAAAAGTAGGTCACGGTGACCTACTTTTCAGTTGACCTTTTTTGAGGACCCAAGATGCATCAACTTACAAAGTTTTATGATCATAGGACTTAAAATGTCCAAATTATGCCTCTAAAATGCTTTGAAATCGAATGCCTGCAAAGTTCAAAAAGTAGGTCACTGTGACCTACTTTTTAATAAATATGTTTTATGGCCCCAAGATGCATCATCTTACAAAATTTAATGATTCTAAGCCTTCCCGTATTTAAATTAATGACCTTAATTGTTTTAAAAAAGATTAGCCATAAAATTCAAAAAGTAGGTCAAGGTGACCTACTTTTTAGTTGACGTACTTTGAGGACCCAAGATGCATCAACTGACAAAGTTTGATGATCATAGGTCTTAAATTGTTCAAAATATGCCTCTAAATCATTTTGAAAAAGAATGGCCGCAAAATTTAAAAAGTAGGTCACCGTGACCTACTTTTGAGTCAACATGATATGAGGTCCTTAGATGCACCAACTGACAAGATTTGATGATCCTAGTCCTTATAGTAAGCAAAATATCAACATTTTAATAAAATGTAATTTTTGGTCAACTTTGAAGTGACCTTGAGACCACGCCCTTTGCCCCAGGGTAAATTCCCGTGCAAATTTTAATCTACAACATATCCTCATCCTTTTGTGTAAGTTTGGTGATAATCTGCCCAGTGGTTCTTGAGAAGAAGATTTTTTAGCAACCAGTACTTTTGTTTCTATTTTCCTAATTATCTCCCCTTGTTAAAGGGTCACAACCCCAGTTTTAGTATAAAAGGGAGCCCTTGGGCCAAGGATACCCTGTGACAAATTTGACAATAATTGGCCAAGGGGTTCTTGAGTTATGGCCCATATTCTAAAAAGTTTACGCACACCGCACAAATGGCCATAGCATTAGCTCTTTGAGCCTTTGGCTCAGAAGAGCTAAAAATAGGGCTGTCACAGTTCCAAAATTTTTCGGGTCGGGTCGGTTCTGTAAATTTTCGGTTCGGTTTCGGGTTTTTCAGGTCGGTTATTTACATCTATTTTAAACCTTAATTTCATGAATTTAATTTGAAAAATCTTTATTTGTTACATTAAATTTACATTTAAAACAAGTCTTAACCATGCGAGCGTCTAGACATCGGTGACTTGGCCTACTATTAGCCACAACCTGACCATTCCTGCTCGTTTTGATAATTATATCTAATACTTCCGTGACAAGTGTTTTGTCATGGAATGAAGTAGATTTCAGTTGTGATGTTTATTTATCACTGTTATCGTCATCATTCCTTTGATTTCGACGCCATATTTTGTATTGAACAGACTCTAATATATAAACAGACCCGAACCGAAATCCGGAAAAATGGAACCGGAACCAAACCGAACAACTTGGACCGCGGTTCTCGGTTATTTCAGGTACTCGTGACAGCCCTAATGAAAAACCAGCAAAAATTCCTGTTATTTGACTTTTTATAAGGGTGTTGCTGTGCTATGATTGAGTTGAACTCATTTTGTTTACCTACTTGCTTTAATAAACAGATCTTCAAATGCATGTACATTTAGCTGCAGAGCTGTACATGTACCTCTCTGGTTGAGAAAATGTGGACACACAAACCATAGAGCGTGGATTTGTAAGTATTGTAAAAACCTACGATTTACACTGCCACTTTTTTAAGCACAATTTGGGTATTATTTCTTGTTCGGACTAATGGACACAGGACGCTAAACAAAATGTGATCAGAAAAGCTCACTCATGCTTTAAGCTCAGGTGAGCTAAAAAGCGGCACCATAGATCAAAAGTTTTTACAATGCTTGGATCTCTAGCTTTCTGGTTTGTCTGTCCAAAATTTTCTCAAACAGAGAGGTACAGTTCTGTACACTGAGACAGTGGCTTGAGTCTAGAAAAATTTCACTCTACAGAAAAGTAAGACTATAAACAAGAAAGAAAGCTAACCAAATGAAAAAATATGTTTGAGAATAGTAAAATACAGGTAAGCAGGTATGTGGTACTCACTTCGAGCGCTAGCTCCTGCCATAATGGGTTTCCACCAATCGTTTTCTGCTAGACCTGCCGAATAACCAAATAAATTCCTAAAATGTTCATAACAGGAGAAGTAAACCACTGTGGCAGGTACAGCCATAACTCTGGAAATTAAAACAACAAAATATTAGTCAGATTTTATCTGAGAAATAAGCAAGTCCCTATCTAAATTTAAAGTGATAGCATTTTGAATTTTTCTTAAATTACCAAACTTCAAAAGATAAATCACATAATTATCTTAAAACCATAAGAATCTAGCATGTTCCTCTGTTAAAGTAACTAGCTGAATTTCTTAGCTACATTAATTTTTAACACACATAAATAATTTTCAGAGGTGGTTATTAAGTATATATAAATGTAAAAAAAACTCACAATGTGGGAGGTAGACCACTCCACAGGGATCGAAAGCCCTCATGTCTAGTAATCTGCATCATAGCATCCTACAACATCAATGATGTACTATAATATATAAATACATGTATACCCATATATATGTTTGCAAATGATTTCCCTTATATAACACTATTTCAGCAATGCATATCCATCACTTTCACTTTCTTAATTCTAGATGCAGTTCATCACTTGCCAAACGCATTTACATTTTTTCTGAAAAAAGGACAATAATTTTAACATACTCAAGTAATGACATTTAATTGAGGTCATTGAGGAGGGGAAGGAATCGGCTGTTTGTGTGGCACTATTATGACTGAAGGATGAGCAGACCGGGTAATTTAATATCTAGTCTGATATAATAAAATAAGAATCTCTTTAAAAATCCTTATTACGTATGTGAAATTTGCCTGAATTTTTATGAACCTTTAGTGCACTGATCTAAATCTGTAATAAGTACTTCAACCAACACAAAGTAGGACCTACCACTGTGCCTTTGTAGGGACCAGGCACTTTTCTTTTATACCAATATCCATTATTGCCCCCATTAAGACATGTGCATAAATGATCCATTAACCCATTGCAGTACAAAAAGCATTTCCCTTTCACCAGCGGCACTTTCTGGGACTGCAGACGGATTTTCACCACATCAAATGGCGTCACTGCAAAATTCCTCAACAAATTAACACACAATGTAAAAAAAAAAGTGAAACAGAGATCTACAGATGTACAAAAAATATAAAAAGGACCTTCATGGTACATGTATCAAGTACATTACACAACGCTAGGCTTAAATTTGTTGCTTATCAAAGTTTTATTCAACCTACCCTAATTAAATAGTTCATGCAGTACTTATTCATTTCAATCAAACTGTTTTACTTCTTGTGAAACATTAACTGCACAAAACACTTGATAAATGTATGGATATAATTTTGTTTTCTTTTTGATACTGATGAAAATATCATATCCTTCAAATGAGATTATTATGAAGTATTCTCATATTTCATTCATTGTTGATGTGGAAATATCAAGCATTCTAAACCATTATGGACATCTTACCAAGACAGTAAAGAAAGCAAGCACCACATTGGGACTCTTAAGGAGAAATCTTAACCAGTGATGTAACCAAAAAAGCAGCTGACAAAATACAAGAGTCACCCCCTCTTTGGAATCCTGTCCCACAGTCTTGGAGTCACTCTCAAGTCTCATAAAAAGGAGAAATAAGGTACTGAAACAGGGGTTGAAATATACAGTAGCCCGACGCCCTGGACTAGTCATCTTAAGACTCGGGCTATAGCTAATTTAAATGAATAGTCCGTCGGACTAGCAAAACCGAAAAAAAAATTCTGGTCTGTTTACTTTCACTTTTCTATGTAGACTGGCTTCTTTTGACTAAGAACTAATTTAATTTGTTTCTGTCACCAAAATGTTTGAAACTTTAATTTGTTGTTTTCATTTTGCCTAAATATTGTTGGGCTAGTTAGTTTGAGGTTTGGGCTAGTAATTTTTTACTGATCAGTAACCCCTGGGCTAGTGGGTTTTTCAGGAAAATTTCAACCCGACTGAAAGGATAGAGATGCATAATTTACTACTCAAAGAATACAAGAAAGTGCATGAAACATGCTGAACCATCTAGAATGGGATTCATGGAATCTCCTAAAATCTGGAGAAGTAATGCTGACCACAACTAACTAGATTATCTATGACTTGCAGTCATTGAATCTTCCAAATACCTTACTATTAAATCCTATTTAACATTTAAATACTGTATACAGGGTTATTTTCACCCCATCTTATTTTTGCCCTTTCACACTTGCAAACAATTTTGCCCCGTTTTAAATACACCCAGTTGTTCTGTTTAAGAAATTATACTGTGTTCTTTGAATTCGCCCCATTTAAATTCGCCCACCTGTGAGAAGGGCAAAAGAGGCGAAAATAAGATGGAGACGAAAATTCCCTGTATACAGTAACCAAGGAAATTGCTCCACTTTCAAATATGTATAGCCACTGATGTTCTTCAAAATACAGTTTCTTTCCCAGGACTATCACTGCTTGGAACTTTCTGACAGAGGTAAGTCATTGTAGCTCCTGATTTGGTACAGATATCTTTTAAGCAGGAGCCATGCACCCTGCCAATACCTTGGAGGTTTACTGGTTGGAACAGTAGTCTTTCTGCTGCCATGATAGCTAGCAAAGGAAGCAGAGCAAAGCACCACTTTTTGTTGGTAGATTATTTTCAAAATAAAGAGAATGCCCTCTACATTTATTATCCAAGTAGCCCCTCCCCTCCTTTGCAATTTTGTTCTGTTATTTACCTCATACACAAATACCAGGTAACAATATTAAAGCAAGGAAAAAAATTCATACCCCAAACTAAAATAATTCTTGAGCAAGTGACAAAAAGATTCACACCTATTACTTTTAAGCATAACCTTGATAACCATACTAATTTCTTGATTAAAAAACTTGAAATTAAATTTTGGCAATAATTGCCCTCTCAGTGTGTATTAAATGAATTAAGCTGACAGATTTATAAATTTTTCTTTTAGATACTTGTATAACTAAAGATTTCAGTATTAAATAATAATTTAAGTACATAAACATGATAAAGAAAATATTTATAATTTCAAAGACGTTAAAAAAGTGCCCTCATGAAAACTTGTCGCGGCGTCAAGTGCCCTTTTGATTATTGGATTACCATGCCCTTTTTAGGGTCTGGATTTAACACTAAGTTCATTATTATTATGTCCAAAAACATTTATGCATAGAATATTTAGTTTTTTAAATCATTGGAAGAGAAAATCTCTTGGAACACAATTTTATCCTCCTCACAATGTCACCTGGGTTCTGAGTCAACATACTGCTGATGGACCCCAGACAAATTTTATTACATATTTTATGGGCTGACTGCAGCGATGTCTTTTGGGGCCCGGGGAAATACAAATCTTGATTGTTTTTCCTATCTCTCAACCAATTACATTCACCCTTTTGGTGACTAACAAACCTGTAACACAAGCATTGAGGTGTCAACACTCAACTGCTTACTTTCTGTTTAAGTTTTATATAAACTGATGAAAGTCCTGATCTGACTGGTGCTTTACAATAAGAGAAACAAGCCTGTAGAAAAGCGCATGAAATTTGTCGGCAAGTGTTGACTCTGACGTGAGGATGCGATTTTATAGACTAACACATGATACATTGTATATCTTAAGTTGAAAATATATAAAAGTTTTATGAGATATTCTTCTACAAACTAGTGTTCATTTCAAACTGATATGCAGTGGCCTAGTGGCTTACGCAATCTAGAAATCTTACCAAGAAGTGAGGTGAGGATGGCGCCCGTGCAAGATGAAATCATCTGTTGCACGGCCGTGATATCCTCAAAAGTCCCTCCCGACATCTCTCCGCTGCATATGTTTCTCAGGGAACGCTAAGTACCCATCCTGTTACTAAACATAACGAAACGAATGTATATACACGTGAAACAGAAAAAAAAACCTTCGGACACAGGTCACTGTATTTTTAAAAGGCCGAACCCGATGCGAATTTTTTTTTTTTAAATGAACGCGCTTATGTAAGATAATAACATGCAGCTCCTGATTCTGATGATAGGGATGGGGGTGGAGGCATACAAAATAATTTATTTTACACGAGAAAGATATTTTCACTTACGAAAGCCCACTGAGATCGTTTTCGTGGGTAAAAAAATATTTTTTTAATAAACGTGAAACTTTCGCGAAAAAATATTTTTACCTATGAAAATTAGCTCAATGGGTTCTCATACTAATTCTTGTTAGAGACCCATCCCGTAACAAAGGCGGATTAAGCCGGGGAGGGGGGTATAGTAGGGAAACCATGAAAGTAACTTTGGAACCCCCCCCCCCTTAAGGAAATACGGATTGACGCCTTCTACATATAAGTCAAGTCCGTAGCAATAGTTTCAAAGGGAGGGGCAACTTCCAAAAAAAAAAAATCTGACCAAAAAAACCCCCCAAACTGACCATTATTTGGGGGGGGGGGAGAGGGAACTTCTCAAAATTAACTGACAAGCAAAAAAAAAAAAAGTGAAAAAAGCTAATTTATTGTCCAAATCCTGGAATTGCCTGTGCTCAACCTTACAACATCAAAAAGTGTGTGTGTGTGTGTGGGGGGGGGGGGGGTGACCAGCATCTCAAGGAGAATTAACTATAGCAAAAACTATACTCAGAAAAAGATGGGGAGGGGGGAGGGGCGGAGTTTGGAGCACACTCATGCACCCACGAAAAAGCTTAATTTATAAATAATCTTTCTTGTTCAGATAAATGCTTTTTTTGGGGGGGGGGGAGAGGGGGGATATCAGTTCTGAATTATAATTTGGGGGGGGGGGGGGGTATTGAGAGGGTGCAGAACAAAACAAAATAAACTGACAGATGAAAAAATGTAGCCCAAAAGCAAGAGAAATAGGATGATCAGGTATCAACACAATAATTAGCCTCATACTCAGTAACAAATCATAAAGTAGATCTATTTACTTGCTTGTACTTGCCAGTGTTAATACAATCCCATTTGCCACTATCACCATCCAGACTTAGGCCATTCCAAGTTTTTTCTCTGTTTAGCGTCCACCCATCTTTCAAAAATCTACCTACCTATTTGCAAAAAACACACAAACCAAAAAAAATAAAACAAGGACTTTATAGTCGTAAAAATTAAGTCATTCAAAAGATTTGATTTGATAAATCTATTTTCCTCGTTGAAAGATCTGTTCTTCAGCAAATCGAGGTATTTAATGCTTAAAATATTCCTAATATGGCATATTGTAGACAAATATTTATAGAAAGTGACAGAATTAAAAGATTTTGACCAGAATAACCGATTTCAGGACTCCTGAGCTGTTTGTTTTTTCTGATATTGGGTGTCAAAAACCAAGGCGGACGCTAAACATAGAAAAAACTTGGAATGGCCTTAACAAAACAATAGAACATCTAATGTGCAAGATAAGTATTTTTGTCTCATTTTTATTTAATTACAAGTCTACCTGGCAAATTAAAACTATGAAAGTACGTTTTGTACTCTACACTAATAATTCTTGGCCGAGATGATTTAAAAAAATAATGCATTTTCACTATATAATTAATAGAACCCCATGCTAACTTCAGAACCCCTGACCCAGAGGCTATAAATTTCACAATTTAAGAGGAGATACCCTTGCTTGTAATAACCATGCACTCATTTTGTCTGCACCAAGCACCAAGGAGCAGAGAAGATTAAAAAAAAAACTAATGCACTATGTAATCAACAGAACCCCATCCTTATGTCAGAACCCCTGACCCAGGTGCCATGAATTTCAAATTTCAATTTTGGAAGAGACACCCTTACTCATTTTAACCATGCACTTAGTTTGTTTGCTAAATATACAAGAGGAGAGCTATATGATCAAAAGAGCCCCACCCTAACTCCAAAACCCCTGACCATGGGGTCTTGAATATGGCAATTTTGCTAAAGGACTCATTGCTTGTTATAATCATGCCACATGCCAACAGTTTGACTGCATGCTTGATGTCGAGGAGTAAAGAAGATTTTTGAAAATTGCAAAATATTTAATGGTTTTGGCCCCATCCCTCAAGCCCCAGGGATCATGAAATTCATTTTTTTCTCCTTTGCCCATAGATGCTGTATACCAAAATTGTTTGAAACTGGATGACCAGAAGAGGCTGAAATGTTCAAAAGCTTATAAAGATGACAAACAATGCATTACGAAAACAGAACAGATAGCAATAAGTGACTCAGGTGACCTTAAAATAGAAGTCTCACACTTAACAAATATTCTGGTAGTAAACATTCCTAGATGCAACATTTATTCAAGTTTGGTCTGTGTAGGATTTTTAAGTATTTTGGAATAGACTTGCTCAGAAACTTTCAATCACCTGGAAAATAAAGATCTGATCCAAATCCAAAGTATGTCTGGTAGTGTGCAGACCTAGATGCATCCTCAATGCAAGTTTGGTCATCAAAGGACTAATAGTTACTTTAGAATGAGACCTGCTACAAAAACGTGACCAGTTGTCTGAAAAATGTAGGTCAGATCCAGCATCTGAACCAAGTCTGGTAGTGTGCATTCCTCTATGCAAGTTTAGTCACCGAAGGGCTAATAGTTACTTGGGAATGTACCTGCTTTAAAAACTATAACTCATCCAAATAGTTACTTGGGAATAAGACCTGCTCCAAAAACTTTAAACTGCTCCTAAAACATTAACCTGGTCAATTTCATAGAAAATATTGGCTGAAAATGCAGCATCTGAAACCTGATGAACACAATGAAACATACCAGATAATCATCCATGCAAGTAGAATCAAGAAAGAACAAAGAAATACTTAGAACAAAATCTGCTCCAAAAACTTTTACCTGGGATGCTGATGCCAAGCTCCCACAACTTTGTTGAGGTGAGCTAAAAAAAGAAGCCCATGGGCCACAATGCTCACCTGAGACACCTTTACCCTGCTGTTCATCATAAGTTGACTTTTTTAAAATATTTCCCTCTTTAATTTCATAGCAAATTTGACTCCATATTGTTTACCAAGATCCAACCCTAAGACAGCTATGATTTATCATCTAATCATGAATCTACACAACATTGGAATGCTTTAATATCAATACTATCAAAATGGTTCTTTTTTATGGAGCAGATATTGTTCCTTAACATTTGTATAAAGTATAATTTGGATCTCTGATTTTGGCCAAACCCTAACCTTAGGGCTCATAATTTAAAAATATAGGTAATCATAGATTGACAAATGTTTTCTATAAGTAATGCAAATCTTACAGTAAATTTATTCTAGTTAGGTGCTTATCCATGGTTTCGGTAGGACTTGAGAATAGACCTGCACTGATAAATTTGAACAGGTCACTCATCTGGAAAATATAGATCAGATCCAGCATCCAGAGCAAGTCTGGTAAATGCAACATCACCTTTAAAGTTTGGTCCATATAGGTCTTAATTTACTTGGGAACCTGTTCACTCATCTGGAAAATGTAGGTCAAATTCAGAAGCAAGTCTAATACTGTCCATCCCTAGATTTATCATCCATGCTTATTTGGTCTGCATTCAGGCTAATAGTCACTCATCTGGAAAATATAGGTCAGATCCAGCAACTGAAGCAAGTTGAGTAGTGTAAATCCTTAAATGCAAGTTTTGTATAAGTAAGGATTATAGTTACTAGGGAATGGACCTGCTCCAAAAACTTTTAACCTTTTCACTCATCCGGAAAATATAGGTCATATTCAGCATCTGCAGTAAGCCTGGTAGTATCCATCCCTAGATGCATTATCCAAGCAATTCTCATCTAGAAAGGGCTTATAGTTACTTGGGAATGGACATGTAATAGAAAATTTAACTTCATCACTCATCCAGAAAATGTAGGTCAAATCCAGCATCCAAATCAAGTCCAGGTAGGGTTAGTAGTTACTCACCTGGAAAATGTAGGTCAGATCCAGCAGCCAAAGCAGGTTAGATAGTGTACATGTACATCCCTAGATGCATCATCCATGCAAGTTTGGTCCTGGGAGGGCTTATAGTTACTTGGAAAGGATCTGCTCCTAACTTTAACCTGGTCACTCATCTGGAAAAAGTAGATCAGATCCAGCATCCCAAGCAAGTTTGGTATTGTCCATCCTTAGATGCATCATCCATGCAAATTCTGTCATGGTAGGACTTAAAGTTACTTGGAAATGGACTTTCTCCTAAAACTTTAACGGGGATGCCAATGCAGACAATAGAGCATAAGCAATCTCAACTTCGTCAAGATGAGCTAAAAAAGGACAAGATTCCATTAAGCTTGTATTATGCATTGTTTGCTTTTAATATGGTTTTGTGTCGTCTTGCCACTCTTGAAAATATTTTTTCCTATACACTCTTGTAAAACTCTGATCCTCTATTGGAGCCTCAGTCTATTCATGAGGGCCCTGATCTGAACAACTTGAATCTAAACTACCTGAGAATGCTCCCATATCAATATGACTAAAATGACTTTGCTGTCCATACAAGGAAGAATCTTAAAAATTGTCCTATATATGTATAAAACTTTGATCTCCTATTGTGGCCCCGCCCTACCCCTGGGGGCCATGATTTTAACAATCTTGATTCTACACTACCTGAGGATGTTTTTGTATTTATATCACTAATCATGGCTTTGCTGTTCTTGAGAAGATTTTTAAAGATTTTTTCTGTATATTTCAAAGTAAATTTTGATACCCTGTTGTGGCCCTACCCCTAGGGGTCATGAATTGATTAAACTTGAATCTACATAATTATGTAATGAAGCATTCACAAAAGTTTCATCTTTTCTGGCTCAGTGGTTCTGGAGATTTTTAGATGTCCTTAAATAAATTTTGACTAATTCTTAATTATCTCTCCTTGAAAAAGGATGTGGCCCTTCATTTGAACTAACTTGAATTCTCTTCATGGTGTCCACCAAGGGTGTCAAGTTTGGTTGAAATTAACCCTGTGGTTATGGAGAAGATGAAATTCTGAAAAGTTTAAGATGACGATAAGCCTTTGGCTCAGTTGAGCTAAAAAGTTTATGATGAGAAAAATTTGACTTTTAAGTATACATTGAAAGTTAATGTCCAAGTGCATCTCCATTCCATAAAAGTAATATAGCTGAGGCCCTGAAGCACAGGGGATTAATTCCATGATGGTGTATAGTGTGCTTTACTATGTCAGTCTAAATTCCTTGATTAAAACAAAAATAAAAAATCTTTGAAATTGGTGAATTTATTGAAAAACATTCATATCAGTGTACAAATTGTGCCAAGGGTCAAAGAGAAATTTCTAAGGGAAAATAAACCCAAAAAGTAAATGTTGTAATATTTGTTCATTTTTCAATATTTCTTGAGGAGAAGAAATATAAGGATAGTATCAATATTTCAATGTTTGAAAACATTTAATGTTGTGCTGTATATTAATTTAAAACCAAAGTTCACATATTTTTCTTTTGAGCAACCAATAATGGTTTTCCATTATTCAAATTTTTACAGTGAAAAGGTTGATACAAAAGAAAATTATCTTTTTGGAGATAAATATCAGAGATCAATATCTCCCTGCACACAAGTTTCTTATGAAAAATTGCCTGCTTTTTTTTTTAAATATATCTCTTCATACAGTTAATTCACTCATGAACACGAGGACTATTTAATGACAACTGTGAAAAATGTCTAAGAAATTATTCTGGAATTGAAAATCATTGTATATTTCAATACAAGAATATTTAAAAGTCTTTGGACATAAAATGTCTGTGACTGAACAAAACAGAGGAAAGTACACAAAATGTACCACACTGGGATGTTGTCACTGGGTTTACAACCAGTAATTCCTGACCAGACAGATGAATGTACATGACACCTAAGTTTGTAAAACTCCTAAACACTCACACAATGACAAATGTAGGTACAGAATAAAGCATGTTTCTACCAAACGACAGTGGTACACATTATAGGCAAAGGTTTGCCTATGTACATTATGTACAATTTATGCATATCTTGTAAAAATTGAATGGATGATCATCACTCATAATTAATTAACTTTCTAAATAAAAGATCAGAATATGGAAGAAAATTCCATCTTAATGGCTGATATGCCATATTCTATAAAATGTTATAAAATTGTACTATAAATCAGCCAGTGGTCAACCTTCTACAAACAATACTTATTTCTACTGCTATCAACATAGCAAATAGATTTTTGGTGAAAATATCTCCAGCTGATTTATGATCTACTCCTACTTCGTCGTCTGCTTCTACTTCGCCGCCTACTTCCACTCCTACTTCTCCGTCTGCCTCTAGGACTGTCACTACGTCCTCTACTTCTGCTACGCTGCCTACTTCTACTTCTGCTGCGCATTCTGCCTCTACTGCCACTTCTACTGCGATTCCTGCCTCTACTGCCACTTCTACTGTGCTTTCTGCCTCTACTGCCACTTCTGCTACGGATTCTGCCTCTACTGCCACTTCTGCTGCGCTTTCTGCCTCTACTACCACTTCTGCTCCGTCTCCTACTTCTACTTCTGCTTCTAGAACTAGAACTCCTCCCTCTTCTTCGACTGCGACTTCTAGACCTACAAGCATTGTAGATGTAAAATATTATTAGCAAGATTCATAAAGAGTCTTGTTTGAATAAGGAGCTCCAGGATACCACATATATAAGTAGGAAGACACAATTTAAAAAGTCATTTTCTGCATATAAATATCTTTTATTGTTTAAATAACAAGGATTTATAATCTTGGCCCTGAAAATGCTGATCATCTGATATGGAGTAAATGATGACACAAAAGTTATTCATCTGCAGAACAATAAGTTTTAAATGAATATACCTCTGCCTGGATCTGATTGGAGACCGTCTTCTGGATCGACTCCTTGACCTACTTCTACGGCGAGGAGACAGCCTTCTCCTTATTGGAGACCTGTATCGATACGATGGGGCTCGTCTGCGCGGAGAAATTGATCGTCTGAATGATGATCTTCTTGGGGATCTGGATCTTCTGGGTGAAATGGATCGTCTTCTTGATGTTGACCTTCTTCTTCTTGATGTTGACCTTCTAGGTGACCTTACTCTTCTTGGTGAAACTGATCTTCCTCTTGAAGCCCTTGACCTTCTAGGTGAAAATGACCTCCTCCTTGGGGATTTGGATCTCCTTGGGGATACTGATCTCCTAAATGTTGGCTTTTTTGGACTTCTCGACCGATTTGCAGACGATCTTTTCTGTTGAGGACTACCAGACCTTTTTCTTCCTGACCCTGGTGACCTTAAAGAATTCCTATTAGATCTTATGGGAGATTTTGATGATTGCTTCCTGTAGAAAAAAAATAAATCAAATCAATAGAATATATAAGGTAAAAAGTAGGGATGTCAACAAATATTCGAGTACTTGACTATCGTTCGATCATACCGACTATCGACTAAAATATCCTTACTCGATTACTTGTTAAAAATTCGCTACTTAAAAGTTAACTTAAATTCAAGGTAATAAATTTGGATCCGCCCAATTCACTTATTAACAGATCAGTGTTCTCTTGAGTGAAAACCCCGGATAAGGATTAACAGATCATAGGCAATTATTTGAGAGTCGATTTTTGTTCGGCAACCATGCATCCAAAGTCTACAATTTTGGCATACTTTACAAGATGTCAGGAAAGGAAACAGTTAAATGTACGTTATCATGGTTATGTGAAACTGAACTTGCATTCTACAGTGAAACATCAGATCGTATACATGTATCATATTTTATGCCGACATTCATCAAACATATTGAAATCTTCAAGTGAAACTTTGCTAGTAAATTCTCCACAAAGATGCCAAAATGCAGAGATGGAAACAAATGTGGCTATCACAAACATGATTATAAAGGATTGTTTACCTCTTATTGTTGTAAATGGAGAAGGCTTTCAAGAATTATTAGATTTGATAGATCCAAATTATTAAGTTTCAGCCTGTAATTCCATAAGGTCTCGCGTAACAATTAATAATTAAGAATAATAAAACAGCTTTTACATATTTGTAAATACACGTAGATTGGGGGTCAGTTATGAGCGTAAATTAATGGTGGTTCTTTCTGATATTAATATCAGTCATTTCAAGATTGCTTTGATTGTTTGCACAAAATCTCATTATTAAAATTGATCACAAGCTGTCTATGTTTTTATAAGAGTTTCCCAGTCACGGGTCACAAACAAGACCTGTTCAAATGGCCTCAGGTAATTGATCAATAACGGGTACATGTACTAGCGTCATTAAAAGAAAGGACAAAAGCGAACGTCTGATAGCCTGTATTGAGATAAAATGTGCAGTAAATACTATATTTGAAATCAAATGCATTAGATACATGCATTTATTAATACATAAATGCTTACAATTCAGAAATGGTAATAGTGTAGATTAAATATTGTATAAGCAGTCTGTAAAAATGACATGAAAAAATTAATTTAAATTTCAACGAGTACTCGACAATTGTTCGACTAAAGCCTCCGACTATTCGACTAAACTGTTCGAGTAAAATTGACATCCCTAGTAAAAAGGAATAAAACATATTTTGAAACATATACATATTCAAGTCCTCGAGTAATTTGGACTTTTACCTTTCAGGTGACCTCTGTCTGGTCTTAAAGGTTTTAGGTGACCCTGACCTGCTAGATCTGTCAGATGAGGAGGATTTGGAGCTTTTTGATCTTGTCCTTCGTGTTGCTATTTCCACCTTTGATTTAGACACATTGACACTGGAAAAAAATTACAAATAGAGTAATGAAAGCCACTCCTTTGATGATCACGAACTACTGGTATTGCATAATGGGCTGAAATATAAATCTAACTAACTATTTTTGATATCCTTTCACACTGTGAGAGAATATCACTTTGGTATCCTTTCACATTGTGATAGAATATCACTTATATTCAATAAATAAATCAGTTTTTCACTAAAAAGCTTTTTTTCTTCAAACATGCAGAACAACTTAGTTACTGCCAAAACCATTGTTAATTTGGTTCAAATTTTATCATCACTCACTTAAAGTCTTTGATTCTCTCATCAAGAGTAGACTTTGCTTCCTTCTGTTTTTCTGGCGATTTTTCAGGTGCTGCTGGGATTGGTATATCTAGCATACTAGTTAACACCTTACTGAATCCTCCTGCTGCTGCTTGCTGATTGGTAGATGATTTCAGAGGTTCACTGATCTTCTTATTTTCACTTTCTCCATACAAGAACTTGCTTGTAGGTGATGGAGAACGTGAGCTGGAGCTACCAGAGCTTGATGTTGATGACCTTGATGAAGAACGTCTAGATTTACGTGGACTAACCGGCTTTCTATCTATAGGGGGAGGACTGGGCCTTTTCTCACTTAAATTCCTTTGCCTGTCAGTTGTCTGCATGTCCCATCTGTTGCTCCTTCTGTAAAGTAATCCAACAACGGTATCATTCTTCATTAGTTCAACATCAAATAAAGAGCATTATTTAACAAAACAACATTTTGAAGCGTTTTGTATTTCTGATTATTGTTGACTACCTGGCTAGTTCTGATGTGGCTTCTGCCACTTGTCCCAGTGGGGGCAGGGGTGGAGTTTTAATCCTTAATGATGTCCGTACACTCTCTTCTTTTGTATCTGCATGAGAAGCCTATCAGCAAACAGTAAAAATATGTCATAAACCTAGCATGCTAACATTAAATACATTTATGTTGTACATCATAGTTTTATTTTCAATTAGACGTTAAATAGAAGTAAATTTTGTATAAAATTATATAGAAGTACATGTAATACCCTTTGTCTGGGCTTAAACTCTTCTTCTGGTTCTGGGGGTGGCTGCCATTTAAATCTCTCCTGTGTAAGGAAATCAATATAACTATCAAAAATCTGCACTCAAATAAATGTCATTTACTGTGATACAATATGGTAATAATAAAGTGATTTCCAGAGTTCAGTTACAACGGCTAAATTTTTGGTAAGGTCAAAATAATTACAAGTATTTTATAATGTGCTATTAATTTTTCTACTGATATGTCAAAGTTTTATTGTTATCTGATGTAAAAACCAGATAAGAGATCACCTGAAGAGACATGTTATTCTGAACAACAAAATCTTTTTTCCTAATCTACTTCCTTGTAAAACTTGAGAACCCTATGATATCCCTACTTAGTCACTGAATTCTGATTCAAAACTGTCACAAACAATTTGAATACCTCAACTTTCTTTTCTTTCTTTTGTTCTTCAGCAATACCACCATCATCAGATTCACCTGAACTAGATGAAGAACTTCTTGAATCATCTGACCTTGACCTAGATCTGCTAGAGGATGATGACCTTGACCTCCTTTGCTTAGAATCATTTAATGACTTCACTGGATGGGCCTTGATGGGGACTTCCTTCTTCTCCAAGTCATACTGTATTCTACTTTGCTGCAGAATTTCAGTGGGTTTATTTGGATGGTCAGATCCCCTGTTATCTGGAGATCTTCTGCTGTCATTTCTAAATTCATTTTCCCGGATCTCTCTTCGTTCTTCCAGGTTTTCTCGTCTAGGTGGACTATATTTGGAACTGTTCGGTCCACCATTAACTCTAGAGGAATTTGGCTGATCCCTAACAAGCAAACAAAATTTCATTTCAAGTACACATCACAATAAAAAGGATCAATGACTTCAGCAACTCTCAGCAAATCTATGTACATGAATTTCTTGAATAAAAATTTTTTTCAGTGTCTGAGAAATTTTCCTTTGTTGTTCAGGATTTCTGAGTGACCTGTTGCAGAAGTTTGAACTCATGGTAAGCCTTACTGACTTGTTGCACAAGTAATAAATTATGGTGAGTGTTACTTACCTGTTGTGTGAGTTTGAACCTAGGGTAAGCCTCACTTACTAGTTGTGTGAGTTATAAATTATGGTGAGTGTTACTTACATGTACCTGTTGTGTGAGTCTGAACTTAAGGTAAACCTCACTGACTAGTTGTGCGAGTTATAACTTAGGGTGAGTGTAATTTACCTATTGCGCGAGTCTGAACTCAGTGACTTCTGACCAGGTTTCCAGTGTGTTGGGGGAGGACTCTCTGATTTCTTCTTAATAAATCTATAAATACAAAATTTGTGTGTGGCTTCTTAAATAGGTATATTAAGACATACTCTACATGTACTTAAGGCAATAACACAACATACTTTAGAGTAAATGTTTAAATGTATATATGGTATTGTAAGACCGGAGATGAAAAGAACAAAACTTGACATGCCTACCTTCCAGGTGGAGGTTTTCTCTCGAGACTTCGTGACCGTGAACTTGATTTACTTCTACTTGAGCTGTATCTTCTCCTGGCCTTGCTCCTGGAATCTGACCTTGACCTTCTACGCATCCTCTCTTTTGACCTTGATCTTTTATCTGAATCTTCTGAGCTGTAACAAATTAGGTAAAAAGAGATTATTTGAAAAGGTTTTGTAAATATAAAATAGAATTTGATCTTCATTTGAATACAATCTTAAAATCAATCTAAATTGGCAAGAACCAAATAATGTTTTTTTCCCATGCCAAATGTTACATGCAGGTGACTCTTAATGGCTCGAACATTGATCTCTGTAAGTTCTTGATCTCTCGTACTTAGTTTCTGGTCCCAATTTTTTTTCTCCTACGTACCTAAGCATATTTACTCTTGATTTCTTGAACTCTAAATCTCTCAAAACCCTTCATCTCTCAAAGACAAAACATAGTCTCCTAATGCATATTATAATGTAATTTACCCTCGATACCTCGAAGTAGCTATGGGTTCCTAAGTTGACCTAATTAGCATCTTTACCTGGACAATGAAATAACTCCAGGTGAAGAAATGTGACAGGATGTTTCTAGAAATGTCAATGATACAATACTTATCAACTAATTATCACCAGCACTTAAAATCATTAATATCAAACGAATAAAGATAATTTGGGAAAATATGAAAGTTAAAAATGAACATTTTTTTTGTGTTGTGAAAGCCCATGACCATGGCATTGAACTCTTTAACACAGTTATAAGTAAATACAACAAACTTGATTGAATATCATATACATGTATGCCTCTATTTATACAATATTAACACTTTTTAGAAAAATATTGTTAATAAAGTAAATGTCTATTTTTTTCACTTTTGTGAATAAGAATAAATTTCTTCCAGTTGGACTGATTTTAAAACCAATCAAATAACCTGGAAATTTTGACTCTTGAAACGTCAAACTCTCAATGTTTTTCTGTCATCCCATGGACTTCAAAGTATCTAGAGTCACCTGTATACTGCTTTTAAAATATAAGTGTATTATTTTTACCTTGATCTCCTTCGTCTGTCTTGTCATTTATAAGTGTATTATTTTTACCTTGATCTCCTTCGTCTGTCTTGAGTGGATGACCTCTGGGGACCTGGCCTGACCTCTAGTCGTCTGCCGTCTCGCTCCGAGTTCCGCCTCCTCTCTCTATAATCATCTGGAGATCTACAACATCCAATTCAATTTGACATGTAATACAAGCAAAAAATTATTATTCTGAGGAAAAAAATGTCATGCTTTCATTATTCCAGACCTTGTTCAAATGTCTGAGGATCAAATGAAAAAGTCCACATCAAAAAGAAGAAAAATATTATAAGTTAGTGGAGGAGTTTGTTATATAATATAATATTTCCCAAGTTTGCCTATAAGATGTCCAGGAATAAGAAGAAGATGAAATGCATTTTAGTAACCCTGAGTCCAGAGGTCATCATTTTATCACTGGGCACATTGTTCATCATAATCATACATACCAGTCTACTGCTAAGTGTTCATCCATAAAGAAATAACGTAAGATTGCATAAATTTTGATAGGATTGGCCTAGCCTCTCAGGGCCCGAAAGGGACCAAAACAATCAGATTTATAGGTTAACTAGTTAATTGTTGTCATCCCTAAATTTAATACATGTATATTGGTAAAGCCGGTTCAGAGAAGCTGAAGTATCTTATATAGTGTACAACCAAATGACACAGGTGTCAAAAGACAGTAAACAGGAAGGAATAGCAATAGGTCATCAACGACACTGTAGGTCACTCAGTGACACATCATCAAGGTCATTCGGGTGACATATTATCTAGGTCATTCAGGTGACACATCATCTAGGTCACTCAGGTGACACATCATCTAGGTCACTCAGGTGAAACATCATCTAGGTCACTCAGGTGACATATCATCTAGATCACTCAGGTGACACATCATCTAGGTCACTCAGTCGACACATCATCTAGGTCACTCAGATGACATATCTTCTAGGTCACTCAGTCGACACATCATCTAGGTCACTCAGGTGACATATCATCTAGGTCACTCAGGTGACATATCATCTAGGTCACTCAGGTGACACATCATCTAGGTCACTCAGGTGACATATCATCTAGGTCACTCAGGTGACATATCGGTCATTTGGGTGACACATTATCTAGGTCACTTAGGAGACATAATAAAAGAAGACAGCAATGTTAACATAAAAACAAATCCCATACCTGTTCCTGTTTCTATTCCTGATACCAGACTTATCCCTCTCCCTCTGTCTGGGAGGTGAGGAATCATCAGAAACTTCACCCTCTGAGGAAGGGCTTCTCTCTTTCTTTCTCCTTTCCTCCATACTGTCTTTCCTCTTATTACTCTCCCTGTCTGGCCTTCTATTTGTTCCTCTGTCTTTCTCTCTATCAGCCTCCCTGTCTGGCCTTCTATTTGTTCCTCTGTCTTTCTCTCTTTCAAACTCCCTGTCTTGCCTTCTATTTGTCCCTCTGTCAGTCTCTCTGTCTCTATGTCTATCAGGAGATCTGTCCTCTCTCATCGATTCCTGTCTATCCCTCCTTGACACCTTGTCAGATCTGTCCTGCCTCAACTTCTTGTCATCTTCCATTCTCTCTGGCTTGTCTTCCCTATCATATATTGGTACTTTGTTATAATGTAATTTTATGGAATTTCCTTATTTATTTCTATAAAATAAGAATTACTTCTTTATATCATATGCATACCTATTTCATGTTTGTTTTCATGTGACTATCAATTTTGAATATCAGGAACATAAAACGAAGAGATTGACGGATAAAATTCTTGAAACACAGTTGATGCACTTGGCACATTCCCAACATTACAATTTTCTATCTAACCTTTATACATGATCTTGAACTACATATAGTTTTTAACACATATAACATCTCAAGACAACATGTCTTGTGAAGTTCCAAGACAATATGCCTCCCAATTTCTTAACTCAGAATCACAATTAAAAACAAGTCCTTTAACTAAAGCTTAAATGTTTAACCTCCTCCTCCTTGATTCTTGATGCCTCCCAATTTCTTAACTCAGAATCACAATTAAAAACAAGTCCTTTAACTAAAGATTAAATGTTTAACCTCCTCCTCCTTGATTCTTGATTGTTTTCCTGTATGTGCCTCTCCCTCATTGGCTGTCTGTCCCTCCGATCATTCATTCTCTCGCCCCTCGTCCACCTCTCTTCTCGACCTTGATCCTCCCCTGGGTAGGGCTGCTGCTGCTGTTGTTGGGTAGATCTCAGTCGTGTTTCCACTGCTTGCCTCCAGTGTGGCGGTGTTTCACTTCTACTCCTACTCCTGTATCTCTGTAATTATCAACAATATCACACGCTTTACTTATGTGCATAAATATGTTAAAATCAGTAACACCAAATTCCGAAAAAAATCCCAAAACTTGTCTCAAAACTTGTACTTGATAGACCCTAGATTTATTTCATACATATGAATACTCTGAAAAGTCATTTTGTTTTTCCAAAAGTACTCTTAAGGCTGACGGGTTAACATATTTTTTCTGATCTAAAGACTAACCAATGTGCCACGGCCTTTTATCTTTCTCCCACTGGCTGTAAATTTGGGCTTGTTTCCATAGGGGATCCTATCAATTCTCCGACGGTTGCCATAGCCTGGAGGGGACTTCTCTCTGTTCAATGAACATAAATTATAACCTTCATCACATAGAAAATACCACATTAAACAGTATGTATTTCTATGCAAAAATTAAGCATAAGGCATTTCATACTTTGAATCAAAGTCCTTTAAATTTCATAAAATCAGATTTATCACTTCTTTAAGTGGTCTATGAATTTTCTTTCATCAAATTCAATTGAATTTATCTTTGAATTTGAATTTATTATTTGAATGTTAAGAAGTTTTCTATTTTTTTTAGTAGCAATGGTAGATAAATGAAATACTTTTCCATTTCCTCCTCTCTGTTGAACCTGCTTAAGAATTTCTGTTGAGGAACATCAGGAATTTCATCCGGACGAATCTGAGCAAACACTGTGGTGATTTCCTCTTCTTTCTGCTCATTCTTAGCACTAAGTAAGACAATCAATAATACAATCTTGATATGTTAATACTCTGAGAAAATCCACAAGTAATATACATTTGAACTTCGTTATCTCGAACACCAATATCTGGAATACCAGGGATATGTCAAGGTGATTTGGAATCCAAACCACTTTTTCTCTCTGTTTTTTAACCTTGTCATCTCAATTTCTCATATATCTTGAAGTTTATTCTTGGTTCCATTATGTTTGAGATAACAATGTTTGACTGTTTTTCATTTCTGATCATGTACAGAAATGTCTCAATCATATGGTGGTATGACCTAGCCTTGTTACAACAGATAAAGTATGTAACTCTGGATGGATTACACAGACCTAATATATTCCATATTTTTATGTCAGAAATTTAAACTCTTACACTTTCCAAATGTCAATGTTGACATGGTCTCAAATCCAAATATTTGAGTCCACTTTTTAAAATAATATGGTATGAACTTGTATAAAACATCCATTATCCCTTTATAGTTTGAAACATGTGCTACATGTACAATGTCATCTAAAGAGGTAGGTTCACTTTGTGCATAAAATGGCCCTGTAGATAAACCAATTTATCCACTAACACAATATGTCACTTTATCAACATCAATATAAAGTAGAGACTTGGCTCTTTCAGTTTGTATATCAAAGTTTCCTCTAAAGAGTCCAGGTACTGGAAAACATGTTGTGTGAAATTGCAATGTTCTTGAATTTTGCAGAAAACAGGTGAATTTGAGAACCTTCAACAAAGAATTACAGTATGAGCACACCCCTCGATCCAAAAATTAAAGTATGTTTTATATTCTTAGTGAGCAGTTCTTTCATTATATATTTGCACATTTTGGATCGAAGGTTGTGCTGTATATGAAATATTGAAAAATATCATCATACGAGGGCCGTTCAAAAATTACACGGACTTGTTGCACAGAAAATATATTTGACGACATAATCAAGCAAAAAGTCATATATAATATAAAAGAATCTTTTCAGATATGATCATCAAAATTTCATATCAAAATATTGTAAATTGGTACCAATTTCAAGTGATTTAACAGGACATATCATGAAGTCACGGCGCAGTAAACTTTCAACGTCAAGGGCATTTAAAAAAATGGGAGTTTTCATTTTCTCAATATTTTCCCTTAGTATTTGATACTGTATAGTTTGGATTACCTTATCCACTCAGAATAAACATCCATAAAACTCTTAAAAACTATAAAACTATTATTGTGTGTTTTAGTTTGTGTTAAACCCAAAAAACTGCAGATATTTCTGAAGTAAAGTTTGACGTCAGTCGATCTCAATCACATTCTTAACAGCCCAGATCAGTGTTTTGTCGATGAACTTCTTCCATCCCTCCCGGATTGCCTTTTGACTGAGGTCTAACAGTCTAAAATTCTTTATTACATTTTGTAGAGATGTGTCGGATATTCCTCTGGTTTACTACATGTTTCATTAGGATTATTTTGGGTCTCTATTTGCGTTTTCCCTGCATGATTCACTATTTGATAAAAGTGCGCTGCTCCGTCAAATCACGAGACGTCATTTTTTGCAGTTGATTTCATAGGGGTCACATCGGAGAAAAATTACAATATTTCTATTAGTACTTCAAATATTATGCCAGAAATCTAAATACTTAATAATAAAACAATAAAAAGAAATTTTACAGAAAATTGTTGAATAATATCGTGAAATATGGGGAAAAAATGAATAAAATTTTGGATACCGCATGTTTGGTTTTCAACATTTTTGCCGTGCTCCGTATATCATCATCAGCTGTATCACAACGGCAATAATTTTATCAGATATTAAATAAAGTCAAAAAATTTTACCAAGAATTTATTGGAATTTTGAAGAAATATGTTCCTGTGAAATTTCAATTCTATATGACGTCTATAAGAGTAAATAATAGCAGAGTCCGCTTAATTTTTGAACGGCCCTCATATTTTGGCCATTTCTGAAGAAATATACAGGATATGTGAATAATGACGCAATTCATGACGTCATAATGCATTGACTAGCAAGAAAATTACGTCATTTTTAGTAGGAATTCAGTCACCAAGTATTCAAGTAATATTTATTGCCTTGTCGACTAAAACTATGCAATTTTGATTTTTCAGAAATTTACAGGGCCAAAAAAGGCCCTAAGTGGCCCTTGCTCTTTTCAAATGAATTCCACAGAAATTTTAATAGCAAGCCCCAGACCCACTTTTTTTTAAATCAATGGTGACATTTCATTTGCAGAAAAATTAAAATATCTAAACAGCATGCAATTTCTAAATTTATTATGGTGCAATTTTAAAATCTTTTTAAGCATTACTTGAACCTCCACCAATGAAGGTGATCATATTTTGAGTTTTGAAGATCTAAACAAGAACATGGATGTATTTTTTCTTAAATTGGTTGATGCTACATGATTATAATATAAAATTATTTTCATGATACAGGGCCTTAATATGATTTACTGTACATTAAAATAACTTAAAATCTGATCAAATTCTTTGTGTACCTTTCTTCCTCTTTTTTTCTCTTCTTGTGCTTCTTCTTTTTGGATTCTTTTTTGTGTTTCTTCTTCTTCTTTTTGGTTTTCTCTGTTTCTGAAGATGACTCATCTGACTCATCAGAACTCTTGGCTTCTGACTCCGAGTGTTTCTTTCTCTTTTTAGCTATTGTCATCAAAGGAAAAGATAACAGTGAAAGGTAACTTTGATGCCATAATCATACACCATTAATACTCACGTTCAATCTGATTATGGAATGAAAAAATAGATTTACATTTATTTGGAATAAATAAATGATGCAATGTGCTGACTTTGCATATTTCAGTGGCGCATATTCCTTTCTGCTAATGTGTAGGCTAGTGTGAAGTCACAGATTTAACCTGAGGTGCAAAGTGTGGGTAGGCAACTCTCGATAGGTATTGGAGGGGGGGGGGGGTCAAAGGGAGCATTTTTGCAAACCTAGACATCTACAATTTTAATTTAACCAGTAAAAATAATATTGTAGACATGTTTTCAGTTTATATCGTGATATGAAAACCACTTAACAAAACTGAGAACTCTTAACTTATCCTTTTACCGCATTTGGCCGAATATAATACGCATTGGTGTAAAATACGCACCCCCCTTTTTGAGCATGAAACGGGGGGAAAAAACGCAGTTCGGTTGTATTATACGCAGCAGAAAATTTTACCAAGCGGTGTTCTGAACTTTTGAAAATCGCAGTAATTTGCTATGAAAATCGGCGCGGAGATAAAGTGCCGAAAATTTACAGAACACGATATTTTATTCAAATGCCTTTTTATTTCTTAATCTTGACTTTCCATATCACGGCAATCTGCAGGAAATTATTTATTTTAACAAAGCACGATATAATGTTGCATTAAAGTATTAACAGAGTTTATAATTTTTTTTTTTTTTAGCATGCGGTGATATTGAAATTATACGTCGCCGTATTCTAACTATTCTTTGTGGAAATAATTTTATTTCAACAAAGCACGTATTTATTTTTAGTTTAAGGTAATCATGTTGAAAATTATGTAAATTTAACAGGGCAAGCGATATTGCAACATCAAAGTATTCGTAGACTACGATTTTCCTCTTTTGACCTTGAAATTAATTAATTAAATACATAGCTGATGTTATAAAATTAAAATTAAAATTTAACAAGCGTGTAAAGTGTAGTTAACAACACACCTCCAAAGCTGTGAAAAATGATGTACAAAAATGGGATATATGTCTTCATACATCGAGGTAATCTTCGTGGATATCTTATTTTCTACAGAGCACGAGTAAATGATAATATGTTTCAACATACTTCATATTTCCTTTTTTAACTCTCAATCATTTTAACACGAGGTCGATATAAGATAAAGTAAAATTACATTTAACAAGCATTAACTGTTTAATGTGTCGTAATCAACACACGCTTATACCTACGAAAGATCATAAACCAACCCCTGATTTTTAACAAAGAAATTAATCAAAGCCATTAATAGGGGCAGTAAATAATCAGTGCTCTAACTGTAAAAACAATCCTTTGGAGTCGGTAAACAATTTAATTGCCTGGAGGGGTGTTGAGGGGTAATCAAGTGACAAGCGCACGTGTTCACAACATTGGCTTCCATTCATTGGGACGTATAGAGGGGTGTTTATGTTGAAATGAATTTTCACTGAGTTATTCAAAACCTAAAATTAAATTTTAATTAATTGTATTTCATTAAAAATTGACTTATTACTTTTTTGAGTGACCGAGTGTCTGACTGATTAGGTACATGTGTACTATGATTACGGAAGCACGTGGCAAAGGAATGTGTGAACATCTATAAATAACATCGTTAATGGCGGCCTGCACGGAGACGATGAACATGCAGCTCAAATTAATTTTAGCTTGCTTTTAAATTTAATTTAACTATCAAAAGGTTATAAATATAACATTTTTAACAAAGCCTACATTCCAACAATAACTTTCCGAAGTTTTAAATACGGCGATAAACAGCAAGAAATTGCATAAGTCTCTAGGTAATACTACGGTATGTGCGTATGAAAGCCGTGTTTCATATGAAAGAAAAACCTATCAAAATCCCATTGTGGTGTAAAATACGCACCCCTTTCTCACAGAAAATTATTTTCGGAAAAAAGTGCGTATTATATTCAGCCAAATACGGTACTCTGCTTAGAAAATATGGAAACCTCCTTACTTATTAATCAAAATTCGAACAATACGTTTAATTTCCTACTAACCAAATATATTTCAAGTTATCAATTTCATTTCCTGCACTTATTGCTTTCAATGAAATTTTCTGATACAGACTTGATATTAATAACACTTGAACTTTGGCTTAAAAAATTCCAGCTATGGGAATAGTTTTGTCCTTAAATATAAAGCAAAACTGTAAACATAATTGGATAGGTATAAAAGTGTGGATTGCTAAGACTGTTTTTTGGGCATTTGCAACAAAATAAAATTAATAGGTATGATTTATTATCAACTTCCTGCCCCTTTATTCAACCAAATTTTTATCTCTGAGAAAATGATATGTAGGCTACAGCCTTTTTGCCTATATGGAATATACGCCACTATATTTGTACAATGCAAATGTAAATCATTTACTTTATATATAAATTAGGAGAATATTCTATTTTAATTGTTGGACTTAATACTCAAAAAGATCAAGATGAAAAATTTCAGTATATAGGAACATTCTGAAAATTTCTGTAATCAAGCCTTTGGCTAAATAAATCTCCAATATCTACCTTTGGGTTTTACTTGAAGAACTAATTCTCCACAGTTGGCAATTTTCACATCAACCTTTGGGCGACTTTTTTCATCTGTCTCTAAATTCTCAATCTTCTTGACCACTTCTTGACCAAAGATTACATGTCCAAAAACTGTGTGCTTGCTAAAATCATATATATCAATTAAATTGTCAATCTCTGGCAAACGAAAGGATGATGGTTTTATATTTCGTCAATTATTCACAGTCTTAAAGTATTTCTCAGTTTTCTGAAATAACAAAAATGAATCACAGTAAAAGTGGATAATGTTAAAATTTCCTTTAAAAAGGTAGACAAACTTACTTATCAAGATGTGGTGCAGGTTTTGTTGTTCTGATGAAGAAAGGCCAATTGTCAAAACCCATGAAAGAGAAAATAGCAACTGATTAGACCAGTTAACTGACTAAATTGTTGGACATATGCATGTTTTTTAAACTATCACAGAAGCTTTATAGGTACACTGCTTAATGAATATTTACAGTTTATTTATACATTATTACAGATTGTCGTTGTGTCTTTTAGAAAGAATAAAGATGCAGAAAAGCATAACTTACAATTTCATGAAAACTTTTTAAAAACAATTTATAGTACAAATACTTACATGAAAAACTGGGAGCCATTTGTGTCTTTTCCACGATTTGCCATGGACAGAAGAAATTCTTTGTCATGTTTCAACACAAAATTCTCATCTTAAAAAAACACAAATTGGACAATTCAAAAAGAAAATTGGAAAAGATTTGTTTCATTTCAAGATGTCTGAATAGAAACCTTATGTTAAAGAGGTCAAGATAAAGAAATTATGTTATTGCTGAGGATGATAGCACAATTTAACACTACAGTTGTAAAATTATAGCAAATTAAGGACTTTTAATGACAAAACTATGTTTTTAAAGCAACTTTCAGAATGAAATTCAATTAATTAATGAGAAAAATCCATGTGACACAATTTTTAATTGCGCTTCTACTGATCCTTTACAAAGTTATCATCTGGACAGAACATGATGCATACAGATGGATTTGGTGATACCTGCATATTTCTTATACACTCCCATCCCCACCAACATTTAATTCCTTCGTTTGATCAGGATATAATCATACACATATACTTGAACTTTTCTATATGAAAACCATGTTAACTTACCTGGAAACATCCCTCCATATATAGACTCTCCCCCAGTACCATCACCTGTAATGTACATGTATATAATGACTCTCAGATATATAATACATGAACAGAAATATAAGATTTTATCATCAATTTTCACTAGCCACTAGTAAATCAAATCTGCAGTCACTAATTAGGAACCAGAATTATAAAATTTGTGAACAATCTCTCTATTCAATTATCTATAATCTTGAATTGATCACTCCATCTAGACATTGAATCATAGAAATGAAATCTCTCTAAAACAAGTTCATCCTAGTGTAAAGCGCTGGGTATTGGAGAAAACAATAGCAATTAAAAAACTTTTACTTTCTATTGTATAGTTCCATCATTATATATCATTTCAGTTTCTAACAAAACCATATACAGGGTTGTGGACTCACCCACTTGCAAATGCGAGTAAAATTTGCTGTGGGCAATTAGATATAAAAAATCTGGTCGCCCACATGGCGAACGATTTTTTCCGGAACATAATCACATTTTAGATTTGTATGTATGTTCAGTTTTAAGAAAACTATCTACTAACCTATATTATTTGTGTCACATGCAAGCATATTAGTCAAACATGCATATGACTGATCAAACATGCAATTTATTGAAGCGGTTAAATTTGTGATCTTTGTTAAATTTGATGATACAAGAGCAAACATTTGAGATTGTTCTTATAGAAATGTAACAATTGGCCATGGTTGCCAGACACTCCATCATGACTAGTGACAGTAGTCATAGAATGAATTTGAATTATCGTGTCAAATGCACACAATAAAAATTTGGAATCAAACTTCATCACAGGTTGTATGCAATTTATTATTTAATATGCCCCCTTGTTAAACCACAGACGCTTTAGTTGTATGGTTAAACACTACAAAATGTAACAAACATAATAATGGATCTCAGTTTTTAGAAAAGAGAAAACCTGACGAAAATTCAAAAACAGCGAACATATTGATACCAGGAATTTAAAAAATAATCGGTTTAAAAAATCAGGATTTTTGTTGTTGTTATTTTTAATTTACATATAATGTGGGCCCGTGGATCACACTGTGGGCCCGTAAAATTTGAAAAGTTAGGAGCCCACATGGCTCCTGAGGTTTCAAAAGTTAACCACAACCCTGATATATCCAAGGATATTATTCAGTAAGAAGAATTTCTTTCAAAATATTACTAAGATTACCTTTGGTGAAATCGCCTGATTGTATCATAAAGTCCTTAACCACACGGTGAACTGGGGCTCCCTTGTAGTGGAGGGGTACCTCCGACTTCTGTCCAACTCCTTTCTCTCCTGAAAACAAATATCACAGGGAAATCCATTATTTATTGCTTAAATACATATATATTTTACTCAATGTCTCGAAAATTATATGCCAATAAACAGTAACATTTTTCTCACCTGTGCATAGTGAACGGAAATTTTCACAGGTTTTGGGACAAACATCAGCAAATAACTCGAACACAATTCTTCCTTCTACAAGAAAGCAGAAAAATCTCAATGTATAGAAGTAATAATAAAGAAACAAAACTTTTAAGAATTGCTTCGGAACACTAGCTTCTAGAATAACAAGCTGCAGCTTATATTAAAAGGTATTCAGAGCAAATATGTTTGTTTATACAAATAATTTATTATTGTAAATAATTTGGTTTTAATTTACCTGACTTTCCATCGATCTCGATGTCCAGGAAGCACCGTGGTTTATAACCAGCTGATGTGGTCATCCTGCAACAATAAAGCTATGTGATTGTATAAAAATAAACCTCAGGAATTACTTTTATAGTGTCAGTCTTTAAAATAGATCTATGATTTATTGACCCATAAGTTAAAAATCTTCAGAGCATATATGTATGAGCTAGGCTATGAGCACATGTAAAAACCCCATCCTACTGTCCATCCCTTCCTTAATCCCTTCTCCCCAATAAAAAATGCTTAAGTTATAGAAAAAGTTGCTAATACAGCTCTTTTTTTTTTGGGGGGGGGGGGGTATTTTGTTGTGTGTGTGTTTTTAACCTGGCTCATTTATAAATATAACTTAACTACACCTTCTGATCACACAAACAGGTTGGGCACACCCCACCAAATGGTCATTTATCCCCCGTTTGGTGGACAATCTCCCATATCGGAGACGAATTTTACTGAGCATTTGGGAGAGAAAAATGGTTGTGTTCAATTCCATAGAATGGCGTGGAATGGCGCATAATTTTAAACCATGTGGAATAAAATATAGAAATTTATCGGTGTTCTGAGTGAAAAAAATCGGAAATTCAACGTGCAATTTTTTGCGCAGAGTCGTTCAAAAATTTGACAAAAAACGTCACGTACGTAAACAAGAGCAACGTTTCTCCGTTTTTACTTAAACAGAAAATTCCCTCCTTCTCCAATGATGCTGCACCTGTCAATCATGTTTTTTACTTTCTATTTCGATTATCCGGGCAACCAATCAAATAAAGCAAACCAATAAAAACGATGATCTTTTTTTTAACCTGGTCAAAAGTCGGATTTTACTACGGAGGCACATTTGTGTCAATTTTCAATTAGGAAATCAAAAGAAAAATAAGTTTTCGCCTTTATTTCGTTTTATTTTGTACGCAATAGCTTTGTTCTCTATCAAAAAAGTAAATGAAGTTAGATTATGATATAATTATTGTTTTAAAACGATGTACTTGGAACGAAAACAAGAATAATTGCAAAAGTCACTTTGTAAATCTTTTATTGAAAATTATTTATCAAATATATTTAATTCATCAGTAATATACATATTAAACCACAAAAGGTCGCATGGAATATGCAACTTCATCCTAAAAGAAAAATAACAACAGATATAACGTTCAAGTCTAGAAAAATTTAACTTTATAGCAATAAGTGCCCACCATACCAGTTAAGTAATGAGGAGCTCGTGTTTAACGGGATTTTATGGAAATAAATATTGACGAAGATCCAAAGAGCGATTGAAACTTAACTTATCAAGAGATAACCACTGGATAAAATAGAATTTTTATCCTACTAGACACAATCAAATTTTTTTTGATCGAATGATCAAGAAGTTCGGCTGTTATGGACAACTATGGGTATCGTTTTTAGGAAGGTATGGAGAAATTGTACATGGAAAATCAACCGAACTATGTTAATTGTGCGAGGAATATGTTCACTAAAATTCACCAATGCCTATGCAAATGCGCTTTTGCCTTATTTTAATAAAATTTGGAATAGAATAAAAAAGTCCACCATTTGATCAGTAAAATTCGTCTCCGATATGGGAGATTGTCCACCAAACGGGGGATAAATGACCATTTGGTGGGGTGTGCCCAACCTGATAAAGGGGGCTGATACTATTTTCTTGCAACAAAATCTGGTTTCTCTACAATACTGCGAATTTCCCCAGTTCTGTACATTTACTTTAAGATTTTACTTTCCTTTCTGGAGTGTGTGTACTGAGTGTCCTTTTTCTTTGGAAAAAAAAAACATGAAATGCCCAATTTTATTTTGTGTCACAGTTGAGCTTGTCTACATATTAAAAACTTAAAATTCTATGTTATGGATGGGGAAAGCGATATTTATAAACATAGAAAAGAGTAAGAAACAAGCTCAGTCGAAAAAGCATGATAAATGCCATCACAATTAGTTCGAATTTTCTCTAAAACGCCGCTAATTACTTCGGGAATATTTGCAGCATATTTATTTCTCTAATCGTTGTACATAATTTAACAAATTAAAAACACTGTGACACTTTTCTACACATCGAACATACTTGCGATTAAACAGTTTTTCTTCGCAAACTTTGCAATCTTTTTTTTCTTACCCTCCACAATGATTCGATGCGGCAGATCGGAGTTAAGTGCTCTTGATTTTTCTATAATTTAAAACCATCCCGGGCATTTAATTCCCGTAATATTTACCACATGCAGGAACCCTCCTCCTGTTATACATGTACAATCCCGAGCTTTTTCTACAATTTTCTGGCCCCACAAATAATATTTCAAATATTTATTGATAATTTAATGTATGGATAAAAAAAATTTAAAAACGGTGAAACAATCGTAAAAAAGATTAATATATAGTTATATGGGGGATAATGTGGACCAGAAAAGCTGGGGACAAAACTTCTAAATCTCATCTTTCAAAACGTTTTAGATTTTTAGAAATTAAAAAATAAAGGATCAATGTCTAGAGAACGGTTTCAATCAATAATAATATTTTTACACGCAAAAACGTTATCTTCTACTGTGGCCACACCCTCCCCCTCGAACCATGATTTTAAAAAAAAAACAAAAATCAAAACAAGCTAATTCAGAAAATTTGTGCCCTCGCTTAAAGAAAAAAGAAGAGGGTGGAAGAATTACCGATATCGCATAGACTGGCGTCTCGGTAAAGAACGTATTGAATTTTCCAACTCAAGCAATCATCTTGGAATTCTCTTAACTGCTTAAGCTCCAATTTTAACCCTGGCGAAAGAACATCTAATGCTTGCAGGAAAGGACGACAAGCATATTTCGCTCTTAAAACGTCCGAACAGCTAAACCCCATAACAGTGGCCAAAGTGTATTAAAAAAAGTTGTCTTACCATCAGTTCTTTATGGAAGCGAATTATGGCGCGATCTTCGGACAAAGGACATTAGATCACTCAACGCATTCCAATATTTTGTCGTTAAACATGTTATGGGACTGCCCCATCATACCAGATCAGACATGTGGGAAAGCCTTCTAGGTCTCCTACCAATTACAGCAGAGATCGACATTAAGAAACTGCAATTCTTTGACCGTCTCTGTGAACTCAACACAACTTACCTTACTAAGCGTATATTCATCATCCGTCTTTTCTCCTACTTGTTCAATGTCAGTACTAAGCATTATGGGTTTATTCAAGACATCATTCCCATACTGTTAAAATACAATTTATACCACGTGTTAACTGATTATCTCGAAAGTGGATTCTTTCCCAACAAGTCTCAGTGGAAGACATCAGTGAAATCCTCCGTCATCTCGTTTCACCCTGCCTCTAGGCGCAACCGAATGCTTGCCGATCCTGACTTTGCTCAATTTAACATCCTCTGTGCAGGCAAACCACCTAAGCATCTGTGGGTCATCCCCAATAATATTCATGAAATTATACTGTGTAAATTTATTGTAAAACTATGGACCCTCCTAGATACACCGCCGGAATCGTGCCGCATCTGTGCAAAATCTTTCACGAACGTGTTCGAGCACATTAGTCCGCCCGGAAACATCTCTGTATCGCGATGTCTGGTGGGAAACTGTGATTGAGGACTACGACATCTCACTAGGCGCCGAGCTATCAGGACTGTCAGAAAGTGAATTATACTTGTTTCTTCTCGGTGGTAGATGTCTAACTACCTCACTCTCGGACTATGACACGTCAGAACCCCATCTTCTTAATTTTCGTTTTATAAGAGATGTGGCAACGGCGTACTACAGAAAGACAACCGTGTTCCCTTGAATGGACCGGACAGTTGTAGCCTCTGTGCTCTAACTCCTTTGCAAACTTACATGCGAATATTTTCCAGATTAAGTTCATCCTTTTGTTAACTTTTGCACTAATGTACATAATAGCACCTATGTGAAGTAACTTTCGTTGAATGTGTATTTTGTATAATTAATGAATCTCCAATAGGAGGAAATAAAGAAAGAATGAATGAATAAATCGTTTAAAATCTTCTCAAGAACAGCAGCTAGGACCACGATTAATCATAATTCATATATTACAAATAATATCTTTTTAGAATTTTTGAAATTAAAGTAAAACGTATTTTGGTTATCTAATAATTGAGTGTTTGAATAAGAATTCTTAATTTCGAAAAAATCTAAAAACGTTTTGAATGATGAGATTTAGAAGTTTTAGGTATAATCTAAAATATAACAAGCTAATTCAGAGAATTTGTGTCCCCTGCTTAGGGAAAAAAGAAGAGTATGCGCAGTTCGGGGGGGGGGGGTGTCGGACCCCTCCCCCCCCCCCCCGATTTGCAGAATTAGTAAATGTATACATGTATATTGAAGCAAATACAAAAATGTCAATATGGATATAAAGATTTGATTGCTTATTCTTTAAAATGTGTATAGAAGATTCTTTTTATATAGAATATTAATCACACTGTAACAATGATTTTATGAGTTTGTACACACCAGACGTCATAACTTTTTCATTTCACTTGTTGAATACTATCATTCAGTCCATCCATCCGTCCGTCTGTCCGTCCGTCCGTCTGTATTTCTGTCTGTCTGTAACACTTTCGTTTCCGCGCGATATCTCGAGAACCCTTTGAGCTTTCGCAATGAAATTTTGCATAGCAACTCCCTATGGCCTAAAGAAGAACCCTATTAATTTTGAGTTCAAAAGGTCAAAGGTCAAGGTCGTAAATTCACAAATTCCGTCTGTGTGTAACACTTTCGTTTCCGGGCGATATCTCAACAAGCTAATTAAGAGAAGAACTGCGAACGATAGTATTGTTCTCCCGCCTACCTCCAAGTCAATTTTCAAAAGTTAACATATTTAAACGATTTTTCATATCTATATAGATATTTATAAGAATTTTCATAAAACATTACTTATTTGGGAAAACAGAGATAACTCTATAATTTTGGTAAAACTTGTGTTTTTCACTATAGAAATCAACGGAAAACGGAAAATATTTTTAAAACATCTCCCCCCCCCCCCCGTGAAACAAAAAATTCCTTTTTACAGGTAATATGGATTGTTATTTCACAAATTCTTACAAAAGCTTTTTGTGTGTAAAGGGGGAGGGGGCATAAGTTTACAGACGAAAAACGACAAAAATTCTCATTTTTTCACCAATTTCGAAGGTGTTTACAGCTTAAACGTTGTATTTTATCAATTACATATGTTTAATTTTATATGCGTAAAACATAAGAAAAGATTTAAAGAACATTTATCCATGTCCAAGAATATTTTGAAATATGCTGATGCTTTCAAGTCTGATTTCAATGGAAAACATCGTCTACCCCCCTTATAAAAAGAGCTGAAATTAAGAGTAATTAACTACTTAACACTGGTATTAAAATTACTGATTTATTACCATTGAACTCTTCTTTGCATTCAACAAAGATTTATGGCCAAGTTGCCATAAGTATTAAATTAAATGGATGTGAAATGTAGGCGGCAATCAAGAGTTAGCGTGCGTAGTTCTTTGTGTCCCCGCTTATGGAAAAACATCTCCGCTAGCGAAGATGATGGAAAAAAGAAAAGCATGCGCAGTTCGGGGGGGGGGTCACACTGCCCCCTGTATTTGTAGAATTATTAAATGTATACATGTATATTGTAGCAAATTAATAAAAAGCCAATGTGGATATAAAGATTTCATTGCTTATTCTTGAATATGTGTGTAGAAGATTCTTTTTAATATACTATATACAGAATATTTATCACACTGTAATAACGATTTTATGAGTTTGTACACGCCAGACATCATAACTTTTTCATTTCACATGTTCAATAGAGTATCATTTAGTAAATCAAAAAAAAAAACATTTAAAAAAAAAAGAGAGAATCGTCCGAGTTTGAAACCGGGCCTCTCGCTTGCTAAGCGAGCAACATGCCACTAGACCACGAAGGCACTTGATTATACAACAAATTAAATGCAAACATTAAGTCACATATAATGTTTATATTCAATATGGCATCTCTCGCCCCTCTCAAAGCGTCCCGCCCCGTTTTTTTTTTATTTACTGTATCTTAAAAGTCGCTTGGCATTATTTTTAGCACAGGGGCATGTCGAGAGTTATTACGTATAATACAGGTTGTCGGCGGACTTTATATTCTAATTACATCTATTAGAACTGTTTTGTAAAGGCTAAGTTAGACAATATTTATTGTGTAAAATTTTGACAATATCGAACGTGAATGTAAACATGTGACCTAATGTTTGCATTTAATCAGACTTAACTCAATATAAGTGAAGTCATATTATGGAAATGAGTAGATCAACTTCTTGTTACATAACTCTTACAACATTATCATTACTGACTTTTGACACTACCCTTTTGAAATAAATCAAGTGCCTCCGTGGTCTAGGGGTATGATGCTTGCTTAGCAAGCGAGAGGCCCAGGTTCAAATCCCGGACAATCCATTTTTTTTTATGTTTTTTTTTTTTTTTTTTGATTTACTAAATGATACTATTCAACATGTGAAATGAGAAAGTTACGACGTCTGGCGTGTACAAACTCATAAAATCATTATTACAGTGTGATAAATATTCTATATATTAAAAAGAATCTATGGTCAATCCATTACAATATCATAGAATGCATCAACTGACAAAGTTTGTTGACTCTAAGCATTTTAATATCCAAGATATTTAGCTTAAACGTTTTGAAAAAAAAATATTTCCAAGCTGAAAAAGATCAGGCAATAACTTATAATAAGATTCAATAGGTAGGTCACTGTGACCTACTTTAGAATTAATGCATCTTTGATCCCAATTAACACAACAAAGAAAGATGCATGAGTATCATCAACAAAGATACATCATGACCCTACAGGTCACAGTGTTCAAAATATATATAGATAACTTTGAAAATGATAAGCCATAAAATTCAGAGTAGGTCATTGTGACCTCTACTTCAATTACTTCAAGGCCTCAAGTGACAGGTTTTGCCTCTAGCCACAGAAATATGTAGCTATTTGAAAATGAAAAGCCATAAAATTCAGAAAGTAGGTGACCTATTTTTGGAATGTAAATACACCCCAAAGCCCCAAGATGCATCAACTGACAAGGTTTAATTTTCCTAGACTCAACAGTGTCCAAAATATGTATCCTAAACATTTTGAACATAAAAAGCTGCAAAATTTAAAAAAGACTTTGACCTACATTTTGGTCAACATACTCCATGGTCCTAAGATTTATCAACTGACAAGACTCGATAATTCTAGTCCTCAATTGGCAAAACAAAGTCAACAAAACACCATTTAAGGTAAATTTTGAAGTGGCCTTGAAACCACACCCTTTGCCCTAAGGTGATGCGGACCCCCTTGAACATTTATTAATCTCCAATAGTCAAATCTCACCGTCTCAAACTGGATAGGAACAAAAAAATCTTGGACATATCTCAGGATTCGAGATACTGAGGTTTAAAATTTTAAATGAATGAAGAAAAGGTAGTTACACGTAGTTTTTCACCTCACTTTGAAATATCTGTTATTCAAGATATTGAAGTCCAAGATAACAAAATTCAATTGTACCAGTATATTCTTATATACAATTTTGGTGATAAACTGGATTTAAAAAAAAGCAAGACCTTTTTTTAAATTTACCCATTATCTCCCTTTGCTCAAGGGTCACATCCTACTTTTAGCACAAATGAAAGCTCTTGACCCAAGAAAACTGTGACAAATTTGACAAGGCCAAGGGGTTCTGGATCGAGATATATAGTCTACATTCCAAAGTGTTTATGCACACCACACAAATGGCCCTAGCATTAGCTCTACGAGTCTTCAGCTCAGAAGAGCTCAAAATGGGTTATGTAGTAAGTAGTTTAAGCCTCATTGTTGAATTGTATTAGAATTTTATTGAATCATATTATGACATGTAAATGTAACATACATATAATTGATAAACAAACACAATATATTTCACTAACATTTTGCTCATATTTTAAAAATTTCTCTTCAAAACATAGATCACAGAAAATGCAGTGATAAGATTCTTTAAAAAAAAAAAAAAACTTGCATAGATTAAACATTTTGCATTTTAAGTGATGCTTCTGTACACATTGTATAAGAATGTAACTAAAATCACTAATGTCAAAGTGAAAATGTTGAAAATGCATGAAAAGAAAATAAAGTATGTACATTTATAAGTAAAAATTTATTACGCCTCATGTAATAGCACTTAAAAAAAGGTACTTCGATCAATATCATGTAACAACCATTCATAATAATCTCAACATTAATAAAAATCTGTAGAAATACAGTGATGCACCAAATGTTGCAAAATGAGATTCAAAACCTCTAAAATATACACTAACCTTTAAAAAATATTCTCTTAACTAAATGGACATGAAAACATGCATAAATGTTATTCCGATATTGAGAACATCCCCCACCTATAACTTAACAACTAAATTAATTATTTTTTTAATGAAAACCCAACCTTAAATAGTAAACACTTGAAAAAAATTCCGAGTTAACATCATTGTATGTTTACCTTCATGTCCAGACGCTCAACAAAAAAATCCAAATCTAAACAGGTATTGACCATGTTAAGCACCAAATCTGCCTCTCTGACAATCTGCAATTTCAAACTAAGAAAATTAAACCTTATCCAAAAGCAGAAGTGATTGTGAATCATATATACACATCTGCTAAAGGGAGCTAATAGTTTGGCATTTACCCTGTTCATTCAATGTGTTAAATTTCTCAGATACCCTGTTTGTAACTTTTAAGTATTACTACATGCAATAACTATTTCAGATGTTTGAGCCCTTTTGATCACTACTTCATCAAAATGCAGAGTACACTGCAGGTTTCTATAACACATAAAATTTAAAGAACCTTTCAAGGTTTGAAAAATCTGCACAGATATCATCTTATTTCTTTATTGAAAATTTTTCCTCTTTAACATGAAGAATCCATATTAAATGCTGCCCTTTGAAGAGATCAACACCTGATGAAAAGAAATGTGTACCATGTACAGTTATAGGTCTACAAAATACTGTCAAAAATCTCTGTACTTGTCTCCGTAAAGTTTCAGGATTTCACGAGCACATTCTGTCTATACCAAATAAGTGTCTAACACATAATAAGCTAAGGCAGAAAATACCCATGAATTCATGAAATTTACTTATGCTGATCATGCTAATGAAAAGTTACACCCCCTCCCACATAATGTCATGAAACTACAATAAATGAGGTTCTTCTGCTCAGAGAAATATGAAGACACACATTTCTTTAGGAACACAATTTGTCTTCTTTCTTTCCCAAAAAAACCATTGAGTATTTCTTAAACTATAAATTTGATTTTTGTTTTTGAGCCATTTATTTATGAGTACTAACACAAAAAATGTGTTTTATATAAAAGAAAGAAATCAAAATATATATATTCCACAAGGCACATTTTTTGTGACAAACAATCTCTTGTAAAGTCCTTTTTGACCGATACATAAAATCTTTAAATATTAAACAAGTGATATTAGAGGAGCATCAATGAAATGGTTTCAAAAAAGCACTAAACTGATGAAAAAAGCACTAAATCTTCACTAAAAAATGTACAATGAAAAATATGTGATAAAATGTATGCAACTAATACATGATAATAAAAGATTTAATGAGATACAAATTTTTGTTAACATTTTATGACAACACAGTATATAAGGTAATTGACTGTTGACAGTTCTGACTGCCCAGTTTAATAGAGACAAGGCATACATGTGTGTTTTCAAAAATAATCAATCATAAACAATTGATCTTCATAATGTCAATGGCATTAAGAAAATCAGAGAAATATACACTCCAATAATTTGTCCTGGAAGACTTGATCAGCACCGAAACCAGCTTGTTGTCACTTTTCCCCAAGATGAAATGTATGTGAAAGACATCTTTTGTGCAGAACATCAAGTGTTTCTGATCTAGGTTTTATTCTCTTTCAACCTAGCACACCAAAATTCATAGTCAGAAGTCAAACTTCTTGGCACTTACAAGAAATTTTCCTTGAATTATAAAAAAAAAAATGAATCTGGCATTCACATTTATGTACATCCTCACTTCTACCTGATATAAAAAGACTAAGAAGTGTTCCGTTCACTACACAGCTGAAATCACTGTAATCAAATACAGCACTTTTAAGAACACGTTTTCCAAGAAAACAGATTATATCTTCCTTCTTTTTATTGAAGCTATCATCAGTGCCTCATATTTAAGTACTTATTTTCCTCTGCTAGTTGGGTTAATACAGAACTCATATCATTGACCACCATGTTATTAGAACTCAGCAAAGATGCATTGTATCTCACAGAAGACTGCGATGCTGACCGATGGCTCATAGCAGTGGGCGTGCACACCTCTGAAATTGAACTCATGTTATCCAACAAATTCTCTGAAGAAATTGAGTTAATGTTTTCCATGAATTCTTCAATGATAGGTGGTGGGGGATGCTGGGGTTGGGGAGGAGGTGGTGGTGGAGCCTCTTTCCTGTCCGTAGAACTGGTAACCTGGTTACATCCTGGTGACATCTCCATCTGTGTTGGGTAAGCTGACTGTGGCATCAGCTGGTTAGGTGTGGGCTGGTTATTTGCCATCTGTGGCTCCATATTTAGGTTCTGTCTGTACATCATATTTGGGGAATTCTGTGGATACATTGGAGGACAGGGAGGCTGGGGCATCATGTTCCCAGTCTGGTTCTGGTTATACATGGCCTGCTGCTGTTGCTGGTTGTTGTACATTTGTTGTTGGTGCTGGCGCATTACCATCTGATTTCTGCCCTTAGCCCTAGGTGGAATGTGAGATGTACTGATATGTGGCACCTGGACTTGAGGACTTTCTGATTCTCGTTTGTTGATGGGAGGCTGGGGTTGGTGTATCATGCCTCCCATTGGTTGTTGCATGGCATTCTGAGATAACCCTTTGGGCATATTTGGGGGATGAGGCATGTTTGTTTGAGATGGAAGGGAGTTATTCATGAATTGCTGATTAGGTATTCCTTGGTTAGTATTGTTCATTGTATTCCACTGGTTCATGTTCACATTTTGATTCATGTTCATTCGCATCATTTGTGGGTTCATGTTTTGTTGCATAGTCCTGTACATTTGGTTTCCGGGGGAAGGTTGTGATATATTTCGATGTGGTAAGTGTGAGTTCTGGGTATTAGACATGGGACCATTTGGAGGATGAGGCATGGGAACATTAGGGGGATGGGGCATTGGTCCACTGGAAGACATGAGAGGGCCATTTTCATAATTAGAAGTGTGAGGCATTCCAGTTTGCATCATATTTGAACCTTGAGGTATATTCTGAATGTTTGCTTGAGTTCCTTGCAAATTATTAAATCCTTGATTACACACAGGATTCATTGGCATATTGCCACCCATAACTTGCATATTATGGTTTTGCATAGTTTGCATCATATTTTGTTGCATATTGTTTTGATTCATATCACCACAGTTTTGTAATCTGGTGTTATTATTGAATTGTTGCATTCCACTTGTATTGTTGTACATCATATCCTGATTACTGCCTTGATTTCCATAGTAACCACCATTAACCTGCATATTGGTATCCATATCTCCTGGGAGGGGAGTGGTCTGGTTCATGTCTTGAGTCATAATACTTGCTCTAGATGAAGCTGCAACTTCTGTCTCTGCTATTGAGTTATCCAAGTGGTAATAATGCTCATTGAGGAAGCGCTGCATGTCATCCGGAATCAACATATCCTCATTATCATCCATCATCTTCTCCAGGAGCTCCATCTCATTATCAAACTCGGCAGCGTTCTCATACTCATCATTTTCCTGCACACTATTATCAGTAGCTATGCTACTTCTTGACGAATTAAATGTACAGTTGGAGTCTGTTTTTGTCAGTAATGACTTCATGTTCTGTGGGACAGGTAGCGGCCTCATCATATTAAGGCTGTGGAACCTCTGAAGGCGTTTGAGAGCACTAAAGTTTGGATCCAGTGTCCGAACGGGGTCACTAGCCCTCCTCCTCTCTTGATTAGGGATCTCGTGAGGGAGGGGGGTTCTACAGGGCGTACTTGTCCTAGCTCCATCAAGGTCATGCCTGGCTGATAAAAACCTCTGAACACGTTCTCGTGATTTGCTATGTGGGCTGCGTAAGGTAATAGCTTGAGATTGCACTATGAGATTTGGGTGACTCCCCAAGTGAGTTTTTGAAAACTGGGCAGCCATATTGCTGATGTTGCTGTTGCTCGATTCACTTGAGCGACGACTATGACCTTGCTGCATGTGCATAGGTAGGTTTCCTGTGATATCGTACTCGTAAGGTGAGTTTGTAATGCTGAGACGAGCAGATATCTGAGAAGCCTCACTCGAGCGTCTGCTGGAGAATTTGCTACCAGGATTGAAAGGACTCGTTTCTGACCTCATACTGGACATGTACGAGCTGATCGTGCTTGTATTACTGTCTCGACGGCCAACTCCATATATATTTCCAGGAACCAGCTCATTACGATCTACAATAAAAAAAAGAATTTAATTCCTACTTCATTTCATATTCATCTGTTTACCTTTCAATGTTCTTGTTTGCATGCAACATAAATACATCCAATATACATGTAATTAATATTATAGCTGTCAGACACTATTATGTTGACCTCTGGAATATATCAAATAACTGGTTGTCGAAATTAGTCAATGGTCCCAACCAAGCAATTTTTTAAATATAAAATTTACTTTTTATATAATTGAGTGAGTTATATTTAAACAAACTTCACCACTGTATATTTAAGAATTAGGGGTGCAACGATACACTAACCTCACGATACGATACGTATCACGGTATTCAGTTCACGATACGATACGTATCACGATACATGACAAGGTTAAAAAGTCTTTCAAGTTTGTCATCATATTTTTTTAAACTTGACAGGGTTATACAAAACGTTCATATTTTTAAATAATAATTAAAATAACATTTTGTTAACTTGAATTGGATTGTTAGGTAGATCTTTGAGTTGTGACAACATTCTAAACCAATGATGAACATTTACAGGGAACTACGGGGACCTTTCCTAATAATCTTCCTTTTAAATTGGAATGAAAAAGGAAGACATTCATTCTTTTATTCCTTTTATTTACGTAGAAAAACAGTTGTCATATTTCTTGTGATAATACGTTTTAGTCAACAAGACAGCGAATTTTCATCGAAATACACACGTGATGGAATATCGTGTAGTACCAAAGAATACGTTTATAGATCTAAAGGGTTTATCATTTGTCTTAACATCTATAACTTATAATCACATTAAGTCCTTCTTCGTGTTAAATCTGAGGTCTGTAAGATGCTGGAGATGAGTTTAACTGCCATAAATGCGTTATCGGCGACCTCACGTTTTGCGCGGAAGCCATTTTGAACTAGTAGAGAAGGAATTCAATAAAACGGACAAAACGGATAATTCTGGACCGATTGAACCGAACCGCGATATCAGTTTAGTGTATCGTGAATTGAACCGTGGAAAAATATACCGCGATATACCGTCAAACGGTTTATCGTTGCACCCTTATTAAGAATACATGTATTAATAAAGACAAAATTTCATGTCACAGTGACTGCTGACAAAAATATACATAACATTACATGTATCAATTGCAAAATAATTGTAGCTACACTATACTTTGTTCTAGCTTAACCTTTAATATCTTAAACCCTCGGATATCTCGAAGTTTTTTGTCAGCCATACTGAGTTTGAAATAAAGTTTGACTACAGATATAACAAGAATATGTGATAATTGAGAACTCACTATTGAGATCTTGAGTAAGACGCTTGATCTGAGGATTTTTAAGGTGTAGCGCTTTAGTGCTGAGGTCTGTGAACGGAGTCTGATTACACTGTTGGTTACCTGAGAAAAATCAAAATACAGACATGTATTACATAAACATAGGAAGTGATCTATCAAAATATATACATTAAACATGAAGTGATTAAAAATCCAAGCATTTAGTATCATTTACTTATTTTATGAATAACTAAATGAAATTTTTTGCAAACTTCTTGTATTTTACTATTTTCTAAATGCAATATGAGGTAATATTTTATATATCATTTCAAAGCATCAAGATTTCAAATTTATATTGCTCAGTCCTCTGGAGTCCTCCAGCTGAAAAGAAGTTCTTTCTTCATTGATGCCCATGGAATGGTTCAAAAAACTTGAGAACTCAATGATGTCCACCCCAAAGACAGATATATATTACATGTACAATTTTTACCTGATGTGGATATCTGAGGTAGAGTTACTTTGCTTGGCAGGGTTTTTAACTTTTGCTGAAGAGTCCTAGTTGTGTTCAGTCTGTTAGTTCTAGCAACAACTGTTGCTGTCCCATGAATCTGGAACAAAGATTAGGAAATACATGTAAATGAATTTGATTAACTCTAGCAGCTCTGAGCCCTGTTCAACAGAGTGAACTTTCGCGAGCGTTTGCCAAAATTCCTTATCCTTTCAACAGAAATGTTCGTGAGAGCTCCCTCTGTTGAACAGGCCTCTAGTAAAACATATATTAAACTTGTGTCTAATATTCATATTTGATGTATTGTAGAAACTACCTCAACATCCTCCGGCTCTGGAATGTCCTCCTCTTCCTCAAGGTCACCATGCCTGTCAATCACATGGGAGGTGTGGTCCTCAATGAGATCTGGTTGGTTATTACATGTGACATTCACCTCAGGACTGCTGTCTGGTGAAGACTGGTGGTGAGGACCCATCCCATTACCCCCCACACTGTCCTGAGACTGACGTCGTTCTCCTCCCAGTGCATGAAGGGGGGTTACTGTCAGACATTCCTCCACCTTCTTATGACTGTCATCTTTTTTATCTGGGTCCTGTTCAAGACACAATATATATACATCTTAAAATCACTGTCAGTAATTTTCTTGTATCCTGAAACTATGTGTATTTGCAAAAAATTTTTTTAAAAAATGCTACTGATGTCACTGAAGTCAAACATAAAACAACCTTATCAATCTTGCCATTTTACTTTTAGCATAACATCAAGAATGACCTAAATTAAAGATAAACTTGATTCTGTAACACCCAGTCCAAGATGCATGTATACGAAATAAACTTGTAGATGAACCTGAGTAAGATATACCTGATCTCCTTCTTCCCGCCTCTCTTGTTTACATGTCCCGTCACCTTTATGTTTTTTGTTGGCATAGAACTCTGGACCATGGACAGTCTTCACATGCTTCCTTAGAGAGCTTGGGTCAGTATAACGTTTTGTACACCCTGGAGCCTTACATATATAGGGTTTCTACAATGTAACAATGAACACAGTTAATTAAGAGATGCTGTATTTGTTACTGAAATGATTCATCATTGATTATTCATCAATGACTATTTATTGAGAATATAAAATTTTCCTTATGCTATTCTCCCGACTTTCTTTATCAATTTAAGTAAAATTGCTTATAAACTACATTTATTTTTGAAGTAAACAAATATAATTCATTTCCACCTGTTAGTATTGAGTGTGTACTGGTGAGACTTACAGCATTAGAGTGAGTTCTGTTCTGGTGTTTCGCCCTATCTGAGGCATTACTGAAGGCTTTAGTACAGCCAGGGAACTCGCACATGTAAGGCTTCTCGCCTGTATGGGATCGGAGGTGTGTTTTCAAGTTTTCCAGGCGAGAGTAGGCTTTGTTGCAACCTTCAAACTAAGTACAAAAAGATAGAAATTTATAGGTACAAAATGAACTATATACAGTAAAACTCAGCTACAGCGCAGTCCTGAGGACCTGTGAATTTACTTCACTATATCTGTAATTTGTTATATCTGTGTAATAAATTCTGCATACAGTGTTATTTTTGCCTGTTTATATACCCTTACAAACAATTCTGCCCTCTTTTTTTTGCCCAGACACAGTTTTGTTGAAGAGTTCATGTTGTCTTTCTTGAATTTGCCCCATTTTAAATTAGCCCATGTCCAACAAGGGCAAAAATAAAATGGGAGGCAAAAAATTCCCTGCATACAGTAGTGAATTTGCAATCTACATCTTTTTCTTCAAATTTGTTCAGGGAAGTATTAAATACAAAACTTACCTTGGGATATGAAAGTTTTCCCATGAATTGAATTTCAAATATAAATGTAAGTTCAACATTTTATATATTTAGATCTCAAAAATTCATTATAAAATATGTAAATTTCATTATTTTCAACCTCTATGGGACAAAATCAGTTTGTTATATCTGTAAATTCACTATGTCAGAGTTTGTTATAACCCTAAAATTTTACAAGGGATTTGTTAAAAATTTTGCCTGTATCTGCATTCGTACAAAACAAGTTTTACTGTATACATATAGCTAAGTCTAATTTTATGACTATTTTTTAAACGTCTTCATGCATGCCCATTATTCTTCATTCAATTTGGTTATCCCTGTTTGAGTACCAAAGTGCCTTATAAAATTTTGTTGTAGGTTTGCGCCTTATATAATAAATACTGATAATGAAGACTTCAAATAAACGTTTTAAGTGAAACCAGGCACAAACAGATAATGATGTGTTTGTTTGACGTACTGTGCATTTGTGAGGTTTTTCTCCTGTGTGGCGCCTCATATGAACCACCAACATGTACTGGGCCTTAAATGGTTTCTCCTCACGACTACACTCCTTCCACCGACAGATGAACATCTTCTTGTTGGCTTGTATATGGTCTATGTTAATATGCTACAACCAGACAGAAATACCATAAAAATTTCTTTTAAACAGTATGAAAGAAATTCACAAAAAGATTTTAATACCAAGGAGAAACAAAATAAGTTGCTGTAAAATCTATATCATTGACACTTGACTTTGCCAATGAATGTCACAATAACCTGTTAAATCCTTTTTCTTCCCTCACCTGTATATACAGAGAATGTGGACATTTTGTGTTGTTTTATCATGCCTAATAAGCCACATAATTTCTGACAGATGTTTTACCCATTTACTTGCTCCAAAGATCAGCTGTTATAATGTGACTATAAACTTTTAACAAGCTATAATTTATTCTAAATATTTTATTTTAAATAACTGATAGTACCTTCACCAGGTCATCTTGAGTGGGGAACTCGAGGGAACAGTTTTCCCAGTGACAGTTTGTTTCTATGAAGTCTGGCTCCCCTTCCACTGGGATATGTTTTCCCTGAGAGTCAATAGTGGGCTTTTCATCATCATCATGCAAATCTCCTAAGAACGAAAAAAAACTGAGTTATCTCTCTTTTCCTCCTCTTCATTATCTTTTCATAATAACCAAACTGTTAAAACATTTGTTTTTAATCATGTAAAAAGAGAAAGCTTTAATATATTAGATATATATACTATGTGATCCATGGTGTGATTCTGCCTCTTTCTTAATCTTTGACTTTTTGACCTCTATAGGGTTGGGATCAACAGTACTGCTTACAACACTGCTGCCTGCATCCTTTGTTGTTGTAGAAATCTGTGACTGTTCCAAGAAAAAAAAAACAATCATTATTCTAAATACAAGAGGCCCATAGGCCACAACGCTCAGCTGAGTAACTTTGGCCCTCCTCTTCTTCACCAGATTTTCCCACTGTAATACATATTGTGGCCCCACCCTATCCCTGGGGGTCATGATTTGAATAATTTAGAATCTTCACTACCCCAGGATGCTTCCCTGTAAGTTTCAGCTTTTCTGGCACACTGGTTCTTGAGAAGAAGATTTTTAAAGTTTTTTCCCTATATATTTCAATGTAAAACTTTGATTCCCCATTGTGGCCCCACCCTACTCCCAGGGGTCATGATTTGAATAATTTAGATCTACACTACCCCAGAATGCTTCCCTGTAAGTTTTAGCCTTTCTGGCCCAGTGGTTCTAGAGAAGAAGATTTTTAAAGATTTTCCCTATATATTTCAATGTAAAACTGATTCCCCATTGTGGCCCCACCCTACCACCAGGGGTCATGATTTGAACAATTTAGAATCTACACTACCCCAGGATGTTTCCATATAAGTTTCTGCTTTTCTGGCCAAGTGGTTCTTGAGAAGAAGATTTTTTAATGACTCCATCCTATTTTTGTCTTTTCTTGATTATCTCCCCTTGTAAGGGGGGCTTGGCCCTTCATTTTAACAATATAAACTCCCCTTCACCCAAGGATGCTTTGTACCAATTTTGGTCAAAATTGGCCCAGTGGTTCTTGAGAAAAAGTTGAAAATGTGGACGGACAACGAAGAGGTGATCAGAAAAGCTCACTTGAGCTTTCTGCTCAGGTGAGGAAAAAAAATTACAGAGAAAATTTTTTTTGACAAATTTGTAAAATTAGCAAGTCTGTTTGTGGTATGAAAAAATATTTGATGCTATGTGGTTTGTTTACCTGTGAATGGTCAGTCTTAGGTGGAGGCTGCTGAGGTGGCAGTGATGTCTGTGTAGAGGGGGGCATTCCCATGGGCCCACCCTGGTGCATCCTCCCAGGAGCCATCATGGGTTGTTGCATCATGGGATGCATGAAGGGTGGGCCCTGCATGCTGCTGGCAGTGGGTCTAAAATAGGGCAATTGTGTCTGATGTGCAGGACTGACAGCCCCCAAAGATGCTGAAATAAAAATATCCAAGTTTGAAAGCGAGATATTGTAACAGACTTGTACATTCAAAAATACCAGAATTGAATCTGCCTGAAGGAAATGAACTCCCATACAAATAAAATTCTTTGTTCTTCTACGTTCATGTATAATATTGTAAAATTGTAATCTTTGCAAATGTTGTATGGCTATTAAGATTTTATGTATGGGAGAGGACTATCTAGTAAGTTTTTAGAACTTGTGTCCAATCCCTTTGACACATTGTCAATAAAATATGTTCAAAACACAAATAAAATTTTAAAAGTAGTTTAAACATCAAGGTCACTGGATCAAAAATCATATTGCATTTGGAAAGGTCTTGTCATAGGTAATATACATGTGAAATAAAAAAGACCTATCTTTTCTTATTCAAAAGTTATGACCAAGGTAAAAGTTTTTGTGATAGACTGCCTGATAGATGAATGAGATTTAATGTCCCCTTGCTTTCACAAAAACAGTGGACAAAAATGGGGAACACATGTAAGTATTCATTTATGAACAATTTAAGATCTCTTTTCTATTTTAGTCTTTTATCCAAGTAACAGAGTAGCAGTGTTACTATATATAACCAATATTCACATTGTTTGACAATTAATCAGTTAATTAACCGGGCACTCATTGACAACAGTAATTACAGTTGAACTTTGGCATCTCAAACACTGATGTCTCAAATACCATGGATATGTCGAAGTGATTTGGAAGTCCCAATTAAACCCTTAATCTTTGAGTATTTTACCCTAGATATTTCAAAGTTTTTTCTCAGTCCCATTGAGTTCGAGATAATGAGGTTTAACTGTACAATAAAAACGTACAAGCTTAGCATAATCACAATAGAGATATATATATATATTTGAAAAACAGTATAAAGACATATAAGGCTTTCTATATCCCCCCATATATTTCTGTTTCAAGTTTTCCTGCCAAATGAGCCAAAATTTTAAACTTAAAGGGGAAAAAATTGCACTTTGTGAGGATGTCTGCTTATTAATTTTTACATCTGCTCCCTTAAACATGAATTTCTTGAGAGGAATTATTGTTGTAAAGATTTTTCAGCATTAATTTCAGTTTATCATCTTGAACTTCTTTTATAGCCCCATCCTGGACCAAGGGGCAAGGCAACAAATTTAAGCATGACCTCAGTTGACCCTATTATAGTCCAAGGGCTATTCCCAGTTGACCCTTTTATAGTCCAAGGGTTATTCTTTGAACAATTTGAAACTTGACTAAGCTCCAAATAATTTTTGGCATTTTAGTTCTGGGCAAGTGGTTCTACAAAAGAAAACTTTTAATTAATCCATGACCCTTCAATGAATTCCTCTCACTCAAGGATGCTATGAGGTAAGTTGGCCAGTGGAAATTGGAAAATGGTTATTGTGAGAAGTTAAAAATGTTTAAAAGTTTATAGATGTTCCATAGCAGATGGAAAGGGATATATAACAACAGATCAATGAATGACTAAGATGAATTCGTTAAAAATATTGTGCAAATTTACCATCAGATGCACTCAAAATTACTAAAATCACTTCAATAATAATCTGCTCAATACATGTAATATAGAAAAATCATGAGAGAACTCAATTCATTTGTTATTTTCCCATATTTTCTACATGGAGGTTGATCATTAGAATGCTCACAACTTTTTGAGATAACAGCAAGTACACAAAACCTAAAAAATCTTTGTTTATCTCCAGAAAACTTCAAAAGAGGGACCCTTAGAAGATGGTTTTGCTGAACTTGTATTTTCCATTAGTCACCAGTTAATTAGCAAAAACATGAAGGCAATTAAAATGAAAGAAAATAGGGTTGCTCTGCAGCAAAGTTGTTCTGCAAGTTGTCTTGAAGCTAGCACCTGTATGTGTTCAATGTGAGTGAACTTTGATCAGTATACAAATACAAGGGCCAAAATTAGAAACGACAGTCAAATTGTTTAAGCCTTGTGGAACCCCACTTGAGATCAGATGTAGTTAAAATAACAAATCTGTAAACTTTGAGAAATTCCATCAGGTCCATTAGACACACAAAATGATTGCAAGTCTAGCTTCAAAGAAGATATATCTCTACAAAAACATATATCAACAAACACCAGCTCTATAGGCAATTATCTAGACAGGCAATACAATGTGTAAAAGCGCAGAGAGACTATTGCATGTTTTATTTTTCATGTGTAGTGTTCATAAAATTTTCAATGAGAGATATTTTATTTACTGGCTGGATCAAACCTCTTCATTGCAACTTGATTTACCTTTCATTATAATCAAAACCATTAAATTATCATTACATTCCCCAGGTGGAGCCCCATACATTCAGTGCTGTAGGGGAGACCCCACTCTAGCAATCTCCAACCTCCCATTTGAAGATCCATTATTCTTGAGGTAAATACTTATGGAATGAACCTGGTATACCTACAGTACAAAACTTAATGTGAAGAAGTTCAGAAAACCAGGCTCCATGGAATTTGTGATGCAATTCATAAATCACCGGGATACCAACTAGCAGACTCACTAAGGAGGAAGTGAGGCCACAAAAAGGAAAACCAGAGTGCCCACATTATACACTGATCTTTGTTTATACCTTTTAGTAATAAAAACATCTATTAGGTCTCATCAGAGTTTTTCTCAGCAAAAATAATGGATCTTCTGAAGGGTTGCTTAATATTTTGAGGCAAAAGAAGTTTAGGGTGAGAAAACATTGGCAGACATTAGGGGATCAACTGTATCACATAAAACGATCAAGCACATGCAGGTGCTACTGATTCATTCTCAATATTACACTTTATAATTTGCACAATAAACTGTCTGATTTGTAGCAGATAAAACCATATGTGTGGTTTTTCTAAGCTTGGGTGAATCTGTGCATTATATAAACACAATTTTCCAATTTTAAATATCCTGCAGCTTTTACAAATTCTGAGAAATGAGCTTTTGGCACAAAACACTTCACTGTTACAAATAATGGATTCTTCTCTTAAGCAAATTCATTTATCATTAAGCTAATAATTAATTCTGAAGTTTCCCAAAAACTAAGACTGTGTTTAGTAATCAGCACTGTCAATTCAAATGATAAACCCCGTTCATCCCAATTACAGAGTTCTTAAGTTTATCATTTTATCTATCCTAACCACAGAACCAAAGTATTCTCAGTGTGGTTTTTTTGCACTGCAAGTTCTGTTACACTAGATTTAAGTGACCTCTTTTCATTTGTACAAAAGAAGTTTACTAAGTGTAGACTGTATCTAGTCAGAGGTCAGTTCACGAGCACAGCTTGATTTTTTTTAAAGACAAATGGAAAGACTGCACCACTTTGTTTCCAACAAAAACTTCTAAATTTTACTCCAAGCTGCTGCTTCAGAGCTTCTTTAATATTGAACTCAATTCTCATAAGTTTACAGAATATAGTGTAATATTTAAAAACGAACATGTAGACATGGGTGTGTTAAATTTTAACAGAACATTTTAATAGGATCTATGTGAAAGAATTAAGAGAAAGCATACGTTGGGATTTTTATAAATAAAACTGTCTTGACTTTCCAATGATTTTTCAAGACCAGTATTTGCCAAAGATTCTATGAATTTGAGAATCTTGAACAATGTTTTTTTGCGTAATACAATTTGCTGTCATTTACTTGACGTTTGTTTTAGCACTATTCTTATTTTAGCATTTTTGGCACAACCTTTTTTTTTTGCTAATTCATAAATAGCTCCAATGTCTGATTCTTCTATACATATATTTCAAAGAAATATTGATAGTGCTAATTTAATGTTTGCACTATCAATACATCATACTGTAAAAGTAGTTATATTGATAGGATGAAAATCTCACCATAAATTTTTAGAAATTTAGCATACAGAAATTTTGAGAATCTGTTAGTACCTTTCATTTCTCTTGAACAATGACGACAAATTTGACTATTGTAAAATATTGATGATTTTAATTCATTTGTCCGTTTTGACAAAGTTTCAGTTTCTTCAACACTTCAAATTTACAGTATGACAATGAGTTTGTTCTTAAAAATGGAGTTAAAAGTGATATGTTTGAACTAAAAAAAAAAAATTTAAGTTTCAAAATATCTTACCTGCAGACAAATGTCCATATGACCCACTGGCAGCACTTGAGCTTCGAGAATTATGGGTGCTCAGGTTAAAGGGATTGAATTGTAGTGACCCCTCGGAGCTGCGAGTTAGACTCTGAATGTCAAGGAAGTCAGAGATCGGAGAGTGGGACAGGGCTCGCTTCCGACTGCGACCAACAATACTAGGTCTTGGACTGGTCAGACGCGAACCTACAACAGAATTTTCGAGTGAATTTTTAAAAAAAATAGATCTTGCTACTTAAAACCCCTTTCTGATATGCTGTCTTTTCGGACACAATTTGAATTCAGATCTTTTTATGCCCTCACAATTGGAAATTTTGGGACACATAGTTTTAGCCCTGTCCATCCTGACTGTTTGTCTTTTTGTCTGCAAAAACCTTACCCTTAGCCATAATTTTTAACAGTTGATGCTAAGGCTTTCATATTCCCTGTGAGAAGACCTTTCTTTGGGTACCAACATTACTGACCTCATGACCTTGTAGTTTGATGTGATTTTGAAAAAAAAACTTAAACCAAACTTTAACCTGGCCAAAACATTTAAATGGTTGTTGTTAGGGCTTTCACATTTCACACGTGTATTTCTCTTTTGATAAGACCTTTCTCTCTGGATTCCAATATTTTTGACCTCATGATCTTGGTGACATTTTTAACGTTGATCATAACTTCTGAAAGGTTAATGCTTGGGATTTCACATTTCACAAGTTTTCCTTGTGACAAGACCTTCCTTTTGGCTACCAACATTTTTGACCTCATGACCTTGGAGAATGACCTACTTTTAAAAAACTTTAACCAAAGTTTAACCTTGGCTATAACATTTGAATGGATAAAGTTTTCATTTTCACATGTATTTCTTGTGACAAGACCTTTCTTTGGGTCAAGTCAACCTTGACTTGGAGTTTGACCTAGACCTACTTTTGGAAAAACTTTAACCAAAGTTTAACCTTGGCTATAATGTTTGAATGGATAAAGTTTTCATTTTCACATGTATTTCTTGTGACAAGACCTTTCTTTGAGTCAAGTCAACCTTGACTTTGAGTTTGACCTATTTTTGCAAAACTTTAACCTTGGCCATGAGCTGCCATACAGGGACATCAGAGCTTCACAAACACACGTTGTTCAATTCTAATTTCATCACTCTTTGTTATTTATCAGAAAATTCAAATTATGTATCAATAACAATATATTATATATGGTAACAAATATAATTTCAAACATTTTACAGGTAAGTTTTTCTTCCAGTGAATAGAAATATGTATATATACAGTCATTTGTATGGAATGTCTGCATGCCTCTGGGACAAAATGGTCATCTAAATCTCCCATCCACCTGGGTTTATGATCTCCTGGTTATCATTTGATGTCTTTCTCCATAAACAGCGTGATTTAAGAGAACCATCATGTGTACCAAGCATGTTATCATTGTGCAAGGGCTAGCTTTAGGTAGAGAGGGATTTTAGGATAAATTGTTTTTATATTGCTAGATTTCACAACAATTCACTCGAATAAAAATCTTCGTAATAGGATAAATATTTAAAGACTCATTTAATTTTATTTTTCTATCATTTGTGTCAGTTAACATTCTATTCAATGGGATATTTATATCATACTATAAGTAATGTTGGTCTATCAACTTTACTAATATGGTAGGTCATAAACAATAATAAAGCTATAAGTTGTACACATTTAGAACACTTTTTGTCTATACTAATGGCCATTTTATACTCTTAGTACTTCATAAAGGACTGCTAAAAGCATGAAAGAAAAGCCACAAAGATATTTATCACAAAGAAAGTCTTTGTCCATCTTTACTCATAAGTTTATCACTTTCTCTAGCAAAATATGAGAAAAAGAGCTGCAAAAGTCTGTAACTGTGTTAAACTAACTTTTATCTGCCTGTAAGAAATACAGTACCCGCATCGTTATTCTTTACAATTCTATCGTGTCCTATCGTGCGTTTATCCTATCGTATCGTGCGTGTATCCTGTCGTATCGTGCGTGTATCCTATCGTATCGTGTTTTCCGTTTATCAGGTTTTGCGTTTTCTATCGTGTTTTCCGTTTATCAGGTTTTGCGTTTATCGTGAAGATCGTTTATCAGGTTCTATCGTGTATCGTGTTTTGCGTTTATCGTGTGCATTCGGAAACCCTCGCATTTTATCTTTACCTTGAAAAGAAACACCCGAGATATCTCGAGTTCATCTTTCGTTTTGTTAATTTATTTAGGATTAATCTAACTGTTGAACAGAAAGAGAAATCAATACTCTAACTCTGGTATAATTTTTTAAGAAAATAAATAAATAAATAACTAAACAAATAAATAAATAAATAAACGCCAAGTACCGTGACCAAGCAGAGAGCATAAATTGAAAGTCAAATTCTATTTTTTGTATATGAAATAATCGATCTACTACTTGAGTCATTCGTTATTTTTTTTTTAATTTGTCGATATGTAAAAAATATTTTTGTCAAAGATAGAAATATTATAATCAAAAAAGCAAGACCTTTATTAACTTTGTTTTGATAATTATAGAAACATAAAACATTAGGTATGTGTGCCAAAAATAAATTATGAATAAAAAAAAAAAATCAGCATCTTTATGAAGTCTATCCTTTTTAACAATAACGGAAACATAAATTTTGTCTATGCGTCAAGTTTTGCTGTTCCTTTGTATTATTATTTTTTATCCATTCGTTTCTCTTATGTACCTACAAGTTTAATGACAATTTATTATACATGAACATGCTCCATTCAATTCATCATCTGATAAGTATATATTATAATATAGATGTTTGCCATTCATATTTAACTACTGCATTTAGAGGATGTAAAAAATAAATAAATAAATAAACAAAACCACACAAATTTTTATTATTATACATCTTACCTACTTCGGCGCGGAAATGAAGTAATATATACCGTAACTTAGTGACAGGTGGAAGCGCTCCCGTGAAAAGAGAACTGACACCTACCTGCCTAATCAGTACACTGTTTCTTGTCAAGTCAAGACCCCCCCCCCTTTCCCCTTTATTGCCGGCCCGTGTGTATTCAACGTAGACATATCTGAACTCCAGCTCTCACCTGGTGTCAAGTATTTACCTTGAACCCAACTGGGTTTCAATGAAATGCATCTACTTATCTTCTGGATATTGTTCATAATTTGTATGAACAACACTTAATTAACAATTAAAGATTTTATACTAAGAAAATTGGTAAACGTACACTTCCGTTACAGAATAAAAAATGAAGAATTGAATCAAATAAAATATAGGCGAGGTTTGTCCTCCAAACTCCGTTGATTTAGTTCATTTGTATATTTTTATGTAATTTTCATAGGTTTACAGTCATAAACATGATTGGTGTGATCAAATAAAAAAATGTGCTTGCGGTACTTCTGGATCTTAGGGTTTTCTGTGTTGTCTGTCGTTGTTACATGTAAAGGCGTCTCAAAGATACATGAAAAAAAAAGAAATCGCCCCGTTCTGCGGTGATACACAAGACTGGTAAATACCTTGTATTTAATTTTATTCGTGTTTATCGATTGCATATAATACATGACTATATTGAAGAAGTCAGTATATATTTTTATTTATTTTATTTGTTTATTTATTTATTTTATTATTATTTTATTTATTTTATTATTTTTTTTTTTGGGGGGGGGGGGGCTTTTTAAATCGGATTCTTTTTTTTGGGGTTGGGGGGGGGGGGGGGCTTTCATAAGTTTTGTCTAATTTTACCGATGTCGTCCTATATAAGATAAGTTCTGTAACAATTATTACAAAATCTAATAGCAATAATTGACAATTATTCAATCCGAAAATCCACTTGTCAAATTGTGGAAATTGATTTATTATTTATTTTGTGTGTGTGTTCTAATATGTTGTAAACAATTGTACGTAACCATTCAATGTTATTTATTTAATACAAAGTTTAAGTACCCAATAAATATATTCACATACATTGTAAGCTTAGTATACACGTATCTATAGTAGATACAAATTCTGTTATTGTAAATGCTTATAACAGAAGCACGCTAAGAAAGCAATATCATTTATTTGGGGGGGGGGGGGGGGGGGGTCTAAAAAGAAATGTTTTGAAAAGCAAACAAAAATGGCTAAAGACATTATTATTGTCGATGGGCAATATTATATAAGCATTATATTACTACTGTGTACTACACATGTTGGTACACTGTAATTTTTTTTTTTTATTTATACGACTGCATGCTCCTTCTAGCTTAATCTTACAGGCCTATAACATTTTAAATAACAAAATAAATACAAAAGAATGGAAATGCGATATTTTGTCGGATAATAGATGATGACAGATCTAGTGACGTTTATTAATTTTATTAGATTCGATTTCTTTCGCCGGTCTCCTTCCTCATCTATACATATACAATGTACATGTATGTACTTGGAAAATGTAAATAATTTCTATGTGCACAGGATATGTGTGACATATATATTTATATATGGGAGAGATTAATTAATCACAGTCCAGTGCATGGTCTTTCTCAATGCAACTAGCAATTTCAGCAATTTTAAAACATAAAAAAATTAATTAATTTATATAAAATATAAATTAAAATCGTAAAAACTTATAGGAGAAAGCATTAACCTTAAAATAATTATAACAATATTTTTTTAATTTTTCCCCTCTAAATTATGACTAGTATTTTTTTTGGTAAGATTTGAATTATTACATACAAACTATTAAAGGCGATTTTGGATACTTCGCAGACTTCTAGCAAAAGATTTTGAATCCAAATATTTCATTTTTTTTTACATGTTTTTCCGTAAAAATAATCAATGTTTGTTATGAATTTCATAAGGTTTTATTTGTTAAAATAATGAATATATTTATAGCGTGAATTTTTTGCACTTGGGTGTAAAACTTCGCTTGTCTACGGACTCAAAATTCAAATTTAACGATTCGAAGGAATTTCGACATTTGTATTATTACACAAAAAATCGCCTTATATCCATCATATAGTGGAATTAATCTTAAAATAATTACAGTTTGAATTTGATGACAATCAATTTTATTGACAAAAAAACTCCGTATCTTTTACAAAGCATAATTACTTCAAATGTTTTATCATGATAAATTTAAAATGTTTTATCATCTCGATTTGCGGCTTTGTAAGTAATTAAAATTATCATACTGCAGTATATCAAACAGGAAATTTTTCGTCTTGTTAAAAAAACGTTTCACATTTTGAAACAATCCTATCAGGTTTTGCGTTTATCCTATCGTGAAGATCGTTTATCAGGTCTATCGTGTTTTGCGTTTATCGTGTTTTGCGTTTATCCTATTGTGCGTGTATCCTGTCCTATCGTGCGTGTATCCTATCGTATCGTGCGTTTATCCTATCGTATCGTGCGTGTATCCTATCGTATCGTGTATCCTGTAAAGAATAACGATGCGGGTACTGTAACCATGAGTTTCACGACTGTTGTTTAGTTGCAAATATTTCTCCCTGTGACATATTTATCTTACTTAATTGTGTATTTCTGCACAAAGTCTCCTAAAAATCACAATAATAAAAGTCACCATTGAATTTCAAACAATTGCAAAAAAAAAAAGTTTTCACAATTAATAATTAAGTTGGCTTACAGTATACTCTAAGAAAATTAAGAAACAGAGAAGAAGGTCCCAATGAATAAGCCATATTACTTAAAATATAACAAAAAAGACTACTTTTTGTCAATCTTGTTTCTGTAACATCTAAAGCTCTGATCCAAAACCCTAAAGATTAATTTTGTTTAAGGAAAAAAAAAAATGCTTCAATGATTTAATATTAAACATTAATGTGTAATATTAACCAGCTCATTAATTAACTTCTACAATGAGACACTTGTAATATATTTGTTATTCTTTGCATGCAAGGCAATGCTGCATCATTGTAAATGTGGTTAATAAGTTGATTGATGCTGATTATTCAACTTTGGCTAAAAGAGTCGTATAAATATTATTTTCAACTTTCATATCATTCAGGATATATCTATGTACACATTTCACTTTTCTGCCCTGCCTACATATCAAGTTTATGCCTAATAAACAGATTCATCATCATATCTGAGACACAGCCTCATATTCTGGTCTTCACATCAAACAAAATTGACCTGCCATTAGCACCATGCCACTGAACACCGCAGATTATCTATGTAGATATTTGACAAATGCTGGAGTCACAGGACATGATGAACTGGACGTTTGTTTTCACTCTGTAGAAGAAACACCTGTCTGTGACATAAATCAGCCTGGCCCAGATAGCCACCCTTGGTTGACAGAGCATGCTACTGAAGGTCTCTTAGTGCAGGAAGGCACAGAAGTCATCAAAATCATAAAGCCAATACCTCACTGGACATTGATAGCAGGGAGGTGTTTATATCGTTTTTTGTGGCCATTTTCCCTTACCTGAACTCTCAGGTGAATCATATGTATTGTCCCTTTAGGTTGTGACTATGTGATCAGATCAGTTTGATTTTTATTGATAATGTCCTCGCAAATATAGTGCAAACTCAAATGCAATTTACATTGGTATCTCTGACTTTTGAAACAATCATTAGTGAAATTTATGTGATCTATCAGTCAATGAGTGTTGTAGCCTTCATAGATCACAATGAAAGATTTCTATACCAAACACCCACATTCATGATATAAAAGTATGATAATTTAGTGTCAATCAACAAATAAAATCTGAGTTATTGAAACTTCATCTACATTAAATAAGAATATATATATATTTTTCTTTGTAAAGTATTAGAAAATAAAAAAAACTATGTTACCCAACTCCAGTCCCAATTATGCATCTGATGACCATGACTTGAACAAATTTGAATTCAATATACAGTAAAACTTGTCTAATCTGGCCACCAATGGCTCCAAAGAAATTGACCGGATTAGACAACATTCAGATTAGACAATGTTTGGATTAGACAAGTTTCACTGTACATGATGATTTAATTATTATATACTGTAAACAAACTATTATTCGTGTCATCTTTTATTCGCGATTCGTCAGTTTGAAATCAGTCTGTGATGATTAATTTTCAGGACTGAAGAAATATTCTCTACAAATACAAAGCAAAATAAATAGTTCTCGGTGATTATTTTTCGCAAATTTACATAAGTCGCAAAACTAGCGGATATTTCTCGCACATGAATAAAAGTTGGTTTACAGTATACTGTAAGTTGTTTTATTTCCACTGTGCTAAAATCTCACGATTTGTTACAAGTGTACCAATCACGTTGGCTTGAATTCCACTCTATAAGCCTACAGGCACATCCCTTCTGACAGATACTTTATTGTGTGATCAGTCAACCTTATTCACTATGGGTTTAATTTCATGGAAAAATGATAAATTGAGAACATGGTAAAATTACAACCATAGTATTAATTCCCCTGTCTAGAATACTCAACACACAGTATTTTGAGAAGTCCTTTGGATTACCTTCCAATGATCCAGGGAGGGTTATACTTCCACTTCCTGGGGTGGGAGGAATGTCCCCAAACATGCTCCGCCCACTGTGTGACACATGACTAGGAGGGTAATCACCATACAAGGAACCAGGACCTCCTAGTGGTAATCCTGAAAATAAAAATATAGGTTTACAGATACCTTATAGAGCCACCAACATCATGAAATAAAAAAATCATAAGGAGGGGGTCCAGAGGCCGCATAGGCCCCCAATATGGAGAAATTTTGTGTTGCTTGCAGAGCAAAGAGACGCTTAGGGAGCACTTTATCTGGCATCTGTCTGTCTGTCACACCTTATATCTTCAGGACTATACGATGGAATGGCCTTCTCTAACTTTTCAGTCCATTTTTTTTAGTGAAATTTGCCAGTGTTTGACCATACAGCAACAAAAAGAGGGGAGACGGGCAGCAGTTTCCATATAATATTTACATAGTATAACTACATCAAAAACTATTCTCAGAGAAAAATTACATCATCTAAAATTGTTCCAGGTTCCCTGAAATGTGCCAAAATGACCTGCACACTTTTTCATTATGCATTGACTTCCTTTTTCAAAATTAGGTCATGAAGAAGTACTTTCTATCCAAAGTGCACCATCTTGGCCTCACAATGAGCCCAATATCAAAACCAGAAGTCTCTGATGAGACTATAGCTCTACTGGTCTGTACATATAACAAAGGAAAAGTAGCACTTGGATTTGAAACTTTGCAACATGCAACAATAAATAGAATCATGTATCTTAATTTAGTCTACTTCTGTGCCAAGTTATATTGAAATCAAACAAAAACTGTTGGAGGAGTAGTGTTTTGAAAGTATTTCACAGAAAGGATGATGTGACATACGGCCCCCGGTAAATTGACAAAAAATTCAATGTCCAAATTTTACTCTAATTTTTGCATGCAACTAATCACTGATATGTGTACCCTTATGGAAAACTACTTTTAACAAAAATAGAAGCGTAATTTGGAAGATATAGATCTTTCATTTGGGTAGGGGTACCATGTTTACATCCGATTCCCATTGAATTTTGGCCCCGCCCCACTCTTTGAAGCCCTTAAAATATACGAGCGCAAGTAGGTACATTTTTCTCCTTTGGCTGGTCATTGTATTTTATTGAAATCTACCTATATGTGAAAGGAGAAAAATGTACCTAACTGCGCTCACATGTTGTTTTTAAAAAAATGGTAAAATCTAGCTGTCCTTTCCTATTATGAACAGATCGACGAAACTATTTTTTTTTTTTTGACGAAAGAATATATTCATATGCTAATCGAGGCACTGGCCATACTTTCTAACTGACCAATCAGCTAAATGAGATGCATTACTAGCTAGTGAGTACCACAAAAATACTAAGAAAATTTTATGCTTGGAAAAAAGGCTTTTTTACCTACGTTCCGATAATCAATTTTTTATGCATTTGAGTCACAGATTAGGCACGGATCTACAATTTCCCAGCTCACAGTTACAAACAATCGATTTATAAATAATTAAATATACATAATTTAAAGTTTTGTAAAGCGTTTGGTGGGCAATTCGCTGGGTCTACACGAGTGAATACAAGTTTCATGTGCATTTCTTGACCCAGAGCGGTAAACGCTGAGGTCCCATGCGTATTATTATGTATAAACAGCCTTGGCTGACCATTAAAAGTTTGAAATGTGGTAGAGATAATGTGTAAATTGACCTAAACCATGTGTCTGTGATAAAATGTAAATGTAGTAAACGACAGCATGTTTGTCGTTCTGTCATCGGATTGGACAATTGTTCTCGGTAAGTGACTATGTGCGAAATAATGACTATAGCCATATAAGGTAAATTTCTCGGACATGCATATCCGTCTATTGTACTAAGACCCGCCTATTCTCTTTTCATAAAAGAACATATTGTCACAAAGCTGTCATCAGCTGGTCATAGGGTCTAAAAAATCATAGATAATGCAGTAATCCTTATAATTAAAATATGTCGGAACTATTGAAACTATTCAAAAGGCGTCGTATTTATTCACTCATGTTTGAAAACTATCAAAATCGTTGTAGATTAAATATAATTCGTCGTAGAAAAGGGGGCCCCAGATAGCAGTTATGTCACATCATCCTTTCTATTTTTAGTAATCATGACAACACCGTTCATCGAAATCAAAAACCGATGCACTAAATTATGTATCTTAGTGTAGTCTACTTGTGTGCCAAGTTATACTGAAATCAGACCAAAACTGTAGGAGGAGTAGCGTTTTGAAAAATTGTTTACAGACTGACGGACAGCTAGACAGATGAACGGACGGCGGACATCTTACTATCGCATAAGCTCTTCTGGTCTCTGACCAGTAGAGCTAAAAATCATGAAGTAGGACACATAATTCCTATATACCATAAGATCTGATGATCTTACGACTCATAATATGCAAGACTTCAGCTAAATACAAAGAGCTGACATATGGGTGAAAAAACGTACATTATAAATATTGCCATGTATGGCTTATAAAAATTAATTCTCTTTTTAACTTCATCTTTAAAAATGTAATGCTTTATGCATACCTGGCAAACTGGATGGACTATATCTTCGTTGTGATAGGGGACTTTGTTGATAATAGTTTCGCTGAAGCTGTTCCCAGTGAATGCGGGCTGCTAAGTTTGTGACTGGTTCTCGTGCTAAAGGGCTTCGTAGACTGAGAGCTGGAACGTCTGATAAAGGACTATGAGGAATGCTGCAAAAAAAAAAAAAAAAAAAAAAATATATAGTGAAACTTTCATGACTTTAACACAAGAATAACTTCCAAGAATACAAAGATCATATTTGAAACATTGTGAATTTTGCAATAGTGCTCATAGCATTAATCTTTACGTCAATCACTGAATTCCTCTTTTTCATAAATACATTAATACAATGCATGCACTTCCTGTCTGTTCTTAAAAAGTTTGCTTGAAGTACAGTTCCAAGTTAGTGAGTAGCAGATCCTTATTTTTTAGCTCACCTGAGGTGAAAGCTCAAGTGAGCTTTTCTGATCACCTGTTGTCCGTCCATCTGTCTGTAAACTTTTCAAATTTTAAACTTTTTCTCAAGAACCACTGGGCCAATTTTGACCAAAGTTGGTACAAAGCATCCTTGGGTGAAGGAGAGTTTATATTGTTAAAATGAACTAACAAACCCCCTTACAAGGGGAGATAATCAAGAAAAGACAAAAATAAGGTAGGGTCATTAAAAAATCTTCTTCTCAAGAACCACTGGGTGGGAAAAGCTAAAACTTACAAGGAAGCATTCTGGGGTAGTGAAAATTCTAACTTGATTAAATTATAACCCCCTGGGGAAGGGTGGGGCCACAATAGGGAATCAAATTTTTACATTGAAATATATAGAAAAAAATCTTTAAAAATCTTCTTCTCAAGAACCACTGGGCCAGAAAAGCTGAAACTTACAAGGAAGCATCCTGGGATAGTGTAGATTCTAAATTGTTCAAATCATGACCCCTGGGGGTAAGGTCGGACCACAATGGGGAATCAAAGTTTTACATTGAAATATATAGGAAAAATCTTTAAAAATCTTCCTTCTCAAGAACACTGGGCAAGAAAAGCTGAAACTTACAAGGAAGCATCCTGGGGTAGTGTAGATTTTAACTTGTTCAAATCATGACCCCCAGGGGTAGGGTGGAGCCACAATGGGAAATCAAAGTCTTACATTGAAATATACAAGAAAAATCTTTAAAAATCTTCTTCTCAAGAAACTGGATCAGAAAAGCTGAAACTTACAAGGAAGCATCCTGGGGTAGTGTAGATTTTAAATTGTACAAATCATGATCCCCGGGGATACGTATTACAAGGTGAAAATCTGGTGAAGAACAGCAGGGCCAAAGTTACTCAGGTGAGCATTGTGGCCCATGGGCCTCTTGTTTAATATTGCATTTGACTTTTGACCTATATGCATGACCTTCATCCGAAACTTCTACCTTGAAGAAATACCAAGTCTCTGTTGCACACAATTATGTTCTGCAAGATAATTCCCGAAAAGACATATTGTCTGTAAACAAAGTGTAGTGGACAGACCCAGATTAATTATCTCCTAACTTTCAAACAAAGAACAATATTAAAACCTGCCAACAACCTATAAACTCAGAGAAGTAGTTAATAACCTCTGGATTTTCCACACACTGGTCAGGCTGAAATTTTAAAAACTTAATGCTTTCACCACCATGTTTTGAAATATTAACAATTTTTATTTTTCTGTATGAAAACACACAATAATTGACCCCCCCCCCCCCCGAAAAAAAAAGAACTAAAACCATACAGATTAGTTGAAACTTTGAAATTAAAAATAACTGTTAAAAAATAACAATGAATGATTGATTACCAAAGTGACTCGACTTGTACATGATAAAAAGTTCCAAACCAAACAAATAATGCTAATTGCCTATAAAATCCTTTTGTAGTAAATAGCTCGACAAATCACATTAACGTGTCCATCTTCTTTAAACCAATATTTCAGTTTTTTACTGTCTGGGTTTTGCCATGAAAAGGTTTTTCATCATGGAGTAATTAAGGATAAAAGCACACACAAGTTCATCCTACAAAAAATTAGGATTTGTGACATTAAACATACTACCTTATGAACAGCCATGTTGAGTGAACATGGCAAAAGCCCTGTTTTGACTGCACATAGATGGTCAAGATATTGGCTGACATAATAGTCCATTACATTGAAGGGCTCTACACATGACTTTCATTGCATCTGTAGTGTAATTATCTCTTCTTTAGGTGTGTATATCAAAGGCAAACTTAATATCATCTATCTCTGGTGTTAGGTGTGTGATCCAATATCAAAGACCTCTATGTCTGCCTATCATAGTTCATGCAGTTTTTTTTTCTAAATCTTGAGGAAAAGCTAAATTAAATACAATGACCAGTGAAATTCTTCTCCCAGTGGGATATGACCATAGCTATATGAAGGATGTACATACTTTGAAACTATACAATATCTATATATACATAGTATGTACAAATTGAAAGCAGATGAAAAAGTCATAAAACGCTATCAACTTTATCTATACTAAAGCAGCATACACTGGATGGTACAAGGGTTTTACAGGTGGGCACAGGCAGGGTTTTAATTTACAAAAAAAGTCAGTTAGTTGGGACTTAATATTTGCCAATTTTTTATTTGACCCCCGACTTCATATTGACCTTGACCTGATTATTAAGTCTTGAAACAAGAGGCCCATGGGCCACATCGCTCACCTGAGTAACTTTGGCCATTCTGTTCTTTACCAGATTTCCCCCCTTCTAATACTTATTGTGGCCCCGCCCCACCCCTTGGGGTCATGATTTTAACAATTAAAAATCTACACTATCCCAGGATGCTTCCACATAATTTTCAGTTTTTCTGGCCCAGTTGTTCTTGAGAAGAAGATTTTTCTTACATATTTCAATGTAAAATTGGATTCCCTATTGTGGCCCCGCCCTACCCCCAGGGGTCATGATTTTTACAATTTAGTATCTACACTACCCCAGGATGCTTCCACATAAGTTTCAGTTTTTCTGGCCCAGTTGTGCTTGAGAAGAAGATTTTTCAAGATTTTTCTTACATATTTCAATGTAAAACTTGGATACCCTATTGTGGCCCCGCCCTACCCCCGGGGGTCATGATTTTTACAATTTAGCATCTACACTACCCCAGGATGCTTCCACATTAGTTTCAGCTTTTCTGGCCCAGTTGTTCTTGAAAAGAAGATTTTAAAAGATTTTTCCTATTTATTTCAATGTAAAACTTGGATTCCCTATTGTGGCCCCGCCCTATCCCGGGGGGTCATGATTTGAATAATTTAGAATCTACACTACCCCAGGATACTTCCACATAAGTTTCAGCTTTTCTTGCCTAATGGTTCTTGAGAAGAAGATTTTTCAAGATTTTTCTTACATATTTCAATGTAAAACTTGGATTCCCTATTGTGGCCCCGCCCTACCCCCGGGGGTCATGATTTTTACAATTTAGCATTTACACTATCCCAGGATGCTTCCACATACGTTTCAGCTTTTCTGGCCCAGTTGTTCTTGAGAAGAATATCTTAAAAGAAATTTCCAATTCATTTCAATGTAAAACTTGGATTCCCTATTGTGGCCCCGCCCTATCCCCTGGGGTCATGGTTTGAATAATTTAGAATCTACACTACCCCAGCATGCTTCCACATAAGTTTCAGGTTTTTTGGCCCAGTGGTTCTTGAGAAGAAGATTTTTAAAGATTTTTCGTATATATTTCAATGTAAAACTTGGATTCCCTATTGTGGCCCCTCCCTACCCCCAGGGGTCATGATTTTAACAATTTAAAATCTACACTATCCCAGGATGCTTCCACATAAGTTTCAGCTTTTTTGGCCCAGTGGTTCTTGAGAAGAAGATTTTTAAAGATTTTTCCTATATATTTCAATGTAAAACATGGATTCCCTATTGTGGCCCCGCCCTACCCCCGGGGGTCATGATTTTAACAATTTAAAATCTACACTATCTCAGGATGCTTCCACATAAGTTTCAGCTTTTTTGGCCCAGTGGTTCTTGAGAAGAAGATTTTTAAAGATTTTCCTTATATATTTCTATGTAAAACATTGATTCCACATTGTGGCCCCGCCCTACCCCCGGGGGTCATGATTTGAACAATTTAGAATCTGCACTACCCCAGGATGCTTCCATATAAGTTTCAGCTTTACTGGCCCTGTGGTTCTTGAGAAGAAGATTTTTTAATGACCCCATCCTATTTTTGTCTTCTCTTGATTATCTCCCCTTGTGAGGGGACTTGGCCCTTCATTTTAACAATTTAAATTCCCCTTCACCCAAGGATGCTTTGTACCAAGTTTGGTCAAAATTGGCCCAGTGGTTCTTGAGAAGAAGTCAAAAATGTGAAAAGTTTACAGACGGACGGACAGACGGACGGACGGATGACGGACAAAATGTGATCAGAAAAGCTCACTTGAGCCTTTGGCTCAGGTGAGCTAAAAAGCCAAATGGCATAGCCAGTATACCAGTACATATTTTATCTTGAGGCATAGCCAGTTTACATTTTAGCCATGAGACATAGCCAGTATACATTTTACCCTTGAGACATGAGTTTGTTAAAATGCATTTTGATACCTTTCCTCCTGTTTATGGCTTACAAATAATGCAAAAGTTGATCAATGTGACCCTAGTAGTATTCAATATTGCCCCTATCCTGCACGACTTACCCAGGAGGCATAGGCTGATGATATGGCCCTGGCTGAGGCCACTGATATCGTCCCTCCAGTGTGTGGGAGTTCAATGGTATTGGGTTGTTGATGTGGTAAGGGATGTTGTAGTATCGATAAGGATTAATGTTGAATCCTGTAAAGCATACACTAGCTGTCAGCCATACATAATATTACCAGTACTGCATTTTTTGTATACATAAATCATATATTGTTTCCAATCTAAAATGACTCTATCTCAAACTGAAGAGAACAAAATGAAGAGTATACAACTAGTGATGTTGTTTATATTCCATCTTTAGCTGAAATACCTTTAAGTAAGATACTTTTTCATATAAAAAATGTGTAAATATGAGGAAAAACGAATCACAATCAATTAAATCATGTGCTTGCATTGTTTATCTTGATCAATTCTTAATTTCACCATCTGATTACCATAAGGATAGTCCAATAAACCATTTCTGGGGTCCAGAAGAGACTGTACACCATAATAAGGACTCTGTTGTGGAAGTCTTGGATCTATTGGGGGTGGTAGTGGGGTGGGCCCCACCCCCCGATCAACAGTCTCAACCTCCCGTACTGGTTCTGATGTGGAGGGTTCCTCATCCACTCGTGGGAGGTTACTAGGAGGACGGATAACGTTTGGCGGACGTCGTGTTTTTGAGGACGAGTCAGCTAAAAAAACCAACAAATACTGTGTTAAACATTTTGATGTATAAAACATAATGCATTAAGAAATTTTGAGCTTACAATCAATGCTGTTAAGTAAGGGTAAAATAATTTCATAGTACTTTGTGGGATGGTTCATTTGCTTATTTTTATCTCAAGACAGTTTGTTTGACATGTGAATACAGGAGGCACAAAGGAATTTAATAAAAAATGGTGCCAACATTTTAGCCTCAACTTGGGGCCTGAACCCTGGACCAAGAGATCATGAAATTTTTAGTCTTAGTCATGGGCATGCTTACAATTTGTCTGCTAGACTTCCAGGGATGATATCTGAAGATTGTATTAATTGTGGAGGTTTTATATTCCTTAAGTCTTCTAATAAAATGGGGGGGGGGGGGGTCAGTTTACCTTTTCCAGAAATTTATTATACATGTACCGGAATCTAAAATCGTAACTATTTTTGTGAAAGAAATTATTAATGTAGAATGTTGCTTTGGGATTACAAATCATGAATTTTTGCTGTATCCATGTTTATAAAAGAGTTTTTTCTGTATTGAATGAGATGAATTTATACCTTGAAAGTACACGACTATAAAAAGTGCACAACAGATGATTTAACTATAAGAATTAGCTTGGTAAAAAATTATGAAAAACATCCTGAATTCAGTGCAACTTTAAACCTCTGAAAAAACAAACCTAAAAACTATATATCAGTAGCATTTGACAGCTCAGCATTATAAATACAGTGAAGTTTGATACCAAGGCAAATATATGGCTTAAAAAGAGCAACTATGGAGTATAAATTGTTTCTCCAAATTTTTGTTCTAGAAGTCAACTGCAAAAAACAGCATCCAGCATAGAAGTTATCTGTGGAGGTTTGATTAGATTCATTTGTGCTAACTTGCAAGCTGAGAGGAAAATTCAGAATGTTTACTGATAAATAAACTCCCCCAGACTTGCACATGTGGACATTTGGGATGATTCTCTGATTTGTTGAATACTTCTGGATTCTAAAATTATCCTCTGGCACTTTTATCACAGGTTAATATTCTTTAGCCTTCAATTTGCTAACTTGGGATTCGTTTGTTTGTTAGTCTGTTTTGGATTTCAAAGAAGCTTTAATAAATTTTAAATTCTATATTGAAGATGACACTGACTGTAAAAATTGCAAATTGCTCACTATTTGGTCTCTGTAATTCTATTAAGATTATGATAACACAAAACATGACTGAAAAAATCAAAATTCTGCCAATTTGGGAGCATGCATAAATATGGGATTAAACAAGAGGCCCATGGGCCAAATTGCTCATACAAGAGGCTCATGGGCCATGTTGCTCATCTGAGGACTTTGGCTACAAAAAAGCAGAGATCAGTTCAGTATTGATAAGTGATCCCCCCTCCCCCTACAGGGGAGGGTGCATGATTTGAACAAACTTGAATCTACACTAACTGAAGATGCTTCCACATATTTTTATAACTAATCACGGCTTTAAAAGATTTTAACAGATTTTTTCCTATGTATTCCTATTCCTAAAATTTTTCCTGTATCTCCCTATGCATAACTTTGATTCCCTGCTGTGGCCCAACCCAACCCCAGAGGTCATGATTCAAACAAACTTGAATCTACGCTACCTGAGGATGCTTCTGTATAAATATGACTGGCTCTGCTGGTCACGCATAGCAGATTTTTTAAAAATATTTCCTATATATTCCTGTGTATAACTTTGATCCCCTGTGATGGCCCTACCCTACCCCCAGGGGTTATGATTTAAACCAACTTGAATCTACACTACCTGAGGATGCTTCTGTATTACTATGACTAATTCTGGCTTTGCTGAACATGAGAAGATTTTCAAAGATATTTCCTACATATTCCTTTGCATAACTTAGATCCCCTGTTATGGCCCTATGCCCAGGGGTCATGATTTGAACAAATTTGATCTTCACTATCAAATGAAGCTTTCACATAAGTTTCATTTTTCCTGGCCCAGTGGTTCTTAACAAGAAGATTTTTAAAAGATGCCATTCAATTTTCACTAATTCTTAATAATCTCCCCTTGAAAGAAGGCTTGGCCTTGAATCCCCTTCACCCAAGAATGCTTTGTGGCAAGTTTGGTTGAAATTGACCCATCAGGTGAGCTAAAAAAATATAACACACATATCTTAAGTCAGTAGGGCAGAAGGGTGATGGTTTTATTTTTTTAAGACATGCATTTTCTCTTTTTACTCATAATTCAAATGCCTTCATTAATATTTAGATGTTCTTAACCACCATTTGCAATGCACTAAGAACAATTTCTCTTTTTTAAGATGTTTTAATTATACTCTCTGCACATTCTTTCAATAACGCCTGTCACCAGCATGTTAAAAATAATTTCATACATGTAGACTTTTTTCCCTTAATTTACATTTAATACAGTTACATGTGTATGTAAGAATCACGCTCTAAAAAACCCCACTAGAAGTGGTGCTGTTTACAGTGTACTGATCAGGTTTCCAGTTCAGACAGAAAGCTCATACAGCCATGACTCTGTGTTCGTGCCATCATGTAAAATGTCACTAGTTCTTCAATAAATGTCCCAACAAAAACACTCTTTATTTTACAACCTGTGAACAGTGTACTAAAGACACCACCATAAATTAGTGACATCTCTTCTATACCCTGAAGCTCCTATTACCTTCTGTGTCTACAAAATCACGGACCAGAACACACACTGTATTGGCCCATCTCCTACCCATATCACCTTCATAACTTCTGATGGATAGTTTTTTTTTTCTTTTTAACCCCCGTATTTTTCATCACTTGAGCATCCAATGCCCAGAGAAGTGAATGACACACCCATATCTTTGTTACTGAGCACCCATTATACATGCATTAAATCTCAAAACATATCTCATCTTTTATGAGAAAAATTTCTTTTTAAATTCCTTTTTGCGGGCCTTTGAAGGACACTTTTATTGTGTTATTGTGAAGAATCTTCTCATTTAAAATTCATTATGTCTGGCAATCCATTTGCATAATTTAAAGAATTTAAAGAAGAAAAGTCAAATTTTATACTTCTATATAAGGACCAAAACATTCACTGAAAAATGAATTTTTCAAACATTGCAAAAATACACACATCCTAATGCTAATTAAGAATACCATACCATTATTTAAGATTTCCCTTTTTGCACTAACTTTCATTTGCAGGAGTTGGCTATTTAAGACAATATGCAAAATGATTAATTCAGAACATTAATGTAATTGCTATGTATAATTTTGAAGTGTCTGCAGACATTGGACCTTTTTTTGCCTAGTACTAACTCTAAAATTCATTTGTTTTAATTGTACTTTTCTTAAAATTTATTTTAAATATACGTCAAATTTACTTATTTTTTAAATAGAAAAACACCTTCTTTTTTTTTTCAATACAATAGTATGCACATCCCATATCTTAAAGGAGATTATAACTCTTTCTTCCCACTTGGTCTATAGATACAGTGTCGATCCCCACTGTTGTTTTCCTGAATACAACAGAAAAGTTAAAAAAAAAAAAAATTGCTGCTTCAACATAAAAAAACAACGAATATCTGTCAAGTTCAAAGCCTGGGACAAACCCAAGGACTGGAACTAATTGTCCACACTTAGGAGGTATAAAATATGTTTCTATAAAGCAGTTCATGTGCAATAAAAAAAATCAAGAGATATAGAAAATTCCACTGGGCTTTCATTTCAAGTTTGGGGTTTAAACAGAAGGCATTGTCATTTCTTGAGCTTAGTCACATAAAAAAAAATTATTTTTTGATGATTTTGAACCCTTGCTACCTGTTTGCTTGAATAATCTTTTTTTTTGGAAGCAGCAAGGGGAAATCTAATCACTTAAATGACCATAATAATCAAGAGCAATAGCTTTTGTCTCCTTCAGAAGAATTAGTCAACACGTTGAAGAACTTGATTCTTTTAAAATCATTTGTGCAGACGTCATATATTCCTCTTGTTAAAGCATTTATCAAAAGTTCTCAGTAATTATCGGGATATTTGATCAAATATACTTCTCAATTGAAAGAAATTGGTGGGCAAAAAATTAGGCTGGATGACAATATGATCTAACACTATTCATCTGTCAAAATGCCTGATCCAGGCCTAGATAACAAAGTAATCTGTATGCAATGTGTTTTTTAAAAAGGATCTGAACAAGACTTGCATGCTTGATATATTTACTGTGGTCTCGCCTCATGAGTGCTCGCAATACATATTAACAAATGTCATAAACCTACATCGGTCATAATACGTAAACCTACAAAGAGTTTACTTCACATCTCATTTAATTATCAATCTGTGTGTTAAAGCCCAAAAGGAGGTTCCCTTAAAAGGCATATAGACTGCACAGGGTGAAATACAAAATATACTAACATAAAATCTTTTAAAAGGACAAGCTCTTTCATTTGAAGAATGACATGTAAGCTTTCTTAAGATTATGAACCAAAAATCTTTGTTGTGTAGCTTCTTAAACAGAATTCTTCTGGGCTTGCATAATGAAAAGCTTGGGACACAATGTGCTACATAACACTATGTTTCCTGATGCACATGCAGACACACTTTGCTTGAAATGTCACTTGAAGATTATTTCACTCATTTTATAGGGGCATCAACTGCAGTTTTAAGTGACACAACATGAACCTTTGGAGACGATCTTCATTAAGACATGATTTTCAATGACGGGGTCTCTTTTTATCAAGTTTTAAACTACCAATCACTAATTCCTCCTGCACTCACTGTTCCATCATTTGTTGTTTGTGAAAAGAGAGAAGCAGTTACTCTTTGGTTTCATTATGTTTAACTATAATTAAAAATCAGTTGGATAGCTATAATTATATAATGTAAAGATAGTCTACTGCAAAATTTCATCATCAATTACAATCAGGAAAAAAAAAAATGAAGGATCTAAGGCTCCACTGACAAAATGTGATGGGCACAAGCTGACTAAATATTCCACTGACAAAATGTGATGGATGCAATCTGACTAAATGTTCCACTGACAAAATGTGATACATGCAATTTGACTAAATATTCCACTGACAAAATGTGATGGATGCAATGTGACTAAATGTTCCACTGACAAACTGTGGTATAGGCAATGTGACTAAATGTTCCACTGACAAAATGTGATGGATGCAATCTGACTAAATGTTCCAATGACAAAATGTGATCAGCGTTTTTTTTCCTTATATAACTGGTACCAATAAATGGTACCATTCCCAATGCCAAAAACCATTAATTTTTCCCAATTTTGAGACTAAAAATTCCCAATTCAACTGCCAAGCAACAGACTATGATGACATCGTATTTCTTTTTATATGAAACATTGTACCAATCTCCCTCACAGAGTTGTCGTTCGTTTCTCTCTCAGACACCTCTGCGATGGGCTCACGTCAAGATTTTTGACATAACGTAAAAAACATGACATTCCAAGGATTATTTCAAATTAAACTAATAGTTCTACATATATTTAGTAAATATCTACCTTAAAAGAGAAATATTAGTGCAGGAATTTAATTATAATGAATTTAAACAAACGCACTATTTCTCGTGTTTATCACTGTGATATACGCGAGCCAACGACAGAGGTGAATGTATGAGCCGATGGTAGAGAGTGACATTGTACAAGTTGACTAATTGCTTTACTTCCGCTTAAATCGAAAGTAGAGATTAGTCGTAATATGGCGGGACCTGTGTAGACTAGACAGCGTAATGTCATACATTTTGACAAATTGAAAGCATGAAAATGCGAAAACAAGGGACATTGATACGAAAAACAATAAATACTTGTTGTTTATTCTTTAAAACACGGATTAATAGGTAATGAGGTTGGAATAAACGCAAAATACGTTTCATTTGTTTAATGACAGAAAATTCTCGTTTGTTCTACTTTGACGCTATTTTTCCCAATTGAACTGTACTGGACCCTTTCCCAATGGGTAGAAAAAAAATCGCTGGTGATGGACACAATCTGACTAAATGTTCCACTGACAAAATGTGATGGACACAGTCTGACTAAATGTTCAACTGTCAAAGTCTTATGGATGCAATCTGACTAAATGTTTCACTGACAAAATGTGATGGACACAATCTGACTAATGAGTATAAATTTTTCTCATTTGGTAACTCATTTTGAAAATAAATTTAGTTGAGAGAAATTGGTTGAAAATTCTAGAGTTAAAGATCTGATTATAAATGAAACAAGTCCTTGAATATGAAAATAAATAGATTAAATCCTATGACTGAATATGAAAATGTCACTATTGTCATATGTATCCACTTTCTAATTTTTGATGCTGCTGATTTTGCAGAGTCGATATCAAACACTCTAAAACTGAAGACATTTTGCACAGAAAGCAATACTTCTTTCATTATATCTGTGTCATAGAAAGTGATTACTGTCTAGAAAGGTCCATTTAAATATATATATATAAATAATATCCATGGTGTTTTAAATCCCCATCCCCCAGTAAAAAAAAAAGAAATAAGAGGCTTATGGGCTCTCTCAAGTAACCTTGGCTTTGCTGTTATTTAGAATACTGGTAAGATTTAATTTAGAAAGATTTGTTCCCCTCTTTATTCCACTGAAAAATGTTGACCTCATATTGTGACCTTACCCTAGCCCTAAGTAAACTGGAACGAACACAACACAAGGGTGCTTCAGTATCAATATGACTCGCATGGCTTTGCTGTTCTGGAGAAGTTTTTTCCCCCTGTATATATGCATTATGTAAAATCTGATCCCTGAATTTAGCTCCTTCCTCTACCTATAGAGTCCATAATTAAAAAAAAAATTGATTCTACAAAACTTGGAATTCTTGGTATATTAATATGGTAAAGTAACCTCTACACACCAAACAAAATGTTTTTTTGAACATTGAGAAAGTTAAATTGTAGAGGGTGATATTTATTCTCATTTAAAAACATGGATCATCATTTTAGCCCTATCCTAACCCTGATTTGAACAAATACGACTTTAAATTAAACTTAAGAATGCTTGCATATTATGGCCCTGCTATTCTGCAGCAGATTTTAAAACATTTCTCTTATGTATCCCAGTGTAAAACTTTGATCCTCCTATTGCTTTCACATGTTTTGTATTCTTTTCTGACCAAGTGGTTCTCAGTAAGAATTATCTCCTCTTTTAAAAAGGGAGTGGCCCTTTATTTGAACGATTTTGAATCCCTTTACCAAGTTTACTTAAGGGTGCTTTGTGTTGGTTGAAATTGGCCCAGTGGTTCAGGAAAAGAAGTCAAAACATGTACAGTTTACACGATGGATGGAAAGGCAGACTACATGTGATCAGAAAGTTCATTTGAGCTTATAGCTCTGGTGAGATGAAAATGGAAGATAATTAAAAGAATAAAACTTGTTCTAAAGGTCAGAAGGTTCTAAAGGTCTAAAGGTCAGATCACATCTTCTGGATGTAAATCAGCAGAACAAACTCATGCTTTGATCTAATGAACTGTTCTAGACTAGTCAACTTGATCAGACTCAGTCAATGGTTACATGTGTAATAATGAATAACAGTGTCACAGCAGCTCCATACAAAAAGCTAGCTTTGTAGTTCAATATTTTCAAATCTAACAGTCTGAGCAATTTGATATTGTTACTGGTTGTGTCTTGTACCTCTGTGTTTCGGGTGGACTGGTGGGGTGGGGGGTGGTGGGGGGGTGTGTGTCAGGTGACTATCCTTTAAAACCCCTCTTTTATGTTATGGCGGCATTATAGTTTAAGGAACTAGCCAACTCATTCAAATATCTTATTCTCAAAGCAGTCAATAAACAATGAAACAAGTTGCATGTATTACATATATACTGACAAGACATTTCTAACTTCTGTATGATTTTTCTTTCTCATACAGAACTGCTATAAGGCGGTGACAGCTAAGGCTTTTTTTTAATTGAAGAAATTGATTTCCATATCTGATTTTGAGAAAAATAATAAAGGGGCAGTTTTTTTTCAAAATGTTTCAACAAAACTTAAATCTAAAGAACTCATTCTGAGGTTGTTTTATTATAAAGGAACCAAGTCTTAAACTTCAAATAAGGAGAACAAGACTGCCTCTATACAAAATTTCCATCAGAGGCTAAAATGGTTTTCAAACTGCAGTATACAATTAGATTCAAGTGGTCAAAAATATTTCCTGAATCCTCTTCAAAGAACAAATCTTCTTCCCCCTTAGGAGGATTACAACTGTAACAAAACTTAGACTTTAATCTTAAGATTTTTACCATTATTTCTTTCTGAGTTTAATTTCTCATAGCAATCAAAGATACCATGCAGGTATCTTCCAGTATCATCTATATAATCAACATCAAAGTTCAAATTTAGATATCTTCTTAGGATTATGGTAAAAATATATATATAAAAAAAACTGAGGTGTCCAAAAAATTCAATTGATAACTCATGAAGAGAAAACAAAAACCCAAATAATTCCCTTTGCACATGATGACAATGGAATATGAAAATCACATCACTACTTGACATTCATGTTACAGGTAGGCCATCATATTTTAAATATTAATAATGTATCTGCATGTATACACAGTTCTGCAGACGTTGGGCCACACACAGACACTTAAATGTAGGTGGGCTTATGACACTGTGCTGTAGTGTCAATGCAAACAAGTTGAGGTTACAATGTCTTTGAAATATGACATACTCATGGAATGCATACTTCAAAGATATTTCCGCCGGGTGTTTTATGACTCTTTTCACAATGTACCTCAGAAAAAACTTGTCTATTTCTTAATCTTTTTTTTTTAAATTGAATAGCACACTGTAATTGAAATTTTTGTGACAGATGTTAAAAGAACCTATAACCAGAAGTCTCTGATGAGACTGTAGCTCTACTGGTCTGTTTGTATAACAAAAGAAAAGTAGCACTTGGATTTGAAACATTGCAACATGCAACAATAAATAGAATTATGTATCTTAATGTAGTCTACTTTTGTGACAAGTTATATTGAAATCAAATGAAAACTAGGAGTAGTAGCGTTTTGAAAGTATTTCATGGAAATTTCTATTTCTAGTAACCATGACAACACCATTCACCCAAATAAAAAAAAACAGAAATACATATTATGTATCGTAGTGTATTCTAACTGTGTGCCAAATTAGATTGAAATCAGACCAAAATTGTAGGAGGAGTAACATTTTAAAGGAATTTCACAGAAATTTCTATGTTAAGTAACCATGGCAACACTGTTCATCGAATTCAAAAACCAATGCAATAAATTATGTATCTTAGTATAGTCTTCTTGTATGCCTAATTATATTAGAAGCAGACTAAAACTGTAGCAGGAGTAGCGTTTTAAAGGAATTTCACAGAAATTTCTATTTTTAGTAACCATGGAAACACCGTCCATCGAAATCAAAAACCAATGCACTAAATTATGTATCTTAGTGTAGTCTACTTGTGTGCCAAGTTATATTGAAATCGGACCAAAACTGTAGCAGGAGTAGCGTTTTAAAGGAATTTCACAGAAATTTCTATTTTTAGTAACCATGGAAACACCGTCCATCGAAATCAAAAACCGATGCACTAAATTATGTATCTTAGTGTAGTCTACTTGTGTGCCAAGTTATATTGAAATCGGACCAAAACTGTAGCAGGAGTAGCGTTTTAAAGGAATTTCACAGAAATTTCTATTTTTAGTAACCATGGCAACACCGTCCATCGAAATCAAAAACCGATGCACTAAATTATGTATCTTAGTGTAGTCTACTTGTGTGCCAAGTTATATTGAAATCGGACCAAAACTGTAGGAGGAGTAGCGTTTTGAAAAATTGTTTACAGACAGACGGACAGACAGACAGACAGACAGACAGACAGACAGACGGACGGACGACGGACACCTTACTATCGCATAAGCTCTTCTGGTCTCTGACCAGTAGAGCTAAAAATGAATCCTTTTGGCACAATTTCATTGATCATTCCTAAGTCACAAGATGAAAATGCAGGACCCCTCTTACCAAACTGCATGGTGCCCATTTTACAAAAGAACTTATGACCACGTGCACAAGACCAAAAACTTCAGTTGATGGGAAAAAAACCTTACAAAATATATGATTCTGTGAAGAAAAAAATTTTTTGCATAAAAATATCTTTAATTTTAAATTCTTTTGAAAAAAGTTTCAACCCTTTTTCAAATTAATGTAAAAATTAAAGTTATTCCCATAATAACATTTTGTTCTTGGTTGTAAGATTGTAAGTCAATTCTTTTGTAAAACGGGGCCCTGGAATCTAGTAATTATACCCTGATTGATTACAGGTCTTAAATTTCTTTGATGTAAGATGTATTAACTTTCAATAAATTTTGAGGAATCAGTATTTTTGAACATATAGACCTTTTATGAATTTTGCATGAAGGAGATCAAAAATATATGGTGGAGGTTCAAGTGGAATGTTATGTTCTAAAATTTGAATTAACAAATCAAGAAATAATATGCTTAAAAATTCCACCAAAGATTTGAACTAAAATACATGTAACTTGCAAGTATGTGGTGTTTTTGATAATTTTTCTTGGGGTGGGGTGGGGGAGGGGGGATGAATGATGCATGATACTTTTACATGCTGGAAGAATCTAGGTTAATGTACAGTAATACATACAATAAATTAATTTTAAAAAAAATGGTATAGAAAGATGAGAGGTCTACACATACTGGGCATGGCTCTCGTTTGGGGATTGAAATTTATAATTTTGGGGGTAAATGTAATTTTGAATTGCCCTTTACATATGAAGATCATTAGATATCGTTACTAAATCTCAATATATATATTTCTTAAATTTAATAATAACTTAAAATTAATAAAGCCACTAGTAAATAAATCTATTTGAAAAAATTAACAATAATTAATAATTATACAGACATTCATATTCTCTTGACATTTTACAAAGGAGAAAAATTACCTTCTAAAACTTCCAAAACCTCACTTATAATATCCAGGTCGAAAGTTTTCACTCAGAACACACCAGAAAATGCCCAGTTCCCATAAGAAACTACTTGTACACACTTTTCAATCCAACTAAATCTGACAACTTTTTAATCTTGCAAAGTTTTCATTTTTTTCAGATAACCAATTTCCAAGATAGGTACTGGTATTAAAATTATCCTGGATCAAATTTCATGTTTTGTAAATTCAAGTACTCCAACAGGTTAATTTTCTTGGAAAAACACTCAAATCATTAACATCACTATCACATTTCAAAACAATACACCATCACTGATACAAATATGCTACAGTAAATCCAAATCTTTCATGCAGAAAAAAGAGAATTTTCTCAAATTTCTAAATCAAACACTTTGAACAATCGATATGTCTTAAATCCGATAAAAATGGAACCTGGATAAAAACAATGGAAAGAACTTTTTAGCTGTAGCAATATTAACGCACACCTCCTGTTTGCGAGCTTACAAGCAGTCTAACAGATCACATCTCTCTTCTCTGGTGGTATGAGGGCCTTGTTGTGGGTCAATACCTCCCATACATGTTCAGTCAGCCAATACATACACCTGAATTGAAGAGTTTTCTCAACAAAATACACAATTATGTCTCTCTTGGATCCACAGGTAGTTTCTAGATCAAATCCTCCCGTTAATTATGAAATTTGTTGTATTCAAATTCATGTAACCCCTAATTAGGCCTCTAATTTATGTATATTCCACGTATGACGTTTTATCTTTTTGGCTTCCCTGATTTTTTTCTAACAGTGTGTTAGACCACCCAAGTTACGCTTTCAAACTGCATGCGTCTGTCAATGCTATTCATACAGTCCTGTTGGGAAAAGTGATCCTTAACCATTTTGTTCTATTTTCTTTTCATTAACAGATAAAAGAAACATTTTTCCATATTTAAAACTTGGATAAAATGGGGAGATGGAGGAGATTTCGACAGTTAAGCTTGTAGAGGTGAGTATGTAATTATAGCCTCGCATCATTAACTTGACAAAATTTGAGCAATGAAAATTACAGCTTAATGTTGGTTTCGTTACTTTCAAATCACTTTCACAATTTCATTTCCCAGGTAACTTGCCATTAAGATATCTTGATTTCAATTCATTTATTGACATTGGGTTGTTGATTTTATTTTCAAGGATAAATTTTTGTGCTAATGTTTACGTAATTTACCAACTTCAAAGTTAGGCTTGATTTCTATCATCATACCTTTCTTTCCATGGTACGTCAGCATCTAGTAGCATAAAGAGATGACATATTTGGTAGTATGTCCCCCTTTCCTCCATATTTTTTAAGTTCTTTGATTGAAATTTTTTTATTTTCTCACTGTCAAATACTGTAAAATCAATAATTTTTGCTGGGTTTAATTTTCACTGTTTTCATGGTAAGAGGAGCCCAATGAAATCGAATCCTCCACAGGCCTTTCAAAATCTCCCAGTACCCAGTACTTTTACCCAGCTGAAATCATGATTGTCCCGGCCAAAATATTCACTGGAGAAAAATTTGATAACATTTAATTAAGGAGGTTGGATCCTGCCATCAAAAGTAATGAGAATTTTTTATCAAGTATATTTTTAGAATTTATACACATAGCTTTATTAAAAATCAAAACAAAAAATGGGGGTCAATGCGCTTCTTTTGGCGCTACAGAGCATTTAGTTTGACCTTTTTGCACTGTAAATACGTCTTGCACATAAATCAATTTTTAAAGTTTTTCCTTCAATATTTTTTGTTCAAATAAATTATGGTGAACAAACACAATCTTATTTCATCTTAAATAGACACATTAAAATTTGTAACAACGAAGAAATTTTCGAATTACTCCGCATGTTCAATTATTTGACCTTTTTGCACTCAAACATTCTCATTTTTCTGGCATTAAAATTTAACAAGCAAAAAAAATCATTTGAAAGTAATGACATTTTACTGAATTTAAGAAGAATGGTTAAAAGTATCGTATATATTCAGAAAAGAAAATTAAAAGTGGGGGTCTGTGATGTTAATTTTTAGATATTACTAAAATAGTGCTAATTTTAAGCTTAAATTAGGGCTATTTTTTTCTTCGTTTCCACAATATATTTGCTATATTTATCAAATATGATGATAGAATTCATGACAGTTTATTTAATAGATAATTTAGTACCAGTATAAAACAGTCCACTGCACAAAATAACTATGTGTGCAGCCTGCATGTAAAAATAGGAATCCAAACTTAACATACTTTAAATACTTCAAAAGAGAAAAAATGATCATTTTCTTCTAAAAAACCTTCCGCCACAAAATATAGTTCCTCACTTAATGCTTTTGGTATGGAATTTAATCATGGAGTTTTAACTGAATATAGTTAAATTGGCATTGTAGAATCCAAATTTATTGTAAGAATTAAAACATTATGCAGAATTTTTGAAATATAGGTTAAGATAAGAATCTGCTCAAAAGCTCAGGAGCGAACCTCGTTAAAATCGCTTCCACATGTATTCTCCTATTTTTGTTAAAGTACCGCCTGTTTCTAACCTTTTTGAAAGCCTTGCCTCCATAAAATGTTAAAATTTCAAAAAACAGTTTTTTGCTTTTTTACTAAACTTGAATCTCTATAAACCAATATTCTTTCCTCAATTTAGCAAAAAAAAAATTTACCACACAAAAATAAGACATTTTACATTACTGCATAACATGCATGAGTACAAAATACTGAAGATCACAAAATTTTGTAACACCTTATTTTCGCAAGAGAGTAATTTGGTATTTTTTTTTTTCATGAATGTGTCAATGGTTATTGTCTTATAAAATACAAATGTGTGCAAGAATAAAATTTTCTCAAGAAGATGATCTCTTATAATTACATGAAAATAAAGTTCTCATGAATAAAAGTGATTTACAATACTTACATAGTATGACTTACAGAATATTTACCACCTAGACCTCTGGGCTTCCCTAAACATTGGCTGTGTGCTTCCCAAAACATTTTTTGGGGGGGGGGGGGGGTTAAGGTGGTATATTAGTCGGTAAAATGTTAATTTCTCATAAAATGGAATGGTCATCAAGGAGAAAAGGTAATCATACCAATATACTGTATTAGGTTTGCATGGGGTTTATTTAGCAAGTTTCTCTGCAAAATTACCTCCCAACAAAAATTTCTGAAAATTCAGAGACATACATGTATATGGGAATATGAAAAATTTAATTCAATAAAGTATAATCTGTAATTGAAATAAGTTAATTGCAAGTGCTAAATGATGTATTTAATTTACAGAGCTGGAAATCAAATGAAGTCTGCAAACCTACTAGCATAGTGCTTTAACATGTTATTCAATATGTACAATATTAATAAATGAAAAATGAGTAATTCAGTACATCTATATGTTTCATACTATGTAAATCTTCATAAATATTGGCATCCCATGCTTAATTTGTGTATAACATCATATTAAGGACATACGCAACGTAGTTTGAACTTTACTGCCTTTTTCCATGGAGTTGAAGAGTTCCAATACTTGAAGGGACTGTGTGCTATATTTTTTGTCTATATATGGTGTTGTACACTTCTTCTAAAACAAGTTTGGATTTTAAAAAAATCTAGAATATATGTTTAGTAATTTTAATATATTTTTCTTTCAGTCATTCAAGAATCTTCAACAGTTGATATCTTTTCAAAACCCCTGGTAATGCATGCTGATTTTTTTGTCTACGAACATCTGATGGCATTTAGGTTAAGAATATCTTGAAAAATTATCAGTAGGTAAGATACATTGCGTATGTCCTTAAATAGGCCAAGGAATTTGAGAAAGGGGGGAGGGTCCACCACATGATTGTTTCGGCAGTTTTCACAACCCAACCCACCCCTTTTTACACACACCCTTTGCTTGTGTACATAAAATCTTAGGAGGACTTGGAAACAGTGTTACAATTTCCCATTCAGTTATTCATCTTTATGAATTCTTTTGTTGATCTTTCATAAGTATGTGTTTTTTTGTTCACAAAAAGGAAAGGGGGGGGGGGGGGGGCTGGATCCCCTGTCTGGACCTGCCCTTGAACATTGACTAAAATAAGATTTGTGACAATTCATCATTAGTGGTCTGTATCACCAATGAAACTATTAAGGCTCTTTGCATAAGAAATTAACCTGCACAAAGGCAGTGCCTTTTTTTGATTTACTTGGTTGTCTATAGTTTGTCAGCTGAGACGGTAAATTACATGTGGATTTTATGACATTTTATCCAATTAAAGTGAGTTTAATTGTGATTGATAAATATGGCAATTCCTTTAGGAAGAGAGTTGTCTAGGTTTAGATGAATGAGGATTGGTGGATGGGGAATTCTGAGCTTATGCTATTGATGGCTGTCTCTGTTTGATGATCTCTGTTTTAAATTGAGATGGGATTGCTTGATCTACTGAAATTTCATTTTTGGTAATCTGTTAACTTTAAAAAAAATCTTAATCATCACTTTTCCATCCCACAAACCATCTCAGTTTAATGTAAAAAAAAATTATTCACTAAATAAATTATTACATAAATTTTTCTTCACTTTCTAAATTAAAAAAAAAATCATTCACACCTGAGAATGTGTCAACTCCTATATAATTCGCTCTGCAGACTAAAACACCAATTTGTCAAAACTTTAATCACTTGCAAGCAAACATTGAAACCATGCAGATTGACATATACTTTTTTCAAACTCACGATTAAGTTCTCAACTGTAAGAATGAGTTATTGATTGCCATGTAAAACTATATTCCAGTTCTGTAATTTGAAATTAAATCAATTTAAATTTCCTAGCTTCTCACCAGTTTCTCCAGTTTGAATCAGAACTATTTCATAGCTGTTGCACAAAGTGTAAACTTAAAACATTTGATTGTTTGATTCTACCAAAAAAGCAGTTCTTTGCTAGTAAAACAGTCTTTTTTAATCTTATAAAATGGTCTGCTTAAATATGAACATGATATCTATGGAGTGTCCTGCTTAAGAATGAACAAATTATATCTTTTTAGTAATCTGCATAGGAATGAACATATGATATCGATGATTAATAGGTTCAAAGTCTGCTTAAGACTGAACAAGTGATATCTATGAAATATCAGGTAAAAAGTGTACTTAAGAATGAACAAGTGATATCTATGAAATACCAGGTAAAAAGTGTACTTAAGAATGAACAAGTGATATCTATGAAATATCAGGTAAAAAGTGTACTTAAGAATGAACAAGTGATATCTATGAAATATCAGGTAAAAAGTGTACTTAAGAATGAACAAGTGATATCTATGAAATACCAGGTAAAAAGTGTACTTAAGAATGAACAAGTGATATCTATGAAGTATCTGGTTAAAAGTGTACTTAAGAATGAAATGTGATATCTATGGGGTTGTCTGCTTTACAAGTGATACCTATGAGGTATCAGGTACAAATTTTACATAAAAATAACAAGTGATATCCATGAGGTAGTCTGCTTAAGAATGAACAAGTGATATCTATGAGGTAGTCTACTTAAGAAATAACAAGTGATCTCTATGAGATATTTTGCTTAAGAATGATCAAGTGATATCTATGAGATAGTCTGCTTAAGAAATAACAAGTGATATCTATGAGGTAGTCTACTTAAGAAATAACAAGTGATCTCTATGAGATATTTTGCATTAAAATGAACAAGTGATATCTATGAGGTAGTCTACTTAAGAATGTACAAGTGATATCTATGAGATATTTTGCTTAAGAATGTACAAGTGATATCTATGAGGTAGTCTGCTTAAGAAATAACAAGTGATATCTATGATATACTTAAAGAATGCACAAGTGATATTTATAAAGGTTTAGGTTCAAAGTCTGCTTTAAAATGAACAAGTGATGTTTACGAAGTGTCAGGTATAAATTTCACTTAAGAATGAAGAAGTAATATCTATCAGGTATAGTCTGCTTAAGAATGAAGAAGTAATATCTATCAGGTAGTCTGGTACAAATTTTACTAATAAATAAAGTGATTATCTTTGAAATGTCAAGTTCAAATTGTTTAAAATAATTCGAACATTGTACAGATACATCTCTCTCAATGATTCAACATATTTGTAGGTCATCCTTTAACCATACAGGTTAATTTTGACACTCAGTCACACTTAAACCTTATATGCCACTCTTTATCAACAACAATAATATACCCAGGGAACATGCAGTGCAGCTAAACAATAAAAGGTCAGTAATCGTGTTATATCTGACGGCTGCCACAGTCCCATGTCATGTGTGCAGAAAACCAAAGAAAATACACAGAAAGGCTTGCGGGAATCCCCACAACAAAAAATAATAATCTTCTGACTCCAGTCTTAAATCAAACCACCTTACAGAGAAGAGAGACACCCACAATTTCTTAATCACTACTAGCTGTAAAAAGTTTAATCAGTTGAAAATTGAATTTTCCCCATTTCTATGGAGCTTCATTTTCTTAATGGCTTTTAAGTCTTTCAAGGATTCCTTTGCGTACCCATAAACAAACATATCTTAACAGCCTGCAGTAGTTTAGTGCCTATCCAACTGTGTATATGGCTGGAGTTTCATTTTAAAATTTCTACCCATGAGTCATATAATTATAAGGGTTAGAATCAACTTACACTTATTCAACCCATCCCTCTACCAATAGACTTTCTTATAATGACATGACATATCAAAGATGACATTATTATTAGGGTAGCACAACACACTAAATCTGACCTACCAATATAGACAAAGAACGGCTTGAATCATGTTTATAACATATTGCAACTAAATTCTGAGAGACAGCATATTAAAATAGCTAAATAACTCCTGGAGTATTTCTGAAATATATAGAAGGAATATATCTTCAGCAACAGGCAGAACACTGTACATTTAAATTTTAAAAAAATACATCTGACTTATAATTGGTCTCATCCCCCCCCCCCAATCTATATGTACATGCAGGTTTTCTGATCGTCAACACTTAATGTTACAAGAAAACTTGAGTACTTTTTTATCTCAAGTTTTGTACATAGGTCAACAAAGATTAGAAGCATTGAGGTTAATCAATCAAAGGACCAGATCAAAATTGTTCATTTTTTCAATATTATAAATTTGTAATAACAAATTTTTGAATTCATTATAATGAATTTAATCTGTTATAACAAATTTGTTGATTTTGTCATAAATTCCAAAATTTGTTAAAACAGATTAAATTTGTTTTATAAATTCCAAAATTTATTATAACAAACTGAATTCCAAAAACAAATTAAATTTGTTAAATCGAATTCAACATTAAGGCAAAACTTCGAAATAGTTTTATATAGGCTCTTTTTAAAAAAAATGATCTATACCCAAAAGCTCCAAAAACAGCTACTTTAAAGTGACCATACAACCTAAAAACTGGCCATTATGCTTGAAGGAAAACATACTGGAGACAACTTTACATTAAAAAAAAATATATATAAAATTATATTTGTGCATAAAATTAGGATGACCATAAACAAACATACCAGTATTTTATCTTTGGCCTAATAAAGCTTGTGAATATTGCAACTCCTTGTCGGAGTACCATGATTTTTTTTCAAATAATGAAAGGGTTTTAAAAGATTAGTGCATTTTGTTCACCCATGCACTTTTTGTCTTAATATAAAATTCTGTATAAAATTACAATTTGTTGGTCGCATTCTCCCCATCTTTAATTTGCATAATTTCAAATTTCACTCTAATCCTTTTAATCCTGATATGAGTAATCAAATGATTTAATCAACGATGTACCAGTTAGCACAGAGCACAAATATTTTGTATTGACTTGGGTAACTTTTTTATCATTCTAACTTTTTTTAAAATCATGTTTTTTATTTTTACTTTGTTTATGGTACACAAGTCTAATTGAAGATTTAGTTCATAAAATTTGAAGTCCTCACTGACCTGAACTGCATTAACAGTAAAACTCTGTTATAACGAAGTCACTGGGACCTGTGAAATTACTTCGCTATATCCGTAATGCGTTATATCCGTATAAAGAATTCATTAAATCTATATAGCTGGGGATCCAAGAATACTTCGCTATGTCCATGAATTCGCAATATCCGTGTTCGTACTAAATGAGTTTTACTGTAGTACTCAGATGTCATTGAGATGGTGTTCATTCCAAAGGGTCCAGCTACATAAGGATGAAAGGGACTTGCAAAGTACTCAATTTTGAGAGGAAAATTTTTTACTCAGTGTAAAGAAGAAATAAAAGTACAGTGGCGCCGCATTTATCCGGACGCCATTTATCCGGACGCTTCACCATCCGGACGATATTTTTTGGTAACCGATTTTTTCCACGTTATTTTGACTCATTAATCCGGAAATTCGCGTTCCGTATCCGGACGGTCAATTTCTACTACAAAACATAATAGTTCATTGAAAAATGACTCGTTTATCCGGACGGTAATTTTTCAAGATACGACATTTTCACACTTATCTTGCATTCGTGTTAATTGTTGTAAAAACATTGGCCATGCAGTCAGTTTGAGGTGGTTACCTGTGACCTACAAACAATAGCGTCTATAATTAGCGCGTGTTTACCCCAATTCAATTTATCTTTATTATGAAGCTCAAAGAATTTAGCTGACAGTGTGCATTGATTAAATAATAATCCGTTCAAAATCATATTGCTAACCGTATATACATCGGTAAATTCAGGAGAATTTTGGAGAGTTGTAAATATAAAATGAACAATAAATAACGAGCGATTTCGTAATGCTCTTTATCATTTCGACTGCGTTAGTTTAAAATACGATGTTCCATTTCTAAAAAAACATAAATGTATTTGAAACGCTTTTTTCCCCACAAGACAGTATAGAAAGGTACATAATTGAAGAAATATCTCTATTTAATGTACTACCGTTTACAAACGTCCATTACATTTAAAACTGGCATTACGTACAGAAGTTGATTACGTTTTTCAAGGTATTTTTTAATGATCGAAATTCTAACTTAGCGTCTGTAGATAAAAAAATAATATTGATAATCATGAAGATGGCCTGTGTTTACGAATGTTTTTAATACTTTGTTTGAGTAAGTTTGCAGTGTTCAGTTGATTTTATAGTAACCCTGTGTAATGAATATACGGGGAATATACAGGGTTAGTTTATATTTGAACATTTTCAATGATGATGCTGAACAGTTCTGTCATATCATATGAGCTTCAATAATTAAAATATATGGCAAAATAAAACAACAGTAGATCAAAATTTGCTCAACCCATGAAGTCACATGCCAAAGAAAAGGCGAATTAAAAAGGAGGTCTTGGCATAAAATTGTCCATCCATTTTTTTCATTGTGTAAATTACATTTTAATATATTTTTTCATTAATCAATTACTGCTTTTAAAACAATTAACCAAAATATAATTTAATTTTTTTTTCTTTGCTGTCACATTTGAAACAAGAATGTGCATATATACATGCTTAGAGAGTGCTTTTTGAGATGTGATTCAATTATCCAGACAGTTCATTTATCCGGACGATTTTGTTGGGGACAGAGGCGTCCGGATAAACAAGGCGCCACTGTATATAGATACAGTACTGAAAGACATCTTTTACAATATATTATATTTCCAATAAATTTCCCCTATGATTCTTTACAAAATAGAGTACAGTTCATTTCCTCATGAACTACCATGAATGGGCATGAATATCTCCATTGTTACGTCACAATACCTTACTTGACGTCAAAACTATAGTGCAAACTTTTTTGCTTTAAAAATGACAGTTGAATGGCGTAATTTGTGGCAAATCATCAGAAAAATAATATGTAAATATAAGAAATGAATTTAATTTTTGAAAATCCATGAGGTACATGAACTACAACGCTTCACGCCGGCATATTTCATGAAGCGCTTCATGAAATATGCCGGCGTGAAGCGTCGTAGTTCATGTCCTCGTGAATCTTCAAAAATTAAATTCATTTCTTAAATAGACTTTGACCTCTGACCTAGAACCTTGGTTCAATTAACATCATTGCACACCCTTTACCAAGAAGCACTCTAAGGGTGAATGAACAAAATAGGGCTAAAGGAAGAGAAAATATATGCTCCAGACAAAGATTTTAATTATACAAAGATTCTTTTTTGTGAAGTAGATGAAAATGAAATGAAAGTGATAAAGTTTTAGCCAGATTGGGATAAGGGGAGAGAAAATTTCCAGACAAGTGATATTGGGTGAACAGACTGATGGATATAAGAACAGCTAGGCTGATCACGGGGGGGGGGGGGGGGGGGGGGGGCTAATAAAATTAGAGAAAGCCTTCATTTTTTAAATTTGAGAACTTGAGACTTCTCAATCAGGCAAATTTTGGGATACATTACAAACAAAAAGTCTCTCATGAGACTGTAGCTCTACTGGTTTGTACTTTTAACAAAGAAAGAGAAAGGAACTAGCCCTTGGACTTGAAACCATGATGACAGCAATATATAAAAAGAATAATGATCCTTGGTTTCATCTCTTTGTGACAAGTTTTATTGAATCCAACTAAATCTGTTGGTTGAGTACCCTTTTGAAAGAATTTCAAAGACATTTTGATTTTTAGTAACCATGGCAATTAAAGCCACTCATCAAAATCAAAAATCAATGCACAGAATTATTTACCTCAGTGTAGTCTACTTTTGTAAAAAGTACATCGAAATCAGATCAAATATGTAATATGTAAAAAGAGTAGGCTTTTGAAAGAATTTCATAGGAAATTTTCTATTTTTATAAACCATGGCAATACTGTTCATTGAAATCAAAAACCAATAATAAGAAAAATATATCTTGGTGTACTCAACTTGTGTAGAAAGTTTTATTGAAATCAGACAAGAACAGTAGGAGAAGTAGCATTTTGAAAGAATTTCACAAAAAATTCTATTTTTAGTAGCCATGGCAACACTGATAATCAAAATCAAAAACCAATATTCAGAATTATGTATTTCAAGAAGTCGACTTGTGTAACAATTTATATTGAAATAGGAGTAAAACTGTAGGAGGAGTAGCATTTTGAAAAATTGTTTCAAATAAAACAGACAGATAGACAGACGGATGGATGTACATCTTATACATTGTATAAGCTCTTCTGGTCTCTGACCAGTAGAGCTAAAAATATAAGGCCCATTGGTCTTAACACACACAACTATTAACTTTGATGATGACTACAAAATCAGACTGATAAAACTTGAGAAATATCAATTTCAAATAAAAATTGCTCTAAAATTAAAACTCCTTACTTTCCTTAAATTTTATACAAAATGTAGACCAAGACCATAAATTTTACTTGCATTTAATAATGGCCTTGAACAGTAAAACTTGGAATTCATTATAAAGCATCAAATTTCAATCAAGATAGGATAAAGGGATAGGTCACATGTTTCTCCACAGTGAATCCAACATTATCATATTACCCATGTTTTCAAGCCAGTTTATGGCAATTAAACTTCAACTGAAGCCCTTATTACTGGCCTACAAAAGGAGAAAGCTTATACTTTTGTATAACACCTTTGTAAATTGAGATACCTTCACAATTAAAAATACCTAATGATAAAAATCTTTCAAACTTTGTTGGTTATAAATCAAAATTTTAGAAAAAATAAAAAATTCTAAGCCTTTAATTGCCCAGCTTTTAGAACCTGCATGCATATGTGCTCAAGTTGTGTGTATCTTTTATGAGTAGGTGTAGTTTTATGTTTTTCTTTACAACTTCCCATACATCTGGGGTTTTTTTTCCCTCTATCTTATCAAAATTATGCTTTTTGAACTAATTTACAGGGTATCACCTCCATTTGAATAATCCATATTCTGTATATGTGAAATGTTTGTGTAGAACTTATCTTTGTAAGTTTGTGATGAGAGAAAAATTGCAGAAACAGCCCCCACATGAAATATTTTGAAAAAATATTTTGATTTATGGTAATAATTCATTATTCTTTTCATTTCTTCATTTTCACAAAATCTTCACATGAAAATGTTGGAAATGGTGATAAAATTTACTTTGCATTATTTGAGTCCACACTTTAAAATCAAATGCCTCCCTTCACTTTATTCTATTGTACTGCACACCCACCCACCCCCAACTCTATCCCAAATCTCAATATCTGACTTACCATCAGGCCCGGATGCAGCATCTTTGGATTTCTTGATTTCTGGACTGTCAGATTTAGAAGCTATCCCATTGCTGGATTCACGGCCCTCGCTTGACATTATGGCTTACTTTCCCTCTTACCACCATCACTCCTAAGAAAAGAATAAATATATTCTGATAATTAAACAGTAATGTTCCATTTCTCAAAATTGTTCAGCCTTTGTTCAAGATGGCATCAAAATTTTACCAACATTTACACCTTTTTCAAATTCCTTACAGTAGTAATGAAGAAAAATTTACAACAGCTGAATGTTTACATCACACATCAACACATGTGTTTGAACATAAACTAATGCTGTTGACAAGGACTGTTAAATACGCAAAATATGTATGATTTACAATTTCTTAATCATATACAACCAATGTGTAAGATTTACGATTTTTACATTCATATTATTTCTCAGTCATACCATATACACACTCAAAAATGCTAATTTAATAAAATCTCATTAAAAAAATTGCTTCCTCTGAGAAAGCTAAAATTATATTTTAGTTAAATAAAGTTTTAGTTAAATATAAGTAAATTTTCCAGCTTATGAACAGTCAGACATGTTGTGCTGTCTGCATGGAGTTCATGTTTGTAAAAGTTTGTGAAACATTATAATGATAATAAAATAAAGAGTAGTTGCCAGCAGCCTTGATTTTTTTTTTTGTCAAGGTCATTTCCAGGTCACCAAATTTTTTTTTTTTCAATTGTTAGTTATCACAAAAGAAAAATTTTGTTTTAGTACACTTGGATCATTATTTTTTATTATAGAATCCAGCTAAAGGGAAAAAGAAGAGGGTGGAAGAACTGGAAAAAATATGCAGATGGAGAAAGAAAGAAAATGTTAACCCTGAACTTTCAGCTTTTGGCCTTAAAGTCAATATATAGGGTCTTTTCGGTGAAAGAAATTCATGACCTAAGTTTCATCGCAAAAGCTAAAAGAAAACTTAAGTTATCATCTAAGATGTATGTAGCCCCATCCTACTCCCGGGGGGTCATGCTTCCATATAGATATGACTTATCATGGCTTTGCTGTTCCTTGGAAAAAGATTTTAAAACCTTCTATATCTATTCCTATTTTAAACTTTGATATCCCATTTCTGCACCACCCTACACCCATGATTTGAACAAACTTAAATCTACAATACCTGAGGATTCTTAATATCACTTATAATGGTTTTGCTGTTCTCCAAAAGATTTTTAAAGATATTTCCTACATATATATATTCGTATGTAAAAATTTGATCCCCTAATGTGGCCCTGCCCTACCCCAGGGAGTCATAATTTGAACAAACTTGAATTTACACAACCTGAAAATGCTTCTGTATTAATATGACTTATAATCGCTTTGCTGTTCTTGAGCAGAAGATTTTTAAAGATATTTCCTAAATATTCCTATGTAGAACTTTGATCCTCTGTTGTGGCCTGGCCCTATCCAGGGGGGTCATGATATGAACAAATTTTAATCTACAGTATGTATTAAATGAAGCTTTCAGATAAGTTTCATCTTTTCTGGCCCAGCAGTTCTTGTGAAGAACATTTTTAAATGATGCCCCAAATTTTTGTGAATTCTTAATTATCTCCCCTTGAAAGAGGGCATGGCACTTCCAGTGAACAGACTTAAATCCCCTTCACCCAAGGATGATTTGTAGAAAGTCGGTTGAAAATTGCCCAATGGTTCTGGAGAAGAAGTCAAAAATATGAAAAGTTATACAGACAACAAACGACAGACAGAAAGGGCATGTTGTATTAGCTGAAAATTGATCTTTAGTGTTATGACCAGCCCTAAGATTTGAAGTTTTAATCACAAATGTTTACCACCTCTGTGAATTTGATCTTGAGCACATTCAAACTTACATTAGGTCAAGGCTATGACAACCATAAGATAAAACAAAAGAGTCTTTCTAAGAATCCGGGTACAAACTACTGTGTAAATATACATGGCACTGAAAACTTTCTGGTCGTCACATTTTTATTAACAAACCTTGAAAGCAACATTTTTACCTGACACATATAAATACAAAACTTAATACACAATTAGGTAATAAATATTTTGAAGCCAGTTAATGTGCATACCTATACAATTAGTGGTACATAATTGTTCTGGAGAATAACCAAAGTGACACACATTTTTTCTTCCAAATAACTTTCCAAGGAAAGGAATTTATTACTTAAGAGAATGTCCATCTGTCAATATATAAGCATTCTTATAAAATTTCTAACATTTTAATAATCATCAGTTTCATTTTTTTTGGGGGGGGGGGGGGGGTGTTTACATGCCCTTCCCAAAATCTTAAGTGTACTGGTCTGTATTTAAAAGATCTTTTTTGTATTCACCTACTATATGCCTCCCCACTACCTAATAATAGATAATAATCTAATACACAAACTAGAAATATGTCCATCGGACATGAATGTCCTGCCGAGGGTATATTAGTAATGCAACATGAAAAATTGTATTAGTGTATAAAATTTGATGAGAATATCTTGAAAAGTTTCTTTAAAATTGAAATTGAAATCTAAAAAGTTAGATATAGATGATAAATTCTAACCAAATTATGTATAAGTGCATAAACTTATATAAATATATCTTAAATGGTTTCTTTAAAATTAAGCAAAATGCAAATCTAAGAAAACTGAGGTCAAGGTCACAGGAAAGTTCAAGGTCAAATGTTTCTGATGCAGTTGAAAAGTTCTCACATTTACGTATCAGCATATTTAAGTTTGATAAAAATATTTTGAATGGTTTATTTAAAACTGAGCTAAACACTAATTTAAAATAAATGAAATTAAGGTCAAAGGAAAGGTCAAGGTCAAAAAATGTTGATGCAGTTGAAAAGGTTACATCAGTATGTATTAGCATATGAAGTTTGATAAAAATATTTTCATGAATGTTTTCTTTAAAACTGAGTTAAAGACAAATTGAGAAAAGTGAGGTCAAGGTCAAAGGAAAGTCAAGGTCAAAAAATATTGATGCAGTTGAATAGCTTTCATCAGTATGTATCAGCATATGAAGTTTGACACTAATTTAAGAAGAAAGAGGTCAAGGTCAAAGGAATGGTCAAGGTCAAAAAATGCTGATGCAGTTGAATAGCTCTCATCAGTATGTATAAGCATATGAAGTTTGATAACACTATCTTGAATGGTATCTTTAAAACTGAGCTAAACACTAATTTAAGAAAAGTGAGGTCAAAGTCAAAGGAAAGGTCAAGGTCAAAAAATGTTGATGCAGTTGCATAGCTCTCATCAATATCTATCAGCATATGAAGTTTGATAAAAATATCTTGGATAGTTTCTTTGAAACTTAGCTTTGAACAGAGCTAAACGCAAAGTGTGACAGAAGGGCAGACGGAAGACGGACATGACAAACACTATATGCCCCGGCCATATTCATGGCGGTGCATAATAAGTGCTCCTTTAATCACCTATTAAACCCCCCCCAACCCCCCCCCCCCCCAACCCCCGTGAGTATAATGGTAAAGTGCATTTCTTGGCAGTATGTAAATTTAATGAGATTCTGTGAAAAAGTTCCATTGAATTTCATTCTGGGGTTTAGGAGGAGTTGCATTAACAAAATGGGTACCCCCTTTATCGAGTATAATCACAAAGTCTTTGTTTTGGTTATGTTTAGGTTTAAGGTCATGATACACCCTGAGGTCATAAACAATATTTGTATTAAGTATGAGCTTCCAATGATTCTCCATTACAAAGTTAAAGCCTGAATAAAAATTTTATACTTTTTCTGCCAGTGACCTTGTACTTGCAGGAATGACTTTGGTTCAAAGTCATGACACGCCCTCATGTCTTAATCAATATTTGTACTAAGTATGAGCTTCCAATGATTCTCCACAACAAAGTAGTTATAGCCCTTACAATAACTTGTGACCTTGAACTTACCAGAATGATCTTGGGTCAAGGTCATGATATACTCAAGTGTCAGAGCTTCCAATGATTTTCCATTACATAGTTATAGCCCAGAAAAGGATTTTATACTTTTTTTGCCAGTTACCTTGTACTTGCAGGAATGATTTTGGGTCAAGGTCATAACATTTTCTCATGTCATAAACAATATTTGTACATGTATGAGCTTCTATTGATTTTCCACTACAAAGTTCCAACCAGACAAGATTGCATGGACAGATAGACAAGGCGATTCCTATACACCCCCAAAACTTTATTTGCTATGGGGGGATGAATTATCAAATAAAGGGGTGTAAATAAATGGTTTTATTTCTACATTCCTGCATGGCAGGGGGTTCTGAGGGATTGATTCCTACTCTTTGACCTCAGACCTTAAAGTATTTGTATTATTTATATTGTCCCCCACTCTTGCAAAAGCGAGGGGACATCAAATCTCATTCATCTGTCTGTCTAGCTGTCCATCTGTCAGTCACAAAAACTTAAACCTTGGCTATATCTTTTTAGTCAAAAATGAAAGGGCTTTCATATTTCACATGTACATTACCTGAGACCAGACCTTTCCAAATGTATTATGATTTTGGCCTAATGACCTTGAAGTTTAATCTTAACTTTTGAATGAGAGAAAGTGGAGCTTTCATATTTTACATGTACATTATCTGTGACATCACTTCTCAGAAACTAAATATAATTTTTTACCCCATGACCTTGACCTAGAAGTTTGACCTATTTTTCAAAAGTTTAACTTTGGCCATAACTTTTGCACCAGAAGAGACAGGGCTTTGATATTTTTTTCACATGTGCATTACTTCACTTGTAACCATGGTAACAGACCTTTTGGAATTATGATATCTGACCTCATGACCTTGAAGTTTCATTCACTTTTCAGAAACTTTTACTCGTGGCCCAAACTTCTATTAATGCCAAAATTTTAAATCTTTTTTGTATGATGGACAGACAAGACAATTATGGTATGCCATAAATAAATGCATCCCAAACAATAATACCCCAAAAGTGTGGGACCACAATTCTCTGAATTTGCTTATTAATCCTAAATCATTAATTTTGATTAAAAAAAATAGCAAAAAAGTTTAATAAGATTTCATTTTTGCCCTAATAAATCTACAGAATACAGGAGCTTCCAGGGGGTAGCCCCATGAGCTACTCCCTAATCAGCTCCCCCCCCCCCCAACTTTAATTCCTGGAATACCATTTCTTTTGTAACCATTAGCAAATAAAATATCTGAAGCAATAGCAATTACAATACTTGAATGAAATCAGAATTAAGATACCTTGATATTTATATCATACCTTTGTGTACATCTGACAATTTTATTTAGAAAGCTATGAGTTCTGCTACATTTTTTGAACCATCTTTTATCCCTAACAAGCATAAATTTTCTTAAAGCCAGTGGCGGATTTAAGGGGGGCGCACCCGGCGCGTGCCCCCCCCCCCCCCCCCCCCCAAACTGACAAAGTTAGTGTAAATTATAGTTTCGTCAAGAAAATGTGAAATTTGTCTACTTGGTAGACCTCATTTTTACCCTACAGAATCTCTAGAATCCAGGAACTTCCGGGGGCTTCACCCTCTGGGCCCCCACCAGGGCTTCACCGTGGACCCACTGGGGGCCTCAAGGCAGCCCCCAGACCCCCTGCCTACCTTCTGCGCCCCCCCCCAACTTCAATTCCTGGATCCGCGCCTGTAAAGCTATCTAAAAATAATGGATAACCCAAAATGTTTGGCTAGCTGGGAATAAACCCCTATAATATTCTTTTAAAACATTTTTAGTCATCATGGCATTTATTGGGGCAAATACAGTTTTTGTGTCATTATCTATGCAAAATCCCAGACAAATGCTAGTATTCAAGACAAAGCAAACTAATAAATACAATGAATTATTAATTTTCTGTGCACCAAAAAAATAAATCTGAATAATAATTCCTTCCTTCTCCAAGCAATTAAATTCTATTTTGAAAACTAAATAACATTCTGTATGAATATATAATTTCTTTCAAAGGCTTTGAAATGTAATGATGTATCAGGTTCTAAATAACATAAATATTTTCTGATGATTTTTTTTTTTATTCATAGGTCTAATTTATTATGTGAACTTCTATGAACAAATTCATGTATCCTTCACCTGGTATTCTTTTTTTAATTTATAAAAATCCAAGGTTAGGTAACTTTGCTTCAGAATAAATGGAGTTTTCATGTTCCAGTGTCATAAATATAATTCATCTATCTACAAACAACATGTAGAAGACTGAAATTTTTTTGCATGATTTGTGTCTACGACAACAATGGGCTTTTAAACAACTTAACCTTTTGACACAGCCTAAAGTGGTATAAAACTGCCAATTTCATATACATTCTTAGTTTTACTTTCTTTATTATAGGTTTTCTATCAATCTTCTGTATCCAGACTCATCTGAAGTGATGATACCATTCGATGATACAAAATACACAGGCATTATACCATATGGATACCCATATACCGTATTATCTCTGGTGCCCAAAAACTTGTTTGGCATAGGTTTGTTCACTTTTAATCATTTATTAAAACTTTAAAATTATTTGGAGGTGTTTGCTGTTTAAATCTTCTGTATCTAAGTGAACAATTTAATTCTGTTCACCATTTACAGAAATGGCAGACCCAACAAACTACCCTGTGATATCAGGTATAATTGTAATTTTTTTTATAATACAGTAATTTAGTCACATTACCATCCCAGACCCCAGTTACAGAAGTAATTGCCAGGTAACTAATAGAGATAAAAGTATTACTGTAACTCAACTGACAGATAACCCTTGCATCCTCCTATTTCTGCATGAAACAAAACATGTGGCCCTAAATCATCAACAAAAATCAAGTTCACATTTCTTTCTCATTAGTTATCAAGCAGGAGAATGCAGCAGATACTGGCAGTTTTTTGTATTCTGGTAACACAGGAAACAAAGAATGAGGTCACAAGCAAAGTTAAGCATTTCCTTCAAATTCAGGGTATTATTGCTTGCAGAGTGTTTTTATTGCAACTTTCTTATATACATTTTGATCATTCATCATTCCAAAGAATTAATACATGTATGTTTTTTATCATTTATTATGCATATTAAAACAAAAATAATTCTTTAAGAAAATCTTTTAAGAGCTTTGTTAAAATTAAATTAAAAGTCAATGACAAAAAAAAAAGAAATATTGATGAAAAAAACAAAACAAAACAAAACAAGATGTGTTTGTGAAACACTGATGCCCCCGTATGGCAACTCATAACAAAGGTTAAACTTTCTCAAATGCAAATCAAATATGTTGGGACCCAAAGCAAGGTCTTGTTTCGAGGAATATATCTGTAAAATATGAAAACCCTAGCAGCAACCATTGAATAGATATGGTAAAGGTTATAAAGTTTTTCAAAAGTGAGTCAAACATCAAGGTCAAGTTCAAATGGTCAAAATTAATGGTGCCCAAAGAAAGGCCTTCTCACAAGAAATACACATGTGAAATATGAAAGCCCTAGCACCAACTGTTCAAATGTAATGGCCAAGGTTAAAGTCTTTCAAAAGAAGGTCAAATTTCAAGGTCAAAGGGTCAAAGTTGTTGGTATCCAAAGTAAGGTCTTTGTGAAGTATGAAAACCCTAGCACTTACCGTTCAAAAGTTATGGCCAAGGTTAAAGTTTTGCAAAAGTAGGTCAAACTCCAAGGTCAAGGTCAAAGGGTCAAAGTTGTTGGCATCTAAAGGAAGGTTTAATGTTACAAGGATTACATATGTGAAGAATGAAAGCCCTAGCACGAACCGTTCAAAAGTTATGGCCAAGGTTAAAGTTTTGCAAAAGTAGGTTAAACTCCAAGGTCAAGGTCAAAGGGTCAAAGTTGTTGGTATCCAAAGGAAGGCCTTGCCACAAGGATTATATATGGGAAGTATGAAAGCCCTAGCACTAATCGTCCAAAAGTTATGGCCAAGGTTAAAGTTTTGCAAAAGTAGGTCAAACTCCAAGGTCAAGGTCAAAGTTGTTAGTATCCAAAGGAAGGTCTTGTCACAAGAATTACACATGTGAAGTATGAAAGCCCTGTCACCAACTGTTCAAAAGTTATGGCCAAGGTTAAAGTTTTTTCAAAAGTAGGTCAAACTTCAAGGTCAAGGTCAAAGGGTCAAAGTTGTTGGATCCGAAGGAAGGTCTTGTCATAAGGTACACACATGTGAAGTTTGAAAGCCCTAGCACCAACTATTCAAAAGTTATGGCCAAGGTTAAAGTCTGAAAAAAAATTAGCAAAAGTGGGTCAAACTCAAAGGTCAAGGTCAAAAGGTCAAATTTTATGGTACCCAAAGAAAGGTCTTGTCACAAGGAATACACATGTGAAATATGAAAGTCATAGCTCCAACCGTTCAAAAGTTATGGCCAAGGTTAAAGTTTTGCAAAAGTAGGTTAAACTCCAAGGTCAAGGTCAAAGGGTCAAAGTTGTTGGTATCCAAAGGAAGGCCTTGGCACAAGGATTATATATGGGAAGTATGAAAGCCCTAGCACTAATCGTCCAAAAGTTATGGCCAAGGTTAAAGTTTTGCAAAAGTAGGTCAAACTCCAAGGTCAAGGTCAAAGTTGTTAGTATCCAAAGGAAGGTCTTGTCACAAGAATTACACATGTGAAGTATGAAAGCCCTGTCACCAACTGTTCAAAAGTTATGGCCAAGGTTAAAGTTTTTTCAAAAGTAGGTCAAACTTCAAGGTCAAGGTCAAAGGGTCAAAGTTGTTGGATCCGAAGGAAGGTCTTGTCATAAGGTACACACATGTGAAGTTTGAAAGCCCTAGCACCAACTATTCAAAAGTTATGGCCAAGGTTAAAGTCTGAAAAAAAATTTAGCAAAAGTGGGTCAAACTCAAAGGTCAAGGTCAAAAGGTCAAATTTTATGGTACCCAAAGAAAGGTCTTGTCACAAGGAATACACATGTGAAATATGAAAGTCATAGCTCCAACCAATCAAAAGTTATGGGCAAGGTTAAAGTTTTTGTGTACAAACAGATAGACAGACAGACAGACAGACGGACGGACAGGGCAAAAACTATATGCCCCCGAATCTTCGATTACGGGGGCATAAAAACAACTAAATATCAACCTCCCCAAAATTATCTAGACTTTTTAAAATACAGGTGCTCCTATTTGAATTTAAGTGCAATTTGTTTTTCAATAAAAACATTATGTTAACATGGTTAAGCAGAATAATGTCTCTTTCACAAAGGCATAATTAATGATATATGGCATCTCGATCCCTTTGATTTATAAAACTATGAAAATCATGCAAAGTCAATAAAATTTGCTGAATTTTAGATAAAATATATCTTTTTTTATCACTGCTTTCAGCTAACATCTAAATTGATGCCCTGGCCAGCCCTTCCCTCCTTTAAATAAATAATTTTGAATTCATATCAAAAGAAAGGTACAGTGTATGTGTAATTACAAAATCAGAAAGAAGTATCTTATGAATCTGAAGCTTTACTGTTTTTCTTTTCAGAGTCAAAATTGGGCAAATAGGTGTTCATGTATTTGAACTTCTTAAGTTGAATTTTGCATCTTAAAAAAACAACTCAAAGTTTCTCTTTTTCTTTAAAAGGGGAAACTGCATGATAGAATAATTTACAGCATTTTGAAATGATTTTAAAAATTTTCTACTGTTCTTGGGTAAAAGACTTATGTATGTTTATGTAATCTTTAAGCTTACTAGGAGTCTGCAATAATTTACACTATACCTCCAACATATCCCCATGTAAAACTAAGGATTCCTTAGGAACACAGAATTACTAAATAAAAATTTTTAATTTTACTTTGCCTCCTTTTTTTTCCTTTGCCTTTTATGTTCACCTCATCATATGTTATAAGGTATCTTTCTTTTTCTTTTTTTCTTGGGGGGGGGGGGGGGGGGGGTGCATCCATATTTCAGATCTTGTTATAGTCTATAAGTGTGTTCTTCTGTCTGCCTATAACTCTCAAAAGTAGTTCCTTAGGATTTCAAATGGCACACTCTGGGTATTCAAAGTCCGATTTATATAATATAAACAGATACAAAACCAGCTTTGAGGTCTTCTTCAATAGAACATTTTTGTATGTATAGCTGTGGTTGATGCAAATGACAAAATTTTACAAAATTGGATGATTTGCTTGCATTTTATTCACCAAAGGTCATAAGAATAAATGTGAGGTTACTGCAAAATTTGCGGAAATCAATCTGAAACAAGTTTAATATCTAATGTTTGACAAGAGAGATACTGTGCATTAAAACTCAACAAATTTGGTCAACTAATTACAGGAGTACATGATCAATTTTAAATTTACTATTTATAACACAATCATTACAAACATTGTCATTAACTTCTTATAAACTCAACTGCATGGGTTCCAAATACACCTATTGTAATAATGTCTTCATTATGTCCTTACCTTTCTTAAGGCTAAAAAAAAATATGTGTGTTTCCGGTAACCTAACCGACCCTATTTTTTACCCATCAACCACTTTTTATTCCAAATCTGGATTATGAACTGTACTTTTGTTCACTAGTACAGTTTTCTCATGCTGCAGTCAATAAAAAAGTTGCTAATCATTTAATTTCTATAAAATAATTGATTCTGATTGGATAAAAAATTCTTTTGATAACTGCATCAATAGAATTTGTAGTTCGCTTGCACTTAGCAGGCGGAACTACTTTCGCTGTCTTTACATGTATATTTCCCGCTTCCAGAAGTTCATGAAGGAACAATTGAATACCTTTTCTCTAATAGATATATTCCTGAATTTCGAAACTTGTCCATTACGTTCCTGACTTATCGTCTACTTTCGTTTCTTTTTGAATTATCCCCCTTTGCTAAACAAATCAGATCGTCTGCATGACAACAATACTGTAATGGGAAAGAAGGAAAGAAATCAGCATACCTATGTTAAATGTTTGACTTTGAGATAACTGGTATGAACAATAGAACTGTGAAGAAATGTTTTTATGCTACCAAAGCGGGGAAATGCCGTTAATCTGTTAATTCTTAGGAATCGAATGTTCGAGAAAAACGACACGGCATAAAGGGCGCTGCATGAATGAGGACGGAATTCTTTCAATGTTAAAAGTAGGCAACAGACTCTTTCAGATCTTACAGCATGGACAGGTTGTGATACATATTTATATGTTCGGTTTAAAATTCAGATGAAGAGATGCGCAAATGAAATCCAAAATTTCTGTGACCTATAGATCGATAGAGTTGTTAGGATATCCGAGTAGCATCCCTTTAAATTTACGAACCCAGATAGCTTACCGGGAAAATATACCCATTGGGATATAGCAAAAAATTAATAACACAACAGGTAAGTTTTTTGTGTTAAAGTACTGTTAATTATTATTAGAAAAGGTTGGTAGTGACACGACAATATTTGAGAACGTTGTTTCTTCGTTAGGCCTATAGCCTAGCCATTTTGAATTTCAGCAACATTGTTGTGATTTATTCCTACGCACTGTTTTTGATGCGTAAATTTTATAGTAAACTGAAGGAAAGTTTCATTTTATTATTTTAAAATCATAATTAAATGATAAGAAATGAAAGTAATATTTTTTTCTTTGACCGACGTATCAAAGAAAAAATTTGGACAGAAAACGTTTTCATCAATGCGCTACGCGCATTGATGACGTTTTCCTTCCAAATTTTTTCTTTGATACGTCAGTCAAAGAAAAAAATATTACATTCATTTCTTAAATCATCAAATATATTCAACTTACTGTAATTATTACACAAGTTTATCATGTGCTTTTTTTATGTTCTCAATATTTCTTCTGTATATCATGCAATCATCATTTTTGAAAATTGTGCAAGTTGTTATAACAGGTACTGGAGTTGTCACCCATATACCAAAGACTCCAGAAATAAGCATAAAAATATAATAATGAAACAACAGAAGCATGCATATTTAATTTGAGGAATTTTTTCAGCCTACGCCTTTTATTCATTATCTGTTTAACCATATTTGACCAAATTCCATTCTTCAAGTCAACTGTTATTCCCCAATACACAATACCATTTGCATTCAGACCTAACTCAATTAAATAGCAAGATCAAAGGTTCTGTTCTTACATCAAGACAAAGACCTATAAAACACACATAGTCTGTTATTGTCCGAGACAATGAGGAAACAATGGAAACCTCCATCAAAGCTGAACTGTACCTCTGACTGTTGGTGGGTGCTGAATGTTATCTTGATTTTAAGCAGTGTATACCACCTATCTAGACCTATCTGTATTCTGTCTACAGGGCCTAACAACCCAGTAGGTAGAGAGACAAACCTGTTAAAGATCAATCACCCTATACATAGAAGACCAACGGCACAACAAAAGCTGGAAGTATATGGTACAAACCAAAAAAAAAAAGACTCCTTTATACATGTATCCAGGATGTGCCATACCTATATGTACAAGTTAATCTTTCTAGAATATAATCATTAATTTACTTCTTTCAAATTTAAGTAGAACATGAAATCTGATAGACTTTTTTTAAAGAAGCATATTAATTCAAATAAAATGAAGCCTGCAAAAAACAAACAACTGCTTATGCATAATGCATGTGCATTAATTTCTCACAAGTGATTAGCAATCTCTTTCAAAAGAGCCTTATAAGCAGGGCTAAATGTACTGGTCAATTCAAATGGTATAGAGTCACTGTAATGCAATAACACATTTGGGAATTGCAGGTTTGTTGATGAAACTGTTACTGTTCCAGCAATTTTATTTGCACTTGAACTTGCAACCACTAGCAATTACCATGTGTTATACAAAATATAATTGGATGAATGGCAGATCTAAGTAAAAATCTGAAAATCAAATTAGGAAAACTCAATTTTTTTATGAGAAATATACTTCTTGTTGTCAAAAATTAAAACTATACAGTTGAACTTCAGCATGTCGAACACTGATATCTCAACACCATGGATATGTCAAAGTGATTTGGAAGTCCAAAACACTTATTCTTTAAGTATTTTACCCTTGATATCTTGAGTCCTCAGGTATCTCCACTTTTTTTCTCGGTCCCAATGAGTTCAAGATAAGGGAGTTTGACTGTAGTCTTTGGTCACACATTCTCTCCATTCACTCACTTTATTGATTTAAAATGGGAAGGGAGGAGAGGAGGGGGGTCATTGATTCTGTGAAATCAAAGTACAATAAAGAAATATTTTATCTTTTTTTTTTCAAACATTATTATATTAAATTCATTGCCTGTAAACCTCTGATAATTATTGCACTTTTATTTGATTGTAGGTAACTTTGACAGTCTGCAGGGTGGTGATATGCGAGCTGCCATAGAGGAGATATTAATAAAATCTTCATAACTTGGTTTTCCTGAGGAAACAGAGGCGTGCTTCTACCAGATTATCACCGTTCTACGGTGCATAACTGACCTCCTCTTTTTCCCCAAACCATTGGGAATGGCATTCACAAAACAGCTGTCATTCCATTGCCCCATAAAACAGTTAGCAGAGAAATTCGACCCTATCACCAAGATCACTAGTAAATCCATTTATCATACAGCCAAAAAACATGTTTCTTTACGTCTATGTATGACCTTTCTCAGATATTCTATACTTCCTGTGGCTTAAAACATTGCTGTTACACATTGGAGAAGGGAAATTTGTAGCCAAAAGTGAAAAGTGAAGAAACACTTGAGATTCAACACTGGCAACACCTCAATATACATGAACAAGACCTTGCTTTTCAACAACCTCAGAAAATTGTATTCAAAGATGATGAGGAATATTCCATAAATTTAAATTGCATAAATTTCATGACTATTATAAAATATGTAAAAGAAGAGACATATATTTTAGGTACCATTTGTCTTATAATGTTAGCTAATGTAGGTGGGAAAGAAGTTACATCCATATTAAATTTGACTGCAAAGATTGAAAAATAAAAAAAAAAAAATTTACTACACAATGTATAGCCTTGTAATTCTGGTAATCTCTGATTATACCCTCTCAAATATAAGCTATGTACACAAAACGCAAGAGAATTTCCAGACTTGACCTAATTAGAAACAAATTAACTTAATCTAGCTCTTCATAAAATATGTCATTATCAATCAAACTGTTACAAATATACAGTACAAAGACTTCATGATTAGACATTTCAAACTTCTCCCTTCTAGACAGACAATAAAAATTCACCCTTTAGTTTCTGCAGATGTCTACAACACAAGAGATATCAATAATCCTATAAAATGCAATATGAGAAATTTTGACAGTGTACATGTGTATGCCTTTTATTAATTAGGAAAAAAATATAAATACAATTGTACTGTAAATAACTTTTTATTTGTGAGAACTTTAATTTTGCTTAATAACATGAGACAGTTTGCTCTCAAAATTTCAATCTCGCGTATATTTTTAATATAGGTTATATAGAGCAATACAAGAATTTGTGAAAATTTTGTCCTAGATTATAGATATCAAATACCTATCTTGGGAAAATAAGGTGTCACGAAAATTTGGTGATCTACAGTATTAAATGTATATTAATTAACAATTGCCTATACATGACAAGTTAGCAGGGGATGTCAGAGCATTGTATTAAGTACATTCAACTCGGGATTGTAAAAACACATTACATGTATATTCTAATTAACTGCTGAAATTTCTCGACTCTTACTGAAAACATAAAATATATCTCTGATATATCCTGAATTTGAAATGGACATACTTCCAAAGTTTTGAGGAAATGACAATGCTAAGTTAATAGTAAAATACTCAGCACTTGTGACCCTAGGCCAAACGATGATAGGTACTATAAAAAGGTAAATCAAACCTGGACATCACCTCTCATTCCAGAAATACCTCCCTATCCTTGGATAGAGATTCACAGATTTATACCATTACATCACATATTATCACACATCAACAACAAATTTTTGACAGACATTATTATCTCCTCAATTTCTCTTCTTCATCTTTTGCTTGTATAAAAAATAAGAGAGTGCCATACTTTATGTCAGAAGTTAACAGATAACTGACCACATAATGATCTGCAGTAATTGACTGAATTATCTGCAGCTTACAACATCTCTCAACAAGTGATCAGCATTGTGTCTGGACCCAAATGGTGCCCAGTTGGCCATGCTTATTGATACCTAGTATTATGTCCGCTATGGCAAGAATGTTTGTAGATGAGAACTGCATCTCCATGCCCTTATCAATTTCATTCATAGCTTCATATAAGACATGCATGGTCATTCAGACATGTATATCAGGATAGGTATATATACTTACATATTACAGACAACACATTCTGCACAGAAGGCACTGATTTTTGAAAATAAATTCATCCAAGTTAACACAGTTTTTTTCCTGCGTGAATGTTAATAATAGCAATAATCTATTCCAACTATACTGCTGAGAGAAATTTGGGGTCAGACATTTAACTCCCGTTCATAACAGACACACGTGCTTTCAACACCAAAACAGACAATCAGTATGTAGATCGGAATACACCACTATGGCAGTCATTCACAGAAAAATAAATCCCCCACAATGCATGCCAACTCCTGTAAACTATATCCTCAGTCACCATCTGCCTCTGGGAACCCCCTTCTGCATGTGTGTATACACTATCTATAGGCTCAGTAGCGTTAACCAAACCATCCCACCTTTTTTCTGTCTGTGTTGCCTCAGGGCTATACGGTGTGCTTCACTATACCTGGTATAACACCAACACTTCACAGGTTCACTCAAGCATATTCGCTCCACAATGCATTCAAACTCATTTTTGAATAGACACACTATACACAAAAAAAACCTCACGTAAATGGGTCCCGCTTTAATAGGAATCCCTTTACATGCCTTCTTTGCAGGAAATACCAAAGTTGAACGTTAACATTTTTCTTGTGAATGGAAGCGATTCATAGTCACTATCTTAGGTTTCTGCTTACATGATTTGAAACTTGATCCTAGTCACCCCTGCATGGCATCCAAATGTTTTCTGCTCCAAATGTAAATTTTGATGATGTTATAAGTGACTTTCCCCCCTTAATTTTGTCTGGCTGATTTCGTGCAATCTTCTTTATGGTGGGGATATTATATGATTTAAAGGAGAAAAAAAAAGAAAGACTTTTATGAAGAGTATATCAATTTGCATATCAAAATTCAAAAAGATTTTTGATAACAATTTTTTTATGTTTGAAAAGAGGACATTATAACATGCAATTATGATAAAATTGAAAAAAAAGAAGGTTTATAAAAGAAAGAAGATAGAAATCTGAAATTTAATCTTCATTAATTTAATTTATATGAAATGAAATTATTCTGGGAATTGCAGTTTTAATTTTATATTACGTATTAAGACGTCATAAATCAGAGCAAAATCAGAACAAAAAATGTTAATTTCCAAGTTTTTATTCTGATTCTCAGCCAGTGTATCAGATGTACCCTAATTAACCTTAATGCATACTTATTATTTTAAAAGTGAGAGTCTATTACCTTCCTCTTAAACACTAAATATATTTAACTCAATGTATATTTTGTGAATTCTTTTTAAAAGTATTTACAGTAAAATTTGGTGATAGTGAAGACCTGGGGACCTGTGAATTGACTTTGCTATATTTGTAATTGTAATATCAATGCAACCAGTTCGTTTAATTATCTATAGCAAATTCACAATACACACACGTCTTCTTTTAAGTATTAATATGTTCAGGGAACTCAGGTATTAAATACAAAAATTATTTTGGAGAACTGAAAAATTTCAGATAAATCTAATTTCAAACGTAAATATTTATGAAAAATAATGTCAGTTCAATACTTACAATTTTGTGATCTTAAAAAATTCATGGTAAAAGATGTATATTTTAACTTCTATGGGACACAAAATCAATTCACTATATCCATAAAATTGTTATATCCAAATTTATTTTACAAGGAATTGTTAAAAAATCATCAAATCTGTAAATTCACTAGATCCGTGTTTGTGAACAATGAACACGAGGGACAGAAGTTTGGTAGGACATGCGTTGCTGCAAAGAGATAACCGATCTCTCCAAAATCAGTTGCATAATCTTCAATACATGTGCAGTAATTGACTGTATTTATGTGCAGTAATTAGCTGTAGTCACTGTGCTGAGGGAAGAATTAATAGATAAATATCATTGCAGTTATACAGATGACCGTTTCACCAGCAGAAAATAAAATGTATCCAAGTCTAGCGCCCTGTTGACATGAATATGTATTAAATATTTAACATGCAGTAAATTAATGCAAAGTAAAATGTGCGAATTATACTTATGCCAATTAAAGTATGTTCACACGACAATGCGAAGTAAGCTTATGGATATCAACATTTTATTTCTACAGTCAGGCTATTATGATGTCATTTGCAAATCATGTCACCTTAAGCAGATCAGATAATACATCTGACATAATGTCATTGACATTTGATGCGCAGTAAATTAATTCAAATTAAACAAATTCGCATTAAATTCTCCATGCGAATGTGGTTCAAATTTGATTGGCAGTAACTTATGTTTAATTTGAATTCAACTCTCTGTATGAACAGGGCATAGGATGCACACCTACCATCACAATGCAATACATACCAGGGCTTAAGAACTTGAATAACCCTCACTACCCTCCCTAATGAGGTAAACTTTAAATGGGGTGTGTATGAAATATTGCAGAACTTAACCACTCATCCTTACACATTGACTATAAACAATCTTTACTCCTGGTTGACTGCAAATTGATATGCTGTATATCAAATGCTTCAAATCCCTGCACTGCAAAGTTTTAATCTAGACAAGACTTTTCTATCTATATCTAACTGATCTTAACCTTTCAAAATGACCTTAATCAATCACTAATAACTTCTGTGACCTATTATTTAAAGACGTACATTAAAAATTTATGGTTATGACTCTGAACTTGACCTTCTCAACTGACCCCTTCAACAATCTGGCCAGGTAAAAGTTATACTGCAAAAGCCTTTGACCAAGCATGAATCTATGACTGTATTTTGACAAAACAAAATACACAAACCTTTGTGCTCAGAGTGAATTGACACATAGATCTTCACATTACAATTTTGTGAACTGGACATGCATCTTAAACTTTCCATTCCTGTACCAGGACCTTGAACATGATTCAAGGTCATATCATATTCTTAGTCATAACCTAGTCATAGGGAACTTGCTACCGGTACTTTGTTATATTTACCCCTTCCGATTCTGCATTAGATTTCCAAAGGTCTTGCCCTACATGTGTTCCATAAAAAGGGTTGGGAAAGCTACCATGGTTCCTATAGTCCCTAACACATAGATAATTATTCATAGCACAAGACAATAAAGATCTTCAATGTTTGTGCAACCACTATACAAAATTTCAAATTGAATCTGCATGTTGATGTAAACAAGATACATGCTCCGATTTCTTAAAAGGGAGAATGAAAGAAAATTATTAGTCTAAGTATACGTTCATCATGGTTTAAATACAGTCAAACCACGTTATCTCGAACTCGATGGGACAGAGAAGAAACTTCAAGATATTTAAGGGTTCGAGATATCGAGGGGAAAATATTTAAGAAATACATGGTTAGGACTTCCCAATCACTTCATCATATCCATGGTATTCGAGATATCCATGTTTGAGATACCGAAGTTCAACTGTATATCAATTAACTCTACTGAAATTTCAAGATTTTTTGAATGAAATAATGGGGTTTATACTGTATGTATGTCCTTCCAAATTGACTGCAATCATTAATTCATTATGTAGTGGAAGAGTAAATAATAACAAAATGCAAAAACATTTACTAATTCTCAATCATTTCAAAACTTCCTCACTGATCCTAAATAACTGGGATTCTTACAAGGTAGATAACTCTAGATAACTCTGATAAATTGATCTCCTGACATTAAGACACTACTTGGTGGCAGTTTTATGTAAAATTTAACTATTGAGGTCTGTGGTCACTAGAACATTCTTGGTTTCATTTCCTACGATTCCTTTTTTGAAGAATGATACCAAATATACTTTTTATCTCTTTTAATAGCATACTGGACAAATAATTTTATGGGTGAAATAAAATGTATGGTATTTTCTAATATTCATATATCAAATTCATATTGGAGATACAAGGCAAATGGGAGTTTTATGAAGCAAGTAATTCCTTTTCCCTGTATCAGAAGTTGAAATGAAACCTTAAGTGTGCCAGCTATTATTTTCTGACAAGAATTGCAGTAAATGAAGTACAACAGTATATTCTGATTTTCTAAGTAAACTTACATATAAAAAAGTTTGTAGTTCTTTCAAAGACAAATATGGATAAAAGGAACTAATAGAAGCAATGTACATCTAATGCAGGTGTTCCAACAGAACTCGGACTGTGATGAGGTCAGCTATGTTTGTCCAGTGAATGGTCATTACTTCATTTTCAGTCATAACTGTCACTTAAATCAGTTAGCTATGTCCCAGGCTGTCCATCTGTCAGTCAGTGTATAAAAAGCACACAGGACTACTGAGGCCAAATCATTATTAATGGCAAATATCGCCCCCCTGTCATGTCAAGCCATTCCCCACCATTAACAACTGCATTCTGAAGAATTCCTTTAACTTGTGGTTAAAAACACTTTACCCTAAAACAATACATCATGTCACCCTGTATCTCATAAAGCAACAAGACATAAGACCTCAATGGACCAAGACCCATTTTATGGAACCTACAAAGATCTAAAGTATTTTCTGCATTCCTTTTCACTTCAAATATCACACAAAAGTTAATCTCAAAAGTTATTTGCAGCAATGTATATTATTATTCAAGAAGCCTTATCCATTTATGATACTGTAAATCATCTTCTAACCAACTTTTTTGTGTGATTAAGAGACTGTCTGCTTGCGAAAATTTCATTCTTGCTTACATTACTTTTATTTAAGATTTACATACAACAATAACCAGAAATTGTGAAAATTTTGTCTCGCTTATAAATAGCAAATAACTATCTTGCAAAAATAATGTGTTGCGAAAATTTGGTGATCTACTGTAGCTTTTTTTTTTTTTAAAAATTATTACTCGATTGTTACAGGTACTAAGTTCTTGGCCTTCTTGCGATCTTACTTTTTCATACAGTATAAATGATCTTAATTGAGGAAACTAATCATAAATACCCATGCTTTATTTGTGGAGACTTGGTGATTGACTCAGCATTATCAATTTAAAGGAAATGAAATATGGACCTTTAAATCTATATTTTCTTTACTGGTGAAGATGTTTCTAGCCACCAATAATCAAATTTCCGAGCCTACAAGATTAAGAAGATTTAATAGAGGCTACAAGACCAGCAAACACTTGTCGAAGAATTGAAACCGAATGATTCCACATAACCATTTACTGACTGTTTGCTATAGGTTTTCTTTGCAAACATGGGGAATCCACTCTTAAAGCCACACACAACAAAAGAATAACCAATTGACACAATGCTTTCATTATTGCGGGTAATTTTATCTGAACGGAAACCTCTTTTTAGTTTTTTTGTTCCTATCCTCTTCAGTAAATCTAAATGGTGTGGTTTATTTCCGGTCTTCAGCTGAGCAGTACGTGACATTTTATTTTACACAAATTAGTTGCATCATGAGATTATTCTCTGAAAAATCTATTCTAGCCCAGAAGGGGGAAAACAAACCTGCATCTCTTTCCTGAATGTAAGATACTTGTAAAGGATAAAATGTTATAATTCTCCTGCTTGAAAATAAGCAAAGATTAATTAACTGCATTACCGGTAGTATGAAGAATTCAGTTATTTATGTTGAAAATTTAATGAAAGATGTATAGGTTCCATACTAGTGCTCGTTAATAATCAGTTTTTCTCAAACTCAAGTTTCTTAATTTTTTTTTTAATTTTCAGGAGACACAAGGCTTGCTGAATGTCTCTTGAAAATCTTTACAAACATACACAGTATGTAATCAGTCCAAATATTAAGTTTATCTGCTTGTAAAAAAAGAATACTAATGTATCAATAGACTAATATCACAATATAGTTATAAATTAATATACTCTTTTTAAGGCTTTTACTGAAAGAGGCTCACCAGTCAAGATTGAGAGTTATATGGTATTAATATCTTCGCTTTGACAGCCACATTTCAATAAGCAACAACAGTTTAAAGAATATACTGGGTGTTCTATCCTGGAAGTCCACATTTAAATGTTTGTACGAACACACACATTTAATATTTCAAGACAGCTAGTTAAATCACATTTTTTAAAAACATCTGCAAAAATATTATTAAAAGCACTTTACAAACATTGAACTGGAATATTTCACACCCTTGTACCTGGGGTTAGCCTATGTTAAGTAGAGATTGCCTATAATTGGTATTCTCAAGAGAACTACAATGATCATTTCATTTCAATAGATTTTTTTCAGATTAAAGAATTTTGATTTTCTCCTTTTTGTACCAACAACAGCTTTTAATGTTTATTTTTATTCTATCTGTGGGCATTTAAATCTCAGAGTATTCAACTAATAGATTCTGTAATGCACAGCTTGAAGTCTAGTAAAGGAAAGCAAAAAATGAAATCCCAATCTTTTAAACCATCTTTGCCCCTAATCCCTATTCTCAATAGCTGTAACAAAATTACCTATTTTACAAACTTTTGCTTGGGCTTTAATTTGCTAAGCTCTTTCCTAAAGCATTTTACTAATATGCCCCAAATTTATAATAAATTGGCTGGAACCCTGTGAGTGGTCCACGAACACCCTTCCTTCAGTCTCTCTTCTTTGTAGAGACTTTGGCGGCTTTGTATGAGGTCAATGGATTTGGTCACTATGACAAATTGAAGGGATAATCCCCTTCAATCTGACATGTGGGTGTTCCCCTAAATATTTCACATTGTCATCATAGTTTGTGTTGTCCGCTCATTTGGAAGTTTTCAGCAAACTTGTTAAAGACATGCTTCCCTCTGAGATCCCTTGTCAGCTTGAGTTACACTTGACCTTTTGTTAATGCTTAACACAGCAACATTCCTCCTACAATGTCTTTCCTATATGGGTAAACTTCTTAAGATTTCAAAATTCAAACAGGCTTAATTAACCATCAATATTTAGCACTATGGGAAATATTCACTTTTGTACTTCTCACTGAAGACCTGAGTTTGGTGTCCTGTATGTCCTCATCAGTCAAACAATCCAATAGTCTACCAACTATAGCAGCATGGAACTAAGATTTTTCATTTCTGCTAATTTACAGATCCTATGTTTTTAAATCTATAACTAAACTATACACACATTTGAGAATGTACGGTACACATCTGAAAAGTCCAGCTTCTGGTTAAAGATGTTTGTATAAATTAAGTTTTGTCCCTTTCTTTACTTAAAAGGCATTTACAAGGACAGTTTAGATATTTGTGTGCTGATGATATCAAAGAGATGATGAATCTTAACTCTTTGACCATAGAACACAGAAAACATTGATAAAAACCAGTGAAATTCATTTAGGCTGATGCAAAATATATAGCAAACATCTCTTTGATAGATTTGGTGCGACATGAGGTAAGATTGCTAATTTGCAAAAGTCAGAATTATCAACAGATTTGAATTTCTTTTTTTTCATCGGTAAAATTATTAAAAACACCGTTTCTATTATCGTTAACACATCCAAATAATTGCTCGATCATACCCAAAACAGAATTTGACCTAGATATTCTTATGATAAATCTGTATACCAAATTTCATTTCAGTATGTGCAACCTCTGCGAAGAATATGAACGGAAACTGCAAATAATTGGAATTTTTTTAAGTCCAAGGAGCATAACTCTATCAAAAATTGCTCAATCGCACCCAAAACAGAACTTGACCTAGATATTCTTATGATAAATCTGTATACCAAATTTCATTTCAGTATTTGCAACCTCTGCAAAGAAAATGAATGGAAACTGTTGGTGGACCGACAGAAAGACAAACAGACCAACCAACAGCAGCAAAGCAATATGCCCTCCCTTCTTCGAAGGGAGGCATATATATCTGTTTAATTATCAATGTTGAAATCATCTGAAACAAATACATTTAACTTTTAAAGAACTGAGTATTGCTACAGCCCAAATAAGCCATCTCATCTTTATGTAATCCCTTTTCAGGACACCAGCATTTGGAAAGTCCTAGCCACATTTTAGCAAAATCTAATTAAAATTATATGTTTTGAATCTGCTACCACATTTTAGACATCTCACAACATCCCGTTTGGGGTAACATCAAAGTAACCTTTTAAGCCAATGAAATCGCTGCCATTGAAATACTGCTTATAATTCAGAAGCATTACTTTTTCAAACTTAAATGCCCAAGGAGTTTCATGGTAAACAAAACTATGCATGGCAAACACTATTGTATAAATGTGACATGCATATGTGATATCTGTATAGTTTGTGCATTTTCGTTTACTCAGGTTATCACATGTGCAGAAGTGGAAAGGCATTAAATTAATTCTAACACACTTCATCTATTTATGGATCACATAATAGGATCCACAAATCTAGATATACCAGTTACAAAATCCAGGTACGCTGTAGAATCACATATTTTTGTGGGGGTCAAATTTTTGTGGTTTGAGGAAAAAATTTTAGTTTGTGAAGATTTGATTTTGTGGTTGAAGTGTTCAGTTTTATATTTGAGGAGGAAAGGAATCTGTGGGTCTCTTCATACCACAAAACAACAACAACAAAAAAAGAACCCGCAAAAATTTGTGATTTTACAGTATTTGTGTCAATATCCCCCCCCCCCCCCCCCCCCCCCCCCCGAGACTTATGAAATCATTTAAATTATGTAAAACTTTTCTTATTATGACCCAGAATCATACTGTATCAGCTATGACTACCGGTATATACTAGTTACATGCAGACAGATAGACAAAGCAATAACCATTTCAATATCCATGCTCAATGTCCCATAACAAATCTCTCCTTTGTTTATTTATTTATTTTAATAACGTATTTGTAAGGATAATTTTTCCCCCTCACACTCACAGTTTTGGACCAGATATACATCAATCACAACTTGTACTCAAAGACTTAATTCTCACAAATTATGGGATATGGTGTTGAATAAATGGAAATTATCCTTAACCAACATCTGAGAAGTGCTGCTCTAGGACTGAGTTAAACTCTGTCACTCCCTGATTTTATCTGTTCAACTTTTCTCATGTTGCTATTAATTTTAACAAACATATTCTACATAAATATCAGAGGTTCGTGTCAGATTTATGGACATTCAACATCTCCCCTTCATATTATTGCTAAAAAATCCAGAATATATACAACCCAAAATTCTAGCCTTTAAGGCCGGTTTACATTATGCATCTTGACACATGCATCTTGGATGCATGCATCTAAATTCACAATGTAAATAGGCCTTGAGTTAAATTTAATAGATGTTGCATCCTGACAGATGGAATAGAACTTAATTGTTCTATTCCATGTGTCAAGATGCATGGAACTGACCAATTAAAAGAAAGGTCAGAGTTGAGATTGGATCATAAGCCTTATTTTCCTCCATATTGTTGCAAAAATTGCATCCAAAAAGAACCAAAACAAAGAAAATACTGGTTAAAATACAATAAGAGAAAGTAATTTGATTATTATCATAAAGAGAAGTTTTCTTTAGAATATATATTAAATTATATCTTTCAAGAATTACCATAAAAAGGAAATTAGGAATGATTCGCTCAGCTAATATAAATCTAGAAAGGAAATTTGAAGGCTTTGTTATTTTTTAAGAGGATAAAACTTCATATTTATATAAAGTATTCTGAAGATGCATGTGTCAAGACACATAGTCTAAATATAACCAGATGCATGAGGCAAACTAGAAGCATGAATTTAGATGCATGTGTCAAGATGCTTAGTGTAAACCGGCCTTAAACAAAATAAGATATTCATTGGTTATCAAGCAAATACAAAAAATAAACAAACAAACAAAAAAAAAAAAAATAAAATAATGAAAGATGCCACTTTATTTAAACACTCTGACAAATTTAATGTGAAATACATTCTGCAGTTAGGATATTTTCTTTTTATTATCATCTTAATACTCTTTAAAGACTTTCAAAATAAAATATAAATCATTTTCATCTTCCAATGCTTATATTTACCTTAAAAATTAAATGTTCCTTTTTTTATATATATTAAGCATGTCAACAGAAAAATTGCTTTGGCAAGCTAACATGAAATGGCCTAATTTCCCCCATGTTTTCCTTTTGCACCACCAAAAAAAGGCTGTATGTGTGGGTTTCACTAATAAATTGCCTGTGGTTTTTAGAAAATAAAAATTACAATGACCGAAAAAACAAAACTTGCATGATTGTGATACATAAATACAAGGTATTTGAAAGGAAAGCAGGTCGACAAAAAATGAGTTTTTATGGTCGTTTAGGATTTCTGACATCTTTTGTCTGTGTAGAGGGGAGACACTAACATGCTTATACATTGTATGAGTCATGTTGCCAGCTAGATGGGGTCTTTGACAAACTAGAAGTACAGACTAAGACCCCATTGAACTACAGTCTCTGCCTGAATCCAGAGAACATATCCTGAATACAGAGTTTGTTTGAAGGTCATTGTTCAGATTTATTTCATTGCAACAATTACTGTATACACATGTACTATACAATTACAGGTAACTCTCGATACCTCGAAGTCCGCGGGACCGAGGAAAAACTTCAAGAGATCAAGAGTTCGAGTTTTCAAGAGTCCGGAATTTTCCGGGATTGTTGCTAGGTTTTAAAATTAGTCTTACTGGATGTAATGTTTTTCATGCAGTGCTAACCTTTTACACGTGGTTTTTATAAAACAACGATATTTTTTCGTAAATCAGATGAATATTTCATTAAACTGAGTAAAGCAAAAAATGTATATTGTCATTTCATGTATATTTATTTATTCTTCGTAATGCGGACATACTATGCATTCGTTAAATGAAAACGACATTTTACAGCGTCGTACATAGCTTTGACTATTCCAAAAATGATCATTGAACGCAGTTCTGTAAGTATTTGTCCAATAATAGTCGTCATATCGACACTGAGGCTGTTTCTGCTTTTTTCATATTTTGTTTAACTTTGACACTGACTCGAAATAAAAATTAAATAAGTGTTTTGTCTTTTACTCAATTACTACTTTTCAATGACACTGCGTCTCTAAATTATCGTAAGACAGTCGATGATAATTATTTTGATAACATATAGGCAAAATAGGATTAATTATAAATCATTTATCACCTTGCAGCATAAGTGTCACCTGAATAAACATCCCGTTCCTCGAGACCCGTGTCTTCTGTCTGGGACCATTTAAATGTCCATGTAACGGTGCTAATTAAATAACCTTGTATACACATAGCCACTTCGAGGTATCGATGGTAAATTCTAATAGAATATGCATAGCGGGACTGCATTTTGACTTCGAGGGATCAAGGGTTTCGAAAGATCAAGAGTTCGAGAAATCAAGAGTATATTTGCTTTGTTATATAGTGGAAAAATTCGGGACCGGAGACTCACTTCGAGCGATCAAGAACTTCGAGAGATCGAAGTTCGAGCCATCAAGAGTTACCTGTACTTTAAACATGAAATGGAGGAATGTTTTGTTTAGTTATATATGACCAGAACTTTCCTAATGGGACAAATACCCATCTTGGGCAAATTAAGAAGGTGCATACTTCTGAGTTTTCTGATCCTGACCTCATCCAAATAGTTATGGCTTAGAATTGTGACCAACCCCTTCAGGGTTGTCCCTAAGAACCGGGGGTTGGGAATTTCTCCACCTATAATGATGTTATCCCCCAGTTACTCTGGTATTCCCCCTCAACCCCCTGTTAGGGGAGGAACTCAAGACCCCCTTCTACTTTTTTAATGTCCTCTACCCCTTGGTCACAAGCAATCTTTACCTCCTGATGCTTCTCCAATTCGAAGTTTGTCTTTAAAAATTTTTACATTTCAAAACCTTTACAATTTCATACTTCTGAACCTGTGACCTTGACACTGTCTAATGACCCTTTGTTCAAGGTCTTGAAATGTCCTATACATGTAGTCATAATCAACCCTAAGGCACAGTCCAATCTTCTAAAATTAATCCATTTACAAAATTATGGTATGGGCTCAAAATTTCTGCTTTAAACCCAGTGACATTGACCATGTCCAAATGACTATCATGCAGGTTGTTACACACCTCTGGTAACATGCAACCTTTTGCTTAGTATAATTTTCTAATCTCCGATTCAAAAATTATAATCAATTAAGGCAAGAATTTACACCTGTAAGACATGTGACCTTCACCTTGTTCAAATCACCTAAGGTTAGGGTAAAAAAAAAAACAACCAACCAACTTTTTTTATTATGTACACATATTAGCCTCCTCATAATACTCCAGCCCTCCATTTCAGAGTTGTGGATAGAATAATAATTCAATACCCATGTGACCTTGACCTCATGCTAATGATCTTGATACAGGGTCAAAACACACCTCTTGTAACAAGCTACTGTATCATATATGAGCATGTGAAGTTTCTTGAAAAGAATCTTATGTCTCCTCATTTCTGACACAATTAAGTTTTCTATTCAACGAATCTGTAAAAAAATTGTAATTTTATTTTACTTTTGAAAAATCACCCTGAAATGATCCAGTGGCATAAATCATTTCTAAAGAGTTCTTAAAACATACATATATCACTTAATTTCAGAGATGATCTTTGCACAAAAAATGTAGCCAAAATAACAGGCAGTTAGACAGACAAGACACATAGAGGGACATGGCCATTCCAGTATCACCCCCTAAACATTGTTGGGGTGGGGTGAGGGTATCAATTCATAAAGAGCTTTATAAACTATAAACTACTGTGATATAAATTCATTCATAACTGGTTTACATTCTTACCTTGTGACATTTAAAAGCCCTGCATACCTGGCCATCCATGTTCCTCCATTGTACTTTTACAAATTCAGCTTCTAAATCTTAGTTTTCTAAAAAAAAAAAATATGTAAAACATGAGGCCCATGGGCCTTAATGGTCACCTGAGTAACACAAGTTTTTCAGGCCATGACCAATTTGGGTTACCTTGAACTGGCCTAGACTTGTATCACATTTTAGTTTGACGAGGAATCTATATATATATGAAGCTTGCCCCATAGATAATCAGGAATAAAGGAAATAAGATACACTGTATCAAAAATTCAACATATAACCATCTTAGTCCCCCTCCCCTGCTAGATGTCCACAAATAAACACAAAGATTTTTTTTAAAAATGCATTTTCAACATATGACCAACTTATCCCCACCCTAGAGCCTGAAAGCTGGACCCAGGGGACATGGATTTTCCAAATTTGGTAAAGGGTTATGCATTCATTGTAATCATGAAATCAGTTTTCTCACTAGATGTCCTTTTGAATAGAAATTTTCAAAGTTGTTATGATTTCTCAATAAATGACATAATCAGCCACAACCTGGGCCTAATGTTAAATCAAGGACCAAAAGATTTTCAAAACTGTTATGAATTCTCAATATATGACAAACTTATGTCCACTATTGTACCTGAACCAAAGGTTTGGTGGGATTTAGTGTACCCCTGCTGTACTTGAAACATTTTTAAAATTTTTTTTATGTATTCCCACATAAAGCTCTGATCCTCTATCCTGGTCCCCAGGGCCATGATTTGAACAAACATAAATCTGCACTATCTGAGGTTGCTTGAACATTAATATGACATGATGGCCCTGCTGCTCTCCAGAATACAAAAGATTCTTAAATGTATGATTTGAATTAATTATCACGTAATTTTGTGAGAAGCACCTCTCGCAAAAATAAATCCACTCGCTTTTATTTTTATGGTACTGAAATCCATATAAAATCTTTTGATCAATTATCCACTTGCGAATTATTGTTCTGGCAATTTGACGTCAAAGAGCCATTTTGCTATATTAAAGTTACATAATGAGTCAAAATCATGTGTCTCTGTTAAGATAATTGTATCACAAAACAAAAGATTTATGTGAAATATGAATAAAGCAAAGTTTTGAAAACTCAACTGCACTGTAAACCAAAAGAAGAACTGCAAAATGTAAGTGCCGGAAAAAGAAATGTTGTAGCTATCGCGTAGTTTTTATCGTCAATGTCAACAATGTCAAGGTCATGTGTCCTTTATTTTTAGCATGAAACTTGTAAACAACATTGAATTGGAGAAAGCAAAAGTGAGGAATAAGTTCTGATCATCTTTTTTGAAGATTGTATTATAATTCTCGTTCATCCGACATTTATATAGATCTATGGAATTGACACCATGGTAAATTCTTCAACTTTTCAGTGCATGCGTACATTAAAGAGGAAATAGTGAAGCAATATTTTTGTGTTGGGTTATACAAAGATATATTTTACTTTTATTTTTCTCCATAAAAGTAGATTTTTTAGGTTCTGAAACCTGTAATTTTCTGAACCCTAATATCTTTCGGAACTGAACAAAATTTGCATGTGTCATGCAAAAATTATACTTTTGTCAATTTTCCCATTTTTCCGTCACGGTGTCACTTTAAGTACTCGTGAAAAGTAAGGAATCTATAGTAATTTTTTGATTTTTTCCCTATATATTCCTGTGTAAAACTTATCCTCAACTGTAGCCCCACCAAAATTTGAATCTATGCTATCTGATTGAATCTATGCTATCGGAGGATGTTTGCATACAAATATGACTAATAATAAAACCCGGAGGGCTGGGGATTTTCCCCACCTATAATTATGATCTAATCCCTAATTATTTTGGTATTCCCCATAAGCTCTCAATTTGGAGAGGCACCCTAGACCTCTGTCTACTTTATAAATGTCCCCTTCTATTTCAATTGTTAGGGACAACCCTGTCTACAGAAAATTTTTATCTCCATTTGTGGCCTCATTCTACCCTGGAGACCATGATTGGAACAAACCTTAACAAACATAATCTGGGAATGCTTTAATATCAATATTACTAATCATGGCTCTGCTGTTTTTCAGAAGAAAATTTTTGAAGAACAACTTTGACCCTTTGACCTTGACCTAGGAGTTTGACCTCCTTTTGAAAACTTTGACCTTGGTCATAACTTTTAAATGGTTAGTGCCAGGGCTTTCATACTTCATATATGTAATCCTTGAGACAAGACCTTTCTTTGGATACCAACAACTTTGACCATTTGATCTTGACCTTGGGGTATGACCTACTTTTGGAAAACTTAAACCTTGGGCATAACTTTCAATAGTTGGTGCTAGGGCTTTCATACTTCACATGTTTATTCCTTGTGGCAAGACCTTCCTTTGGATACCAACAATTATATCCCATTGACCTTGACCTTGGAGTTTGACCTACTTTTGGAAAACTTTAACCCTTGCCATTAATTTTGAACAGTTGGTAAGCTATTTCACATATGTCATCCTTGAGACAAGACCTTACTTTGGATACCAACAACTTTAACCCTTTGACCTTGGAGTTTAACCTACTTTTGAAAAACTTTAATCTTGGCCATAATTTTTGAATAGTTGGTGCTAGGGCTTTCATATTTCACATGTGTATTTCTTGTGAGAAGGCCTCTCCTTGAGCACCATTAATTTTGACCATCTGACCTTAATGTTTGACTTACTTTTGAAAAAGTTTAACTTTGGCCATAACTTTTGAATGGTTGGGTTAGGGCTCTATATTTCACATGTGTATTTCTTGTGAGAAGGCCTTTCCTGGGTACCATTAATTTTGACCATTTGACCTTGACTTTGATGTTTGACTTACTTTCAAAAAACTTTAACCTTTTCCCTATCTTTTCAATGGTTGCTCCTTGGGCTTTTATAGTTCACAGGTATATTCCTTGAGACAAGACCTCACTTTGGGTACCAACATATTTGATTTGCATTTGAGAAAGTTTAACCTTTGCTATAAGTTGCCATACAGGGGCATCAGTGTTTCACAAACATATCTTGTTTTTGTCTTTTCTTGATCATTTCCCATGGCAGAGGGCATTGCCCTTCATTTGTACAAATCTGAATTCCCTTCACCAAAGGATACTTTGTGGACTTTGATTGAAATTGGTCCAGCTTTATATGAAAAATATATGATGGTTTTTTTTCTTCATATAAATGGGCAGATATAATGTGTCGATCAAAAGTAACACTTTGCAATATTTTTCAGCCTACGGTGAAGTAAAACTCCTTATGGTTAACACCAAATTCTGAATTATTCATCAAAAGACAGTAATGATTAAATTCTTTTGTTCATCTGCTTTCTGGACTCCAGAACAAGTAGTTACCGGAATATACCAGCATTATCCTTATAAGAACAATCTCCAATGACCACTAGCTCCAACCATACAGATCTCTGCATCCTTAGTCTTCATGACTGAAACAGTTCAATACATACAAAAACAGATGATAAAATAGTGCAATGTTAATGGCTAATAATAATCAGGAATTTGAAAGTCATAAAACATCCTTATATGCTTAAATGTTGATCATTACTTGAAAGAGCAAGCATATGTTATTTATAAATACATGCAGACTTGATTATTTCAGACTGTATGGGCACATTTAAAGACCTTCATACTTAAATCAATGATGTCATTTTTAGCGTAGGTCAAATGATTCAGGTAACCTTTAGGTTTCTAAAAATAGACACCCTAGTAGTTTCTGAATTGAAACCTGTTGCAGTTTTCCAGTATGCCTTTTTCCAGTATAGCCCCATCCTGCTTCCTTGAAACCCCATTAAGTTTACTTTAATCACCCCTGCCTGACAGGATATAATAGAGGCATAATAAATCATATTTCTCACACTGGGCCAATCAACCCTCCCTTTGTGTCTCTATAAATTTACATATTCAATTACTTCTCTCCTTACTATTTCACTGCTGGAATTTTATATTTTGTCTTTTTCTACAAAGATTTTCCTTAGAAGAAAAAATGTCATTTTCTTTCACATTAAGGTTCCGATGTAAACTTTCAAATCATATTTTAAAAACAGAAGAAACAAGAGGCCCATGGGCCACAACGCTCACCGGAGAATCTTTGGCCCTGCTGTTCTTGACCAGATTTTCTCCCTTGTAATAAGTATTGTGCCCCACCCTACCCCCGGGGTCATGATTTGAACAATTTAGAATCTTCACTTCCCCAGGATGCTTCCATATAAGCTGCAGCTTTTCTCGCCCCATGGTTCTTGAGAAGAAGATTCAGTGATTTTTTTAGGGCCGATTTGGGGCCGAAATTCGGCCCCAGTCCCAAATGAAAATATGCCTGTATTTTCCCAAAATGTAGTGGAAGTTTTCCCAAAGAAAAACTGACAAAATATGTGATCAAATTCAGTTTGTTTATTGCATGATTTCAGTGAAGTTCAAGCAGATTTTGTTGTTCAGCCATGTTGGATTTCTTCATAATTAGATACTTCATACCACTATTGTTCTTGCTGCAAGTAATTAGATAATTCATACCAAGAATAGACTTGATTTGTTATCACAATTGTTTGTTAAAGTAGTACAAAGACAAAAACAAAGCTTTTTGATAATGCTTTTTAAGTGACTGGGTTTTCTGGGAGATTCCCAATTTAGCCTAATTGACGCTGAAATTCCCAATTCTAAGGGCCCCAGCCCCCAGTCCCAGAGTACTGAAAAAAAAACACAGAGATTTTTAAAGATTTTTCGTATATATTTCAATGTAAAACTTTGATTCCCATTGTGGCCCCACCCTACCCCGGGAGCCAATATTTGAACAATTTAGAATCTACACTTCCCAAGGATGCTTCCATTTAAGTTGCAGCTTTTCTGGCCCAGTGGTTCTTGAGAAAAAAATTTTCAAAGATAATTTTCCCTATATATTTCAATGTAAAACTTTGATTTCCCATTGTGGCCCCACACTACCCCGGGGGGTCATGATTTGAACAATTTATAATATACACTACCCCAGGATGCTTCCATATATAAGTTGCAGCTTTTCTAGCACAGTGGTTCTTGAGAAAGAGATTTTTAAAAGATTTTTCTTACATATTTCAATGTTAAAATTTGATTCCCCACTGTGGCCCCTACCTACCCCCCGGGGTCATGATTTAAACAATTTAGTATCTACACTTCCCAAGGATGTTTCCATACAAGTTTAAGCTTTTCTGGCCCAGTGGTTCAATGTAAAACTTTGATTCCCCATTGTGGCCCCACACTACCCCCGGGGGTCATGATTTGAGCAATTTATAATATACAATACCCCAGGATGCTTCCATATAAGTTGCAGCTTTTCTAGCATAGTGGTTCTTGAGAAGAAGATTTTGAAAAGATTTTTCCTACATATTTCAATGTTAAAATTTGATTCCCCATTGTGGCCCCTACCTACCCCCCGAGGTCATGATATAAACAATTTAGAATCTACACTTCCCAAGGATGTTTCAATACAAGTTTAAGCTTTTCTGACCCAGTGGTTCTTGAGAAGATTTTTAATGATCCCAACCTATTTTTGGCTTTTCTTGATTATCTCCCCTTGGAAGGGGGCTTTGCCTTTTATTTTAACATTTTAAACTCCCCTTCACCCAAGAATGCTTTGTACCAACTTTGGTTAAAATTGGCCCAGTAGTTCTTGAGAAGAAGTTGAAAATGTGAAAAGTTTACAGATGGATGGAGAGCTAGACGGACGGATGGACAGATGACGGACAATAGGTAATCAGAAAACCTCACTTGAGCTTTCAGCTAAGGTGAGCTAAAAAGGGTGGCCATGATTGTTATATACCGTAATATTTAAAAGTCCCAACAAGCAAAATGAACTTCAGCAAAGCAGTTCTGAAACATTCTGATTACAACACAAAGATAGGTAATCAAAGATAGAATGTTATGCATAAGTAACTCACACAAGTTTTTTTTTTCTAGTTTGTGCACATCCTCAGAGATCAATATCCATGCAAGTTTAATTGAAGTAGGACCACATAGTTACTTGGCAATGGACCTGCTCCAAAAACTTTTACCTGTTCACTCATCCACAAAATGTAGGTTAGTTCCAACATTCAAAGCAAGTCTGGTAATGTCCATCCCTTGTTGCATCATCCATGCAAGCAGACCTGGGGTAATGGTAATGTGTAATGGTAATGCATTGTAATCATTACATTTTTTCAAAGTAATTGGTTGTAATGTGTAATGGATCCATCTTTCAATTACAAGTAATTGTAATGTAATGCATTACTTTAAAAAAATATCAGTAATGACCATTACTTTTCAATTAATTTCAATTACATTTTGTATTTTAATATCCTAAAATTAAAATCCTATATCTTACCATTTTTTAAAAATGTTTATTTTATGGGGATTGATAGACAAACTAAATCATTGTTTTAATAGAAAACTTCTTGACAAGACAGTTATAAAATCAATTGAGAGCCAGAAAAAATAATATGAAAAGAAATCATTAGGTTTCAAAGATAGTCACAAAACAAGTGACATAAATACATGTGAACTGAGACTACCAATTAAGATACAAACTATATTTTTCAACTTGTTTTTTTTTATTTTCACAAAGTTCATTCTGGTAAAATGGACTTGGTAAGCAAGATACAAGATCAGCATGATCTGCTTGAAGACATAAATGGAAACTAAGGACAAATATAAATATTGATATTGTCTGTCATTCATTTGGATAGCTTGAGAGTCACCTCTAACTTCAAACCCTATATTTAGGTACTAGTAATTATCACCTTTGGTTAATTGTGTTAAATTTATATCATTGATAATGTCTGCACTGCTAATTACAAGTGCCAATTAATGAAATTATTGATACAAACTCGTTTTACAATTATAGAATTATCGGTTAATTAAATATGACTTTACATAAAACTTATGGTATTAAATGTTTATCATTTATTTGATAAAAAAAAGAGGATCTAACATCAGAGACTGAATTAAAAAAAAGAGGAACTAACATCAGAGTCTGAACAAAACTACAACATTGAAAGTGTTCCTTTCCACTTTCTTTGTCAACTGTAGATTGGTAAACTACATGAGCATGATAAATGAATCCAAAATCCAAATACCACGCTGACTTATAGACCTGAGAGAAAGCATATTAACAGAGCACAAAGTGTGAGAAAGTTAATTTATGGATATAAATTGTGTGGTCGTAAAAATTGTGTTTTTCCCTTATAAAATGTCATGTTTAATGTAATTCATTACTTTAACAAAGTAATTGTAATTTAATTAATTACTTTTCTGAATGAGAGTAATGGTAATGGTAACTGTAATGGTAAAAATTCCAAAGTAATTGTAATTTAATTCATTACATTTCAAAGTAATTGACCCCAGGTCTGCATGCAAGTCTCATCATAACAGGCCATATAGTTAAACAGCTATTCCAAGAACAATACCCTGGTCAGTCATTTGGAAAATAAAGGTCAGATCCAGCATCCAAAGCAAGTCTGTTAGTGTCCATTCCTAAATACCTCATCCATGGTAGTTTGGTTCAGGTAGGGCAAATATTCACACATCTGGAAAATATAGGTCAGACCCAACATCCGAAGCAGATTAGGTAGTGTGCATCCCTAGATGCATCATCCATGCAAGTTTGGTTCAGGTAAGTCTTAAAGTTACTTTGGAATGGATTTGCTCCAAAAACTTTATTCCGGTCATTCATAAGTAAAAAGTAGGTCAGATCCAGCATCCGAAGCAAGTTTGGTAATGTCCACCCCTATGTCCTGGTAGGTCTTTCAGTTCCTTAGGAATGGACCTGCTCCAAAAACATTAACTCTGTCACTCATCTTAAAATATAGGTCAGATCCAGCATCCAAAGCAGATTAGTTAGTGTCCATCCCAAGCTGCATGATCCAAGCAAGTTTAGTTCAGGTAGGACTTATAGATAATTGGGAATGGACTTGCTCCTAAAACTTTAACCCAGATGCTGACACCAACACTAGGGGTATAGCATGAGCTCATCTTGACTTTGTCGAGGTGAGCTAAAATGAGCTTAACATAGTTTTATGATTGATAATCTAGGTTTATAAATTGTAAACTACAGATTACAAAGCATAAACTATCGTTTACTATTTTAATCTGTATTTACATCTCTAAACCAAAGTTTACACCTGAATCTATGTTTCACATGTGTAAACTATATTATACAGTTACAGTACAGGTGACTCTTGATCTCTCGAAGTTCAAGGGACCGTAAGAAAAGTTCGAGAGATCGGGGGGGTGGGGGGGGGGGGGTTCGAGAGATAGAAAGTGAATAAAATCCGGAATTTTCAGTTCCGATCATCATTGTTCTACTATTTTACATACCAGAAGCGGGCTTATAGATTTTCCCATTATATACACGTTTTCATGCGTATTTTACAGGTAATTCACTTGATTTCAACAACAATGATCGTGTTCTGTATAAATGAAAGAAAAAGTGAGCAAGCTCACATACCCCATGCTCCCCCAAAACTTGACAATGCAACACATAATGAATGGCAAGGTGCACTTTAAATACACAGTATAATTCAAAAAGGAGCATTACTTGCAAAAAATCATCACATCAAAACTTCTTGCACATAAGGACATTCAAATCTTTGTCTGTTACAAATTTAATTGGGCTGAAGTTTCTAGATAAATAATGGAATCAAAATTTCTTAGTAATATACCAATCAGACATTATGTCTGAAATACCTACAAAGTTTCAGGAAATTCAGTGCAGGAGTTATGCTGACAAACTGTTATTTAAATTCCTCAGTGATTTCAATTTGTTAATGAGTGTAAGTCCACGTCCAACATACGACAATTTACACCTTTAAATAACTGATGGAAACAGAATTATGATGTAGTCATATAAATTTAATTATAAACTGTACTTATGAAATTATTTAAGGCAAAGCACTAATTGGAAGGGGGGGTTGGGGGGGGGGGGGTTGAGAACTTTTTGTGTACTTCTATCCAAGATTTGTGTGTGTGTTTTATGTCATTAATATTTTGATCTGAAAATCAGTAGGGGTTTTTAAAGGTCATGAAATATTTCACAAAAAATGTCATTACTGATTCCAGTTGATTTCCTTATTATTTAGCTGGAGAGTTTCTTCAATAATAGCCAAAATTCTAAAAGAAAAATAATGGAATTGGAATTTCCTGGAAATATGCATATCTATACATTGTGTCCTAAATATTTGCAAAGTTTGATGAAATTCTGTGCAGCGGTTTAAGAAGAGTTGCACTGACAAACTGTTCCTCTCTTTATTCAAGATAGGGCCAAAAATCTAAGTTGAAAAGTGCCAACAATTCTTAGGAAAATAAAGGAATCAGAATTTCCTGGAAATATGCATAACTACACACTGTGTCCTAAATATCTGCAAAGTTTGACAAAATTCTGTGCAGCGGTTTAAGAGGAGTTGCGCTGACAAACTGTTCCTCCCTATATTCAAGATATAGCCACAAATCTAAGTTGAAAAGTGCCAAAATTCCAAGAAAAATAATGGAATCGGCATTTCCTGGAAATATGCACATCTACACACTGTGTCCTAAATATCTGCAAAGTTTCTTGAAATTCTGGGCAGCGGTTTAAGAGGAGTTGCACTGACAAACTGTTCCTCTCTTTATTCAAGATATGGCAAAAATCCTAAGTTTAAAAGTGCCAAAATTCCAAGAAAAATAAAGGAATCAGAATTTCCTGGAAATATGCAAAACTATACCCTGTGTCCTAAATATCTGCAAAGTTTGACAAAATTCTGTGCAGCGGTTTAAGAGGAGTTGTGCTGACAAAAAAAAAGGACTGATGGATCAACTGACTGACTGACTGACGGGTCAAAAACATTATACCCCACCCAACAAGTTGCATGGGGTATAATAAAATGATTTATTTAAGTTTCAACATTTCATGATTACATGAAAATTGAATAGCAATTGTCGATTTTGCTAATCCCCGGGAGCGGGTTTGATCGGTCCTTCACAAGATTGCTAATAATCGGTTTACAATTCTTGAGATAGGATTTCTTGTGCAATGTTTGCCAAACTGGGATTGTGTAGACTCTAATAATATTAAAGTTCATAATCTATAGAAAATTACTGACACGTCCTAAAATTATTTTCTCAAAATTATCATCTCATCCAGTCAAATAAGTTGTTAAGCGATTTGTTTATAATTTACCAATTAACCAGTTAATTATATCAACACTCGGACGACTCATAGGTGTAGTATCATCTATGTAAACACCCAATTAACACGTCCATCCCAGCCCCAGACGTTCACTGTTATCCAGATAAGTCCAAGCTGAATTAATTTTACGCTTGATGGACGTTATACATGCGCAATCAAAACTTCGAGAGATAGAGAGTAAAAAACCATGAAATATGTGTAACGGGACCCAGGTCTTGGTTCGAAAGATATAGAACTTCGAGAGATCGGGAGTTCAAGAGATCAGCAGTAAATTTACTTAGTTACATAGAGGGAAAAAACCGGACCGGAGGTTCACTTCGAGAGATTGAGAATTTGGAAAGATCAGAGTTTGAGCCATCGAGAGTCACCTGTATATCATTGAGGGAGTTAGCAAGATTCCAGTTCCCCAAGGCCAGGACAATTTCCCGAGGCGAAGCTGAGGGAAATAGTCCTGGTCGAGGAGAACTGGAATCTTGCTAACTTCCTCAATGATATACTTTTAACTGTTTTATTATACTGATACAAACGTAAAATTTAGAGGATTCAGATCATAGCATGACTTCATAGCAGGGATTAGTTCACTGAACTAACACACGGGGATTAGTCCATTCACATATCATATCAATGCAAAAGTAAAATCTAGAGGATTAAGGATAACCCGGAATTAGCTTTTGATGCAGGGATTAGCTCACTTGACTAATGCACAGGGATTAGTCCATTCATAACGATTTCTAAATATACTTATTATACCTCTACTGATATTTTCCCTATATAACATAAGATCATTAGATGTGGCTAATTTCCTAGAAATCGTTACGAATGGACTAATCCCCGTGTGTTAGTCAAGTGAGCTAATCCCTGCTTCAAAACTAATTCCCGGTTATCCGTAATCCTCTAGATTTTACTTTTATATTGGTATGATAAGTGAGCGGACTAATCCCCATGTGTTAGTTCAGTGAGCTAATCCCTGCCTTGAAATCACGCTATCTGAATCCTCTAAATTTTATGTTTGTATCGGTATAATAAAACAGTTAAAAGTATACCATTGCAGGAGTTAGCAAGATTCCAGTTCCCCTAGATCAGGACTATTTCCTTCGCCTTGGGAAATAGTCCTGGTCTTAGGGAATTGGAATCTTGCTAACTTCCTCAATGATATACTTTACCTGTATATTAATAACATTTGAAAGCCTAAAACATGGTCTATCTGATAAATATAGAACTTCCCATGGTCTGAAGTTGGGATATGATTTTTATCCAACAAGTTGAAACTGTTGAAGTTCCTTTTTTCTATCCCAAGTCTTGGCAATGTTCACAAGTACACAGCTATCACATTTAACATTTAATTTATACTTTTCAACAAAAACTATCACTAACCTTTATTCACAGGAAGATAAACTTGGTTTAGCAATCATAAACTTTAGTTTACAACATTTGAAATCTAAAAATTTAACCTACTTTATCAAATAGTTTAACCTGCTTTATAAAACTATGTGTAACTCATTTTATTGAATTTGGATTGCCATAAATATTGTCCATCTCTGAAAGAGCTCAATCCAATCTATCAAAAAACATGTGGTTCTCCAAATAAAATCTACTAATGTTTCACTTAAAACACACTGTGAAAAAAAGTGCACTCCCATCCCACTATATCAGCCATGGTTAACCTCCGTATTAACTTCTCATTTTCATCTCTTTGGTAAAGACGATAACACAAACACACTGCAAATTACTCAACATTTGTTGTAAGAGAAAACAGTACTCGGGGTCGTTTATTTACCAGTGTCTGTTTCAGAAAGGAAATCATTAAGCACATCTGGCAGAGAGTTGTAGAAATTGTAGGAAAATCCGAAGTTATAAGACTGCATGATGTATAAACAAGAAGCCCATGGGTCACATCGCTCACTTGAGCACACTGGCCACAGAAAAGCAGAAATGAGTTCGGTATTGAAAAATTTAAATATATAAATGGTTCCAACCTACTTTCTGGGGGCATGATTTGAACAAACTTGAATCTACATTAATTGAGGATGCTTCCATATTTCTTTGACTAATCGTGGCTTTAAAAGATTTTCCCCCACATATTTGTAGTGTGTAAAAGATTGATGTTGAACATGTTTTGAACAAATCTGAATCTACACTACCTGAGGATGCTTCTGCATTTATATGACTATTCATGGCTTTCCTGTTTTTGAGAAGATTTCTAAAAATATATCTTATATTTTCCTATGTATTACTTTGACCCCAATTGTAGCCCATGGGGTCATGATTTGAACAAACTTGAATCTACACTACCTGAGGATGCTTCTGTATCAATATTGCTAATCATGGCTTTGTTGTTCTTCTTCAAAGATTTTTTTAAAGATTTGTTCCTATACATTCCTATGAATAACTTTGTTGTGGCCCCACCCTACCCCCGGGGGTCATGATTAGAACAAACTTGAATTCACACTACCTAAGGATGCATCTATATTGATATGACTTATAGCTTTCAGTAGTGGTGTTCCAATCATCGATTATAATTGAAAATCAGTCGATTGCTGGCATAATCTAAGCGCTCGATTACAATTTTTTTATTCTGATTAATCGGGTTATTTATTTCATTTTAAAAGCTTAATAGTTTTTAAGCCAAATATTCCAGCCGCAACTTTTCTATTAACTTATTTGTGTATCGTAATGGCGCAGACGAAGAGACATTGTATTCATACCCGGGTAACATGCTCATTCCGGGGTATGGACGTACTTTGGATTCTACAAAATGAGCGTTGAATCAGCTTGACTAGATAGAACATTCTGTCGTTAAAATGATATTGTCCTAAGGACTAGGGGTTGTTCCGAGACACAGTTATTCCAACTACAGCTGGGCCACCACAGAAAGTAGTTATTCAACCATTCTTACCATTTAATAAACTAAAATTGACAGACTTTGTAAATGTCCGATTATAATTGATAATTAGTTAGTTAAGTAGCCTGATCATCAATTATGAAATTCTAACCGATTCCCATCACTAGCTTTAAGGGTTCAACATTAACATTAGTCCATTAGTCTCAGACTAATACATTTTCATTTGGACTAATAAAATCTGTGGCTAATTAGTCCGAATGGACCAATAAAAATTTCTGGAAAACAATATAAATAAACAGAGACATATAATAGAGGGTCCTCTATTATATGTGAAAAGTTTACAGACAATATCTAACACTTGAAACACAATAGACAGAAGAATTTAATCAGAAAAACTCACTTGAGCCTTTGGCTTTGGTTCAGGTGAGCTAAAATGCTACCATCTCACCACTTCACTTAAGGTCAAAATCAATGTCAAGATTTGAAGTAGTCCAAGAATGTCTTGGTCACCATACTTGTGAAGTTAAATTGGTGTCTTAGAATGCTTAGCATTGTTTAGTAATAGGAATAGAAAATACTCATTCCTGGTATTACCTGCAGATCTGTAGCTCTCTGGCGTCTTCAGACCACTGAGCCACTTCTGTGGTGCATCCTTGAGTGTGCCTTAGTCTCTATAAAAAAGAATTAAGCAACAAATTTTTGGAGCAAATGTGATACTCTCATTATGTAGAAACATGATTTTTTTTTAACCTGTGTGGTTCACAGGTACTTGATGTAAAACTTTTCAGTATTTATATTCATTCATAAAAAGATATTAAGAACCCTCTATACACTTCACACTAAAGAGTTCTGATTCTGTGGTATTTTTATGTAGTAAGAGTAATCTGCCCTTAGATCTGAAATAAGATAAATTGAAATCTACAGTTTATCAATCAATTTCTAATCAATTCAAGCATTCTTAACATTTTGATGGGCTAAGATAAATTAATTGAACACTTCATCTGCATGCTTTTTCCCCACTTAGGTAAACAACAGTGATTTCTGTTCATCAAAACTTAGTTGACTTTGAACATTTTTCTTGGGGGTAAAAGCCAGGCACCCTATGTTGAAAATGATATAAATATTCTCAATATTTACACCTTTATACAATATAATTTTTCTCAATGTCCAAAAAACATTTTTGTTCAGTGTAGAGAGGGTCCTAAGTTATTATAGCATGGAATTTTTTTTATCAGAAATATTTAAAACGTCAAGAATATAGTATACCATGGTACTAAGGGCAGACTACACTGACTGATTCCCCTCTCCATCAGAATTAGGCTGAAATCTGACGTGTACTTGAACTTACATGTAGGAGTCGGAAAACAATGTGTGTGCTCCACACTTTCGGTGTTAATCGTTTAAAGAAAGACAACTCTCATGAGGGAACATGCAAAAACCTGGTCAAAATAAAATTTTTAAAATCAACAAGTTAAATCTACCTGTGTTTATAGCGAGCGCAGCGAGCGGCGCGAAGCGCCGCTCGTCACTGCGAGCTCTAACGACAACGCCTGGGCGAAGAGAAAATTCGGACTACTGCACATTCATTCAATAGAATTTTTTTCCGCAGTAATTCTGACCCACAATGCATCGCTTCTTGTTCTCGCTGCTAACTTCATTCACGCGGCAACAACAACTAAAATTTCACAAAAAATAAACTCACCTTAATTTAATGGATATTGCATGCATATGGGAGATTAAACGTTCTTTGTTAAAATATGTGCACTTTTTAAACTTTGTTTATGGAAATACAGCTAACATACGTCATGTGACGTCACAGTCTAGACGTTCCAAATGTCTCGTGCGGTTTGAAGAGGCGGATCTTAAAATGAAGTGAACAATGCGCTCGCCCCAACGGTCGCACCGTCAACATATTAGAAATTTACTACGATTATCAATTATATCAAGAATTGACATTATCACATCTTTAATTTGTACCTGTTCCTTAACTTCAGTACATAGACCGTCTGTAAACTGTAAAGTTAGGTTACCTTTTCGCGCCAAAACCAACCGGAAGTTAGCAAAGATGCTGTGAAGTCGAAAGCAGAGGGTGTGGGAGGGGTTGGCCCCACACACTAAAACCGAAACGGAAAACGGAAAAAAAATAGTTCTGGACAGCTTAATAACTTAGCAGATGTATATATTCCAATAATTGTTCTTAATTATCTAAATAACTGCTTAAATACGATTTATACCAGTAAATAGTCATGTATATCCATTGTGAAGAACCTTGAACAGCTGTTGAACATGCACATAAACATAGAATACGGAAAACGGAACAAAAAATATAATGCAATACAAATTTATACAGATAATTACCGGTAGAATAAAATGTCGTTGTGATAAGGACAGATTATACAAACAAAAAATGGATCCCTGGATTGGTATTGTTACGGGGTTCGTTTTGCTCTCTTAATTCTTGGAAATAAAAGATGTAGTAGTTTTTATATAATTTACTGGAAGTCTATCATTCATCAAAATATGGCATACGCACTGCACGGTATTAGTAACCTTATTCAGGTTGATAATTGTTTTCTTTCCTTATTCAGGAATGTTGCCTTAATTATTCAGGACTTTCTTGGCACTAATTTCCTTATTCAGGAACTATATATGTTCTTATTCAGAACCAAGCGAGCCAACAGATTAACCAAAGCAACACAAATCATGATATATAGATATATACATATAATAAAGTTCACGTGATTAAAATAAAAATAAAGCGACATCTATACAAAGAACGATAAACTATGGCACGCCGATTGCTTCAAAATTATTTTCTGCACAACGATCACGATTTTTTTACACGAGCTTGATGAAAAATATACACGAGTAAAATAAAAATGCACGTATCGGTAAAAATTGCACATAGTTTGAAAGATTTTAACACAAACATAACGAAAAATACACGAATCCGAAATTTTTTACACGATTAATGGGTATAAAATGCACAAACGTAAAATCAAAAACTGCACGAGCAGAGGAAACTAAAAATTACACAAACAATTTTACTGCGCATACAGCTGCGCATATCATTATTATGCACATGGAATATTCATTGTGTTCTTGGTTTTCTGTACTCTTTATCTCTTCTTGAATTCTGGATGTAATCGAGAGAAAATGGCGTTGACGATGATATGCATGTTTGTTTGCTTCTTTATTTCTTTGCTAAAACTCGATCCGATTTCTAGCTAATGCCAATCAAACGAATGAAGTGTTTTCTTGTGAACTGTGTGAAAAAAATTAAAAGTTGTTCGGAGATATAATATTTTTCTTATATTGACCGAGATCCTAGCCAAAATATGGAGGTATTATATGATGCCGGACATAAATTGTGACAAGAAAGAAATCGCATGTTTGTGTTATAATTCGGGGGGAAAAGTACCATTGCATATGATGCACTCGACTCTGAATTAAAAGTAATACACAGCAAACTCTAAATTCTTAACGATAAACAGGTGTTGCTTTAAAAAATGATAGAATTATTAATTTATTTTTTTTAAATATACGCTCTATGGCCTTTTAAAATTATCTTACTTATAGATACAACTTTAACGGAAATTATTTGTATAAAATAAAATTAACACATGCATAATAAAACGATAAATAAAGTGGATTCTTCATGAAAATGATGGCAGAATTATTGCTGATTATAATCATTAAATTGTAGAATTTATTTCGGTACTTCTCATTTGTACTAATTATGATTTCATTTGAGCAGATTTTTTTTTTCATTTGGGAGTTAGCTGGATATGTTTTTTTTATTTTCATAAAGATTAAAAAGTGGGGATTACCTGAATACCTTAGATATACACAGTATGATTTTAAAGTCAAACATTAAAAAATTTCTAATCATACATGTATCTTTACTTATAAAATATGAGGATATCAATTTTGGTTGAATATCTGTAGCCTACACTATTATGAATTCCTATGATATCGCATATTTTCAGTCAAACACTACCCAATAAACAACAAGACATTCCTAATGGAAAGCGTTATCCTCATTCCTAATGGCGATTACTTGATAAATGTTTTCAGTTTTAATAAAAAGGACAAGATAAAGGAAAAATATATATGCTATGCGCTTAATATACATGCGGTTTTGTGTTTTGTTACTTAAAATTTGTCCAAATGAAATAACAAAACTCTGCTCAAATGATCCTGGCACCGGTTAAAAACTAATGACATTAGTGGCGGATCTGGTTCGTGGATTGATTGAGTCGCAACATCTGAATCTATGTATTTATAAAAGTTTCAAATCGTTGGACCATAATGACATGTCAGAAATTTTAAAACATAGTGAATTATACTAAATACATCTAGGTACAATGTTACAAATAAGAAAATGGGAATGGATATTATAATAAATAGAAAGAACATAGAACGCGTTTTATCGCTCTTGAAAAATGCAAATAAATCATGTTCTTTATGGAGCTCGCGGTTTGACAAAGATTTTCCAAGATTTTTCTTTACATTTCGAATTTGTATGCATAAAATTTTAATTATTATCCGAACACTTGTTTTTTTTTGTATTAACACTTTTTTATCCAAAGATATAGTCATTATAAAAAGAACATGACTGTATAATTATAAAATGAAAATAATCTTCAATAACATTGAAGGATACAAGCTCCACTTTTTAAAAGATTATTCATGTGCATATCTAACATTTTTGAAAATTCAGATTATGAGTTGAAAAGCCTAATCTATGTAATATGAATTTTATACGTATATATGTACCAAGTAATTAAAAAGTTTGCTTTATAGCAATATTGTACATGTGTATCAATGGCATCAACCAGGTCTTGTTTTTACTTCGAGCATGACTACGAATAAATATAAGAAAACATATGATGAATATAAACTGCAAGAAATTTTTGTTTTATTACCGTGTGCAAATTTATTATTGTCAAAATCTGCATTGAAAATAAATATGCATGTGTAGCCAAGTCCCAGCTAATTAAGTTCATCTTGTACATCTTCTTGAGTTTGGTCTTACAATATCGTTACAAATCAGTTAAATTGCAATCCTGATTTCGATAGACTATTAAATGTACCCTTAAATTCTTAGAAAATATTTCAGGCACGTAGCATCAGTAGGGGCCTGCCCCCTTTTTTTTCCAAACACAACCTACTTCTATTGTAAATGTCCACTGAAAAGCTGGTTACCCCCCCCCCCCCCTTGTTGTAGGATAGTTTAAATCAAAGTAATTTGGTATTATAATGTGTTTCGAAAACAGAGTGGAAGGTGCCCCCCCCCCCCCCACACACACACACACAAAATAGGATTTTCGAGTTTGGACACTTTACCTTTTTTGTTGCTTGTCAAGGTTTTTTTTTTCAGGTAGGTTGTCAAAAAAAAAAAAAAAAAAAATCTGGCTGCCCCCTTTCAAAAACGATACTACGTGCCTGTATTTTATAATTTTCAATTTTCTTCACTCCTTTATGTGCATTTTAACTATTCAAAATAGACTACCGCCGGTACATTAAAAACAACATAAAATTAAGCTTTAATTCACGTAAGTAAAACGACTGTATAATTTTTCTACAGTTTCATGGAGTTTTAAGAAATCACCACATGTTGCTCAAAAGTTAAGACTACATGTACTACTTTGTTGCATACATATATCAAAAAGTGAGATATGCTTTTCAATATTGAAATTTCAGTTGCGCAATTATTTGCTCGATTTTCTTTACTGTTGACTTCCAAAAAGTTTTCGGTCAAATTCCACAACCCAGATGATTGCAACATTGCTTCAAAATCTTTGTATGAATTGCCAGTAATCTTTAATCAAAAGGTATTATTGGTGTGTGAAATAGCTATAAATCGATTAGCGTACAGGTGTCTTTAGTTCCAGAATCAGCAGGGAGGGATCTCTTTATGAAAAGGTCACGCATGCACATCCTTGATTATTACCAAAAGTACACTCAGTGGGTGGTGGAGGAGAAGAGTTTGATTTGTTGTTAACTCTCCTGTATTATATCACATGTTGTTTTTATTTATTTTAATTTAGGCCTTTATGTCATTGTTTTAAACTTTCAAAAGAAATTGCTATATAGAGGAATGACCTACTAAAAAATCCAACAATTAAACACACAACTGTAATATGCACCCCCCCCCCTTTTTTTTACGTTATCTATACATGTATTCTTTGTAGAATGTTTTTTTTTTTTATTCGGGAGTATTCATATACTACAAGTTTAAGATTGTGTGCCTGTCAATTTATCTACGTGTATAATATACGTTGTTCATGTTCTTGAGAGTCTAGCGGAATTTTAAAAGAATCTTTTTTAAAAAGATTACTAACACTTTACTCCTCCTTTTGTATTTATAGTGTGTTTCAAGCATCCAAGCCACATTGACCTGTTCTCTAATGAATATTAATGAAATGTGCGCAATGAGGATGCGTTGCGTATTATGTCGATGTTGTATCCTTACTCGTGCAGTTTTCGTTTTTGTTTGTGTAATTTTCTCACTATATCGTGTAAATATTTTGTTGATTGTGCAGTTTCTCAATAGTTTGTGTAAATTTCAATAACTTCGTGTATATTTTCCTCACTTTGTGTAAGTTTTTACTTACTCGTGTAATTTTTGTTTAAGGTCGTGCAGAAAATAATTTTGAAGCAATCGGCGTGCCATAATAAACATTAAAGTACAAAAATAAACATTAAAATTATAAAAGTCACTATTCATAAAGTCCATAACAGTATATATTTTTAACCTATTTTGGTTGTAAATGATGCCAATAATAAATTTCTAAAGAAGATGGGCGAACAAGGCGAGTGCAATGCCTATATAGTGCAATAAACATGAAGGTGAAAAATTAAATCTCAATCATAACAAAATTTTCTTTGATATTTCATCTAAAATTAAAAGAATACTTTATGTAAAATCTCCACAATTTCCAAAAATCTCACTAAGATTGAACTTATTTGCCCGTGAAATAGTATACACACATTAGAGAGGGCAAAAAGGATCATTTTTTTCATACTAAAACACAATTATTCGATATGAGTGGGTCTTCGCTCCATATTTTTCAAAGTTTATCCTCAGAGATTGCGAAAAAATATACGTTTTTTTGGTTAACAAAAACATGAAGCAAAGACCCACTATACCTTAAATACACACTTTATGACACAACATTCGCATCTTTCCGAGAAATACTTGAAGTCCATTTAGTCAAGGGTCATATCACAAACACGATTTAAATGCCACAATTCATCAACAGCTATGTAGCGTAGTGGTTAGCGTGTTATAGTCTCAAAGGAAGATGATACTCTCGATTTTTATTGCTAGGGTTAGAACCCCACAAATACCACATTATGTGTTTAATAACAGAATAATTTTTGCCGAGCAAATTTTCCCCAGAAAAGTCATTATTTCATAAATTTCAATAATGAGAACATTACTCTAAATACTAAATTCACAAATTGATTATGAATTTTATATATCTGAAGCTATAGGCATTCTGCGCGCCTTGTTCACCCATCTCCTTATTAAGAAGTTGTAAACTTTCTACGATGTTCAAAATTCTACCTTTCTGCAACCATCCTTATTAATCTATACAACCTTTTGTCACTTTAAATCCCAATATTGTGAAACTTTGAGTGAAAAATTGAAAACTACGCGGTTTTACTTTTTACTTATATATACAAAACTTAAGTTGTTGTTTTCAAGATTTTTTATAAAAGTTTGTATCATCTGTCCTTAAAAAATGTGTAAGCACCCGAGAAGGGGAGACCACTCACATCAACATACATGTATATGTATGGTTTTCAGCGAACACGTATGGAACGCCAAATTAACATATATTCAAATATTTGAACCTATCTTCAAATAACTGTACCTATCTTCAAATGATTGCACCTATCTCCAAATGAATTGAAGATAGGTACAATTGAATTAAAGATAGGTACAATTGAATTAAAGATAGGTGTAAATAATTATACCTATCTCTAAATAATTAAACCTAGGTTCAAATAAATTACACCTATCTTTAATGGAATTACACCTATCTTCAATTCAATTAAAGATAGGTTCAATTGAATTATACCTATCTTCAATTCATTTGAAGATAGGTACAATTGATTTAAAGATAGGTACAATTGATTTGAAGATAGGTACAATTGTAACATATCCACAAACGATTTGAAGATAGGTACAATTCAATTATACCTAGGTTCAATTCGTTTTGTGTTATTGAAAATAATGAAAGCTCCCTCTAACAGCGACTTGAACATGGAGGGAACTATACAGTGCATTTTTATGGAGAGTAGTAGTTATTGTCAGTATCTTTATAATTAAAGATAGGTTCAATTTAATTGCACCTATCTTTAAATCAATTATACCTATCTTTAATTCATGGCATTTGCATTATCTTCAAATCAATTGTACCTATCTTCAAATCAATTGTATCTGTACCTATCTTCAAATGAATTAAAGATAGGTATAATTGAATTAAACCTATCTTTAATTCATTTGGAGATAGGTACAATTGATTTGAAGATAGGTATAATTAATTGAAGATAGGTTCAAATATTTGAATATATGTTAATTTGGCGTTCCATAAACACGACATAATTTTAAGAGTCATTCTCGATACATGTAATGACTTGAAACTATATAGGAGCTGTGGCACGCATAGTCTTAGAATTTCTCTCTATTATGAAAGTCTTTGATATAATCTCAAATCAGGCAAAAAATTAGTTGCTTTGTGTCATTGTTGGTTTGAAATGTAACCAATAATAGATAAAGATCCTAGTAAAACATATCAAGGACGATATGTGATATTTCTTATTGTTTAGCAATGATGGCCTGGTTTTCATACCGCAAAGGGATTTAAAATTTATTCTATGTATGTTTAAATCTGATCCCTTAGCTTTTTTTTTTAAAGCAAATTTCTGTATAACTGGTGATCAATTTTTAAAGGCATTGGTGTTGTCCTAATTTTCACATTTCAAAAAATTCAAATAAAATCCTTTAAATATAGCGTTGTTATGGAAATAAGCAGAAAAGTATGTATAAAAAGCTAAAAAATATTTTGTTTCCATGGTTACGTACCCTTGTATGTAGATTCCCAAAACTTTTATGATTGATATTTATGAACAACTAACATGACTTTCAATTTTGACTACCACATAATATCTAACTGGATGCAAGAAGCTACCACATGGGGTTTAATATTGCAATAAAATAAACAAAATCGAACGTTTTCCCTTCTTGGTAACCATAGCAACAGTGTTATTTTCTTCATCAGACTTTACCAATATATAATATTCAACTCTAGTTCTATCGGATAAGTACTATTCAAGGTGATTCAAATAATATGTTTATTGAATAAAAGGAAACAAAATTCCTAAAGCAACAAAAATCACTTTAAACCACTGGTACGACGTACGTTGTTTCCATGGTTACACTGCAAAGTAGCAATTAATATCAATTCTTCTTATGTTATCTGTGTGTTACAACGTCCTGGTGATGTACATTCAATGTTTTTCCTTAAGATAGTTATATTAACCAAAACTTAGCAACAAATTTCGTATGGTTACACTGTGTTAACATGGCAACCATAAAAGTTATTTTTAGAAAAATATTGCCAATACCTTATTGCTTAAAGGAAAATTTTTTTTATCGTTTTTCTTGAGTTGTTGATCAAGATTTATCATGTTACCTTATCATTCGTGAATATTGAGCATTTTTCTTCATATAAAATGTATTCAAAATGTACCCATGGTTACCACTTACTTAAAGATACATATATTCTATATATTTTTTTCATAGCATAAGTGGCAACAAGGTGTCATATTTTTGTGAGAATGGTACGTTTGTTTTCCATAGTCTTTATTAAAGCTCAATAAAGAGATTCAAAGTAGCTGAAAATCTCAATTTTTCAATCTTTTCCGGCTGTTACCATTTCAACCAAAACACATAGCAACCAAATTTTATTTGATATATGTTTTTGATGTCAAGTTGTAATAATGGGCAAAGTTTCATCAAAAACGGTGACCATGTGTGGCAGTTTAAGTGGTTAAGTGGTTACAGAGAATAGATCTTAAGAAAGAAGTTTACTCATGCAGAGGACAAAACAAATCCATTGATAAAAACATAGACCTAAAGCAAATACTTATGTCTATGATAAAAATGAAAAATCAACTATTGTACATTGTTACTCATTTTCAAATAACTAGGTCAATGGCCTACTTTTTATGCTAGTGGCCCCTTAGTATTTCTCAGGAAATACCTCAATTTTTAAAGACCCTATTTTTTTACCGTACGGTTACCTGAAGGGAGGGAGTGGTCTTAGTTACGAGTCATTATTTTCTTTAACAATAAATATAACAATTAAACAAAACTCTTCAGATATTGGAATAAAATGGAAATTGGAAATGTGTTGCTAAATATACATAAACAACTAGAGTTGAGCAATAAACCTCTTAAATATTCTAATCCAAATTTCTTGGAGATTAAACTTCTCACTACTATATCTAGGTCAATTTTAATTACCAGTATTCTAAGTACCACATTTCTGCTTAAATCACTGATATTGTTAAGACTCATTTCTAATTCTTAATAAGAATTCTGGTGTGTTACTATAAAACAAATACAAATTGAGAAAAAATATATAATTTTTTGACCTATTACGGAAATAATTTAATTATCAATGATTTTGTCACAAATCTTTGCATGTTAGAGTACATGTTAGAAATAAAGAAATTTTCTTCAAATTGTTTATTTTTGAAACTGTTTAATTAATTTATTTTTTTTAATAGCCGACACATAGTTATAAAATGTATTAGATTTTTTTATGTTTATTAACAAAATAATTTTAAAGTTTCGTTTATTTGTAAATTTTTGGCAGATTGAAATAAAAGGTCTTGTGAATCTGAAATACTCAATAAGATTTTCTTTTTCATTACCAGTAATTATTGTGCAACTTAAAACAAAGTAGAACGTATGATTTTTCTAACAATAATACAAATGTAAGTCACTTCCTCCTCTAACCATCGCAAATCATTGAAAGTCTTTGAATGAAGATTTTGAATATCTCTGTCATTGATTTTGAAGGTATAACGTTGAATAAAGATCACGTAAAATATCTAGGCCACAACAAAGATTGCATTTGTCGTATAATGGATATTTTACCCAATATTTGTGGTATTTGGTGGTTTTGTTAAATTTTAAAAATTGATTGAGAAGATAGTTATTCCCTAAATCATAAATAATCGAATTTCACATCTTTTTTACTGCATTTCGAGTAGATTCGCAAAAAGTAAACTCAGACAGTTGAATACTTCCTTTGAAGGACCAGATCACAAACATTCCAAATCGTGAAATTACCTTTATAGTTTTTTTTTTTCAATCAGCCCATTATTGAGTCGACATACAAATGAAAATAACTTGTTTATTGAAGAAAAAAAAAACGTCGTCGATATATTTAATAATTGTAACGATAACGAATATTACTATGCTCAAAACGTCAAACAAAGAATACGAATTGAAAGCAGAGCAAACACAAATCTCTGAAATCACTGGAGGTGGGATCAGGTGTTATGAAGGAGTAAGCATTCTTGTCGACCGAACACATCAAACGTGAACCCCTTGTCATAATTTGGTAAAGTAAACGGAGAATTCCGTAGATAATTTATTTTGAAAATAATGGCCTAACAATTTGCATTAAAAAACGTCAGTCAAAATTCGAGCTAACGTCAAATTATATTTGCAATCAAGGTCATTGTATAGACCATAGAAATTCGACTTGTTGACTTTAAACGAGATTGTTGATACCCTTGTATCATCAACGTATTTGTCAGTAGCCTTTCTCGATTTAGAAATTGTTCGTGCGTAGTATATTCTCTTGTGTATATCAATACCTTTATTTTTAGCAAACATTTTATACTGACACACTGCTGATGTCTGCTTGATATGATTATTTATCAAAACAAGTCTCAAAAGTTTATTTTACATTTCAAAAATGGTCACATTGAAAAGAGTCTTTACTAATTATACATTTGAAATGTCACTAATAGATTTAACAGATTCCGATCTGTTTAGTGATGATTTACTTAACACCGTATAGTGTTGTGTTACTGGTATAATGTCTTTACCATCTAATAAAAACACTGATGTTCGATATATGAAGTACGGGCATTTCATAATTTCTAAATATTAAACACTACCATTATCCAATGCGATGAGAAATATTTTAATGCTAATATGTTTAAATTGTTCATACTTCTACTCATTTCTAAATATTAAACATTACCATTATCCAATGCATATGAGACATTTTTTATGATGACAAGGTTAAATTGTCCATGCTTTTACTCATTTGAAAACTGTTCAATCTGAAAATGACATTGAATTTAAATCTTTAAAATGTTTGATATTATGATGATATCAAATAATTGATAACTCTCTGTTCCTGTGCAGTAACACTGTAATTTACGGAAGCGTATTAGTGCCAAGTAGTATTTTTTTTAAGTTGGTAATCTCAACTTTAAAAGAACTACGCACGCTAACTCCCGATTCCCGCCTACATTTTACACCCATTTAATTCAATACAAATGACAATCTGGCCGTAAAATCTTTGTTGAATGCAAAGAACAGTTCAATGGTAATTGACTGATAATTTTAATGTAGTTAATTACCCCTAATTCCAGCTCTTTAAATAAGGGGGGTAGACGATATTTTCCATTGAAATCAGGCTTTAAAGCATCAACACATTTTAACATATTCTTGGACATGAATAAATGTTCCTTAAATCTTTTCTTATGTTTTACGCATATAATATTAAACATATATTATCAATAAAATACAATGTTTTAGTTGTAAAACCCTTTGAAATTGGTGAAAAAATAAGCATTTTTGTAGTTTTTTGTCTGTAAACATATGCCCCCCCCCCTCCGGTGAAACACAAAAAGCTTTGGTATGAATTTGTGAAATGACAGTCCATATTACCTGTAAAAAGGAATTTTTGTTTCACGGGGGGGGGGGGGGGATGTTTAAAAAATATTTTCTGTTTTCCGTTGATTTCTATAGTGAAAAACACAAGTTTTACCAAAATTATAGTGTTATCTCTCTTTGTTTTCCCAAAGAGGTAATGTTATGTGAAAATTCATATAAATATCTATATGAATATGAAAAATCATTCAAATGTGTTAACTTTTGAAAAATTGACTTGAGGGTAGGCGGGAGAACAATACTATCGTTCGCAGTTCTTAGCTTTTCCAACTTTAATCTTGGCTTTTTCCAACTTTAAAGTTGGTAATTCCAACTTCAATCTTGGCTTTTCCAACTTTAAAGTTGGTAATTCCAACTTGAAAATGGACTTTTCTAACTTTAATCTTGGATTTCCCAACTTTTTACGGCTTCATGCATTTTATTTCACAGAAAGTGACATAAACAAACTATCAAGCCTGCATAATGGGTGCCTCAGAAAGATCTTGAGGATATTCGGGCCTGCAAAAGTAACCAACCAAAATTATATGAAGTAACTAAAACACCAGTTGTGAGGACATTACTGAAAAAAATACAGATGGAGATGGATCGGCCATGTCTTAAGAAAGCCAACAAATGATATAACAAGAGTGGCGCTCAGATGGACCCCAGAAGGGAAAAGGAGGAAAGGCCGACCCAAAACAACGCGTGGAGGCAAACTGTCGAGCAAGAACTTAAAGGCATAAAACTTACCTAGACAGGTGGAAAGGATAGCTATAAAGACAGAGAAGAGTGGAAATCCCAAGTCCTTGCTCTACATGTGCCTCAGGGTGCAGCAAGGATTTAAGGTAGGTAGGCATTTTATTTCTATACTTTGTAGCTTGACTCGTGTTACTGTTTTATAATTACAATGGAAAGAAACGATCTAATTACTAGCATGAAATTGTGATGAAAGAAGGAATAATTTTGTTTTCGTATATAGAATTGGTGCATTTAGTACAGTTGTCTTTGTAGCATAACATATTGTGTTGATTCATCCTATATATCAAACACCTAATATGGTTTCATTTGTTTAAACTCATTCTCAACAAATATTTAGATGTTTTATCTCTTAAATAGGTATAGTTGAAGTACTCTCATTTACGGAGTTGCATGAAGTTAACGTCTATAAAATTATAGGTGGACACAGAGAAATACAAGGGTTTTTTTTAAATTGAAAGTTATATTTCAGGTTATATGGAAGGTCAATGTAAAAAATAATTGACACAGTTTAAATAGCTTATAAATTTGTTTCCGTATTTTAATTTTGCATAAATGAAGTTGATAATAATATTGAATAAAGAAAAAAAAAGCTAAGGAAAAGGTTAGAAAAGCTCAAATTAAAGTTGAAAAGTCAAGATTAAAGTTGGAATTGTCAACTTTAAAGTTGGAAAAGCCAAATACCAACTTTTTAAAGTTCGGAAAGCCAACTTTGATGTTGGATGGCATTACCAAATTTATAGTTGAAATATCCAACTATAAAGTTTGAAAAGAAAATTTTTGATTTGGAATTTACCAAGATTAAGGTTGGAGTCACCAACTTTTTAAAACATATTACGTGGCACTAATTAATACGCTTTCGTTGTAATTGGATAACAGCTCATTTACAACATTATCACTTTTACATTAAACGTTCTGCTGCATGATTCTTGACAGGGAGTCAAGACTGAGGTTTATCAGTGATATATGTGCTTTGTCAGTTACGCAACAAATGCTTTGTAAACGTGATGACTTCAACTTTTCAATAGTCAACTTCCGTTATTAGCATTATGTAGCATTATGTAGCAATACCCTTGTTACCTGCATATGGGGTTTATGTCTCTCAGCTGATTCGATTCGCAAGACCATGCTCTACATACGAACAATTTCTTAAACGAGGCAAGCTATTGACAAACAAGTAAATGAAACAAGAATATCAACAGTCTCGTTTAAAGTCATCATTTCGCAAGTTCTATGTTCGATACAACGACCTTGTCAGCAAAAAAAAAAATTATATATATATATATATATATATATATATATATATATATATATATATATATATATATATATATATATATATATATATATATATATATTTAGAAGATATTTAATACTTTGAGTTCGTAATTAAGAAATAAATTCATAAGTAGTGCATTTTTATTTTATATATATACAGGTATACAAATGATAAGATTTATATAGAGATGGTAAAGACGTTACATATACAAAATGTATTTCAGTTTCCATTGAGTATGTATACCGCGAAAAAGGATGTTTTGAGGTCTAAAGAAAAACTATCCGAGTAACCGGTTACTCGATCGGAAAAGTGAGCGAGTAACCGGTTACTAAATGTCCGATTTGACAACACTAAAAAAAAAGGGAAGGGGTGGGGGTTCAAGCGAATACAAAAGCATCGATCATCACCCTCCCGTTTTAGCATTTCTTTCGATAATGAAGGACTTTTGATTCTATAAGAGCTAGTTGAAATGGTCGATATAACGAGGGATTCGAGAGCATGAACAGCTGGCGGTTGTTGAAGTAAGGAACGAAGCGCAATCAACCGATTGTTTGGAATCCAACAAAGTTTTCAAAAGAAAATTATTTTTTGTATTTTTTAAATGTCGAGAGGTGCAGATAATTAATATCAAAATGGATCTCATCACAAAAAAAGTCTTAAATCAATTGCTAGATTTTTCACTCTTTCGAAAAGAACAGAAATAATTTAAAAGAAAAAGAAAACACCTTACAACAATATTCTATTATAATTAGTCAGTTAATCCAGTTTTAGCTTTTTCCTCTACACAACAAGCACATTTTAATTCCGTTCCTTATTTTGGAATGGAAAATGGAAAATATCAGAGTATCTATTATATTTTGGGACCACAAGACATAAGTAAAAATCACATGAATAGTTACACCAAGATTCAATTCCGGATCTAAAACCGGAATTATGCCTGTTGGAAGAAAAAGGATAATAAATAACGTCACCATGACCACAACAGAAATGATCAGTTGTCTTTCGTTACCGAGTCTCTTTCTTTTCTGAATATCAAGCTTGTTCGCTGTTCCGACCTTACGCCGGCTTTGTAATACCTTTCGTATGATTCCAACATAAGAAAATAAAAGTGCTGAGAGCGTCATGACGAGAGAAAAACACACCAAATACGTTCCAAATCCCCCCTTGTAAGGAAAACACCAAGGTGCGTAACTTGCGACCGTAAATTTCCCCCAAAGTTCCGTAATAGGCATCAACATATTAAGAAGAGGCAGGGCCCAAATGACACAGAGGCATGCAGCAACATTCCTTGTTTTGGAAAAGAGTGCCTTCCCAAAATTCGACAGGGAGACATTCACAAAAGCAGTGATGGACATCAGTGTTATATTTCCCAATTTTACTCCAATAAAAACAAATATAACATACCCAGTAAGCCTACAGAACATATCCGCTTTTCCGGTTGGATGAAATGAGTTCACAAGAGCAATGGACATAGATACGATGCTGGCTACAAAATTGACAGTCATCAGATGTAGGGTAAAGAGAACAGATATCTCACGGAACAGTTTCAGATGAATGATGACACCAATACTTATAGCATTCACAAAAACTCCAGTTACTAATATGGTAATGGAACAGGCCACATGAATAACAAACAGCGAATGGGACATTGCATAAGGAGGACCAACATCTGAAATGTTTCCTGAAATGGACATTTTATTTGAAACGTTGTTATTCTATATGTGAATCCAAGCCATATATTAAAAAAGGTTTCTTGACAACTCTTGCTTTTATATTGAAATTAAGTGGAGAAATTATCAGTTTTATAATTATTCATGTAAGTGCATTGTAGTACGAGTTAATTCACCTGCGCTGATAATTTCTTGACAGTAATCGTGCTTGTTGACCTAAGAACAAACAAAAGCTTAGTTTTGTTAGAGTTAAGGATATATTGAGATAAAATATTGATGTATTGATCGTAATAATCTCTACCATTCGTTGAAATGAAATGTTAGTGCCAAAAAAAGGCATAAATGACCCGTTAGATTATTTGAAACTACTTATGATCGGAAAAAGAATAAAATTATTATCGGAAACTGTAGGTTCCTGTTTAAGTTCCAAATTACTTCTGGTTTCATATAGAGTAAAACCTCCCTCATAATAAAATATCCAGGGGAAAGATTTACTATATAGTTAACCTTCTTCCATAGAAGATTTACTATATAGCATTTTTCCCGCATGATAAACCTTACCACCTACATGTAGCCATAAACGGTTCGGATTTTACGTATTCTATGGGAAATATATCCTTTAACAGTTAATGTTTTTTCATATTAGGATTTTTATCTATGTAAAATTTATGGTGATCAAGAGTTATTGTGTTGAAGTCCAGTAAAAAAAAATCTATAATGATTTTTTTTGTGTTTATGCCTTTTTAATTCACCGTTACCTAATTCATTTCAATGCCACTATATTTCATTACTCAACAAATTATGAGAAAAATTTCAACTTTGAAAAGAAAATAAGCTCTAGTTAATGTGAATTTAAAACTTTATGATGATAGTCTATTCAGATACCTCTTTTTACTATAATTCTAAGTAATTAGGTCACCTGAGTCACTTAGGTGATCTATTGCTATCTGTTTTTGTCCGTCGTCGTCCGGCATGCGTCGGTCGTAAACTTTTGAACATTTTCAGCTTCTGCTCTGGAACCAGTGAACCAATTTCAATCAATTTTGGCATATAGCATCTATGGGTAAAGGAAAACAAAAATTGTGAAATTCATGGCCCTCCCCCCCCCCCCCCCGGGGGCCTAAGGGGTGGGGCTATAACCATCGAAATCAATGCAATCTTTAATAATCTTCTTTTCCCCTGGACATCAAGTAGTCCAACTGTTGGCATGATTGTAATACGTATTGAGCCCTCTACCAAAATTGTATAATTCATGACCCCAGGGTCAGGGGTTCTGGAGTTAGGGCGGGGCTCTATTGATTATATAGTGAACATGCATTAATTCTTTGAAAATCTTCTTCTCTGCTCCTGGGTATTAAGCCGATGAACCGAGTGCACAGTTATGATGAGCAAGGATGCCTCTTCCAAAATTGTGAAATCCATGGCCCCTGGATGAGGGATTCAGTGTATGTGTTTGTGTGTTTGTGTGTGTGTGTGTGGGGGGGGGGGGTGGAGTGCGGGGGGGGGTCCTTTGATTATATATTGAAAATGACTTAATGCTTTGAAAATTTTCTCCCCCGTTTTTTGGGGTATTCAGCAGACAAACTTAATGCATAGTTATATTGAGCAAGGATGCCTCTTCCAAAATTGTGAATTTCATGGTCCCCGGGTCAGAGGTTCAGGAGTAAGGGCGGGGCTCTATTAATTATATTTTGAAAATGCATAAATTCTTTTAAAAAACTGAGTGCTGATGAACTGTGTGCCTCTTCCAAAATTGTGAAATGTGTGTCTCCAGGATCAGAGATTCAGTAGGAGGGTCGGGGTGGCTCTTTTCATACATAGTGAAAATGAATTAATGCTTTGAAAATCTCCTCTATTCCAGGGTATTCAGCAAACAAACTAAATGCTATGAAGAGCAAGGGTGCCTCTTCCAAAAATTGTGAATTCTCTGGCCCCTGGGTCAGAAGTTCTTATGTTAGGGTGAGGCGCTATTGGTTATATAGTAAAAATGTATCAATTCTTTGAAAGTTTTCTCTCTGCTCCTGTGTATCTAGCAGATAGACCAAGTGCATAGTTATGATGAGCAAGGGTGCCTCTTTCAAATTGTTAAATGTGTGGCCCCATGGTCAGGGGTTCCTGTGGAGTTGGGGCTCTTTTATTTTATAATGAAAATGCATTATTTCTTTGATAATCTGCTCTTTGGTATTAAGTAAATAAACTTAGCATATAGTTATGATGCGCAAGGGTTCCACTTCCAAAACTGTGAATATCGTGGGTCCTGTTTCAGGGACTGTAAGGGCGGGGCTTTATTGATTATATAGTTAAAAAAAATTAATTCTTTGAAAATCTTCAACTAAGTGCATAGTTATGATAAGCAAATGTGCCTCTTCCGGGCCTCTTGTTTTTTTTTAATTTTATACTTCCATGGATCCTTTACAATTTTGTATTATACTCATGTGATCTTGGGCCTCTTGTTTTAGATAAGCAGATTAAAAGTATATAAGTCTAGTATAACAAAATGTGTTGATTCAGAATCTTGTACATTCATCAAATCAATTTTTTTTTGTTATCAACAATCAAAACAAACATAAATGCACTTAATTCCGAATTATGAAAAATTATCCGGAATAAGGAGGAACGTTTACTACATAGCAAAGTATCTGAGGGATGATTTCCTATGTGGGGGTGGGGGAATGTTTGCTTTATAGTAAACTTTCCCCGGGGGAGAATTAACTTGTAGTAGAGTATCTGGGAGGAATTTTTGCAATAAATAGCTATTAATCTGAGGGAGAAGCTTTACTCAGCTGTTACTATATTGTAACTTTTCCGGGGGAAGGTTTGCTGTGCAGAAGGTTTACTACACGACACCGGAACTATGAAAGTGAAAAAAAGCTTGCTAAATCTTTTGTCAACAAATCGGAATATGTTGCATTATTAAAAAATAAGGATATATAATGATACCCCATACAATGACTAGAGATGTTTTTGAAGTCCTGGTTTCCTTTCTTGGCTTAAGGAATTACTTGTGTCCAAAAGAAACCAGGATTAACCTGCATTTAGCCTTAGATTTATTCAGTAACGAATATTTCACGTAAGTTAACCTTTTCTGGCCCAGTAGTTCTTGAGAAGATTTTTAGAAGATGCCATTAAATGTTCGCTAATTCTTAATTATCTGTCCTTGATGAAGGGCGTGTCCCTCCATTTGAACTAATTTTAATTCGCGTCTCCCTTGGATGCTCTGTGGCAAGTTTGGTTGCAGTTGGCTCAGTGGTTCTTGAGAATAAGACGAAAATGTGCACGTGAAAAGTTTACAGACAGACGGCTGGACAGATGGACGCCAGACAAAATGTGATCAGAAAAGCTCACATTAGCTTTCAGCTTAGGTGAGCAAAAAACAATGTGCATTTAAAAAAGACGATCGAAGAAATCTGACAGACCCTGAGAGTTTTATAAAATCTTGAACCTACCGTTTTGTAATAAAGCGTATCACTTCTGCGGATTAATAAAAATAGATACGTGCGTATTCTTGAAATCCAAATCTTTCAAAGACTGTGGTCAGTGGTTAATTATGCATAATGATGATAGACCAAAAGAAATTAATTTAGTCTTCCTAACCAGGAATGTGTATGTTTTTTTTTTCATTTCCCTTTGTTTCCAAAAATAGGACAGCGTTTCACCATCCATTATCGACAAGGAATCTTTCGCCTCATTTCTCCACTGAAATTGATAAGAATACGAGTATAACCTTGTGTCACGGCGTTCAAATTAGAATAAAAAAAAACAATTTTGAACCATCATACATATTAAAACCATGAAAACTATCCATGATAGCAAATATGGCCGAAATTCCAAGAAACAGATATGACAAGTACATATCGATTCTTTTGTTCCTCGATATTTTAATTTAAAGTGATTCCATCTGGAGGGAATGTCGGGAAATCCACATGTAAATAACCAAGAGGTCAGCACTTTTGTGTGTCCAAGTTATCTCGGCGATAACAAAGTATAGGAAAGGGCCGTATTATCGGGACCTAATGACCCCGATCATAGACCCTCGGTAGAGATACCGTCCGAAAATTACATACAATTTAGATACTTAGTTTTATTTTCCTTACAAGTAAATTAAATTTTTATGTTTGCAAATTGAGACATTGAAACATTAGTTTAGATATGATATGTTCTGTCATACCTTTCATTAGTGAACTATTCTGATCGGTCTTCCACTTAAAAGATGTACGTTGTGGGAAATAATTTTGGACATGCACTGTAACGATAGTGGTTCAAAAAAATTAAGGTAAGATGTTTTCAGATGTAGAAATTCTTTGAAATTAAATCATTGTCATAATTCTCATTAACGAAGCACACCACAAATATAATAATTTTTCTTGATCATGAATTATTCTGAACCAATGTATATGTTTAATTGATGCAATTGTAATTCAAATATTGACCCCCCCCCCCCCCCCCGAACTGTTTGGTGGTTTTAATGCTGAACAACTAAACGTTGCTGTTTAAGGCGATTTTTTACTGAATCCATTCATTCTAAGGTTTTTAACTACTATTTACAATGACAGATACAAATACAGACATAATTCAAATCAATTTATCTATATGTATTTACATTGACGGATCCAGAAATTTGAGTAGGGGGAAGTGTCATCCTATGTCTGGATTTACCAGTCCTTTCCTCTGACATGTCTGAGATTTTTTTTGGTGGAAAAAAGGAGGGACTTACAATTTTACATTTTCATGCTATTAATGCATGAATCAAGACCACATGTCACGAGAGAGAGAGAGAGAGAGAGAGAGAGAGAGAGATTAAATCATCAAAATCCACACAATCAATCCGTTTTTGTCCATCTGTTGGAATTAACAAAAAATCAATTCGTTATGAAAGAGATGAAGAACATGCGCAATTATGTAAAATGGATTAAGTTCACTGAAAGTAACTAATGGCAGTTGTCAATTACACAATCGCTAATTTGAATCGAAAACAATAACAACAAACATTTTGTAGTCGCCATAGATATAAGAGTATATGTTAGCCCGGTCATAAAATAAGAACAAATTTGTTAAAAGTGTTAGCATTCAATTTTTTGGTTAAAGTCAAACTTGTTTAAATATTTAAAATATCCTTCAAATTATTTCTATAAATAAATCATAAAATTTGAAAATTTTATTTGAAAAATATGGAACATAACACGACTAAATATATATCTGTCACAGACAACTTAAAACTCGGTATAATCTTTTCTTATTAAATCCAATTATGAGGTACACATATTTTAATGTGTAAAAAATCACTATGCTCAATTTTACCAACAGGAAGTTGTTGAAGTCAAAGGTCTCAAAACTATTTCCTATCCATATCAAGGAGCAAATGTTCGGCGAGAGAAAAAATTGTAAAAGAAATGGTAATGATAAACTTTGAGTTTTGGAACGTTGTCCTATAAATGGGATAATGGAGGACTTCTGCTCTCAGTTAAGACACCGTTCCAAAAAATGACCAACATGCACGTAACATGATATATGACAAACATAACTTTGTAGTAAAAAAATAAATAAATAAATAAAAAGGACTAGACATATTGTGTACTTTAACAGTACATGCGTCAATAGAAGACAAAAAATCGTTTAAGTCAATAGAGTGTTGATAAGATTTTCTTCAACATCAAACTTTTAATCTTATCAAAAAATTTACAATATGATTTAATCTGACGCACACTCTTCTATCTCGGAGTACTGATAAAACAAAAGTACAGCAGATCCCTGTCGTGTATGGTAAGGCATTTTTTTTAATAATTGGCACAAAATAATTTGAATTTTCTTAAAACTTCATTATTTTTGGATAGTCTTGTATCATGAAACTGAATTTCAAATTTTATTTACCTTTTAAATATTAAAAAAATTAACCTAAATGTATTTCCAGAATCCAAGCTTAAAGCTAAAATAGAGAGGGGAAAAGTCACGAAAAACCATAAAATTGATACAAACTTGGACCATGATAATGGAATATTGTCGCATCAATTTTATGCATTGATTAACATTTTTATTCTAAAACGTAACGCCTGTATATGCGCATTATGTAATTTTAATAGTGTTTGAAAACTTTAATTAGGTATATGACAAGTGTGTTCTCTGCTTACATCACGATCCCCTCTTCCGCTCTAATTCCTCTCAAAACGGAATCTGTGATGTTTAGAATTCTTTTCAAAGAAATGGAAAGACATAAACAACGGGATTGTAGGAAATACGGATGCTTAAAGCAGTATAAGATTTATTTTGTTTATTTCCAGTATTTTATAGAATGGTAGGCTGATGCAGACAATGCCACCATGAATGAAATTTCCTGGTTTTCTGCCGCGCTCACGGCATTTTTCTTCACTTGTGATTCGCAGCTAATCCCAGCCTCAGGTGAGTAAATAAAATCACGTGATTGTGACAGTTTCATTCAAAATATTTTTTTTAATGACCACACTAGAAATTAAAGCTTTTTCCTTTTGATTTCTGAATTAATACTAGTATGCCCAAAAATGCTCATTTTTTTCACATCAATTTTATATATCTTCAAGCAAAAAAAAAAAAAAAAAAAAAAAAAAAAAAGCAAACAAACAAATAAAAACCCACAAAAATACCATCAAACATTTCCAACCCCGACCCCCTTTCCCCAATAAAAGAAATAAAAAATTTAAACAAAAACTATTGTATACGTTGATTATCATCTTAAGAAATATCGTATTAAGTTTTAATACATAATTGTTTTAATTTTCATTACATTGTTTATGATATTTTGATCATTTTTGGAACATTTGGTAATATTTTTAATCAGTTAAAAAAAAAAGGAAAGACTGCAGTTGGCACTGTTCACTTCTAACACTTTTTTTTGCTTTAATGTTTGGTTCATTGTCTTCCTATACGTTTATAAATAAATATTAAAATAATAAAAAAGTAGAACGTAAATCAAAGTGTCAAATCCCCACAACCCAGGCCCGTAAAACGAGGGGGGCGGGGAGGGGGTTTGCTTCTCTGGGAATATCATTTTGCTTTGTATTTAGTTTGGAAATTGGAAATTTTCATTTGGCCATTTGGTCTCCCCACTTTTTGTTGCGGTTAGTCGATACGTTAATGTACCATAAAATATTTATCTCGAGAATTAGTCAGTTATTTTTTATGACTGACCCCTTCTTTGACGATGCTACGTGCCTGAAACCTGCTAAATCCAGTTTAATGCTCTGGATAAGACGTAAAACCAACAAGCGCACTTCAAGTCTGAGACATATTTACAACTTTATTTTTATCCTAAAACTTAGTCTAATTCAAAAAATGTCTGTGATAAGGACATTAAATAAAGTGCAAAGTCCAAAGTATCACGTATGTACCTCGTACAATAAATCAGATCTAAAACATCACTTCCTTTACCAGATTTTTTGAACACGAAAGCTCAAGACTAAAGTTTTTTTAAACGGTAAACGACATTCCCCATCTTTTATCTGCCTATTTGAAGAATCATCGTTTGATTTTCAAACTATTATTCAAAGAGATACCGGTATTTTTTAGTCCTATTCACGTCTACATTGCGCAGAAGTCGAGAAAGCAAGGGGGAGAGCGAGAGAAATGGAACTGTGAATAGTCTCGTTCCCCCTTTAGCTCGCCTCAAACATGAGAAAGCAGGGAAACAAATGGTTCCACTGATAACTATCATACACAATCATATCAATAAGACTTTTATTTCAGACTGCCCATTAAACTGGTACCCATTTGAGCACCACTGTTACAAGTTCTTAGTTTATCCTCTGCGAACGTACAACGAAGCGGCAGCGGATTGTCAGGTAATATGAAACAGATCAATTTATGACTGAATAAATAATCAAAATACCTCCACTGACTTACTGAATGAATACATTCATAAAAGTCATTCTTCGAACAAAATGTTATAAACCTCTGAGGTATACCTTTAATTAATTATAACCAGTACAAAACTAATGAAAACTAGTACAGAACTAATTATAACCAATACAGAACTAATAATAACCAATACAGAACTAATTATAACCAGTACAAAACTAGTCAGTTTGAAAAAATAGCAATAACATTGGGATTTACACTAGAGAAAGTAATCCTGGGTGGATGCTGGGCTAAAAGAGGAGGGACAGGAGCGGGGCGGGGGGGGGGGGGCAGTTCTGTTGAAACGATGTTGATTGTACTGAAAAAGATCTTCATACTCGCTGTTTTTCAAAGGAATATGGAGCTGGACTGCTGAGCATAAACTCGGCTCAGGAACACGAATTTATTAACAACCTTCTGCAGAGGATTGATCAGGATAGGTAAATATATTTATACTTATCGAATAATTTAATTGACACATTATACAGTATTTTGATGAAAATATTTTCAGATTATTGAAAATATAATCGGTGACATTAGATCATAAGAACCAATCTTAGTGACATGCTTTACGATGCTTTATAATACACAGGATTGAATGTCGTGGTTTTTCATTCTGAATATGTGATTTTAGCAGCATAAATTAAAAGGTGTTAATAATTCAGATTTTATCTCATTTATATCAATTTCATTGATATTCATGGATTTACGAAAATCAATTGTGTTCTGGGCTGGGGGGGGGGGGGGGGTGTTAGAAACGCTACCACAAGGTCTCCTTTGGTTTTTTTCTTAATGCACTTATGATTTCAGGTCTCTCTGGTACACTAGTGGACACAAGGAACAAAATCATGTGAAATGGACCGGGGATGGCACGGTATCTACAGATGGCGTCACCTTTTGGGCAAGTCCTGATGACTCTCGAAGTCTCTCGGACTTTATTGTATACAAATACTCTGGCAAGTATTTTTAAAGCAGTAAAAAAAATATATATATATCTAATTTTTAAATCAGTGTCTCTAATACTTTTGTTTTATATTTTAATGTCATGCAGTGACCAATTTAAATTATGCTTGGGGTGCAACTGACGGAGGACAGTCCTTTAAATTTATCTGTGAAATTCCGAGGAGCGAAACGCAGCGTCTTCTCCAGGAAAACCGAGATTTTAGTAAGTCTCATTTACAGTATGAATATTCTGATACCAACCTTCAAACCTATAGAAACAAATGAGTTTATTAATGAGTAGCTCATGAAACTGATGTTTGGTTGGTACTTGGCCGCTCTATTCGTTAATTAGCTATAAATCAACATTCCCCACTAATTGTTTAAAGAATCTCATGTCTCCTGTAAAATAGTTCGAGGTAACGATAATTACATTGTACGTAATTATTTGTAGCTTATGGAACAAATATCACAGACCCTTCATTAGCACCAAGAGGACCCAAATTCACGATGCATCCATCCAACACTGTTCTTACAAATAGATCTCATTTGCCTAGTATTGAATGTAATGCCATCGGAAATCCTCAGCCAAGCTTTAGCTGGCACAGAACCGACGTCACCGGAAGTGTTGAAGAGGTCATCAGCATGTCTGCTTTCTATACCATTAGCAACGGGAAGCTTACGTTTAACCAAATAGACGAAAAGCGTGATACGGGCGATTATCATTGCGAGGCTTCCAACATTTACGGTTCAATACGCAGTGCACCGGCAAAAGTCACATTTGGAAGTAAGTATATTTCGTGCAAGGAAAATTTCAAAGTTGATACTTTTTTTTAAATCAAGAATCAAATTATTGTCGATTTTCGCTTTCAGCCAAGTGTTCACAACATGCATGAAAAATATTATAAAAAGTTCGTTTCAATACATGTATTTCATTCATATTTTGATCCCTGTAATAATACAAGTATGGAAAAGAAATCTACAAATAAATACTCGCAGAATACTTAGTACTACTATATCAAATATATTTGTTAGACCAAGAATTTATAAGCATTGGTTACGTTGTATCTGTTAATATTTACAAGACTGTGCACTCACTATCCACACACTTTGCAATCAGAAACATGTTGAGTTTGTTTATTTTACTTTCCATCCTTTCGAGAATTTTCCATTCACATTGACACACCACCTCATAGAAGGCTGTACTCAGCACTTACGGTTGTGTAGCAGTGAGGGATCCTATACTGCGACACACCTCGGTTTATATTGTCATCCGAAGTACCGGTTGAACAAGTTTGTGAAACATGATGGGGAAACAATTCTTCTAAAGGTGTTTTATAAGTCAACATATTTGTCTAATACATGTAATTTTTGTAAAAAAAATATTACAATTCAAAGTTTTAAAAGGTTGTCTGAATTTTCACAAATGTTGATAATAGGTTTCTTCCTATGAATCGCGATTAGTTTTTCTATCAAAGAAGCATGTCTTAATTCCGCTCCTGATTTTAGAATGTAAAATAGAATAAATCAATGTTTCGACTACGTTTTGTGACCATGTCACGTAAGTAAAACTCACATGAATGTCTACACCAAGACTTATGTCTGAATCAATAACCGGAAGTAAGCTTGATGGGAGGTAAAGAATTATAAATGACGTCACCATGATGATGACAGCAATAACGAAATACTGTTCCCTTCTTAGTTTCTGTCTTTTTTGCTGAGTAAGTTGGTTTGCGGCTCCGACTTTTCTTCTACTTTGTAAAACAGTTCGTACAATTCCAACATAGGAAAACATCAGAGCTGATATTGTCACGACTAGAGCGAAACACACCAGAAACACTCCATATCCACCTCTGATAGGTAAACACCAAGGAGACTGAAGGGTGATTGTGAATTCGCCCCAAAGTTCTGTCAAAGGTAACAGCAATTTGAGAAGGGGTAACATCCAAATAAAAACCAGACACAAAGCAACATTACAAGTTTTAGAGAAAAACGCTTTTCCAAAAGAAGAGTGAGCAACTTTTACGTAAGCACTTATGGATATTAATGTAATATTGCACATCTGAACCCCAATCAAAACGAATATAACGTATCCAGTAAGCCTACAGAACATATCCGCTTTTCCAGTTGGATGAAATGAGTTCACAAGAGCAGTGGACATAGATACGATGCTGGCTACAAAATTGACAGTCATCAGATGGAGGGTAAAGAGAACAGATATCTCACGGAACAGCTTCAGATGAAGGATGACACCAATACTTATAGCATTCACAAACACTCCAGTTACTAATATGATGGTGGAACAGGCCACATGAATAACAAACAGTGAGTGAGACATATAATATGGTTTACTAGTGTCGGAAATATTTCCTACAGAGGACATTATTGCAAGCAATGCTTGTCTTGCATTTGTCTGCAACACTGTATGTCTCTTTCTGGAACCCTTTTTTTTATAGCTGATACTCAAAATCTCATTACTAGTTTATCAGCCGATCAGATGAACATCAGTATTTGGAATATTTTTTTAATCGTGAAGATAAGGATGTAATTAGGGCCAAAAAATGTGACAGTGTATTGAAACTTTACCGTGTTTTAAGTCTAAATAAATGAACAGCCACACAACGTCAATATTTAATTAACCATAGTAATCTTCTTTGCTTTGTTCCTATCATTGATCTTTTCCTGGAAAAATCAATTTAAAAGATGCTGTAAATTTTAGTTGGGCTCTGATTCTTTGAGAAGAATATTATGATGAGGCAAGATAAAATAAAGTAAACTTAATTTTACCCAAATCATTACTCGGGGGACGAAAAAAGAACGCACCAGACGTTTGGATTTAGCTATCACTAGGTATGAAAAATGAAGCGAAACGGTTGCTTTGTTCGTTCTTTGCCCATACTGGGACTCGGTACTAATGTACTCCATGAAAATCATTGTACTTTGTAATGGAAATCACTTAGATTTTGTGCAATCGAGAAAAAAACAATGTAACTAGAATAAGCAAGAAAATTTATCAGATAAATAAATCAAGTAATCAATTAATCGTAAGAAAATACACCTCTCTCACGCAGAACAACACGATGGATTTTCTTATTACGTATTTCTATATCTGAATCCTTACTTAAGAAAAGTATATACATACAGCTTACTTATAAATACAAGACATAGAATCAAATAAACTTTAGCTTAAAATATTTACATTATTCGGGATAAAAAGCTTGATATCTTCGTAAAACTTTAAAATCAAGGATCCGGTAAAAAAGTAAATAATTATAAGGAATAACCCCCTGGGCTTTTAAAAAAAAATATTAAATTTTTTATGATGATGACCAAATAGTTTGCTTACGTGATAATTTTAAATGCTTGAAAGTCTTCTGCAAATTGTCACTTGAGCAAACTGTTTTATCAGATAAAACAAAAAAAAAAATTGAATTTGACGCGACATTGACGCCGAATTTGGTCAACATCCTAGCCAACAAGTACCATGGATACAGAAGGTCAAGGCACAAACGAAGACAATACGAAAATCTGAATTTTTATCAAGCAGTTTGCCAGCATTACACACGAAGGCCTTAAAATGAAAACAAGATGTCGTATTTAGAGCCCAATGTGTTCGAACTAGGCAAGAAAGGCAACACGAGACCTTCCGATGGTGTAAAACATTCAGCCGACCGCATGTATATTAACAGACTTCGTTCATTTTTGGTCCTTCCCTATGTAAGTTATTATTTAAGTAGTATGGTAATAACATTTTGAAAACTTTTAAAGTTTATAATTTTCTTTTGAAATTAAAAAGAAAAAAACAAGTATTTATTAAATCCATACACATTTTGATTTTATTACATTGCAATATATAGAAATAATTTATTCATCATCACTGTGTTATTGTTCCTGTATTTGTTTTAATTTACCCTCATTAATTTGTGGGAAAATTAACATTTCACCTTGTCTTGCCCTGACACCGAACCAGCACATGAGGTAAAACAGTGCCTAGGTACATGTATTTCCTAATTTGCGCACACTCGTAGATTCCAGTATTCCTTTCCCTTTCATGCTAAACATCCAGAAATCCTTTGTCAATTCTCCATGCCACTGAAATGACATTTTGGTTCTGGCCCTTTAAGTCCTGATTGTTATGGGTGGCTGGATATTTCAGTTTGATGTGATTTTGAAGGATAACACAAGTCGTGTTGATTTTTCTTCATATTTGGCCTCTGGTTCATGGTCCTCCGTAAATCTCGGAATTTATGTAGAGAATACCAAAGGCATTCTACACTACACACCTGGCTTTGGAGAATGTGTTGTTAAATATTCTCTCATGGCACTCCCGTATTTCTGATTGAAAACGGGTTTATCGGAATCTTGTTGATCCCAAAAACATTGCCCCCTACACCTCTCCATTCCTTCTTTCAGATCTGAACCATTCTATATCCTAGCATCGTTGATAGAACTATTCGAGCCGACATCAAATCAGAGAAACTTGTTGTCTGAGTCGGCCCGGCATGATGAAAATGGAGAAGAAACCGACGTAGTTTCTAGTAGTTACAGAGTGAATATTCAAAGGACATGTGACCAACATATAATTGCTATCCACAGCAACACAGCAGTACGGAAATTGTTATCTTTTATCAAACTGCTCATTTATTACAATCCATACTTCAGTTATGTAGGACTGGATTACTCGACTTTGATGATATCGCAGACTTCACGAATAAGAAGGAAGATGGTGTTTGAAACCACGGCCTTGGATAATTGTCATCATCGGATCATGTATCCTAAAGTGATGAACAGCTTGAGAAGAGTAAGGAGAAACTTTTGGTATTAGGTGTCCTCCTTCTTTAGTTTGCCTTCTACCCTTTGCAGGGCCTCATCGCAAAGGCCTCTGAATTTTTGTGTAGTTGTAGAAAATCTTCTTCTTTAGTTCTTTCGCAGTTTGCTATAGCGTTTTCTTTCTTTTTTGTCAGACAACCATTTTATGAATGACATGGACCTCGGTACCATCTTTTGTCCCTGTCATGAAAAATGAGAAGCAAAAAAAAAAAAAAAAAAAAAAAGTACATTTGTCGATATAGCAAGAAATGATTACGTGAAAAATAAAAATGGCGGTCGGAATTTGAAAATTGTTTGTCCTTCTGAAGTCAAAACATTTTGCAAGGGGAGATAACTCTTATAGTTAGCAGTGAAGTTAATTAGATTCTTTCCATAGATTTCATTTCGTTCATGTTGTTTGTTCTTATCATATTTTCAAACTAATTTTATAAACATTATTATGCCACCGTAATCGAAGATTCCGGGGCATATATTTTTTGCCCTGTCCGTCCGTCTATCTGTCTGTCTGTTTTCCGCAAAAACTTTAACCTTGCCCATAACTTTTGATTGATTGAAGCTATGGCTTTCATATTGCACATGTGTATTCATTATGACAAGACCTTTCTTTGAGTACCATAAAAATTTGACCTTGACCTTGGAGTTTGACCCACTTTTGCTAAATTTTTTCAGACTTTAACCTTGGCCATAATTTTTGAATAGTTGGTGCTAGGACTTTCAAACTTCACATGTGTATACCTTGTGACAAAAACTTCCTTTGGATACCAACAACTTTGACCCTTTGACCTTGGAGTTTGACCTACTTTTGAAAAAACATTAACCTTGGCCATAACTTTTGAACAGTTGGTGCTAGGGCTTTCATACTTCACATGTGTAATCCTTGTGACAAGACCTTTATTCAGATACCAACAACTTTGACCCTTTGACCTTGACGTTTGACCTACTTTTGAAAAACTTTATCCTTGGCAATAACTTGTGAACGGTTAGTGCTAGGGCTTTCATACTTTACATATGTAATTCTTGTGACAAGGCCTTCCTTTGGATACCAACAACTTTGACCCCTTGACCTTTACCTTGGAGTTTGACCTACTTTTGCAAAACTTTAACTTGGCCATAACTTTTGAACGGTTGGTGTTAGCTCTTTCATACTTCACATATGTAATCCTTGTGACAAGACCTTCCTTCTGATACCAACAACTTTGATGCTTTGACCTTAGAGTTTGACCTACCTTTGAAAAAACATTAATCATGACCATAACATTTGAACGGTTAGTGCTAGGGCTTTCATACTTCACATATGTAATCCTTGTGACAAGACCATACTTTGGATACCAACAACTTTGATGCGTTTGGCCATAACTTTTGAACAATTGGTGCTAGAGCTCTCATACTTCAAATGTGTAATCCTTGTGATAAGACCTTCCTTTGGATACCACTTTGACCAATTGACCTTGACCAAGGAGTTTGACCTACTTTTGAAAAACTTTAACCTTGGCCATACTTTTTGAACGGTTGGTGCTAGTGGTTTCATATTTCACATATGTAATATTATCCTTGTGACAAGACCTTCCTTTTAATACCAACAATTTTGTCCCTTTGACCATGACCTAGGAGTTTGACCTACTTTTGAAAAACTTTAACATTGGCCATAACTTGAACGGTTATTGCTAGGGCTTTCATACTTCACATATGTAATCCTTTTACAAGACCTATCTTTGGATACCAACAACTTAGACCCTTTGACCTTTACCTTGGAGTTTGACCTACTTTTGCAAAACTTTAAATTGGCCATAACTTTTGGACGGTTGGTGTTAGCTCTTTCATACCTCACATATGTAATCCTTGTGACAAGACCTTCCTTCTGATACCAACAACTTTGATGCTTTGACCTTGGAGTTTGACCTACTTTTGAAAAACTTTAATCATGACCATAACTTTTGAACAGTTGGTGCTAGGGGTTAAATATTTAAATATTAAATGTCTGTTCCTTGTGAAAAGACCTCTTTGGATAGCAACAATTGTAATCCATTGACCTTGACCTTAATTAGAGTTTGACTTACTTTTGAAAAACTTTAACCTTGGCTACAACTTTTGAACGATTGGTGCTACGGCTTTCATATTTCACACGTGTATTTCTTGTGAGAAGGCCTTTCCTTGGGCACATTTAATTTTGACCATTTAACCTTGACCTTGATGTTTGACTTACTTTTGAAAAAAACTTTAACCTTTTCCATATCTATTCAATGGTTGCTGCTAAGGCTTTCATATTTCACAGGTATATTCCTCGAAACAAGACCTTACTTTGGGTACCAACATATTTGATTTGCATTTGAGAAAGTTAAACCTTGCTATAAGTTGTCATACGGAGGCATCAGTGTTTCACAAACACATCTTGTTTTTACAGGTATAGCCCAGTTTCCAAATGTACCACAAGGTGTTACACGGGTGGCATTATATCAGGGGACTTATCTGAATTGTAATCCACCCACCCACAAACCAGGTCTGTATAAAAGATAGTTATACCCCATGTAAATTTTCATTTAATGGACAAACACTCCACTTAATGATTCTAAGATTGACCCCATTAAAAAAAAACTCCAGATCTGTTGTAAAATAGTGTACTTTTCTTTCGCAATGTTGATCATTGTTGATCATTGTTGACTTTTAAATTTTATATTTGTTAGCTATATCCTATCAGTGGATGAAAGGGAGAAGTTTTCTGATCCAGTCATTAAACAGCTATTTTTTCTTGTCTGCGGACGGTAATCTGTATTTTTCGGAAGTTCAACAAAATGATGAAGGGAACTATCACTGCATTGTGACGTTAAAGGCGTCACCTGGCGACACCCTAGCAACAAGTCAACCACCGACTGAAACGAGCCTCAACATTAGACTAGACGTACTCGGAGATAGTAAAGAATTTCTTAGAATTTCATTTTTTGAAAGATGATTAACATTATTTTTAATACTGATATATGTATGGTAACAATATATAATAATAATGACTGAGTGTAACTTTGAACACTGTATTACAATGTTCCAAGGGACTTTTGATGCCCAAGAAACATTTCATGGGAAATTCATCACACTTTAGAAAGATAGATATTTTATGATTTCGGTGCTTCATCCGTACATATTTGATGTATACTGGTATATGGCAATGTATATCACGTTGAATTCTATTATTCAAAGTTCAATATGTTAGAGTTTCAGATATTTTTATCCATTTTTTATCGTTTATCCAGCGGCGGCATTGTATCCTCCTCAAATTCACGACGAATTCCCGGCTGTGTTTCCAAAATCCCCAAAGCTAGGACAAACAATCACCATAGAGTGTCTAGCATATGGAAGGTATAAGCCGGTGTATTTTAAAGAGATTCAGAATCAAAATTATACTACCAAAAATGCACACTGAAGGAAAATCTAACTTCACATGTCTGAGGTATAATTAAATACAAAGCTGCTTCATCGCAAAATCACCATATAGATGTCACTTAACGTTTTGATATTTAGAATACCTCTAAAATATGGCTGGACGAAATATGGTGATGTTGGGATACCATCAAAAGCATACGTTCGTAACTTTGGCCGTGTACTCGTGATCCCAAATGTGCGATTTAGGGATGAAGGAACTTATACGTGCCACGTTACCGGTCGGACACAGGTTGCATCCAAAGATTTCTTGCTCACTATTGGTGGTTAGTATGACATACCTTTAAGTATCCTATACATGAAGTATAATCAATTTTAATTAACAAAGGAGATGTCCCAATTTACAAATTATATTTTCATGATTTGAAAATAATGTCTGGGATCAACCTGGTGAAAATGACTGCATTTAGGTGTGCAGGAGATATACTAATATCATTCTAAATTCTGAGTTCATAACCCTTTTATGTTAATATAATTTAGTTAATATAATTTAGTAAACTGTATCAGAATTAAACCAGGACATATTTTTTTGATTTGCAGCGAAACCTTATTTTACATATCCTCTGAAAGACCTCATTGTTGATGAAAATAGTGACGTCACTTGGCGTTGTGGGGGTATTGCCAGTCCACGAGCTTCTTACTCATGGTTCAAGAATTCTCGACTTATTGCTACGGGAACCAATGGAATAGAGATCACCTCAAACGTTTTAAGGATCAGGAATCTCCAGAAAAACGTCCACGATGGGATGTATAGTTGTGAAGCCAGAAACATCTACGGAACAGCAATGACTAGTGCACAACTTAAAGTTCTATGTATGTACTTGCTGGAATTTGCTGTTATATTATTTATTATTATGTACGAATCTAGAATGCTAGAGTATTGTGCTATGTAAGAATTATATGTATGTTTTATAAACTGTAGGATAGATAAATGTTGTTTTTGAGTTCCTGCATACATTACATGTATATATTCATTTCTGAAATATAGAATAAATAGCTTGATCTAAAATACAATATTAATTGATTAATATTAATATTTTCTCAGAAATTTGGGGGAATATACTTGTCGAAAACATTCAGGAATTTTACCTTCTTAAAGTTTGAGAAGTAAAATGGACATTTATCCGTGATTTGAGACAATAATTAGGATGGGGTTTTTTTGGCATCTCTTTCATTGACGAATTTTCATCATTTCTCAGCAACGAAATTCTTTACTAAATAAATGAAAGAAAAGACATTACCATGTCTGTTTATTTGTGTAAATTGGCAAACTTCTTTACCTTTAAACTACAGACAAATAACTACATGTATATCTTTTATTATTAAAGTATCGACTGAAAAATTAAGATTGCAATCTTATTTCTGCAGCTTTAAAACCATCTTTTGCTAAAAATCCTCTTCGACAATCAATTTTGGCGGCAAGTAACGGGAATCTTACCATTCCATGCATACCTGAAGCAGCACCAGTGCCATCTATCACGTGGTTAAAGAATGGCGGGAAAATGAGCCTTCCTGTAACAGATGGTAATCAGAAAGGCGCACAACAGCTTACAAACGGCTATCTAAAAATCGTTGGGGTTAGCTTTGGAGATGGAGGTTTCTATACTTGTGTGGCTACTAACAAGAATGGAGAAAGCAAGAGTACTGGACAAGTAACTGTTGTTGGTGAGTTCTAAAAATCGAACCAGATATCCGGAAATATCTGAATGAATGTTCAAATTAAGAACCTCCAGTTAAATTCCAATAAACCCACCCATCTTTATATGTATGCTACGGGGCAATAAACTGTCACACGAAACACAGGAAACACAGATACTTGCAAATGTTAACATGCAACTTAAGTATAATAATTCAATCTGAAGACGAAAGTTTGCGGTGTTAGGAATAATAAATAATAATCATCTTAGCTATCCACATCGTTTAAACGTTAATTGCAGTAAAATCTTTTTACAGGGTTTTAAAGGAATTCAGTTCCTATCTGGATATTTCAATATTTAATCTTTAGGTGGGATCACGATCGTAACACAGCTTCCTAACGTTATCCTGGCCAATCGAAATGACACTGTATTCATAGAGTGTCAGGCTACGTACGACGCCACCCGAATTGACTTAGTATTCGTGTGGAAGTTCAATGGAAGAGTGATTGACTTTTCGCAGGATTCAATGTACGAAAAGGTATGTCACCGGGTTCACAGGTGTGTGAAAGGTCAGTCAATATGTTGGGTCTCAAAAAGATCAGTGGTTAGAGCGCTAGCAAGGTACGCCAGAGGTCCTGGGTTTGAGTCCCGGTTGAGACTTGGTTTTTCACCACCTATGACAGATAATAAACACTAAAGCAACAAAGTCGACCTAAATTATCATATCTAACTAGATGCATCGAGTTCCTTTATGTCAGATAACTTTCTCGATGAATATCAAGATACAATTCTAAAATTGTTCAAATGGTTATTTTGTTTATGTATAATCGAACACCTGCATCGACTTTACTTAAAATGCTAAATACCTAGGTATGAGTTTTATCGTAATTTCAGAGTTCTAGGACTGGAATCAAAGGTCTTCTCGTCCACTTTATAGACTACCACCACAGTGGTGTGTACGAATGTGTTGCCATGTCAACCATAACCCAGTCCTCCATATCTACAACAGTCAATGTACAAGGTATTGTCTGTGTATTCTCAATGATGTTATTCTAGTATGGTAATTACCAAATAATAATTAGAAATCAAATCTAAAATTCATTGGCGCTCTTTTCGTGAAAAGCTTCAAGATGAAAGCCTTATTGTCGGTATGTATGTTTGTTTAAGGCCCACCAGGAATGCCAGGGAATGTATACCGCATTAAGGGATCTGAAACGACTCGAACAGTAACCATTAAATGGACAGTTCCACCAAATCATGGGTCTCCAGTACAGGAATATAATATTGAGGCACACACGATGACAAATCCAAAATGGCGACCCATTGCAATGAGTAAGTTACTCTTTAGTGAACAGATCAAATTGAAGGAGGGAAATAATAATCATCCTTGTATCTAAAATTTTATTAAAAATATCGTTCATTTGTTACAGATTTATCTGACTTTGATGTTCTGATTCCTGGAAACATTGACTCAGACAAAAGACAGTACACCGTGACGGGACTGATACCGTTTAACAGTTACCAGTTTAGGGTTTATGCTCGAAATAGATTTCCACAGCCTGGAGAATACAGCAAACCATCTGGTATGTTTTATATGTAACCTTGAATGTAGGCTTTAGTAATTGTTAAAGGCATAGGCTACTAAAACTGTAATAGATATTTGTAAAACAGGCTTTAGAATTTCCAAAACACATATTAATTGCGAAATTGCCTATAGATATAAAATACTAGTATTATCTTGAATCTACATTACGTCATAATTTTTAAACAGTTATTACTGAGGTATTGACCATTCACCTCAATCGTTACTGAATAAACTGTGGAGTGGATATAAGTTTAGTCGGTTGTCAGGCCAAAGATAAAAATTAGACAGTTTGATAAGTCGAACTTCTGCACAGGATGTAACTTGAATATCACACCGCATGCTTAAGCTGTTAATCATCCATACAGAACAAACGAATGCTTTGATCCAGTGTATTCATCTATTCGGAATAAACCGAAGCTTTGATACAATATATGAACAAAGAATGCTTTGTTCCGATGTATTCATCTATTCGGAATAAACCGAAGCTTTGATACAATGTATCAACACTTATTTTCTCATTTCATCCAGTTGACACAAACAAATGCTTTCATTTCATCGGATCACACATGGGTCTTCATCAAGATGGAAGAAACTGACGCATTGATCCAATCTTTCTACATTTATGTCTTCATCCAGTCAGCACAAATTGATGATCTGATCCACCTTCTCTCATCAATGTCTTCACTTTGTCCCATAAACTGATGCTTTGTTAAAATCTGTTCACATTAATGTCTTCAACCAGTTGGAACAAACTGAGGTTTTTATCCAATAGCTTCCCACAGTCAAGTCTTCAGTTAGTCGACACAGACTGATACTTTGATATATTTATGTTTTTATTTTGAATGAACAATCTCTAGTCTAATCTTTCCACATTTCTTTAATTTTCTAGTTGACACAAACTCATGTTATCTTCTTAACTGCTCATACTTTTGTTTTTATCCAGTCTTATCATATTAATGCGTTAATTCAATCTGCACAAACTAAAGTCTTCATCAAGTCGGATCAAACTGATGCTTTGATCAAATCCGCTCACACCAATGTTTTCAATGAGTTGGAACAAACTGATGTTTTGATTCAATCTGCTTAAACTGTGGAATTCATTCTTGCGCAACCAACGGATGCTTTGACCAAGTCTGCTTCCACTATTGTCTTCATCCAGACCAAACAAACTCTTCCTTTGATTGATTGATTGTATGTTGTTTATGTCTCATTCGAGGATTTTTCATTCATATAGAGACGTCACCATATACCGGTGAAGGGCTTCAAATTTAGACCTTTACTCGGCACTCAGGGCCATTGAGCAGTGAGGGATTTTTATCGTGCCAACGCCTGCCGTGACACCGGGCCTCGGTTTTTAAGGTCTCATCTGAAGGACCCGCAACTTTCACTTCAAAGTGCCGATTGCTTGGCGAACGAACAGTTGCTACCTATTCTTTTTTATCGACTTAGGTCAGTCGCGGCCACGACCTTCGGATCACGGAGCGAGCGCTCTACCGAATGAGCTACCGTGACGGTGACTGTTCCTTTGATCCAATATTTAAATTTTTATGTTCTTATTTAGTAGGAAAAGTTGATGCTTGCCTCATTTCTATCTTCATCCAGTGGGAAGAAACTGATACTTTGATTCAAACTGCTCACTCATGTCTTCATCAAGTCGAAAGAAACAAATGCTTTGATCCAATCTGATCACACTAAGTAATGTTTTCATCCAGTTGAAGCAAACTGATGCTTTGATTGAATCTTCAACGACTCAGAACAAACTGACGTTTTGATCCAATCTGCTCAAACGTATAGTTTTATCAAGTCGACACTTGTATACAAATGTTTTGTTCAAAGGTACTCACAATAATGTCTTCAATCAGTAGAAACAAACTGATATTTAATCTCATCTTTAACACTTAAGTCTTTATACCGTGGACACAAACTGATGCCTTAATCCAATCTGCTTGATTTACTGTCTTCATTCAGTCGGCACAAACTAATGCTTTGATCCAATCTGCTATCACTAATATTTTTATCCTTTCAAAACAAACTGATGCTTTGATCCAATTTGCTCAAACTATTGTCTTCGTCTCATTTAAAGTCGTCATTCCGTAAGTTCTATGGTCGGTACAATGACCTTGTCAGCAAATACAATTTATCATTAAGTCAAATGCTGACTGACGTTTTTCATACTAATTGTTAGGCCATTATTTACACACTGAATTGTCGATGGATTTTTCCGTTATTTCCCGATCATGACAAGGGGAAGACGGCGGGTGTGACCGGTCGGCAGGGGATGCTCACTCCTCCATGGCACCTGATCCCACCTTTGATGTTTTAGAGGTCCGTGTTTGCTTTGCTCCAAAATTGTATTGTTGATGGACTTTTGAGCTTGAATACTGCTCGTTATCTCCATATATTTCATCCAGTGAACAACCGGTCAGGGTAGCATAGTGATAGGGCGCTCGCTTCTTGATCGGCAGGCCCGGATTCGATTCTCGCTTCGTCGCGTCAAACCTAAGACGTAAACATAGGTAGTGACTGTTCCTTCGCCAAGCGCCCGGCACTAGAAATGAAAGTCATGGGTCTTTCGGATGAGACCTTAAAAACCGAGGTCCCGTGTCACGGTAGGCGTTGGCACGATAAAGAACCCTCATAATATAGGTCTAAATTTGAAGCCCTTCACCGGTATATGGTGACCTCTCTATATGAATGAAAAATCCTCGAATGAGACATAAAACAACATACAATCAATCAATTATCCAGTCAACATAAACTGATACTTTGATTAAATTTGCTCACACTAATGACTTCAAGTATCATTCAATCTTCTGGCATATATCTTTATCCTTTTGGAACAAATTGATGCTTTGAGCAGATCTCCATTTTTGTCTTCACACAGTTGGTTCAAATTGATGATGTCTTAACAAACTCGGTGCAAACTAGTGCACTGACCACTGCTCACATAAAAACAATGTACAAGCTGATACGATGAAAGTAATATCTTATTAGTTTCTTAGTAATATAACCTTATTTTTTTCCAGAGTACATTCAACTGAAGCCGGACAAACCAGTAACCGCTGTACAAAACGTAGGAGGAGGAAGTGGAAGTGTGGGGGTTCTAATGATTTCATGGCAGGTGTGACGATATCTGTGATATGGTTTTGTGTTAACTTTAAATAAAGGTCGCTCGCTTCACACAGTGGTTAGAGCGTTTGCTCTAGAGTCGCGGTGTTGGAGTTGATCCTTACGTAGCGGGTTTGAATCCCAATGAGGGAAGTGGAGACCGGTCCTTCGGATGAGACCGTATAAACCAAGGTCCCGTGTCGCAGTAGGTGCTGGCACAAAAAAGATCCCTCACTGCTCAATGGCCCTTAGTGCCGAGTATATAAGTAGGTCTAGATTTACAGCCCACCTTCGGCAAGTGGTGGCGTCTCCATATGAGTGAAAAATTCTCGAGAGGGATGTTAAACAACAAACATAACAAACAAACTTTGAAAAAAAGGGAAAAGGGCGTTTGATAGCATAGCTTACAAAAATAAAGTTATGCGATACGGCATTCATAAACTATTTGGAGAAATGAAATATAGGATTTCTTGAAACCTCTTTCGTAAAAGGTTTCAAGAGTAAACATATTTATCATTATGGATATATGAGGAATATGAATAATAACAAACTTAGCTTGTTTAATGATACGTAAGCTAGCTTTGTAGCAATTATTATGCACAGAAGTTGGTTTGTTAACTATTGGCCATGGTTTATTTTGCTGAAACGATATTGATATGTAAACAGTGTTGTACTGAGCGGGTTGTGGGGTGGGGGTGTTCCAATTCAGCATACTACAGTAAGCTTCACGTCGACAATGGCATTGTGCGTACTTTCAATATGGAATCAATAAGACTATATTCCAGTGCGGTAGTAAAGAAAAGAGAGGAATTTTATTTACAATTTTAGAAAATAACTGATTTCTGAGAAGCTGTAGTTCTGGCATAATAAGGATTTAGTTTCTTTTATTACAGGGTACGTAGAAACTGAGATCATGTGTTTTCAGACGATAATACGAAACTGATATGTTTCGCTAGAATACCCTTCTGTAAATTCGAGCATGCGCATTCCTGTAAAACAAGGCTAATGTAGTTGCTGGAGAGCGCCAGCAACGGTATCTTGTTTTTTTTTTTTCAATTTTAACACAACTACAAGAAATCGGGTTTAGATTAGCGTCAGTCGATTCAAACACATTGTTGGAGAGAGCGGAATTGATAATATCAATGTACATGTACACTTCGTTACATTATAGAGTTGGATTCTGATTGATCATATAGCCTTTATTTGCAGTTATTATCAGAAGAAGAGAGATGTGGTCCTAATGTCGGTTACAAAATATACTGGAGAAAAAATGGAACCACAGACAGATTTCAAATGGTTAGTTATTGTGTTTAGACAATATAAGAATTGCATATGAATTTACTTTATAAATTAATCTTCTTACATGTACAAGAAAATTATTTGGAATCTTTATTTCAGAAAAAGTTGGTTGAGACGGATTATATGTTTAAGAAAATGGTCTCGGGTAAAAGTATATCATACACAGTAAACCTCAACGATGAAAAATTATTTTATCTTCCCTATGAAGTGAAAGTGGGTGTGTTCAACCTTTATGGAGATGGACCAAACAGCACGACAACCGTCGTCTATTCTTCGGAGGGAAGTACGTTCTTCATATCCACAAACTGACAACGATATAGTGTATTATTGTATTTGACATTGTCGTTACGGGATATTGTATTTGAGTACCTTGTGCAATGTTTACGTAATTTGTAAATTCAATTTTAGAGTATCGCTGCATAATGACCAATACTATTGGAATATCGGTTTTGTTCATTCTATCCTTTTTAAGGACTTATGTTTTTCACATAAAAATAGATCGATATCAAATGAATGTTGGTTTATTTTGATTGGATACAAGATATTGGGAGATTCTTTTCCTTTTTTCTGCTTTTAATGATATGAAGAACCTTAAATTTTGAAAACTTCATGTAATAAATTGTATATGGCGTATTTTTCCACTGTCTCCTCAATGTAGAATGGAAGTGTTTGTATGTGGTTTACAGAGATAACTTGAAGTTAGAGATCTAGTTGACTCCTTAAGATCGACTTCAATTATATGATAAAAATATATAACAGTGGACATTTTAGCACGTCCAACCGGCACTTTCTTTCTTCTTTTACTTCCTTCTTTTTTTTTTTATACATCTTATGGATATATTTTCATTCATTTGAAATATCTCTTCCTGAAAGCTACAAAACACTGATGTTACTTTATCAATTTTACAGTCCCTTTACTCCGTCCAACAAACGTCAACGGCTGGGAGATCAACGCCACTGCATTATGGGTAACCTGGGATCCGATGCCAAATACTAGAGAGGCTATCAAAGGGGTTATTCAAGGCTTTGAGGTTCACGAAATAAGAATTGTCCTGCATCTCTTATTTAATAAAATAACAAGTATTGTATCATATAATTTCATTTTTAACATCTTAAGGATTTGCGATTTGATAAATTCACGACAATCTTCTTTAATTTGAAAATTTTACAAAACAAATGTATTTCAGATTAATGTAGAAGATGCCAATGACCCTAACCGTAAGGGTGTGACAGCTTATCATTACGGTTATATGTCAGGAAATAATGTCATTGGACTGGAACCGAATACAGACTACTGGGTGACTGTGCAGGTGTTTAACACGGCAGGAGAAAGTAATCCTAGCGAAAAACAGCTTCTAGGCACCTGCTTAAATCGTAAGGATATTCTATAATTTTGGTAGCAATATCTATTTTATATATTCATATTCAGGCCTGAAAAGTATGATCAAAGTACATTATTAAATGTTGTTAAGACTATGAATAAAATTAAAGTTTGTTTGTTTTTTGTTGTTGTTGTTTTTGTTGTTGTTTTTTTTTCTTTACATCAGAATGCTATATCATACATATACAATTATACATGAATATCCCAAAAATTCATGCAGATTCATAGAAATAATTGTGAATGCATCTGAGTTACTCTGAATTCCAGCGCCATTACTGTATCCAGAGTTTGTAGACATCCTCTCAGATGGACCTAACAGTGTATATGTAAAGTGGAGAGGCGTGTCGACAGGACTGTTCGAAGAAACTCTTAGAGGTTACAAGGTATATAAAGGGGAATGGATTGTCTGTAATCGTAAAAACTTTGAGGAATGTTCAGAAGAGGAGTGTATCCACTGACTAAATTTTAAAAAATAATAAACGAATTCAAAGCAGTAAAACGGAAAGTGTAAATGTTAATCTTCATATTTTTGGTTTACTTACACGATTTATTTCACTTTCAGATACGATGGTGGCTTCTTGGAGAGAATATCAAATCTGCTAATGATACTGTTGTTGGTAAACAAACCTATGGCGTGGTGTATGGAATAGCTAAAGGATATGTCTATGCCCTCCGTGTACTTGGTTTTAGCAAGGGAGGAGACGGTAAAATGAGTCCTACACAGTATTTCACCTTAGGTAAATTCCGTCTTGAAAAACTTAAAATTAATTTAAAGAAAATAAAGGTGATGTGTAATAAAACATCCATAACATTTAATGCAATATCTTTTTACACAATTTGATTTAAGGTATATTTGATTATAGCCAAATTTGTTCCATCTTTATAGGTGGTAGAGTGCATGTTGACTCCAGGATTTCCGTGATTAAATTGGCTGGAGCATCAATTAGTCCATCCCTAGTCATCATCAGCTTACTTTGTTTTGTTCAGTCAATCCTTTAATCATCTCACCAAAGATCCGCGACAAAATCCAAAGGATATAGAAATCCATATTCTTCTATTTTCATTTTCGATTTATTTTGCTTTTATACATTGTACATACACACAAACTTTTATACACTTTATTTTTATGTATTAGTTTATAGTGTTTATAATTTTCTCACATCAATTGCTTGTAATTGTCCCATTTAACTACATGTATACATTTAACGATAAAATTATTTTCAATCTTCGTTTTACTGATGCTTTTATTTAGAGTTAACCGAGATTAAATTTACATCCCACAGTTAAGTTACCATGTGGGAGGTTGATGCTTGTTTTAAATGTGAAGGGTTCTGATGTCATTTTTTGAGCGTTGAACTTATGTTCACCTATAATTTATCAAGCAGAAAACTGCTAAATGATTTCCTGTGGGTTATATAGTAAAAATGTGGAAGCCACTTAATCAAAAGTGTACCTGACAATCAGATACATGTACAAACATCCACTGAAGGAAGTAAACACCGTGTAGTCTTTCATTTTCATTTGACATTTAGTAGAAAATATGCAAAAAGGATCATAATTGTACATGTAAAAATTCTAATTAATTTTTTTTAATTTTCATACTGATAAGCATTCTGAAATCTTGACCAACATGTAATGAAACAACGCTGAGTAAAACATGAAGATGGACGGGTTCATTGTTGATTAAATGGGTTGATTATAAAGACTGGCAACATAACATGCCTCAGTGTTAAATTTAGGCTAATACATGAATACTGTAATAAGATATTGTTGTAACTTTGGTCAGTCCTACTTAACCCAAGGCAGGGTCTGGGGGCCACCTTGCAGGTCCTAATAGGTCAGAGCAAAGACCCCAGGTCCTCCGGAATTTAGAAGATTTCGGACGCCAATTTTCCACTAAAACACTTTATTTGTGATGTTTAAAACATAAAAAGGTTTTTTAACGATGCAAAAACGAACAATTGAACTTAAATCAATAAACATGTGCTTACCTCTTAAAAACCAATATCTTTCTTCCCTGACATACTTTTTCTCAGCACAAAGAATACCAAATATCATTTCTGAGAATGCCTAACATAGCAAGAGTACACAATCTGTCTACAGTCATTGTGCTTCGACACTATATTTTCAAACTTTTTAGCGCTGAAAATGCTGCTCGCAGGAGGAAAACCCCTACCTGAATTGTAAGTAGAGTGTAGGGGAAATGTGTATCACAGTTATCTACACTTTTCGGCTCATCTTTCTATCCCTTGCTCCAAATCATCAAAGAAAAGCAATCCTGAAATTTAATGCATATTCTGTTTTGATTTCTTCGACAATTTCATCAGTAAGTTTCTCTAGATATTACGGGACCACAGGCACCAAACTCGCTTGAATTTTTGACCCCCTAGTATATTATAAAGAGAAGGTTATGAACTCTGCCATTTATTTTTGACACCCCTTCGCTTCAGAAGCTATTTAATTTAACAAAACGGCAAAACTTCCACTTTTTCATGCTTGCAGTGGATAAAATAAACTCTCTTCTTATTTCATACCAATTTTCACCGCTGGATCCTACGTAGTTCTTGAGATGTACCCCCATGTCTGTTATTTCTAAGTAGGTCGTACATTTACTGGCAGGCCGATTTCTACTTTTGCTTCAAGAGTGAACATACTTATTGCACGATGCCATTACTATCATTAACATATATCAACAAGCAGAGTCGCAAAAGAATATCACTTACTCTATCTATGTGTTATTTAATCCATCATAAAGCCGAAAATGCAAATAAATTATTCGTTGTTCACTGGCTGTCTGTAACTTCCGGCCATTTTGTTTTTCCCGAATACCCAAATGAAAGATGCGCACTGATTGGACAATCGTTTGGCGGATTTTTCGGAAGAACTCTATACTCATCGCTCATTTTCAACGTAAACACCTATGGTGGAAAAGATGCACCTTACTGATGGACAGCAACGTGCGCTTAAAATCGCACTTGAGGGCCACAATTTGTATATTGGAGGCCAAGCAGGTACTGGGAAGTCAGTACTTCTTTCGCAAATATTTGAGAGTCTTCAAAACAAAAAAAGTATTGCACTAACATGCACTACAGGGTAACGGGATGTTTCGCACCTGAGCATGGTTCGCGCTGCGATGTTTCGCACCAATTCCGTTTCGCGCTGAGATGGTTCGCCCCACATTGTTGTACAAATATGTGCTAGCCTTCTGAAGTTGGTTAAACAAAATTTTAGATTTTAAACATGTTATATGGTGTAAATTTTGATATTTTTTGAAACATTTTTTTTAATTCAAGAAGATTATATTTGTAGCAGAGACATAATTATTTATGTCTGTGTTTGAAGTATACATAGCATATAATTATATATTATTTTAACACCATGCTAATTATAATACCGCCATCTAATTAAGTAATTATTGCTGGTTTGACTACCAACACGTCAATTAATAAATTCTCACCTTTCGATCTACAACTAATTACAATTAAATCCTCATGGAATATTTGATGAACACGATCCGTAATCTTTGGCAGTGCATACATGTATTATTAAGTCATGCATTTGAACACACAACATCTACATATGTATATCTTATAATTGATAAACAATTTTTTAAAATGGATAAAAATGTCATGGAATATTTAAAATAAATCGTGAGATGTTTCGCACCTAAATCGGCGCGAATCATCCAGGCGCGAACCATCTCAGTGCGAAACAGAATTGGCGCGAAACATCCCGGATTCCACTACAGGAATAGCTTGTACAAACTTCCCTTCGAGATTTGATGCAGCCACAATTCACAGCTGGGCTGGATTAGATGATGGAAGGTAATTTTTTCAAAGTATATATTTATTGTCCGTCAATCATTGTCTTATTTTGTAATTTATATCAGGCCCATGGCCACAGTTTTATTTTTTTCTCAATTGAAATGAACTTTGGTGTTCCCGGTTCCCAATATATGGGAGGGAGGGTGCAAGTTTTTTTTTTTGGGGGGGGGGGGGGCTGAAGAGGTGAAGCATTGTCATTCAGCAAGATCTATCTGTATTTATTAATACCCCATTGTTACATTTTTGTCAGAGCTATAAACAAACACACTAATTTATTATGCTAATGAACAATGTCCACTGCTGGAAAACCTGAATATAAATTTTGGTAAAAATTCATCAATATAAATGATGACCAATTATTATTAGCACATATCTTCTATGCTTGTTTTCAAAATCGCTGTCATGTGAAAATAATAATAATATGCTATGTCCACATTCCACCGGGATTCTTTAATTCATACATATTCAGTATACTTGTACTACCCGAATCTGCAGCAACTTAATTTCATGTATGCTGACATTCTTGTCAGGTAAAGTTAAAATAGATTATTTATTATAAATGATATTCTAAAACTAGCACATTAATACTTTATGACCTTGCTTAAAATCTGAATCCTTTGTTTTAGGCATGATACTAGTGAAATTAAAAGCATTGTCAAACACCACAAAAAGGATGTATATAACAGAATATGTGCAACAGATGTTCTAATTGTGGATGAAATATCTATGCTGTCACAAAAACTACTTGAACAACTTGAAGAAGTATGTTCATTGAGAGACGAACAAAAATATTTTGGAGGCATCCAGGTAATACTGTGTGGGGATTTCATGCAATTGCCCCCAGTAAGAAATGCTATATACAATGACGCTGGGAATTTCTGTTTCCTCAGTCCACTCTTTGATACTGTATTTCCACATCGTATCATTTTAAAAAATGTTGTGAGACAGAATGATATTGAATTTGTATGCACCATCAATGAAATAGCTAGAGGTTTTTTAAGTCAGAAATCAAAGACCTTTTTACAGAGTCTTGATAGACCACTTCATGTTCCATCAAGTGTGAAGCTATATGCAACAAATTAATTAGTAAATAGACACAACAGAAAGTGCCTTTTGAAATGCCAGGGATTCATACAGAGTATTTAGCAGAGGATTCTGGAGAGATTTCTTGTTTGTCTCGAGTCTCAGCACCACAAGTTCTGTGGTTGAAGAAAGATTGCCCTGTTATTCTATTGAAAAATCTGACCAAAAAGCTTGTAAATGGGTTACAGGGAACTGTGGTGTCCTGTGAAAGAGATGGCCCACTGGTACATTTTGCTTCTGTTGATGAAACTGTCAAGATTTAACAAGAAAGATTTTCAGGTACTCAAAATTACTACTAAAAATTACAATGTATGTATAAATTTACAGTAAATGATATTAACTGTACTGACAGTTATACAGCAGTGATTTATAGGGTCATTCTTATCAAATTCAACATGTATTTGAATACAAAAGTCAAAGCATTATATAACAAAAGAGGCCAATGGACCACAGTGCACACCTGAGCCACACTGGCCATGCTGTTCTTGGAATATTTTTAAGAAAAATAATTGTGTGAGGCTATGCTGTTTATAATGTATAAACAGAATAATTCCTATAAAGAGTCTTAATTGACCCCATATTGTGGCCCTGTCTTACTCCTGGGCCTAAGGTTTGAACAAACTTTAATAGCAATTTTAACAAATTTAAATTGGCACTACCTGAGCATGCTTCCATACTTGTATGACCAATTATGATCCTATTGTCCAACTGTTCTTCAGAAGAGGATATATTAAAGAATTCTCATGTATCTTTCTCATAAGGCCATTCAAATTTTTTCTTTGTTTAGCATCCACCCTAAATTTGAAATCCTATCTTTCTATCCATAAAAAACACACAAACCATAAGGGAAAAACACAACAATTTAAGCACAATTCTAGAATTTCTCATCATTCTTTAAGAATTCTTCTAACATTGTAACTAAGTTTAACTACTAGTTAATTGAAGCAAAATATTTTTTTGAACACCACTTAAAAAAAGAGAGTTTCTGATCCCGGAAGAGTAAATTGCCTTTCAAAGATTTGTATTTATCAATTTTAATTTGTGTTTGATTTTAATTTCACAACCTCAAAAACATTTCGTCTGCAGACACTAAACATAGAAAAAACTTGGAATGGCCTAAAACTTTAACCCCCTTTATTTCAGAACTTTATTTCAGTATTCAGTCCTGTGTTGCGAAGAAATCTTGCTGAGAGGAAGCAAATTCCAGTCAAACTTGCATTTGCCTTAACGATTCATAAAGCCCAGGGTATGACACTTGACAGGTAGGTACAAATCTATAAGTGAAAAGAGTTGATAAAAAAGAGGACGGGGGCAAATCAATGAATTTTTCCTATCAGACACCATTTGCAGCTCCCCCATCCCCTCTAAAAATAATTTTTTTTTCAACTCTAACAATTTTACTTTCAGGTCCCAGAAATCATATGTTGCCCTCATATCTAGTCAATAACTGTATTATATAATGTGTTTAATTGTTTGAAGAAAATAATCTTGCTTTTAACAAATTTAACAGTAGTAAAAAGGAAATTTTAAATAAGCTCTCGATCATCCTCATTAATTGTGTCTTTAAATATTTGTAGTGTGGAAATTGATTGCCAACAAATTTTCTCCCCAGGACAACTTGGGGTAGGGGTGAGTAGAGTCAAGTCCCCAACAGGACTGCGGCTGATCAACTTTAATGAAACTGCTTGTATCCCTCTGCCGTCCATCATTTTCAAGTTCCTGGATACATGTACACCCTCAATGACTCAAGATGCAGATCTTAAATGTTGTAAGAACACAAGGTTTGTATGCAATTTTTTATCAACAACTGTTACATATTAAAATTGGAATTACTCTTCATGGGACAGTGTTCAACAATACAACAGTAAATTTCAAAATCTTGTTCACATATTCTAGGATTGTAAGTTGAATAGCTTTTAAAAGTAATGGATTAAATTTTTTATGTCTCCAAAAGGCAATGAATTCATAATTTACAACACACAAGTTGATGTTGAATTTGACTTTACATTACCTATTTTGTAACTTGACATCAAACCAAAATTGACTTCTTATTTTAGCTTACATGAGCTGACAGCTGAAGAGAACTTTTTTTCTGATCACAATTTCCTTTTTTAACTCTTTAATGTGAATGCTATGACCTCTTTACACAACTTTTCACTTCATTGTCCAAATTACTGAATGAACTGAGAGAACTAAAGGTCCATGGGTCACTTGTTTCCATTAATTCAGAGTGATTTAAATAACACAGTCATTATCATTTTTTTTATTATTATATATGATTGTTGTCTTTGTGTCATGACAGGGTTACAGTGGCCTTAAAATCATACAATTCAAAGTTAATGGTACTCTTGATCATCCTTTAGACATTTTAAATCTTTTAGTTCTATCATATTTTATTTCATGATAGTCCAATTTCATTATAATTATGTAAACTTTTTTTCTGTTTTTATATTAATTTTATATTCTAATACATTTTGGTCTAGATAATGGCTCTTTCTCTGATGATTTCCTTTTTAATGGACCAGGTTTGCTAAACGTATATGGCTGAACATGATGACCATTGCTAACACTTGCATTGGCTTTCTTTGAAACAATTCTTTGACCAAAAACTATGCTGTTCAAATTTCTTCTGTATTCTAGGGCATTCGGATTTGAATTTGGTCCATTATATGTGGAACGTTGTTGACAAAATGTGTTCTCTACTACATCTGAATTCACAAGTGCTGGTGATATAAATATCTTGACATCCTTACGTCCTAGTAGGTAAATACACAGTTGAATAAATCCATTTATGCATGATTCAATATCCTCATTACACTCTCTAGAAAAGAGCTCTTTAGATGATTTGGCTCCATTTTTCCACTGTTCAAACCAGACCTTCACACTCACTAGTTCATGCAATCTTGGATCATCTGTATTCTGAATGGGCCGGACATCTCGGAAAATCTGGAGCAGTTTGGATGTTTTCTGAAGTAACTGAATTACACCATTCAGCGACTGTCCATTTCTAAGAGATGATTGATACATCTGGAACAAGTGGAGCATTCTGTCGTCCAGCACATCTTCAGCTAGGTGGTTCCTCATTTTTGAGGAAGTCGAAGGATAAAAATGTTCATTTGTAAGTGCACGGTGTATCTCTAGAGCATTCTTCTGATCCCAGTGGTAACAGTCTTGAAACATCTGCCATTGAATCATTTCACCTCCTGTCAATGTTAAATTTCTTGTACAGCCTTTGGTTACCCCGCTTTTGAGAATATTATTTCTTATCTTTTTCATGACATGTGAATAGTCCATAGTAAATATTACTTTTTCCTCAAAATTGCATGGGCTTGGTACTATCATATTTCCAGGACTAATAACATTGATGTTTAAAAATGTTCTGTTACAGCAAGCGCCATCCATGGATGTAAAGCAGCAAGTAAAACCATGCATTTGTAGTTTGTCAACTGCCTCCCAGAACAGTGCATGCAAGTCATATGCCCTTACTTCATCTGTCACAAAATGAGCAAAGGGGAACCTAAACCCTGTCAGCCCAAGAAAGACAAACTGCAGTACATGTTTCCCTATTTTTTGTTTCTTTTCTCCCTCTCTCAGTGTAGAACAAATGTTTGCTTCCTCACCTTTATCAACAAATCCCACTAGTTCCACCCCATTTGTTGTTTTTTGAATTTGTAAGTCCTCCTGAATTGATATCTTGTCTAATATAATGCCCCCAAAATATCCCTCAGCTGATATTTGTAATTGACCAGCTTCATTTCTCATCCACTGAAATATTTCTTCCCTAAATCCAATTTCCTGTTTCACTGAACTTTTATAGAGAATGAGTAATGAAGGAGAAGGTAATTTTAACATCTTGCTATTTCGTAGAGAATCGTACCCGGTAGGACTTCTGTCATACAACTGTAAACAGGTTGCAATAATTTTCTTGGGCCATCTATATCCATTAGGATATCTCATCATATTCTTAGCTTGACAAACAAGAAGCATGATCATTTCATTTGGTGCATTTGGAATAATCTTCTTAAAGTTTTCAGCAATGATATTTGTATCCTTTTCTGGGCCACAAGTTTCTTCTTGTAGAACATCTATATTTTTACCCTTTTCTGTAAATGTCATTTTTCTACAATGTACACAGATCTTGTTTCTTGTCAAAAGTGGCACAATTTTGTCACATAACACTGAACGCAGTTTGAAAATCTTACCCCTGTTTTCATTAGACTCATTTTGAAACATTTCTGTGGTATGGAACCGGGTACATATTACAGATTGTGATGCTTTTGCAGTTACTCCCTCACATACTTTCAGAAGCTGAATTGCTTGAAATATAGATAGAATGTTGTCTTTTTCACAACAGTATGTAGGATCAATCAAAAGAGGATAAAGATCAACATTTTTCCCACCCACAGACAATTGCCATGTACCATCAAGGTTAAAACTCACACTTTTATGGATATCATTTCCATTGCTTTTACATCCTGAAATGACAGAACATGTGAAGACAGATTTCTCTCTCTTTTTCATGACAACAAATCTTGGAATTAACTCGCCCAGTTTATCAAAATCTATTTTCTCTCTGCTAAGAACTGGTAAACACTTAAGTTTGATATTTTCTATGATTCGAAATTGTTTCTTATTGATAGTCTTTCGTTTCACAACAACATTAGGAAAAACTGCTCTAAGGTACTTAGAAAACCACTCTAAATTTATTTCATGATTCTCTGGGCTTCCCTCAAAATTTTCAAATTGGAATTGATGGAACACGTTGTTTAAGTCAAGTTCACTGCCATCTTCTTGTGCTAGCCTGTTAAGCAGCCTGAAAGAAGAAATATAAAATGTTCATGTTTCTGGGGTAGCAAAGTCTTGTATATGGTATATTTCATTTCCATTCTGTTCAGGATATGACCTTTTTTTTTTTATTTATTTTCATGATATGTTGAAATTTATTACATGTATTATCTTTGGATCTAAAATATTTTCAAATTTCTCAGTAGCAAATTTTAATTAGAAACTGTCAAAACAACAAATGGAGGGGAAAAAATTGCCCCCTTAACCTTTTTTTTAAAATCAGATCATAAAGTAATTAGAGGTACACATGTACACTGATATATATTTACTAAATATTTATTGAACTTGGTTGACTTTGTGGATTCATTTGATTGAATGTGTAATATATAACATTTTGCAGATAATCTCAAAGCATGTTTATAAATGTCAGTATTCTGTCATTATGCATTGTATGATTTCATTTTGCAGACACTTAATTCATATTTTATTTATTTTCAGAATCAGGTGTAATGAAAGGGCATTTGAAGAAATTCATCATCTTGAACCAATTGCACAGGAACATGACATGTGGGAGAATGTTGAAGACTCACATGGTGACATTGACAGTATTCTAGATGATATTAAATGTGTTCAAACTGATGATTCAGAAGTGATTGCATTACCCGAGGGCTTAGATATCCATACAATTTTGACAAATATTTATGTGCAAGATGTAGAGACTACAGTACAAAAACAAACAAATTGTGTAATTGATACACTTTTGACCGGAAATTTTGACTATGATGTAAAAAAATTTTGCAGTCATACTTTCAATGTTATGACCGAGTGTGTGGAGTCATTAAAAATTGATAGGGAAAATCCTATAGCAGTAAAACCAGACAAACTCACACATTTTTTCAAACAGTGCCATCAGTTTCAAACTTCTGATGAATTTAAGGCATGTACCCTACTGATGTTTTTTGATGTGTGCCAAATTCATCCTGTATCACCACAGGTAATGGCACACATTGCTTATAACATTTTTGTTCATATTAGGAAGTTTACTCTTGGTCAGCTGGAAAAAGTGTACAAAATTAGGGATAAATGTTTTAAAAAAAGAAGTCTCACTGAAGAAAGCTTAGGGAAAGTGAGATATGTTGGAGGTTACTGTGTGGCAAAGACACGCCACCACTACAATAAAGTTCGTCAAAGAAGTTTTAAGATAGGAGAGTCAAATCAGAAAAAATATGATGAAGCATTCACAATAATACAGATCCTAGATAACTTTAGAGAAAATGAAATTATAATTGGTGGAACTTCATCCCTTCCCCAGACACTTATAGAGACAGCTGTCAAACAGAACATTTCAAGAGGTCTTACAAATATAACAGACAAAATGTTTCTTTTCTTCATGTCTGTATGTGACTTGTTTTTAAGTGTTTTTATTGAGAAAAATTTAAACATTCATGGTAACAATATTTATGAAGCATACAAAGAAAAAATACATAGTGATGGGAAACTTTATCAGTTATTCCTTGATGCAGTTAATTTTTCCCCTCCTGCTGAATTTTTACAGTCACAGAGTGTTGAAGTTCTATTAGATGAAATGACTGACAGAGTAAATGCTATAGAAACTTTATACAAAGTTTTGACTGAGAAATTCATGATGGTGATCTTAAACCAGTACAGAAAAGATATTCTTTCATGTTTGTGCATACATAAAAAAATGGCTCACAGAAAGCAGATTCTTGTCAAGTCATAAACACTCGAATACTGAATAATAAAGAAAATATCTTTACGTATAAATTGTTGAGTCTTCTTCTCTGGGGGAAGGGGGGGGGGTGTTGAAAAGAGAACTATGAGGAAGAGATGTAGCACTAACTGTGTGTATGATGCGATTTTTGTATAGGTTAGAAATTTATTGATTTATCTTAAGATTTCATTTATTTATTAATTTATAGTTTTCATCAAACATGCGCATGGTTACACACAATCATATGAAATATGTGTTATACTGGGAAAAAAATAGAGTCCTTGAAGTAGCGCTCAGCTACATCTGTATTGCAAGGATATAGAAATAAAACTACTTTATCAGATAAGAAATATCTTTCAAAATAGAACCATGGATTGTATTGTCATATCTACATGGGGCGCCAGATGCGCTCGCCCCAAGTCCGCCACTATAAGTATAAACTATACTTGATAATTTTGATTACTGTTAATTTGGACTAAAATCTCTAAATTATTCAATTTCTGTCTAATTTCTATAAACAAACGAACTTGACATAAAAAAATTCACAGCATTATCGAATTAAAAAAAATAAATACCAAGTAATGACAGCCATGCTTCTTCAATATCCATTGGTGTTTACGTTGAAAATAAGCGATGAGTATGGAGTTCTTCCGAAAAAATCCGCCAAACGATTGTCCAATCAGTGCGCATCTTTCATTTGGGTATTCGGGAAAAACAAAATGGCCGGAAGTTACAGACAGCCAGTGAACAAAGAATAATTTATTTGCATTTGCGGCTTTATAATGGATTAAATAACACATAGATAGAGTAAGTGATATTCTTTTGCGACTCTGCTTGTTGATATATGTTAATGATAGTAATGGCATCGTGCAATAAGTATGTTCACTCTTGAAGCGAAAGTAGAAATCGGCCTGCCAGTAAATGTACGACCTACTTAGAAATAACAGACATGGGGGTACATCTCAAGAACTACGTAGGATCCAGCGGTGAAAATTGGTATGAAATAAGAAGAGAGTTTATTTTATCCACTGCAAGCATGAAAAAGTGGAAGTTTTGCCGTTTTGTTAAATTAAATAGCTTCTGAAGCGAAGGGGTGTCAAAAATAAATGGCAGAGTTCATAACCTTCTCTTTATAATATACTAGGGGGTCAAAAATTCAAGCGAGTTTGGTGCCTGTGTACGGGACCAAGTTAAAGCTCCGAAGCTTTGTTGAAACCTGGGTTTCCGATGAGAAAGACCGTGCCAAAAATTTCAACCTGAAATACTGTTCGACAGTGTTTGTTGCAGCACTTATCCTTTGGTGTTTTCTGTTGGCGTATTGTTGTTTGGATTCAAGAACCCGATTTTCCCGAGTGATTGTCAAAATCCCTCAATACAAACAAGGTATTTCTCAAATGTTTACAAATATGGTTTGCAATCTTAAGAAATCTACAAAACATTAGTGTCGTCAGCCATTTAAATGTACTGTTAAACAGAAAATTTTCAATATCAGTCAGTAACTTACCTGGTATTTGCAACATTATATGTAATTGGTTCTGTTTGAAATTTCATAGACGAGCTTCGTGTATTACTAGAATGACCAGACGAAGCATCTGTCGGACTGATACATTTATATTCACCCTCCTGAAAAAAATTTTGATTGTTTGGAAATTGTAACTTCGCTATGTTAAAACTGTTCACTTATACAAAATGTGAAGATTACGAACGGTAATCAGGCTCAAAAGTCCAATTTAACAATACAAACTGTGACCAGAGCAAACACGGACCACTGAAAATAGAGGTGGGATCAGGTGCCATGAAGTCATCACGTTTATCATAAAGTTTAAATGTTAGTTTGCTGTCAATGTCTTTTTCTTGTAAAACATGCAAATATGAAACAGATGTGTCTGACTCTGTGGTGTCTTTTATTCTGAGTTCAACGGCATTTCAATGGGATACTAGTATATCGAATCAACGTAGGAATGAAAATCGTCCATTTAGCTAAATGTCGAATTGAAGGCCACAGCAAGAGTTTTTTTTTTTCCCCTTTTCCTGTAGAAGTATTTCAATTAATTTTGCTTCATAAAAATACAAAAAGGTCTGCTAATAACAGGCATAATTAGTCCCCAGGGGAATTGAAAGACCAAGTATCCGAAGAATTTATAGATATTGCCGATGAGAATCTCAAGAATCTTTTTAATATCAACCTCAGAGTTCTAGTAAAGTGGAATCAGAATGGTTTTTTTTTTTTTTTTTTTTTTTTTTTTTTTTTAACAAAATAGGTTTGTAGATGAAGAATGACAAGGTATGCAAATTTACATGAAGAAGCAGTTGTCTGAAAATGCCAAAAAGCCTGGTCTATAATTGGTAGGTCATTGCTTTAATACTAAATTTAACTACAGAGTACTCAATATTCCTGATCAATACATAAGGCTCAGGGTGGGTGTGACAGGTCAAATAGGGAATGCTTACTCCTCCTACGCACCTGATCCCACCTCTGGTGTTTCCAGGGTTCCGTGTTTTTGCTCTGTTCACGATTTGTTTTGTTTACTGAGTTTATGAGATTGATCATTGTGCGTTATCTTCACCATTTACATTAAGGGAATGGCTGTATGAAGTGTTGAAAAGTCGTATGATTTGATGCTATTGATTTTGGTTTATTTTGTGATTTCCGTGATTTTAAATTTTTAAGAAGTTCCTTGGATTTTAAAATATGCACATTGGTTAATACCACTCGAATATCTTTTTGGACAGTACTTAAGTCTCTCCTTCTTTCTTGGGGAGTAAAGAAAGGGCCTCGGTAGACCATTTGCTAGAACCTGCTACGTATCTTTTCTTGTAAGATTTTTTTTGACATTTTAGACTACAAAGCGAGTGAGAACACCAACGGCACTTGTCAAGTTATTGTAACTCGAAACTTCTATACGAAGTGACATGTACTATGTGATGTTATTTGTTATGCACTCTGTTTATGAAGTCGCTCAACAAAACTTGGATTGGTTTAGTCGATTTTATTTCACCAAACCATAAAAGCAACAAAACAAAAAACTAAAACAAACAAAATCATAAAGGGAAAAAATGTAGATGCTGTCATAAGACAGTGATGCCCGCACGTAAGTGTTTGTCTCTAAATTAAGCTAGCTTCCTAGTACTTGGGTAGCCAAGAAACCACGATAGTAACTGTAATTTACATGTTCATGAAATATGTAGACGTATCAAATTGAGCACAAAATACACGGGCCTCTTATGTTAGCATTTCAAATAATTAATTCATTACCCGTTTGAAATGATTGAATGTAATAAAGTTATTTCTGTTTTTAAAACATTTTCTGTTTTTTTTTTTAAAGGATGCCTTTCTTCAACAAAAAGAAGAAAAAATTCGGCCGAAAAATTAGAATTTGATGAATTTTTGTCCATTCCATCTAGATAATAGTATTTTTCAATACCTGGCAATTTTGATGAAATTGACATTTTTAGACGCCGGAATGATATTTTATCGAAAACAATTAATTCAGACTTATATGATTGTATTTGGAGGGGTGGGGGAGGGGGTAGGGAGTTCGGGGGGTGGGCTTTCCAAATTCACCCGGGTGACCTTGATTGACCTCGGAATCAACCAAATATACCTTCATCCCTAATTCACAATTCATCTGTTTTCCTGCTTTATTTGCCTCAACTACCCCTTCCTTGGAAAATTTCTGGCATTTTAGTATTATCATCATAGTTACAGCGTCCTTCCCTTATTTCAATGGTACGGATAAATTTGCCATACTCTTGATTTGCACATGGTGTTTGTTTATTTCATAAACAATCTACTTGTGGTGTTACGTATAGAATCTCTTATCTTGCTTCAAATGGATTAACCCTAGCTGTCAATAGGTAAGAAATCTACAGATATATAGGGTGCCACTTAAAGGCGCGACGTGCTAAAATAATCAAATTTATAAATCTATAAATAAACATAATCATGGATGCAAAATGCAAGTTATTTAACACATTAATCGGACTGCTAAATTACTCTTCACTTCCTGAAACTGGGAATTTTTCTTTGTATCATGATGTATTAAATGTTAAATAGTTCATTAACCCCTGGAGATCACCCCTACCCCCTGAAACTGGTAATGGTCAAATCTTAAAAACAACATTTAAACCTCTGGAAGTCATTTCACTCTCTAGAAATGGTCAAATATCTTTAAAACAATTTAAATCTTTAACCTAAATCATATACAATCTTGTTCTTTGTGTCATATCGCCTTTAATGATATATACGGTTAGGCCCTTGGAGATCATCTCTAATCATCTTGCAAAGATGAAATGGCTAAAATGTAAAAAAAAAAAATATTCTGGGAACCAGGTTTTGTAAAATAAAAAATAAACGTCGTATGTGTGATCCCCATTTGGCCCAAAAGGATGAAATGAAACCCTTATTACACATCGATATCTACAGAGCACCCTCAATCATCTCGCAAAAGACAAGATGGATACTTTGCAAAATGTAAGAGGAGTTCTGGGAACCATATACATGTATTATGTTTTTATACTAAATTCGACTACGGAAGACTATGTATTATGCTAATTTTGACTACGGAATATTACGTCTGCCTGATCAATACATAGGGCTCATGGCGGATATGACCAGTCGACAGAGGATGCTTACTCCTACTATAGGCCTGATTCCCCCTCTGGAATTTCTTCTGGGGGTCCGTGTTTTATGCCCTGTTCACAGATCTGTATTGTTTGTAGGTTTTTTTGCGATCGATTACTTTTCGTTATCTTCACCTTTTTTTTAATTTTGACCCCATTTGACCCCAGGTTGAAAATAAAAATGCCGAAACCTTATTGCACATCCACAGGAACCACCACCCCCAATCATTTCGCAAAATAAAAAATGGAATGGTTACTGTGTAAAATGCAAGAGGAGTTCTGGGAACCAGGTTTTTGTAAAATGAAAAGTGTATTTTTTTTTTACCGCTAATTGGAGAGAAAATGAAAATTGTAAAACCTTATTGCACATCTACAGGACACCCTCAATAACCTTTCAAAAGATGATGTTGCTTCTGGGTAAAATGTATGAGGAATTTTGGGAACCAGATTTCTGAAGAAAAAAACGTCCGCGTCGTTTTTCGATCCCCATCTAACCCCTAGGGCGAAAAAAAATCCGAACTTACTGTATATCTACAGGACACATCCAATCATCCTACAAAAAAAACCCGATTCGGTTACTGCGTAAAATTATTGAAAAACTTTTTTCGACTCCCATTTGGTCCCCATGGGTTAAAATGAAAACTTTGAAACCTTATTGCACATCTACAGGACATTACTATCATATTCCAAAAGATGAAGTGGTTACTGCATAAATTGTATGAGGAATTTGAGGAAGAAGAAAATGTGACAGACGGACAGACGGACCACGATAACAATATACCCGATGTTGCTTCAGAAAGTGTTGGTATAAACACATAAACCCATGTAAACTGTTTTCCTGTTAAAATTCCTATCCACTCTGTATACAAAACAACAATCTTATTGTTTTGTACATATCTAAACAGGAAAAGGAATATATTATATATATTACTGTAAATTACCAGATTTTCGCGACACCTTTTTTTCGCGAGATGAATAAGTCTTTGGTATTTATAAGTGAGACAAAACACGAATTCTGGTTATTGTTTTATATAATCTTTACTTATAAAAATACATGCGGGAATGAAAGTTTAGCAAGCAGATCATCTCGAGTAATTACCCAAAAATAAAGTTCTCGTGAATAAAAAGTGTTTTACTGTAGTTTTTTCTTTTTCTTTTTCTTTGTTTTTTTTGAAATGATGAATATGTCAGGTGTCTGATAGCATGATCTTTGTGACACATTGATTATTTTCAAAGAGATAAATTGATATGTTATTTATTTTGATGGAATTTAGAGGAATATTTTGCAATCGTCTGCGATTAACAAATAATATTAGTTCTCCTTGTAAAAAACATCCTTCTCAAAGTTGTATTTATTGAATTGTTGTCAATGCAAAAAATATAATTTTTTTTTTTTTTTTTTGCAAGGTGATCTTAATGAATTTGAAATTTAAGTTACCAATATGACAGTTTTCAGTAATGAAATGATAGGAGGGGAAACGCTTTTCCAATTCTTTTCACACCTGATAATTTTGCCCAAATCAGCTTCCACCCCAATTCACCTGTTTGCCTGACATATGCGGGATAGATAACTACGTCTCTTTGGAAAAAAAAATCTAGATCTGAATCTAAATCTGGTATCACTTTTTACCGTACTCTTTGGGTTGCACGTTGTGTACTGATAAATAATCTGGATTATTTTTGTGATGTTCAATCAGCAGGGATTTTTTTAAATGGGTAATTTATCACTATGATGTTACGTACCAGTAACATTTTGTCGTTAAAAGGTAATACGGGTAAAAAAAATCTGAATTGTACATGGTTTGATATCTATGGCTTGGAAAGGGCTAAAGACTGGGTACCATGTGCAATTACTTAGTTGGCCTAGAACCGGAAATAATCAAATATTTTTAATTAAACTTGAAAGCTCCAGAACTGTCTTTATATAATGTCACATTAAATAATATATGGGTCATGACCCCCGGAGGTCATTCCCACCCTATGAAACTGGAAATAATCATATATCCTATAAAAAAAAGATGTTTTTTGACCCCCGTTTGCCTTATCGCATATTTATAGGACACTCCCAATCATATTCCAAAAGATGAATGGGCTACTGTAAAAAATGTAAGAGTCCAAGGAACCAATTTTTGTACAAAACATCGGTTTTTTTACCCCCGTTTGGCCCAGAGGGTGAAAATCGAAATTTCGAAATCTTATTGCACATTAACAGAACTCTCCCAATCATATTCCAAAATATGAATGGATACTGCAAAAAATGTAAGAGGAGTTCAGAGAACCAGGTTTTTGTAGAAAAACCGTTTTTGACAAAATTGTTGTCGATACTTCGTGGACCCACCTAACATTTAACCAATCAGTTGTAGATTTCAAGACCTTTAGTCATAAAGAAATAGTACTAAAGTCATTGAAATTGTTTTAGTACTAAAATTTGTCCAGCCTAAGTTTCTTTTACATAAACGCGAAAGTGGAGGGGGTGTTGTTCAAACAAAAAGAAGCACATAAGTGGAAAATATTTTAAAATTTAAAAAGTTATGAATTCATTAAAAAGTGTGTGTAAATACAGGATAATTGAAGATTAAAAATTCAGCAACATGAAAGTCTGTCCCATGGAAAACTCGGAAGTTATAAATCTGATAGTTTTCTTTTTTCATCGCATGCATTTGTGAACATATATCTTCTTTTTACACCGGTTAATTGACTATTGCTCGATGTAGCCATCACAGGGCTTTTGATAGCCCTATGATTACTAATACATGTTTTAAATCTAAACTGTGCTATTTTTAATTTTTTTTTGATTTTTTAAGATTTTCAATGTCTGAAAAAATCCTTAATGATTTAATACATATTGAAAAATCAAGAATTTTGCAGAATTTCAGAGCTTTTTAGTGAAACATTTATTATATGTACTGTCTTCCCAAATATTGTTCAGATATATTTGCTGTAAGCTATTTCATCAAATTTTATATTTTGATAGAATTTTGTGGGAAGAGAATATAGTCGTCTAAAATTCAAGACATGTAACCTAACGCCTTTAATGTCAGATTCAGATTCCATCCTTCTTTTTATCGCATACACGAGATATTATCAGTAAGAACTGTTTGTAAACATTTCATGTTGATAAATATTTTTTTAATCATTTAGGATGAGAGTTCTCATGAAGAAGTATGTATTCTTTCTTCTATATCATCCTTTCCAAAGAAGACTTTGTGAATTATCATGTAAACATTTCACATTGATAACATTATTTGGGGATTTTTTTAGGATAAGAGTGCTAAAGAAGAAGACAAGATTCTTTCTTTAAAATCATAAAATATTTGTCATGAGGCTCATGGGCGCGACTTTTGGATCTCACGAAAACAGGCATCTTATCACAAGCACGTGGGGGTAAACACAAACTTCCACCTCATATCTCATAGCGCAGACTCACCGAATAGTGTCATAAAACGAATAATGGCACATTGTCATTGACCTAAAAAAAAACATGTATAATGTAGATTATATATATTTTTAAGCAATGTCTTTGGCGAGAAGGGGGATGGGATGGGAATAATTAGATGCTTGAATCATGTGCTGCATGTAATTCATGTGCTACGTGTAATTCGTATGAAGGCGAATCTAGTTATACGTATCATTCATACTAAAAACTAACAGTAATTCCTTATATATTTACAGATTTACTTTTACATTTCTTCATACAAACTATTATGATAGAATACATTGGGTTTTTTTATCTGTTGGATTTGATAAGGAAATATCTTAAAAAATAGACATTCTTTAATAGTTAAATAACTTTGTCATGGGCATTTCAGATTAACTGTGAGTGCTTCTAGACACTATTAGCATCTACGTTGTTTTAATTTTTTATTCACTCTTTTGAAGTGGAAGGGGAAGGGCGGGTTACATTAGACTTTCATGGTCAGCAATGCACTCTACATATACAGGCATACAAGTTTCAATCGCAACTTTTCTTTTTTTTCCCAAAGAGCTTTTCTTCCGAATTTGCTTGAAAGATTCCGAGAAGCGAAAAATTCTCTTGATTTTCATGAAATATTTATTACAAAAATCATATACAGTCTACAAAAACAACACAAGGTGTGGTTGTGTGATTTTTGTGATAGACAGGTCCTTGTGGTCTTTTAGACAGAGAATTTAAAATTTGACCCTGGTGAGCTAACATGGTGGTTTAATGCATTCATACAAAATGAACACAACTTATTTGGTGTCTCAATGTTCGAGGTAAATATATTTTTAGATACCAATCAGGCTTATAAAGTGAAGAGCAACACAGTTTGCCTTAGTTTCAAATATGAAGCGTTTGTCGTGTTTATCGTTCGTCGTACTAAGCTTGTTTGGATCCCACGCTTTTTCGATTCTAACAGACGGCAATATAAGGAACTCTACAGATTTAGATTTCGGTGCACTTGATACTAAACACGTCGACGTTTTTCGACAGCTACTAAATCAAGAGACCTTGATCCGAATGACATTAGTGAAAAATGTCCATGCATTGATGAAAGACATGGTGACCCTTCAACAAAGTCTTCTGTCTTCCGAAAGCGAGATTTCTTCTCTCAAAGACACGACTACCAGAGAAATAACCGAGTTGAAGAAAGAGGTACGGTCGCTTAAGCTTGAAAACAATCGATTAAGTAGCAAAGTTACCAGATGTAATGAAAATATTGAGTCTTTAAAAGAAAATATAACGGAGGTTGACGCCAGTCGCCGAGTGTTCGAAACACAGCTGATTATGGAAAAGCAAATGTTTGAACGGAACACATCCGGTATCTTAGCAGACATTAAAACTGAAGTCCGGTATTTGTCCACTACGCTTCTGGACCTCAATAAACACACTCTGGAACTAGACAAAAATATTCCCGAACTCATTGACAACAGATATGTATTGATATCAGGGAGTCTGAATGATTCTCTGGATGCCTATAGGGCAGAAATGAGATCTACTAACAATAAGCTGAATGTTGCTCTAACTGACCTACAGAAAACGCAACAGACCATGACGGATTCATTGTCTGGTGAGTAGAAGTAAAATTGAAATATATATATATATATATATATATATATATATATATATATATATATATATATATATATATATATATATATATATATATATATATATATTTCCATTTGTTTTTCTGTGATAACTCTTTGAAAGTTAGGAGAGTTGATTTCTTGATCATTCCACCGGAATGCAAATTTCGCCCAGCGAAAGGTCAGGAGCTAAGAAGGCCTAATATGCACGTAATTCTCGTGCGGCTGTCTTTGTGTTTGACGTCAGTGGGCGGGGACTATTGAAATAACCCTGGCATGTGAGGCCTCGTGTAATTTAAATTGATGCGTACACCTCGATGCTGAATGATGCTGTAGTTTTTGGACCAAAGCCCCTCCCCTTCTGGATCTTTGTTAAGCCTAAACCGGAGGTGGGTGGAAGCTCTCGGATTTTGTAAAAGTATATTCACCCTTAATCACTGTAAGAATATTTTATTTTTGTTATTCCATCTTCTGATCATGTTTTATAATTGTTTTTGCCTCTCAATTTAATTACTTTCCACCTTTAAGTTTAAAAAAAAAAAAAAAAAATTAAAAGTAGAGTGGCGGTCTTGTAGAGTAGGCTTCCCCCCCTAAAATACTTCCAACCCGGAAAACCGGCTCTAGAGTAGGATTTCCTCCACGGAAAAATGTCTCTAGAGTAGGATTTCCCACATCAAATTCAAATATTACTCTGCGTTATAGTTACAGAGTGCGATTACCCCAAAGCAAATTTCCCCCAATAAAATATTATGGCCGCACTTATGTTTGAGGGGGTAAGGGGTGACACATTCTTACAAGTGTCCCTTCTTCAAATGGCGACCAGTTCCATAGAAACATACGAAGTATGAAAAACAAAATTTTAAATCTCATTTTTCTAAGTATCTGTCCAATTTATTCTTTTGAAACATAAAAATCTTATGCTTTTCATCTGGTCAAACTGGTTTCTGAAAACATTGGTACACTGTAATCGGTTGAACAAATTTTTAACTGTGTCCATGAAAACAAAAAGGAATTTTACTTTAAATGGATTTTTCTGCAACTGCATTTCAAACTACATTTCCATGTTATTGGTATGTAAGTGTCTCTCTAAATTTCTGGTGTTTAAATATCCAAAAAAGCTGCAGTTGCCATGGAACTAAAAATGAGTCATTCATTTCTAAAAATTTGAAATCTTGCAGAACTGTAAAAGAGTATTTGCTGTCTGCTTTCAAATCCAATATAACACCACTGGGGTCGAGGAGACATACTCTTAAATCTATTAGTCTACATATTTGAAATCTAAATTTACAATTTTATTTCACAATGCGCCCGTTATGCAACTTATCCCACGTTTCCAACTATCGTTGATGCCCTGGCATACTCTACTAACTAGACAGTGATTCCTTAAAAAAAATAATAAAATATATATATATATGAAGATTGATATTCATATTAATTTGATAATTATTAAATATTCATGTTAGTATATATTTCAAACCTCGTAAATATATATATATATATATATATATATATGAAGATTGATATTCATATTAATTTGATAATTATTAAATATTCAGGTTAGTATATATTTCAAACCTCGAACAAACGTTTTTTGTTGATACCTAATAACTTGATATACTCCAAGCCCAAGCTTCATTGTTGAGTGACTTTGCCATTGTGTACATAATTATTATATTAAATTATTATAATCATGGACACAGGGTCAATGTCACTAAACAATGAAAGAAAAAGTGAGCAAGCTCACATACCCCACGCTCCCCTAATACTTGACAATGCAACATTTAATGAATGGCACGGTGCACTTTATATAGTATAATTCAAAAAGGGGCATTACTTTCAAAAATCATCATATCAAAACTTCTTGCATATATATTCATTCAGATCTTCAAACATTCAAATCTTTGTCTGTTACAAATTTAATTGGGTTGATAAATAATGGAATCAAAATTTCTTGGTAATATACAAATCAACACATTATGTCTGAAATACCTACAAAATTTCAGGAAATTCAGTGCAGGAGTCATGCTGACAAACTGTTTTTTTAAATTCCTGAGTGATTTTGATTTGTTAATGAGTGTAAGTCCATGTCCAACGTATGACAATTTACACATTTAAATAATTGATGGAAACAAAATTATGATGTAGTCGTATAGATTTGTTTATATACTGTACTTACGAAATTATTTAAGGCAAAGCACTGATTTGAAAGGGGGGGAGAACTTTTTTGTGTACTTCTATCCAAGATTCTGTGTGTTTGTGTGTGTCTATCTATTTCCCTTCCTCTCTCGGACATTAATCTACATTGGCCAAAATTAAAACAGAAAAAGTAAGGTTTATTTGACGGATAATTTAGGATTTACGTTGTGTCACTGATACTTCAGTTAAAAAAAGCATATCCGAAAGTATAAAAAAAAAAAGAGTTACTCGCCACCTTGTCTTCCATTTCAAGAGTAATGATTTTTTTTTTTTTTTTTTTTTTTTTTTTTTTTTACAAATGTCATATAAATTCTGTGGAATTCTTCGCTTTTCTTGAGCAATTTGAGAAATAGCATTAGGAAATCATTTTTTAAAAAAAAAATCTTTATCTACTCCCAAAAAGTAATCATCACCTAAGTCCAAAAGACTCCTAATTTCCTGAATTTAGTCTATTAGAACTGACATGACCGTCCTCATACATAGATTGAAATTTTCAAAATTCTGAAATGAACCTAATTATGTTTGAAATCTAATCACTGTTGGCTGTCACCTGACTTGTTGCAGACAGGTAAATATACCCCTTTTATAATTATCACATCTGGATCTGTGCAAAATTGCACCAGTCAGAATCAAATCATCATCTTGGTGATTATTATCTTGGTTACCGGTAAATAGCACCAAACACACAATAGTTGTGATAAAATAGATAGCAACACAAAGAGTTTAATTTCTCGTGTAAAACATGTACTAGATGTAAATATGGTGCTAAACTTTTCCCTCGCCATTCGATTTGGTTACTCGCTTCGCTCGACACCAAATCTCATGCTACTAGGGAAAATTTTACCAACTTTTACTTCATCCTTTTTTGATTTCCAAATCATGTTAACGTCTCATTCCCTGTCTCCCTCTGACAATTACTGACGCTGACAAGTTATTGAAATTAGTGACCGAAATTCAAAAAATATTACCTAGATAAGGAGAACTTACGTAAACTACGGATATGAATACTTTGTGTCCTCATACATCTCGGTAATGGCGCTGCTAAAAATTTCAAGCACATAGCTACATCTGACTAGGATGGGAAATCAAATCAAATCAAATCAAATACAATTTACAGAGAAATACATGTATATGAATTATTATTTCTCCTAGCTATGCCACTTCTTTGCTTATGAAAGACATGTTGCGTTGCAAAGTATTACACAGTACGAACATCGTATGACGGATAGAACAGAAGAAAATTGGGGAAATATAAAAAAAAAAAAGAGGTTGTAATTTTTTTCTCAAAAACCAATCTGGAGATTATCACCACATTTAAAGATAAGGATTAGGATATTAACAAGAGGCCCAAGGGCCTTAACGGTCACCTGAGTATAGTACAATTTAGAGGATCCATAAACTGATAAATGAAGCTTTGTTGCCCAAAAGCAAGAAAAATAGTATGATTAGCAGCAACAAAATAATTGGTCTAGTACCTAATCTGTCCACCATTTATCACTACAGGTATTACCATGCGGACCATTAACAAAATGTCTATTTTTTAACCCCATATTATTACTTCTCACATTGGCCTCTCTTGGCCTTTGAAGAACATTTAAAAAGATAAGTTATTTTTGTCTCATTTTTATTCATCTATTATTTCCAAGTCTACCTGATCATTGAAACTATGAAAGTACTTTTTGTATTATACGATAAATATTCTTGCATAATTCTCGTATTCCATTAACCTTTCAAATAATTTGTTTACAGTGATTAATTATCAAAGGTGAATGGCAAAGGGGAATAACTTTGCTCAGCAGAATACAAGTTAATAGAGCCCTGGCCAGGACCAGAACACTTGACTAAATGGTCCAGAGGTTCAAAATTCTGGTAAAGATACCTTTGCATATTAAAACTTTTACTCTGTTTGCTTCAAATATGCCCAGAAGCATAGAAGATTTTCAAAGAAATGCATTTTCACTATATTATTAAATAAATAAAGCCCCACCCTTACACCAGAGCATCTGACTGGGGCCATGAACTCACAATTCTGGAAGAAGCACCCTTGCTCATCATAACTATACACTTGTTTCTTTGCTTTATAACCAGTAGTAGAAAAAATATTTTGAAAGAAATTATGCATTTTCACTATATAATCAATAGAGTCCCCCCTTCACCAGAGCCCCTGACCCAGGGGCTATAAATTTCACAATTTTGGAAGAGGCATTCTTCCTTATCATAACCATGCGCTTACTTTGTTTGAATAATACCCAGGAGCAGAGAAGAAGATTTTGAAAGAATTTATGCATTTTCACTGTATAATCGATAGAGCCCTGCCCTTACAACAGTACCCTTGACCCTAGGGCCATGAAATTCACAATCATAACTATGTACTTAGTTTATTTAATATCCAGGAGAGAGAAGAAGATTTTCAAAGAATTAATGTATTTTCATTATATATATATATATATATATATATATATATATATATATATATATATATATATATATATATATATATATATATAATTTAATTTTGTTTGTATTCTAGCCTCTGATTGGTTAATATCCAAAAAGGAACACAAATTATTTCTGTATAACCTGGTTTGGTATGGGGACACACACCCCTGACAACCAGCTGAATCATCTGTATGCATACAATCCTCTCATTTCCAGTCCTCGGGATTCATGGAAAATTCCAGATTTAATAAATATACCTTTAACTTCAAACAATAATTCGATCTTACCACATGTAAACAAGCTGCTAGGCCTATGTATCAGTTTTTACCTCCCCTCGCTTCCCATCACTTCCGTTACTTCCGTTATACGGTTGTATTATTGAGCGGCAAATTTGAAGTAATAAAAAGCAACGAAATTTTACACCCATATTTATTTAATGATTTTAAAATTAAATTATAAGGAATGACTCTAATTCTTGGCCAAATTATTCGAGTATAACCTGGTTTGGGTCAGTTTACGCTGTTTTATAATCCGCTTCGCGGATTATAAAGCGTAAACTGACCCAAACCAGGTTATACTCGAATAATTTGGCCAAGAATTAGAGTCATTCCTAAAATATATATATATATATATCAATAAAGCCCCACCCAAATACCAGAACCCCTGACCCAGGGGCCATGAAATTCACAATTTTGGAAGAGGCAACCGTGCTCATCATAACTATGCACTAAGATAGTTTATTTGATACCCAGGAGCAGAGAATAAGATTTCCAAAGAATTAATGCAATATTACTATATAATCAATAGAGCCCCGCCCTAACACCAGAACCCCTGACCCAGGGGCCATGAAATTCACAATTTTGGAAGAGGCAACCATGCTCATCATAACTATGCACTAAGTTAGTTTATTTAATACCCAGGAGCAGAGAAGAAGATTTCCAATGAATTAATGTAATATTACTATATAATCAAAAGAGCCCCGCCCTAACACCTGAACCCCTGACCCAGGGGCCATAAAATTCACAATTTCTGAAAAGGCAGTCATGCTCACCAACTATATTCTTAGTTTACTTAATACCCAGGAGCAGAGAAGATTTTCAATGAATTACATGTAATGTATTTTCACTATACATGTATAATCAATAGAGCCCCGCCCTAACACCAGAACCTCTGACCCAGGGGACATGAAATTCACAATTCTAGAAGAGGCACTCTTGCTCATCATAACTATGTACTTACATGTAGTTAGGTTATCTAATACCCAGGAGCAGAGAAGATTTTCAAAGAAATAATGCATTTTCACTATATGATCTATATAGCCCCACCCTAGCACCAGAACCCCTGATCCTGGGCCCATGAATTTCACAATTTTGGTAGAGGGCTCAATGCTTATTACAATCATGCCAACAGTCTGACTGCTTGATGTCCAGGAGTAAAGAAGAAGATTTTTAAGGATTGCAATAATTTTGGTGGTTTTAGCCCCACCCCTCAGGCCCCAGGGGGGCAGGGACCAAGAAATTCACAATTTTTGTCCCCCTTCACCAATAGATGCTATATGCCTAAATTGGTTGAAACTGGTTGAGCGGTTTCAGAGAAGCTGAAAATGTTTAAATGTTAACGCACTACGGACGACGACGGACAAAAACGGAGAGCAATAGGTCACCTGAGTGACTCAGGTGACCTAAAAATTGTTTACAGACAGACGGACGGACGACGGACACCTTACTATCGCATAAGCTTTTCTGGTCTCTGACCAACAGAGCTAAAAATTTACTTACATTTGTTATTGATCATCTTCAAACTTATTTTGTTAAAAAAAATGTTGATTCTATACATAAGTATTTCGAGGTTGATATTTAAAAAAAAAACATAGCCATTTATTAAATCCTAAGTTGTACAGAGACCCTCGAATCCGTGGGAGGGCAAGATCAACATTCATTGTTGGCAATATTGGAATATTTCCTGATGGAAACGTTACCAAAGACTATTGCAAAAGGAGAAGTCAGTAAAAATCCTGATTGCCTTTGGGAAAGGTTTCTAAATAAGACTCAAGCGTGCTTGCAACATTCAACAAACTTCATTCATATATCTGAAAATACATCTAAAATTGAAGCATTAAAAAAAGTAACGCTTGTAAGTCGCTGGCTAACTTTTGTCGAGTGATTACAATAATCGATTTCAAAATTTTTAAAATACCCTGAACCAATATCACGCACATCACAAAATGATTTAAATACCCAATACTTCAAAGCATTACTGGTTCAGTGGAGCAAGCGGAAGCTTTCAAAGCCAATGGTCCCCGGTTCACATCCACTGAGGGACAACCATGCTTTTAATTTTTAAAAACGAAAAGAAATTTATTCATGTTCTCTTTCGCTTAGCTCACCCGAACATAAATCATTTCCTGTTCTAATATACAAAAAAAGAGCATAGAATATAGTATAGTATAGAATATAGATAGCCATTTCGAATAACAAACGTCGGGTGACTGGAACATTACATACAGGTTTATTATAATAATTTATTCTTATACTAATCACAATCCAAATTTTTAGATACAGAGAGAATATTATCAATATTATCTTTAACATAACCATTTTGGCAGACTTGCTCCTTCCTTTTCCATGCGCTTTAAAAAGTCTGTCTGGAATGTCAAGATTTGCTGCTGCCGTTGCTCCACCTGATCTAAGGGAATGAAGTCCAAACTTTGTACTATCTTCTCTGACTTCTGATAATGCTCTTTAAAAAAATCATAGAAATACATGATAATGGTTTATTTAGAAGACCCAATTCATAAGTTCTACTGTTTTTGAAAAACCGAACAGACCTAAATATACTAGTCATCATGAAACTTTTTGTCCGATCTTTTGATACTACATAATTCACTTTTTCATTCACAACATCTATGTATTTTTGACAATATTTAGTTTCATACCTACGTTGATACGATATATCCCATTGAACTCGAAATAAAAGACACCACCACAGAGTTTGATATATCTGTTTCATATTTGGATATTTTATTATTACTGGAGTGTTCCATGGAACGCATGTGTCGCCTGCTTTGTAGCTTCATTAAAGGTGTAAATACATCTAAGAGTGGTCAGCTTTTTATTAGTCCCCTACCGGTGAAACCGGAGGGGACTATAGGTTTCCTCTGAGTCTGTCCGTCCGTCTGTCCGTCTGTCTGTCTGTCTGTCCCTCTGTCAGTTTGTCCCACTTGGTTTTCCGCACTTTTCTTCTAAATGCTTGCAGATATTGAGCTGATTTTTGGTATGTGAGTGCATCTTGATGAGTTACAGATCAAGTTTACATTTCGTCCCGCTTCATTGATTTTTGACGGAATTACGGCCTTTTCAATTTTTAGGGGTTTTCCGCAATTTTCTTCTAAATGCTTTCAGATATTGAGCTGATTTTTGGTAAGTGACTTTACCTTGATATAGATCATGTATAGATCAAGTTTGCATTTCGTCCCGCTTCATTGATTTTTGGCGGATTTATGGCACTTTCAATTCTTAACGGGAACCAAATTGCACTTGCCGGTAGGGGACTAGTATTGCTAATGCAATACTCTCAGAATGCTTGTTTACTATAGGCATGAAAGACTGATAGTTCAATGCATTTGTCTGCAAAGAAAAAATGGCATCCATGGATAGTATGACTGCGATAGAATATGACAATTAAAGAAAATATGGCTCCATAACCCTCAAATGAATAATTAAATTGAAATTATTAGAAAGAACTATTTGTCATTTTGTTAATTAATATGTGTTTCCAACAATCCTCCAAAAGAGATTTCTGTCTGTCTTTACTACAATTGTCAGTCTACACGATCCATTGTTGAATACCGATCCCGATGTATTTTTATTGAATATAAATTTGTGTGGTACATGTAACTGTATTTCGTACAGTTTCAAAGTACTTTTTCATGAGCTAAACGTGTTTCCAATGATCATTCAAAAGAGATTTCAGTCAGTCTGTCTTTACTGAAATTCTCAGTCTACACGATCCATTATGGAACACCGATCCCGATGTATTTTTCATAGTCTTTAAAAATATATGTTTGTCTGGTAACTGAATATCATACGGCTTCAGTACACTATCATGAGCCCATAAACATTTATAAATGCTAATTATCTAGACCCTGCCTCTCAAAATTCAAAATTCATAAGTTTAATTTAACTGTCCGAGATATTTTTTGCAAAGTAGTCAAAGGTCAAGGTCAAGTGGATGGTAATGCTGGTATTTTTCATATTGTATTTTGACAACAGTGTACATGCTAAATAGCATAGACCTACCTCTTTTAAAATGTCAAAAATATGCTGTATATCGGCACTATGAGCTATTTTGAAAAGTAGGTCAAAGGTCACAAGGTCAGTAACCATGGTAATTTACAAACGCCACAGTGCCAAGCAATATATGTGCAAAATATCAAATCTATACCTCTTACAGTTCTAGATATAGGATGTGACAGACGGACAGCTAGACAGACAGAAGTGATCCCTTAGTGCGACACAAAAAGACATTGATGCCAAACTAAAAACTACACTTTATGATAAACGTGATGACTTCCTTTATTCCTGTAGCAATATACCATTATTACCAACATATGGAGTTGATCTCTCAGTTGGATAGCATCAAGTCGATCTTTTGTAAATTCTATGACCGATAAAATATGCAAATACAATCTGTCGTTTACTACGGATTTTTCCGTTTACCCGATCATGAGTTTTATTGGTAAATAAATAAGGTGCGTTTGCCATGGATTGATTAATACATATATTAACCCTACAGTTTATTATTTTTAGAGCTGCGCAATATACATGTAGATTTACAAATGAAAGCAGATGAAATAATGAACATATATTTTCCTAGTACTTTTTCTTTTTAGATAATATGAACAACACAATGGAGGGGCTAAAATCGGAAGTCAAACAGACTCAGTTTGAACAATTAAAACTCTCCTCTGCTGTGTCATCTTTAGAGGTGTTTCGATTGAATTTTACCAATAGACAGTGTGGTATGTACACTCCTATTTCGTTTTCTATTAAAGACAGGTGAATGAATTTAATGCTTAGTAATGAATTTTACTTTCTTTCACAAGTTTTAGTATAAAAATAATTTTAAAATACATGTACGTAAAGCATTTATAATGCAGTTTGATGATCATACGTCTAATAAGAACGCTTCCTTATCACTTTTGGCGATGCATGTAAATTTATACTTGTCGTGATATGATATTACAATTTCAGAGTTTTTGTCGAGTTAAAAGGTCTTAAATCATTTACAATTCTACTACAGTTATTGCCGAGATCAAAGAAATGCCGCAGACATTATTTTCAATAAATCAAGAACGTCATGAAAATATGAGATCAGGAGCACATCTCAAACAATACACCGATTGCATATTAGTAGTACATTAAAGTAAAGTTTTCGTAAATATTGCAGGATAACCTCCGAGGTCTCGAAATGTTGTTTTGAAAAATAAATTAAAGCCGAGGTTTTAATATTACAAACAACATTTCGAGACCGAGGAAATTATCCTGGATTATTGATGACAAGAACTTCTTTCAATATTTATATTCTTAATCTACTAACAGCTCTAAAATACGGAGTCTCGTTCAACCAGAGGCTCGGCTGTTTCTGTAAATTCCGACCAGCGGAGAGTTCTGGTAAAGGCTCACGATAGCGTATGTTGACGACCCCTTTGAAAACAATGAAATATGGAAATAACCAACAGTATTCAAGCTACAGTCCATTTAAACAATACAAATCGGGAGCAGATCAAACACGGACCTCCAAACACATAAGTGGTTTGATCAGGTGACATGGAGGAATAAGGATCCCCCGTCGATCGCTCACACCCGCCGTGGGCTCCTTTTCATGATCGGGAAAAAGGAAAATATCGTAGACAATTCAGTGTGTAAATTTATTGATTTTTATGAATCCGTTATCTATTTTATTGTTTTAACAATAATCAGCTTTTATATTTCAAAGCAACATTTCTCGACCTCGGAGGTTATCCTGCAACATTCACGAAAACGCGAAATTTATTTCTTAGGTGTGAGTGTATGTGTTTTAATGTACTATTCATATGTAATCGGTGTATTGATTAAAATATTATTCAGTTGCAGAATTTGTATATATCCCCTTACTTTGTCTTATTTAGGAATGCATCCCTTTAGATCATAAAAGTCAGATGTTAAGAGCCATTCTCTGTAACGACTTGAACTTTTATATAGGAGCTGTGGCACACATAGTCTCAGAATTTCTCCAAACTCTCTATGATAAAAGTCTTTGATACTGTAAACTCAAATCAGGCAGAAAATGGTTGCTACGTGACATGGTTACCATGGCAACATGTCCTAAAGTTTGAAAAATGGCATTTTTCAACATGTTCAGAGTCCCACAGTTAACGTTTGCAGCGAAGCAAACAAGTGGCAATGATTGTTTCTGGAAGTTGAAGGCCTTATGTCTTAAATGCGTGATAAACATGTTTGGTAAATCAACTTTAACATACGTTACTATGGAAACAAAGTATTCAAAAGTAATAATTTTGCCCATTTAATTTTATAAAATCATACACTTAAGAATAAAAAAAATTATAGGTTGAAATGCAAGCAAATAATAGACAAAAGATCCTTGTAGCATATACCAAGGAAGAAATATGATATTTCTTATAGGATGGCAATGGTTGCCATGGTTTTAATACCAAGAAGGGATTTTGAATTTACTCTATTAGTGTTTAAATCTTATCCTATCTTTTTAAAAAGCATATTTTTGTATAACTAATGATCAATTTTTAAAGATGTTCATGTGACCCTAATTTTCACATTTCAAAAAATTCAAATTCAATTCTTTAAATAGTGCGTTGCTATGGAAATAAGCCGAAAAAATATGCATAAAAATCTGAAAAATATTAATAAGCCGAAAAAATATGCATAAAAATCTGAAAAATATTCTGTTTCCTTGGATACGTACCCTTGTATGTAGATTCCCAAAACTTTTATGATTGATAATTATGAACAACTAACCTGACTTTCAATTTTGACTGCCACACAATCTCTAACTGGATGCAAAAAGCTGGCACATAGGGTTTAATATTGATATAAAATTAACAAAATCGAACATGTTTCCTTCTTGGTTACCATAGCAACAGTGTTGTATTTTTCAACAAATGTTATCAATATATGATATTCAACTTTAGTTCTTCCAGATAAGTACTATTCAAGGTGAGTCAAATAATATGTTTCTTGAATAAAAAGTAAGTAAATTCCTAAGGAGCAAAAAAAATATCACTTTAAACAACTGGTACATTGTTTCCATGGTTGCACTGCAAAGTAACAATTAATCCCAATTTTTCTTATGTTGTCGGTGTTGCAAGGTCCTAAGGATGTATATGTGCCAGTCATGAAATTTATTGTTTTTCCTGAAGATAGTAGCATTAACCCAATCTTAGCAACATATTTTGCATGGTTACACTGTGTTACCATGGCAACCATGAAAGTTATTTTTAGAATAATATTGCCAATACCTAATTACTTAAGATCAAATATTTTTATTGTTTTTTCTTAGGTTGTTGATTGAGTTTGATCATTTAACACCTATCATTAGTGAATATTGAGCGTTTTTCTGCATTTTTCAGCATCTAAAATGTATTCCAAATGTACCCATGGTTACCACTTACTTAGAGATAAATTCTAAATAGTTTCTTTATAGCATAAGTGGCAACAAGGTGTCAGGTTTTTGTGAGAATGGTTTGTTTGTTTTTCTTAGTCTTTATTAAGGCTTAATAAAGATTCAAAGTAGCTGAAAATCTCAATTTTTCCAACTTTTCTGGCTGTAACCATGGCAACCAAGACGCATAGCAACGAAATTTGATTTGATATATGTTTCTGGTGTCAACATGTAATAATGGGTAAAGTTTCATCAAAATCGGTGACCATGCGTGGCAAAGAAGTTTAAGTGGTTACAGAGAATCGCTATTAATAAACATTAACAATTTTTTGTGATCATTGCTAATACAGTTATTGGATTTTAGGTGTATCTACAAATGTAGCCTTTACTGCCGGTATTACGTCTTCTGCCTCTTCATGGACCGGAAGTATACTTGTTTTCCCTAAGATAATATTTAATACAGGAGGAGGTTATGACCCTACAACAGGGATGTTCACGACCCCCGTGGACGGACACTACGTCTTCTTTGTCAGTGTACAGAGTTATGGTACAAATGAGATTCGGATGGACATTGTATTGAATGGAGAATCTAAAGTCAGAACAATGGCATACGACGGTAGTGATAAGGATTATTATGAGGCAGGGGTTAACCTGGTTGTCTTAAGGCTTAACCAGGGAGACAAGGTGTGGGTTAAACGTTATACTGGGACTGGTTATTATTCCCTTTCTGTACCTGTCACAACCTTCTCTGGATTCCTTTTGTGAAAAAAAGAAATAATTAAAAGGATAAGATGAAGACAATGGGCCTAGACAACAAAAAGATACTGGATTAGAAAGCTAGGTACGACCTTTCCATATGGTAGAAATGATAATGTCAAAGCTTTGGGAATCTTTCAAGTCCACAATGTAGCAATGTGAATGTGATTGGACTTTCCAACAATGCACAGAGACGTAAGCGTAATCATGGACTTCAGTCTAACATTAAACCTATTATACAGCATGTATCTTTTGTTTCATTACTACGTTATGTAAATAAACAGGTTTTCATCACATTCGTACCGAACTTTTCTCTGTTCCTTTTGAACGTGTTGAATGGTCTATTTGAAAAGATCAAGGAAATTCGTTTTTGGACTCTTCGACACCAGAATACAGATGTTTTACATAGGGAAATATCGCTAAAGCAACCTATATTCCTTACACTTCAATTTCCCAGCAAAGGAATTGATGCAGTGAATATTATAATATTCTTAGTCTCAAAAGGGTCCGATCTTGTATTCCACCATAATTCAAGATGAAGTCCACACCTTATATTTCTTACAAATATTCATCGACTAACTATTTAATTACAAGAAACTCTACAGTGCCTAGATATCGAACATCTTAAACATAGTCCTCCTACGTGTTCATGTTCTTCTTTACTATTCAACTATATATAGTCCAGCTAGACACTTCATTACTGATGACGTAAATTTAATTAATTATGTTGACTTTAAATCACATTTCAAAAGAGCCAAAATTTAGGGAATCCCGATCTTTCAATTGGCGTCAAAATTTCATAAATATTATGAATTTTGTGGAAGATAACCCTAAGTGATGGGCCAAACATGAAAAAGAAGACCTTGAAACTTTTTCATAATTAATTAGGATTACGGTAAAAGTATTAGTTGGGTGTTGATATCTCGAATTAAGCAGCAGAGGGGGAATATGAAAACCATCTTTCCTTCCGTCTTCTATAATTTAGAAATGAGAAAAGAATTAGATATATTACACGATCAATATGTTCTGGTCCCAACTGAAAAACCAGGTAACAACATTGTCTTTGTTTGTAAGGCTCATTGTTTTGATTGTATTGTAGAGTTTTAAGCTCATCTGAGCCGAAGGCTCAAGTGAGCTTTTCTGATCGAAATTGGTCAATTGTCTCTCGTCGTTGTCGCTGTCGTCGTTAACTTTTCACAATTTCATCTTCTCCAGAACCACTTGGCCAATTAATGGCATCTTTAAAAAATCTTCTTTTCAAAACCAAAGGGCCAGGAAAGATGAAACTCACGAGAAATCATCGTCAGATAGTGTAGATTCAAATTTGTTCAAAACATGACCCCGGGGGTACGATCAAGGTTTTACACAGGAATATAGGAAAAATCTTTAAAAATCTTCAGAACAGCAAAGCTATCATTGGTCATATTTTCATTGAAGCATCCTCAGGTGGTGTAGATTCAAGTTTGTTCAAATCATGACACCCGGGGGGGGGGGGGGGCACAATGGACGATCAAAAGTTTACAGGAGTTTATTGGAAAAATCTTTAAAAATATTCTTCTCAAGAACAGCAAAGTCATGATTGGTCACATTCATATGAAAGCATCCTCGGGTGGTGTAGATTCAAGATTGTTCAATTCATGTCCCCTGGGGGGTAGGGTGGGGCCACAATGGAAGATCAAAGTTTTACATAGGGGTATATAGGAAAAATCTTTAAAAATCTTCTTCCCAAGAGCAGCAAAGCCCTGATTGGTTATATCTATATGGAAGCATCCTCAGATAGTGTAGATTCAATTTTGTTCAAATCATACCCACTTACCCCTTCCCCCTGTTTTAGGGGTAAGTCGGACCACTTATGCATTTAAGCTTTTCAAAACTGAATTGATTTTTGCTTTTTTTCCTAGCCACAGTGCTCAGGTGAGCGAAGTGGCCCATAGGCCTCTTGTTAATATTTTTGATATTCCCAGCAATCAAATTGAATTTGAATTACCATACCTAGAAATGGATTCCTAAACTACATAAAAATCCTTACAAACAATGATACTTTAATATATTCTATGGGTTCTCCAGCCATGGAGAGAGAGATGTATAATTTTCCTAGCATTACCTACGCCTAAAATTGATTGGTCAAAATAAAATAAACAAGAATTATGTGGAATTAGATTACTAAATATGTACACAGTAATGATCCTCAAATGATTCTTAAATAAATGTTCCTAAGCTATCTTGTGCGTTAGCTATTCAAGGTCTGTAACCAGTTGGTGGAGCTTCCAAAGCTCCAAGACCTTATGTCTCAGAGCAGTGTTTCCAAACATTCCTTAATTAACCTTTATTTTTAAGTAGTTTTAGAACCTAATGTACTCCAAATGGTCTGCAGTGTTTTGAGACCCGCAAACGAGGAACAAAAAAATCCCTCATCTTATTCCACGATCTGCACTGTTCAACGGCTGGCAGACTTACTAACTAGAACATCAGTGTGCTCACCGGTATTTACAGTCTTACCCAAAGACGCTGAGTCATCGTCTTTGTCCTGGTTACCACAACGTTTGATGTACCATAGCTAGAACAAAAGGGAGCATTTGATTGATAACATATTTGCATATTATTAATTTGATCGAGGGAATTTCTACTACATTACTCGCGCCTCCGAAACATATGCGTCCCGCAAATTATTGAATAACACAATTTTTTTTCTTTCAATTTTTTTAATACATACTTCCAATAAATATGAATTATGAAATCTATGAGTTTAAAGGTAATGCAATATCTCTTGACATTTCGTCTTATAAAAAATCTAATATATCTATTCAGCAAACAATCTGCATAATTGTCCTCTGCGTATGTGTAGCTTAACAGTTGTGATTTGAAATTATTATTCACTTTTAGTAAAAAAAAAACCAAAAAACTCTTCCTCTTCCGCGGTTTCTTCAATGTTCTTATGGTCCTGAATGTAACTTGAGACCACCTTGCGAAACTTTTTTTTCTTTATGATTCTGTCTTCACAACCAATATGAAAATTGGTTTGAGTACCTTTTGTACTTGAATCTCCAAGCCAAACCTCTCAAGTGGTGTTGGTTTCTCAGGAAGAGAAATAGGGCTGTCAGGTGTAAATACGGATGCTTGAGCAGAAACTTTTCTAACTACCCATCCTTTCTCTAGAGATCCGGTTTCTATTACGCTGATGTCGGCTTTTTCATTCACGCTTTTGATCTCGTGTGGATCTTGTTTGATCTCATCTTGATCTCAAATATTAGTCGTCAGTTCACCAGCATTTTTGTGACCATCATCATCATCATCATCATCACCACGCGAATCACTACACTGAACCAAACTTCTAGGTGTTTACTTAACATTTTTAAAGTTATTAAGAACAAATGCATATAATAAGTAATTTCTTTGATTTGTAGTTAATGATGCATATTTCAGTTTGATGTTGCGTAAATTTCATGTAAGTATCTCGTTATACTTTAAAGCAAAGTGTCAAGGACATGATAAACCCTCAAAATGAAAATTCACATAAAATAATCAGCATGGAGTAAGACCACATCTCGTTCTTATTACTGCAAGACATCCGGGTTTAAATTTCTACGAATGCGGTTGTGATCATTTTTATTTACCAATTCTCCACGGAATCTAAATTAGTTTGACTTTCATGGTCAACTTCTTCTGACTCTTCCTTGCTTATTTACTGATTCTTCGTCGTGAAGTTGTAGATTTTCGAGGTTTATAACTTGTTTTTCCTTTTTGTGCATTCTATCACAATAACTGATTTGCTTTTCAACCTTTCTACCACATGCTACCACATAAACAACATCAAACCATTGTTTAAGGACATCAAATGGTCCGCGCCAAAATTATGTTAGCTTAGGAGAACAACCAATCTTCTTCAGTGGAAGAAATACCCGGTATAAACACCTTGTCACCAGGCTTAAATCTCTTCCATGCCATTCTCATATCATGGTATCTCTAAATCGGGCCAGTAAAATCTGCTGTACTCTGGCTGTTTTCTCAACCCCGGGATGCCCGGTCGTCTTTTCGTCATGGCAATGCTTTAAAATATTCCTTCTCTCGAAGAAAGGTATGCAAATGGTTGAATTTTGATTTCATTTGTCTCCAACACAGTCCACCGTCTACAAACAATCCCATTTACCAATGTCAGTCTGTGCCACTGACACCAAAGAAATCTAAGGAAATATCCTTTACATCTAATATCTTCAAAAGCTTGTCTGGTATTTTTTTCAAGCCATGATTTACATATGTCTTTGTCTTGATCTTGCATTTCTTGCACAGATATGTTACCTTCGGATGTCTTTTCCTCATGCGTCGACCAAAGTCTGACTTTGGGGTGAATAGATTTGCTAGCATGGAATTTGTTTCTACATTGTCTGTACGGGATCCTACTCAGAACATTCGCATTTCTGTGCAAATTGCCCGCTTGCTCTGTGTTGAATCTGTATTTCATAGGTAGATAATGTTTCAATCCACCTAGCTATCTGTCCTTCCGCATCTTTCTTAACAACCATCTCAAGGAACTATGGTCGGTGCGTACCACAAAAGGCTTACCATATAAGTAGTGTCTAAAATGTTTTACAAAGATTATAATTGATGGTAACTCCTTGCGCGTAACGCAATATTTTCGTTCACCTTTGGTTAGACAGCGACTCGCATAGTAAATTACTTTCTCTTCCCCATCCTTTACCTGAAACAAACAGCACCAATCGCTGTGTCACTTGTGTCAGTGTCAAGGATGAAAAGTTCTGGAAAGTCTGGGTGTGCAAGCAAAGATGCTTTCACCAACTTATCTCGTAAAATGTCGAAAGACTTTCGACATTCTTCAGACCAAATGTATTTTTTTCGCTGCTGGGTCAAAGCATGAAATGGTTTGGCTAAAGCAGCAAAGTTTGGATCAAATTTCCTATAATAGCTACATAATCCCAAAAAAGATCTGAGCTCAGTGATATTTTGTGGTTGAGACCAATTTTGATTACCTCTGTTTTCTTTGGGTCTGTTGAAATACCTTGGTCCCACACACCACATGCCCCTAGTAGTAAATAGTCAACACTATTTGCAAAAAGTGTATATTTCTTTGTCTTTAGCTTTAATCCTGCTGCTGCTTGTTTATCAAACTCTTTGGATAAGTTCTTGAACATGTCTTCAAAGGTCTGGTGTAAACAATAATGTCATCGTGGTAAATAAAGCAAATGTCCCACTGTAGACCTGCTAAGACAGTCTTCATCAACCTCTTGAAGGAAGCCGGGGCATTACATAGCCCGAATGGCATTACATTGAAATAGTACAAGCCATTTCAAGTGCCAAATGCCGCCTTGGCTTTAGTTTTGCGTCCATCTCTATTTGTCAGTTTACTGAATGTAGATCGAGGGTCGCCAACCATTTGCATCCCACAAGTTGATCTACATGTAGTACTTCGTCTTTTCGTGGTATAGGATACAATAGGCGTCTTTCTCTGTAATGGCATTTAGGCGTCTTTGATCAATGCAAAACCTCGTAGATCCGTCGTTTTTCTATACTAGGACAAACCTTGATGTCCAAGGACTCTTATAAGGTTCAATTACTTTATTTTACATGTTTAACCAGCTCTGCATTCATGTGTTCTGGGAGCCTCGTAAGAACTTCTTTGATTGGCTTATGTTTGGTCATAGAAGTTCGTCCCACATCTTTATCAGATTTTGTAAAAAAAAAAAAATGTGCGTTTATCTACACAAAAGCTGTTTCACAGCCATTGCTTGCTTTTTATTGTGATTTGCTACTGTTTTTTAAACAATGACGCCAACTGATTAGACATATTCTCGCTGGATTCTGATTCATTTACTCCACCCTCGAGTATCTCTTCGACTGGTGCCAGTTGTCCAACTGTGGTGCCTGAATGTATTGTGATATTTCTTTCAGTTGGGTTAAGCAAACGTATTGGAACACAGTTGTTTCCTTTCACTAAGGTTCTTCTTACTTTCCTTAGGTGTTAGTATGGGGATTAATGTTGCTGCTATTGCAGAAAAAATACATAATTCGCGTAATAATAAAATTTTTTATTGTTTATGTTTATATCTGTAAAAATAATCATTAGTAAGTTTTAAATATTGTATTATTGATATGTACATCATTTTATGTTCAACTTTCATTGATGGAAGAGCCACTGCTCAAGAAACCTTTACAGGTGGCTTGCTAAGCGCCGTTTATATGTATTAATAAACAACCTTGGTATTCTTAAGAAAGGAGAAAATATCCAGTGGATGTAAATTTACATTTATATACTCAGTAATATATAATATTCGATATAGACAGAGGAGTCTACATTCAATTTGTATTTGTTGTACTTTATTTAATCTGTAATACTAGTATTGAATTAGATCGAATTCAGGTTATATAGTTTAAATATTGATAGAAATTAATTTCCATCATTTAAGGTACATCTTCTTTTGATTAATGCAAACAAATGAAAATTGAATGACTGCAATCAATATACTATGTTGTTATTAATTATATTATAGATGTCAATTGTATTAAGTCATAATTAAAAACTGTATAAATGATTCAATTATGATTGTAAATATGTCATATCACACAATTAAAGTAATAAATTTTATATTCTTCCATAATTTAAAGTAAGGCATAATTTGACTTGTTGTTAGGATCATATAGTATTTAGGCTTTTTAAGAACGCTTTCAAGTCATTTTGAAATAGGAATTTCATAGTAAGTTCTCTTTACCTAATACTTCATCATATCTCTTTAAAAAAGGAATCTTTACGAATAGGAGTTTGAAAAGGAACTTAATATGAGACAACGCACATGCTCAGAATAAACTTGTAATGACTTGTCAGATGATGTCGGTTTTAAGAATAAACCAAGAAGGACTTCGTATAATCATGAAAGTGCTCCACGTGCTAAATGTACAGAAGAGAGAACGCGATGATTATCTAGACACCTAGAACGGCCATGTTAATTTTTATATACAGTGTACTTGCACTATTGAAAAAAATTACTTTGTTTTCTTACATGATTCATTTATCAACAACGCAATATGATTTTCAAAATTAAGTTCACGCTATTTTACCTGAAGATAAAAATATCAGACGATGATCTTAACTCTGTAAAATGATTGTAAGAAAGTGTTTTACAGTAACTGATAATTCTTATCATTTTTAAAAATATTTATCTCAGAATGTTTATAAGAAATTGATGAAATATCTCACAAAATGCTTTGATCTTAAATTTCAAAAATTAAAAAACTCAAAATATTTGCCTTATCTGTTGTTTTTGGTACAAATATCTTTAATTTGAGATGCCTAAGGTCTTGAGTGTCCGATAATTGCACACGTCATGTATTCGTGAAGACATTCATTCATTTTAGTTGGAATATTTTGGGTCAGGTTGTCTGTGTTTTGAATCTTTCCGCATTATTATCTTTCTTCAGAAACTAGAAATACTTAATTGCGAGGCTCATGGGCTGTAACTTCCCATATCTTCTCATGAACACAAGCACCCGAAATTAAAAATTAATATATGATCCAACTATGTATATCAAATAAAGATCAGTATTACACAGGTATATTAGCTTCCTATAAAAATGTAAAATGGAGAATGGTCATGAAGGGTAATCATTGCACAAACTAAACTCAACTAAATTTCTCAAAAAAAGTTGACATTAAAACAGGCATTCCGAGAGCACTGTTAAGAGCCATTTTCAATAATTACACTGTACTTTAACCTCTTTAAATCTTATGTAGGGGCCTTGGTAAGCAAAGAATTTTCTTCAAACTTGCTATGATAAAAGTATTTTATATCATAAAAACTCGGTTGCTACAATGTATGTGTCCTAGTAACCATGACAACATGCCTGAAAATTTGAAAAATGGTATTTTTGGACATGTTCAGAGTCCTAGCATCAACATTTGCAGCAATGCAAAAAAGTAACAGTAACTGTTTCCAACTGTCAAAGAATTGATGTCTTAAATGAAAAACAAAATATATTTTTGAAAACAACTAAATGTATTACATACGTTTTAACGGAAACAAAATATAGATTTTTTTTTTCATTTTGATAAGTAATAAATTCACAAAATAAAAACAATAAGTTATGTAACCAAATTACAGAATATCAAAAAGGGTATTTAATAAAATAAATGATTCAAATGTGTTAAATATCATATAACTGACAACACAATTTTTAAATATAGTGTCTCATAGAGGGTTCGCCTTATACTCCCTCATTCTTTAATCTAGAAAATCAATTCCCACTTGAAAAGGGCCAATCCGACCCCATAGAGAGTCAAAATTTTATGAAACTCAATCTAAGCTGTTTCAATACCTTTAATAACTATCCTTTGTCATACAATATTGCAAAAACCACATTTTCCTATTCTGCTAATAAACGACCATGGTTCCAATGAAAACAGTTGAAATCCCATAAAATCAAGATTTGATTTTTTTTCCATATAAAACGGTCTAAATCACAATAAATGTCTCAATGTTAAACCAAAGAACCAACTAACAGACAAAGGTAAACCCTACAGCACCACGGTTATAATAACAGGGTAAAAATAAAGTGATACAGTTTAGATTTTATTTTTGATATTCCAGATTCTACACCTACATCAAGTTTTAAAAAAAAACAAAAAAAAACTTTAAGAAAAAAGCATAAAATAGCTAAAATTTAGTTACAGACGGTTGAAATGTTGACTCTGGTGAGCTAAATACTGTTAATGCATTCATATATTGAGAAAATATATTGAGAAAATAATGTACTTTTTATCTAAGATATTTGTTGGGACTATTAAGTTACTTAAGATAGCTTCAAGTATAAAAAGTGAAGAGCAGGCAGTTTGCCTGGATATTTTTCTTGTGTTTCGAAAATGAAGCGTTTTTCTTGTTTGTCGTTCGTCATAATAAGCTTGTTTGGATCCCACGCTTTTTCGATTCTAACAGACGGCAATTTGAGGAACTCAACAGACTTAGATTTCAGTTCACTTGATACTAAACATGTCGACGTATTTCGACAGCTACTAAATCAAGAAACTTTGATCCGAATGACATTGGTGAAAAATGTCCATGCATTGATGAAAGACATGGTGTCCCTTCAACAAAGTCTTCTGTCTTCCGAAAGCGAGATTTCTTCTCTCAAAGACACAACCACCAGAGAAATAGCCGAGTTGAAGAAAGAGGTACGATCGCTTAAGCTTGACAACAATCGATTAAGTAACAAAGTTACCAGATGTAATGAAAATATTGAGTCTTTAAAAGAAAATATAACGGAGGTTGATGCCAGTCGCCGAGTGTTCGAAACGCAGCTGATTAAGGAAAAGCAATTTTTTGAACAGAATACATCCGGTATTTTAGCAGACATTAAAACCGAAGTTCGGTATTTGTCCACTACACTTCTGGACCTCAATAAACACACTCTGGAAATAGACAAGAATATTCCCGAGCTCATTGACAACAGATATGTATTGATATCAGAGAGACTGAATGATTCTCTGGATGCTTATAGTACAGAAATGAGATCTACTAACAATAAACTGAGTTTGGCTCTATCTGACCTACAGAAAAATCAACAGACTATGGCAGATTCATTGTCCGGTGAGTATATAGAATATAAAGTAAATTGAACAAATAGGATCTCCCATGGTTTGTGGTTGGATATGATTTTTATCCAACTCGTGTGTTTTCTATCCCCGAGCCTCGGAAAGGGGATGGAAAACATACCAGTTGGATAAAAATCATATCCAACCACAAATCATGGGAAGATTTTTTTATCACATGTTTCACACATAGCTGTCACATGTTTTACAGTTTTTGTATTGAATCCACTTCAGTAATTTTTTATGCCCCCGGATCGAAAGATCCCGGGGGTATATTGTTTTTGTCCTGTCTGTCTGTTTGTCTGTTTGTTTGTCTGTTTGTCCGTTTGTCTGTCTGTCTGTTGTCAACTTTTACCTTGCCCATAACTTTTGATTGGTTGGGGCTATGACTTTCATATTTCACATGTGTATTCCTTGTGACAAGACCTTTCTTTGGGTACCATCATATTTGACCTTTTGACCTTGACCTTGGAGTTTGACCCACTTTTGCAAAATTTTATGAGACTTTAACCTTGGCCATAACTTCTGAACAGTTGGAGCTTGGGGTTTCAAACTTCACATGTGTATTCTTTGTGACAAGGCCTTCTTTTGGATACCAACTACTTTGACCTTTTGACGTTGACCTTGGACTTTGACCTACTTTTGAAAAACTTTAACCTTGGCCTTAACTTTTGAACAGTTGGTGCTTAGGGTTTCAAACTTCACATGTGTATTCCTTGTGACAAGACCTTCCTCTGGATATCAACCACTTTGACCCTTTTGACCCTGACCTAGGAGTTTGACCTACTTTTGACAAACTTTAATCTTGGCCATAACTTTTGAATGGTTGGAGCTAGGGCTTTCATACTTCACATATGTAATCCTTGTGACAAGACTTTCCTTTGAATACCAACGACTTTGACCTTTTGACCTTGACCTAGGAGTTTGACCTACTTTTGAAAAACTTTAACCTTGGCCATAACTTTTGAATGGTTGATGCTAGGGCTTTCATACTTCACATATGTAATCCTTGTGACAAGACTTTCCTTTGAATACCAACGACTTTGACCCTTTGACCTTGACCTAGGAGTTTGACCTACTTTTGAAAAACTTTAACCTTGGCCATAACTTTTGAATGGTTGATGTTAGGGCTTTCATACTTCACATATGTAATCCTTGTGACGAGATCTTCCTTTGGATACCAACCACTTTGACCTTGACCTTGATTTTTGACTTTTATTTAAAAAACTTTAACCTTCACCATAACTTTTGAACAGTTGTATCTAGGTCTTTCAAATTTCACAGGTGTTTTCCTCGAGACAAGATCTTTCTTTGGGTATCAACATTTTTTATCTTTTGGCCTGGATTTTGACTTGCATTTGAGAAACTTTAACCTTCGACATAAGCTGCCATACGGGGGCATAGTGTTTCACAAACACATCTTGTTTTTTTTTAATTTTACGCAAAAAACATCACAACTGTTGATATGAAATGTGATATGAACTATATCCACTTTATTAAAAAATATAATTTATACATCTACACCTAATCACTCACAATTAAACATTAACTGTTTTATTACCCTTCCGGTTTCAGTTTCAGTAATTACAGTATTAGGCTGATCTTTATCCTCTTTTGCATTTGAGGAATATATACAAATATACATAGATGTTGTACAATATTTCTTGCAGTTTCTTCAAATCTTGACACACAGGGGTGGGCCGTGAGTTATGAAGAAAGTTTTTTTTTCTAATACAGAAACACATTGACATTCGCCAGAACTCAAATGTCACTACGAGCTCTATTCATTTTATATTTTCATTTATTAACAACATATTCATTTGTCAGGAAGAAAATATGGTCATTCAGGTAAGCGATGTGGCACATAGGTCTCCTCTTTTTAAAATACCTAGAACGTAATGTTCGATAAACCCTTGTTACAGCTAGTGCGACCCAGAATTTGCGGTTAATCTGTCAAACCCTTCAATTAAGAGAAAAAAATTGACAACACATTTGACAGTTCCTAATTTCTTGTCAGTAATTGTCGATTTTGAAGATATGTAAAAAGGACTGGGGTAAATAAAATGTTTACCTTCATATATTAATTTTGACAATACACTAAGGGATACAATCGGACCAACTGAAGGAGCAAGATTGATTTTTTCTACCTTTTAATTTCTATTTTAAAAAAACTTATTCATACTTTCTTTCCCCCGCCATCAAATTAGTTAAATTTTGTAAACCCACGACCTTCCAATTACGATGCGAGCGCTCTACCGATTGATCTACCGTGCAGTATATACGTTGATATGGATCTGGGAAAAGATACAGGTGGTGGATTTATAAATATCGTTTCTTGAGTAAACCTCTTCTCGGAGATGGATAAATTGCTATTATTCTCTCTTTAGGTCACCTGAGTCATTCAGGTGACTTATTGCTGTTTTCGTCGTCGTGCGACATGCGTCGTGTGTTATCATTTGAACATTTTCAGCTTCTTCTCTGGAACTGCTGAACCAATTTAAACCAATTTTGGCATAAAGCATCTGGGTGCTGGGAAACAAAAATTGTGAATTTCATGGTCAGCTCCCTGGGGACTGAGGGATGGGATTAAAACCATCAAAATTAGTGCTATATCTAAAAATCTTCTTCTTTAATTCTGGATAACAAGCAATTAAACTTTTGGCATGATTATAATAAACATTGAGACCTCTACCCAAATTGTGATATTCATGGCCCCATGGTCAGGGGTTCTGGAGTTAGGGCGTGGCTCTAATGATCATAAATTCTTTTAAAAATCGGATACTCTCCCCCTATATATTTAGCAGATGCACTAGGTGCATGATTATGATGAGCAAGGGTGCCTCATCAAAAATTTTGAAATTTGTGGCCCCAGGGTTAGGCATTCTATTGTTAGTTTGGAGCTCTATTTATTATAAAGTGAGAATACATTATTGTTTGAAAATCTTATTCTCTGTCCCTTTAGTATTTTGCAAACATACTTATTGCATGGTTATGATGAGCAAGGGTGCTTCTCCCAAAATTATAAATTTCTCGACCTCTGCGATAGGGGATCTGGTGTAAGGGTAGTTAGAATAATCTAAATGTGTCTCAGGACAAGCCCTCACCACAGTTAGAATACGTCCCATATACTTGCAATGAAGCAAATCGGAGCAGATCCGCTCCAAAATGATTTTGAAGAATACAAAAAGAGCTGCACTGAAAATAATTACCAAATTAATCATAACAAACCTTTTTGAGATTGTATATGCCTTTTAACCTAAAAAATAATCCATAAAAATACGAAAATTCAACTCATTTTCTCAATGCTTTTTCCTCGCTTCAAATTTACACGCCATGTTGACATTTGGAACTCTCTGGATTGTTCATAGAAAATACACCGAGTTCGAGTTATCGCCCGTATTTATTTGCTACATTGCCAATACATGGAACGAATTCTATCGTTAAACCGGGTCCTTTGGACAATATCAGGGTTAGGATGGAACTCTATTGATTATATAGTGAAAAGATATTATTTCTTTGAAAATCTTCTTCTCTCCTGAGTATTTAGCAGCTAAACTAAGTTCATAGTTATAATGAGCAAAGATGCCCCTGAAATTAATATTTCTCGACCCTTGGTCAAGGGCTCTGTTGTTAGGGTGGGGTTCTATTGATTATGTAGTGAAATTTCATTATTTCTTTGAACATCTCTGTTCCTGTGTATTTTAGCATTTGTAGCATTTTAGTAATAAATTTAAACCTTTATATACATACAGTTGTATGGTTATGTTGTTACATAAATACTGCGTAACTTTTTTGAAACCGCAAAGTTGGGACATGTTTATGTGAACTAACATTAACTTTGAAATTCAGTATATACGAAAGCAAATAATAATAATAATAATGTACAACCAAGACTATATTTCCGCAGTAATTTGTTACAGATAATATGAACAACACAATGGAAGGCCTCAAATCGGAAGTCAAACAGACTCAGTTTGAACAATTAAAACTCTCCTCTGCTGTGTCATCTTTAGAGGTGTTCCGACTGAATTATACCAACAGACAGTGTGGTATGTACGCTTTTATTTCTTGTTCTCCAAATGACAGGTTAATGAATTATAATGTTTTGTTTCTTCCTCGAGTTATAGTATGTGTATCATAATATGATGCAGCATGATGATTTTATGTCTAGAGTACTTCTAAATCACTTTTAGCAAAAGCAAGTAAATTCTGACTGAGATTGAAATAGGGTTTCATTACAATCTAATTTTATCGAGTTTAAAAGACCTTGATTCCCCTTGGGCATTTACAAGTATCCCCCCCCCAGCGGCATTTCATTTTTTTTTTTCAAATTCTGCAATAGTGTGTGTGTGAGAGAGAGAGAGAGGGTGTGTGTGTGTGTGTGTGTGTTAATACAATTGCATGATGTATTGACTGAAATAATTTACAGATGCAGAAATTGTTTGTATCCATTTACTTTATTGTATTTGAATTCAAAGTTAAATTAATAATTACTAAACTCATGCAAATGATAATAAACCCTAGCAATTATGTTAACATTCCTGTTTTTAGGGGTATCTTCAAAAGTGGCCTTCACCGCAGGGATAGCGACTGACTCCTCTTCATGGACCGGAAGTACACTTGTTTTCCCCAAGATAATATTTAACACAGGAGGAGGCTACAACCCTACAACAGGGATGTTCACGACCCCCGTGGACGGGCACTACGTCTTCTTTGTCAGTGTTCAGAGTTATGATAGAAATGAGATTCGGATGGACATTGTATTGAATGGAGATGCTAAGGTCAGAACAATGGCATACGACACCGGTGATAAGGATTATTTTGAAACAGGGGTTAACATGGTTGTTTTAAGACTAAACCAGGGAGACAAGGTGTGGGTCAAACGTTATTCTGGCACTGGTTACTATTCCGACTCTGTACCTATCACAACCTTCTCTGGATTCCTTTTGTGAAAAAAAAAAATAATAAAAAGGATGCGATGAAGACAATGAGCCTGACGGTAGATCGACAGATGTTTTTAAAAAGTCGATTTTCAACGTAATTATTTCCCTCAAAACAATTCGTGACAAACATGCAATTAGTTTCAGTCGAGTTTTGTTATGCATGTCTTGAAGATTGTTCCAAAATAAAAGGACTAGTTAGGTATGTTAACGTTGCTTCCTTTTTTAAAAAAAAATAGAGCATGATGATTTATTTGTGTTGTAATTTATTTCTATACAGTAAACATACTTTTTTCGCGAGCGAGAAATATCCGCGAGTTTCGCGACCTTCTTTCAATCGCAAATTTTTCTCGTCGCGAACATGAAAAAATTGAGATGTACGATCTCTGGTCGTCCATCCATTTTTTTTTTCAGACCAGCGAGTTACAGATCTGCAGCTAACATTATAGTATGCCAATAAAAGTGATATATATTATACTGGACTTATATTAAGATTTATCGACCAGATTCATTCATGGTGGACTACTAACAGACCCATTCTTTTTCAGAACAAGGGTACTTGCTTTCACTAATCCTATTCATTTTGGTGGTACTCTAGATTATGAAAACAGCTACAACAAACACTCTAGACACAATTAGATGATCTGGATTTTGCAGACGACTAAGTTCTACTATTCAAGATACAATAGAAAATGCAGAATAAAACAAACAAAGTAGCAGAATTTGCTGCACAAAACTTACTTTCAATCAACAAGAAAAATACAAAAGTCTTAACACTGCTAAATTAAATGCTGAGGCAATAAAAATTGAAGAACTCCTGGAGGGAAAACAGGCCTTCATATTGTCAAGGCAGTCTTGAGGTATGGTGCGGAAACTTGGAGGATTACAGTGGCCAACACCAAAATTCTACAGACGCTTGTCGACACCTGTTTACAAAGAAACCTCCAAATACGCTGCATGGCCAAACACGATCTACAACACCGACATACTGCATAAGACAAACTAGCTAAGATTTGAAACAGAAACTTTGCAAAGACGTTAGAAATGACTTGGACACACTTTTCCGTAAACCATCAACCGACATTATCAGGCAGACATTTATATGGAGTCCTCATGGTAAAAGAAAAAGACGCCAATCCAGTAACACCTGGAGGGAATTAAAAACTAGCGTACACCTGAAAAAGATCAAGAGAACAAAGCCAAGAATAGGGATGGCTAGAGGAATCTTGTAGATGGCTTTGCCCCAGAAGGGTAGTAGAGATAAGTAAGAAAGAGAGTAAGCTACCCCATCCCCCACCCTGCGTGGTTTGCATTATAAAATGTCTGCCGCGAAGTTATTTCGTGACATTAGACTTGGACAACAACAGAAACAAACTTGATCAGGTTCACCCTTTAAAAAGTTAAAGATGTATGTAAATACAATCAATAAAAGTCTGTATATGTTTTGGCATGCTTGTCATGGCCATTTAATAATAAATTGGATAATTTATGCGCCGATGATGATAATATGGCAGCATAGGTAAATGAATATAGATAATAAGCAAGAGAATACCATCTTGATCCAAGGAGCCTGGAAAAAACAGTACCCCCCGGAGACAGCATTCTATGCAAAATTATGCCTAACAAAGTCAATAATCACACGCGACTGGTACTTTTTGAGGTTCTGCAAAGCACATCAACAGGCCGACGGATCCTATGCAGCATTTGATCCATGCCATGACGCTGAAACGAGAAATTTAAAGAAAACGGAAAAAACAACCGAAAAATACATTGTATTAGAAAATGACAGAGATGCTGATGGGGGAAAATAAAAACAAATTGGGAGGAGGGAGGGTGGGTTTAAAAAAAAAATTGCGTCTGCTTCTTTCAAACTACGGAATGAAAAGGTATATTCTAGAAGACATGCGCATTCAACAAAAATCAGGAATTTTTAAGCACCGAGCCCGATGAATTAACAACCTAATAAGAATAAGAGTTATCGGTCTTTGGATATGATATAATTAACCAGGTTTATCCATATTGGATAAACCCCATTATACCTTGATTTAATTTTGGATCAGTAAATAGAAAGCAAATTACATACAAAAGACTTAATCAATATATAATTCTGAGAGAAATTAAATTACGAATATTGCAAAATAGGGACATATTTTTTGCGTAACTTTCGCGTAATAACCTGTAACTTCCGCATTCTAGCTCAATTTTTTTTCCGAATTAAAGTGTAACTCTGGTGGGTAAACGCGTAAGTTTCGCATTATAATGCATAACTTTTGCGAAAAAAATAAAAAGTTTTTCGCTTAGTCTCGATATATAAAAATGATGAAGAAAGACAGTGACTTTAATGATTTAAACGCTACAAACACTGCATAATGAGGAGTGTTGTCTTTCAGTAATTCATTTGCCAATGAGAGTACATGATTAATATACTCATTGACAGTTGAAATTGAAATTAGTAAAAGACAATTTCATATAAATTGTTGCAGAAAGATGAAGATAACGAGCATTGATCGATCTAGTAAAAACAACAAACAATACAGATAGGTAAACAGGGGGAAAAAACGCGAAAAAAAGGCGTAATTACGCGAAATGAAAAGGCATTATAACGCCAATAAAAGCGTAATAATGTGGATAAAGGCGTCATTACTACGTCTTTTAAAAAGGCGTTTAAAGAGGTGTGAGGCGTTATTACGTCTTTTAAAAAGCCTTTATTACGTCTTTTGATAGGCCCGTAGCAACATTTTTGAAAGTGGAGGGGGTAGCCTTCCAAAACATTTACAATCAGAAAAGAAAACAACACGAAACAAAACCAAACAAGATGTGTTTGTGAACACTGATGCCCCCGTATGGCAGCTTTTGGCGAAGGTTAAAGTTTCTCAAATGCAAGTCAAACTCCAGGTCAAAAAATCAAAAAATGTTGGTACCAAAAGAAAGGTCTTGTCTCGAGAAATATACCTGTGAAATATGAAAGCCCTATTACAAACCGTTGAAAAGTTATGGCGAAGGTTAAAGTTTTTTCAAAGTAAGTAAAACGGCAAGGTCAAGGTCAAATGGTGCCCAAGGGAAGGTCTTGTCACAAGTGATCGTGAAATCTGAAAGCCCTAGAACCAAACATTCAAATGTTATGACCAAATTTTAAATTTTTGAAAAGTAGGTCAAACTCCAAGGTTATGTCAATGCCAAAATTGTTGGTATCCAAAGGAAGGTTTTGTCATAAGGAATATACATTGAAGTATGAAAGCCCTAACACCAACTGTTCAAAAGTTATGGGCAAGGTTAAAGTTTTTCAAAATTAGGTCAAACTCCAAGGGCAAGGTCAAGGGGTCAAAGCTGTTGGTATCTAAAGGAAGGTCTTTTCACAAGGAATGCATATGTGAAGTATGAAAGACCTAACACCAACTGTTCAAAAGTTATGGCCAAGGTTAAAGTTTTTCAAAAGTAGGTCAAACTCGAAAGTCGTTAAAAATGATGTATTTTACCCGAATGAATCATATTCATCTTACATTATTATTTCTATTATGCGTTTCTTTTTTTGAGTATCTTTCCTCATTCATAGGTAAGCAGCATTGATATCTGTTTGTTGTCTTTAAACATTTTTTCGTGGAAAATATTTATATATATCTAATCTCATGGTACTCGGGAAAGGTTTACCCACATATACTTAGTGTTCATATTATGATAAATTGAAATAGGTGTATTTTGAGTCGACCTTTTCTCAGATATACATGGTGTGTTGTGATGTATACTAAAGATACAAGCAGAATTTCGCCATGCGTAAGCAAAAAATAATTAGTGGAACAGTGTATATTAAATGTTAACGTGTCTGAACACTGAAAATTTTAATATCAGCTGTAAAGTGTCGATATTGTCTTTTAATTTGTTGTGTAGTCGTTAATGATAGAAGCAGCTGCTGTGATGTGAAATCTGGCATTATAAATGTATAAATTGTTATCTTTGTTCAGTACATGCTTGAATTATGTCAAATATGGATGTAAAGTTTGACTGTAGGAGAGTTCTTTGGATTGTAGCTGTCCACTTTCTCTTTCAGCTTAACTTAGGTTTGTTTTGTTATCATTCTTTCGGTTTATGATAATTTCAATTTTATTTTTTTTGTGTTTAAAAAATGTTCGCCACATAATTTGATTAGCAAATACTTCAAAATCCTTGCTTATGTGTCTGTCTTGCTTGGCGGAAGGATTTCCCCCCCAAACATTGTGCAACTATCCTAGATGGTTGAGCACATGGCCGGGTAGGAATCTGTTAGCTTGCCCCACAGGGACCAGTAACATACCGGTACTTTTTTACGTGATCACCATGTATACCGTTATACAAGATAGTGATTATGTAATGTCAAACATAGTATGTTACCGGCCCCTATGAACTCATAATTTGCGTCCAATAGACCTACCCTGCTAATGTTATTGTGATTTAAATGCAAGACACGTGGGCTTTGTTTGACCCATTCAAAGATTAAAGGGTAGAACCGGTTTTATAAATATAGAAGATGGACGATTAAGGAGAAACACATTCTGATTGTACACACAAGTACTCTTAAGTTGATATTAAAAAGATGCTTGAGTTTCTGATTAACAATATCTATATGGTTTTTGGGGATCAGGTCTTCCAACAATCTGTTGGAATTCCCATGGGTACCAATTGCGCCCCCTTATTAGCAGACCTATTTTTGTATTCATATGAAGCAGAATTTATCAAAAAAACTTCTACATGAGAAGAAGAAAAAATTTGATGTGGTCTTCAACTCGACATTTAGATGTATCGACGACGTATTATCAATTAACAATAGTTACTTCCATTCATATGTCGACTCGATATATCCCAGTAAACTTGAAATAAAAGATACCAGAGAGTCTGACACATCTGTTTCATATTTGGATATTTTACTAGAAAAAGACTTAAACCTAGTAACCTAACAATCAAACTATATGATAAACGTGATGATTTCAATTTTTCAACTTCCCTTACTTATGTAGCAATATACCCGTATCACCTGCATATGGGGTTTTTGTATCCCAGTTGATTCGATACGCAAGAACATGCTCTACCTATGAACAATTTCTAAAACGAGGCAAGCTATTGACAAACAAGTTGATGAAACAAGGATATCAACATTCTAGTTTGAATTCATCATTTGGCAAGTTTTATGGTCGATACAATGACCTTGTCAGCAAATACAACCTATCATTAAGTCAAATGCTGACTCATACTAATTGTTAGGCCATTATTTACAAACTAAATTGTCGACGGATTTTCCTGGTCAAGACAAGGAGCACACGGCGGGTGTGACTGGTCGGCAGGTGATGCCCACTCCTCTATGGCACCTGATCCCACCTCTGATGTTTTTGGAGGTCAGTGTTTGCTCTGCTCCCAATCTGTATTGTTTAAATTAGGGATGTCAACGAATATTCGAATATTCGAATATTCATTCGATGAGTTGATATTCGAATATAAATTTAAGATTCGAATATTCGGTGTTTTACAGATTTCGTAAAAAGAAATAGTGATTAATAAAGTTTGATTATAAATGAAAACCTTCTTAGAATGTCTAAAACACATGAAGAGTATACTTATCAAAATAAATTTAATTGATCATTGAATGAGTGTCTGATAGAATTAGTCTGTAATTAATATTGTAAAAGGCTCAATTTCAGAATAAATATGTAAATTACTTGATTACATGTATCTCGGGTTGTACATAATCCTGAATTTTATATTCATTATCGGTAAATTAATTAATTACCTAGGAAAATTGTCTATGGAAATATTTGTTTATATTTTAAAAATATTTTATCAAAGATTTTAATCATACCTCTTATTAGACTGATAATTGTAATTAATTACACGTATTGAAATCTAAACAGTATACGACTATCCTGCCTTTGGTAAGACGATTGGTTCCTCAGTTGGAGCTACTATAAATTTATTAAATTATTAAATTGTTAAAATCATGTTTTTCTACATTTAAATCAATTATTTATTTCAGACATTGACAAATATCAAATGGAATTTCTTATTGTACATCTACAAAAGCCTTCACACAATTTTACTCCAATATTAGAATACCTAGTACGCTAAACCTTTCATGAGAGTAGGATCATGCATATTTAAAATAAACCAGATTTTATTTATTTTATCGAATATTCGAATATATTCGAATACTTTCATTGAATATTCGAATATGAATTACTGACAAAATTGACATCCCTAGTTTAAATGGATTTTGAGCTTGAATACTGTTCGTTATCTCCATATTTCATAATTTTGACTACAAATTCAAAGTTAAACAATGAACATAAAATGTAATCTGTGCAACATTCATAATGTTTTGCAAAAACATTACCACTTTAAGGAGAACGAGAAGCATCTCTTATAATCTTTTCTCTTATAACTTTTTATGCATTTAAATGGCCAATAAAGGGTTTTTTAAAGTTTTTTTTACACGCGGGTCCTTTGGCTTTGACCAGGAAATGTATTCACCGATGGTACAACAAAGGAATACAGACGCAAATCGCCTTACGGAATTGGTTTTGAGAAACCTGGAATTCTACGCTTATTTAACAATTGTTTGTAAATGTGAGCGTGGAAATAATAGATAATAACGGACATATTGTTTTCCATTTATGAAATGCATGTAAAAAATATCATTGTATTTTCCCGACTGCTAACTTAGATTTGGTCTTTCCAAGTGTACAATTCCTGTAGTATTCGCAATAACGCATAATGCCCTTCAACTCATTTAGATCTTTTGTCGGTTTTAAAGTTTGAATGAATTCTAGAGAGATTTAAGTACATTTCCACTGATATTATACAGTGGTGAACACTGATACGTAACATAGTTTCTGTTAACTATGTCTCCACGTGCAAGTTACATCCTAGCTACACTTCCGTGAAAAAGATAGATTGATTGTATGTTATTTAACGTCCCTCTCGAGAATTTTTCACTCATCTGGAGTCGCCACCACTTGCCGGTGGAGGGCTACAAATTTTGACCTATACTCGGCACTCAGGGCCATTGAGCAGTGAGAGATCTTTTTCGTGCCAGCACCTACTGTGACACGGGACCATCTAATTCAATATGACTTGCATTTCAGTGGAATTAAGTCTATAGAATAGTTTAAAGGTGCTTAGACACAGATTTGAAGTTAATATCTACTCAAATTTTCTGTATAATTTCATGACTTGTATGTTGCTATAGCGTTTCATACGAAAATTCGATAAAAATCTTATTTTATCTGGAAGTTATTGAAACTTCGATTTTCTGGACGCGTTTGATAGACACATCCTTGCACTTTCACAAATTTTAACTTTATCTTTATTACTTTAGAAAAGTAGCAATTCTGTTGTTTATTAATGAAAAATATTAAAACTATAATGCAGAAATTTCAGAGTAGAAATGTAGAAAGCAAAATCCTCTCACCGGTATTGTCAGTCCGTGCTCAGTGGTGTGTGCAGAGTTTAACAATTGAACACACCCGGTGAAACGTAAACATAAACAACAACAGAGCTCGTGCCCTGTTCACAAAAACAGTTTACGTTTCACGGGTGTATTCAATTTGTTAACTTCTGTACACAACTACACAACACTGAGCACGGGCTGACAATACTTAAGTGAGTGGGTTTTGCTTTTGCACATTTTTACTCTGAATTGTTTGGATTATAGATGTAATATTATTCATTAATACACAACAAAATTGCTACTTTTCTTAAGTATTAGGATAAAGTTAAAAATTGTGAAAGTGCAAGGATGTGTTAATCAAACGCCTCCCAAAATTCGTAGTTTCAATAATTTCCAGAATAAATAAGTTTTTAATTTTATTTTCGTGTGAAATTCTATAGCAACATATAAGTTTTGATATTATACAGAAAATTTGAGAAAATATAAACTTCAAATCTGTGTCTATGCACCTTTAATGTTTGTGCTGTGTTCTGAATTAAAGTAGTTGTTCGAATTCCCTCGAAGACGCGTCCATTTAAAGAATAAATTATACTGATTACAAGTGCCTCTGAAATGAACTTGGACTCGAAAAAGTACATGTACTAGTAATGTATATAACAAGCGATTCCCAGTGGGGAATTTAAAAGACGGCTTAACACCACACCCCCTTCTTTTGTGCAATCAGTATGTAGTTAACAAGTTGCTGTCCTTTAAAAAAGGACTGCAATACGTGGACCATATGCATGTGTTTCGAAACGAAATTTAAAGAAAATTTCTAGACTTAGTGAGTTTACAAAGGTGTAATTAAGTTTAATCTTAATTTTTTTCTAATTGTCATCGTTATTTAAGTCTGCTTAATTAGGCTGTAATGATAGGAAAAATCGTGACCTTGAAATGATATGAATATGAAATGTTGATCTAGGTATCTATCACAATTGTAATTTAGCCTTTGAAATTAACAACAGAATTAAAAGAGGCTTAAGCGTGCAGGTATCGTAATCTCCATTGGCGTATCCAGGGAGGGGGGGGGGGTCGGGCGTTGGAACCCCCTTTATTTTTGCAGAAAGAGGAAGAGAGAGAATGTTTATTCTGTAATATATATATTTTTTTTACATCTAGTATTTTCAATAAAATATTAAGTACTTCAATCTCTGCCCTTTCTGCTCTCTATAGAAAGAGTTTTGCTTATTGCTTCCTCCGTGTACCTTCACAATACCGGTCCCGGGCCTCGACCACCCACATGTAACATGAAATATTTCACTTTGATATCGTCGGAAGATTCCAGCGAACGAACGTACGGCTATGCCATTTTTGGACCATCTTCTAAAGTAACTAACTTTAAGAAGTATGCATAAAAAGTCATGAAAGGGAGTATCCATAAGAGAATATTATCCTTTACAAAAATATTGATATTTCTTATGCAAAATTTGTACCTGACAATTAATTGTCATGTACAAGTTTTGCCTAAAAAATATCAAAATTTTTATAAAGGACAATATTTATCTCCTTATATTATGGGGATATTTTAATCAATGAAGAGAAAGGTTCAAAATGTCCCGTAGTATGTGGGGGAGGGGGGGCTTACTTTTTCTTAAAAAAATCTTTTGTTAGAATTTGAATATATAAGTTTTAATTTGCATTGGAAGCTCCCCCGCACTTTTTGTTGCGGAAAGGTTCAAAATACAGAAAATCAAACATTTAAAAGAAATCAAAATGTATCGAAAAGTTAGACGAAGCCCCCCCCCCCCCAAGAGGATTTTACAGGGTGGTGCACAGGTTGTTAATTTATTTATTTATTTCTGCTTGTCAACTCTTTTTGGAGGTTGCCCCCTTTGAAAACCGTTGCTACGGGCTTGAATGTAAGTGCCTGTGGTGTGACTTAGAACCCCCCCCCCTTTACTAAAGGGTCTCGAGTTATCTTAAACAATGGCTATGCTAAGTTATCGATTGACTCGATCAATTTAAAAACACACAAAAAAGATTAATTTTTGTGTGTTTTTTTTTCTCTCTGTCTCTTTTAAATAACGGAATGGTTAATATACAACACCTGCAATCGTACGTAACTTCTCGGCAAAAGGTCTGAGAAGATGCGATTGACAATCTTATCGCAAGTGTGTAGACCTAGGCTATTTGGTCTTGCAAGCACAGGTGTGTGTACTGTTTGCTAGTGACGCTTAGGCTGGTGACGGTATTTGCTACAGACATGAAGGACTATACACCAGTTTCATAACATGTACAGTTTTTTTTCTTGTGAAAACTGGAGTAAATTAAAAGTCGAATATTTTGGATATGGGGTAACCCATATCTATTCTTGTTACAACGACCGTCAATGCATCCATGGACGAGTTCATTGGTTACTCTGAAAGGTGACACAGGTTTACCTTTCGTTAACATTTTCTACAATGATCTGCCTACTTTGAGTGATTGTGCTTTCATAGCAAAGTTGTTAAATTTTATTCCCGATTGGCCTATAGTTTTGTCATTTAACTGAAAAAAATCGGGCTATTTCGATACATGTAATGCTTAACGGCTGGGACATGACATCTGTACTAGATTTATACGGAAGTATCCTATCATTGGAAAGATAGATGGTACACGTGTAGCACAGATATGTAGTACGCAGAATTTTTTTTTTTGGATGTTTCTCCCTCTCCCCCACATGGAAAAACATTGCTACAAGCCTTTATCAAGCTATATTTGGATTGCTGTCTATCAAATTATTTTGCAAACCTTGATGCACAAAACTAATGCTGGTAAACATGGCAAAGACCATCTTTTAACACCTAGTGGTTTTAATTCAACATGTTCAAGCTGTTAAGCTATCTCTATAAGTTCTTCCTACTTATTTAAAATGCTTGTACCATAGAGCATATAAGGATATATGTATTAAAGAGAAATTCAGATCTTGGTTACGCCAAAGAATACATAAATACGATGTGCAGATTTTAGAGCGATGTTTGCCAATGATTGGCTTTTTCTAATTTGAAGAGGGCGAATTGTTCTACGGTCAAGTTGTCTTAGAGGCGAACTCTCTAGCATCATCGCGCATGCGTAGCCTGACGTAAGCCCATGGCATCCGGTTTAACTCCGCTAATATATTTTCTGCGTGGACCTCAGGGTCCACGCAATTACTAATAAGAATATTAGTAAAGTCCTCATTTGAAAATAAGGAAAGTTTTATCCTCAAACATGTATCACTTGCTTGTTGACACCCCCCAACCCCCTCCCCCTCGAGATTATTACCCCGACCCTAAGGATTTATTATTTAGTTTTTTCTCAAAAATTAATCTTCTAACATAATCATACTAAATGTTCTCAATATTATAAGCAACCCTCAAAACGCCAGCAATACATGTTACATGGCTTGCCAAGTAATTAGCGCACTTTGCAATACAGCAAAAACTGTCCGGATAATCTTGTATCATACTAGTACATTTAATTGAATGAACATAAAAAAGCAGAATAAATGATCTGTTAAAAAAACATGTTTCTGGTATACTCAGTAATAATAATATCGCAAACAAAAAGTATCGTCGGCACTTATTATGCCCCCTCTTGCAAAATCCAGGATCCACCCCTGCTCCCTATCTTAAAATTGTTATAAAATTGTATATTACATTCCATTTGTCATTTATAAATCTCAGCTGAGGCGTGTCCTCCAATGAAACACCAGGATTTGCCGACATGCTGGAACACTGACCCTTGCTGTGTAGTGGAGCCTAGCTACATCATTGACCAGTACGGGTTTGGGTGTTTCCGAGGATGTGTCAAAAAGTGCTCTGGTTAGATATTTTAATTATCTTACTTCTTTTAATAATTCTGATTTATATCTTTATTGTATGTCTTTTATGTTTATTAAAACAATCTGAATAGATGTGACGGTAAAAAAATTCCTGGTATTTAAACGTATATACATTTTAACATCATAGGATGATGGAATGAGTCTGACTGGACAATCTGCTGTTGAATTTTTTAAGGCCAAATCTTCATCTATCTTCCATTATTTGGCATGTCCCTTCAGTACTGGATTTGAGCAATGTATTGGCCTTCACCTTAAGCTTTAATGCGCAAAGCTACAGGAACTATAGCTCTCCGATTGAGAAAATTCGGACAGGCAAACAAAAGAGCTACAGATCAAATCAAATATGGAGATAACGAACAGTAATAAAGCTCAAAAGTCTATTGAAACAATATAAACCAGGATCAGAGTAAAACGGACCTCTAAAAAACATCAGAGATGGGATCAGGTACCATGAAGGAGTAAGCATCCCCTCTCGACCGGTCACATGCACCCGCCGTGTGCTCATTGTCATGATCGGGAAAAAGAAAAATCCGCAGATATTTCAGTATTTAAATAATGGACATGCAATTAGTATGAAAAATGTCAGTCAGTATTTGCCTTAAGGATGTAGGAATGTAATGGTTTGGGTCAGGATATCGTCTTGGATAGCTCAGTCGATAAAGCGCCTAATAATGCAGGGGCCGGCCCCCCGATTCGATTCTCGGTTTAGCCTAATCCGACATTCCTCTGACTCTAACCCTCGCTTTTATATTGTGACGTGCGGGGTAGAGTCAAAGCAGAGGCCATATTGAAAAGACACCAGCTGGTGTTGCGATTCTGCCGACCTTTTACAACTTTTTTACAACTTTGTTTCGCGGATCTTACTTCCGAGACCCGAAAACTCAGTAAAGGAATGGTTCTTCTACAACTTAATCACCACTAATACGATGCTATCGCCTTTTCATCGGATATATCACCAAGAAATGAAGCATCACTTGAACTAGGTCGCATCTTCGCCATCTGATTTCTTTTCGCATGACGTCAGCACGCAAATATGCAAAAAAAAGTGTCAAACTAACACGTGGCCAAAACGTGGGGCTGTCACAAACACATGAAAGTGCTGTACGTGAGAGGAAGTTCAAAAAACAACAGAATGATGTTTGTTTTATTCATTGATAAGGAAAGCAACTGTCGAGAATGGTCCCTATAAGAAAAATGCATGCAGCATTACCACACCATGATTTGTTCAAATGATAGTTTGCTTGTGTATTTGTTTGCTGACATCATGCGCAAAGAAATCGAATGGCCAGGAGGCGACCTAATTTGAGCGATGCTTCAGTTGTCGGTGATAGGACCGTTTAAATGGCGATAGCATCGTATTAGTGATGATTCAGTTGTAGAAGAATCATTTTATACAGGGTCACGTGACTCTGTCTTTTAGTTTACTATCAGTTGAAGCCTCAAAACGGAAGCCGTGCGGAGAACGCATGGATTAAATCTACGCTAAATGAAAGAGTGCAGAAATTGTTTTGATTAAAATACAAACACTCCGGATCAAATTAAAGAGAGTGATATGAAGATTTTATTACTCAAATTAAAGACGCGTTTTGAAAATTTTAAACGTGGAAAACATAATACTGAACCACTCTAGTATACAAACTACTCGGCTGCGTAATACAAGACTGCGTACGCGTCATCGATTGTTTACTTCTCGAAATGTAATATTAATTCGAACCTGGTGAAATTTGGACAATTCAAAAAGGTTTCTTGATTAGTGATTACTGATTAATCTATTACAATGTAAAGGATAAACGTGAAGATATATTTTTCACAGTGTTTTTTGTTAATTTTCTGTTAATATTAAATAATAAAAAAAAATTAAGTTGGTATGAAAGCCCTACAAAAATTTTCAACAAGCAGTAATGAAATGTAAAATGATGAAGTTTCTTATTTGTCCCGTCGCCCGCGTGGCGCAGTGGTTAGAGCGTCTGCTCTAGAGTGTCGGAGTAAGGAGTTGATCCTTACGTCGCGGGTTCGAATCCCACTGTGGGACGTGGAGTCCGGTCCTTCGGATGAGACCGTATAAACCGAGGTCCCGTGTCGCAGTAGGTGCTGGCACGAAAAAGATCCCTCACTGCTCAATGACCGTAATTGCCGAGTATAGGACAAAATTTGCAGCTCTTCACCGGCAAGTGGTGGCGTCTCCATATGAGTGAAAAATTCTCGAGAGGGACGTTAAACAACATACAAACAAACAAACTTATTTGACCCCGTCTTTCAGTACTGTATCAGTACTTTGATTTTACTGGGTTCTCGCGTCTCAGAAGTCATATCCGCAAAATGAAGGTCGACAGAGTCGCGACACCAGGTGGTGTCGCTGAATTCCCACTTTTCAATATGGCTTCCACTCTGTCTCTCCCCCGTTCATTTCACAATATAAATGCGGGGAATAGAGTCAGAGGAATTTATGACGGTCCAGCCATACATTTTCTCCTTTCCTGGTACCATATGCTTAATTCTTTTGTTTCAATTTACAGGAAAGAACTGCATGAATCCATGCTTATTCAAGAATTTCGATTTAGAAAACTGCATCAACACAGATCCCCTCCATTGTGACATAAGCCCTATCATGGAATGGGTCAAAGGCCAGCGTTGCTTCAGCGGGTGCACGAAGTATTGTGAATAATAAAACGTTCGCGTTGATTTTCAAAACATCTGGGGTTTTCCCCTTGTAATGTTTCAATAAGGATTGTATATAATGAAATGTTTGTTCCCTGTTGTCAATACGAATACAGTATACTGATTTACATCATTGATGCCGATCTTTTTTCTTTGATCTAAGTTTTCATTCCTTGTACTGTTGTAAATGTATATGGCATTATATTCTCTTTAATTATATGAAATCTTTTCCGAAAATTATCTTTCTTGCTGAACTTATCCCGCTGTGTGCTTGCTTGCAATTAAGGTCATTACCAAAGCCTTCCACTGTAAGTTGTTTTTTTATTTTATTATTTTTTATCTTGATTTTTAGTTATGTTATTCATTGGGAAAGGTCACTAATTTTGCCAATTTCCAAATTGTTTTAATCAATTTTTCATCAATTTTAAGATATAAACTTCAGATACGAAACTGTTTTTGTTTTGCCCGCCATCCGGCGTCAGTTGGTTTTGCATCGGTCATCGTTTGTTTTGCAATAGAAAAAAATGGTCGATCTAAAAAAAAAAATCTACAAATAATATAATAATCTGTGAACAGGGCAGAAAACACGGGGCCCCAGAAATTCCAAGGATGGGATCACATGTCTAGGAGGAGTAAGCATCCCCTGTCGATCGATCACACCCGCTTTGAGCCCTAACAGTCGGTATGAAACACCACTTGGATTTATCGAGTCGACACATGAAGGGAAGTAACTATTGTTAAAAAGTCGTCGATATATCTTAATGTCATGTTGAAGGCCACAGCAAGATTTTCCTTGTTCTCGTGTACAAGTTCTGCTTCACAGGAATTTAAAAACAGGTCGGCTGTTAAAGGAGCAGAATTAGTTCCCATCGAAAATTCCAACAGTTTTGAAAGACCTAGTCTCCGAATATGACATAAATGTTGTCAATGACAAAATCCATCAAATTCAGAGTACATAGTACTTGCGTACAGAATCAGAGTAACTTTTCAACAAAGTATACTGTAGCTTTGTTGATGACCAATCACAAGATACGAAATTTTTATTTAAGAAGCAGTTGTCTATGATATCAAAAAGTCTATATTTTAATTTATCGTGAGGAATATTTGTATAAAGTGTAGAAACGTCGTACGTTTTGATGTCATTGACCTTTGAAAAATTTGGTGATTTAAATTTTTTTCTTTAGAGTTTTTTTTTGTTTTGTTTTTTTTTTTTGTTTTTGTTGAGAATCCACATCTGATTTACACCACTGAACTAGAATATGTTATAGCACAGTGCGTCTGAAATGTCTCTTAATATATTGTTAGGTTTGGTAGAGCATTTGCTGGACTCACTTTTAAGGGTTTTTATGAAGTTTAGGAATCCAGTATAGGTAGGGAAGATCGAACTTACCTTGTTTGACTGGAATGTTAAAAGTATTAAACACTGAAATGTGATTTTGAAGAATTTCATTTTTAGATAGTTGGATTTCCAGAATTAAAACCAAGTTCTTCTAAAATAAAGTTATTATAATGAGCCTTACAAACAAAGCCGATATTGTCACAAGCCTTGTCTGCTTGAACCATAACATATTGTTCACGTAGTCTTTCTAATTCTTTTATAACCTCCGATTTAGTGAAAAGGGAAGGATAGAATCCCTATATTTGGGAACTTTTTAAGATCTTCATTTTTAACTAGTATATTAACATCAGCGGTAATTACGTGTCCAGCGTGACTAGTTGCAAGAAGAAGAGCAAGAACACTAGAGAGGAGTCTGTTGGTTTTGCAAGTGAATTGATTTGATTTTTAATAAGCAGGTTGTTTTTTAGTATTTTATATTTTTATTTTATTATTATTATTATTTGCAAAATTAATTGCTAGATTTGCATTAACGTCTTTTTTACCCTTTCCACCGCCCATAAATATTGTCAATGATTGTAAGGATAGGCAGAACATAGGGGAGAGAACTTTGGAGGGCCAAGAAGGAGGGGTGGTTGCTGAAAGAAAACAGGAAAAAATGGATTGAGACATTAAACAACAAAGTGTAAGACAATGATTAAATTTCTTTATTCAGTGGCAATGAACCAACTTTGGTTGCATGTATCCTTTGATCATAGTATTTTGGTCAACTTACATGTAGTCTGGTTAGAAAAGAAAAAAAAATATACATACTCAACGTCTTAATTAACTGCACTGGGACACATGTACGATATCATTTAGCAATCATTATTTGAATTCCTATTGACCATAATGCTGTTGATAAAAACTTATGTATGAATTAATTAAGATTTAAAAGAAATATACATTTGTATGATTTATCGTACATGTATGTCCATGTATAGTAAAATATGATGAAATATGATTCGCAATAAAAATTTCACGGCGATGTTCAAATTTTCAACAAAACCTCTCGGTTATTTTTCAACGGGGGTGAACATTTAAAGAGATTTGGAGTAAATTCACTGCCCAAAGGCATGGAGACAAAGATGACAGTATATTTTACTATACTTGGCTCCATGGCTAATTGTTATGGTGTATAAATATCAACATGGACGTCTGACGTTTTATGACCACTGACAGTGTCGGTAAAGACTTGCACGAGAAAGCACTGGATAGTCCTGTTAACAATTTATGAAGAATTGTCCTGTCGTCCAGCGCATCTTACAAGAATGTTGTTAATATCACCGTCCAGCGAAGGGTTTCATTGAGCATGTTCATTGTTGAGGCAGGGCCTGGTACGTACCTTTGCAGAAGATCTACCGGAAAAGTACCTCATTCGATAATTGGTAATGTAATTTTTTCATAACTAAACTTCTATGCATTATCAGCATCTTTCTGTCGGAAAGCTTTAGAACATGATGGTGTGTATCTCTGCTCACATTGAAACTATTATACACGTATCTTGTAACATTTTGAGGATTACAAAAGAGCAACTGAAGGAGAGAAATGTGAATGTTTGGGTATTTTTGTTTATTCTGCATTCATTGTTATATGTCTAAATGTAAATATAAATGCGTATTAGATCTAAATGATCTACAGTTAAGAACAGGAAGCACTAATCAACAAAACTCGGCAATGTCCTAAATACTAGTATTTAACACGCATTTATATTTAGTTATTTTTAAATAAGAAAATTTATAGTTTCTGAAAATTATAGTTATTCTTAAAATAAGTAAGAAAACTTAATCTTTGATAACTAAGACAAACATTATAGTAAATCTTTCAAGAGCTAGAAAAATATTATAGTTTTTCTTCTATAACACAATGTACCAGGTAAGTTTTTTAAATCATGAAAACATTCTTCAAATAACCAGGAAAACATTATGGTTATTCTTCAAATAACCAGGAAAACATAGTTATTTTTTAAATAACCAGGAAAGCATTATAAAGGAACATAACTTGCTGTACAAAATAGACTTCATTCAGCTGTAACAGATATACTAAGGAAGGTTATAAAATAGCAAAGGAAGGGGTATATCTAAGACAGGGATAAATACTATAAATAGCAGTTAAAAAGGTGTCAGTAGAAAATGGTTATCTTAATGTACACTGTATAATTTTTGTACAAAAAGAAGTGGAACCAGTAGAATTTAGGGGAACCTGATGTGGCCCATATGTTCCATTCAGATATTTTGTTCTGTTTAAATATATTGAATTAATTCCTGTACAATGTAGTATTTTATTCATATTGGCAAATTTTCGTGAGTCCAATTTGTGTGATTTTTTTTAAAGGTTGAACCACCAACCCCATCCCACCTTTCAAAACAAGCAAACAAACTTTGATCAGGACTAAAAATAGATGTCACGTTTACAGACAGATCAATATCCTCCAATGAAGACAATTACCTTTTATATACAACCATGTTTATTGTTGGTTTATGACTGTTATTGTTACATTTATGACCTAAAACTATGATCATAATACTTCCCCCAGACTATAAAATCTATTTCATAACATTATATATATAAGGTTAATATCCTATCTAATAGCATAAAGAAATAATACATGGGAAAAAGTGTACAAATTATAAACACTAAGGAGGGATTTGTAATATCAAATCAGAAGGTATAGTTGCATGCATTCTTTCAATAAACATATTTATGAATTTTGTAAATTAGGATAATGTTGGGGTGCAACTCTGTAACCTGCATTGTCAGATTTTTGAAGGAGTCACTACACCATGACCTATATAAACGTGTCAGTAATCTGAATGTAGAGAGGTTTAGTTGGAGAACATTATAGTCAGGAAACATGCAATTAAATTTCTAAGGCCTAAAATCAAAGTCTGAAATTGCTATCCATAGCTGTTTGTAAAAGAAAAAAATATTACCAATGTTTAAGGTTTACTTTTGACTGTATGTTTATCTGTTTTTGAGCTAAGTTAGCAATATAGTCCTGCAATTATATGATAATATTTCCAAGGAAATGTAGCTGGATTTGTGGTTTAGAAGAAAGCATTAGAATATTGTTGAACTTACAGAAAGCAGGATGGGGAAAAGTAACTTTTGAAAATTCAAGAGTAATGGTCCTTAAATAAAACTGACTATTTGCCATCTTCAAATAATCACTCGTTTTTAATAGTGCTACATGTATTTTACAGGCAAAGGGGAAAAATTTCAAAGTCCCTGAATTTACAGTCATCTGTAGGAACCAGGAAAGGGGAATGGACCCCAATCCCCACCCCAACCCCCAAATTATTTTGCAAGTAATTTACAATAGAAAATCAAAGCTGATTTACATTGTATGTTATGAAATCCAATATGCATAGTTGCCATTGTGCCCTCTACTCATCAAGAAATATTTCTGTTTGGTTATGATTTGATTGTGCTTGTGTCCAACCGACAGCTCTTCCTGTTGTAAAAGAATTATGCAGGTTGATGGTTGTTTTTTTTACCTCTCCCCCCCCCCCCCCCCCCAAAAAAAAAAAAACACACAAACCAGACAGGCCTGGTCTAAGCTCAATCTTTTAATTTTGATAGTTTTGACATGTAATATTTGGTGGACTCTTTGATTTTTTTCTGGATTTGTAAATTTTTCTTTAGACCTTAGCTAGACCATTAATTGTTTACCCCCAGAAAAATCCTTATTTATACTAGGATACTTATAGCCCCCTTATCATCCTTATTAGCAGTGTCATTTTCAGTTGCATGAATAATTTGCAGGCTTTGAAAATTTGGAGCATGTACTTGCATAAAATGAAATGACACGATTAATCACCTGTGCTAACAAGGTTGTTAAACTGTACGTGGATCGAGGCTAAAAACTCTAATACAATGTATATTCAACATTCAGGTAAATTTTGTAACAGAAAAAGATTTAATGCATTTAATGTAGTTTTTCTGCTTCCATTTGTCACCTGTTTGTAAATCATAAGAAATGGGATGTTTGAGACCTGACAGGTTCTCTGTTGAATATTTTTCTACATGAAATTTTACTTTTTCTAACATTCCTCCAGATGATATAATACATATAGCTATAAACCCTCAAGGGATTAATTAAATTACTCACTCGTGTTTTAGCCTATAAACTGTCTCTCTCTCGGTAATAAACAACTTATTTTTCATGGAATACCACTTTTTTGTACAGTAAACAGGTAAATTATGATTTTGTGATAAACATGGATTGCTTTTATATAATTAATTAAAATATGGAATTCTAATCTCAAATATATTCACATTTCTAAAGCATGGAATGAATGTGAAAATTACCAGTATAATAGAATGCAACATTTTAATATTTTCTCTATGTTAATAACTATTGCAGCTGATCTTTGAGATTGATTAATGAAGTTATTCTAGAGTGAACTTGATCTGAATCAAATCAACTGGTAAGTTGCATTGTGTAGAATTTTAGATCTGAATTACATCAGAAGAGTTAAATCATAAGAGTTTTTCAAATGACTTATCTTGAAATCTCAAATGTCGAAGGGTTAATTGATAAGAATTTGTTTAAGGTTCATTAACTCCCTGACAAGAAAGATAATTCTCACTGACATAAATAATTATCTATCATTTTCTTTTATAAAATTCTCAAGCCATTTCAGTTGAATTTTCCCCCAAGGTATGCTGAAATGGTGTGCATTTTAATTTAATAAATTAGATTTCTTTTAGAAAATCATTCATTAAAACAAAATTGTACATGGGTGAACAGGGGGACGATGAATAAGTTCAAGTATTCTGTCACAATTTGAACTTACATCATGAAAATTTAGATGTCTTCCTAAGATTTAACGTATTCTCTTGAAAGGCTTTCATATAAGCTTCCACCCATGTCAGCTTCAATCTGTAATGATTTAGCATCCCTGAGACTCAGACTTCATTTGAAAAATAAAATTCCACAAAAACAACAGTCTGAAGACCTTTTCTAAAACCTGCAAGATGTGATACTTATGATGTACTGTAAAATCAAGTTGTTTTAGTAAATCAGATCTTTTAATCTTACAAAGCTGTAGTGTTGGGTTTTGGTCTTTAATTCTCTTGGATTGATTATATTGGGATAAATATCTGGTTTATACATGCATAGGGTTGTCCCTAAGAATTAAAATAGCAGGGAACATTAAAAAAGTAAAAGGGGGTCTGGGGTTCGTCCCTTAACAGGGGATTGAGGGGCAATACCAGAGTAAGCAGGGGATTATGTCATTATAGGCACAAACTTTAAGGTACATTTAACTTTTGTTGTGAATGGTAGGCAAGAGTTGTCTCCCCTGATTTGAAAATAATTCATAACTCTCTCCTATAGGTAAAAGTGTTGCACTGTGTAACCAGAGTGTGTTTATGTGGTGTGATTACATCTTAAAAACGTATTTCCTCACTTCTGCGCATTTCTTTTGATATACCTTTTAGTTGTTTATAAAAGTAAATATGAAATTGTCATTTCACAATACACACCCCATGCTGGGGCTTACTGTACTGTGATTGACATATTTGTAGTAAGAATAGATGGATGTGAACTTTAGTACTTCAGTCACTGCATGTGTGAGTTGGGATAAGCTAATTAGGCAGGCGATGTGGTACATGATACTTGAGACTATTATTTTGCATGGGTCTCCTCTCTTATCATGACTGCCACAACCAACACTCTGGTGATGATAGGGATGTCACAGAGAGCTCCTTTAATTTGTGAGGAGGACCATATCATCGAGGATTTCAGGTATCATTTTTCTGAGATTTTCCTTGTTAGTTAGGGTCAGAAAATGAAGGTGATATGGTAATCTTTATATATCTGAGTTTACTTCTTTGATCTCTTTTGACCTAGTTACTAACAAGGAAATTGAATTGTTAATGTGTCTCTAAGGAAGGTCAAGATTTTCAGTAGAAAAAATGAAAGAATGTGTGTTTACAGATAATGGAATTCAGGAAAAAAAGGAGTATCTTTATTAATACATAATGTTTTACTACTATAGCTATTATATGTAGAGTATTGTATCAATGTTGCCTCTGTGTGTGCAATGGGTGTATCAGCTTCTACTCACAATTTGTGAACTATATCAGACTTTCTTGTCCTCCAGGTCCTGGGGATGGGGGTGGGGGTTATCTGATAAAGCATAGAGACCAAATAGGGGAGGGAACTGGGAACATCCCCCTTCTTCAATGATTTTAAAAAGCCTTAGCTGTTTGTTTTCAAATATCCTGTTAAACTGTACAACTATGAGCACTTGTCTGTTATGTGGAATGAACAGTAGTTCTAATGGGACAATTTCCTCTCTTTAAAATTGTTTTTTAATGAACAAAGATACTAGTGTATAACAATGGAACAACATTCTATTCATCTCTAGAAGTGTAGCAGACATCAGCAATAGTTTTTCCTAAACTTTAGTGTTAAATACTGAGAGAATTTTCACCATCATCTATACAAATTTAAGGTTTTATAGGTTCCATAATTTGTGCAAGCTAGTTACACAGGACAGGCTCTCTTTCAAACCCAGTTCATTTTTTCACATTAAGACACAAGGATTACCTGGAGGCAGAAAACTAAATGTTCCATGTCAAACCTGAGTTCCTGAATTTTTTTAAAGGCTCATTATTAAGGCTTGCAGACTTTCTTTAGATGATTACAAAAGTATATGGAGATAGAGAAAAACTGGTAGTGAAGGAGCAGATTTTATGGAACCTAGTTTTCTCCCTTTGCATAACTGATTTTCTTCAAAGTTTGTCTTAGAGTGATTAGTATTTGTGTTTTATGTCAACCAATCAAATGCTGTGTGGATCATGGCAACTAATCTAGGAGGGTTACTTGTCTGGTTTCAGAACTAATTAAAATGTTGAAGTATACTGTAAAATCACATATTTTTGTGAGGTCATATTTTCAGGGTTTGAGGAAAAATTATTGGTTTATGGGGACTTGATTTTGTGGATGGAGAAGACTGTTCACACAGACAGAGAAGTTATGAATATGAAATTTTACATTTTGTGGTGGACATGAATTTGTGGGTATCTTATCTTTTTTTACATATCAATGGTACATACATATTTATAAACCAAGACCCAAGTACCTGTGCTTGGTGTCAAAGAAAAAACATGATGTCCATGGACCTAACCTTGCTACTAAAATAAAACAGTCAATTAAATCTGAAATGATTCCATCACTTAGTGATATTGTTTTCTTATTTATGTAAAAATTTCATGAATTTTTAAAAGCAGTGAAGAAAAATCCCTCCAGGAGCTCCTTAAGTACTTGCTAGCTAGCCTGGGTTCCTTGAACATGTTCTAAAGAAACAAAAATACAGTCAAACCTCATTATCTCAAACTCAATGGGACCAAGAAAAAACTTTGAGACATCCGATGATTGGAGAAATACAGGGTAATGTACTTAAAGAATAAGGGGTTGGGACTTCCAGATCACTTTGACATATCCAGGGTATTCAAGATATTCATGTTCAAGATACCAAAGTTCAACTGTATAAAGACTAACTGTGTGGGAGTGAGGCAGCATGTAGCAGGTTCTGGAAGTTGAAATGCGAGAACTATTATTTAGGACTGCTTCAGTGTGCAGCCTCAGTGTAAATTTGGGTCATCTGAGCCAAAGGCTCATGTGAGCTTTTCTGGAAGAAATTTGTCTATGGTCTGTCATTACCACTGTAAACTTTTCATAATTTGCTCTTGTTCTCAAGAATCACTGGGCCAGTTTCAACAAAACCTGGCACAGAGCATCCTTAGGTTAAGGGAATTTAAGTTGTTCAAGTGATGGGCCAAACACTCATTTAAAGGAAGATAATTAAGAATTAGTGAAATTTGAAATGACATCCTTTAATTTGAAAATCTTCTCAAAAAGCCACTTGGCCAGAAAAGATGAAGCTTATGTACTTACCAAAAATTCTATTATTAATCTGATCGAAATTTGTGTGGTGTCTGTTGTCGTTGTCATTGTAAACTTTTCACAATTTCATCTTCTTCTCCAAAACTGGGACAATTTCAACCAAACTTGGAACAGAGTATCCTTGGGTAAAGGGAATTCAAGTTTGTTCAAATGAAGGGCCATGCTCTCTACCAAGAGGAGGTAATTACAAATCAGTGAAAAATTAATGGCATCTTTTAAAAATCTTCTTCTCAAGAACCACTTGGCCAGGAAAGATGAAACTGCTGTTGAATCATCTTCAGGTAGTGTAGATTCAAGTTTGTTCAAACATGACCCCCGGGGGTAGGGTGGGGCCACAATGAACAATCAAATTTATGCATAGGAGTATATAGGAAAAATCTTTAAAAATCTTCTTCTCAAAACCACTCAGTCAGGAAAGATGAAACTTATGTGGAATCACCCTCAGGTAGTGTTGATTAAAGTTTGTTAAAATCATGACCCTGGGGGGTAGGGTGGGGCCACGATGGACATCAAAGTTTTGCATAGGAATATATGGGAAAAATCTTTAAAAATCTTCTTCTCAAGAACAGCTAAGCTATGATAGGTCATATTTATATGGAAGCATCCTCAGAAAGTGTAGATTCAGATTTGTTCCAATCATGACCTGCAGGGTGTAGGGTGGGACCATAATGAAAGTTCATTCTTGTAGGGAAAAAAGTCACAGTTGGTCAAAGAAATATGTAAGCATCTTTAGTTAGTGAAGATTCAATTTTGTTCAATCATACCCCCCTTTTAGGGGTAGGTCAGGACCACTTATGCATTAAAGCTTTTCAATACTGAACTGATTTTTGCTTTTTTCCTAGCCACAGTGTTCAGGTTAGTCCGAAATATCTGACGTTTTCCAGGCTTTATTTCACAATTTTGATATTTTACGTGCCAGGAAAACGTCAGAACCGGCGCCATTACAAAAACTGGAAATTTCACCGTCTCCAACCGGAGCTGATTTTCGATACTTGCAAACTGAATTAAATTGCAGAACTTACTATTCATCAGTACCACAATGCTTCTACTACTCACCAATACCGATGAAAAAAAAATATCTCTCCACATTTCGATTTGGTCTTGCAAGATTTTAAAATGCACGAAATGAAAAGAAAACTCGACCGTCTGGTAAAATGTTTTCACCAGATTGTATATTTCATAAACAAACCCACATAAACGATGTTGGTGAGTACTAAAGGCATTGTACTATAAATAAGTTGTGAATTCAGCATTTAATTTGGTTCGCAAGTATCGAAAATCAACCCGAGAATGCCTCCTCCAGTTGGAGGCGGCGAATTTCCAGTTTTTGTAATGGCGCCGGTTCTGACGTTTTCCTGGCACGTAAAATATCAAAATCGTGAAAGGAAAACGTCAGATAGTTCAGACTATGTTCAGGTGAGTGATGTGGCCCATGGGCCTCTTGTTAATCTTGAATAACCCAGTAAGAGGTATCAGGTAACTGCAGGTACATACATTCAGAGGTATAGAAGTAACATTTACCCTGGGTAAATATCATTGAAATGTAAATTAAAATTGTTGGACTTTTAATAAGTTGATGGTTGGAAGATGGGTTTCATTATCTATTTATTTATTAGGAAGGTAGGTAACTCAGCTGATCCTATTGATGTTTGGTGTTAGAGTCTTCACTAAGGAAGTTTTTGTTTGATAAATGCATTAAAATATAACCTCATTCTTAAGAAGAATCGAAACAAAATTTCCTTGATAATTTTTTTTTTTCATTTTTGTTATCAGGAAATTGTTATGAGAGAGAGTCAGAGAGAAAGAGGTGTGAGAGAGATTAATTGAAGGTAAACCGAAGCTTTTACATTTGAGGCAGCTTGATATTGTGCTGGGGAGATATACACCAAATCTTATATGTATATAATCCATCCATTAAACTTATTTATATTTTGTCTTTGAAATGATAAATTGAATTTTTTTGTTTGTTTTTTTTTTAGCCCCTCCTCTTTTGCAACAAGTTCATTTATTTGCTCAAAACCATTTCAAAACATATGGTATGAGGAGAATGTACAACATTTACAGTGCATAAATTCAGGTCAGCAGTACAAGTACATGAAATACTAAGGCAGGGATTGTGAAAGAAATAAAAAGGAAATGATAATTACATGTATAATAATGATAAGGAAAAAATCATGGAGGACATACTAAATCATATAGCTTTGAAATATACATACATAGTTTTATCAAAGCCTAAGCAACCTAGCTGTTTTGCCATCAGATCCGAAAATTTAGGTGCATTTGGTTTTACAAAATAGTTTTCGTTAACATATTTCTTCCAGAAACATATTTACAATCTGAATCAGTATTTATCATTTTAAAATGCTTTGACCATATCATCACATATTGCTTAAATAAATCCACCCACGCAACCTTACTTCTGTTTTTCATAATGTTATCACCCAGAAAATGTACATCATCAGAATCATCAGAATTTAATCCGTTTTTGATTCATTAGAAGCTAGTATATTATATTGGGTGATAAATCCACAAAATTTGGTGTAATTAAAATGGTTTTCAATTCCAAGGATGTTTATAAGGTTAAAAATTTCAGCGTTTTCGAACGTGTTGATTCAGTGTTGGTGCATTTTGCTGGAGTCTGTTCTCCCGTGCCCCTCTAAGTCTCAGTGCAGTTGGGAGTGGATCCAGGGTGCACTCTCTTGGATGGTTGGTTCCCCCTTGGTGTAAATGGGCTATCGTGTGTCCTGTATTCAAAGTCTTTGAAATATATTAATTTTGCCACTATGTTCCATGGCCAATCACTAAATTCACAGTACTTTCTCATTCTGTGGACCTGCTCAAAAAATATATTGTAATCGATCTTGAATTTCTTGTGTAAGAAATTTTGTAGTACGCATACCTCCTCTGTATCTTCTCTATACTCTGGTAAAACTGAGAAAACTAAATTGTCCCTGATAGATCTTGCTTTCAGGTCAATGATGGAATCTATAATATTGGAATTCTCATTACATATTGACTTAAGTTCCCTTTCTGTCTGTCTGTGTGCTGCTCTGTGCTCAGAGTTTGATCTCTCAGGGTCTTTTTGGTTAACCTCGGGCTGCCTCATGGTCAGTTCTGCAGATTCCTTAACAGAATCAATTACAAACCCTAGGGTGCTCACATTTTGACTCCAGATCTTTGAATTCGGTTCATTCAGTTTTTATTTCGGAGTCCAGATAGTTCACTTTTGTCTTCAAATTTGGTCGCATTACTTTGAAAAACACTTAAATGGGACATTTTTTCCCAGAGAAATTTTCAGAATCAATTACAAAAGTTAGAATTTTCTTCTCTTTGTAATGTTTCCTTGATTAAGAATGTATACTGTATAATTACATGTATGATACTGTGTTCAAGGGAATTAACTCTTAATTTATCTTTAACCAACACACAAATCTCACACTGTGACACAATGTAAATGATAAGCATTATAGATTAATTTGAGTATTAATTTATATAAATGATGTTGACTCAATGTTATGCATAAAGATTCTCACTAAAGAAAGTGATGGTATATATCAAACCTATAAGTTATGCATAAACTGCATGAGTTTATATATATATGCTGGTACATGCATGCATATGTATTTTATTTAACATGTACCATTAACCTATGACATTTTAGAAAAAAAGTAAGAGTGAAAAAAAAACTTTAAAACAAAAGATAAATGTAGAGATATTTTGTGAAAATTTTGCCCTACAGGTACAATATTAAAGCACTTGAAACACCTGAGCATTTCAGGCTTGTAAAGAATGACCTAAAGATAGAACTAGCATTTAAATCACTCAGGTGTAGAAAAATGAAATCTTCTCCAATACATAATATATAAACCTCTGAGCTGTGTTACAGGACTTGTGTACAATCATGGCTGACTTGGTGCAAAGATTCGGTCAAATTCTGAGTTGACCTTTAGTGTCTTATTTGGTTTTCTGATAGGGAGAATTTGTGTATTGAACCTGTCAATGGATTTGTTTACATGAACAGCTGAGTGGTAGCTAGTGTGGTGTGGTGTACTAGAGTGTCATGTGTTTTAATTCAGTTTGATTGTGTGTATCAGTCATAAAATATTTTATCAATATAGACAGGAAGGTGTGAAATATATTGACACTATAACTAGGAGTGAACTAGCTGTGTATACCAGACAGATGGCTTTTACGTGGATTGAATGCTAGCTTGCAGAACGATTGTGAATGTCATATGTTGTGAATTTGTTTAACTGATATGATTTTGAAATACACCATAGTTTTAAGAGAGTTGAACAAGCATACTTGCTTACACTGTTAAATTTTATTGTGTGTTTTCCTGCACAGTTCCTTGATCTTCTCAAAAAAAAAATTGATTGACAAGAAAACTACTGGAGGTGTACATGTGGCAGAGTTAAAAATAGCTCTGGATGGTTTGCAGTGTGTCCTCTGAATTCAGACTTTGGATATTATGTGCTCTCTGATCTTTCTGTTCCCTAGTTTCCTACAGGAAATTGTACTTAGCTCCACAATTGTCTAGTGACTTAACCTTGAAAAAGTGACTGTGCCAAATTTATCCATAATAAATTTTGTGTATTCAAAAATCTGTCATGCTTGGATTAATCATTACGCATTATTAACTGAGGAATAAAGTGGCCAATCTTAAGTGACTGATGTATTAATCAGAGGCTAAGTGGTTTTGTAGTACCAGTTCCTGCATAATAATATAACGTTACTGTTTGATGTATTATTATCTCGGGAGAGATAATATTTTCACTGATAAACTTTTGACAATTGATCATTGTGTGCTATTGTAAACCTTTCTAAAATGGATGCCACAGCTAAAGTAAAGGTTTCTCGTGATTATTTCATTAGTAAACAGAACACTGTGCTGTTACCCAACAAAGATTTTGGGAAGAGGAAATTCCTTCACCTTGGAAACAGCACTGGTAGCTTAAAATCACCAGGAAAAGAGAAATCCTTTGAAGGAGGGGGTATAGAAGAGACCACTACCCCCCAAGTTCTCACCATGAAGTCAGCCCTCAAACAGTGGATACACCCCCAAGACAAGCTTCTTACTGGACATATTGTGTACAATGTCAAGGTAAGAGGTCAAAGGTCATGCTTTAACAAGAATCTGTACTAAAAGGAACAATGGCCAACTAGTTCCTCTTAATAACAATTTATTGTAGCAGTTTGATGTCATAGCATGAACTTGAAATGTACATCATCAGCACAAAATTAAAACCTATGTTAGGGACTTGTGCCATCAAAGAAGCCATAACTATGGCTGCATGTTTATCATGCGGGGGAAAAGTATCATGATGTATCATGATATTTTAGAAAAATATGGCAATATATCATTATACATTAAGATTTTACATTCGTTGGTTTTTCCAAAATTGTCCTTTTTTGGGAAAGAATGTAGATTTCAGCGTTTCTTTTCTGAAAAAATTACACTTATAGTCTTTTTTTTCTTTCTGAAACCAAGATTAAAGCAAAATAAAGATTTATTTAATTTATTTAATTTAATTAATAGTTGTTTCCCTTTTTTCGTTTTTAATGCCAGAAAAAAGAAATTTGACTTTTCTTTTAGATTTTAAATGATTTAAAAAATTTAATTTTAAGACCAAAACATGCACAAATTACACTTCTGGAAAGTATTTTTAAAAAAATGATATATCATTTTATGTATCAACGTTTTAAATTGACCTCCTCTGCATCACACTACTTTGATTTACATGTATCAATGTATTGTTACACTGCTAGCCATGACACTAGCTGGGCTATGGTTTTTAAGGAAGCTCTCAACACTGCACACTAAATTAAGAGTTCTATTTGTAGAGTAGTTTTAAGTAGTGAGTGACCTAGGTTGATCATGCCTCCTTAAGGTCAAGATCTAGTGAATGAAAAGTGCCCACAGATTTCTCAAATTTGAGATACACATTCTTTTAATGATCCTTTACGAATATAGATTGGTAAAATAAGGTGTATCTGGACATAATTTTGGGGTAAACTCATCGGAAAAATATATTATAAACTGCCCATTTTCAATGAAGAATGAAGAAAGTCTGGTATAAATATGGGAGTTTTTTCCATCGCAGACTAAGGAAATGTATCAACATTGCCTACAGTCTCTCTGAAAACGTTTTTTTCATATCTTCTTGATCTCTACTTTAAAATGATATTAAACGGAATAAGGGTATCGGGATTACATTTGACATGGTTTCAAATTAATTCCATGAAAGTGCTTTATTTTCTACATAATTCTATTGAAGCCGTAAAGTACGGGAAAAATTAAGTTTAAATCAATTGTGACGTCATAATGAATCTAGCAACAAGAAGAAAGTCTAAACTCATTTACTAGATCTTGACCTTAAAAGGTCAAGATCTAGTAAATGAGTTTAGACTGTCTTGTTGGTGCTAGATTCATTATGACGTCATAATTGATTTAAACTTACTTTTTCCCATACTTTACGGCATTAACAGAATTATGCAGAAAATGATGCATTTTCTTGGAATTCAATTTTTAATCATGTCAAAAGGAACCCCGATACCTATATTCAATTTAATATCATTTTAAAGAAGAGGTCAAGAAGATATGAAAAACTGTTTTCTGAGAGACTGTAGGCAATATTGATACATTTTCTTTGTCTGAGATGGAGAAAACTCCCATTTTTATACCTGATTTTCTCTATTTTTCATTGAAAAGGGCAGTTTAAAATATGTTTTTTTGTTGATTTTATCTAAAAGTTATGTCCCGATACACCTTAATTTATTAAGCTATAATTGTAATTGATTATTAAAGGAATTTGTGTCGCAAATTTGAAAAACCTGTAGGCACTCTTTATTTACTAGATCTTGCATTGACCTTAACAATTCTAGGATAAAAAAAAGTCTTAATAAAATTATTTTATAAATGAGACATCCTAGAAAGATAATAATGATAACAAACTTACATTGTTATCCACCCAAATTACAAAATACATGTAGTAACACTAGTTTTAAGACCCCATCTCATCTGAGCTGTACGGGGCTCTTTACAAATCTTTGAGCTCAGAATTGATTTTTAAAGACATTTGTATCAAAAGAGAGGATATTTCATTAAAGCGACCTTTTTTTCTGAAATACTTTTTAAAGCCACTGTCAGAGACAAAAAAGCATTTAGCCATAGGGTGTATAACAAATTTAACCTTTTCATAAAGTGCATTGCAATTAAACTGAAATATGCATCTCGCTGAAAATCTCTTGTTGAGGCCAGATTGTGCATGTGTTAATTAAAGTACAGTGGTAATATACCATGGGATCCAAATGTAAATATTTCTAAAACTTATGTTATGCCCCTATCTGCAAAGGTTTTACAATATGTCATCAAAGTTATTATTTCATAGGTTACTCAGACTGTAGAAAAAAATCATACTAATTATATGTCTTGTTAAGTCATCAAAGAAGGCAACAATCTCTCTAGTTCATTGTTTTTCACCATATCTTATTAGGCATTAGTGAAGAAATCAAGTTTAACCTTATGACTATAAAAAGGTTACATTAAAAATTACATTTCCTTAAGGTTACTTGGAATCTGTATTTTTGAAAAGGTCATTTCATCCATTAATGGAAAAAGCTTTTACTGTATATTGTGATGATATTTTGCAGAAACAAAAAGTCCCTTTAATTGTTCTACTTTTTAATTTCAAGTATTTGAGCTGGAGCATAGCAATTACTTCACAGAAATGAAGAAGTCATGCATTTTCTCCTGCAAAAAATTTCAGTTTATGTTATGTGTACTGGATAGCATATAGATACTAGTATATTTATATCAGGATTAGGTGCTTTAAAGTGTCCCAATACATTTTGCATTGAAATATGCAAGGGGACTACCCTTTGATTCTGAAAGGGAGCAGGCTGGCAGATTTTGGAAATAAATAAGCTGTCCTTGAAAACATGTTAATAAATAATCTGTCCTCCTCTTGAAAGAAAATAGATAATCTGATCTTGACTGGTGGAACCTACCCCCCCCCCCCCCCTTCTACCTGTTTACTTTTTGACTGCAATTAAAATAATGATTTCCTGATATATTTTGACAGTTTTTGGGTGAATGTGAAGTAGACAGTGCCAAGGGTACAGATATAGTGAAAGATGCCATCAGAAAACGAAAGGTATGTCATCTGAAAAAAAGGCTCCATTGTGATCAGACAACTCATTTATCAAATGAATGATAACCTGATATATCATAAGGAAGATTTTTAATATTAACTCTAAGGTCTGTATGATAAATGTCTTGTTGAATTCTTTTCTTTTCAGTTTAACAAACATATACGTAAGGCAGAGGGACAGAAAACACCCCGCGTGGAGCTGACTATATCAGCTGATGGAGTAACAATTCAGGACCCCAAAACCAAAGTTAGTTCCCCTCCTCTCCCTCTCTCTACAAACTTTTTCTTCCTCCAACTTTTGATAATTATTACTGGTTTAAATTAATTTATTTATTTGAGCTTCATTATTGTAATCAATATAATAAAGGACTAGGGAGAATAAGGACTCTATTTTGCCCCTCTTATTCACACCTATATTTCTCTTTTATGGATGACAAATGTACATGTATGTCAATTCCATTGGTTGGAAAACTTTTCTCTTGATATTGATTAGTATATGTTATTACTGTCATGCACAGATGACAATATTCAGCTGTTTTTAACATCTATTCCAGGCCTGTATGCATCAGTACCCCCTGCACAGAATATCATACTGTGCTGATGACAAAACGGACAAACGAATGTTTACTTTTATTGCCAAAGCTGCAGATGCCAATAAGCATTACTGTTATGTATTTGGCAGCGAAAAGTGTGTAAGTGTTCTTAAAAGTGGTAGAGTTGCACATTGTAAAATAAAAGTATAATATATAAATGTGTATGTACATTATGTGTACGCATCATCAATCATCTGAGGTGAAGTCTCACTAATTACCGGTATATACTGCCTACATGTGCTGTATACATTTTAATTGAGACAGCAAGCATACAGAAATACATTTCTTGCTTTTGCTTGGTTTAATTTTAACTTTTATAATTCTGGCTCTCCTAACATCTGGACAGAGGAAGGGTGTTGTCAGGAGCATAGTAATTTTCATAAAATATATTTTCATTTTGTGCATCAAAATCTAGTAGTTAGACTGTCAAAAGATGGTAGACTTCAATGTTGTTCAGTACTATGTAAAGTATGCACGAGATTTTAATGTCTCTTTATACCTGTAAGCATGAAAACTCTCAACCCTTTAATATAAATACATTTACAGTATATTTTCAAAATCACTTTTTTCATAGGCAGAGGAAATAACATTGACCATTGGTCAGGCCTTTGATCTTGCTTACAGAAGATTCCTAGAGACTTCTGGACAGGATCTAGACACAAAGAAACAATGTCTTATGTTACAAAGAAAGGTAATCCAGAAATACATATGATGCCTTCAGGCTTATTATTATGATACTACGTGTAATATGATATTGTAAGCCATGTGAAAAGTTGCATTACCATTTAGCTATATAGTAAAACCTGGTTGTCCTGAACTTGATTTCTTCACGATCTTGCATGGACTAGGAAATGAATTTATTGGCAATTTTTCATTTCCACAGATATTTAAAGCATTTGTTGTAGAACGAATCTATCAACTAAATATCCTCTACTCCCTCTTCTAGTGCATCTTGATCGTACAAAATCATATTTTATTCAGTTTGCACGATCATTGAAGTGTTAATCTGGCATTATAGGTGCAGACACTAGAACAAGAAAATGCAGCTTTAAAAAGAAGGATTCAAGAACTAGAGAACCTGAAAGGAGTGGATCCAAACCAGAGGGTATGTTCTTTCATTATCATTTAGAGAATCAATAATTATGTCAGCTTGAGAGTTTCCTTCCAACCCTCAGATGCATGCAACAGAATGCAAACTGTAAATTTATTTCCTCAAATATTTATGTTTTATAATTTTTATGACCAAGCATCAAAGTACAGGTGCCCTTTAGCAATCACTGTGTCTGTCTGTGAACATGCACTTTTTGTGATGCAATAATTTAAGTACTTTTTAATCTGTATACTTGTATTACACCTATAAATACATAGGTAGAGGGTGTTTAAAGAAAGACATCTAGAGGTTTAGGGTTCTTTTGTTCAAAGATCAAGGTTAATTATAAAGATAATGCCTATAACTTTTCGCATTTATGATACATGGGATATGCAATAAATAGCATATTTTTTAACCTACAAACTTTATGTCTGCTATAAAGATTGAGAAAGGTTAGATGAAGACACCTGGGTATTCATGTATTTGTCAAAGATCAAGGACAAAGACTTTAATTATTAATATGTTTATTACTTTTTGAAACTTAAGCTTCACCGTCACAGGTGGAGGTTGATTAGAGGACAGCCATAATCTTTGGTGTCACTTATAAAGGTCAAGGTCAGAAGTGAAGATATTACACATACAAGTACAGTATATGTTATCTCTCACAGACTTCATATTTACTTCATAGTTCAGGAGAGCTGTTAGAGGAGGTCAAAGGTGAAAGCCAAAGTATTGATATGACCTTGTGGTGCATAAACTAAGATACATGTAATTATTAGCTTAAGGACATCATACTTTATAGGTAGATTAAGATGCCTTGAAAAAGTCACAGCATTCTCTATCCAGAGTTGTCTTCCGCTACGCTCACAACACCTCTGTCAACGCTCGTTGTACAAGATTCTTGTACAAATTTTAAACGGTGAAAATTTGAAATTTAAATAGTAATTAATTAATTTAATTATTGATAAAGATGATATTTCATCATTTATTTAAATCTATAAATCCCTCAAAACGACCTATTTTCAAAGTTTTAAGGGAACTATTTTGCGGAGTAAAAATTAAAATCCTAATTAAAAAATCCTTTTAAGATTTAATAAATTAAAATAAATAATGTTTTCCGATAAGAAATATAATTAAAAACGATTATTAATACAACTTTTAATCATTTACAATTTTTCCAAGAATCTTGTATAACAAGCGTTGACAGAGGTGTATGTGGGAGCGTAGCGGGAACGACAACTCTGGATAGAGAATGAAAGTCACAGCTATAAATTCACTTTTTTGAAGATCAAGGTCATAGCTAGGTCAAGATCATTATGATAACCATTGTGATGCAATAATATGGATAAATAGGTTAAGACTTTTGATATGGTATTACATGTTAAGGTAATGCAGTAACTCAAGAATGCAGGTAGCTTCAGACCTAGAAAGTATAAAGGAAGATTTGTGGTCATTCAATCAAAGGAGAAGAAAAATTGTATATTAAAACATACAGAGTTTATATTTTACATTTGATTATTGTTAAAAGCATTATGTGGAACTCGATCTGTATGATTTTGTCAGTATACCATTGATAAAATTAAATTTCAGTCAAGTAATAATTATCAATTTCATTCTTGCTTGTGTATAAGGGTTTTCATTGATCAAGAAAGTTAATATATCTAGAAATGTAAAGCACCCAAGGGCTCACAATTTCATTCTTGCAGATTTATGCAAATAGTCGTAGCCTTGAAATAGTTGAGGGTTCGGTCACCAAGGACTCGGACAATGCTGCACACCCCTCAGGTGTGACATTGGACCCTTCCAGTCCACCAGATGATAGTTCAACAGAAAATTTCTTTTTTAATGGCGTAAGAGTTCACTCTAGCTTTGAAAACTGCTTCAAGGCGTATAGCTTATGCAAACAGCTTTAGATTGTAGAGATAGAAGTACTGCACATCAGACACTATTTACCTCACTTGAGCTAGAGCTTCTGATTGAAATTTGTGTGTCATTATCAAGTTTTGAGAGTATTTTTGGCAAAAGGGTATTAATCAAAGTAATGAAAGTACTGAATAGAGATGACCTTTTCAGTTGGTTATGTGATATCCATCCCAAAATTATTTGACATATGCAGACACTTCTTTTAATTAAAAGAATACTTTAACAAAAACTCTTGATAAGCAAAAAAGAAAATGTCATTAGACATTAATCATTACAGTAAATTAGCTTTGTTTTCTACTGCATAGTTATATACTGGCAAAATTATTACGGGGGCACAACTGTATATTAGCTTTTTTTCCCCCTATTGTATAGTATAAAACTGGCAAAATCATTGATGGAGGGGCATGGCTCCAAGAAAAGTGTGGTTCATAGGCAGTGTGGTTCATAGGCCTTAATACATAGACTAATCTGTTTTTAGGTGGTGGTATTTTTAAAAATTAACATGATGTGGTACAGGTGTGTATTAATCCTGCACAGTTTCTGGTTTACACTCTATAATTACAATTATACTGATAGTTTGGAATTCCTGGATGTCAGGACTGACATTAGCAAGTCCAATAGTTAGGCCAAAATAAAAAATATGTTTGTTTCCCCTAACGCGACCGACCCAATTAAATTGCACCGACTGAAATGTTTTTTTAATATAAATTTATTCAAATATATTTTTTATTGTTCATCAAGTTAGAACTATAAAATACATTTTCACCAAAATCCGGTTTTTTATGAGAATGACCGATTTTGTTCTACAGTGATTTTCAATTGTTGGAACCAAAATGGTGCCCATAACATTGTGGTCTCAGAGGGTTCTTGTTATGAAACAATGGCGACGTATTCACCTTTTGCCTTTAGCCAACTCGAGATTTTAGGGTTGGGTTAGGGGAAACAAAGATATTTTTAATGATGGCCTTATATGCTTGCTGTATAGTTCTGTATCAGATTAAGGTTTATTGACCCTCTGATAAGAGACTTAACTCTCACTGTGATGAATAACTAATTCCTTGGGAATTTTGATTTTCTTTTTCTCTAAAGATATTTCAAATTGCATAATATATTGATGTGTACCGGATAAGTGTCTCCAAAGTTATTTGGGTTTGAAATATCAAAAAGGACTGCTAATTCCCAGGAAATAAGAATGGGTAAATTTTTGAAAATTTTTGAAAATTTAAGATAAGTTGTTTCTATTTATAAGTAAGATTTCTTTGGAAAATCATTATTCTAGCATTAAAGCAAAATTTTATATAAGTGATCAAAGTGATGATGATCCTAAAGTGTTAGAAAATTAGGAAAAAGTTTACTGAATTACTCAGTATTTACCATATTATTATACAAAAAAGTTAGGCTTATATCCCCATCTTGTTGTTTATCAGCAATAACTGAAAGACCAAACTATCTGTAAAAGTCCTCTTTTTCATAGTAACAATACTTTTTTTTCATTTTTACACACCCGTCTTAAGACGGGACGTATTATGTTTTAGCCTTCATGTCTGTCCGTCCGTCTGTTAGCTTTTTCGTGTCTGGCTCATAACTTTAATACTATTAGGCCTACAATTATCAAACTTTGTCAGCCGATACGTCTTGGGTAGAAGGTGTGTCGCGCATTAAAAGTAGGTCACTCTGACCTTTAATTAAGATGCTATGGCCAAATATGGAAAAATCCTGTCCGGCTCATAACTAGAAAACTATTAGACATAGAATCATCAAACTTGGCCAATTAATGCATCTTAGGTAGAAGGTGTGTCACGACCTATTTCAAGGTCACTGTGACCTTTAATTTAGTGAAATTTTTTTTAAAATCTGTGTCTCTATACTATTAAATTACACAAACCCCAAAAATGTAAGAATGTTGCAGTATCCTTATTAAAAAGATGTTAAATTAAGAAAATACTTATATTTTTTCATTATATACTTTACAGCAATCTATAACAAATGTAATGTTATAAGAGAAATTCCACCTCTCCCATGGGTGTAATCATGAAGCACTGGTCAAGGAGAATTTTGATAACAGAAAATTACATGTCAAATTAGAGAGAAATTAATGAGTTTAGTGTGAGGAACTAACTGGTAGAGCATCTCTGATCAAGCAGGTGTTATCTATATCTCCGGGGAATTGGGGAAAGGAATCAGTGTTGGATTAAAGGAATAAATGAATCTATTTGTCTTGCCTTTTAACTTTTAAAATGAATTTGGTGAAAAGTAAATAAAACTAACTTGATATTGTATAATAAACTAATTTGATACTGTGTAATATAATTAAAACTAATTATACCCGGGGGGGGGGGGGGGATATTGGAATCAGGATGTCGGTTTGTCTGTTTGTCAATATGAACTGCAGCTTAAAACCAGTCTAACATTAAATCTCAAAAAAATCATCAAGTATTTTTTTTTTAAAAAATGTTTGATGGTAGATAGATCCTACAAATCTAAGAGTCATGCAGTAACCTTATTAAAAATATTGCATCAAGATTACACAAGTTTTTGTTTCTTTATATAAATCTTTGTAACAAATTTAAAAAAATCTCTGTTTTCAAAGCAATGACATAAATATGCATTTTTATTACAATACAGACTATTAAAGCAGATAGTGCAGATCCATTCATCCCTTGGGAGTAATGAATGGACATGCATCCAGTTAAAGATTATAATTAATGAGTTCAATGTATAGGAAGGCTAGCAGTCTCAATCATTTCTGTTGTCTCTGATCAAGCAGCTCTTATCTGTATCCTTTGGGAATTAGACAGAAAAACTGCTTGTCAGTTTATAGCATATGTCATTTGATGGCCATGAGCCTTTTATTTTCAAAATTAATTTGGCATAGATTAAATTGATAAGACTATTTGATATTGTTTTATATGATATTTTTATTTAATTTTTTGAAAATATCAAATAAATATGAAAGATGGGGGGGGGGAGGGGGCTGCAGATGAACATTTGTCAAGGTCTAACACAACCAGTTGAGAAATTTATTATAATTAATGCCTGCACTACAGGAAATGTATAAACATCAAATATTATAAGGAATGGAAAAATCATGGAAATCTTTGAATTAAGGTTGACATGATTTTCTTGCACCCTAAACTGTTTAATTTATGATAATTGAACAATATTTGACGGGCGTATCATGCTGTGGTGGGGCACTTTATTATTTTTTCTGTGATTTTATAGACCAGTAAAGATCTGCACATTGTTACTAGGCATATTTCAATCTTGTAGAGTTCTTGTTTGTTATTGTGTTCAGAAACATTTGTGCAATTGTAATTCAAAATGATGTTATTTTATTTTTTATGACTACTGGTTATACGTATAACTAGACATAATATTTCAAAATTTTGTGAGTTATTGGATTATAAATCCATGTAGTTGTAAACAGAAATATCAAGTTTTCTTCAGAATGTTTTTGACTTTCTTCAACACTATTAACCATTCTAAGATTGGAGGATAATAGAGATAAAATAAAGTGATTATGCCAACAATAATTAACTTTTTTTCTGTTGGATAGTTTGCTCCACAGCCTTCAGTGGGAACTAGACTGGAGAACTTAATTTTGGACAAACCCGCTCAGACAAATGGTTCCTCCACCAGCAATGGATCCATGCCTGTTTCCCCTGGCAAGGGCCTCTGTATGTATATACTTAAAAATCTGGTAAATGCAAAAAAAAGTTTACCAACAGGAATGAAACAATTTGGCAAATGCTTTTTTATGTATTTTCAGGAATAATATTGATTGGCAAATGCCCATGTACTGTATACAGGATAATTTTCACTCCAAATACATGTAATTTTTGCCCCATTACACAAAAAAACTAGATTTTAGTTCACCCAGACATAGTTGTTGTTAAAGATGCATAATTCTTTCTCTGTTGAATACCCCTCCCTCACTGATGACAAGAGCAAAGGTGGTAAAATTAAAGGGGTTGAAAATTTTCATGAATAAGGTATATATGCATATGAAAAGACCTTTGCATGTTAACTGATGTAAATATAATTACTCTGTAAAGGCCTTTATATACATTAACATTTCTGTCCAAGTTATTTTTGCCAAAAGGAATGACCCCCTTCTAAGAGAGATCTCTGACATTGTTAAATCATTGTGTTTTATTATTAACAATTTTATGTACAATAATTTGTCTCAAGATTTAGTCCTGTACATTACACATAATTTGCTTGTTATTTATTTTCATATTTCTTATATCCTGTGTAAAATTTGCTATATATACTGTATTTTATTGGATTAATCTGATTTTCTTTTTAGTGTCTCCACCTCCGAGAAGTTCTAGGTCACATTTTCAACAATCACCTGCTAATACGTCAGGTATTTCAATAAAGTAGTTCTAATTAATCTTGGACAGAATGTTGGTTAAGATGGGTTATCATCTACATATTGTCTTCTTAGATACAGACAGATATTCAAAATTCATTATCAATTTTAATGATTTATTCAATAATAGTTCACTATAGTTTTTTTTCTCAAAGATGACTATTTTATAGTAAGACCAGCTTTTTATTTTCCACACAAATATATTTCTATTTCTTAAATGACCTTGTCTTGAACAGGGTCAGTGAACCCCTTTTCCTCCCCAGGATCTTCCAAGTCAGATGTGGACCCATTTGGTATGACAGCATTTACCCCTACAGGACCTGGATCCACCCCTCAAACCAGCACAGTGAGCAGTAGTGAAAGGGAGCTGATGGATATGCAAGTAAGATACAGATTTCATACCTTACTTGTTCTTATATGAAGTACATGCATAATGAAAAATATTTTTCATGTCTTTAATATTATTCTAGATAATGGTGAGGAATACTGATTAATGAGTTTAAACCTTTTAATACTGCTGTATCATACTTTTAGGTGGGATTTAGTGCTGGCTTGTCCTTTGGAACAGAAGACTTCTCATTGGCTGACTTTGACCCCTTGAATCAGAGTTCATGATGGGAGTGTGCCAATCAGAGCATTGATGTGATATATTCTACTATTTACCTAGTCCTTTATCACCTTGGTGTTTTTATGTGTGAATTCAGGTGTAAATAACATCGAAATACATAACTGCAAATATACTTAGTTTACCAAAGGTCATCATTATGAACATGTATATACTCATTCATGTAGGAGATCGACTCAAAGACTGCTTGAATTTTTAATTTAGATATTATATTTTTGTATGAATTTATCCTGAGTCCAAGAATAACAAAATAACTATTACTCTATGAGTTTAGTTAATTATACTTGTGAGGGGTATTTTTTATTGTAAAATAGGTGAAACTATACTTAAAATGCTATTCCATTTTGCAGAGCTTTGCAATATATACCTGGTACATGTATATTGGAATTCTTGTACACTAGAGTGTGTTATCAGAGTTATGTAATGTGAAGCTTAACATATGCAACTGTGGACTCTGCTGACTACTTCAATTCAACTAAATACTTAACTTTTTTTCAAAAAAGTCATTGTAATGTAATACACTTGCACAAGAATTCTGCATGTTATATTGTTATTATTGTTTGTATCATTTTACCAGTCAAATGTAATTTCAATATTAAATGCTTTCAGTCATTATTTCACATTATTGTTCATATGGTGGAGTGCATGAAATGCAGAATTATTTTTTTAAGTGGCAGTCAAATAAATTCACTGCAATGAAATCCAGCTTTTTGTTCATTCAGAGGGGATTTTGGATATCCATAAGAATCTTGTTCTTCCAAACTTTTTAAAAGCCTCTATACACTGATGAAAACCTTAATTATATATACACTGATGAAAGCCTCTATACTCTGATCAAAGCTGCTATACACTGATGAAACCCTGTATATACTGATGAAAAATGTTTTTTAGACATTGAGAAAATTATATAAAGGTGTAAATATTGAGGTTATATCAAATTCATTTTCAACATAGGTATCAGCCATTTATCCCCAGGAAAAATGTTCAAAGACCACCAAGTATTTATGGACAGAAATTAATGTTGTTTAATTAAATGGAGAAAACAAATGCAAATTATATGTTCAAATACTGGTAGTTTAGCCTAGCTTAATTAAATATAAAGAATGCTTCAATTGATTAAACTGAGTAATATAATGAAGATTTTCAACTTACTCTATTTTGGATCTATGGGCAGATACTTAGTAACTTTAAATGCATACAAAGATACCACAGAATTAGAACTCTTTTATACTGCACAATGTATTTGTAAGCATCCTTAATCAAAGAAGGACAAAACAGATAATGCAATGCTAAGACAAAAGGACTATATATAGTCATAGGCTAAGCAATGCTGATTCAAAAGGACTATATAGAACATACAGATAATACAATGCTCTGAGTCAAAAGGACTAACATACAGATAATACAATGCTCTGAGTCAAAAGGACTATATATATAGTCATAGGCCAAGCAATGCTGATCGATTCAAAAGTATTATATAGATCCTAAAGATAATACAATGCTCAGTCAAAAGGACTATAGGCTATACAGATTTAAAAAATGCTCAGTCAAAAGGACTATAGACCATACAAATAATACAATGCTCAGTCAAAAGGACTATAGACCATACAAATAATACAATGCTCAGTCAAAAGGACTATATATAGGCCATACAGATAATACAATGCTCAGTCAAAAGGACTATATATAGGCCATACAGATAATACAATGCTCAGTCAAAAGGACTATAGACTATAACAGGACTAGGGGACAGAACAGTGACATAAGAAAAGAACATTTTTCTAAAAATAGAGGGCTTGACAAAAAAGTATGTAAGAAGAAATTTAACGAGGCTGGATCCTGATATTTAAAGTCTTAAATTTTTTTTGACAAGTATATTTTTAGTTTCTACACACATAGCTTAATTAAAAATCAAAACAAAAAATGGGGGTCAATACGCTTCTTTTGGCGCTACAGTACATTTAATATGACCTTTTTGCACTGAAATTTGTGTCCTAATCAAAACTCACATCTTCGACGTTTTCCCTCCAATGTTTTTATCCAAATAAATCATGGGACAAATTAAACTATTAGTCTATTTAAAAAAAAGACACTTCAAAATTGTGACTAAGAAAAAGTTTCAAATTGCTTCGCATAATCAATTATTTGACCTTTCTGCACTCAAAAAATGTGATTTTTCTGGCATTAAAAATTTAACAAGCAATAAAATTATTTTAAAGTCTTAAACTTTTTCTGAATTTAGGCAGATTGATCAGCGTTATCTTATATATTCAGAAAATAAAAACAAAAGTGGGGGTCTATGATGTAAATTTTTAGATATTACTAAAAAGATGTTAATTTTATGTTAAAATTGGCTAAATTTATTCCTGGAGTTTCAGAATATATTTACTATATTTGTCACAAAATAATGAAAGAATTCATAAGAAATAATTTAATAGATATTTCAGAACCAGAATAAAAGATTTCACTGCAAAAAACAGCTCTGTGTGCAACCAGCGTGGAAAAATATGAATCTAAACTTAACAGTACTGTGCATATTTCAAAAGGGGACAAAATGATCATTTTCTCCTAAAAAACCTTCCGCCACAAAATATAGTTCCTGGCTTAATCCTCTTTGAATGGAATTTAATCGCGGTTTTTTCATTGGATTTAGTATAATTTGCATTGTAGAATTCAGATTTAATGTTTGAACTTAAAAATGATGCAGAATTTTATAAATAAAGGTCCAGACCAAAATCTGTTCAAAAGCTCAGGATCGAACCTCCTTAAAAACATTTTAGCTTATCAAAATGCCTGGCTTTTTTTATCACTACAAACACACTGATATACTTGTGGAGCAAATTGCTAAAGAATCTGAAAGGCAGAATGTAGAAAATTAGAATTGTGTCAGATCATCCTTATCATTTGTTCTGGTGAAGAACTAACTGCTCTGAAGAATTACAAGCCTTCTTCTAGAACAATTTGAGGAATATTATTACCATATTTTAAGAAATGACATGAAGAAAGTATTAAGCAGATGCCAGTTTGTAACTGTGGGCTGTTCCAGTTGCTTTGAAAAGTAAAAAAAAAACAAACAAACATAATACTATATGAATATTTGTACTAGGTTTTGTTACTTGGCAAGCAGTCAAGAGGAAATTCCAACAAGGATCAGTCCCTTAGAGGAAGCGATCTGGGGTTTTTATGTCCATATGTGGGTGAACACGCAACTCATTTTTTTTTCACTCGCTATACATTTGAGATCACCACTAAACTTTACCATGAAAAGATCAAAATCAAGTTTCTGGACTGTACCGTACTTTTTTTTTATAGCGTTGTCCCTTTTACTGTGAAAAAGGGAGCCACTACTGCTCTCTTAAGCCAGATAACCTTATAATTTATGTTTCCTCTCGGTGCTACAGTTTCTAACATTATTCTTTGTGAGTAGCAATCAGTGATAATTTGAAGTGTGATGTAGTTTATGTATTTGTGAGTGTTCAATATTTTTTTTTATCATTTTGATACGTTGTGCGTATTTACGAAAGCCGGATAGGCTCATTTTTGACAAGATAAAAAAATAATTAACTCGTTATAACGAGATAGTTTTCTCGTTATAACGAGTTAGTATCTCGTTATAACGAGTTAGTTATCTCGTTATAACGAGTTAGTATCTCATTATAACGAGATAATTATCGCGTTATAACGAGTTTGTATCTCGTTATAACGAGTTAGTTATCTCGTTATAACGAGTTAGTTATCTCGTTATAACGAGATAATATCTCGTTATAACGAGTTAGTATCTCGTTATAACGAGTTAGTTATCTCGTTATAACGAGATAATTATCTCGTTATAACGAGTTAGTTATGTCGTTATAACGAGACAGTTTTCTTGTTATTTCGAGACTTAATAGCAATATAGGAATAAAAATGGCTGCAGTTTTAAATGCCATTGAATTTTTAGCAAGTAATTATCAGTCAAATTTAACTTGGAAGAATTGATAAATGGTTGAAAATTTAATTTGCTCTGGGGTTTACTTATGATTAAATCTTGAACTATCTCGCTGTCAATAATCAGAGCAACTCTAAGGCGAACACATTTACACATTTTCGTGAACTCCTCCTCAAATTGTTGCATTAGGACGCGATATTTTTCTTAAAATAATATTGCCAAACATACTTGCTTCAAACTTTGGCAATTTATCTATGACAACTATTTCTGATGAATGACACTATTTCGATATATTTTGGACGACTTACCGGTATACACTTTCATATATCAATTTCTATACCGCTAAAATTAAATATCAGAGACAATATAAGTGCAACATATCGTTTATGCAACATATAATATATAGATTACAGTGTTATACAAATGTTACTTCTGAGATTCAGAAATGTTTTGAAGACGGGGGATGGTGAGACATCAGCAGTTAGATCATAGGCGTAGTAATAGAGGGGCTAATGTCCACACCACCACTTTTGAAAAGGGGGCGGTCAAGAGTATCTTTGTGCCCCTTCATCCATATTTTTTTTTACCTGAGTAAATATCTCCCGAAAATAATGGCGAATACTCGTAGTTGGAATATCAAATCTATTTTTTTTTCTTTTACTTGTCAAATATTTTACTTGGTTTACCCCCCTCCCCCCCCCCCCTTGAACTTCGTGACTTAGCTTATGCATATTGTCCACTATAATGAGGAATGGTGAAGCAAAAAAATATTATGTGTTACCATGGTAACCATGAAAGTTATTTTTAGAATAATATTGCCAGTACCTAATTACATGAGGTCAAATATTTGTTTTTCTTACGTTGTTGATTGAGTTTGATCATGTAACATCTATCATTTGTGACTATGGAGCGTTTTTCAGCATTTTTCAGCATCTAAAATGTATTCCAAATGTACCCATGGTTACCACTTACATAGAGATAAATTCTAAATAGTTTCTTTATAGCATAAGTGGCAACAAGTTGTCATGTTTTTGGGAGAATGGTTTGTTTGTTTTTCTTAGTCTTTATTAAGGCTTAATAAAGATTTAAAGTAGCTGAAAATCTCATTTTTTCCAACTGTTCTGGCTGTTACCATGGCAACCAAGACACATAGCAACGAAATTTTATTTGATATATGTTTCTGGTGTCAAGTTGTAATAATGGGCAAAGTTTCATCAAAATCGGTGACCATGCGTGGCAAAGAAGTTTAAGTGGTTACAGAGAATCGCTATTAAAGCCTAACAAATGGTTTCATATCCACATGATTTATTCGGAATATTCAAAATAATGGGATTATTATTGCGACAAATATTACGCAAACATTATTATAATTTTAACAAATTCAAGAAAGCTTGAACAGGGCAGTTAAATCAGCCAGAGTATATCATTTTTTTTCTGATCTCCTTGTACAAGTTGACAAAATTTTGATGTTATATACATTCCATTTGAAGATGACACTAATTCTATTTTGCAATTTTAAGGTATAACACAACAACATGAGGCGGTCACGTTTCCGTATATTTGTCTTCGGTCATTCCAATAAACAATACTAATCAAAGGCATAACACAAAAAAACTAGTATGCTGTTCCATAAAATCTTTATCACGCACACTTCAAACAAATTTGATCGACTTGCTTTTGTATATTTCCTATAAATAATGGTCTATTCTTTACTTAGATATATCAATTCTTAAACTAGATCAATTTTTATCTCGTTATAACGAGATAATTATCTCGTTATAACGAGATAACTAACTCGTTATAACGAGATAATTATCTCGTTATAACGAGATAACTAACTCGTTATAACGAGATACTAACTCGTTATAACGAGATAACTAACTCGTTATAACGAGATAATTATCTCGTTATAACGAGATAACTAACTCGTCATAACGAGATAACTAACTCGTTATAACGAGAAACTAACTCGTTATAACGAGATACTAACTCGTTATAACGAGATAACTAATTCGTTATAACGAGATAACTAACTCGTTATAACGAGATACTAACTCGTTATAACGAGATAACTAACTCGTTATAACGAGATAATTATCTCGTTATAACGAGATAACTAACTCGTTATAACAAGATACTAACTCGTTATAACGAGATAACTAACTCGTTATAACGAGATAATTATCTCGTTATAACGAGATAACTAACTCGTTATAACGAGATATTAACTTGTTATAACGAGATACTAACTCGTTATAACGAGATACTAACTCGTTATTACGAGATAATTATCTCGTTATAACGAGTTAAATATTTTTTTTTGTCTTGTCAAAAATGAACCTATCCGGCTTTCGTACGTATTGAACATACGCGTTGAACAAATCCAAATGCTTTACTAGGGCTGTATATTGAGCAAAAAATTTCGATACAATACGATACGATATTTTCTAAAGCGATATGCTATATATTGGATTCTTTAACAAATCTATCAAAAAAGTCTTGTAAATCATTTAATGTATAGATTTTATAAAAACTCAGTGTTTTATTATCCATTTCTAAGTTCTTGTCTCACTGTCATTACAAAATACACTTCAAATTCAAACTTTTTAATGACTGTAAAACCAGCATGTTAAAATATAGTCGTCCATGTATTTTGTGATACTTATTTATTATGTGCTATCTCCTTGATGCTTATATCATTATTGATCAGTTTTAATTTAAAACGATTAAATATAATCTTTGGTGATTGAAATTCCCAAAATTTTCACAGAAATATAAGAAAAACTGCCTGCCCGATACGTATTGGAAGTTATTTTTTTCGATACGATACATTCTTGAATATCGATACGTATCGATATATTGATACAGCCCTATACTTTACACTACGAATGTCTTGTGGATTCACAAATTTGTATATTACATTTCCCTGCATATACCGAAAACTTTATTAAAGTAACTCCAAAAGAATACAACTGTGAAACTGAACAAACTACAGACAATATGTGAAATGATAAAATGTTTATTTCACTAACAAAATTAGAATTTTATATTGACTAAAACAAAACTTACGGTTTCTTCCTATTTTGCCCGAGATGGTTACTTGTAAATCGTGTAAAATATTCGCAACTTTCTTGTTTAACCACATGAACACACATTTAATTAAAAGTCTGGGTCATTTCAGGAAACATGCCTAGGAACACGATAATTCTGGGAATCTGTATTTTCCTAATCATATGGTTTCAGCCGAATAAGCTTATAAGGAAAATTTCGTGAATATCATTTTATGCAGCATTAGACCGTAGAAAACCGTAGTAGGACAGTGAGTATGGTGTATTTGAACAGTGAGTTTTTATAGAGAAGTTTGACCAAAAAAAAAGAAAGAAAAGAAAACAATTAAAAAATTTTTGTATCTTCCTGTGCTGTGATAAGAGTAACAAATATAAAATGTCTTCTATAAATAGTCAAATAGCCATGGTATTCAATAGACATCACACGAACAATTGCAAGATTGTACCGCAAATTTGTGGCAACCGGAAGTGTGGAAGCCAAAGCTAAGCGATATAGTAGACATGTTGCTCTAAATCAATTGAGAGAAATGGACACCACTCCTGTTACAACCGCACTGACCACCAACGGTAACTACAAACTTTATATCAGTGCACAGATTGGTTGGTTCGCAGACAAGAAGTCCATTGGATCGACTGCTTGTTCAAATTGGCATATTCAGATTTATTCGTGTCGATGAGGCAATTTTTTTTTATAGATGAAAATATTGAATGGTAGGAATTTTGTGTAGTGTATTTATTCTGTTAATTATGAAAACAGAACAGGAGTGAGCGTATTGGGATACTCATATCAGGTCACATTTTCAAAAATTGCTCTTAGAGGTAGAGAGTAATTGTTGTTTAAAAGGATGAGTTAAGAATCTTTCAGTAAATAATTATTCTCACAAACAGCTGCTCAACAATTAAAACAATAACTTTTAAACGAGTAATTCTAACAAGTCAATTTAAGCCACAACACTCACCTGGTTAATATATATTTATACAAGCTCTCAAACCTCAAAAATGTATTATTTATAAACTAACATTGACCAAACACTCGCATACTACAATCATCCAGACCGAATACTGGTTGCAAATTTGATAGCCATATCGGAATTTATATCAATCTACTACTCAGTAAAGCATTTAGATTTGTCATTAATTAGCCTAATGGCTCTAAATGTAGGGTAAAAACAGGGTGACGGAAACAGCGGTAGAACTTTTACACCAAATCTGATACAGTAAAACTCGCTTATAGGGACTTCTTATAACCAAGATTCCTTATATAGTGTATCTGTATACATGTAAGGAACACACTGAGATAGTGTAAAGTCCACAGAATTCACGAAAGTTTCCTTATATTCCTTGTAAATGAGTTCTTTAATATCAAGTTTTACCGTATTTCGACCATGTACTAGTATTCATTCTGGAAAATGCTTCTGTTTTGTAAGCAACTAATCAGCCTGTATGAAATGCGGATTGAACCATAAATATAGCTACATTTTTAGGGCAACTGGGAATACTTGCAATAGAAAAGCTATCACCAAACAGACCCAAGGATACGTAAATAAATCTTAACCTGTTTTACTTGATTGCATATTGTATTGAAATAAAAAAAATTTAAGAGCATTTTCTCAGTAAAATCTTGGACTTATATTGAGACTCGATATTGGCTAAAGAGCCTTGAATTTACATCAACCTTGTCAATTTGAAAAGAGGTCCTTAATTATTCTTAAAAACATATTAATGCTGTTTATTTAATCTGCTCCATGCTACTGCTCCCTCTAAAGAACTTAGGGGTCTAATTTGATAAAGCTTGAATCTACTTCACTTATTTTGTGACCTTGTTACTTTCCTGATGTATGTAAAATTTGGATTATTGTTGCTCCACCCTCACCTCCTTCAAATTCCCTTTAAATACATGTAGTTAGTGTGTGCTGAGAATGATTGAAATCATGCAGTGGTTAAGTGAACTGAGGTAGCACAAACGGCAGGAAAAAAAACTTTGATCAGAAAAGAAAAAAATAATTGAGTTCTCTGCTCATATGATCTAAGAATGATGAGATAAGTATTTAACAATGACTGATGATAACAAATGATCAATTACAATATATTACGAAAAGTACTCCAAAAAATTATTTTTTAAATAAATAGAATGCATGTACAATATATAAACAAATTTGATCACCAATAGAATATTCTTCATAGCACTAGCCATTTACAATATAATTTTAAAAGGTTATATAGTACATCTGTAACTAGCAAAATGTCTTTAATTACTTCATCTCTAGTTTTGATGAGAGAAATTGTATCTTGAACTATCCATAATATCCGATCATCACACGGCCATTTTTCTCTGTGTAACGTAGAATACATATGACCTTTGTGTTGGATTCTGAATTTCTTGTGCCAAACGCACCTTCTTCAAAGTTTCTTATGTAGCGAAGAAACACAGTGCTAGATACCAAGGACATACGTTATTTATGTCTTTTGGTGAATGCTTTCAAATACATGTGATACATTAAAAGTTTTAAAAATTATAATCTTAAACTTATCTATAGCAAGATTGTTTTAGATAAGTTTAATAACTAATAATTTTTTTTTACTTTTAATGTAACACATAAACTAAACTTCCGTCCTTAATGAATAATTAGTCCGTATTGTTGCATACATATTATCTGAAAAATTTCTATATTTATCCTTTTTAAATGTACTATCTTTGACCACCGCTGTACCACGTGATGAAAGGGTACATGAATCATAGATTTTATTGTTGACTGTTAAGAAATCCAAACTGAGTTGGGATGCAAAGGATCCAAATCGGGGCTTATCGTACACGTGTCCTTTGGCGGGTTTCTGTATGTCGTAGCTTCTGATACTCTTCCAGTTGTGGAAGCAGATGTAGATCCCAACGCAAATTACTACCCCCATGAAAAAGGCTGCACACCCGATCACTGTCAAATGAATCAGCGTGTAATCACGTCTGTAACCCATGGAGGTGTACTTCAACGCCCTCCCTACAATACAATAAAATAATCAAATGAGGCAAGGGGAACTTCGGAAATTACAGGTTAAAAACAATTTTATGAATGTTTACGTAAAATATAATTTATTAAATACATGTATACATGTACTCATATGTAAAAAAATAACTGTTTCCAAAAAAAAAAAAAAAATGCATTTTGTGCATAAAGATTTCGACTCGAGAATGCCATTTTACCTTCACCCAAATAAAAACATTTCTGCGCTTGAACGCTTGAACCTCGACATATATCTGGCAAGTGTTCACGACATGTTCTATGTCGGAACTGTATGCTGTCTGAGTTACATTCTGACCAGTAAGACCATTGGTCCCAAAGTCCAGTATCTGTGGAAAAATATACATAGTGTACTGAAATAATACATGTACAGGGGGAAATTTACGACTGGACTTGGAATTGAACCCGGGAGGGCTTGATTGGGAATCGAACCCAGGACCCCTGCATTTCTAATCAGGTGCTATAACCGCTGCTATCCAGGCCTATATGTACGGTTTATATAGCCCAAGCCATTACTATACATTCCTTTCTGCTCAAATTGGTTTTGTTCTCGAAGACGCACAGCCCAGAATCTTTAGCCCCTACAGGAGTTTTACCTTCAAGTCAAGGGTCGGTCAGTGGCGCTAAATTTAACAAGAAAGCAGAAAATTATGGCTGGATTGGGAATCGAATTCGGGACCCTTACATTACATTTTAGGTGTTCTAACCATATATTTAAGTGGCTTGCACAAGAGTAAGTTCAATGAATTTGAAAGGCACTTTCTCTTCCGAAGAATATCAGTGCCAACCAAGCGGTGTTAATGTCGTTCATTCAAAGGTTTCAAAACCCACCCTGTAAAAATTTCATTTTCATTTTCATTCATTAATCGGGGAGAGCAAAAAAAAAAAAAAAAATTAAAGTCTGCTAAAGTCTACATCACAGCATGCATAAAATACAATTAAAGTGACCACGCTTAGTTTTGATTCAGTTTTTAAAATCCCTAGATGATTCTTCGTCAAAACAAACCCCTACCATTACAGACTGGTTGAAAACAGGGCACAGATTCCTCACTGATTCCAACACAGGTGACATCAACGCTGCCGTTGAATCCAGCTTGAGGGAAACTACAGGACCGGAAACGGGTCTGTGACCCTTGTCCACACGTCACAGAACACACCGAGTAGTCCGACCAAGAACCCCATGCAGCTACGATTCAAAATTGAAAGAGATTTTTTATTTATGTACAATATTTTTATCGAATAAAATTATGATGGCACTTTGCAATGTCTAGAAAATTGCATTACTATAAACAAATCTAAAGTATTTTTTTTACTATTGCGTGATAAAAGCTGCACCATCCTGCCTACTGCATTTTAAAACAATTTGAGAAGTCTATTTTATTTATATGTATACAATTTTTTTTACCAATGCACTCTTGATCGTTGCAAGTTTTGAATTCGGAGGAAAGACCTTGGCAATCTTGTCCAAATCCTATTGGCTCAGGATTATCACATGACCTTGCCCTCCATTGCATCCCTGTCCCACAGTCGGCACTGCAGCCTGACCACGTGCTCCAGGTTGACCAATCACCGTCCACCGAAGAGTTAAATTCTAATTTATCTGTCGTTGGTTTGGGAAGGTACATTGAGTTATGTAAACCAATTATTATTATTATTATTCAAAGCAATGTCACTTGTGTAATGCTTACAGGTTTGAATAATTTGAGATATCCGATGCATGAATGTTAACTTGTGCAATGAGATTCTTAACCTGTATATAATCACCAGAAACGGCTAGTACAACAATAATATAGAATAATAGAATTCACACACTTTTAATAATATATTAAAGTTCAAACGCTACTTTTTCTATATTCTTAAGCTTAGGCTAAATCAGGAACCTATAGGTCTTTGGTCGGCACACTCTAAATGTCCATAAACCTAATTTTTAGCCGTTCAGAGTGTGAAACAAAACAGAGACTATGAGTCTATGGATTAATTAATGGTGTCTATATCTGTCCTTGTGTGCTAACAATTTGGCATATTCTCTGTTGGGTGACTTGTGCATACTTCAGTCTTCAAACTAAGGTCAATGTCAACAATTGGAGTTAACCTTTGACCTTGATATTAGTGAATGAAGAATATTTATCGTTGCTGAGGATGACTTTCTAAAATCACTCTATTTATAATAATTGAAGCTATCTACATTGTATTATGAGGGTGATCCATATAAGCATCAGCTTTTAGCATCATACATAAGTAAATGAAAGTAAGATGAGAAGTTTCGACAGGTTACTTTAATCTTTGACCTTGAAGTTAAAAAAATCATATTTTTTTGAAGATGACCTGATTTGCTTATCTCATCTTACTTTAGCATAGTTAAAGAAGGAAGAAATGATTTATTTACACCAGCAGTAATTGGAGTTTGCCTTGGCATTATTGATAAATTAAGTACATTAAACTCTGCCGTGGATAACTTCATCTGATTATCATTTTGTATGTAACATAAAGTAAATATAAAGATCAATGCTATCAAATCTGCCATCAGACTTAACCTTTGATTTTGGGATATTGATCTTTGACCTTGGAGAATGATGATTTGCGGACATGAGATTTGTATTAGTTACCTTCTATAACTGGTAACTCATCCTTCACATTAACCTTCAAATCGCATCTTCCCAAGTCGGGGGTTTCTGATCCACTCGCCTCCACAAAAACCCTTGACCGAATAGACTGTTTATGTGGAGCGGAGTGGATCAGAAACCCTCGACTTGGGAAGATGTTAAATCGAGGAGCATGTTTCTGCTCAATACTTAATGAGCAGGTAAATTATGAAAACAATCAATGTTTCGTTTCAATGAACATGTATACAAGTATTTCGCAATCCGACCAAATTTACATTCTACGTCCTAAACAGAACAGAAATCACTGCAAAAATTTTGAAAAGTTCAATATCATTTTCTAGGAGAAGCTTTAGGGAACAGTGAAGTATAGATGAGTTTTGAAATATATGCAGGAAGAGGGTATGACGTGTCTCTAGTCAATAAACGGAGAGTGTGAGTTTATTTCCAGTCTAAGGATTTTTTATCTTTATGCCGCCATCTTAAGGAAGATTGACCTTGACCTTTCATCTTTTGATCTTTATAACGTTAGAGAGAGAGTTGTCACCTTTACTTTTATTGCATAAGCCCAAAAAGAACCGGATTATCACCCGGAAATCATTTTATGCAATATACAAATTTCTGACCTTGACCTTTGACCTTAAAATCAATAGAGGGCTTCTTAAGGTCATCCGAGGTTATAAAATTTTATTGCCAAAAGTTCAAAAGAATTTGTGAGATATCATCTGGAAACTAGTGTACATACAGATAGAATGACAGACAGACAGACAGACTTAATATCCCCCCTTTACACACCCTGATGTAGCCATTAATTAACTTGTGAATGACTAAAGTAATTTGGTTTCTACTTTCTATCTGAGGCAGACTCTACTGTGCAGAGTGAATAATACAAGTGCAATATATAAGCAGAAACATAAGAAAAAAAGTTTTCATGCAATTCAATAGCAATAAAAATAAGAACAATATGCACAAAATTTCATATTTTATTGAATTTTCTCCTTTTTTCTGTACTGGCATGTGAAAAAAAATCTCATTTTCAGTCATTCTCAGGGAAAAACACCAAGATTTGTTTACATTTCAACACATTTTTTTCAGAAGCTTTTTGTGACATGGAACATCTAAGGCTTCTAAGAGTCACAATATATCAATATAAACAAAAATTCTATGGTATATATGTGATAAATATTTGTAGATAGATAATGGATAAAGGAAGGCATAATAAAGTGACTAACACACAGCACTGATTGTCATTTCTGTAGAGTTGTTATGTAGTAATCCTTAACACTAATTCAAATCCAGAAATAACATGGTTTTAAAATTTCAGATTCTGTACCATTTTTTGGCTTCAATCAGGGATTTAATACATGTACATTTAATACATGTTGAATATTTTGTTCCCAAATATTTTTAAATTTATTAAGACTGTGAGGAAAATATTTCATTGTTTACAAGAATTTTATTATCCTGGGAAGGTAAGATTTCAGTGAGGTGATGTATTACATTGTCTACATGTAAGTCCTGTTATAGATATAAATTAAAATTTCACTTTTAATGTAAAATAACCTTAGAGAAGCTGCTGAGTACAATAAAATCTCTTCTGATTGTCTGGAGTGTGTTCTTAATTCACACTATCATAAAAAATATTAAAAGAAACATTGGTGTTCATCTCCTTCTCAAGTAAATTAGCACTAATGTTATGAAGAATGTTGAATTTGCCAAAAATATAAGGTGACAGCAGTGATACTATTCATATCCAACAAGACATTAATATAAACATATACATACATGTACAACAACTATTAAAAACTTTTAAAAAGTTTGGAAAATCAGTTTGAAGTGAATAGCAATAAACGGAGAGAGAAAAATGAGTACCATGTACAAGCTTAAAGAAACTTAGTGTGACAAAAATCAGGCACTTTGTGTTACAAAACAAAATAAATCTAAAATATGTAAAATAATACAAATATAATCCAATATCAATGAGAATATAACAAAACTGAAATAAATAACAAAATATCTACATAATAACAACAGGCTCTGTACAAAAATACTAACAGTATGGCAACACTTAATCAGGTGACAGCACATTTCTGTGCCTTTTTAATGATGTGAATATTGCACTGTGGAATTCTAAAAACAAAAGAAGAAATGATTCTTGCCTTGTAGTTAAATATACATATAGAGGACACACTTTAACAGCACATACATTCATTATAATGATGAGGAGGAGTGGTAATTTCTGTACAAGTGGCAATTTCTAATGCCTATTAGGTGTTGGGGGGGGGGGGGGTTCCCTACTGTACAATGTACTATAAAAAGCTAGGAATCCATGAAGTTTTAATTTTTAGCCTCAATATATTTCAAATAAAAATGATTTAAACCTTAATTCAGCACAAAATATTGCACACTCAGAAATTACCACTTATGAACATTACATAAATTATTAATGAAAATGAGATTTCTACAATATGTTATGGATTACATGACCATGCAACACACAAAAGAATTACAATTTTAAACCCTTTTTAATTGTTTATTTGTTCCATCTTGGACTTCTTGATATTTTTCTTAACTGTACATTATTATATACATGTGATAAAATAAAATTCTTTGTTCCATTGTTTTGCAATTCTATCAAAAATGAAAATGAAAAAAAAAAAAGATTTCAAAGTAAATCATTTGCTGTAGTTGATTAAGTTCTGTTCTTCTTGGTGTAATTTATCCTGAGCAAAAGTTAGTGAATGAATCAACCATCACAAATGCTGTCTCTACCATTGTTAGAATTATCATGCCTATGGACTCTTCTGCATACATCTCCATTTCAAGAATGATTCTCAAATCACAAACACACACAAACACTAATACTACTTCTATTGAACGTTGTTAGTATAAGGTCACTGGTTTCATTTCCGTGGTTTAAAATTACGAAAATATGGGACAATTCATTTGATCCTGGCAGTGAGACATATTATCTGAGGTCCGCTCCTTCAGAGTCTAGACCATTAAAACATACCCTAGATTTAAATTTTCACCATGGGTCATCCATATTTTGAACACCTAGTACATATAAGGAACACTCCTAACGTCCGACAGTTGCAGAATTTGTTGAAGAGTTTACGTCTGTGTTTGCAGAACTTTCGTACTGCCCGATCTAGCGGGGATTTTGTGTCAATTTCATTGGGTATCTCACCTGGTCTGTAACATGAGCTGTCTGATTTCAGACAGAAGCGAGTGTGAGTTTTGATATGGCTGGACCGGATGAGATTCGGATCTGGGACACTCGCTGTGCAGACAAATCGATACCTCTGTTCCCAATGACCACTGACAGTCTGGTTAATGTTAGACCATGGTGTCCACCGGGTAAGCTTTTGCTGATCTGTAACAGAAAAGATATAGTTCATGTATCCAGGCCCTGCCTTTTGCAGTTCTTTCCATTTACTCCATAGATCAAACTAGCTAAACAAGAAAAATACAATGCATTTCTATTATATTAAAACTAGCCAAATTGGTTTTCAGCAAAGTGCCACAAACAAACAATTTTAGTTTATCGATTCTTAAAAACTTAATTTAATTTATCCAATAAGTTCATGAAAATCACCTACTGTAAGCATGAATGCATTATAAACATGTTTTACAGTATTAAATTTGTAAACAAACTGATTACCTTTTACAAGCTTGTTAATTGAATATACAGAAAAGCCATCCACACACACCAAATGAAGTATCTTGCATATTATACATTAGTGGCGAAAAAAAACCCATAGTATGTCAAATTAAGTTGTCCCACAGTGGGGAACAATCAAAAGATGCATCTCATTAATCATCTTGAAATGCACCATATTTGCAAATTTGATTTGGATAACCCCTTGAGAGTAGCCAGATAGTGGTCTAAATGTAGAGTTTAACCTTACACCTATAGACTGATGAATAGACAGACAGATGGACAAAAGAAGTGATTCCAGTATCTTTTTAATGGCTATACCAATAATGGAGTAGTATGATTAATTAAAAAAAATCTGACTTGCCTTTACATTTGTAGCTATTGCACATGCGCCACTCGTTAGTGTTCCCTGCACAAGGGAGACCACCTCTCTGTGGTAGAGGATTTGTGCAGGTCCTACGTCGGTTCTGAATTCCCCCGTTACATTTAGCTGTACAATCTGACCATGGTGTCCATACTGACCAGTTCCCAGCCACAGGTGGTTCTATAAGTAAATTATCATCAACAAAATAGCTCATTAAAATACATTTTAAAATTTAAACTGCAGTAAATGATATAAAGTCATGCACACTATTTTATTTTGTAATATATATGTACTGTATACAAAACAAAGAAAAGTAATGAAATCTAAAGATATTGAAGTTTATCTCTATTAAAAAACAAAAAATCCCCAAAACTTTTAGCCTTTGAAACCAGGATATCAAACAGAGAACATGTACTTCAGAGAGTTTGTGGTGCACATGAAAATGTAAGTGGTGAAGATGCCACAAAGTTGCCCATAATTTGCTCTTACCAGGACAGGCTGGATTGCCCACACAGAAGGGGCGAACTGATGCTTTGAATTCCTCATCCTTTGATAGAGGTTTGCAATCATCTCCTCCATTCATTGGCGGTGGGTTTGAACATGACCTTGACCTGGTCTGCTGACCACTGCCACAAGTTGTAGAGCATTTGGACCATGACGTCCAATCAGACCACTGGCCATGTACTGAAAAGAAATAAATCAGTTATTTGTACACTTATCTTAAAACAAAATAAGTGTTTCATTATGATTTTTAAGCACAAATCAAGTTTTTGACTTCATTACTTATGAAACTGCCTAACAAGTCTTTGCATGTAGGAGATGACTTACTTGTACAATTGGCAACTTCAACAGCTGACCCCTGACAGGGTTGACCCCCATATAGAGCAGGTGGACTGTCACAGCTTCTTAACCTACACAGACAGTTCCCAGAAGAGGGGTTATTTCCAGACTGGCTACAAGAGGTCCAAGGTGACCAAGTTGACCACTGTCCATCAACTAAAACAATCAATACAAAAGATAACCAAGGATTCATTTACTTCTGTGATTGACAATTTTGGAGGGCTTTTGAATATTGAGATTTTTTTGTTGGAAGAGATGGGGGGGGGGGGGGGTGATTTCATTGATAAAATAGATACATATTTTATAAAAGAAATTTTTTAAGGAAGTATGAAAAAGCTTATTAATTTCACCCATGTTGACCTCTTCATAATATTTACGATACTGTTTATTTGGTACATACATAAATATGTATGACACCAAGGATAGCTCTTGAAAAGCTCGAAAGCCCATTTCCAATGAGAAACTTTATTGCACAGGTGTTGGCATGAGGGGGTCATTTCTGTGGGAGCAAACTGGAGTACCCGTGGAGAAAACCTAGGTGTCCAAGCAAGGTACCGCCTTACCCTCCCACATACAACCACTGCTGATCAAAGGGATCGAATTCAGATCCCAGTGGTGAGAAGCCAGTGTGCTAACCAATGCAGCACCTGAACCCAAATTCCACTACAGAGTCCATGAAAACCACAAAAAGACCCACCCAACCACCCACACAGAAAGACCCATCCCAACCATCCACACAAAACCAAAAAAAGACCCACCCAACCACTCACGCAAAACCACAAAAAGATCCACCCCAACCACCCACACAAAAAGACCCACCCCAACCACCCACGCAGAACCACAAAAAGACCCACCCAACCACCCACGCAAAACTACAAAAAGATCCACCCCAACCACTCATGCAAAAGCACAACATACAATCTGCATGTAACATATAGTAAATGTTTTCAGAACACAAATCAATTACAAAAGGAAGTTTAAATTTACCTGGGTGCTTATGTACTGGACATGATGTCACATCCTGTTTCCAGAAGGACAAAGTGGGGTCCCCATTGGGGGCTGGGGAACACTTGCCCTTCCCAGAATCCCATCCACAGTAGGGATCCATTGCATTCAGACAGAGGCTAATAAGAGAAAAGAATACTTAATTATAATCAAAGTCAATGAAATAGAAGTCACTTCAAAAGTTTATCAAAATGTTGTCTATTCTCCAGATAATTATATGTATTTTGAGCATCCCCCCCTTCCCCTCATTACTCAATAAAGTAAGTAAATCTACCTAAGAAACATGTATTTGTCAAATGAATTGACATAATTTCAGGCAATATCATTTATTTTTTCAGATATTATGACCTACCTCTCTGTGGAAAATCTGGAACACCGGTATAATGGAATTCGCATCACATTTTTTAAAGTGAACACATAAAGGGCATTCTGGAAAAATAAAGCCATATTTCATGAAAGTTATCCCAGCAAATGAGCATGGTTTGTTGCTTAAAACACCTTTACTCTTGGAGTTCATCATTTTTTTTTAAGTTGGGGTCTTACATCCAGATGTTTGATCTGATTGATCAACTTTCATGTCCTGTAGGAATAAAGTTGAACACTTGCTGGTTTGATGCTGAGGTGCAGTTATCTAAGAGGCTGAGATCTATATAATGAGACTTACTGACAGTTCATGAGTCCTCCAATTTGGTTATCTATAACTTACATGTTCTTTTGAGATTCTGAGTTGTTTGACTGGTTTATGATCTCCGTTAGGAGTTACTTTGATTTCCTCTATCAGACAAGGTTCCTTCTCTGTCGGTAGATTTAACATCTTACGGATCACACCAGAAGTGGTGGCCACAAAGATCACATTGTAGGTTCCTTTCTTTCCTACTACAGTGTCTGCCACCACATGGGACCACCTGAAGTACGCAGATTGAATATTAGAAGAAGTTAAATAAATTTTGAATTCAAGTTAATATTATATAGATTAGTTTAATATGAATATGACAAACTAAGTTAATACAATAAAATATAAGTATATCAAATGTCAATTGACAATCAATTTCTTATATCAAATCAACTACACTTTTATTCCTTTGTTCTTCTTGGAGAATAAATATGACTTTTAATATTATCTTGTTTTTTACATCAATTATCATTAAATAATCACTGATAACTGGTATGACATGTTTTCTTTAGATTGTTCTTTGTGATGGTTAAAGAAGGAAAAGTGCCTTACAGTGTGAAACAGTCATTTCTGATGACCATCTTTTAGACTGACTTTTCTAAGGCCTAAAGTAAAGCAAGTGTCTGCCTTGTGTCAGGCAGTCATTTCTGATGTGATTTAGGCTAAGCTTTCTAAGGCTTCAGATAAAGAAAGTGTCTGCCTTGTGAGGCAGTCATTTCTAGGCTGCTTTCAAGATCATAGTGGCTATGTAGGTCTACGTAGCCACTACGACCTTGAACGATGTGCTAGCCTAGCCATAACAAGCATTAATTCATACAATGCATTCAATACAACCTAGATATCTAACTTAGCAGCTGGGCTAGCTGCTACAATCTTGATGTGATTTAGACTGAGCTTTCTAAGGTTTCTGTTAAAGTGATTGACTGTCTGTGAGGCAGTGATTTCTGATGTGTTTTAGACTGACCTTTCAGAGGGCCCCAGTAACACAGGTGACTGAGAGTAAGGCAATGATTTCTGATGTGTTTTAGACTGACCTTTCAGAGGGCCCCAGTAACATAGGTGACTGAGAGTGAGGCAGTGATTTCTGATGTGATTTAGACTGACCTTTCAGAGGGCCCCAGTAACACAGGTGACTGAGAGTGAAGCAGTGATTTCTGGTGATTAAGACTGACCTTTCAGAGGGCCCCAGTAACACAGGTGACTGAGAGTGAGGCAGTGATTTCTGATATGATTAAGACTGACCTTTCAGAGGGCCCCAGTAACACAGGTGACTGAGAGTGAGGCAGTGATTTCTGATGATTAAGACTGACCTTTCAGAGGGCCCCAGTAACACAGGTGACTGAGAGTGAGGTTGTGATTTCTGATGATTAAGACTGACCTTTCAGAGGGCCCCAGTAACACAGGTGACTGAGAGCGAGGCAGTGATTTCTGATGATTAAGACTGACCTTTTAGTTCAGAGGGCCCCAGTAACACAGGTGACTGAGAGTGAGGCAGTGATTTCTGATGATTAAGACTGACCTTTCAGAGGGCCCCAGTAACACAGGTGACTGAGAATGAGGCTGTACTGCCATGTCCATCATCTGATACTTGTTCTGGTCCTCTACCATCTCTGTCAGTTGAAAGGACCTTTTCATTGTACTGCTATCTGGACACTAGAAAAGGGAAGACAGCATCGAAACATGAACATATGTTCATTGGTAATTCTTAAATGAACAAAAAAATCACTCAACATTTGAGATATTGCGGTTAAAATACAAAAGAAAAAGTTGCTGGGATTTCCAACCTTCTTTGACATGATCTTCGAGATATCCATTTCTGTGATAAATCCATGGTATCTGAGATATCCATGTTTGAGATAATATATTAATTAGGGATGTCAATTTTGTCCATAATTCATATTCGAATATTCAATGAAAGTATTAGAATATATTCAAATATTCGATAAAATAAATAAAATTTAGTTAATTTCAAATGTACATCATTATACTCTCATGGCAGGTTTGCATCGGTATTTGGAAGTAAAATTGGACATAGACTTTTGTAGGTGCACAATAAGGAATTCTACATTTGATATCTGTCAATGTTTGAAATAAATGATTGATTTAAGTGTATACAACCGAAATATAAATGTAACAAATGATATCTATACAAGTTCAAACCAATGAACCAGTCGTTTAACCAGGGGCAAGATTGTCGTTTACTCTTCAGATTCAAAAACACGTAATTAATTACAATTATCTGCTTAATAAAAGATATTATATAATCTTTGATACAATGTTTTGACAATATAAACAAACAATTTCATGGACAATTTTCCTAGGTCATTAATTTCCCGATAATGATTTTAAATTTTTAAAATTATATTTAACCCGAGATAATCAAGTAATTGGTGCATTATTCTGAAATTGAGCCCTTTACAATATTACAGGCTGATTCTATCAAAGATGTAATTCAATGATCAATAAAAATTATTTTCATAAGTACATCCTTCACGTCTCTTAGACATTCAAGAAGGTTTCATTTCGTTGTCCTCGGTTCTAGATCCGATCATATAAAACTACTGAAAGTACTTTTTGTATCATACATTAATAGTTCTTGTTTATTTCTATATACCTTACTATTTCTTTATACCTAACTCAAAATGAAAATAATTTGGAAGATCTATAAGATAAGAAAGTAGCAAAAGGAATCGGGGATCGCTAGTAAATAAAACGGGGATAATTCCAGAACTGTTCTAATTAAAATTTATTACCTTTTTTGTGAAATCTGAAAACCACCGAATATTCGAATCTCAAATTCATATTCAAATATTAACTCATCGAATGAATATTCGAATGTTCGAATATTTGTTAACATCCCTAATATTAATACTATTTGAGATATCCATGTTTGGCATATATGCATGGTATATACTGAGATATATTCATGGTATTTGAGATATCCAAGTTTGAGGTATATCCATGGGTATTTGAGATATACATCTGAGATATATCCATGGTATTTGAGAGAACCATGTTTGAGATACTGAAGTTCAACTGTACCTTAATAGAGGTGCGTGAATCTCAAAAGTAAACCTCTATATAAATGTATGATTTCATGCCACCCTATACACAGTAATCCTTACCCTTAACAAGGGTTCCTTGTTTGAATGTCTTTCCCAGGCATACTTAGCACTCTCCTGATATTTGAATGGTCCACTGAAGGTTGCAGTGAAGGAGGACATATTGAATACACACACAGCACTTCCAGGAAGGGCATTACTATAAAGAATACAGAAAAAAATCTTTCATGATTAATACATTTCGCTAGATGAGTTAAATTGAATGAAAAATAATGAATCTGAGCTTCATAGGAGACATGTGCTTAATGTTGATTATGAAACTGCTTAATATGCACTAGATTGACCACAGCAGCTTATTTGAGCCTCTGACTCAAGAACTTAGATACTGTGAGCATAAAAAAAATTATAGCCCTCTCAAAAATTTGTGCAAAATTCCTCATCAGCTGATTAGTGTGATCATAAACTAGCACATTTGGGGCAAAGTACTTATATGTTTAAATCTATTAGCATCCTTGAATTAGTGAGCAAGAAGCAGTACGAAAGATGCTAAAATTTGATTTCTGCTAAAATAAGTACAGTATACTATATAATGGGTTTTCCTGTGTACTTACTCGGGTGTTGTGAAAACTCCATACAGCAAGCTTTCATTATTGTGTTTTAATAGATATGTACTCTGTAATTCATCAAAATAGAATGGGTATTCGCCAGGAATGGAACAATTTAATCGTGCCTTCAGGTAAGTTGTCCAGTTATCCTTGAAAAACATCTCTCCACCCTTGTCAGACTTTGATGAAAAAAAAAATGATTAGGAAAATTCTCCAGTAGCCTTGCAAAACATCATTTATTTTTTCAAATTTATGCTCAACAAACTTTGCAATATAGTCAATCCTCATGAACTCAAATTCAACGAAATCTTAAAACATTTCAAATATAAAAGGATTAGAAATAAAAATCTTAAAAAATAGAAGACAGAAGTGGATGGAATTTCCAATTTACTTGAACATCTCCATGGTATTCAAGATATCAATGTTGGAGATACTGAAATTTCACTGTATATAAAGATGAAAGTTTGGGGTCTAACATCCCATAGTATAATACTTAAAGAAATATAGAAAATTCAGAATTCTCAATGACTGTTTGTATTTAACAATCTACATCACTTTTTCTATAGGAACTTAAATATACTTTTTTTAAAACCTCCTACAAACGTTTATATTTTTTAAAATCATTTTGAAATTAATTTTTTTATTATATTTATGTTTGCAAGATTTTTTTTTGGGGGGGGGGGGGACCTCCCCCCTCTTTCCCCCACCTATCAAATTTTTTTTTAACCTGAGTCAGGAAAGGGCAAGCAAACATTTCTTTAAAAAATAAAGATAGCTTAATTCAAATTTGTATAATTTTATAAAAAAGGGGCATTAGTTTGTCATTTTAGACAATCTGTCATATGTACTGAAAATTACTTACCTTACATACTCTTGCTACCCTTGCATAGATTCTCTGTAATAATTAGATAATTACTGATACAACTAAGATAATTACTAATACAACTTTATAAAAATGCATACTTGATGTAGCACTGTTTTAATTACCAGGTACATTTTGTAATATTTTCTCAAAATTTTTGCAGTACCTTTTCAAAGAGAAAATCAATAAATATATACTTACCTTGCCACAGTTGATATATTCCGTGGCCACTTCTCGGAAAAAGAAGTATACAAAGTCTCCTATTTCATAAGCTGATACAAAATCAGGCTCTGCAAATCAAATACCTCTATAAGAGTTACTGCCCTTTGAATACTGCATGCCTACAGGACGCTCAAAACTTTTATAGTAATGACAAGAATGTTAATATTTATTGTTAATTCAAATTTAAAATTAAGCTAGTAATAAAAAACATCATTAAATTTATCTATTGACAAGGATGAACAAGGACAAACAAAATGAGATGAAAGCAGTAGCCCATTTCAAGACAGTTTTCAATGTTAAATGGTTTTACATTTGCATGGCATGATTTAAACTAACTAGTACATTTTACAGTGTAACCAGTTTGTTCATGTTGCTTTTACCATTGAACCACTTGGAGTTTTGCTAGCATGATTAACTAGCTGGCATACTTAGTGTCTTCCCTTTGTTTCAAAGTAAAGTGTTAGAGATCAAAATTAACAGGCTAGGGGTCGAGGTTTATGAATATTATCTCTGTGGACTTTTTAACAGTTATGTTTTAAATTTTGATTTCTAAGTGGCATTTATAACAATTGAAGTGGTCAATTTCGCCAGTAGCCAGTTCTTCGAGAAAACACTGTTCATGTTGCTTTTACCATTGAGCCACTTGGAGTTTTGTTGTGTCCTGAGTTTTTCGTTGCTGTGTGTGTAGATTCTGTAAATGACGGGTATTCTTTGGGCACTATCTACTGATGTAGCGCTGATGTAGTCTCGCTGACTGGTGATGATTCCTGTCGAGTTATGGTGGGGACTAAAGGGACAGAAGCCATAGGCCCGGGGGATGGTCTCCCTTACTTCTGTCAGATTGTCAGCCTACAGAACAAATGCCTCCATTTATTTTATACAGTTGATTAAAAAAATTCATAAATCAGTGTATGAAACTTGTTGACAAACTCGGTAGCTGGAAAGTTCTAATTCTTAAAATTAACATAAAACACTAAAAATTTGTTAAGAGTTATAGATCCTGTGAAAAGTTTCTCAGGTAAGCTTACTGAAATTATGAAAAATGCCAATTAAGCTGTTTAAGATAATATTCTTGAATTTTTTTTTCAATTGTAACATTACTGAAACTGTTACTTATTATTCTTTAAAACACTTTATTTAAAAAACATTCAATATAAGCTAGGTCAATATAATGCTAGGAGAATTATTCAGTGGACAAAAGATATATTTTATGAGAACCAGTACAAAACCCTACACTTGCTGCCTTTACGTGAGCTGAGAATTGCATAATATATTCCATGATTTCGCTTCATCACTCATTAAAATAGTGGAACACAACTTAACAGATTACTTTTAACAGCAGGGTATTTATTTTTTAATGCTGGGAACTTTTTCTACAAAGAGATCCAGGTTGTCACGGCGATACTTACAGCCCTCCAGGTGCACCATGGGTTGAAGGCGTTGGTGCCACACACTAAGATGTCGTCCTGGTATACCAGTAAAATTTTGATGAAATTGTAACAGTCACTCTAAAAATGTTAAATACAAGCTATTAATATTAATAAATAATTGTAATATAGACATCAAATATCCAAATAATTTAAGTTTATTAGTATGTTAACTTTAAGTATTTCATTGTAATAAATGCATCTCTAGTAGTCAAAAAAGTAAATATGTATTTTTCATAATTTACACATGCAAGTTAGTACACTTTTTTGTTTAAAGCCTGGTTACCATCTATGAAAACACAATATTAACAGTATCTTTGGTAAAAATTCATGAGACAGAAGTGCATGACTGAATATGAATTCTCAATTAAAATAAAAGTCCAAATTTTTAGAGAAGTGACAGGAAATACTTTCCCCTAACTACTGAAGGTCTGGGATTTATTAATAATTAAGTGTATTTACAGGTGTGTTGAGTAAATGAGATCTTATATCTGTAATTTAAAGGCACAGAAACACTTAGATCCCAAACCTGCCATCAGGTTTTAATCAAATTTCATTATTATTATTATAAAATATGCTCTACAAAATGCCAATTACTACTGCAAATTTACTACAAGGCAAGATTTGTATTTTCAACCCAAACCATCAGAGCAAAAAAATGGCACATCAGGCAACTAACTGATATCTTATTACTGTCAATTAAATCTTGATTTTTGTCTAAATACACTGCACCGGTAATGCACGGAATTGAACTGCCCGGCAAAGAACTCTTATTTCATCCCTTCCCATGCATCCATTCCATTCATTAATTCAGAAGACGGGGGGATGGGTGTGTAAGAGCAAAATATCTTGCTGAAAATAATTTTCACAACTACTTCCTTTATAGCTGTTACTATACAGGAAACATCGTAGATCAAATCTGTGAGAAAAAAAGTATTTCTTCTTTTTATAAAGTCATATCTCTGAAATAATCAGCCCAAGCAGACAGAGAGAGGACTAAAAATGTGTAAATATGTTTGACCACTTGACAATCCCATTGATCATCTAGGTTACAAGTTCCTATACTCTTTGTCAACAATTCTAAAATGCACCCAGAGTTCTTAACTTTCTCTCTCTTATATGATTTCAACATGCAAAGATTACGTAATTCTGATGCCACGACCACTAAATTAAGTTTACTTCTCTCTATTCAAATTGTGTACCGTAATGCTATCCACTTAACGAAACTCAAAAATTTCATTCTTTTTTTTTTCATGCAAATAACCCCACCCTTGTTAAAATACTACTGACAATGCACAACACAGAGATCTAACATCCATTAATTTAAAAAAGCTTGCTCTGACGTCTTTGAACAAAAGGCCAAAAAAAAAAAGCATGATTCACCATGTACTCTAAACTGTTAAAAGACACCGGTGTGTAGAATATGGCTTAATAATCATTAGGTCAGTCTCATAAATCTGCTCTTTTTTGACAACTCAAATTCTGGAGAGGATAAAAAGTTCAATCTATTGCATATTAACATTCAATCAAAAGTAGACAAGTGACAACTACCTTGGTATCAGCTTTTGACTTTAAACATGTGTTTGCAAAACAGTGAGTATTTTTTGATAGAATATATATAATAAGAATATATATTACATGTATTATATTTCATCTTTGTATTCAACCTTGACCTTAAAAATGTCTTTAATCACCTTGACCAATGATGACCTGTACCTTACAGTTAATCTAAATTTCAATTTGAGATGCAGATCAGCACTGATTCTTATTTTCCAAATTCTTGAAGTGGCAAAATTCAACTCTTCCAAGATTTAGCTCGTATATGTTTTTTATGTGTCCATTCTTTATGTACAATACTCTTATTTCACAGACCATCTAAACCCCCTCTACCATCTTTATCCCTTCCCCTATCTCCTGACTATGCCCTTGGCTGTCATACCTCTTGCTGTCCCCTCTGCACACAGCTCTCTTTGTCTTCTGACTTCCATTCCAAGCTCTCCTCTAAGCTAAGATCACTGAGGGAAAATCTCCAAAGCTGTTCTCTGCAAAGAGCAGTGTGTGTTTGGTTAGTATTTCTAGTGTTGAATTTAAGGTTCACTGACCCTCTGATAAGAGAGATAACTCTGACTTGGATTAATGACTATAATTCATCTATAAAATTGTCAAAAGGGGCTTTTTTTTTGCTTCAAAAGGTATGTTGAAATTGTGTGCATTTTGATTATAAATTTAATTTCTTTTGGAAAATCATTGGCATTAAAACAAAATTTTGTATGAGAGAACATAGGGATATTGAGCCTTAAAAGTCCAAACAGAAATTGACAATACAGAGCCTAAGGACACTGACCTTGCTCCCACTTACTGGACTGACCCAAACATACCTACCTTGCTCCCACTAACAGCTGGTCTCTGGTGGTGTCTATAGTTGCCTGGACTGACCCTAACATACTTACCTTGCTCAAACTAACAGCTGATCTCTGGTGGTGTCTATAGTGGCCTGGACTGACCCTAACATACTTACCTTGCTCCCACTAACAGCTGGTCTCTGGTGGTTTCTATAGTGGCCTGAACTGACCCTAACATACTTACCTTGCTCACACTAACAGCTGATCTCTGGTGGTGTCTATAGTGGCCTGGACTGACCCTAACATACTTACCTTGCTCACACTAACAGCTGATCTCTGGTGGTGTCTATAGTGGCCTGAACTGACCCTAACATACTTACCTTGCTCACACTAACAGCTGATCTCTGGTGGTGTCTATAGTGCCCTGGATTGACCCTGACATATTTACCTTGCTCACACTAACAGCTGGTCTCTGGTGGTGTCTATAGTGGCCTGGACTGTCCCTAACATATTTACCTTGCTCCCACTAATAGCTGGTCTCTGGTGGTGTCTATAGTGGCCTGGACTGACCCTACAATGTCAGGATGAGTGTAGATCTGGAATGTTGTAGAATCTGTGACCAGTTCTGAAAATAGCAAAAGAATTTCAGTTCTATGCAGGAAATCCTTATCCCTCTACAATACCTTTTTATTGCAGCATATTTTTATTTTTTCAGAATAAAGTACAATGCAGTTACAGGGAACACACTTATAACGATTGCATGCTTACAGTGAAGTACCATAGTTTTTATTCCCTGTGGTTTTAACACATATAATGAACTTAACCAAAATAATTTAAGAACCAATTGTTTATCCCTTTTACTTCGCTATAAAGATGTTTTATTGTAATAATAAATGCTTTAAGTTTATCATAGTATACAAATACAGCACACTTCTTATTCTTAAAATCTCATAACCCACATTTTCAATGTAAATGATATTTAAACGATTTAAAATAATAGCTGAGTTTTAGAGCAAATGGTATTTAAATTTTATCACTTATCCAAGAATTTCAAATCTGACATTTGATTAAATATAGACAGAAAATGACAAAACATATTTGCCATATCTCTGCCATTGTTGAACATTATAGCAGCTTCATTTTAAAGTCACTGCCCTCTAGATAAATCTAATACAATTTTCATGATAACTTAAATTGCTTAATTCCTATTGAGTGTTCATCATTTAGGAGCAACAGGAAAGCTATAGGGACCAATATCTCTTTTCCTATTTTTATCTACTTTTACATCATTGATACGAAATTTTACTTTAGATTTATTACCATAGCAAACTAAAGGAGGTGGGATGGAAACTACTATTCTTTTTTAAAGATTTTCAGTGTAGAATATTTACATTTGTTACAGTAGTTGATTTGTTTTAAAGCTTCATTTCCAAAGTTATTCTCATTTACCTGGTACAAAAAATATTAGTTTGCTACCTAAAAAATGAGTAATACATGAACAGTAAAACTCAGTTTTTGTTTCCTTAAAACCAAGATTCTTTTTATATGTATGAAAATATACAGTCAAACCTCGTTATCTCAAATCCAATGGGACCAAGAAAAACTTCGAGATGTCCAAGGATCTGAGATATCCGGGGTAAAATACTAAAAGAATAAGGGATTGATACTTCCAAATGACTTCGACATATCCATGGTATTCGAGATATCAGTGTTCCAAATACCGAAGTTCAACTGTAATGCAAAGTCATCACTATGATTCATAAAAGTTGCCTGATAACCAAAATTTCCTAATAAGCAAGTTTCTTTACAACCAAGTTTTACTGTAATATGCATTTTAGGGTTTAAGTGAATTGAGATGCTAGCTATAGCTTGATATCCAGTTGTTATATTTTACAAAACGACCTTCAGTTCAAGGACACATTGATATATACAAAATTAACCTGTATTAGAAGTTTACACTTGATGAAAGATTTACCCAGAGCATGTTTTGATTGCAGCATCACCAAAAGGCTAAGTATACTGATTGATCTGAGAAGCCTTGCTCTGTAACATGAAGACTCTTCAGACAAACTGCAGATAAGTAAGATGTAGGTAATTGGCTTTTCTCTTCTTTCTTAAAACACATCTAAGTCTTCTTTTTTCTGCCCAGAACCTTGGTTAATTACAAGATGCACCTAATACACTGGAGTATAAGATAATCCACCTGACTGATGACATTTAAGGCTGCATTAATCTGCTCAATTAATTCCAATGCACAATCACCACCACTGTTCAGATAAAGATTATCTCCCCTGACTTTTCAGCTAAGCTCTGCTCAATGTTACGTCTATGTCAGCTATGATATTACCTTATTTATTGATGTAATAGTAAAACTTGTCCAATCTGTGGACATCAAATTCACCAGATTAGACAACACTTTCAATGATTGAATCTTCTGAAAAATACTAACAATTTTCATCATAATAGGCAAGATTTCAAAATACACAACACCCAGCTTAGACAAGTTTTACTGTATTATAGGTACTCTTTTATGATTTTTATCTGGTAAACTACTTGAAGGATTGTTGGGGTATATTTAAAAAATTGTTCTTAAATCTTGATGTAAAAAGCTATTCAAATATTTTTGTCTCTCATACAAAACCTTTATCAGAATTGTTTTACTTATCATGTACTTCTATCTCCTAATGGTTCCAAGATTCTGGGACTGAAAGGCATTTTCTGAATATCACATTGTTATTATGCTAAGAAAATATCCAAACAAAATGACTATTTTATCTGATTGGCACACTATTTACGAATATATTGAATATTAATGTTCCACACTAACATACATGTAGCTTCAATTGCAAATGTTAGCCAGATTAAAATAATTTCACAGGTTTCCACTCATCAACAACAACAAAAAGGCCTTATAAAATAAGATTAAAATGATAACAATATGCCCTCTTACATAATCAAAGAAATATAAAAGAAAGACATCTTGACTGGAAACTAATAATCATCAAAGAATTTAATGATGCATCACAGAGTGTAATACTGAGCATGTTAACAACTGTGCATCTTCCTTTCATGTACTGATAGCCCTGTATAAAACTGAATGTTGAGTTTTCTTAATACAGATAAAAACACAGGTGTTTCATAAAATTGTGTACTCAATGCATACAGTGAAACCTGTCTTAACAACCACCTGTTTATACCAACCATTCCCACTTTATGACTTTTCACTCTATGGATACATTAGATGCATTTTTTGGGGGTGGGGGGGGGGGTTAATTACAAAAAAATATTATATTTCATTTCTCATACATGTACAAACATAATTTAAAAGGAATGAAACAACATGAAGAAAAGACTCTTTATTGATGAAAGAGTCAAAACGGTACCGGTACTCTGTAAAATTTCAATAATGATGTCTGAAATGGTCAGAGAGAACCCAGTCTGGAATAAAACATAGGTTCTGTATGATAGGCATACATCAGATCATTAGAGATTCCGCATGCTAAAACACATCAACTTGAGGCATACAATTTCTTAACTGGTGCTTCAATCACCAATACAAGTAAATAAAAATGTTCTGTAGCAGCTTTAATGACCAATAAACACCAGAAAACAGTAACCTAGTGCATGTTCTGGAGAATTATCCTGAATTCAATGGTCTGGGCATGTAGACATTTTATTTTGTAACTTAAATGTTTTATGGCTAACTTTATGATTTTCTCTATACTGTAATCTTTGTATTTTATTGTCTTGAGATACATTTTAATATTTTCACTAAAACAACACCCCATTAATGATAAGTTTACCTCTCATAAGCAAAAACACCTGCTTACTTTGAACTTTATTTCAAAAGCAAGAAATTCCCATCAGAAAGTTTTTTTTAAAGCTTTATAGTAAAAGTGTGAGTCTTTTTTTTTATTTTATCACATACCATACTCTATTCTACCATCAAAGACCTAGTTTCTCAACTAGGTGTTTAATTCAATATGTCATAAATAGTCAAATTTTCCTTCTTTTCAGTCTGTCATTCTTCTTTGTGTGGATGAACAAGGGTAGGGGTGGGTGTCTATCACCACTACTGTTACTGTTTACCCCCCCTCCCCCCCTTCCCCATAAATGAATTGCCAATCACTGATTGTGCACCCTTCTTCCAGACTCTGTATTAAATCAGACTCATGTAAAATGTAAAATTACGGCTGTGAGCTATATTTTTATGTACTGGTTGTTCTCACTACAACCAAGGGTTTGTCATGCAATATTTAAAGCTTTATAAGTTAGTGTAAATTTTATTAAATTTTTTATTGTAATTTTAAAGTTAAGATGTTTATAGGCAAATAAAAATATTAGAATGGAGAAATATCATTACTTTTTACCTGTTAATTTACATTTGTACATGCATGCATTCCAACAGACTTTTTTGAAACAATAATAATCATAAGTTTCAAAATCAAGCAATGGCTACATAAATGACTTTTTAAAAAAATCCTGCTGCATTAGAACATGTGTTTTATCAACTGTGCTTCATATGTTCAGAGTTGTGGAAAACTGCCCGTCATGCCGGCAAAATATGTGTGTGACCGGTTAAAATGCTATCGATGTCAGTCCAAATGACCAGCCCTTTTTTTAGTCAATTTTTTTTCTTCCATTTATTATCGGTGCACTTCCCAGGTAAATTATTGTACCTTATATGTGATTGCGCAATACTTTTTCTTTACACGAGTTCTAGACTGAAAATGAAAGCGAAACCAGCATGGTCTTGTGACCTATTAAATTTACAACGGGGCAGAATTAAGTAGAAAACATAAAGAAACAGATAAAGATAAAATATGAAAAAATTTAGACAGAAAGAATTCAAACACAGTTGGGGAAAATCTAATACTTCCGACTGTCCTGGATTTCGCTTTTTCACCATGCAATCGTGTTGATATCTTTATTAACGATGCACAGAATTTCTTAAATTTTTAAAATCATTTAATTCCCAAATGCATAAATGTTTCAAAAAAATTACTTTAACTATGCTCACCTGCCCAAAAGTGGTGAAATCTAGTATTGTTATAAATGCAAGAAACGAAATTGGAAGAGGACTTTCAAATGGAGACTGAATGTTATATTATTATTAAGTAAATAGATGTGTAATGAAGTGAATAAATTTATGCTTTTTTTTAGTTTTGCAATTTATTATTTCGGACCGGCAAAAATCACTTCGGACCAGCTTATTTTGTCTTCTTCCCAGTCTGAATGACTGGCTATCTGAAAAAGTTTTCCACAACTCTGATGTTACAAAGAAGAATCACAGGAACGTAAAAAATATTAAAGTCACACATGATGGGAAGATTAATGAAAGGGCAGTAACCTGTCTATTGGTTCATCACTTCGTGTAGTCAACCTCTAATATTCTATGATAAGGTTCCCACTTTACAAGACATTCCTGGGCAAAGCGAGTAACATTGTAAATTTATGTTCTATAGATATGATATCTTTTAGTGTAAAAAGGATATTGAATTTCACCTTCAATTCAAAATCAGTCATCTTGCAATTTGTCAAACTGCAGTCAATAATGTCCAAGTTTTACATAGTTAACCTTATCTGTGGTTTTGAGTAAAGAAAAAAAAAACTTTTAATAAATACGTAGCTAAGTGGTAAAATAATTAATTGAAGATTTCTTTCAAAAATTAATTATATACATATTTTGGTATTAAAATTGAAATTGTTTCAATTTTTCAAAAAAATTGGTGTTAATTGGCAATTAGTTTACTTATTTGCTGGAGTAAAATGATTGAAATTATAATGCAAAATTAATTAATGTACTACTCATCTCAAAACACTGGTATACGATGGAGCAATCAGTTTAAATACATTTAATGCTCTTCACAATAAAAAAAAACATCTTGACTTCAGCTTTAAATGTAGATTTTAATACCCTTAGATTTGCAATACAAAAATACCAATGAAGATAAATAAATACGAAAACTTACTTAATCCTCTAAGTAAGGCTTTGAATGTCAAAAATTGAACTCAACTTATTTGTAATCAGAAAGAATGAGACTCAAAGCACATTACAAAATGACACCCCACTACAAATAGGAGCTGTCAATTTCAGCGGTTTAAATCAAATCTTGCAAAAAATGTGTCAAAATTAAAGTGCCACATGCTGTTTGGCAAAAAGATCAAACCACAAATTATGTTGCGCTCATTCAATTAAGACTTAATTCATTTATGAGAATTTTTTTGCACTCTGAAATTAAATTGAAAGTTCTTTTTATAAAAGAATATTTTTTTAAAATGTGGAACAAGGTTCAAGGCATAATTAATAATAATAATAACTAGATGAGATCTCGTTGCGAGCAAAGAGTAGGTCTTCCGTTAGATTTCTGATTGGGAAATTTTTATTGCTAAAAGAAAGTAAAACAACTTTAAATGTAAAAAATATTCATATCAATTCTTCAAAATTGTTTAGCAACTCATAAAAGAGTGAAATCTATCAATTTCAATTAACTTCTGGTCTTTTTTATTCACTTCCGGTATGACCAGAAGTACTCAAAATGACTTTAAACTCCTCACTGAGTGTGGAGGAATCATCCCTCAAAGTTTCGAGCAAAAATGAGCATTTTTTTGACTACTTCCGGTTCGGAAGAAATAACTTCCAGTGGAAATAATATGACTCGAAACAGTCTATTTGCCTCTATTAAAAACATTTCAATAAGAAAAAAATGAAAATTTGCATATTTTTAAACTACTTCCGGTGGACAACGGACATCACGGCAACAAACACGATACAGGTTTCTCAAATCTACGAGTCACAATCTATCATCCCTGAAAGTTTCAAGACTCAATCTCTAACCGTTTTTGAGAACACTCGCAGACAAAATGCCATTTTAAAAATGGAAAATTGGCCATATCTCGCAACCGGAAGTGACGACGACAAAATAAAAAAAAAACACATGAAGTTCAGATAATTTGCCATCACTGCTGAAAGTTTCGTGAAAATCTATTGAGGCGTTCTTGAGAAATCATCTGCACAAAATCGGTAAGAAAAAAAAAAAATAATAATAATAGTGGAAAAGAAACAACTGAATCAGTAGAAGGTCTTCCGTTGGAAACGGAAGACCTTAATAAATACATAGCCAGGCACATATACTATATGTGGGCACTTTCTACAATACATTAATTATCCTAAAAACTCAATGAGCATAAAACCCTCATAAATAATGGTTCTCACTGACCAGTATGAATATTAATAAAAGCAAAGATCCCCTCCCTCGCTTAATATTTACGACACATCATAAATCAACATGAAAAAATAAATTCCAATGGTTCCAGACATCTTTGTTTGGAGTCATGTCCAAGAACTGTTTACAGATCATTGATGACTTAAAGGCCTGATTTTTCTACACAAAAACAGATTATTAGGCTCCAAGACACCAGGGTATGGACAGACAAATTACCTGCCAAAAAGGTTAAAGACCGAATTTATGGGGGATCTTTAAAGCTATGATTGTGAAATTGACAAATTCTATTTATCACAGAGTCCATGTTTAATATCACTTTAATCTGTCTTAACTGACCAGCACTGTACCTGATACATGTATTAAACCAGCTGTTCTGACAACTGAATTTGTTCAGTTATTTCAATTAAGAAGAAAAACTGAACTAGAACAGTACAGCTAGTATAGTATAATTTTTTACCCAATTTATGATTTAAATTATGAAAGAAAGCAGTAAAAGATTCTGTGATCCCAGTGGTAGGAATATAATCTTTCTGATCTCTGTACACATACACTAATGACATTTGATGTTTTGGTTCTAAACCTTCCACCAACATAATTAACCAGTGCTATCCCCTTCCTCTCTAAGGTTAAAATCTAATCTGGGCCTTCATTCCAGCTTTGCTCATTATCAGTTTTAACCTTATTTTTTTTTCTATATCTCTGATAAATCATGGTTCATTTTGGTAAAGTCACAACAAGGTAGTTAGTTTATGACAACAACACAATGACCTTGACCCTGATTCGCAAGATCCTAAAAATATTCTGTCTTTCTGAGATTTATATTCAGATGTCCATAAATTTTATTTACTTTTATTTTTTTTCAAAGGTGCATGAGCACTTTAAGATATCAATACATGTACTCCGGCCATTTCAAATTGGAAAAAAAAAATCTTCTATTTTTTTTTTTTAATTTTAAATTTAATCTAATACATGACAGTAATTCATACAAATCATTCCTAATGACTTCTTGACCAACAAAATCTCCTGAAGTACGGTTTCCACAGCAAGTCTCAATAATGATCAGGTCGGAAAAAACCCAACAATGATTCTAATCTCAACACCCTTTAAGAAGATATTTTTGTGAAGAAAACCACATCTTACGCTCTGGAGATAAAAGATACTGGGAGGCAGTTTACTGAGTGACTGGACAATTTCATGATATTCTACTAGATTTTTTGGTGCCCAAAACCTGCTCGCCTGTCTTCCTGTCAAAAGGTTGACCTCATTTTCTTTCAGGTATGTCCACCTTCCTGTGTATTGTCCTGTCAACCCCAGAGACCCAATACACATAAATTTCACATCTACTTCACATCTCTATTCCTTCTATTCTGCCAAGGGAGGTAATTAATGATAAAACTATCAGAACACGACTCTCTGTAAATTTCTTTAATATTTCATGACATCATCTCCTGACATGTGTCAGAAAATCCTCCACAAAAAAGTCTACACACAGGAATTCAGTGTTTTCTGGGGTCAGTGGATCTGACCTTTCATTCAGGACATATTAGAATTATCCTAGGGAGGTTGACAACCAGATGTACTTGATGCATTTAAAGTTAATTAAGCATGTATGTAAGACATGCTATCTCGAGCAGTTGTGTGTATGAAGACATCTATCTATGACGGCTTCCTATAAGTGTAGAAGGGATGTTATAAGATATCTACTAAGCTTAATTATATCTTCACACGTTATTCTATTCCCGATCAAATTTGTATGAAATTTTAAGGATCATGCACTTTCAGTTTATTTACCAATTCAAAAATTTAAAAGTTTGTATGACTTTCTTCTAAATAAACTAATATTAACACATTTTGATCTCCTAATATTGTAGTAAGTATCAAATAGGAAACAAAAGAAGATCACTGGTTCAAGAAGTCAAGGCCATTTCTTTTATAGTTTTAAAGAATGTGTAATTATATAATATAAAAACCTGGAAAAAACTTATAATCTATTAAAATTTATAGATCTTGACCTAGGTAGTAATAAGTCATGCATATAATGTCAAAATGTTAATTCAACTACTACAGTATATGCAGAACAAATTTCAAACATTACCAAAGGGTATCAGATATAATTTCAAATCAAGTATAGTATTAATTGCTTTTCAATTACTTTTAAATCCACAAAGAAATTTCTCAAAGTCTTTAATATTTAATACAATTCTGGAAACTTTTAAGTCTGACTACAATACACACAAACACTACTGTATTAATTCTTTAAGCTTTTGGACTGGTTAATTTATGATTCTTATAAATTTGATTAAACACCCATTAGGTCATTTATAACACATCATAACAGTATGTGACTTCAAAAATACAGTGGTCCAGAATGTGGTTATCCGACTCTTTCAGGAGAGCAGACTTCCCTCAATTCTGGGTATATTCTAACTTGTTATGGTGAGAAAATGGGATTACATCTCCATTAACAGGTCCTAAGGAAATCCTTCTTCCATCCTATTTAATGTAACTATAACACTTCTTATGGTGTGAACCACCTGTGCCTTTAAATCTTAAAATCACTAACATCAAATCTGGTACAAAATCTTTAAACAACAACAAACAATTTCTTGTACTGAGTATTACAATCCCACATTTCAAAAAGAAAATCCACAGGATAAGTCTGTCAATATTTTTAATAATTCTCAAATGCATCAAATTCGTTCAGATTTCAAATGGGGTCAATTGCATTCACAGGTTCAGACCTAACATTTTGGATATCTACAAAGATCTGAAACACTTCAAAAGGATCGTGCCCCCATTTTTCTGTCTATTTAAGTGATTACGACAAAGTTTAAATCATTTGGACACACCTGTAGCCTCCCAATGAGACTTTAAGTAATTCAAACTTGATAATTTAATACAAGATGATCCAAAGCCCTTAAAGCTTTCAACAAGGAAACATGTCATTCAAGTTCTTCTCAAATGTCCCTGTGTCAGTTGAGAGATGTCCCCACATTGAATCATAAATACATCAATTTAAATGTATACCATTTTGCACGTACAAAGATGCAGTTTCTTTCATCTTTTGAGTGTACTAAAAATAGAAAACATTATACCAGCTGTGATGAAATTTTATGAACAAAACCATTAAATAAAACCTCATCAATAATACCTAAATCTGGAATCATAAATTCAAAGAATATGCGTGTTTTACTCTATTTTTTTTTTTTATATTATGAATCGGGTTGCTTTTGCAAGAGTACAAATGTCTGATTGTCTTATTAGCCCCACAAATAGCTTTAATTTTCTTCCTTTATTGCACCATTTCTGACATAATGTCTTAATACTATAATTACAATAATCAAGCAATTATGAACCACAACAGTTTATTAATAAAAATCTTTGGAGGCAGAAATTAGATGTATCATGAAATGTACTTCTCTTGTTTCACAAAATTACATAATTCTGCACAGAAAAATTGCATTAGAGATGTATAAGGTTTGATGATTTCATACCCCAGTACCAAAGATAGAGAATTAAATGTTTTGCACTTCTATCAATTTCAATTTTTACAAAACTGCAAAATTCCAGTTAAAATTGGACATGCAACTGCATAAATTACTTGTTATACAGTATACTGTAGTTTATCATGTAGTATGTACCAATTTTGTTTTTATATTTCCAACATTTTTTCTTTTTTGCTGACATTCAGGATACACCTGTCTCTGTCACAGATTCCAATACATTACTTATCTATTAAATGTGACAACATTACGTGGTCAAGACTCAACACGCTGATAATTTATCTCAGGTGAAAGGTATTTTAATGAGCACACACAGAGAAGGGGACCAGATAGCACTGCCCTGACCCAGCTCATTACCCCTATGTCCCGGTCAGGGCAGGCATTAATTCCACTGAAGTAGACCAGGGACTGTCCTACAAAGGTCAAGGTCAAAACTCTATCTGCATGGACATAGCCAAACTCTATTTCCTATTTAAACAATTACATACAACATGCCTATTTTAGGAAGCAACACTGAAATTTTATTATTTCAGTAGAAAGTAATTGTGCCTGTGGTTGAATTAAAATTCAGTTTCTGTTGCCTGTCTCTTTAGATTGGTTATTCGTATTTTTTGTTGTAATTATGAACTATATGCATAAGGACACAACATAACCACACCATTGCCATTGATCTATGGCCCACCAACAACTGGATTATATATTTCATAACTACCATTGGTGTTTTTTTATGGAAATAAATGATATTCATTAATAACCTTTAACATAGCTGCAAAAACTTTTGAAAGAGACAATAAATCATCTCTAACAACTTTGTTTAATCTTTTTATTTTCTGGAAGATTACCAAAAAATTAAAACTTGCCAGTCTACCAGTCAACAAAATAAAGTGATTTTCTCAAAACTAATAAACCAACTGTAAAAACAGAAATACAGCTGTATTCATTGTATTAAAAAAACATTCAAAGATAGGTTACATGTATACTTAACTGAAAATATCACTTATACCCTTAATTTGGGGAGGAACCATCTTAACCCTTTTAAAGTCAAAATTCTTGGTCATATTTCTAATAACAAAATGACCTCATCGAGTTACATTCAATCAGACTTCAAAGAAATTTATTTCTAGTTTAACAGAATTTTTTCTACAGCAAGTACAATATTGATATTATCACTGGGTTTCAAGTAAAAGATTTAAATCAATCACTTTATAAAAAAAAGTTTTCAAGATCAATACACAATGAAACTCGAAACTGTAATAAGAATTGCAGATTCCTATTGACAAAGTAGTGTTTTCATTGACAAATCTTACAAGCTTCAAATATTCTTTTCGATCAACTAAACAAATATTTATGTCGCACGGACAGACAAGAGACCCTTCAAATGTTATTACCAGACTTGATTACTGTGGAATAATAACAATAAACGGTAACACCTATAAAAACATCACATTCATGAACTTTTCTCTGGAGCCCTTTAATAAAATCTTAACCACACAAGTCGTGTCAAGCAAAGTGTCAAAAGAGTTGTACATTGTAATCAGGTTTGGATTTTTTTGGAGACTTTCAGGTTTATAAAGACTCTTAACACTGGTGAACACAAAAATCAAGAGGGATAAAGCGAGGTCAAGACTACTGAATGCTTTAAGGGCAGTTTTAATGCTTAATGATGGTCCATCCTCCTGCGATTGGATGTAATGGTAACCTCCTGGGTAGGGATATGGATTTAGAAGCAATTATTGTTTATTTCTGTTTTATTAGACAAGGTCCTCCCCTCCCATAATGAAAAAAGGTACTAGATTTCTTGTTAACGTGAACAGAGCAGACAAGTGAAGGAAATTGGCCATGTTACAGGAGACATAGATCAATTTGTATTGCATTACATTGGGCTATTAGAGAGTGTTTTACAAACTGTATTATCTTACACAAATATTGAAGTTATTGCAGGGTTTTTCTTCTCATAAAAAGTTTTCCCATATGACTCATAAAAATATGATGAATGACAATTCTGACAATTAATCATTTCGTTTAATAAATAGCACCCACTACAGAAATATATACAACTCAGATACATCTCCTTATAAAATTTTAAGATGAGTCTTCTGGAATGAAAAAAAATCAAATTTGGCATTCAAAATGTGATATATTGGGCCACCTGAAAAATTGCATAGACTACAATGTTTTTCTTTTGCACATCAATAACCAAGCACAGTAGGAAATGTCAAACAAACTAACAGTTCACGTGTCCACAAAGTACTCCAGCCTGGCACCTAATCTATGTACAAGTGGCTGACAGAATTTTATCAGAATTTTCAAGTCATTGCTAAGAGCTGTTGAAAAGCACAACTCAACCATTTATCAATGAATATCATTTGAGAAAACAGATAAAACTAAAATCTTGGGAGTTCTTTGCCTTCATGTTCAGAGCAGCCTTATAACCCAACATGGGGTGAAAAATATGGAAAAAGTATTTTTATCCTCCCAGATGTTCCCAATTCTGACCCTGAAGACAGTTTATGATTACAGCACTACAGAGAAGACACAGCCCCAAAACAAACATTGACAAGAAATAATGATCAAGTTTATAACATCTTCTGGGTCACCATAGCCTTGGTGAAGAATTCCATTCTGGTGCTTAATACACAACTCATTTCATTTTAGTTTAAGCCCAACTTTGCCGTCACATACACAAAACTGCCAAGCAAATGTTTCAGCATATTTCATAAATGTTTACTTTTTCACAGTTTATAAAAGTTCTAATTGGAGGAAAAGAATCTTTAATGCTTACCTTCAAAATCTGTATATCTAAAATCATATTCTTTAGGGAATGGTTTTTCTCCAAGTTCTTCAACTGCAGCTGATGGGATTGGTAATAGAATACTGAGAAGAATACAGTGGATAATGATCCTCCCTGCTGCAGGCATACTGGATCTCAAAAGTCACACCTGTCATCCCAGATACATTATGTGCCTTTTACCCATTACACCTATAAACAATATCAGAAATATGAATTGAAATCATTAAGTAGAATGTCCTTTGATTTGTTTCTTGATATATAAAAGCTGTATTTTATTAAACTGAAATTCTTGTGGTGGTCAGAGAAACTTCCTTTGATATATTCAATTTATGAAGAAAAAAATTATGGTGTCCAATGTACTGAACTTCATACTTGAAATCTTAAAAATTCATAAAAACATATTTAAATCGACTGAACATTTTTCTCTTTTCTTTTATTGCTCATGAAAATCTATTCCCCTTAATCAACCAATTAACTTTAAAGAAGTTAGAACCAATTTTTAAAGCCATCTGTATGAAAAATTTCTTTATCAGTTGGCAAGTTCTTCCATCAATGAAATATCCTATGATACAAACAATAAATTGTTTTATTTTGATTGTTAATATGGGAATTAATGGTTGCAACCACTGCAGAAAAAAATTTATATAACGATGCAGTAAGTTTGTTATGTACCTGTATTTTTATGCCCCTGTATCGTAGATTCGAGGGTCGTCCGTACATCCATCTGTCTGTCTGTCTGTATGTCTGCAAAAACTTTAACATTGCCCATATCTTTTGATTGGGTGGAGCTATGGCTTTCATATTCCTTGTGATAAGACCTTTCTTTGGGTACCATCATATTTGACCTTGACCTTGGAGTTTGACCCAGTTTTTTGCAAAATTTTTACCAAACTTTGACCTTTGCCATAACTTTTGAACAATTGGTGCTAAGGCTTTCATACTTCACATGTGTATACCTTGTGACAAGACCTTCCTTTGGATACCAACAACTTTGACCTTGACCTAAGAGTTTGATCTACTTTTGAAAAACTTTAACCTTGGCCATAACTTTTGAACAGTTGGTGCTAGGGCTTTCATACTTCAAATATGTACTTCTTAGGAGAAGGCCTTTCCTTGGGCACCAACAATTCTGACCCTTTGACCTTGACCTAAAAGTTTGACCTACTTTTGAAAAACTTCAACCTTGGCCTTAACTTTTGTATGGTCGGTACTAGGGCTTTCATACCTCACATGTATAATCCTTGTGACAAGACCTTCCTTTGGATACCAACAATTCTAATCCATTGACCTTGGAATTTGACTTACTTTTGAAAAACAACCTTGGCCATAACTTTTCAACGGTTTGTGCTAGGGCTTTCATACTTCACATATGTATTTCTTGGGAGAAGGCCTTTCCTTGGGCACCAACAACTTTGATCCTTTGACCTTGGAGTTTGACCTACTTTTGGAAAACTTTAACCTTGGCCATAACTTTTGAACAATTGGTTTTAATATGGTTATTGACGTCATTATAATCATCATTATATCAACTGATATTCCTTAGCAATAATAACTATTGTCTTTGTTCTTCTACGTTCATGTATAAGATTGTAAAATTGTAAATCTTTGTAAATGTTGTATGGCTATTAAGATTTTATGTATGGGAGAGGACTATCTAAGTTTTTAGAACTTGTGTCCAATCCCTTTGACACATTGTCAATAAAATATGTTCAAAACAAACAAAAAACAACAATTGGTGCTGGGGCTTTCAGATTTAACATGTTTATTCCCTGTGACAAAACCTTCCTTGGATACCAACAACTGTAATCCATTAACCTTGTCCTTGGACTTTGACCTACTTCTGAAAAACTTTAACCTTCGCAATAACTTTTGAATGTGCTTATGATGTGCTTATGATAGTTTTCATATTTCACGTGTATTTCTTAGGAGAAGGCCTTTCCTTGGACACCATTAATTTTGACCATTTGACCATTTGACCTTGATGTTTGACTTACTTTTGAAAAACTTTAACCTTTTCCATATCTTTTCAATGGTTGCTGCTAGGGCTTTCATATTTCACAGATATATTTCTCGAGACAAGACCTTACTGTGGGTACCAACATATTTGACTTGCATTTGAGAAAGTTTAACCTTTGCTATAAGTTGCCATATGGGGGCATCAGTGTTTCACAAACATATCTTGTTTCTATAAAGGTTGCAACCATTATTTCCAATATTAGCAAACGAAGAAAGAATTTTATTTTTGAATCATCTTTCCATAATAACAACTACTTTGTAAAGAAATTTTCAAACCACAACATGAAGAACAGTCAAGAAAGAAAGAAAGAGGACCCTTCATTTGTACCACTTTTGCTTGATGGCCAGGTGGACAATCAACAAATTGGTCACCTGATCCTGCTGACTTGTCCAATGACAGTCCTGGTGAGTAATTGATTTACCATGCTGTGAACCTCACCAAAACAAGCCTCCTGTTTAGACTATTAATACCATGCATGAAATAATGGGTAAACTAGTACCTGGTTTGTTTATGTATTGTTACAAGTCACTGTCCTTTGTAAATATATGAATTTAATAGAGGGAGAAAATGGCAGATGTTCAGTAAGGTGAAAGTCATATGCATACATTTTCACTGTGTTATATGTTTTTTCCTACCTTCTTCGACATACAAATATTTGGAAAGGAATACATTACCACTGCATGTAAAAAATACTAGGTATCATAAGAGAACAATGTTTTTTATCAATATCAAATTTTTCTCCCACTGCAGTGAAATACATATAAACTTTAATTTCTTTGTAACAATTGTCACAAGAAACTCCATATTATCATTAAAGCTAACCTTTTTACACCTTGAAAGGTTACATGTATATCATGGAAAGTCTATACATCTAGAAACTCTAGAAAAACTGCCATCTCATAGCAATAAGTTTTGACCTAAACATTAACAAAACTATACTGTTTTAGAGTATATATATTCCCCATCGTGAAACTCATTATACTGGGAGTACATGTATTGCATTACAAGTGTGTACTGCATATCATTTTAAGTACAAACTTTAGCATTCTAAAAATTGTTCCTTCAACTTTTTTTTATTTATATAAACAAAAGCCTTAATTATGAGGTGCCTACATTCACCAGCTGGTCATTCATAATCCTCATTACTCAGTGAGTGCTAATTCTAGACGCATTTGTAACACGTGTAATAAGAAAATATTTTCCAACCCATAACACTTCATTTTTAATGACAAATTTACAATAGCACATCAGAATTTCAAACTGAACAATCTTCATGGTATTTTGAAATTTGGCACTATCACTTTTTAAATCGTGTATTTCTGTTCTGGGGAGGGGATCAACTTTCCTTGTACTCAAATTAGCTCAGTGCTGTCCATATATAGATCCATTTATTTCACTTAATTCACTTATCTAGATAAGAGGAAAATGGGGTCCCTTATTTTTTGCAATTTATCATGTGCTGTGATATTATTCATAAAAAAAAAATTAAGATCAGCATGTACATATTTGTACAATTTAGATAGAGAATTGCTTTAACATTAAGACTGTAATCATGCAACTACATTTTTCTATTATTGACATGTTGGATAATTTGATGATCATCATTTCATTGAAAATGCAGAAATTTTATTCAAACATTAAATTAGCTATAATAAATAACTTGAAATTGCACTCAAAATTTGAGCAATGTCTGAAAAATTAAATTACAGGGTATGTTGGAGTTGGTGGGGTTGGGTTGGGTCTGGGTGGGACGTTAATAATGCCACTGAACAGTTCTTGACAACAGCTGTTTCAGCCATTTTGAACATGTGACATACACCACCAAAACGGTTTTATTTCTGTTCGAGACAGAAATTAGCTCCCTCCTACATCTGTTGACAATAAAGACCAACACATTTTGAGAAAACATGACTATCTTCATACAAAAAAGTGACAAATTTTACATTCTCTCCAGAACACATCACTGCCGATTTTCATCAAACTTTTATAAATATTAGTCATAATTCACCCATCCACTGCAGCAACTCTGAAATAGGAGTTCTTTTTTATAATGAGATCTGACAATAAAGTGAATCAGATTGAATGCACAATGTAGTAATTACTTCCTTTCTATCCGACTCCAAATGTTGTAATTCTGTGTCACTCTCATCTGAAACCATGCAGGCAATGACTCAAAGAGTTCTGCATCATAAAAGCAAATATAAAAGTAAATTCATTCAGCTTTGCATAGGTATACATGTACCTGTATGGATAGATATATAATTGATGAGTTAGTGCTTAGAGAATTCTAAGCTTATACAGTTGAACTTCGGTATCTCGAACACGGATATCTCAAAATACCATGGGTATGTCGAAGTCATTTTGAAGTCCCAAATGCTTATTCCTTAAATATTTTACCTGGATATCTCTAATGCTTGGTTATCTCAAAGTATTTTCTCAGTCCCTTTGAGTTCGAGATAACGAGGTTTGACTGTATCTCTTTGGCCTGAACACTACTTGCAAGAGCTTACAGCTCAAGGCATTTGTGTAATGCGACTGAAAGTCTTAAGACATACCACTGAAACTCTTAAGACATGTGTACAATACAGACTAAATCATCAAAGGGTCTGTGAAAAAGTACATCTGTATTTTGATCTGCTCCAAATGCCATATGTTGGAGCAATTTCCCAGACTTCTTTCAGCAGACACATGCACTTATTGCTTTTACAGACTAACAGCTTTTAATGAATCAAATCAACAAAAAAAAATCCTGATGACATTAATGTAATACATATTCAGACTAAACATTGTATTGGATTACCAATCTATGCATCATTGGAAGCTCTGATTCCAGAAACAGATGGGATCAACTTTTTTTGCAGTAGTTATTACATAATCCCTGTGACACTTCTGTTGGCCTCTTGGGAACCATTTGCCCACCAACAATGCTAACTGTCACCAGCACGTTTAGACATTTCCATCAATCAGATATACCATCTGAAGTTCTATTGCTTTATTTCAAAGCTTCAGTACTTTGGAAAAGGCATTTAATACCCAAATGATACAATTTAAATTTCCTTACATTGAAAATCTCTACTTGACATGAAAATTTCGGAGCCTTAATTTACATGTAATTGTGATTAGCCACAAGTATCTGTTTACTTTGAGGTTTGAACTTAAATCCTCTAATGGCGCTCACCCTCAAATATATGTTCGTTTTTTTTAAAGGTTTTGTATGACTGTAAGGTGTGGTACACAACACAGGACAAGTTGCTATATGAACTCTCTAGGTGTTACAGACAAGATAGAGAGAGTATTAATCCCCTTAAATCACCGTCTGTTTGTCCTCCATCATTAAGTGCATATCTTACAGTGGCTTACCCTCCTTGAGCTTTATTTGACCTGTCACTTTTAGGACCAAAATATCGCACCTTTACGGCCAATTATCACACCCTGACAAGATCTGTACTTCATTATTAACCTGTACTCTGTGTCAGGTGAGGGGTCCTTGTTAGGTCATCAGCTGATGATACACTGCTGAATTCCATGGCAACCAGACCACTTACTCAAAACTCTGGTAATGGCTTTTGCAAAGTTTTGTGTAAAATTGTCACTTTGAAAATCTTATACAATGTTGACTAGGTATATAAATACAAGAAAATTTTCAATATTACTAGTAATAAATAATAATATCACATATGAAATATGTGATAAAAAAATAACTAGACCTCCAAAGCTCGAAATTCATTAAAAGCACACAATTTATCAAACACAAGACATATGATATTCATAATCTGTGTCATCTTGTCTTCATTTTGTCGACTCTATTTACCTAACAGTAATAATGTCACATTCCTAGCTGGAAATTCTCCACATTCATTACTCACTGATACATCCATTGATTGCCCCAACTTCCAACTTGTTTACTTTCTACTTTTGTTTTTGGTAATTAAGATAGCATAAGTACACAGTTTAGAGCAGTATATCATGCAGTTTTGATTTTTATCTGTCAATTGTCAATGGGAGAGAGATAAGCTGACTGTAAATATTCAGCAGAATAAATGAAATGTCATCCCAACCTCAGAGAGTTGCCTCCCCTACAAAGCAATGATTTATGCTTGCTGAAAATAAATTTGAAGCCAGATTAGGTCTATTTCAGTACTATCTATCAACTACTTATGTTATTTTTTGTAGACAAGTGTCAACTATTGCTTGAAACTTATTTAAGGGGGAATAGACTTCACACTCTTCAAAACTTACATCACCTCCCTTGGCACCACAAGATTTATCCCCCCTTGATAAAGCACATTTACTACATTTATAGCTATAAGTGGTAGTAGGTATTTCTCATCATAATTTCAAGTAATGAGCTCTCACCAAACATTAGATGATAACTGCAGGCTGAGTTCAGGTGGGTCAGGTGACATTTCCCTGACCATTTATCTTACTTTTCTGCCATGTGTGAGGGAATTTACATCTTTATGTGTATTTAAATAATGGTTCTCTCCTATAACTGTCCTCCACTACTAATTATTTAAGCCTACTGGTTAACAGCAACAACCATTATAAGAAATGGCCTTAGAAATGTAAGTAAAATCATGACAGTGAAATATTGTGCTTGAGATATATATAAAGGCAAAAATGTTTTTAATACAATGTAGCAGAAAATGACATTACTGCACCATAATATTACTTTACATATCCTGTGTTTGATTTAATAGTGCACATATTTAACATATATGATTCACTTAAACAATTTTTCATTTTTTCAATTCAGAAGGAAATGTTCAATCATCTAAAGCAGAGACACAGCTCTTGTAACAAATATTTCCATCGCCTGCTCTTCTCTACAACTCTACTACGTAATACCTGTCTATCACAAGTTTTAAAATGGTGATAACATTACAATGAGAAATGGCTTTCCCTGTAGTAAAAACAATAGCTGACAGTTAACACTAAGATAAATCACAATCATCAACATCAATGTCTTCTGGGAACATGCAGTCAGCAAGGTGATCTTGGCAAACACTGTAAAAAACAAGTGAACACTGAACTGCAGCATTCATCAGCTTTCTTGGCACCTTCAAGGTAATTAAAGCTAATGCTGCTTAACAAATTACCCCCCTTTATTACCATTATATGCTAGCCCCTGTTTTGGGGAGGACATGTTCTAAATTCACACTAGTCTTGAATGCCTGGCATTGTCAGACTCATTATGTAAGAGTTAATTTTCAAAGTTTCTTATGTTTGAAGAATTTGCACTGAAGTGATTCTTAAAGGTTTAAAATAAATTCAAAATCTCTTAAAATTCTTGTCATTGCACCTGTTCTCAAGGGCTCAGAAAATGTAAAGCCCTTTGAAATGTCTATTTCTTGAATAGTAGAGAGTCCCTTGGTAATCAGATTTTTATTGAGTCTGTCTGCATGTTGGTATGCCCGACACTCAAGTACTAGAGCTCTCCATTTTTCTAGAATACATGTCATCATTCCTTTAACTTCATTGGATACCTCATAACCTGAGAAAACTTACAACTGGAGTCTTTTGAAGGTCAGCTAGCGCTGACTTTAGTGAATATTTCAGATAATACCATGAATATCATAATAATCTGATCCTCAACACAGAATTTGACTTTAATCTAAATGACCTTCAGTCAAGGTCAACAACAAGAATGATGAGAGAGAGACTTATTAGTATGTGTGATTTACAACTTGTCATTAAATGATCTATGATCATATAAAAGTACCACTAAGTTTTGTTCCTGAAATTTGAAAATACAATCTGCAATTTTGCTAATGAGAGCCAATTGTTGAAGATTCTGCTCCAGACAAGAGTTTCTCTCCAAGAAGACTGAAAGACACACACACAGACAACATTTCATGACTTTCAGTATGAATTTATTGTAACACATGCTATCTCAGGATCAACTGAAGCAGACAACAGACAAATCACAACTTGTTTTTTTATTGTGATCTGCTTTTTCTTCCTTTCTTTGCAACAGCCAAATTCACAGAGTATGGATTCGATAAAAAATAGGACCTGCAAAGCATGAGAGAACAATGTAGCATTGTGCAGCAGACATCAACGGTATCACATCAAACAAACAGATTGATCTCAAAACATGGGCGCAAGACAAAATCTCCAGCCCACAGACCAAGGGTCAGCTGTCTGCTGGTATCAAATGAAGTGCTAGAAACTTCTCACTAGAATTTCACTTTGTCCTCTTGCCACTGACAACTTAAATGACAAACATGCAATTACGTCTCCAATTCTAGGCAGTTATCTTTGTAAATGAAAGTTTTCAATGACAAATGACAATTCTACACCTGGCAGTTTTTACATTTTAAATCACAAAAATAATCCTCTGGTGCACTGTGTCTGCAATTTTGTGAAGGTTTAGTGAAATTTTACACTTATTTCATCTTTCTTTCATACTGTAAACTTGACCTGTGACTCTCATTATATAGTAAAATTTTTGAACAGACACATATAAAGTAATGATGTTTAACAGATCTCAGACTCACTAAAATTATTCTTTGATGAACTTCTTCAGAAACAGAATGTTTATTATTGTAATCAGCATTTGACATACCTCTTGTAGGTATATCTGTCAGCACAAGCAGAGATACAGGTCTAAATTTAGCTTACTCCCTTCATTACAACTAACAATCACGTCAATATAGATAATTAGATGACAAAGTGGATTATCTTCTATGACAACTTCCTACCTCTTTGTAAGCCACCCAATAATTTGGTTTCTACCTGCCAAATTTTATCCCAAATGGATTTGTGAGTTCAGGTGCGCATTTCATTTTATCACCAGTGACTCGAGGAAACATGCATGCATACAAGCATTAGGATAATTAACCTTCTTTTGATAAATTTTAATATTTGTAAACAATATGACATTTACACAAAAAACATTCATTCTGCTTGAACACATATATATTCATGCATTCTTATTTTTCCAGATCAACATTTTACTTCAATTCTTGAAAACGATGTCACCTGTACGCACCTTTTGTGATGATCTTTAATGACAAAATAATTGTATCCCTCCTCCTTCCCCTCCCAGCAGGTGCCCCTCCCCTTACAAATTATACAATACACCTTAACAATGATCTCTATCCTGCCACATGTCCTCACATCTTTACACTCTACACAACACCAGGATCAAATTGAACATACTTAATATTCAACCACATGAAATACTGCAAAACAAAACATGCATCCTTTTCTCTTTTTTAACAGTCATTGTAAATATCTCCTGTATGATTTATCACACACCCTAACCTGATATTTTCACTTCAGTTCATACCATACATGAAAAAAGAGACACAAAAAGTTTTAGCAATACAATACCTTGAATTTTCAGGTGTGAAAAATGTTTTCCCTCCATCATCTTAATTTCTGTTAAACCGGTATAAGTGACAATTTTATGTATGATTTGCACTGATGGGGTGATCTAAACCACAGAGTGCAAATAAGGTGTAGATATGTCCATAAATATTAATAGCTGCACAGACGTGCATCACAGTGCAGGGACAACCTAATATTAGTCGTACAATGTGAAGTTCTCTAACAGGACTATAATAAATTGCCTTCAAACCCCTAGTTATGTAAGCATGCAGACTGCAATATTGATTTCTAAATTTATTTTTGCTTTTAATAAACCTAGAAAGAAGAAATACCCTTAAATAATTTTATATTACCGGTATTCTTTGAGAGTTATAAAGGATGGGATAAGGAATTTATCAAAATACATTCCTACCACAGTCTCATTTGAACAAGAATCAGACAGGATGATTGGTCCACCTCTTACTATATAAAGCCTTTAGATTACAGGCAAATAACTTTATCCTGATAAAAAGTGAATTTAACCCTTAGAAAACTTTTTCTTTAATTTTGCAAGATTTTTTGCATCTTTACCCCAATGATGTTTATACAATTGGTTATTGTTTACCCTCTGGGTTCATACCTTTGCTTTCTATAATGGTTCCAGTAGAGATATGATTAGGAGACATGATGCTTTTTGTAATATGGATTAAGTTGTAATACACACATTCATATACATTCAGGTAAAGATGGACACACAGTGGCATTCTTATATACTACCAAGAGGTAGGAACAAAGACCACCTGTAGATATTGAGCCAACAGCAGGCGACCTTGTCTGACCCCTAAATTACTCAAGTAATCATCCATACCCTACACTGCAGGAGTTCTTAAGTCTTATTCCCACCTCCATGCATGTACCACAAACTAAGTTAATATACAGGTTACCAATACATGTAGTGCATGTAATGTACCCAGTTATCTGAAACATTAATTGGGCACGTAACCTTCACCGACATTCCTGGCAATAAAATATAATTTATTTGGGTGTGTTCATAACTACACAGAATGCAGATGTAAACAAACATGCAAAATTGTCTATGAGCATTATATAATATTGTACACCTGCAATATACACAATTTACAACTGCATGGTCATTCATTGGCAGAGAGTCAGATGTGATGCTGATCGATCAAAACTGGTCAAAGGATGTGTTTCCTCAATCATTTCTGCATTAATTTTTTCAAAAATACAGTATAACACTGTTATAAGGAAGTCCTTGGGACTTCAAATTTCACTTTCTTTTAACCAAGATTCTTTACTTCCATATAAGGAACATACAGCAAAGTCTTCCAGGATTCATAAAAATTTTCTTATAACTGAGATTTCCCAATAAGCAAGTTCTATATAATTGAGTTTTACTGTAAATCAAGTTTTATCAATTATGACATTTATAAGACAAAGAAAAGCACTTTAGAATTGGTGTCAGAAAGATTTACTTGCCAAAACATGAAAAATGAACAAAATGATTTACTCTTCTATTTATCAGGTTAAGTTTTCCAAACTGAACTTGTTTAGATATCAAAACCTGAACTGTTCAATTCCTGATACAACACGCTGTGTGATTTCAAAATCCCGATCTCCTCTTTACCTACATCATTTTTATACACCTGCTGATAGAGGTACATCAATAGAATCTTCAATTTCCACTTAACAGCCTCAGTTTTTTTAAGTCTTCCTCCTGATAAAAATGTCAGGTGTATTTTGACATGTAAAGGAATACATGAAATGCCCACACCTAGGCAGGGGTCTGTAATTAACAGTTGTAGGTATACACCTCCGGTTTCCTAATCTAAAAGATAAAGAGTCCAGAGTTGAGGTGTAGAAATGTGCCACAAATTTCTTCCTCCCAACCATCCTAAGAGATCAGCTTTCTTGGGTACCTTCACTTACACACGTAGTAATACACCACATCATGAAGCAAATTGACTCCTTTATAATTATCTGACATTAAAGGTCTGCCCTCAGAGTATTGTTGCAGTTTTACTGATTTATAGAAATAAATTATATACTAGGTATTTACAGGACTTCAGGTGCAAATCTTTGTTCCCAAAGTTTAACCAAAGTTTGATCCATATTGAAAATGGCTTTATATAGTGCTCAAAAGGGAATAAAATCCAAGGACTTCAATTTCGTCATCCACCCTCTTTTAAAAGTTGATATGTTAAAGATGTGTCCCGATAGAAAACTCCACAACACTTACAGATGTACTGAACATTTATCTTATGTCCACATGAATGAATGTGATGGAGGAAGGCACTAAATGAACAAGCAAATATTTTATTAACATGCAAGGAATGCCTGTGACTGACAAAACTCATCAATAAAAACAATTTCATCTTGATCTAAATAGAACTTCTAAATTTAACGAGGTTGGATCCTGATATTTAAAGTCTTAAACTTTTTTTGTCAAGTGTATTTTTAGTTTCTACACACATAGCTTAATTAAAAATCAAAACAAAAAATGGGGGTCAATACGCTTCTTTTGGCGCTACAGTACATTTAATATGACCTTTTTGCACTGAAATTTGTGTCTGAATCAAAAATCACATCTTCGACGTTTTCCCTCCAATGTTTTTATCCAAATAAATCATGAGACAAATTAAACTATTAGTCTATTTAAGAAAAGACACTTCAAAATTGTGACTTAGAAAAAGTTTCAAATTGCTTCACATAATCAATTATTTGACCTTTCTGCACTCAAAAAATGTGATTTTTCTGGTATTAAAAATTTAACAAGCAATAAAATTATTTTAAAGTCTTAAACTTTTTCTGAATTTAGGCAGATTGATCAAAGTTATCTTATATTTTCAGAAAAAAAAAACAAAAGTGGGGGTCTATGATGTAAATTTTTAGATATTACTAAAAAAGTGTTAATTTTATGTTAAAATTGGCTAATTTTTTTCCTGGACTTTCAGAATATATATTACTATATTTGTTACAATATAGTGAAAGAATTCATAAGAAATAATTTAATAGATATTTCAGACCCAGTATAAAACATTTCATTGCAAAAAACAGCTCTGTGTGCAACCAGCATGGAAAAATAAGAATCTAAACTTAACAGTACTGTATATATTTCAAAATGGGACAAAATGATCATTTTCTCCTAAAAATCCTTCCGCCACAAAATATAGTTCCTGGCTTAATCCTCTTTGAATGGAATTTAATCGCAGTTTTTTCATTGGATATTGTTTAATTTGCATTGTAGAATTCAGATTTAATGTTTGAACTTAAAAATGATGCAGAATTTTATAAATAAAGGTCCAGACCAAAATCTGCTCAAAAGCTCAGGATCGAACCTCCTTAATATAAAAGGGCAGTACATATCCATATTTCATTCAAAAGAGACATCTCTGGTCCTTTGTCTTCTACCAGTGTTTGAGTTATAAAGACTATATGCCTTCTAATGATAAAAGATGATTGCATTATAAATCATCACAAGAAAGGGGCTGTATTATCACATCATTTGCCAAATATTGCATTTCGGACCTATCTGCTTCATAATCTAGGAGTGCTGTGATTTTCCTTGGAAGAAACTTAATTCAATATCTAAGAGCCATTTAGAAACCACTATCAATACTTGCAAGTGTTAGCAGCTTTTCTTGCTTTGTATCGCGAGTTATGTAATACTCCATTTTACCAACAAAAGAATGAAGAACAAAACACACAAATTAGATGATTGATTTGGGTCTATAAGACTAGACAGCCCCTCAATTTGTTTGTGTGGGGTAGATAAGCTGTTTGTGGACGTCAGAAATCCCAGTCAAGTGGATTGCCATTGAAGATCTGAATTATTACAATGGGACAGTCTCTAGCCCTCCTCTGGTCAATACTATACTCTGATGTACCATGTCATCAAACAGTTTTATCTCAGATATGATTACTTTATAAGAATTACGATGACATTTACCTGGCGTGTTAGACATTATGGGTATACACCTGAACAGTTAAACAGTCAGACTAAAAATGCCAGCAATGCTATAAGTGAAGCAAAATACATGATTTTATGGGCTTATTTATCAATATATTAATGTATATATACTCCTAATATTACTCCTGAAGTTGAATTTCAAGTCAAAATCAACCAGGTGCTGTGAAAAATGTTGATCTGAATTCATGTCGTACTTGGAGTTTCCATTTTTTGTATGTCACCTCTTCAGTGAAATCAACCAATATCAAGCTTTATGATGTGACAGCTAGAGAAGACAAAAAAAATCTTCACTTTCCATCACTTAAATGTTTAAATTGCAAAGGAACAATAAATTTTATTTGATGCCCTGTCTGACTGTCTGGAATTTTCTTGAAGCTAGGTTATTCAGTTTAAACCACCAAACAAGATCTTGTTTATCTGAAAAACTATACCATATACAAATGTATCTCTTAGAATCTTCAGAATAATGATATTCAGCATCGGCTCATGTTTACAAAGACACTTTACTGACTTATTCCACCATTAAGGCAAATCTTCATATCATATGCCATCACAACTCATTTTCCCACTTGGGGCTCATCACCATAAATTTAAAAGTATACAAATTGCAAGACTTCAAAAGAAAATCTTCAAATCTTGCACCCCAAAAGGTAGAATTCACTGCAAATCCTTCACAGGCCATTAAGCTGGCTTACAACTTGTGACAGGTTTACTTATCAGGGGACCTCATCTAAAGTGAATTTATACCATGTAAAATTTCAATACACAACAAATTAAGAACTCCATGAATCTGAATCTATAATCTTAATTTCATATACAACCATTACATCTACTTTAATAGACTTTTAAGATAAAAATAAGTCTATTTCAAGGCACTACAGAATCATATGCTAATTTTTGAGATCCAGTATGAAACCAGATTTCATTCATGAAATTCAGTCACTTATGATAGATTGGTTGATCTATTAGAAGAGAACACAGCCTCATTTACCTTGATTTATTCAGGATTTATTCCTCCCCAAACTTCATAAAGATGGCTTCGGTTATCATCAGAAACTATATCACATGTAATAAGGTGTCATTTGACTAACAAATATTCTGAAACAGGTCTTTGATTTACATATTAAAGTATAAAATTTAACCCAGCCTTCACATTTTTTTCATGGTACACATGGTTCAGCTGATGTTTTGTCTCAAGAACTTTGTGGCCTTGTTCAATACTAAAATGGAACCATAGAAACTGTGAAAACAAGCTATAATAACTGTCCGTTTTCTTGATTAGTAGTAATTATTGTCCAAAGACACTTGTTATTCTTTACAACCTGGCGTCTGTGTGACATTAATTTGACAGACCCATTTACACCCTCATCCATCCAACACAAAATTTTTTCAGGCTAAGAAGACAATACTTAATCTTAATCTGGGATCAAGTTACAGTGGAAAAATAATGCTAAAAAATCAAAATTTACAGGAAAGATTTAATTCATTTCCTTCAGGCAAATTTAAAATTCCTTTGCACTGCCAAGATACATGTACCTGTACAATTGATGTATCACACCTTCGAACTCTTATTTGCAACTGTGTTTACACGTGAATGCTTTTGATTAGTCTTTATTTAATTTAAATGCTAAAATTAAGTTTAAATCCTCTAAAAATCAGAAGCATTCCAAAGATATTCTTGGTCATTCAGTGTTTATTGGTCTATCATTGAATGTAATTTCCTGAACAATGTAAAAAAGCCCAACCTCAATAGAAGCAACTGCTATCTTGTTTGACCCAAGTCTAAAATGGTATTTACCTTGTAATTTTTGTGGAAGTGTGAATTGCCTTTATAGATAAGCTATAAGCTGGAAAATTTTAGTTATACAAGGGAAAAAAAACCCTTTATTATACAGACAGGTGACCGGATTTAGCAAATGCCTTATATCTCCTGAAATGGGTATTAATTTATTCATAAAGTATGAAGAATGTAACAAAAGTCCTTAGCCTTATTTGTGCTTAAATGCCTTTTTATCAGTTTTCATCAAGTGGATTAAAGAGTTCTACTTTCTTCATTCATGAACAGGTTCTCCAATATTTATCGGCCTATCTGAACTGTGGCACAATTTTTCATAATCGAACAATTAACTTAACTTAGCGAAAAATGAAGTAACACAATTTTGAGACTAATTTCAATACAATGTATTCCATGCTTTTTTTTGTGAATGGGCCTTACTTTCCATTAGACCGTTTAAAAACCTGCACATGAATAGGATGAGTAAATATTGTTAAACTTTAAGTTTAATTTCATGCAATACCTGTCTGGAAGGAAGATCTGGTCTTTATTACGGCCAATTACTTGGACAGAATCATACAGTCCAAGGAATGCTTCAAGTTGCTCTTTTTCGTTACAGACCATAAAGCTTGTAACTGCACACCCAAACCAATCCAGGCATATTCAGTGAGTCACCATAAGCTAGAATTATACCTTAAAGAAAGCGCGATCAGGAAAAACGATCAAACGTCCCATTTTGTATGGTTTATTATTGCCATCTCTTTTTCAAACCAATTGAAAAATCGTGCTCAATTATTTGTACTTATTTAATGATAACATAATGTCAGGTATTATCAAAGATCTGCCACCAAATAATTATGACAGATAATTTAATACGTTTAAATTTCTATAATTTTCATAAATTGTGTCAACATAGGATTGGCTTATTTTGTTAAAAACTCAGATAATCACTGTCATATTTTCAATTCAAATAGGATGTGTGAATTACACTTTTTAATACCACTTACACCCTATATTCAAATCAAAGAGACAAAATAGGGTCCACTAAAATTGCTGTGAATTGGTACCTAGTATATGTTTTGGTGATTCTATACCAGCTTAATTTTTGCAGCATGGAATAATAAGTCAACAATCCGTCTATGGGAAAGAATAAAGCTATATCAGAACTTTGATGGATGAATGATTTTGGAAACCAGTGTCTCCAGATATACAAATTCATTGTACCATCTGCAGCTGTCCAGCCATCAAGACTATTATTAAAGAAGGATTAATAAACTGAAATTTTATGAAGAAAAAAAGAAGCAATTGTTTGAACTCTATCTCAGAAAATACATGTAGTAAAAGAGAAAATGGGAAATGGCTTATTGGTAACAGTACAAGAAAGTAAGTCAAGGTCGTTTGTAGATTTTAGAAAAGTCAGACGGAGAGAATCTTCTGAACTTAATAAAATTTTGAATATCCTTGCAAACACTGATCTTATGAATCCAAGGATAAGACTGACAGAAAAGCAACTTTATGTTAAAGTTGTTGATAGACCAGTTAAACACCCACCCCCACAAATTTACCTTGATTTCTGTTTTGTCTTGAATGCTCTTTCCTATACAGTCAGTATACAACTTATAAAATGCTACTAAGTATTCAAGTATGGAGGAAACCAGCACTGAGATAAATTATATGTAACCTCACAAATCAAAGCAAACAAACAGGATAATAGGATGTTGGCATATAAAATGTACTTAAAGAATGTGAGAATTGCTTGATTAGTGCTTCGATAACTAAACTTATAACTGTTTGTGTGGAAGGATGTGTATTGCAAAACATAGTCCTGATTAAGAGGTTTATCCTCTCGTACATGTCAATCTCTAGTGTCAAGGTTAAATTGTACAATTTCATTGAAGAAATTCCTCCTCACTTCTCCTTGAGTATTCCATTTTCAGTGCAAATAAAGGTTCCTAATTCTAAACAAGTTGAAGAGAATTTGATGCTTCTAATTATGTCATTATAATTCAATCTTTGCTGGAAAATATCAGAAAGATTGAAGAGATATTCCACAACTTACAAATAACTTGGAGTATTGCAAACATTTCAATGATTATGACATTCATAAATTCTAGTTAGGTGTTTGTGACGTTAACATCCAGACAAAATCCCCGACAATTCCATGCCCTACAGTCATTATATACCCCCATTTCCACATATTGTGTCTGCCCTTGCAATGAGATGAAACATAAGATAAAACACAACCCCCCATTTTACTTGCCAGACACATCAGTATTTAATTTTCTAATTAACCATTAAATGGCAGTCAATAGGGCTATTCTGCTTAATCTTACGCAATGCATGCAAGTCATCATAAAGACAGAATGCAATAAATGCCCACTTCAATTTGCATTAGTTTGTGAACGAGTTCCCAAACATTATTTACTTATTGTTTATTCTTCTATACTAAGCTACAGGAGCCTTCAAGAGAATATCCCCTTTGTAGTGTACACTGAAAATACCTATATTGAAATTCTAAAATATACCTACATTTTAACTCCAAATACCTACATTGTAACTCTAAAATACCTATATTTGAAGTTACTGAAACAAAACTGAAATGACAAAGACTTTATCAATATAACATTATTGATACATCAAGCAGCCATGATAAGTAGTCTGTCCGTGTGTCCTACTGTGTGTCCATCTGTCTGTCTGATTGGCAACTTAAGCTTTATAGTGAACTAATTGACAAACTGTGTTCAGTTTCTGAATTGTCCATGTGCATAACCACTGTCCCACCTCCATGTTAGCTTAGCAGAAACATTTGTTCCCTTCATTAATGTACAAACATAAAATCACATGGATGAATGCAAGTTCACCAGCAAAAAAAGGAAACCCAACTGTGTTTATCTAATAAGTATTTGGACATTTTTCCTGGTTGATGTTCTACATACAATGGATGTCCACAACATACTCATCAGGGCTGGACATAAGAAATTTCAAGTATGAAGCACTTGATAACAAAAAGGTTGATACAAAAAATAGATAAAGACCTCACTGAGAGCCATGACCTGCACAGAACATCTTTTCTTTATGTCTGTCCTGCTATAAGTATCTTTTTATAAACCATGTTATCTGCCATTATATATTTATCCTGTCCTTTATAAAACGAAGTCTCTTTGATTTCTCTAAATAAAATTTATATCCAAGTCTATTCTGGTAAAGACTTCAACGGACATAAAGAAGCAAATGATGTATTTGTACATCACTAAAAGATAAAAAGAAATTATATCAAAGTTCATGGAGCCATTCAGGGGAATTGTTAGATACATGATGATCATCAAAACAATTGGTAGCATGTTCTTTACATCCCAACAACAATAAATAGTAAGCTAGAAAAATAAACAGATTGATTGCATTTTGTGGTGTGTATCTGGGATTTGCATGCTGGAACTAGCCTGGAAGCATCAATTCTTCAAGAATGCATGCAAAGACACGAAGCTTATTCATACAGATGATCACAAAAATCATAGTATTCCATCCGTCACAAATACCAAAAAACCCTGTCTCCACTGACAGAGGTATTCCATTGGCCTTATTGCTTATTACATATACACACAATGAAGTTCAAGCAAAAACGTTAAGTAACATCTATGCTTAATTCTTTCTGGAGGAATACTCTGTGAAGAATGCATAAGAATCATAATTAAGCCACTGCATCAAAACAACATTGCAAAACAACAATCAAACCAAAGCAAACATAATGTACATATTTCAATCAATTCAACCCCATGGGGCAAATAAACCACTAATGACCTAGCATTTGTCCTTTTGAGGTTAGAAAAATAAACGTGAGATTTAATATTCATACACATATTTATAATCTGATTTTAATCTTCCTTTTCAAGTATGTGTCAAAGCATATATTATGGAATGGTAAGACTCCTTTTCAATTTTCAGGTGAAATATTGCCTACACAAAATGAATAAACACAATTTTTAGGCTTTTGTTTGGTTTCAGCACTCAAGTCTGATGGCAGGGAAATCAGATATATAGTGTTAGAACATGTACACGTTCATTAAGAATCCGGATCTGTTCTACAGCTTCTCAGCTCAGATTCAAATCCAGTTTTCTAGGTTCTTTACAAATCTAAATGAAATTAAATTCTTAAAGTGTTTCTCGTGTATACATCAAGCATGGAGATATAAGAACATGTTCTAGCTGCAGTCTGCAAAAACTATCAGGATATGATGAATACAGAAGTGGCAGCATATATGTAAAATTACCTGCTACTACATTATATTTGCAAATGTACACCTGTTTTTTCACATGATTTAAAAAAAAAATCCAAGGCCTCAAAAAGTCTAAAACACATTGTAATGTATAATAGATTTAATACACATCTTACTTAGGATGAGGACAAAATAAAAAAAAAAAAAGCTGAGACCTGTTAAAATCCAGGTGTTTGATTGATTTGATCACTAACCACCTCAGGTAACAATTATAGTAGTCTGCAGATAAAGGTAATCCCATCAGATCTCAATCAAAAACCTTCCAAAAAACTACCCTATATTCCAAGATACAATCAAACATACTGATCCTGATAAAAGACCACAAGAGTCACATGGCTCTTGTAGTGAACCAAATCACAACTTCTGGAGGTTTAATAGTGACTTTAGCATACATAGGTACCCCTGTCATGACATAGACTCCATTATAAACGATGGCTAATAACTGTCTACCGGTATCAGTCACTCCTTATAAATGATACCTGTATCAGTAACACCTTATAAATAATTACCTTTAATGATGTCTGAACTGCTCTGGAGCCTTCAATTTTGTACAAAGACCAATCACTTCCTTTTCGTTACTGGAAGGTTTCAATTCCTACAAATACGATAAAAGCTTAACATATTTATATATACAAAAATCTAAAGGCATATAATCAATTTTCCAAAACACTTAAGTAATTTTTTTTTCAATTTTTCAATTTCTGACTCAATCAATCTATTAAAGATATTGCATGATATGAGATTGTCATTGTTAATCTTTAATTTTTTATTATTCTTCATGATTGTATATCTGTTTTTTAATGCTATAGATCGAGTCTTCCTCTGAGATGTTTTGTGCACAAGTGTGTTAAAAAAATAAAAATATGTAGATAAAAAAAATATGTCTATCAACAGGTTTCTGTTTAAATGATTTGCAGGTAAAAGATAAGATAGTTAACTCCAGCACACCAGCCTCTGGTGCCAAACAATGTTCTTGACAACTGCTGAAATACAGATTCAAATCCAACAACAAAAAAATTTATCCCTGTATTTACAAAGTTTCATCCTAATTACCTCTTTTAAGAGTCAAAACACAAATCTGTTGACCAAAACATTCTGTCTTGTGTTTTCTATAATTCACTATCCTGATATTTGAAGAGGCTTGTCAAAATTCCCATCCCTACTAAAGAACTGTACACAACTCAGCAGTTTTCTATGATAACCAAGTGTTTCCATGACTATCAAATCTTTGATTTACAGGATAAGAAAAAAAAACATATTTCAGAGGATGTGCAGAATCGGTAAAATCAATGAACGGTAACTTGTTCATAGTTTAACAACTGATACCTTCTCAGTTGATAATTACCAAATCAAATCCAAGGGATAAAAACCTAGGATAACTTCTTATAAATTTTCAAAGCAGGACAGATTAAAATAGATTGAAAAAAAGTATTCACACAGGAAGAAGGGGCAGAAATCAGTCATAAATAAAAGAAATCCAGAACTGATTATCAACATGAAGATATTCCATACTTCCTAACCCAATTTTACAAGCCTGCATGATGTTTTACAGACTGATGTTTTTGTTGCATCTTTAAGTTCTCAAAAAATAAATAAAGATTTTCAACCAACCACCCTCATTTCCTTAGATATCAAACTGGAAATGCACCTATGGTGTACAAGGATTGTAATCACCTCATTTTTTTCCCTCTCTGCCTTATGATCATTAACCAAGTCTTACAGCAAATAATGCCTACAGAAACATGAAAGCAATGCACATCAACATGGATCCCACTAAACCACATTTGATTAATTTTGCTAATTCAAAAGATTTATAAAATGAATTAAGAGACAACCCCCTGAATATGCAGCTTAGTGATTCCTCTTACACAAAAAAGAAGAAGTGGAACTTCTGTTTGTATTAGTTCACAGTTAGTGGCAGTATCGCACATTTGATTTGGCAGTAGTTCAGTGACTTGAACAAATACTACTTGCATAACAGCACAAGTTTGTACCGAATTAACCACCTCAGTTTTTAAACTATGGCTCCAGTAATTAATCCAATTTAACATAGATTGTGGATTTAGTCTCCAATGTCAACTTATTTCTAGAGATTTAATGTTACTAACTTCTAGATAATAACACTTTGTACATTTAGATATGTTGACCAGAGAAACTTTGACATGAATATTATAGTTGTTCGCAATTTACTATAACATTAGCCAATTAGGCACATGGATGCTATTTTTTTTTGTGTGTGTGTGTTTTTTTTTTTCATTTGTTTGTTGTGTGTCTGTCCCCCCCCCCCCCCCCTTCAAATTGTCAATGTGACTATTTCAGGCTATTTGAAATTCAGTACCTGAAAAAAGAATGCAAAATTCAAGCAATTATTTTTCCCCCATTTCTTTGGAAATTTCTACATTTTACAAGTGATTTGTGCCCAATTAGGCATGGCCAAATTTGTTGCCCACATTTGCTCATTAGATGGAGAGTGGTGAAAGTTTTATTCATATTCCGACCTGATTCCAACAATAAAAGCAACTGCTCCAGGTCTTTTTCTTTCAAGAGTCTATCGGAAGGATTATCTTATTCCAGCTGTATCACTGCAGTCCATCTCCAACACCAGTCTATTATGTCTATCAGTTTGATATCCTATAATCTTTAATACCCCCCACACCACCCCCTTCCAAAAATATGCATAAAAATTGACCAAATGCAATTTATTCATTTATAATTTAAATTCTCCTGATTTTTTTATACACAATATCATTACAGCTAGTTTAATAAGGTTACCTATATGCAAACAAGTCTACATATAATATGTCCTTAAGATAAACAGAGAACATCCAATGTTTGTTTGAACTGTAAACCAAATCATGACTTTGAATTCATCAGAATTTCCTATACACCAGTAAACTATCCTGTTAGTTTTCTTCCATGTCACTTCAAACCAAAAGAAAGTATTTAAAACAATTGGCTCAAGACATACAAGATAAAACTCTAGATTTGCAATCCTTTACAAAGTCTGTCTGCAGGCACTATGAACATTGTCCCATTGAAGATTTCATTTTTCAAAAGCTCTAGCATGACATAGGCAGAATCTGCGGGAAAAAAGTGTTACATATATAACACCTGAGTGGTCTTACCTGTCAAGTTGTTAACAAATCTGCTCGTATTTTTAATCAGTAAACATTCCAAGTCTGAATTACAACTGCAGAATCAAAGGTAAACACAGACCACTAGCTCTAAGGTTTGGGGTCTAAAAATGTCAAATGCACTGGACAATAAAATAAATGTCTCAAAATATCACTCAATGTATTTTTCATACATTGAAAAATTTCTTTTCCATGAAACTGCTGCAAATTTCACATCACATATGATCAAATCCCTCAAAGTTGAAATACTTTAAAAATCTCCAAACTATGCAACTTATAAAAATATAATTTGTTCACACTATAAAAATTCTCAATTTCTAGAATTTTTCAAAAATCCCAACACCACTAATCAATTACTTTTGGATTTGAGAAGCCTGTTAGTTTTCCTTATTCCATTCAAGAAAAAAAATCTAGTAGGCAGGCCTTTTTCTTCAGACTGTTTAAAATATGCACGCACAGGTAGAGTTTAGTCAGTGAAGTGTGGCAATATGCCGCCCTCTCTCTCTGATAACAGGCTCGGGATAGACGGCCCTTTAACAGTGCCATAGTGTTTCCTGCCATTCCTTCTACAAAATAATGACACAAAACATAATTAGTGTCACTGTACCAAAATAATACAAATAATTTGGATATAGAGTACTTATAATCATTATACTGCCCTCAATCATACAGACTCATTAAAAAAAAAAAGAAAGTATGAATTTACTAACACAGAATGTGGGGCAGATTCATAAGAACACTTACGAAAGTTTCCCTTGCTAATACATAATATAAAAGTCCTATCATAACTACTTTGTAATGATTGCATGTACAGAGCATGCATTTTATTTTAAGTTTTATTTTGATATTTAAGTTGGAAGCACAAACATTTCAGTCAATGTCAATATAATCACCTTGATCCATTAAACAGAATATAAAATTTTACATCTAGTTTACCTGTTTCTGTGGTGATTTTTGGCAATGCACCTGATACCCCTAACCTTACATACGTAAAAAATAAATCTATCAAATAAACATTTTAAAAAATCAGCAGGACCTCATTTTACAAATGGTGGTGGTTATTTGGTACAAATGGAAACAAATCCCAAATATATGTGTCTATAAATGCTAAAGTTCCACACAATATTATGTACACTGGATACCAGCTCATTCGTACAAATTACATTAAATATAGCTATTCCACCTGTTGATAAAACCTTGGTCTTTTAAAAAAAAAGAGCTTCCCTACATTGCTATAAATCATCAGTAAATGTCAATAAACCACTAATAAGAAAGTAATCTCTATCTTTTATCAAACATCTTGCACAAACTGGAGCTAGAAATTCAAAGAACTTGATTAAATCTAGTTCATTTTCGTTATGTAATGCACCATATTAACATCTTTTAATTACAAAAACTTTTCGTTGATTACAAGGCAAAAAGCAATAAAATGGAGGAGACATTTATAGAACACTCAGAAAAAAAAATTACGAACACTAAATCTGCTCTAAAAATGCATTTTATATCTATATGCTTATTCAAATTTTGAAGTCATTTTCCTCAACACTGTGACAGTACTAAATATTCTAAATATTTTAAAAGATGTTTGTTTTTCAAAATCATAATTCAAACATTATACATTGGTGTGAGTAAGTGTACCTAGGCCTTTTTGTACACATTTTTTCTTTTTTTTTTCTCGGTCATTTGAAAAGAAGTAGAAAAATAAAAAATGCCCAATATTACACAATTAATCTGAATATTCAAATTGCATCTGTATATCCATAATTAAAGTGACACAGTTTCAAGCATTTACAAATTTACTTGTAAGTTATTTCAGCAAAAAACTGGACTTGAGTGATATCTCCTGTTTAGCTCATTTAATTATTCTCTCAAAACTGTAGAAATGATACATGAGGAACAAAAAAAGAAACAGATAGATGTACACATGGAATACAAGTGGAGTTAATATGTGGAGTAATATGTGGATGAATACTATTCAGAGCTACAGAAAACAGACCACATTGTGTTCCTTACAGATTTTTCAACTACAAAAAAAAAACACACACACACACACAATCTTTTCAGAAACACCATGTCAACAAGTCAAAAATTTTCATAACATTTTGGTTTACAATAAAATCTAGTAATTACTTTTGGGAGAACAAGTCATCTATCAATTTTAATCAGCAAACCGATTAGTAAACACACATATATGTACTTTTTTTTCTTTCTTAGAGTTAAAAGATTCATAAAGGGTAGAATAAATGTATCTGTTGTCAGTAAAAGTGCATAAAAATATCCCATAAAAAGATTTTCATGAATTATATTCTACCACATGTGTGGATTGGTGGGGGAGGGGCAGACATTTTCTTAATTTTTAAATTGTAAACACAATAAAAAAAATGACCATGGACCCCCATTTCCAACCCCATAAGGAAATACCTATACCTTTCAAAATGGTAAGGAGTCTTCTATCAGAAGAAAATTGACTTGGGAAAGTGTTGTCTCCTACCCCCCCCCCCCTTTTTTTTTGCTCATCAAAAAATTTCCAAGTCTGACATTTCTTACCATGATGTGGACTGCCCCTGGAAAAAATCCTAGATCCATCCCAGTACCAATAGTTATACAGTTATGATATCTATATATTGCCTTTTTTCTTAGAGGTGGGGTGGGGGTTCAATATTTTATCTTCTCAGTAATTCTTGTGTTTAGTTCTCTAGCAAGGTAGTAGCCAAGTTAGCTAAGTTAGCTCTAGATAGAATGTTCTATCGTTAAAATGATATTGTCCTACAGACCCGGTTTGTGGTGAGGGCTTGTCCCGAGAAACAGTTAGATTATTCTAACTAAGTTAGCTCATGCAGTATCTAAAACTAGTAATCTTATAATAATTAATTTTAAGCATTAAGTTATATACACTAAAGTTCTCCAGCTGATGTTGAAGGGAATGCATGAAGGAATTTCTTTTATGTATTAATCACATTTACACTGATTTATTACACATCTAACAGCATTTAATGACTGTAATGTGATCATGAAAATACCTAAATCTTAAACTACATACTCTCCAAGTCATATATGTTTGACCTAGTTTAGCTAACATAAAATTTCAAGTTGTTTATTATTCAGTCAAAAGATATAAGTGTCAAAATTAAATTCATAGCATAAACAATTAAGTCCATGTGTGCATTACATTTCTTTTTTTATTTTCATGTTGAATTCATTTTGGGAATGGCATAGCTAGCAGTCTTGGTCGATGTTGTGCATCAGAAATTCACAATGAACATACTGATACGAACCTGCCACAAATGGGGGAGTGTATAGTCATACGGGCTCAATAACTCAATACTTGATCACCTTTTTCCGTCCATTCAATCCTGTAACATAACATTTCATTCATTTCAACCAATTAAACCTAATTCTCTAAAAAGTTTGCTCAGTAAACTTGGCAGTTGCGATACACAACTTGAACTTATTGAATTCTTTGATAAAGTTTTCTAAGCTGTGTCAGATACAGTTTCATGAACCATTCTGTGAGCTATATCTTGTACAAGTGAAAATATATTCCCTATATATATGAAATAGGAGGATTTCATGAACACTTTTTTGCAGCGACTTGGATTACATTTCTCAATCTTTTATAGATGGTTTCTTAAATTACTGTAAATGAAATCTTGAAGTACAAAGGCTAAATTCTTACATTTTAAATTAACTTGCCTGATCAAATATCTTTACAAAGCTTCATAGCACTTTTCATGTGCAAAAAAATATAATTCTTTCAATTCAGAAGTTGGGCCAACTTTTATCCTGTCCATATTAGTTATCACTTAACATTCATTCACTCAAATTTAAATAATTTGTAAAAATGAGGTTAACATTTTAGGAGAAATTTTAGAAGAACAACTTCATGGTAGAGCACTCCTCAATAAAATTTATCAATAAAATTGAGCAATGCTAACATCAATAAAACAGCCACAAGATAATCTTCCTATCATAAAAGACTCGCATTTGCATTTCTCAGATCAAATGGATGACAGTGACCTATTATACCATATGACTGGTTTTCACACATCAAAAATATTCAATGAACTAATATTGACAACTCTCAGTGTTAATATACCCAGCTTGTCATTGTGGTTATATACACAGGCCATAGATCCATATTTATCATACAAATATGTAAAACACACAAATAAATATTCACACATTATGGCCATTGTGGATGATGGAAAGTCTCCTGTGAGGTTAGAGTTACTTCCCTTGAAAATAAAAATTCAAAATAGTGTATATTCAAATTGTGTCTAGACAGCATAGGTGTGATGTTTCATATAAATAAGTAACTAATGTGTATATTTCTGGAGCCCATATGTGAAGTTCACATAGAATAATTCAGCTATAACTGTATGTCAACCATCTATAAGGCACCTGCTTATTTTGTTTGCCTTAAATTTATAGGAGGTTGGTACTTATCTTTATAGTATGTGTCTAACAAGAAAATATCATGTAAACATTACCAAACAACTAATATTGGCTAACACTATACAATGTAACACTAACACACATAACGGAATAGCCTTGTACATCCATCTTCAACTAGTCTAAGAATAAAATCCTGTCCTTAGGGTTTTACAGGGGAAGATAACACAGAGACAAATTACTAAACAAGTAATAATTAACTTGTTAATAGACAGTTAATCAGGGTGATAATAGCTGATGTCCTATCTACTGATCTACTAATGGTGGTGGTACTGGTTCTGACAGCCTGCCTGATCAGACTCCTCATAGACACCCCATCTCCATTTTATCAGGGGAAATCACCCTCTAATGGCCATAATTACCTCAGCAGACATAGTAATGACTATACAGTACAACCCATATATCACAGTAATCAGTACTGTCTATGTAGCTTCATTCAAGAAAAACTTTTTACAACTTTGACAATTTCTGCATGGTCATGAAGTTCTAAATAGGATTAATATTATTAATCACTAGATATACAGTTGTGTGTACATACATGTATATATATTAAATTCCTCTACAATGATTCTTTAAATGTAAACTATAGATAATGCATGTTTTTGCTGTGATTGCACAAGGAGTAAACCAGGGGTGTGCAATAAGCATCGCCCGACGCCCGGGGCTACCATTTTTTGGGGTCGGGCTAGTAGTTTTCTGTACGGAGGTAGCCCCTTGGGCTAGTAAAAATTAAAACTACCAATGTAATAATACATGAAAATCACTATCGGTATTTTCATTCATTTTTTGCTATTAAATTCTCAAGCAATGAAAAATTTTCGGCAGCATGCTCCTATTTTTCGTAAATCTCCATAATCTTATCCATTTTGCAGTACCACCTGACTTATTTACTTCCAAAAACGATCGTTTTTATCTAATCCGAATTTCCTCTATTCCTCTGTTTATGGTAAATACACATGCAGATATCTCATTAAATTATTTGCAACCACTCAATCAACTGAAAGATAAGTGTTATGTGGTTTACATAGAATATATTTCCAGCAAATTTAATGATTTAAGATGAAAAAAAAATGATTTTCATTTCATTTTAGATAAGATAATTTATTTGAATTCATTTATATTTACTATCATAATTATTAATTTATACATGATTTAATTTTACTAGTGAGAATTAAACTTTAATTTTAAAAAGAATGACATTAAAAACCCTGACTTTTTCAACAATAAACTATTTTCTTTTAATATTAGTTGTTACTCCCCCCCCCCCACCCCCCCACACACATTTGGGCTAGTAACTTTTTACTTGGGGCTAGTAACTTTATTGCTGCCACTAGCCCATGGGCTAGTGCTTAATTTTTTTAATTGCACACCCCTGTAAACAATGTCATATGAAATGATTAAAAAAAAATCATTATTCAAGTATCCTTGAATTTGTATAATTTTTTGTGCTTGAAAGTTTATTAGTAAAATTTTTAGGGGGTTTCTGTCAGACATTTGAGAAATCATTTTTCCCATTATGTGGGAATATCAAAATGTTCAGGAACTCATAAATACTTTTTCAATATTAATATTACATTAATATCTGTATAATTCTGTAATATATATTGCAAAAGAGAGAGTAAACATTGACAAGATACTTCTACTGACTACATCCTTCTTTTTAAAATATTATCATTAATTATCTAACAGCACCATTTTAAATCTTAATTCTATTTACATAATAACCAATATAAAGGTTGAGGTATAGGCCAGAGCATTCTGATTACTTACAAGTGGTTATAGAGAGGGAAAGTAAAGCCTGGGAAACTGTACCAGCTCTGTCACTGATAAAAACTCTACCAAAACCTTACAGAAACTACTTACATAACATTTAATATTTAAATTATCTTCACACAAAACAAGCTATTATTCGTACTGTTTAACACATGCAAACTGGCAGGAGGTCTCATGATAAAGGTCAGGATTGACTTTGAATTAAAGGACATATTACATCTTAGTTCATTTTATTTAAACATTTGGAATTTATGTCAGACAAAATAATATAGTTATGTAAAAATGATTAGAATGACATAAATTTTATAAGAAAGATTAGAATGACATAAAGTTTATAATTGGGGTGCACTTTTGATAAGTTAAATACAATCATATGGAACAGCATTCCTTTGTGAAATCAAAGTGTGTTTGTGAAACACTGATGCCCCCGTATGACAACTTATATCAAGGGTTAAACTTTCTCAAATGCAAATCAAATATGTTGGTACCCAAAGTAAGGTCTTGTCTCAAGAAATATACCTGTAAAATATGAAAGCCCTAGCAGCAATCATTGAAAAGATTTGGAAAAGGCTAAAGATTTTCAAAAGCAAGATCAAAATTAATGGTGCCAAAGGAAAGGCCTTCTCACAAGAAAAACACATGTGAAATATGAAAGCTGTAGCACCAACCCTTCAAAAGTTATGGCCAAGGTTAAATATTTTCAAAAGTAGGCCTAACTCTAAGGTCAAGGTGAATGGGCTACAGTTGTTGGTATCCAAAGGAAGGTCTTGTCACAAGGATTACAGTGTGAAGTATGAAAGCCCTAGCACTAACTGTTCAAAAGTTATGACCAAGGTTAAAGTCTTCCAAAAGTAGGTCAAACTCCAAGGTCAAGGTCAAAGTTGTTGGTATTTCTAATTTTAGTAACCATGACAATGCCAGTCATCAAAATCAAATGCTTCTAAAGAGAATTATGTATATTACATGTAGTTTAGTCTGTCTGTGTAGAATGTTTAATTGAAATCCAATCAAAACTGTAGGAGGAGTATAAACTTTTGAAAGAATTACACATAAATTTCTACTTTTTGTATGGCAACACAATTCATTAAAACCAAAATCTGATATATAGAATCAAGTATGTTAAATTATTGTCATTTACTTGTGTATCCAGTTTTATTGAAATCAAACTAAAACTGTAGGTGGAGTGGCATTTTGAAAAAAATTCACAGAAATTTCTATTTTTTGGCCCTGGAAACCCGTTTAACAAAAAGTGTAACCAGTTATATTGAAATTGGACCAAAACTATAGGAGGAGTAGCATTCAGAAAAATTGGTTATTGTCAGACAAACAGCAAGACAGATGGACAATGGACACCTTACTATCGCATAAGCTTTTCTAGTTTCTGACCAGTAAAGCTAAAATTGAAGTGTACCATTTATAACAATGTTTGAATATATGACCTTGCCCTTTCATCCTTTGGCTTTAAAATCATAAGGGGCATTCAGAGTGAAAACAGGACTAAAGTTATCATCTGGGAACCATTTTATGCAAAACATGTACAAACTTTATAAATTCCTTACATTGGGCTTTGACCTTCAGACCTCAATAAGGTTTTAGACAAATAGAGATATCAACTGGAAACAAGTGTTACAGACAGACAGATGGATAAACAGACAGATGTATGCACGGACAGATGGACAGACCAAAATTACTATCCAATGGTCTAGCTAAGAAAAAGGGGAGATGATAAAAATGCATAAATCTGAGAACTAAATTAAGCAAAAAGTTAAATATATTGTAAGTTTACACACATCCTCCAAATATCAACATTTTAACAGGATACATTGGAATGTCTTGTATTTTCAAATGGGGAGTCAATATTTACAATGCACATTAAGAAATGGAAGAGCATCTCTTTCCAGCTCAAACAGTAAAACACAAGTGGTGGGCTGGTCAAATTAGCGATCATACTTCAACTCTAATGTCATTTATGAAGGTTTTCAGCAAACATTCACCCCATTAAAACTTTAAAAAACATATCAGGACAGACAAGTTGTGAAATTTCATGACTGAGATTTCTTCTATCAAAAAGGATTTTAAAAAAACTAAGATATTGTGTATCTGCAAACACGCTTTAAATTGTTGCTGAACAGCGGGACAGGATTTGTGGTAAAACCTTGATAGTTCAAATATTCCTTCACTGACAAGTACCTGTCCAAAAAAACCATGCAAATAACACCAAAGATTCAAAAATTTGGGTGTATGCTATCACTTGTTTAATCTCTACTAGTAATTAAAAGGGTATTCACATATTGGGGGTTATCTAGATGGTCCAATAACACCATAATTGGAAAGGTTGCACATTTTAACAAATACGGAAGATAATATCTCGTAATCTAACATCTAATAGAAATCTACCAAAAGAAATGTCAAAGGTTTAGATTTGTTAAGATTTTAATTCTTTAATTAAAAGGCATTTTTTCAAGATGGGGAGACATGAATTGCTTCTTGCTTATAATTCTTTTTTCTTCTGCCCTTCTTGAAGCAGTATATCTGAATGAACAAACAAATATATTAACATAATACTACATGTACACCTGTATTTTGAATATTTCACACAAAGATAAATTTTGGAAGAAGGTAACAAATTGCAAGTATCATATGATCGATGACAATTAACATACAGGACTCTGTAAACAGAAGCATTTCAGAACTTAAAAGGGTGTCCACTGATAACAACACATAAACACCGCCTTCTGAATACATCGTGACATTCTCAATATGACTTGCATTACTAAACTAATATCATAAAATCATCACACCATATTGTGACCATTTCTTCTATAACTGTAGAAGTTTAATAGTCCCATTTAGCATCAAGCTCATGGCTGGGGGCAGTCTATTGCCAACTGAGTGCTCCTTAAATGACCATCACAGGTGTGAAAATACCCCTTAATTTATTACCTTGGTATAAAGTGATGGACAGTCTCATCTTACTACATGTATAGTTCAAATTTCTTTAATTTCAATGTATGCTTGGCAAGACTAATTTTAAATTCAGGATCTGAATTATTTCTTATTCTTTTCTTATATGAACATCTTATACAACCAAAGTCCTGGGTTGTCTCCGGGACCTGGAGCTGGGGAACTTCCCCAACTATAATGATGGAAACCCCCCCATTATTCTGCTATTCCCCCTCCACCCCCTGTTAGGGGAGGAATCCTAGAGCCTTTTCTATTTTTCTAATATCCCCTGCTATTAAAATTCTTAGGGACAACTCTGAAAGTCACAAAAGGCCCATCAAATCTCTATCTATAATACACATTAATCCAATATATTTCACATAATACTGTTGAATTTCTTTTGTTTGTAACATGAAAATCAGGGGGGAAATACTACCTACAAGTCATCAAGGAGAAATGTATTGCCTCAATGACCTCGATGGGTGTCTTTAGCAAAGGTTGGTACTCCAACATTCATTGCTGATTGATATGTTCCAATATTCAAGTTCATATTTTGCATGCATCAAAAGATTAGAAAATCTAGAATCAAAAGTTGCAGTTTTTTGTTTAAAATTTTCACACTGACCCAGGTCAATATGACAAGCAAGTGTATTGGAAAGAAAGGTACAATGTAACTGAGTACAGAAAACCCACTGAATAGATAAAGCTTTGCCTTAAAAATTAAGAGATGTTCTTTAAAAATTAAATCATAAATGATTCATCAGGAAGTTTACATATAAATCTTAACTCAATCCCTAGTGTATTTCATTAAGGAATTTACATACTAGTTACAAACTAAAATATGTACACCAGGCCTAAAAAATATCAGAAGTTGCAGAAATTAGTATTATTAAATTAAAACCTTAATCCAAAGAGATTTTAAAAAATAATAATAACTATCAATTTTACCTTCACAAAGGGTCAAACTGATAGACTTGACTTTTGTCTGAAAAGATTTCAAGCAAAAAAAATATCTACAAAATATATTAAAAAATATATGAAAACTTTAACCTGTTGTGCATGGATGCTGCCAACTCCAACCCAAATAGGATGTCACTCACAACAATCTCTTGACATCCGACATGGTGAACTAGAAAAATTATAGATCTAAACATAGAAACTGTGGATTATCTATACAGTAATTCAGTAGTTTAAGAATATGTAAAACTTACTTTGAACTACATTGTTTGTCTCTTGTACTACACAGACAAAGCAGCCATTAATTGGCATCATTTGTCCATTCCACATTTTCCTAAATAGTTCCACTGGTACACACCTGGTACTTGTAGATCCATCTTTCTTCTCCATTCAAATGATATTCTGTAAATGAAATAAAAATATAACAATATTTTTTGCTTCCTTCAGTTGCATGCCAAGTAGAGGAATGAACCTGGGGTTGCTGGTTGGTGTCTTCAGAGGAATTCTTTCAACAAGAGGTCGCCCAAGTCCTTAGTATAATACAATGTCTAAAAGCAAGAGAAATAGGATGATCAGGGATCAACAAAATAGTTAGTCTAGTACTCTGTAGAAAATCATGGAGTAGATCTATTTACTTTCCTGACTTACCAGTGCTTTGTCAGAGACTAATCAAAACAAAAATGCTTGAACACCTGTAGTTGAACCATCACACTCCCTTTCACACTGGCCTCTCTTGGTCTTTATATAACACTTAAATACAAAAAATATAATTTGTCACATTTTTTATTCACCTTAATCACTTGAGTCTGCACTTTCATCAATAAAGTGAAACAGGGTTTTTCAGCTCTTAAAATCAAGGACCTGGGCCATTTGGGAAAAATAGCAACATTTGGTTGACATTGGGAAAAATATAAAATGTAACATTTTTCTAAATAAATTTCTCAAATAATTTCTCTACCATTTTTCAAATAAGAGGGTTTCTTTCATTTGCAAGATATTAATTTTCTTATTTCACATTCTGTCAATTTGTTCACGAAGCTTGCATTTTTAGATTTTTTTTCAACACTGATCCTGGTATACCTGTTACTGAGATTGGAGGATATTTTTTAGCGACAATTGTTTATGTATCCAATCGTCTTTAGGGAATTTTTCTTCAATGAAATTAGGAAAAACACACACTTTTTACCATCCGGAATGGGACAGAATACAAGGCCCTCTTACAACCCCTTTTAAAAACCCTAGGAAATAAATTGGGAAAAGGCATGAATCCCTCTTGAGCTTCTTAGCATAGTGCTCACTAAGCTCGCAAGGCCCACTGCTTGGATTCATGCCTGTTTCTCATTAATTTTCACTTTATCGTTTATTGATAAAATTGCCAACTCCTGTGTCTTTTTGGTACAACCCTGTACTCATTCAATCAGGGAATACAAATCCAATTAGTGGCAAAATAATATGAAAATATTTAATTTATATTACGTTTAACTATAGATTAATTTAAGAATCAAATTGTAGACTTATTCTCTATTTACACCTTCTCTATTAACACTTTTAACAATTCTCTACTCTCTACCATCGGTTCATACATTCACCTCTGTCGTTGGCTCGCGTATACAACAGTGATAACCACGAGAAATAGTGTTTGTTTTAATTCATTTGTTTTAATTCATTATGATTAAATGTCTGAGCTAATAATAGTCCTTAAGGATTGATATTTATTAAATAGATCTAAAACTATTAGTTTAATTTGAATAATCCTTGAAATATCTTGACGCGAGCCCATTGCAGAGGTGTCTGAGAGAGGAACGAACGACAACTCTGCATAGGAGATTGACAATTCTAGAGTCTTTTACACTCACATTTTTTTCGATGCAAATTAGATATTAAGCCACGATTTAACATATTTGCTATATATACATGTGCCCAGGAGCAGAGAAGAGACTTTTACAAGAATTAATGCATTATTAAAGCTCCATCCTAACTCTCAGTAAACAGCGCCAAAACTCGACTGCAAAATTCGTCTCATGAAGTGCTGGAGTACAGGTGACATCCGAGGAGTTCCGATTGCTCACTATAATCGCGCCAAACCTGTTCTCTCTAGACTTCCCGTGCTATTCCGTACGAAAGCCCATTGAGCTCATTTTCAAAAATATTTTTTCGCGTTATAAAGTAAAACTTTCGAGAATAAACGCGAAACTTTCCCTGTAAGACAGAGATATTTGCATATATGTCTCCATTTTCCTTTAATTCAGTGCTATGCATCGAGGACTTTTTGGTTTCCGGGAACTATTTCCGGGATTTGGCCCGTTATTTTTTTATTTGGCTTGTCAGATTTTTTTTTTGGGGGGGGGGGGGAGTCCCCCCTTATGAAATCGTTGCAACAGACCTGCTGGGATATATATTACAGAAACAAGCGCCTATGTCCCATATAGCATCTATATAAATAGGTTGCACTCACATGTCAATGTTCATGCAGGAGATTCTCGGCCTCTAGACCCTTGAGGAAGAAGATGGGCGAATAAGGCGAGTGCAATGCCTATAGCGCAACAAACATGAAGGTGAAAAATTAAATCCTAATGATAACAAAATTTTCTTTGAAATTTCATCTACTATTAAAGTATACTTTATGTAAAATCTCCACAATTTGCAAAAATCTCACTCAGATTGAAATTATTTGCCTATGAAATAGCATACAAAAACTAAAGAGGGCAAAAAGGATCATTTTCTCAAACTAAAACACAATTTTCCGATATGAGTGGGGTCTTTGTTCCATATTTTTCAAAGTTTATCCTCAAAGTTTGCGAAAAAATATACATTTTTTGGTCAACAAAAACATGTAGAAAAGACCCACTATACTCTAAAAATGCACTTTTATGACACAACATTTGCATCTTTCCTAGAAATATTTGAAGTTCTTTTAGTCAAGGGTCACATCACAAATATGAATTAAATGCTACAACTTATCAAGAACTGTGTAGCGTAGTGGTTAGCGTGTTAGTCTCGAAAGAAAATGATACTCAGGATTTTTATTGCTAGGGTTCGAACTCCACGAATACCATTTTAGTTTTTAATAACAGAATAATTTTTGCCAACAAAATTTTCCTTAGAAAAGTTTTGTTTATCATAATTTTATAAATTTCAATAATGAAAAGTAATGATTACTGATTAATGATGAAAAGTAATGATTACTCTAAATACTAAATTCACAATTTGATTATGATTTTTATAAATCTGAAGCTATAGGCATTCTGCGCGCCTTGTTCACCCATCTCCTTTACAATCCTACTGAAAACCGAATTTTCTCACACTCTGCTGGGACCCCCCCCCCCCCCAAGAAATTCTTTACCTTTGGGGTCATACTAAGTCTTGAAAATAACAAAATAACTGGAGAGAATGACTGATGGTCTTTTCTTTTATCATTGTCATTATTAATCCTAAAAGCAGCCAATATATGAAAAGAGGTTTTCTTGTACTACATTCATTTATTTCAAAACTTTTCAGTTTCCTTGCGAATTCATATATTTTCAGGAACCCAGCTTAAGCACAATCTTTGCTGTCTTTTTGGATTTTTTTCCTGGTATCAAGAATCGATTATTTTATATCAGAACTTAGAAATATTGCTTATTTAACAACAACACATCATTTTCTTATTTCTAAAATTCAATTAGCAGGAAATATTCAAAAATGTTTTTAAAAAAAAAAAACAGTGCTTCGTACATACAGGATAAAGGGAAAATACTTCAACTGGAACTGCATGGCAGTTATGTTTTATTACAGATGCATTGTCTAAATATGCTTTAGAGAGGAAAAAATGCTTGTTTCAAAGTCTCACCAATGCTCTTTATTATATCTGTTGTGATCGAGAACAATATAAATCATTGATGAAAAAAGTGTATGAACACTTATCTGCATAGACAGACAAAAGGTAAATTCGGGGTTTTTTTTCGGGGGGGGGGGGTGCTCAGTGTCGTTTGGAGGGCCAAACTGGCATAAAATGCATGTTATTTAATAAATTTATCTTATTAATAATTTGAGTATGTCATCAATCCATTTGAAGCGTGCAACAATTGAAGATCCCTTCAAATAATAATGTCTTCAATTCTGAATTATTGCGCGCATTAATTCAATTGTTGATATTTTGTATATGTATCATGTATAACTTTACATTTTCACTACAACAGTAAATAATTCGTTCGACAATCATTATAATTATTAGTACTGTATATATTACAAGGAAAGGTTTACCTAAGTTGTTAGAACTTGTAACCAATCTCTTTCTATTAATCATACAATCAAATATGTTCAAATTCTTTATTGACTTTGAGCTTTACAGCTCATCAGTGCAAATATATACAAACATGACTGTACAAGTGGGTTTACAGGAGAATGTCATGATAATTATGTACATATGATATTTACAATACTTAATTTTACATGTCTTTTCTAGTTTTTAAGCCAAAGTAGATAAATTTACCTAAATTACATAATTCTTTCACATTTTCAACATTAAAAAGTTGCAACAATTTAAACATTGAAGGTTTTTTCCAGTAATAAGACTTTATATATTTTTTATGAAGGATTTCATAAGCAGGACAGATTAAAATAAAATGATATTCATCCTCAATATAATTTGAGCACAAAAAACAATGTCTATAGTGTCTTTCTGTATTACTAGCGACCTGTTTCAATTGCCAATTGGTGTGATGACAGTCTCAATTTAGAAATGCATTTTTGATATTTTACTGGTATGGGTTTCCGGAAGTAAAATTGTAAACTATGATCTGTAAAGAAATGAACATTTTCTAGAACTATCTATCTGAGAAAGAATATTCTGTCTTGCTTGGTCATAAATTCTTTGCTTTATTGTGGGAAGGTCTACACATTCAACTTTTTGTTTTTCCCACAATTCAAACATACCTAAATTACATAAAATACTTTCAACATTTGACAACCAGGTTTTTTTTAATTATGCATTTCTATACACTCATATAAAACATTGTAACAAAGTTGAATGATACAATTTTTTTGGTCAAGAACTTTCTTCCAAAACTAGATTATATTATACATCCTTTGGTAAAGCAGAGGATATCGTCCTAATTCAGAATATATAGGTACGTTACATGTTGTCCTTTTAACTCCTAAAATATGTTTACAGATATCAAGATGGCGTTTTTCAATATTAGGTGATTTAAGTGAACCCCAAATTTCTGAAGCATAATTTATAATACTGCCTACAAAACAATCAAACAAAGACAGCAATGTCTCATGGTTAAAGTACATGTTTCTGATATTTTTTTTTAACAAATAAAGCTTTTCTACCTTGTTCAGCAAGTTGTTTCTCAGCTCGAGAAAACTTATTATTATAATTAAAAAAAATGCCCGAGTAGGTAAAGTGATCAACAATTTCAAGTGTTTTACCATTAATATACCACTTTTCACATTCTTTCACTTTTCCCCCTTTTCTAAAAACAACGATCTTTGATTTATCCACATTAATATGTAATTTCCATGTTTCACAATAGTTTGATAGTTGATTCAACAGAGATTGCATACCAGAAACTGTTTCAGAAAATAGCACCATATCATCTGCATACATAAGAAGAAAAAGGTTCAATGATGAAATTTCATATGGTACACATCCAGAATTTAAAAAATGCATTTCAAAGTCATTTACGTATACATGTTGAATAAAATGGGTGAAAGAACTTCGCCTTGCATTAAACCAAGGTTGCTACTAAAAATGTCACTCAATAAACCTTCAGAAGTCACACATGCTTCAACATTTTTATACAATCCTTTTAAGACACGTAAAAGTTTGCCTTTGATACCAATTTTGGACAATTTCAACCAAAGTTTGGATCGATCAATGGAGTCAAAAGCTTTTTTAAAATCAAAACAATTGTTTTATCATTAGTTAATTTGCTGAATTGATGCTCGAAATAATATAATTGTAGCTATCTTCAATTGAATGAATGATACCAGCAATTGAATTGATGCACGCAACAATTCAGATGAAGGGAGCAATTATGCGCGCATCAAATCTGTTATATTGCTCTCACCAATTGAATTAAGTAATAATTATTGCACACACTAAATCAATTAATGCACGCAATGAATAATTACACCCCCACCCCCACCCCGGAAAAAATTCTGGATCCGCGCCTGGGCATCTTCAAGTCAACATATCCATAAATTTTAAAATGATAATATGCGTCGGAAGGAAATTGCATTTTAATTTGGGGGGCTAAACCAAAATTGGGGGAGGGGGGGGGGGCTTAGCCACAATTTTCAATGCCTTTATTATGTCTATCTTTGCAATAAAGGGGGAAGCTAAGCCACCTCTAGCCCCCCCCCCCCCGTTTCGACGCCTGTGTTTATGAATCATCCGTCATCGTATATTACCTTTCCGAGGGATAATCATTTCTACTATGGCATGTCAAACGTTGCAATATTCGATCTTTTCCATTTGTATTGTATAACTTTCCATTTGTATTGTATAATTTTTATTTGTATTATATAATTTTTCATTTGTATTGTATAATTTTCCATTTGTATTGTATAATTTTCCATTTGTATTGTAAAATTTTTATTTGTATTCTATAATTTTCCATTTGGATTGTATAATTTTCCATTTGGATTGTACAACGTTTATTTGTATTCTATTTTTTCCATTTGTATTGTAAAAAAATCATTTGTATTGTATAATTTTTCATTTGTAGTCTATATTTTCCATTTACATTGTATAATTTCTTTTTTGTATTGTATAATTTCTTATTTGTATTGTATAATTTCTTATTTGTATGCGGTAATTTTTTCATTTGTATTTTATCCGAGGATTGTTTATTTATTTCATTACGAACGGAAGGATGTCATTGGTCATTAGTCTGTATAAAGGTTTCAGGTGCCCAACACAAACTTAGTCTGGTACCCTTCCCACAATTCCGATCACGCACTCTCTACAAACACAAACTCGGCTCCTCTATTTGCGTGCATGCTAATTGATTCTCGGGGGGGGGGATTTGTCGCTTATTTATTTTCATTTTCTCGCAGGAGAGAATATTTATTTCCAATATGACCAAAGACAAGGAGAAAAAGGAAAAGAAGAAAATCTGCCCAAACCCGAAAACTCAGTTTCTTGAAGGGGTGGGGGGGGGGGTAGGTACCACCACTCAAGGTCAATTTATTTATTTTCTCATTCAACATTTCTAAGGACAGATTATTTATTTGCCATCTGCCAGCGCTCCCTTTTTAGAATCTAACATGCACGCAAATACATATGAGCCCAGTTTGCTTTGTGCACTCGGAACATCTTCCAACCCGATACAGGATGAAACTTGACCAATGAAATCCTTCGTAACGAACAATCCGCGGATACAATACAAATGAAATTATCGCATACAAATAAGAAATTTTACAATACAAATAAGAAATTTTACAATACAAATAAGAAATTTTACAATACAAATGGAAAGTTATAGAATACAAATAAAAATTATACAATACAAATGGAAAATTATACAATGCAAATGGAAAAGATCGAGTATTGCAACGTTTGACATACCATATTCTACGAGAGCTTTGAAGGTTTCATAGTGTCGACCAAGTTTTTTTGAAGCAATAGAAAAGTTAACGTACAGAGGGGAATAACTTTTCCAACGAGCTTGCATAATCCATTCGTCGGTTGTTTTTCGTTGCTCGGAAAATGGAATAGACAGACGGTAAAAGAAATGTTAACTTGAAACCATTTTTATGGTGGTATAGTTCTGCCACCCTTGTCAGATAACTATGACGACTTAGATAATTATGTTGACTTGTCAGATATTTTTGTCGACTTGTCATTTATTCACTTGTTCGTAGAAAAATTCAAGATAAAAATGTGACAAGAAAAAAAAAAAGAAAAAAAAATGATAATAACCTCTTTAACTGTCTAAATCCTAGAGTTTGCCAGCACCCGACCTTACAGCAACAAAAAGAAGGAGAGCCAACCTGCATTTTTTTTTTTTTTTTTTTTTTTTTTTTGGCGACATGATTTCTAAGAGATGGAGTTGTTGAATTTTATAATTCATCAAATTCATCACGTGGTGCCCAGATATTGAAGCCTATTTAGGACCTATCAAAAATATTTTTGAATTTAAAATAACAAATTTTAGCATTCGTTAAAACAAATTTATTCGTAAAAACATTGGGGGGGGGGGGATTCATTAAAACGAATTGAATTTGTTATAACAGATTTGTTGAATTCGTTATAACGAATTAAAGAAATTGATATACCGAATGAAATTAAATTAAATTCGTTTAAACGAATTCTAAAATTTGTTTTAACGAATTTAATTCGTTTTATCAAATTTGACATTTAGGGCTAATAGTACAATATTTATTAACCCGATAAAACGAGTTGTTGAAATCGTTCACACGAATTTAATTCGTCTTAACAAATTCAATTATTCGTTTAAACGAATTTAAATTTGTTATAACAGATTTTAGATTTTGTTTTAACGAAATTAATCTGTTAAAACAATTTTTTAAATTCGTTATAACGAATTCAACTACTCTGTTATTATATATTAAATTTATTTTTACGAATTAAAAAAAAAACGATATAACGAATTAAATTCGTTCTAGCAAATTTGACAATTCGTCATATCGAATTCTAAAATATTTTTTTGTAGGTCCTAAATGGGTTTCCGTAGGAATCCAATTAAAGACCTATCGATAAATAATTCTAATTTCGATGCAACGAATTGTCGAATTTGTTAAAACAAAGATAATTCATTATAACAAATGTAAGAATTAGTTTCAACTAATTTGATTAGTTATAAAAAATATATGAATTTGTTTGATAGGATTTAATTTGTTATAACAAATTCAAGAATTCGTTTTAACAATTTCAATAAATGAAACATGGAGATAAAAAAATTGTTGTACAACGTAGTTATCGGAATTGAGTAGTTTTGAGAAACATGTTTCCATATCATTTGGCTTTCAAAAGAAAAGAAAGAAAGAAGAAGAAGAAAAATGCAAGAAAATAAATAAAACTGAAAAATTCGTCTTTTGCTATAGATTAGTATTCAAGCTCAAAAGTCCATGCAAACAATACAAATCAGGAGCAGAACAAACACTGATCACTTATAAACATAAGAGGTGGGATCAAGTGCAATGGAGGAGTGAATATCCCCTGCCGACCGGTCATACCCGCCGTGTGCTCCTTGTCATGATCGGGAAAACGGAAAAATCCGTGGACAATTCAATGTGTAAATAATGGCCTAATATTTAGTATGAAAAACGTCAGTCAGCATTTGACTTAAATAGATTGTATTTGCTGACATGGTCATTGTATGGACTATAGAACTTGCGAAATGATGACTTTAAACGAGACTGTTGATATTCTTGTTTCATCAACTTGTTTGTCAATACCTTGCCTCGTTTTAGAAATTGTTCATGCTATTGCGTATCGAATTAACTGGGAGACATAAACCCCATATGCAGATAATGTCAAACAGCCTGGACTATAATTTATCGTGGGGAATGGTTGTATAAAGTGTTGAAAAGTCGTATGTTTTGATACTATTGATTTTGGTAAAAATTTTTGATTTCAAATTTTCTAAAAGTTCCTTGGAATTTTTAAGGTAGTCCGATCCTCAGGTTCTGAAAATCAGCTTTTAAGTAATTGAAAATACTCACAAAAATGTCTCCGATTTCACAGAGTAACATGAATTTACCCAGGGTATTTCTTCAAAGTTCATCATTGTAGTTAATCATATTATATAGGGAAAATTATCAAATCTCAAATATATTTTCAGGAAATGCGAATAAAAACACCAGCTATGCATTTTCTAATTGAAAGTTGATCACCAAATATATTTTAGGATAAAAAAAAATATAGGTATCCAGGCATTTGGAGAAAATTGCATCTTTTTTATGCTTATACAATATTTACTTGTTCTATTTACTTCAATTTTTATATAATACATAGTGTAAATAGCTTGTGCTATCATTGCTAGACATCACAGATCATGTCTAATTTCATATCATGATAATAAGCATTGGTATCTAATGCTAGATGAAAGAAAATTCGATTTCTCTGAAAATGAATTCATTTTTTTTTCTTTTAAGGGATTCAAATGTCAACTTCTGCAAGACCGTTTCTAAGACTTCAAAGAACCTTGAATCATATTGAGATGCATAAAATGAAAATTGTTGCACGAAAAGATCTCAATTTCAAGCTTCATTTTGAGACTTTTTAAATAAGATAATAAATTAAGAGTTGTCCTTCCTGGCTGAGGATCGGATATCCTTAAGTATCTACATCTGTTTACTCCACTTTAAGAAGAGAACAGACTAAAGGATTGTTCTAGCTTTAGGGAGAACAAACGTAACTTTTAGTCTATCTAAAGGGGAAACCATTAGTTTAGCTATAGGGAGAACAGACCAAATTATTAGTCTATCTACAGGGAGAACAGACCCAACTATTAAGCTAAGTACAATGTATAGGGAAAACAGACCGAACTGTAAGTATATCTATGAGAACAAATCAGAATTTTAGTCTATCTAAAGGGAGAAGAGACTAAACTACTAGTATTACATGTAGTAAAAATTTATAAACTGTGGTCATAATTTAAGGAACGTTTTATGCTTTTAATTTCAAATACTAGTAATTTGGAAACATGCGATAAGTCCATAAACTATAAGGAGAACAGACCAAATTACTAGTATTAGTTTAACTATAGGGAGAACAGACCAAATTACTAGTATTAGTTTAACTAAAGGGAGAACAGACCACATTACTAGTATTAGTTTAACTATGTAGGGAGAACAAACCAAACTACTAGTATTAGTTTAACTATAGGGAGAACAGACCAAACTACTAGTATTAGTTTAACTAAAGGGAGAACAGACCACATTACTAGTATTAGTTTAACTATAGGGAGAACAGACCAAATTACTAGTATTAGTTTAACTAAAGGGAGAACAGACCACATTACTAGTATTAGTTTAACTATAGGGAGAACAGACCAAACTACTAGTATTAGTTTAACTATAGGGAGAACAGACCAAACTACTAGTATTAGTTTAACTATAGGGAGAACAGACCAAATTACTAGTATTAGTTTAACTAAAGGGAGAACAGACCACATTACTAGTATTAGTTTAACTATGTAGGGAGAACAAACCAAACTACTAGTATTAGTTTAACTATAGGGAGAACAGACCAAACTACTAGTATTAGTTTAACTAAAGGGAGAACAGACCACATTACTAGTATTAGTTTAACTATAGGGAGAACAGACCAAATTACTAGTATTAGTTTAACTAAAGGGAGAACAGACCACATTACTAGTATTAGTTTAACTATAGGGAGAACAGACCAAACTACTAGTATTAGTTTAACTATAGGGAGAACAGACCAAACTACTAGTATTAGTTTAACTATAGGGAGAACAGACCACATTACTAGTATTAGTTTAACTATAGGGAGAACAGACCACATTACTAGTATTAGTTTAACTATAGGGAGAAGAGACCAAACTACGCATTAGACTAAATGCCAAATTAGTTTGCTCGACACTGTTTTATATGTACCTATAATTTGTCACGTTTGTATTCCAACTTTTATTCAGTTTCCCAATAATTGAATAGTCATTTAAATAATTAATATTACTAAAGTTTTTTTTTAAAGAAAGAAAATATTTAGGTGTGCAAATAAACGGGACATTATTACAGCATATTGTGAAAAAATAATTCGATAAAATATTGCATTCAGGGATAAAATATGTTGCATTAACAGTGTCAAATTAGCTATAAATTCGATTGATCACACTCTATTGATCCTTTGTAAAGCTACATTGTACAGTTGACGTGGTCGCCAAACCATGTTTTAATTTAATTTAACGTCTCTTTTTCCCATGAAATCTGGGGTTTTATTAAAATACTGTAATTATCAAAATCACCTTAATTTCGCGTACAAGACAAAAAATACAAACCTTTTTTTCTGTTTCATAAATAACGCAGTTATGTTCCATATCACTGAAGTTGTTAAGGTTGAAAAATGATACATTTTATTCGTTTAAAAGGAGCTGGCTGCAAATAGGAAGTTTGATAATTTCATTCATACCATTAGGTAAGTTTTACATAGATTTTTTTTTTCATTTTCTCTTTCAAATCTCCACCGGTGTTGTTTGGCCTATGATGGACGCGCTTTTGTTCTACCTTTTAAAGTGCTCTCTTTATCATAGTCAGCAGTTTATTTACTATTAGAGAGGACAGGAATGGAGGGACAAATGACAGAGGTCTGTAGAAACACCTTATGATTTTTTTCTTCCGTACGCCATTATCGATAGCTGTCCCAAATTTTAGGGCAAAGAAATATATTGGTATTATGGTTTGAACATATACCGGTATTATTGTATCTTATCCAGCTTTCAGAAAAGGTCTTTGAAAAAATTTATTAATGTACCCTTTCATCTCCTTTCACTATGTTGCTTGTGATGAAGAAAAAACCGTATACATGTAGTTTAACAGCTAGTTAAAGGAGCATGCATTACCGGTTTATTTATACATGTATATAATTTTAGATTCCTCTATTATTTAAAAAAAAAATACTTCAGTCTAATGAATTGGACTTACATGATTATTCTTATTAAATAATGTCAATGACAAAGGCACCTTAATAACCTTAAAACAAACATCTGTGTTTGTAAACATGGACTCGAGCTCACTGATTTGTTTACATTTTATCGGCTGTGTTCGATTTGCCACAGGAGTTCGCATACCTATCAATTTTACCGAAATTTGCAGTAAATATAAAAGATACGTAATACCTATAATAATTGGTGAATTTGCAGTAAATATAAAAGATACGTAATACCTATAATAATTGGTGTTATTATTATAGGTATTACGTATCTTTTATATTTACTGAAAATTTCGGTAAAATTGATAGGTATGCGAACTCCTGTGGATTTGCTTACACTCAGACTGCACACATCACTGAATACGAATAGACAACCCTGCATGGTGTATTGTGTTTGCTTTCTTACATTTCTTGATTATAATTGAATATCTTTAACAATAAACCACATATTCCCAGTATTAAGTATTAAGGATAAATGTCAGTTAATGAAAGTGCATGGATGCATGCCAAACACCCTAAATTCGTAACTGATAATTTTCAGAAGTTTCTAATCACGTTTTTATGATACATGTATATATACCGAAAATTTTGGTTGAGATAAACGTCTGTGTCTCTTAAATATAGCAAAACAAAGTTAACTCGTTTACACATGCTAATTCAATTTGTTTATGCTGACTTTATTACTACGACATCAAGAACAAGTGACAGATTAAAGCTTTTTGCAGAGGTATCAATTAGGGAAGGCCTTGCTCTTAAGAAAACTTTGGTACTTTTAAAAAGGTTTTAAAATAAATATCGTCTTTACAAACATCCCTGGCCCCTGGGGGGTTAAATGACAGTAAAACTATCCAAACAGTCACTCATCAAGTCGTCACGCCATAATGAGCTTTTAGTGCAGATTCAATTAATGGCTAGGTGAAATGGTTCAGTCGATTAACACTGGTAAGAGAATGGTACATATGTTGTAGGGAAGTTTTTATTTTGTTCTAACACTCTGCAGTAATTGTTTTTTCATATTCTCACGTTTAGGGTAACATTTGATATTACATCGCCAGAGATTTAATTAATTTGCTGCATGGCTTAACCTGACATTAAATGAATAAGATTTAAATAAGATAAACCTTTTAAAAAATACTTGAATTTTTTTAAAAGTTCAAGTCACAGTTCATACACACATGAACTTTTCAAAAATGAAAAACATTACATAATTATCTACATATCTATGTTTTAAATGACTTTTTCCCAGTCAAAATAAATGAATAGCCGAAAATAGAGACACTCAACCGAAAACTATTAATTAAGCACATTTGAACTATGTGTTACTTGATACAGGCGCAATATTAAAAGGGTCACATCAAAGCAGTTTGTTGTTCCTTCACTAAACGCTATATTATTAAAAAGACGCAATTGTTAGAATTTGTTTAAACTTAGGGTTAATGTATAAGTAACTTGTATAACAAGATTGCTTTATCAATCAACGTACTTCTGAGGTTGAAAGTTCGAATCAACAAGATGCACCCATGGAGACTGTTCATTTTAGCGCGACTTCGATAATATTTTACGCGGTTATACTATAAATGAGATATTAAATCAAAATCCGGGAGATTGTTATTATTATTTTTTAAATGATTGTTTTTGCTTAATAGTGCATGCATGAATATTATTTAGCTTTCCACCGCTTGCTTGACAATTTACTAGAAAACCCAAACACTCTTCGTACGCATTATGGGTACGAAGAGTTTGGGATCAAAACTAGCTTAGCCCCTGTGAGTGGATGAAGTCACTGCTGATAAGAGGAATTGAAGAATTAGACCGATATATTATAAAGTTAGTTTATATAAGTTTATATACTTCTTTTATCTGAAAATTATCAAATCTGCGAATTTTTTTGATTGTTACACATCGTTGCACTTTCACAAAGTAAAATTTATCCTCGATATTTAAGAAAAGTGGGAAATCTGCAATGTAATGATAAAAGACATTAAAACTATGATTAAGATAAGTCAGAATAGGAATGCAAGAAAGCAAAACGAACACACTAGTGTCGTCTGTTCATGTTCAGTGATGCGTGTAGTGTTATCAAATCGAACACACCCGGTAAACGTTAAACAAAAACAATAACAGACCTCGTGCGCATGTTAACACAGATGTTGTAAGACTACGAAGAATGCCGTTGTAATTAAATTTTAAGAATTTTCTTATTAAATTCAATTCATTAAACTGATGTTATTTTTTAAATAAAAAAAGAAAATAAATATTGCAAACAAATCAATGCAACTGTGTCCATGCTCCTTCAACATACTCGAGTCTGTATAGTACACATATTCACATCTTATACTTAAAAATTAATAAATTTTGCAAATAAACTCCGAAACGAATGCACCAGAGTTCTTACTTACTCCTCTAAGAATACACTAGATACAAGATGATGTCCGTAAACTATATTTAGATTTCACTCGCATAATAAGTATCGTACATTAAATTAAAAGTCTACTTTTATTTTCTATAAACAGCCATGAAATAGCAAAAACGTGAGTACGGTGGCGTTTCCGGATGGCGGATCTAAGTTACTGGCAATTTTTAATGAAACTGACAACAAGCAATCGTTTATTTATTTCATAAACGTCATCACTGAATTATTCAATCAAAACTTGATTTAAATGACATAAAAGAAATAAGTTGTGATAACCGATTAAAAAGGGAAATGTGCTAATTGTTTTTGTCATTCACCGATCTTTATATTGACGGAAGCTTCTAGAACATTGCGCAGCATCGAGCCCGATGTTAAAAAGAAAATCGAGGCGATTAAATTATAGCTGCATGAACATAAAAAAAGCTTATGTGTGAATGGTCTTTGAAATAATGGCGAATCATTGAAAACACTATAAGTTGTGAATATATTTATATATCGAAAGACTATTACATACATGTAGTAGGTTTTCCTAATAAATTTTCGGTAAAATTAGTATATATTCCTCAATGAGAGCATTGTGGCAACGAACCCGAACTTCAAGTACAATTTCTACTTCGTAATAAACTTGCTTACATGAAAAGAGAAAATTAATGAATAAGGTATTGTTCAAATAAAATGTGCTGTAAAATTTTGTGCTTTAATCAATACATGTACATTTCATTTTTTTTTTCTGAATACAGTCTTTTGCATCAAATACTCGGCCTATTCATAGGGCGTTAAAAGCTAATTTTTACACAGTTACTTGGGTCTTGGTTTATATTTATGTTTGTACCTTATTGATGTAAAAAAGGTAAAGTACATTTTTTACATATCAATAAGGTCCATACATATGTGTAAACCAAGACCCAAGTACCTGTGAATTTTACCCCCCCCCCTCCAAAAAAACCCATTTATCAGTAAAATGTGCATATTCGCTGCTTCTATCCTTGACGGAAATGAAATAAGAGCATCTGAAGTACAATATCCATAACATAGTAACAGGTTTCACAATAAACGTCAATTAATGTAATTGTTTTTTTTTCAAGTTTTTACAAAAGGGGGCTTGAGACGCACTTCTACTTCATGCGGGATTTTGAGCGAAGTATTTCTTCTTGCTATAAGCCTGTGGGCTGTCAGTAGAAACTACAATATATATTTTCTGTCGGTAGTGGTATAAATTCCCCGCGCTTGCGCGGGATTTCATCTAGTGCTTTACTAAGTAAATATATGTGGCAAAGTTCTTACTACTTATGTAGTATTGTCTGTAGTTCATTTTGATGTAATGTCAACTGTACAATTCTTGTTAAGAAAAAACGGAGTTACTCCAATAATTGATTATTTTCTTTAATGTTCGAAAAGTTCAACTCCCAAGAGTGAATTTTGGAGAGTAAAATGATTTATAAAACCAAGCCACAGGCACCTGACCTTACTTATTTTTCTTTTAATAAAAAAAATTATACCCCTACCTAATAATTAGTGAATTATTAGATAGGGGTATAATTGATTTTTATTAAAAGAAAAATAAGTAACATCAGGTGCCTGTGAACCAAGCAACTATTTTCTTTGTATTTAAAAAAAATATTTATTATTTCAGGTCGGATATGTTCCTTCAAAAGGAAGTTCAGGAATAGGAACAGAATACTCTGACCGAGTGACCGTATCTTTGCTTCACCCCAGGGCGAATGTATCTGCATACCAGACATTAATATTTTAAATCTGATTAGCCACAAAAATTAGTTTTTAAAAAGTAAAAATAATTTTTTGGCATTTAGTTAAAATTAAATTGGTATTAATCGACCGATTGACATACAAGTCAGTGAAAATCTTGTACAATAGGATGAATAAACCCTCAAGTGACAAAACAATTTGAACATCCGTTTCGATCGTATCATTAAGTCATTCAGAAAGGTTAGAGGACAGCCATGGATTCACCTTGGCAAATTTTAGGGATAACGTCTGTAGCAGCTTTAGGAGTATACTTTTTCTTCACCCATGGAAGAAGAGGTCGATACAGGTTGCCCCCAAAACCCTGGGGATGGCCAGTATTAGGAAATATACCTCAACTGATCGGAGGAAAGGGTGTGTATTACAAACTGCTGGGATTCAGAGAAAAGTACGGCGATCTTTTTCGAGTACAGATGGGCACACAAACGCTCTTTGTTGTATTTGGCCGAAGGTATTTCCATGAACTGTTGATTGAAAAGGGAGATATTGTATCAAAAAGACCGAGCTGGCTGTATACCCCTCATCAACTAACGCATGGAAAAGGTAAATTTTTAAGGGTTTGGTCTGCTTTTTTCCCCTTTTACGCCTTGGAAGTTTGTCTATCTAATCTTTATTATGTTTAAGTAAATTTCGATACTTTTTAAACAACATGCATGCTTCTCAATTTAAAGATAGCTTTCTGTGTGATTAACATTTTTCCCCCTTGCAATATTTTTGTGCAATTAAAAATATTTATTGTGAAGAATGTTTCAAAAATGTGTTTAAGGAAGTAACTTTTTATACCACTGTGTAGATGGTACTAGATGATTACAATGATGCACATTGAAGTGGTAAAATTTTTTGATTGAATGGAACGTTTAGAAAGTCAGTTGTTACATAATGACACGCCCATTTCTTTAGAAACGAGATAGCAATATTCGTCGCAATGTTTTAAGACACTTAACTCTCTGCGCCTTGGAACACAAATTTGCTGAAATGGGGATTTTATGAAGTAAAGAGAGGGTGGAAAATTCCCCAATTCTTTATACATAATTTAGGTAAACTTCGGTATCTCGACATCGGATATGTCGACAACCTGGGATATGTCGACGTCCGTCCGCGGTCACGGCAGTATTTACTATATAAATGATTTGCAAAAACTCTGATATGTCGACCTCGGTAATCTCGACAACCCTGGTTATCTCGACGTATATTCACAGTCCCAAGAGCAAAATTTACCTGGTATATGTCGACATCGGCAATTTTCTGCTCCACTGAACCTAACTGTTTGTCAGATAGGGTCGCTCGTCACGCACGGACGGCTCCGGGTATCTCGACGTCGTCAAAAATTCACACCTTTCACACCCATGTTTTGACTGCACCGTCTACGGATTTTCCCGTTTTTTTCCCGATCATGACAAGGAGCATAACGGCAGGTGTGACCGGTCGGCAGGGGATGCTCACTCCTCCATGGCACCTGATCCCTCCTCTAAATTTTGAAGTCCCTGTTTGCTCTGCTCCAAAGTATTGTTTCATTGGACTTTTGTTTGTTTGTATGTTGTTTAACGTCCCTCTCGAGATTTTTTCACTCATATGGAGACGCCACCACTTGCCGGTGGAGAGCTGCAAATTTTGTCCTGTACTCGGCACTTACGGCCATTGAGCAGTGAGGGATCTTTTTCATGCCAGCACCTACTGCGACACGGGACCTCGGTTTATACGGTCTCATCAGAAGGACCGTCTCCACGTCCCACAGTGGGATTCGAAACCGCGACGTCATTGGACTTTTGATATTGAATCCTGTTCGTTATCTTCATAATTCATTCTAAATGTATCACAATCTGTGTCTTTATTCACCACCGCTTTAGTAGCCAATTAGAATATTTTATTCTAGATGTATCACAATCAGTATTTTTTCACCAGCAAATCAGTAGCCAATCAGAATGTTTTATTTTTTATATATATATATTACTGGCTGTATCTCTATTCACCATGAGGCTTGCTTAATTTACCACTACTCTAATGACAAATCAGAATGTTTTATTCTAGGCATACATGTATCGACTCAGTGGCCCATTAGAATGTTTTTTTCTAGAATACTCAAGGAGTAAATGACTCACAGTAACGCCATGTAACATGCAATCAATATATCAATCAATATATTAACCATCTTATGCATCTTAGACACGTACATGTAGGTATATGATATACTTGATTAACAGGAATTATATGGAGTAATGGAAAAGCATGGCAAACTATGCAGGCTTTGTTGAGAAAGGCACAGGAAGACTCCACAGTTGTGTCTGCTCTACAGCGCCACCTAACGGCAGAGTATGAAGAGTTCCAAAATTACTTGAAGGACGAGTCCTCCACCTACAGTTTGGAATATTTGATCCGCCAAGCGTCTTTTAACTTTCTCTCAGCTTTTTTGATCGGAAAACGGTAACATTGAGTGACTGAGTGATAACCGTATCTTGCTCTGGTCCGATAAACCTCATTTCTAAAATACAGAGGGATTTGATTGTTTATATAATATTTATCTGAAGTAAAAAAAAAAACAAGTGTTGAAAAAGCAGGTGGTATCAATTTTAGTCTGTCTGTATGTATCTAGTCATTCTGTCTGTCTGTAACACTTAAGTTTCCGAAGGATATCTCTAAAAGTCCTTTAGCTTTTGCAATGAAACTTAAAGGGGCTTAGACAAAGACTTGAAGTTAATGTTTTCTCAAATTTTCTGTATATCATGACTTATATGTTGCTATAGCATGTCACGCGGAAAAAAAATAAAAGTTTGTTCAGAAACGTCTTTTATCTGGAAATTATTGAATTAGAATTTCGGGACGCGTTTGATTGACACATCCTTGCACTTTCTCAAAGTAAACTTATTCCTTAATACTTAAGAAAAGTAGAAATTTTGTTGTCTATTAATGAAAAATATTAAAACTATAATCCAGAAAATTCAGTGTAGAAATGTAAGAAAGCAAAACCAACTCACCAGTATTGTCAGTCCGTGCTAAATGATGTGTGCAGAATTTAACAAATTGAACACACTCGTTGAAACGTAAACATTTGCAATAACAGAGCTCGTGCCCTGTTTACAAAAACAGATGTTTGACGTGATGTAAAGAAAAATGTCGTTGTCATCGAATTCTAAGAATATTCATGTAAGTTCAATTCATTTAAATGGTTTTATTTTTTGAATAAGCATCATTAGAAATTCAATGCAACTGTGTCCAGGCCCCTTTAAAGTGAATATTTTCTCACTTAAGAAAGAACTTAATTTATTCTGAGCTCAAAGACCAAGGTCATACATGCAAAAAAAATGGTTTGCAGATGATAACTTTTCATTAAGTTTCTGAAATAAAACTTAAAATTAAAAAAAAAAAAATTTAACTTAAACTTTAAAAAAAAATGTGTTTGTGAAACATTGATGTCTCAGTATGGCAGTTGAAGGCCAAGATTAAATTCTTTCAAATGTAGGTCAAATGTAGGTCAAATGTAGGTCAAACTACAAGGAAAAGAGTTAAAAAATGATGATATCCAAAGAAGGTTTTGTTACAAGGGATATACGTGTGTATATGAAACCCGCGACCTAACTTAAGTTTTTCAAAAGTACTCTATGGTCCAAGGTCAAGGTCATAAGGATAAAAGATTTGGAGCCAAAGAAAAGGTCTTGTCACAGAATACATAAGTGAAATATGAAAAGCCTATAGCATTAAACTTTCACAAATTATAAGAAAGGGTTTTTTTTTCAAGTGTAAGTCAAACTCTAAGGTTAAGGTCATGGGGTTAAAATTAATTAACCAAAAGAAATGTCCTGTCATAAGAAATACGAATGTGATACATAAAAGCCCTTGCATCAACCTTTCAAAAGATATGGCCAAGGTCAAAGTTTTTCAAAAGTAGGTAAACTCAAAGGTCAAGGTCAAAATTGTTGGTACCCAAAGAAAGGTCTTGTCACAAGAAATACACATACGAAAAAATAAAAGCCCTTCCACTTACTGTTCAAAAGTATTGGCCAATGTTAAAGTTTGGTAAAATGTTGCAAAAGTTGGTCAAACTCGAATGTCAAGGTAAGAGGTCAAATATATTGGTACCCAAAGTCTTGTCATAAGAAAAAGATATGTGATATATAAAAGCCCTAGTACCAAACATTCAAAAGTTAAGGGCAAGGTTAAAGTTATTGCAGACAAACAGCTTAACATACAAACAGACAGACGGACGGACGGGCTGACCAAAAATTAGATGCCCCCGAATATAGTTGGTTTTGAGGCCAAACGGTGAACGGTCACTAATTGATATAATTGGAATCTCTTCAGTATTTCCTAAAACATGAACTCTATTGATTTTAAAACGATCAAACGTCAAAGTAACAAACTTGAATATTGTTACAAATTGTGTCCGGATGATATCTCTAATAAACTTCTGTCCTTTTTCGGTGGGGGGGGGGGGGGGTGTTAAATTCCCTGTATTTGCTTCACGATTTAGAGCCCATTCAATTATTTATTCCTCAATAAAAATACCTTTCTTATTCTAATAAAAGTTGGTTTGATATCAATGAAATTGGTTTGGTTGAAATGGACGATGCAATTGATGTACTAGTATTTACTTTTGATTATCTGTCAACTCCAGACACCTCTTGGTACTAGGAGTTTAATTGTATCTAAATTTATAGATATATCAAATATTCCTATATATGATCATGTACATTTACCGTGGGTTTTTTTTTTTTACAGATTTGGATACAACGATTCTACTTTCAATGAAATGAGAGACAAAATAGAGAGTTATGGATTTTCTATGGCTACGGTTAACATAGAAAATTACATTCCCTTATTGGCTTTCCTCAACAAATCAAAAGTAAGGACATTAGTTCTCACATCACTTTTCAAAAAATATCAGAATGTAAATGTGCTTACTACATGTATTAGTATTATTGAATATATGTGTAGCATGTCCGCTTTTGATTTCTTTCATAGATACAAAAGGCTACGAGCGATCAGGAGTTTGTGTATGGAATCCTTCGAGAAAATGTAGATGAGCGTCGACGTTTGACCAACGATCCTCCAGAAAGTTTCCTCCAAATGTACCTATCACAACCAGAAGATGAACGAATGAAAGAAGGAATGAGCGGTAAATATTGGAAATGCGTAATTCCGAATACGGAGTTGTAAGTGGAATTTGGGTAAAAAATTAAACATTTAAATCTGGGTTAATTAAGAAAGCCATATCATAAAATACTAGGAGTGCACAATGGCATTTATGTCAGATTCTGTGAAAGTAGCATTAAATTTTATTCAGTGGTATAGGAGGAGTCGCAGATAAGAGATGGGTAAAACGTCATAGAAAGAATGGCAATGTGGCCAGTGTCCATGTTTTGCTATGGAAAACTATCTGTCCTATATCAACGAAAAATAAGAGATGCACAGTTGCGTTATGTAATATATATTCTATGAAAGTTTCGTTAAATTTTATTCATTGGTATAGGAGGAGTTGCGGATAAGAGATGGGTACTCCAGAATGGCGGTGTCCATGTTTTGCTATCGGAAATCCCAAATATCTGTTCAACTGAAACGTAAAATATAGGAGATGCACAATGACACTATGTAATAAAGATTCTGTGAAACTCTCGTTAATTTTTATTCTTGAAAGCGTAATTAAAGACAACTCTGGATAGAGAATGATTATTCTGGATGCGTGTGGGAGACTTTAAAGCCGATACATCATCAGAGGAATTAGTCCATTGTTATTCATCGTCTAACAAAGATTGAAAATATTCATCCTTGAATAAACATATTATAAAAGAACTCTCGATTTCCTAAAATTGAATTATTCTGAAAAATCTTCAAGTTGATTATCACCGGAGTCTGTGTTCAACATTTTACTTTACTGGACATATATTTTGATATTATAAAAAGTAGCTAAGCCGAATACTTTTCTAAGTATTAAAAAAAAATCGAAGACCCAGGTTCTAAATCTAGCACTTACTTTTTACTTTTGTTATACTGGAAAATTTGAGTTAACGGAAGCCCATTTAGGACCTATCAAAACATAATTTTGAATTCGATATAACGAATTCGTTATAACAATTTTGTTATAAGAGTTTTTATTATTTTTTATCAAAAAATTGTTTTAATAAATTAATTTCAGTTAAACAACTGCTAAAACTTGTTATAAGGAATTTAATTCGTTTAATCGAATTCGAATTTAAACACATTTAATTCTTTATAACAAATTTAAGAATTATTTTAAACCAATATAATAAGTTTACGACAAATTTTTGAATTAGAATTCAACAAATTTGTTTTATCAGATGAAATTTGTACCAGCAAATTAAAAAGAATATGATTAATTAAATTCGTTTTAACACATTTTACAAATTGTTATATCGAATTAAAAAAACATTTTTGATAGGTCCTAAATGGGCTAGGAAACTTTTCTTGAACCTTACCCACAAGTACAACTGAGCAAGAGAAATATCATTCAGTCGATATTGATATTTTTGAGCTCCAAATCAATGAGAGTAAATTCTTAATCGAAGTTGCATCCTGTAATATTTATTTTTTTTCTCTAAATATATTGGTAAATATTTAACTTCTTGTATTTTTTTTTTAGAGTTGGATGCTTTGAGGGCCATTGTGGATATGTACGTCGGTGGACGGGACAATCTCATTACCTACATCAAATGGATACTGATGACATTCGCGAAATATCCGGATATACAGTCAAAATGTCGTGCAGAGATTCAAGAGGTTTTTAGTATTTGCATGTTATAGGAAGGAAAATAGATCATATATGTTGACTCAATACACGTCACCCAAGTTGTCGTTATAAAAAAGTCATAACGAGGCAGAAAATGACTTTTGTTTTGCTTTGAGTTGATAAAATAAAATTGCTTTTAGTCTAGTCAAGCTAAAAAAAAAACCCATGTACATGTAATTCACCAATATATCATCAACGTATTTAACATGTTGATTTATAACAGGTAACTGGAAGGGATCGTCGCATCCGGTTAGACGATAGAACAAAAACTCCATACACATTGGCTACTGTAAAAGAATTACTACGTATGCGCGCTCCAGGTACAGCATATTACAATTAATCCGATTGTATGATAATAAAATCATCACGTTGGACTAGATCACATTAAAAAAAGGGGGGATACAAAGAGCTAGGTTCACTTTTTGAAAAGTCAAATGAAAAACGAGATAAAATTTTATTTATTCACTGCAATATTTAAACACAGGAATTGAATTTTTGAACTATGGAATTCCATATACGACAGCCAACTGCTTACTGCCAACTGCTCACTGCTTACTGCCAACTGCTCACTGCTTATTGCCAACTGCTCACTGCTTACTGCCAACTGCCACACATATTTGAATAAATTTTCATATTTATATTGATATTTTATGAATTTTCATAAAACCAGGCGCGGATCCAGGATTTTTTTTACAGGAGGTGTCCACCCCAATGAAAAAAAATCCAACACAGAAATTTCTTGACCAAAAAAAAAAACAAAAACAGAAACAAAACAAACAAAAACGTAAACTCCTTTCCTAAACCTAAAAAACCTATTTCGGCGGGGGAAGGGGAGGGGTTGACATCTTATGCTTCATATCTATGACTTTTCATATCAACTTAACACGGATCCACGTTTTCTAGGAGGGGGAGGGGTCCAAGGTCACCGTGGCTTTTAGTTGGTTTAGTATATACATTAAATAACTCTACAAATTCCAGGGGGTGGTCCGGACACCCCCCCCTCCCACCGACCCCCCCCCCCTCTAGATCCGTGTATGTAAAACATAACTTATTTGGGAAAACAAAGAGATATAGATCTTTAATTTGAGAAAATATTTTACTATAGAAATTAACGGAAAATGGATATTCATTTTCAAAACATCTTCCCCGCGAAACAACAGATCCTTTTTTCAGTTTTTATTCATTCCAAAGGTTTTGTTGTCTCACGGGGGGGGGGGGGGGCACGTGTTTTTGAAGATTAAAAGCAGGAAAATAGTCATTTTATTACCAATTTCAAATGAGATAACAAATAAAAAATGTACTTTATCACTTTATCAATCTCATATGTTAAATCTTACAAAAGTTAAAACATACGGTGAGATTTAAGAGTCATTTATCCATTTTCATGAAGGCGGGAATCGAGAGTTGGTATGCGTAGTTCTTACAATAATAACAAAATTTGGCGGATTTGAAAAGTCATAGATATGAAGCATAAGATGTCAATCCCCCTCCCTCTCCCCCCCCTCGCCGAAATAGGTTTTTCACGTTTAGGAGAGGAGTTTACATTTTTTTGTTTTTGTTTTTTTTTTGTCAAGAAGTTTCTGGGTTGGATTTTTTTTTACTGGGGCGGGCCCCTCCTGTAAAAAAAAATCCTGGATCCGCGCCTGGTTTTATGAAAATTCACATAAATATCAATATAAATAAGAAAATTTATTCAAATATGTGTGGCAGTTGGCAGTAAGCGGTGAGCAGTTGGCTGTCGTATATGGAATTCCATATTGAACCCACTCATTTTTTAATTTTGCTCTCTGCCCGGGTTAGCACATACCATTTCATGATGTGATTCGACTTTTCCACTCGGCGAGCAGAGTTCTGACGCTGTTTACGGAGATAAAAGAAAATAAAGATTAACATGCCATATATGGTTGTGTAGATAAATTATCGTGACAATGGTAATCAAGTTTGCCGGTACATTTCCTCTTAAGGTGTAGATGAATACGATTCTGGGGAGGGGGTACTCAATACAATTCAGAGCTGGATACCTTGTGTTATTATTATACTATGGGATAAAAAAATTTATTACTAAACAAGTGCCTGTGATATGCAGTCACAAAGGGTCCAAGAAAAATTTAATTATTTTTAAATAAAACGAATTTTTCAGATATTCACAGGGACACATAAGGCCTTAAGTGAACTTGTTCTTTGTTGAATTAACTAAATTGAGCATGTTGAGAATATTTAAGGAATCACTGTCTAGTTAGTAGAGTATGCCAGGGCATCAACGATAGTTGGAAACCTGGGATAATTTGCATAACGGGCGAAGCCCGTTATGCATAAATTATCCCACGTTTCCAACTATCGTTGATGTCCCTGACATACTCTACTAACTAGACAGTGATTCCTTATATTTCCATTTCCTTTTGAAGTAAAATTGTAAATTTAGATTTTAAAAATGTAGACTTATAGATTTAAATTACACGAGGCCTCACATGTCAATTTCAATAGTCCCCGCCCACTGACGTCAAACACAAAGACAGCCGCACGAGATTTACATGCATGTTAGGCCTCCTTAGCGTCAGACAAAAAGATAGCCGCACAAGAATTACATGCATATTAGGCCTTCTTAGCTCCTGACCTTCGCTTGGCGAAATTTGCATTCCGTTAGAATGATCATGAAATCAACTCTCCTAACTTTCAAAGAGATATCACGGAGAAAACAAATAGAAATGGAAATATTTATATTTATTATACCTCTGTGAATTTTTTCTATATAAAAATATGACGAATAAACATGCTATTTTTTCCAAACAACTACCGTGGAATAGTTTTTGTGCTATTTGCCCATGGTGAAATAGTCATTAAACTATTCACCGGCAGCATTCTGTTTCCCTCGCTTTTCATCTGGAACTCTTGTTGTTTTATCCAGATTGTGACGTAACACAAGTAAAAGCTGCTTCGGTATAATAAAACACCTATTTACTGACTATTCGGACAATAGCAAGTTTATCGTCTCCCTCGACAGCAACTATTTCCCTCGGCTGCGCCTCGGGAAAAAGTTGCTGTCTTGGGTGACGATAAACTTGCTATTGTCCTCATAGCCAGTAAATAGGTGTATAATATATCCTCAATGAAGTTGAGTTTGGTAAAAATCGTTAGTTAAGAAATGCATGAACGTGTTCCCGTCACAGTTGTTTCTTTTTTTTAAACAGTGGTTCTGGCGCCATTCCACACTCCTACGGAGGATATAACACTGGGTGAGTACGATATTCCGAAGGGCAGCATCATTCTAGTTGACTGCAAGGCACCGTGTTATGATGGGAAGGCTTGGAGTGACCCGGAAGTATTTAATCCAGAAAGATTTCTTGGTGGTTCTGAACAGCTGTTACCGAAATCCTGCTTTGTGCCGTATGGAACAGGTACCAGTTGACATTAGAGCTGTTCAGAATATAAATATAATATCATATGTGATTACTCCTACAAGTAAGAGCCTCGGTTAACGTCCGTACGCTCCTTATATACCTCGGAGCCCCAAGTCAAAAGTATCTCGCCGTGAACCTCTGGAGTACATATGTGATATGAATATCATACGTTGAAATTAAGTGACTTATACATGTATTCCTGTTTTGTTTCAGTAAATGTTGCCAGTTTATCATTTTACAGGCTAAAGTACGTTTAAGTATATATTGTTAAGAGGCCCATGGGTCTTGACGGTCACCTGAGTATCATGAGTTTTTCAGGTTATGCCTACTCCTCACTTGAGACTGGAACTCTGGACATGAGTGACATGAATTGCAGTTCTGTGAAGACTGTTTTCATAATCTTATTGCATGAATTTTGTCTTCTTTATGCTCAAGGATAAAGATAATTTAAAGATATACGATATTTTAAACACATGCAAAAAAAAACCCACACACCTAAAACCCAACTCACCATTAATATAAACTAACGTTTTAGTTGCTACACGTCAATGATTGAAAAAGTTATCAAAAATGTCTTGAATTTTCAACACATGAACAAATTAGCAATACACTGAGGCCTAGACCTTGGGGTCATAGAGACGGGCGAACAAGGAGAGCAAATACCAACGGTGCGGCAAATAAGATGGTGAAAATTTTTATCTCGATAAAAAAAAATTTGACATTTCATCTAACATTAACTATTCCTCAATGAATATCACACCAAAGGGGGCAAAAATGATAATTTCTTCATACTATAACAGTTTTATCATATAAATGGGTCTTTGATCACTCCATTTTTAGCTAACCTGAACCGAAGGCTATAGTGAGCTTTTCACATTTTGTCCGGCGTCCGTCAGTCTGTAAACTTCTCACATAATTGACTTCTCAAGAACCCCTAGGCCAATTTCAACCAAACTTGCCACAAAGTATCCTTTGGTAATAGGAATTCAATGAAAAATTAATGGCATCTTTTAAAAATCTTCTTCTCAAAAACCACTGGTTTAGAAGATGAGAAACTTATGTGGAATCATCCTCAGGAAGTGTAAATTCAAATTTGTTCAAATCATGGCCCCTGGGGTAGGGTGGGGCCACAATGGGTAATCAAATTTTTACATAGGAAAACATAGAAAAAAATCTTTAAAAATCTTCTCAAGAACACCTAAGCCATGATTGGTCATGTTTATATTGAAGCATCCTCAGGTAGCTCAGAATCAAATTGTTCAAATTATGATCCCCGGGAGTAGGGTTGGGGCCACAATGGGTGATCAAAGTTTTACATAGAAATACGTGGGAAAAATCTTCTTCTCAAGAACAGCAAAGCCATGATTGGTCATATTTATATGGTAGCATCCTCAGGTAGTGTAGAATCAAATTTGTTCAAATCATGACCCCCGAGGGTAGGGTTGGGCCTTAATGGGCAATGAAAATTTTACATTAGAATTCACAGGAAAAAATCTTTAAAAATCATCTTCTCAACAACAGCTAAGCCATGATTGATTATATTTATATAGAAGCATCCTCAGATTCAAGTTTGTTCAAATCATGAACCCCGGAGGTAGGGTGGGGCCACAATGGACGATCAAAGTTTACATAGGAATGCAAGGAAAAAATCTTCAAAAATCTTATTCTCAAGAACAGCAAGCCATGATTACTCATATTAATTAGGAAGCATCCTCAGGTATTGTAGATTCAAATTTGTTCAAATCGTGACCCCTCAGGTGTAGAGAGGGGCCACAACAGGGGATCAAAGTTATACAAAGGAATGCATGTGTAAAGGATATATCAATAAAAATTGTCTTCTCAATAACAGAGAGGCCATGAATAGTCATATTAATTCAAAGGTGTAGATTCATTCAAGTGTGTTCAAATATATCCCGGGAGTAGGACAAGGCCACAATAGAAGATCAAACATATAGGAAACATTCCTGAAAAATCTACTCAAGCCATGATTAGTCAAAGAAATATGGAAGCATCCTCAGATAGTGTAGATTCAAGTTTGTTCAAATCCCCCCTCCCCCACAACCACTTTTATGTTTAAACTTTTCAATACTGAACTGATTTCTACTTTGTCCTAACCACAGTGCTCAGGTGATTTAAATGCCACATTTTTTTTCATATTTTGTGTAGCGTAGTGGTTAACGCGTAAGTTTTATTGGAACAAGAGGCCCAAGGGCCTTAACGGCCACCTGAGTATAATACAACAATTTAGAAGATCCATAGAATATAAAATAAACTGACAGATGAAGCTTTGTTGCCCAAAAGCAAGAGAAATACGATGATCAGAATCAATGAAATAATTAGTCTAGTATTCAGTAACAATTCGTACATTTAAATTCTAATCTATCTCCCATTTAGCACTATCACCATGCAGACTATCAACAAACTACATGTATTAGTTCTTCTGTACTACTTTAAACCCCATATTTTGACCTCTCACATTGGCCTCTCTTGGTCTTTGAAGAACATTTATTAAATTATTTTTGTCTCATTTTTATTATTTATTATTTACAAGTCTACCTGATCATTAAAACTATAAAAGTACTTTTTGCATTATACCCTATTTTTTTTTTTTTTTTGCACAATTCTCTTATTCTATTAACTTTCAAATTAAAATAATGATTCATTTTAACTGATACATGCTGTTGCATCTTTGTTTTCTGCAGTAATTATTCTCCGTTATTCACCTTAATATTTAAAGGATAGGCCTAAATTTCTGTGATTATTTAGACAAAAACCACGAAATAGTAAAAAAAAAAAAATCAGACAAGTATGAAATTAAATGACATAATGTGATGAATAAATTATTGGGTTTTTTTTTTTAGGTTCCCGATACTGCATTGGAAAATATGTTGGAAATATTTTCCAATATATGTTTACGGCCCACATTCTTCAGGATTTCCAGATAATGACCAGACATCCAGATACAGAGCTGTCCATGGAGGACAACTTTGACATATTTGGACTTCGACCTCAACATTTCGACGAAATCATAATGAAACCGCTGGGATAATTGACATTCAACCTTAGTTAATGAAACCGCTGGAATAATTGACATTTGTTTAACCTTAGTAAATGAAACCACTTGAATAACTGGCATTTGTTTAACCTTAGTTAATGGATCCAAGGGAACAATTATCATTTGTTCAACCACAGTTAATGAAACCACTGGAATTATTGATATTTGTTTGATAGTCTAGAAAAATTATCTAATAAATCTGGCATTCTTAATATTTCAAGCACCTGTCCCTCACTGGCAGATGATCGAGCATGCATTGGACTTTTACCTTCAAGCAATGCTTAACATGTACATTTCATACAAATACTCTAGGAAGTGGCGATTTACGTTTAATGCCCAAAAATCTTGCATTTTAAGATTTCGAGCGAAAAGTGTAAAAGTAGACTCACTATGTATGGTATCTGGGGAATGATATCATTCCTTGTTTGGACAACTGCAACCATCTTGGCATTCTCATCAATGATAAGTGCAACTTTCAGATAGGATTATCTCTGCGGGAAAATTCATATTTCGCTCTTAATGATATTGAATCTCGATACCTAAACCCTTTAACACTCTCACAAATCAATCTTTACAAATCAGTTGTCTTACCTTCGGTACTTTATGGATATGAATTATGGAATGACATATCCTCAAATGATTTACATCGCTTGAATGTTTTCCAACATTTAGTGGTAAAATATGCCCAAAATCTTCCTACAAGAACAAGGTCTGACATTTGTGAAAACCTTTTTCAAGTTCTTCCGATACAAGCTGAGATTGATACAAGAAAGCTACTATTTCTTGGCCATCTGTGTCGCCTGAAATTCAAAACTCTGTCAAAGAAAATATTCTTAACAAGGCTTTTTTCATACTTTGAGAGAATCGCCCGAAACAGCTAGGCTTTATTCCTGACATTTTGAATTTATTATGTATTTATATAACCTCTGTGAATATATGAAGGAGTGGCTTTCGGTTGGAGTATTTCCGTCAAAATCATCTTGGAAACGGATTGTGAAATCTGCAACCTTTCAATACAATAAACTCCAGAGGGATAATCGCATGTCAGGTGATTCAGGATTCGACTGTTTCCGTGATATATTTCAGGATAGTAACCCTGCGTTGTTTTGGCGACTGTCTTCCAACTGTTACGAAATTTCTCTATGCCAGTTCAACTGCAAGTTGGTGTCAGAATCTCCAAGAGTAACTAGCGAAATTTGCTCCCTTTGTGGTGCTACATATGTTGATCTGTTTAACCACGTGTCTTGCTCATGCCGCTTCACATATGATATCCGTAATCAATGGTGGGAGGATATAACCAACTTCTTTTATATTCGCTTGTGTGTTGAATTATGTGCCCTTACAGATGACGAACTCTGCTTGATTCTACTAGGCCGCAAGCCGAGCACCATTCTTTCCGCCTCCCACCTTCGGAACTTCCAGTTGCGAAACTTTCGTCTTGTTTGCGATGCTAGAAGCGTAGTCTTTCAGTACTGGAGATCTGCCAGTGAGGGATGCCTTCCAAAACTTCCTTTTTTCAGCCCCTCCCCCTTTTATATCTGTTATCCTTTTGTGATATCACATAGAGACATTTGGATATGATGTGCATATATAAATAATGGCCACTAGATTGTGGTCACAACTTTTGTAAATATTTCATTTTTCTATAAATGTACACATGCATTTCACTTTCTCTTGAGTACGAATATGATATGTATTTTGAACTTTTATGTTATTCTTCTTGCATATTTTTTGTATAATGTTCATCAAGCACTGTAAAGTGGAGATAGAGTATGAATGAATGAAACCAATGGAATAGTTGAAATTTGTTCAACCATAGTTAGTGAAACCGGTGTAATAATTGACACTTGATCAATTTTAGTACGTAAAATATATAGATTGCACACACCACTTTTTAGCTAACCCACAAACACCAGATAAGCGTATGTGATACCCCCTGTGTAAGTGTCTTACGCAAAGTTTTTGGAGCTGGTCCCTTTCCTATAGAACTTTAAACTTCAACTGAACCAAATTCCTATTGATGATGCATACTAGAGAGGTTTGCTATCAGTCATGCTTTGGATGCTGCATCTGACCTATATTTTCCTGATGAGTAACTAGGTTAAAGTTTTTGGAGCATCCTCTGGCAATTATAAGCTCTTTCTGGGCCTCACATGCTTGAATGATACATTTTGTGATGCTTCACCACCAGACTTACTTCAGAAACTATAAAATGTTTACTTTGTTTTTAGTTCACCTGTGTCTAAGGCATGAGCTTTTCTGATCGAAGGGTGTATGGTGTTCGTCTGTCGTCTGTAAACTGTTCACATTTTTTTTACTTCTTCTCAAGAACCACATGGCCAATTCAATTAAACTCCTTGGGTAATGATAATTCCAGTTTGTTTAAATGAAGGCCCAAGCCCTCTTTTAAGAATTAGCGAAAAATTCACTGCATCTTTCAAAAATCTTCTTCTCAAGAACCACTGCATGATCCAGGAAAGATGAAATTTATATGAGAGCATTATATGATGTAAATTCAACTTCGTTCAAATCATGACCACTGGGGTAGGGTGGGGCCACAGTATGCAATAAAAAGTTGACATGGGAATATATAGGTATTGATTATTAAAAATCTTTCTCTCAAGAACAGTAAAGACCTGTAAAGTGATATTAATGTGGAAGCATCCTTAGACAGTGTAAATTAAAGTTTGTTCAAATTATGCCCCCGAGATTAGGATGGGGCCACAAAAGGTAATCAAAGTTTTATAAAGGAATATACAAGAAAAAAATATTTAAAAATCTTCTTGTCAAGAACAGCAACGGCATATTTAGTAATTTTATATAAAGCAAGTTTCTTTAGGTAGTGTAGATTTAAGTTTGTTAATTCTAATCATGACCCCCGGAGTAGGGTGGGGCCACAATAGGTCATCAGTGTTTTACATAGGAATGCATTGAGAAAATCTGCTGCTGAAGAACAGCGGGGCCATAGTGACAGGTGAGCGTTGTGGCCCATGGGCCTCGTATTTTATTTAACCTCGTTCATGTCTGGGCAAAAAGTACATAGATACTTCTTTGATCAGTACTTGTGAGATGTTTCAGTTGTCATGTTGTAAATTTTGTATTTACTGCTACAATTCAAAATTTACAACATGACAGATCTATCATTTTGTAATTTAGAAACATTTTGAAGTCCTAATTGCAGAAAGTAATTTATGAATACTAGTAGATTATATATGTATCAGGCCCGTAGAACGGGGGTGGGCACTTTTTTCTGAGTTTAGTATTTAGCTATAGTAAATTTTCCTTTAGATGCTGCCCCCCCCCCACTACTTGATGATTTTTTTTCGGAAGTTGCCTCCTCCCCCTTTTTGAAACCATTGTACGGGCCTGTGTATTGACCTTGAAACAAAATCATTTGAACAATATCAAGGTCATGGGGATTAAAAATATAAAATTCTGTCTAGTGCTTAAATAAATTTTTGGAGAAAAAATAATATAAAATTAATCATTGTTCACACAAACGCTGCTTATCAACGTGAAGAGGGTTATACCTAGCAAAGGTCAATTACAAAGTCAGGGTGCTAGAAATTTTTAAGTCAAATTTTGGATACGAAAAATATTTAAGTATTTTACCAACCTTTTAGAGAAATGTTTGTAAAATATCGAACTTAAAATCACCAACTGGTAAGTGGTACGTCACTCAACTTAAGGTAGTCCGACCCTCGGGTTCTGAAAATCTACTGTTAAGTAAAAATGTTCACAAAATGTCTGAATTCACAAAGTAAAGTGTATTTACCCATAATATTTCTTTAAAGTTCATCATCATATTTAATCATATTATATAGGAAATGTTAATTAAACTCAAGTATATTTTCAAGAAATTCGAATAAAAGCGTCAGCTATGCATTTTCTAATTTAAAATTTATCAAAAAAACTATATGCATCCAGGCATTCGGAGCAAATTGCATGATTTTATACTTGAACTGTATTTTAGTTTCTTCGATTACTTCAATTGTTATGTAATATATAGAGCATAAAGCTTGTGCTATCATTGCATAAAAAATTACAGATCACTTCTACTTTAATATCATGCTAATAAGCATTGGTATCTAAGGCTAGTACGTACATCAAGGAACTTTGTTTTCTCTAAAAAAAAAAAAAATGCTTTCATTTTTGTATACTGGTATAAATGTCAACTTTTTACGAGCCCGTTTGTAAGACTTCAAAGAACCTTGTCATTCTGAATATGTATGAAATTAAAATTTCTGCACGAAAAGACTTCAAGCTTCGTGTTCAGAATTTTTTTTTAATAATAATTTTCAGAGTTGTAGCTCCTGGCAGAGGAGCGGATAAGAGGATGTGATTTTTGAAAAACAAGACACAAATAGGCGATGAAATACATTTTACTTTAGGATTCATGATTGTAAAGCTTTTTCATGTTCATGTATAAGAAAAAAAATATGATTCTAGATTATATGACAGACCAAATATTTTAAATGCGTTGAATATAAATATAAACCCTTAAATTGAAAACACACATACAAAAATTTTGTATATTTATACTTGAAATTCATAAAGCAGTTTTTTTAATCCAATGTACACATTGGGTTTTGTTTATTTCTTGAATCAAGTACATGTACCCCTGACTATTTGTGCAACATTGTACATTATTATTATAAACAAAAAAAATATTCTGGATTCTAAATTGTGAAGAATGATATATATTAAACTCTGTTGGTAGATTTCTACAAGAGGCATTACCAAATAAGTTAAATTTCAGATATGTGAACTGTATTATGATAAATTATGCAAAAGTATGTACATATATGTACTTTCATATGTGTGTGATATAAGTATGTGTTCATATAGGTAATGACAAATATTTTTTGCTCAGAACTTATGTATGTAAATACTATCTGGTTTGTTCCTTCTTTTCGTGTCTTTTTCCTTTCGGTCATGCAACTCTTTCTCTCCTATATGTAAGTATTGCATGTATATGACTATATATAAGTATTAACAGTGGACTTTCTTTTTGCCCCACGAAGGCCCTTAATTGGCCAATAAAGTAATTGAATTATTTTATGTACCTCCTGTATCATTATATATGTGAGAAAACTAATTCAACCTGAAAAGACACATCTAGCGCATGAGTGTAAAGGGTTTTCAACTTTTCATACATTGCATGCATTTGTAACACCTCTGGTCCAGAATCAATGCAAGTTACAAAAAAGAACCCCTTTATTCTAGAGATTACTCCCTGTAATCCCGAAATGAACAAGCATTTGTGTAAGAAAAAATATTATTGAATACTAGTAATTCTTACTTGTTTGATTACACAAAAATTCAATACGAACAAATCAAATTCTATATAAAATAACGTGTATCCTAAATCGTGTAGAACTGAAGTGTACTGCAAGTGCTAAAGATATCCCTCTCTTTCAATGTTTAATTTTTTTAAAATTATTTTTATTATTATTTACATTTCTTTCAGAGTTTATGAAAGCTTCCTCATCAGAAGGCCACTGAAAATCATAATCAGCAATGGAGAGACGAGCAGTACAACTCTCTGCGTCTTTGTGTTCAACATTGACTTTAGTTTAAACCATATTTTATTTGAAAAAGACAAGCAGAAAATACAGGTAATAGAAAAAAATCAAAAAGGATTCGAAAACAAGTTTGAAAACTTATACTAATCCGATTCCTTATTATTACGATTAAGATGACAGACCCTTATTAGATAGTTACATAACACGGTTTGAAGCTGCTGAAAACTAATATTTGAAATTGACATACATGTTAAATTAGAACTCATGTCGATTCAAACAAATGAATGAGGTTCTAATTATATAGAAGAAGTCTAATGGATTTGAACAATATGTATGTATTGACATTGACTTTCGATTAAACAGAAATCGCTTCATGATAAAGAAGAGTTTAAAGAAGATAAAAAGATTTTTAAGGAAGGATATTTAGCTATCAGTAAATAATGGGGAAAAAGTTTGGAAAATTTGTGGATGTTTATGCTCTTTATAGGATACGGGTCCTTATCTTGACGGAAATAAGTGTTCCGGATAGACAAGACTCGAATTCGCCCAAACCCTTTCCTGATCATAAAATCAATTTATTTTTGTCCTCGATTTTTTTCCTGGTTTATACTACGTTTCATTAGCATTACTCCTAACTAACGAGTACATTAAATTCAGAGTGAACTTTTTATAACCTAACCTAAATAAAAAAGGACAAGGAATTAAAACTTACGTATATATGTGTGATCTTTAGTGTATCGCTTTGAAAAATTCAGTGTCTCTCAAAGGCACTTCACTTGACTTTTTAAACATCTCTGTTCCTAAATTTAAAAAAATGTATTTTAATAATATGGATTTTTTTCTATCAATGATCAATGTTTGAAACATCAATTGCCTGTGGTGTCTCTATATAGATTCTAAAATGTCTTATATATTACATGTATGTCATTAATTACAAAGTAAGCACACGTATTACAGCCGCTTTAATCGGACTTAAGGAAAAAAGGTATGGAACTCTTACATAGGGTACCCACTTTCGCCAATGAAATATTTTTAAATCAAAAGATCTAAAATTTTACTTTCTATTCATATCTATTCAAATATAAACAATCTACATTACTATACTTAAGTTCATTCCGAAATTCCTTATACTTTCCTAGATATGCTTTTAGATTAAGCCAATGATTAATAACTAGTATCTCTAGTTTTGCTTAAAAAAAAAAGATTTTTAGGTTAAACCATTTTCCACTGGATTTGACATTTCTGTTCATATCATTCTAGTCATGGGTTCCAGAAACAGTTTTGATTTCTAATTGCGTAAATTAACAGCAGCGTAATGACCTTGAGGTGTGAATCATTGATTAAGATCATGATATACATTTATACTATGGGCAAAAATTTACTAATGCTTGAATAAATTCTATAGACCATGGTTCCATGAATCTATACTCACTAAAAAGCTATCACTTTTTTCTTGAGAACCATACCTTGGTTTCTACTCATGTTAAAATGTACATTTCTGCAAAGTTCATCCACTGAAGTATATTCTTGGGGGAATTTTTTCTGAGGTTTTCTCATTTCTTGGTTGTATGTTTTACCCACTCAACGTGATTTCGAAATTCTAGGGTCTAATTTTATATTGAGTGCATGAATTCACTTTTGGTAACGGATTGATCTATTTTTTCCCCATGTTCTTTTTTTACCCTCTGATACCCTTTTCTATTGCGTACCTAATTCAAGTGTTTGTTTTAGTTTTTCTACAGTTTTCTATTGTGTTTTTGTCTGCAAATTTTGAATTTACTGTGTGGAGGTAAATGCAAAAATTACAGCTTGTTTGCAATTGATCATGTAAATTTTGCATGTATACCTCCACTCAGTAAATACAAAATCTGCAACATGATAAAGAAATCGGGACTCTGACAAATGTTAGGCTTATGCTCTTTTGGGTTTAAGCTTAAGTGGTATATTCTGATATCGCAAACGGAGACGTGTCTTTGATTCAATTAAGCCAGGAGAAAATAATTTGACATAAAAGTACTTGTGACACTATAATATCTGGATTCTCTAGTTGTGCAAATAGTCATACGTAATTTTTTTGGTGCTCCTTATTTTCAGTGACTACAACATCACTCTGGTTTGTGACGACTAGAACGGATCTACACATGTTATTAGTATCTTCTCTAAGAAACTAGTTACTCCAGTACTTATAACGGTAGTTTCTGTTATGCATTTTTGGTTGGCTGGGTTCTTTTTTTATGTATATTCCAGTTTTCGGATTTAACTCTGACACAAACCTGTACTTCAGTGGAATTGTCCTGATAATGATGTTGTTTATGTCTGCGCCGTCTTTTAAATTCCTTATGCTACAGATTGTTTAGAAAAGCCTTCAACGAAGTAGATATCCTCTTGATGGATGTAAGTTTTAATCTATCGAGATTTTGTTTTTGAACGTGGAGTCGTGTAAAAAAGGACTTAAAATGAATTGAAGTATTTTCCACTTCACTTTAAATTACGTCAAACCAAGAAATGGTCTTCTTCCGCAAAATAGGGTTCTCTACTATGTCAAAATCACAATACTTTTTCTCTCGAATTTTATTCTATTTTCAAAGCAATCTGGCTGCTACTTATATATTTGATGTCTTTAAAACATACAAAACTAAATGAAAAAGACATTCATTTAACTTCAAAAGTGCATCCTCTAAGCAGTGAATTGAAGATTCTTTAGGTCGGGTGTGAGAAATAAAATTTGTTACTGGAAAACTTGCTGAACTCTGTGACATCACATTACATAATTACTTACTAAATCCACCATTTCCTTCCCACTCTTCTGTAATTATTGTTCATGCCTTCCATTTCCTCCTTTGCTGCATATAGAATCGTATTATGATGATTTCTATCGTCTTCTGTATCTAATACTCTTAATATTATGATGCATTTCCAGGGATTTTATTTTATTTTATTATTTTTTTTTGGGGAAATTTACATAAACAATCGAGTTCTAGCACGCACAAAAAACCTGTTTAGATGCCCAGCTTACTCCCGAATCTAGAGTAGATTATAATTACCTATCTTAATACTCTCCAGTGAAGTGTTCTTTGTCTCTATAGCTGCTTGGGAGGAACAGCACCACAAACACTTAAAGATGACGACCCAGAAGACAAGATATTTCTTACTGTATCAAATACATGTATTTATACATACTGCTTAGGCAAAACTTTTTCAGATTCGTTATCATTCATGTTAATCATGGAGAAAAATTTACCTGTTTTCTCCTTATATAGCATTTTTGTTTATTCAAGCATAGAACCCCATAACTGAAAAAACACCCACCACCCCACCCATCCTAACCCCCCACCCCACCCCCGCAAAAAAAAATTAATAAAAAAATGTTTAACAAAACGAATAAATAAAAATATTTAAAAATGGTAAAACAAAACAAAAACACAAATAACTCTGATTATCGTCTGTCTTTTGCATGTGCACGCGGTCCTTCTATCGTACATCCATTCAAGAGGTTTTAAGAGATATGTTTGAGCACATTGTGTATTCATGGATTCTATACATCTGGAAGTTTCACTAAATTGAACTCTAAGTAGGATGTAAAAAAAAAACCTCTGCATCCGTTATATGTCAGTACATGTATGTCAAAACTGAAGCCGGTAGATTCAATTCTTCACACACGCGGAAGACATGGAGAACGATACATCGTCTCTCGGTGTTCTCCCGAGAGTGCTGGGGATTTCCTCTGTAGGAGTCGTGTGTATCTTACTTATGCTGAAACTCGGGAATAGAAGGCAGTACAAACTACCACCAGGTCCATGGGCGTGGCCCGTCGTGGGGAACCTCCCGCAACTGAAAGGAAACCCTGGATTTTACTACAAAGTATTAGATTTCAGAGAGAAATACGGGGATATTTTTAGGTTACAGATGGGAGTACACAATGTTATATTTGTTTTTGGACACCGTTATGTCCAAGAACTATTGTGTAATAAAGGAGAGCTGATAACAAAAAGACCAAACTGGATGTATATTCCAGATAAACTTCTTCACGGAAAAGGTTAGCTCTGTAGTGACAGAATATTCTACCAGAGTTTTAGGCTTATGACTGAATAATTTTAACAGTAAATGCAGTGCTAAATAATTATTAAAATTTCTTTATGAATTTTACGCATAATGACACAGCTGTCAAGAAATATATAATTAAATTATCACTTAAATAAAGTTGTAAATCCAGTCTAGTTACTAACTATAATGGGAGATTGATACGTTTAAACTAATAAAGGAATAACTGTCTAATTTTTTGGATTCATGAAGTGATCAATCGAGTGGCTTGCGTGATAATTTGCATAAACGCCGAAGGCGTTTATGCATAAAATTATCACGCAAGCCAATCGATTGATCATCGTCATGAATCCAAAAAATCTGACAGTTATTCCTTATATTTACATGCTACTGATTCTGCAAATTCCCGTGCTAATAGCCCCGCTTCTGTCTCTATTTGTCCCGCCCCGCACGTGATTTTTTTTAACCGCGCCTATTGATGAACCAGTAGATTTATGTAGAAATAAAGTATTTTTACAATTTGTAATTTTATCTCGGACAAAGACATTGGAAATGTAAATATTCTCTGATCATCACGTTGTGAATCTGATTTATTTCACCAAGTCACTTCAAAATTTACATAATAGATAAACACATTTTAAAGCTATATATGGCGTATTTTAGCTAAAAAATATAAATACGAGATTAAGTGAAGACGAACATGATATTTGTTATTTACGTTCAAATTAAAATTTTCACAGATTTTAATTTGAATAACCCCAGTTACCCATCGTTTCTATAGTTAAATTGACTTTAAACTGTGTCTGATATTTAAATGCGGAGTCGGTAAATAAATCAGTTATTGTTTTAAATTTCTAATATCTATGAAACGTGATTGATTTAAATTGTGTAATTTACAGGAAAGTTCTATCTTTATATAAAGTAATAAAAGAAAATTAGAAAGATCTTTTTTAATTTAAGTTAGTCTGAACTTATCAAAAATACGCCATATATGACTTTAATAATATAATTCTCCGTTCGTGGTAAGAAATTGTGCAAAAAAGTATTATTACACTATATTCTAGAAAATAGCATTATCTATTCTTAAAAGGAATTAGACGTTTCTATTAAAAAAAAAAAAACATACAGGTCTTGCTGAACATTTAAAAAGAAATTTCCAAAATTATTAGGAAACATTCTTTCTTCAAAAATATTCTCAGCACCTGGTTTTTGAAGTGAAAAAAAAATTTCTATTTTAAATTCATACCATATTTGGAAATTTTTGAATGTTAAAAATTAAAAAAAAGGGGGGGGGGTATTAAGATCTAGTAACGTAGGAGTCACTATGGTCTATATATGGTACTCGTCGAAATAAATAAATAAAGATTAAAGATGAGATTCAAAGTACAATGTATTTTGTTGTCTGTCGTGTAAATGCAAAGTAATCTAGCCCCCCCCCCCCCCAAAAAAAAAAAATCAAACCGTAGTTGGTATTTACAATGTAATATCGATGAAAAAATATGAAAGTTGCTCTGAAGGCCGTAAAAAGATTTTAAAATAGCCAACACCCTCTCGGTATTGATCCAGTCGACCGCTACAGTCTAAAGGGTTAAGGGTGTCTGGTAAATTATTCTGAATTTAAAATCTTATTAAATAAATGTAAAAAGGGATCAAGGCATAAACACCACTATTAAAAGCCTGGGTAGGTTTTTTTTTTTCCATTTGATAGTTGATAGGTACGTGCATTTCTGATAAAACAATCTTAAGGAAGCTTTGAACACTAGTAAAACGTGTGTTTTTGGACTTAGAGAAAATTGTATCATATTTAGTTTATTTAGCTAATTTTCTCCATGTGGTACCTGCCATATTCCTCCAGGAAAAAACTTCAAAGAAAAGAAATACACGTATTAGTGAACAGAACTCGTTATCGTTTACTTACATTGAGAAAATACATACAATTATATTTTTATTTACTTTATCTTAGTATAACGTTAGAAAGATTTAATATCTTTCAGTTTGTGTCATTTTCTGTAGATTCCCCTTGATTTCATTTACATCAAAGGGCAGATCACTTTAACTGCATAAAATTACCATGAAATAAGAACTTTCTTGTAAGCAGTGTTTAGAGCTTCCTAAAACTAATAATAGTAAATCAAAATCTTTTATGGTCCACGCAGTTGAAAATTACAATACATGTATACGTCTACAATCTTTACGGACAACCCTCAGAAAGAGCGAAGACAGTTATATCTCTTTCATACAATGTACCAAGTACATATCCAATCTGTTTGGTAGATCACACGTAAACCAAAGTTAATCAAATTCTTTATTGAACACTTATAGTTGAATATTTTTCCATGCATCTCTTGAAATTTTTACATATGGAACCAACCATTAACAGGCATAGTGTGGAGTTTTGGAGAATCATGGCGTACGATGCAGGCCAATTTAAAATCTGCACAAGAAGACCCAATCGTGGTATCAGCGCTCCAGCGGCATCTAGCGGCAGAATACGAGATGTTCCAGTCACACGCAAAAAAATGTTCTTCCCATACTTTGGAAGATTTGATCCGCCAAGTCGCTTTCAACTTTCTTTCATCGTTCCTAATGGGCAAAAGGTCTTTAGTTTTCCGAAGCTTGTTTTTGTTTCCCGACTATTTTTTCGTTAAATTGCTACCTGTGCTTTTCAACCAGTTAGTGTTCCTAATTAGACATGCACAGAATTTGATCTAATTGTTAGATTTAATACTCGTATAGTTATAGATTTCATGGAATTTGTAACATTGCTTTGATGTTTTATTATTATGTCACCCGAACGAACGGGGCGACATGTATGTTTTGTTATCTCTAGGTATAATTTTGTCCGCGAATGTTCCATCGTCTCAAGCCACGGTCCGGAGTCCGCATATAGCTCTCTCCTACCAGAATGGGAGAGGATCGTACATTTTGGCCGTGGTTTGCGACGATGCGAATGTTCTGGCTTGGACACTCATGTTGAAACTTCACAGAAATGAGAGTCACCAAGTTTAGTTGTGCTTTACATCTTCCTGCCAATCTACTAGTATTTGAAACTTTAACATGTTTAAATATTGTTCCTTGCATTGTAAAAGTGATTTCTGCCAAATATTAAAATCTATTGAACAAAATTTGGGCATCGCTATTGCATGAAAAGAACGTCTGATTTAAAAAAAGACCATTTTGTTTATTGACAAAGTACAGGTTATGCTGTGTGGGCGCTTGCTTAACATCTTCCTTTCCACGACTATATTGTGGCATTTTGGCCAGTGTGGGGACACATACTAGTATGCTTCCGCTTGCAATGGCAGACATTCTAGGTTAATTTTTTATACAGGTACAGCTATGAGGACGAGGATATGGTTAAAATACGAGATAAGTTAGCAGATTTCAGCCGATGCATGGCAACAGCCAACTGTGTGAATTTTCTCCCTTTCCTGGCTACACTGGAACGTGCAAAGGTAAGGAATATTATCACCGGTGAGTCCTCTAGGCTTTTCTAGATGATGCAAAGGTCAAGAAAATTATCTACGGTGAGTATCTTGAGCTTAGAGGATGCAAAAGTAATGAAAATTATCTCCGGTGAGTCTTCTTGATTCCTCTAGAGGATGCAAAAGTAATCAAAATTATCTCCGGTGAGTCTTCTTGGCTCCCCTATAGAATGCAAAGGTAAAGAATATTATTCCCGGTGAGTCTTCTTGATTCCTCTAGAGGATGCAAAGGTATAAAGAATAATTATTATTCCCGGAGAATCTCTTGGCTCCTCTAAAGCGTGCAAAGGTAAGGATATTATCCCTGTTGAGTCCTCTTGGTTCCTTTAGAGCGTACAAAGGTAAGGAATTTTATCCCTTGTGTGTCCTATTGCCTTACGAAGAGCGTGCAAAGGTAAGGAATACTATCACAGGTGAATCCTCTAGGGTCCTCTAGAGCATGCAAAGGAATATTATCCCCGGTGAGTCCTCTTGGCTCCTCTAGCTCTTACAAAGATTAGGAATATTATCCCTGATCAGTCCTCTCATGAAAGGTTTAGCCATACGAAAAATAATTTTTGCTTTTTATTCAGATTAAAGAAGCCGAGGATGATCAGGATTTTGTGTTCAGCCAATTTCGAGAAATCCTTCAGGAAAAGTCGAACACGTCAAGGACTGGTCTTCTTTCGGATTTTTTCCAGATTTACCTGTCCAAGTCAGAAAACGAGCGGTCTGCAGACGGCATGACGGGTAAGATCATATACTGACAAACGATCAACTAAATATAATTTTCAGCCAAATTTTTGAATTAAAGTTAAATGAAAAAGTTATATGTTTTTCTTATTTGTAATACATGTACATGTGTAAATTGATATATCAGTTGCATGTATGTATTTCTAGAAATTGATCTTTTACGGACTACTGTCGACATGTTTGTGGCCGGTACAGATAATCTTATGGTATCTACAAAATGGATACTAATGGCTTTGGTCAAGTACCCGGATGTACAATCGAAATGTAGATCGGAGATTATAGAGGTACGCCAAGTGCTCCATTATCACAAACATGACAATAATGAGTAACACGGAAGGAAATCGAACAGCAGTGATTGTTTCATTAAACTTCATTTTTAACCACACTTTGTAGAGTGTCATTTGTAATTTCTGAATGAATGAAATAGTCCCCGTATGTTATATAAAATACGTAAAGAGAACTTTAAAAGTGAACGCTGGTTCGCCTTAGCGGACCCAGATCTGACCCTAGAGCGAACCCAAATTGTTAAACAGCGGATCCCAAGTGAACCCAAAGCGAACCCGGGGTTTACGCTGGTGATTATATATATATATATATATATATATATATATATATATATATATATAGAAAGCACAAGGAAATTCACTTTTATAAGGATACCCACTTCCGTCCCAACCCGGGGTTGAACTCTCGACCTACAGAATCTGTCTCCTAGCAGTACAGGAACAGCGCGCTAGACCGCTCGGCCATCTAGGCAAGTTAAGGACATACGCAACATAGTTTGAACTTTATTGTCTTTTTCCTTGGAGTTGAAGAGTTCCAATACTTAAAGGAACTGTGTGCTAAATTTTAATGTCTATATATGCTATTGTACACTTCTTCTAAAACAAGTTTGGATAAACAAAACATCTAGAATATATGTTTAGTAATTTTTGTATATTTTTCTTTGAATTATACAAGAATTTTCATCAATTGATATCTTTTCAAAACCCCTGGTAATGCATGCTGATTTTTTGTCTACGAACATCTGATAGCACTATAATCTTAAATTAAGAATATCTCGAAAAAGTATCAGTAGGTAAGGTATGTTGCGTATGTCCTTAAAAAACTTGCTTTCGATGCCGATGGAATTCTCGCGGCGCTGTCCTACACTACACGGTCATTGAGAATGGAAGTGAGATACAGTTATTTGGACATTAGTTTTATTAGAGGATCGTTACCGATACACATTGTAATGAATTAATTTTATTTATACAGCACATTTTACAACAACTCTGAAACTAACATAACTGCCCGTAGGTCGAGAGTTCAACCCCGGGTTGGGGCGGAAGTGGATATCCTTATAAAAGTGAATTTCCTTGTGCTTTCTATATTAATATTTCTTCACTAAGGGCAGTTATGTTAGTTTCAGAGTTGTTGTAAAATGTGCTGTATATATATATATATATATATATATATATATATACTGCATGTAGTTGAGGGTAACATTGAAAATTTTCACCCCAAGAAAACCATTGTCAACCGAGGCGTGAAAAGTTTCAATGTTAGATGTACCCTCAACTACATGCTGTATGCAGTCAATATTTTTTGGGGAATATCACCCCTCGTCAAGCAATGTTGACTGTTGCTACGCTGGAGGGCTTTTTTCATCATTCAGAGGGCAATAATGTTTTTTAACAAATGTTTCTTGACGGATCAGATTCAACTTATTTACATGAAAGTATAATATTATGACTTAACAGGCTGTCGGTCGAGATCAAAGGGTCCAATCAGAGGACAGACAAAGGACACCTTACACTTTAGCCACTATCAAGGAAATCCAGAGGATGTACTCACCAGGTACTACCTCCCAGGTGTCTGTGAAATGGTCCTACGTACAAATATAAATACCATCCCCACAAAAAATATGTCACCTCTTTGTTGGCTGAACTTGGGCCCGTATCATTGAAAGGGAAGGGGGACAGCAACCTCCCAAAAATCTTACAAGCAAAAAAAAAAAAAAAAAAAAAAAAACTAAATAAATAAATTAAAAAAAAAAATTAAGTCCAAACTCGATCGCATGTTCGATTTTGGGGGAGAGTATGGTAGGTAGGACCTCTCTTGAACTTTTTGGTACATTTTTTTCAAATGCTGCATTTTGCCCATGTTCGACCTTACCTCAAATGAAAAATTACATATTAAAACTAAAGCAAAAGACTAAACTCAGAAAAAGGGTGGTTCCCACTCCCAGCGTTCTACCGGCCTGAATGTATATATACAAGGAATGTTCGGAAATTATTGAGACATTTTGATCATTTTCCTTTCTAATCAACGCCTTAAGTGAAAATTGGTAGGCAGATTTAACAAACGCAAACAATATATAAAAGAAAGAAATAATTTAGAAATATTTTAATTTATTTTTTCATTTTAAAGACCTATTAATGTGTTGATGGTAGGGGTCAAGTACACGTCATGACCGCAGGAACCGGGGGGCACCGGGGCGGGGGCGCCCCCAATAATTTTGCCGATATATAGAATACTATTGAAAACATAGCTTCTATATGCTTGTGCCCCCTTAATAATAACGTGTGATGACCTTTTTCTATGTTTTTGCTTGTCAAGGAACTTTGGTAGTTGATAGTGCCCCCCAACTGAAAATGCATGGTTGTGCGCCCCCCCCCCCCCCCCCAACTGAATTTGCTTCGAATTCCTACGGGCCTGCACGTACACGTTGGTTTGCGAAACCTCTCTATTATCTCTTTGCTTCGGGGCAATGGACATAAGCAAGTTTAGAATTTCACCGCGACTTATCTAATAATGCTATTAACAAGAACTTTTGCACAATTCTATCGTTTTTCTTGATAAAATTCTTGTGAACTTTTATGAATTTATCTTTTTCTTCTTTTGAGTTTAAATTCTCATTTATTTCCGAACAGCCGTTGTACATGAGTGATTTACAGGAAATTAGAATATGCAATCACTTATTTTGACATGGCATATTTTGATTTATCCACCGAAATTCCAAAATTGGAAAAAATGATTATTTATTACAAACTATTATCCATATCCTTTTATTAATTACTAAATAATATCCTATTAAACTGACATACTACTAGCGTGTAATTACGTACAGTTAAGGTTCATTGATACTCTGGTAAGAGAGACAACTCTTAATGACAAAAATGTCTATTCCTTTATAGATTTGTCAAATTGAAATGTCGATTTTTTGGGTTATTAATTTTTCCCCGCAAGCTATGGTATAAGTGTTTGTATTTTACTTGTAATATATATTTTTTTCGGAAAATCAAAAAAGTTAAATCTATATTTTATATGAGTGAGCAGCGGGTTTATGAACCTTAAGGAACTTACTGAGTAATTACTGATTTCTCCTTATTTTTAGTAACCTTGACTCCATTTCATTGTCCTGAACAGGACATAACGGTCGGAGGATATGATATTCCCAAAGATTCCTTCATCATGATAGACTGTAGAGCGCCATGCAAAAATGGACAGTTTTGGAAAAACCCAGACGTGTTCAGCCCTGACCGATTTCTTGATCTTAATGGCACGCAACGGTTACCAGAGACGTGCTTTATTCCTTACGGAACAGGTAAAAACTTATTATTCTGTACGGCGTTCGGCATCTTTGGGTTTTCCATGCGATCAATTCAACACTCGGTGGTGCAGTGGCGTTTTTGTTCTAGAGTTGCGGAGTAATGAATAAACCCTTATGTCGCGGGTTGTATTCCCACTGGGGGACGTGTAGATAGAATGTTCTATCTAACACAGGTACTTGTGGACAGGACCCCCCCCCCCCCCCCCGATATTCAACCCCGGTGCTTGTTTGACATTTTTTTCCACAAATTATATTTATTGCACTTATTCGTCATGTGTACCATGGGAAATAATCGTGAAAACCCCAAAATAATCATTCCACACAAAAATACCCCACTATACATTATAAGAGAGATAATGTATAGTGGGGTATTTTTGTGTGGAGTGATTATTTTGGGGTTTTCACGATTTTTTCCCATGGTACACATGACGAATAAGTGCAATAAATATAATTTGTGGAAAACTAGAAATATGTCCATAGGACATGAATGCCCCGCCAAGGGTATATTAGTAATGCAACATTGTAACACAAATTGAGAAAAGTGAGGTCAAGGTCAAAGGAAAGGTCAAGGTCAAAAAATATTGATGCAGTTGAATAGCTTACATCAGTATGTATCAGCATATGACATTTGATTCAGAAACTAATTTAAGAAAAGTGAGGTCAAGATCAAAGGAAAGGTCAAGATCAAAAAATGTTGATGTAGTTGAAAAGGTTACATCAGTATGTATTAGCATATGAAGTTTGATGAAAATATTATGAATGGTTTCTTTAAAACTGAGCTAAACACTAATTTAAGAAAAGTGAGGTCAAGGTCAAAGGAAAGGTCAAGGTAAAAAAAAATTGATGCAGTTGAATAGCTCTCATCAGTATGTATCAGCATATGAAGTTTGACACTAATTAAAGAAAAGTGAGGTCAAGGTCAAAGGAAAGGTCAAGGTCAAAAAATGTTGATGTAGTTGAAAAGGTTACATCAGTATGTATTAGCATATGAAGTTTGATGAAAATATTATGAATGGTTTCTTTAAAACTGAGCTAAACACTAATTTAAGAAAAGTGAGGTCAAGGTCAAAGGAAAGGTCAAGGTCAAAAAATATTGATGCAGTTGAATAGCTCTCATCAGTATGTATCAGCATATGAAGTTTGACACTAATTTAAGAAAAGTGAGGTCAAGGTCAAAGGAAAGGTCAAGGTCAAAAAATGTTGATGCAGTTGAATAGCTCTCATCAGTATGTATCAGCATATGAAGTTTGATAACACTATCTTGAATGGTATCTTTAAAACTGAACTAAAAACTTATTTAAGAAAAGTGAGGTCAAGGTCAAAGGAAAGGTCAAGGTAAAAAATATTGATGCAGTTGAATAGCTCTCATCAGTATGTATCAGCATATGAAGTTTGTTAAAAATATCTTGAATGGTCTCATTAAAACAGAGCTAAACATTAATTTAAGAAAAGTGAGGTCAAGGTCAAAATAAAGGTCAAGGTCAAAAAAATGTTGATGCAATTGAAAAGCTTACATCAGTATGTATCAACATATGAAGTTTGATTACACTATCTTGAATGGTATCGTTAAAACTGAGCTAAAAACTAATTTAAGAAAAGTGAGGTCAAGGTCAAAGGAAAGGTCAAGGTCAAAAAATGTTGATGCAGTTGCATAGCCCTCATCAATATCTATCAGCATATGAAGTTTGATAAAAATATCTTGGATAGTTTCTTTGAAACTGAGCTTTGAACAGAGCTAAACGCAAAGTGTGACGGAAGGACAGACGGAAGGACAGAAGGACGGAAGGACGGAAGGATGGAAGACGGACATGACAAACACTATATGCCCCGGCCATATTCATGGCGGGGCATAAAAATGTCAAACAAGCCCCGGGGTGGAATATCGGGGGGGGGGGGTGTTCCTGTCCACAAGTACCTGTGGTCCCAACATGAATAAAAAATTCTTGAAGGGGCGTATTTAGCAAACAACCATGCATAAGATAAATTTTTTTTACCGGATTTCCCTGTTGTCTAAATTCTGAGATTTGCACAAAAATTCTACAAGTGAAAATTATATGGGAAATTTATAAGCTCATCAAATTTGGCTAAGCCTCAAGCGAATACAGAATTTTAGATATTCTGTTATATACAGTTAATATCTAAGCAGTGAATTCTTATTTTTGATGTTGTCGGTTGAATAATTGAGAACCGTGGGTTAGCACGGTATATTTTTCGGAACGGACAGGTGCTGTTATAGGGCCGACGGCATCAAAAAATAAGAATTCAATGCTAATATTTGCATTTTCTTATTTCCTCTCTTCACAAATAATATTTTCATTCATCTTTATTAAAAATTTAGCGCCTTTCAGAATTAGTGTGGGTTATAGACGTAGGAGCCGTTTTGACGTGAAAAGCGATAACGTAGATGAATATTTAAGTACAATTTTTATAATTTTACGACAATTCAAAACGTTCCTATTGTGTATTCAACAACGCCGTGACAAGGTTTCGTGTGTGCTAAAGGGGGGTTGAATGTTGTAGAACTCCAATGGATTTCATAAAGAATATTACACTGAATGTAAATATTATAAAATTCTTCAACTAAATTAAAATTCTTTTTTTAGGTCCTCGATATTGCATTGGTAAATACATAGCCGACATCTTCCTTTACATGTTCACGGCAAACATTCTACAGAATTTTCAGATCACCACCAGAAATCCAGAGGAACAGCTTTCATTCGAAAACGTCTTTAATCTGTTTGGGCTCCATCCTCTGCACTTCGACAAAGTGGAGCTGAAGACATTTGACGAATGATTGTTTGTTCATGTAAATGCTGAGACATACAGACAACAATAGAATTTTTTTAAAACCGTGAACGGACTTTTATATATCTCGTGGCCAGTAAAACGACGGAGTGTCAATATTTTTTTTTTGAACTTTCATTGTCTAACGATTTGATATATTGTATATACATTGATTTACTATTATAGGAAATGTACTCCTGTCATTATCTACGTCCCCCTTTTCACTTAGAAAATAAAAACTTTGATTTAGTCTGTTTTTTCTAACCATACGTGATCGGAATACACGAATTTTGTCCATTTTGTTGTAGTACATGTAATTTAATCTCGGAACCACGCCCACTGAATCTTCTACATGTTGATCTTAGGATAATACACGATCTAATAGATACAGACGTTTTCCGATCCATTTATCTCTGAACATCCGCTGTACTGTTAAGGACTTTCACAAATATGAATAAAAACAAGTGCTAGCGCCCATCCTTTCAGCATTTCAAGTATACCACTCGACATACAACCATTTATAACTTACATGTATGTTCACAGACTTACTAAGAGTGCATATTGTGTTTTGTAACATGCATGAGAATGTTTCTAGGTGAAGGTCACTTCTAATAATAAAATTCATTTTTTTAATAGAATTCTTAAACAATAACCAGTATTTGTATTTTATACACATGATTTAAGCGGAGGAAGAAGGCGAAGGCCCCGGAACCTGTTGGATTCTAAGCAATAAGAACTTTTAATCACCCACAGATAGGGTATTTTCTTTAGAATTGTATCTTTTTAATTCATTTTTACCACTCTCTTCATTAATTTTTCATTATCGTGTTCGTTTAGAAACACAAAACTTGAACAACACGTTGTACGTTTCCTGGCTGTCAACAGTTCATGAATAACAGCCCAGTAGGAAACTATATCAGTGTGTGTGTGGGGGGAGGGGGCAAACATTTAGACAGTCTCCTCAACACCAATGAATGTTCTGGTTTGGTTGTGTAGATATTCGTTGGGTAGGACTTACAGTGAATTACGTAGGAAAGGGTCTTCTCCAAAAACTCTTTTTAATCATCAGAAAGTGCTGCATTGATTGATTGAATGTATATTTTACGTCCCGTTCGAAAATTTTTTAACTCATATAGAGACGTCACCATATACCTGTGAAGGGATTCAAATTTAGACCTTTACTCCTTTACTCGGCACTCAGGGCCTTTGAGCAGTGAGGGTTCTTTATCGTGCCAACACCTGACACGGCCTCTGTTTTTTAGGTCTCAACCGAAGGACCCGCAACTTTCACTTCAAAGTGCCGAGCGCCTGGGGAAGGAACAGTTGCTACCTATTTTTTGTCGACTTAGGTCAGCCGCGGCCGTGATTCGAACACATGACCTTCAGATCACGGAGCCAGCGCTCTACCGAGCGCTCGCTACGTGACGGTGTGCAGCATTTATGCCGGTCACTCTGGTAGTATGCATCTCAAGATCATCATTCATGCAAGTCTGGTCCACGAAGGGCTTATAGTAACCCGAGATTCCTCTGACTCTAACCCCTGCTTGTGCAGCGGAGAACTGAAAATTCTGTATGCATTGATAATTGTACAATGTACATGTATTAGGCAACATAATTAATGAAACTATAATTTTAACACAATTATAGGTCAGGATTACGGGTGCCTAAATACGGGGTTTGAAGTTAAAGATGATTCTCAAGCTACCAGAAATAAATGGACAAAATCATTATTTACATTTGGCCTTAAAGTTCCCCTTGCATCTTGTAGATAATCACACAGATCTAGTATTTTGCTCACTGAATCCATTTCAGTAGAATGAACTTTCTGAAGCAAAAAATCAAAACAGCCAGAGAACAGTAGAGTTTACTAATGTCACTTGTTTTGGGGCTATAATAGTTAAAACTTAATGATCGCATTAAATGTTTCTTCCCTGGCTCTCCTGAGTCCTCAATTGAATTCATAAGAAGTTTTCTATTAAAACAATCATTTAGGATATCTATCAATCACCAATCAAAAAGAAATAGGAAATATAAGATTTTAATTTCAACAAATTTACCACTAGGTCTCTTAAATAGTTCACAACTTCATTTTCACAATGCAAATAAAAATGTGATTTACGGTGATTAAAATTCATACCATATATTTTTTTTTTTGGAAAATACAACTAAGACTGCAAAAATCACTTAAACATGTTTATTGTGTATCAGCTCAAACATGAGGATACGAATGTAAATGCTACAAATGTTACTGACTTTATTTCTCTCACACAACCAAATGTTTTCTCTAACATTACGTATGTTCAGGTCAACAATGAAGCTTGTTTATGGAGTCTTTTAAATGCTGGTGCTGCCATGCATGAATTATGATTACATTGACGATCCAATAGCTGGTTAACAACCAAAATGGTCATTGATGGCATCTATAAGATCTGCTTTCCTTGTGCCAGAGGCAGAAATTCCTTCTTTTTTCACAATCTCCTTTAAAACTGCCACTGTCAACTTCCCAAGCTATTAAAGATCAATATTTATATTAGAAACTTTGTCTTTTCCATTTTTGTTTGAGGAGCCTAACTCAACTCCTTTTTTCACATAAGCCTAGTGTTCATATTCTCACATATCTAATAGGAGGAAGATTTTAGAAAGCCACACATATCGTTAATTTATGATCAATTATTCTCCACAGCGAGCTCTAAATCTGGACCCATGGAACATAAAATTATAAATCTTGTGGTAGAGAGAACTTGGCTTATCATTAACATGCAGTTTGTCCGATGTCTACAGGTCACGAGGAAGTTATTTAATGGTATATTATATTTTCTTTACATGTATGATCATGCTCAGATCTAAACCATATCAGTTATCTGCCATGAGTGAATGAAGTTTTTTTTTTTTTTTCAAAATAACATTTATATACTCTACACTAGAATTAGTTTTAAACCTTCTTGATGACCTTGAATCCTACTTGAGAACAAACAGATACACTTGTCACACTAAAGGGTCTGTGCAGTGAATTATGGCCATGATAATAGCATCTGTTCTCCAGTAAATGTCAGCCTATGGTCACAAGAAGTTAATTAAGATTTGAGGTAACAAATTTTGGATATTATTTATAAAATAACAAACCAAAGCAGTACAATAGGTTGATAGCAACACATCAGTATTGAAATACAGAAACTTAAAGAAAAAAAAGTGGTGTTGTTTTCTTTTGCTTTTTGCCTTAAAATAACTTCCTTGTTTATAGAAAAGTTTACATTTCCTTCCTTGACATCGTTATCTGTAAACAAAGGGGAAAATAAGAAATACATGTTACTATTTAGGATTGTAAGGATGAGACTCAAGTGATGAAACTTGAATCCTTCAAGTGACAGAACAAGTTCAAGTGTCACGGTTCGACATTAATATTAGTCCATTAGTCTCAGACTAGTACTTTTCATTCGGACTTATAAAATATGTGGCTTATCAGTCCGAACAGACCAATAAAAATTTCTGGAAAACAAAATAAATTTGTTACTGATGTTGGATTCTTGACAACTTTTATGGGAAAATCCCAAATGTAATTTTAGCTTTCTAGATTCTTGGTGGGTGGTTAGCTAATTCGAGTCAATTCAGCAATTTTACAACTGATTGATATGAAGTTAAACATCTAAGCAATCACGATTAAGTAAGACACATAAAAGAAAGATGTCGAACATTTTGGATGTAATGTATAGAGAAAAAAGAACAAGATCATGAATACGATTGTACTTCCTGATTTCAAAGAATCTGTGGAATAAAACACTTCACTTTTTTTTTTTAAAAAAGTATAAAAGAACATTTTAATATTTATTTTTAAATTAATTGTTACAAAACATTCATTTTCTTTTGACGGACTCGTAAAATCCTGTGTGGACTAGTAAAAGTAAAGAAGCACTATTCCGGTTGGACTAATGCCAAAAAATATTAGTGTCGAACCCTGTGTGACCTTATCAAAACAATTAATACTGAAGAAACAGGACTCAACTTTAACTTTAAAACAAACTTTTTTTTACTAGACCTGACCTACATGACCTAATATCCTTAGATCAATGAATGACTAATTAATTATTTAACAAATTTAAAAAAAAACAAAAAACATAGTCAGCAATAAATCGATGGTTATCTTTTAAAAGATTTTTTTGAGGTGAAAAATAAAAATATTATACAATTATGGACTCTATTAGTGGTGAATATGGTTTGATATTCTCCAGAAAAAAAATCAATATTGACCGAGGCGAAGCTGAGGTCAATATTGATATTTTTCTGGTGAAAACAAGAAAGCACTCATGACTTAATGAACTGCTAAGAAATCCTTTAATTTTTACATGGACAGTTGGGCTACCTTGACACAAAATAAACTAGAGAGGACCAAACATCTTTTCATCACCTAAAAGTTTTGACTGTTGTTGAGTCCTAGGCTCAGAGCTGGTTCAGAATCTACCCTGGCTTTGTGCATATGTTATGTATGATTAAAACTATGAGATATATCTTTAAGAACTATCTGAGCTAAAGAGGTATCCAAAGATTAATTTAGATTTTTTTTTTAAATGAACAAGCTCAAACTTTAATTAAAACCTACCCTTCCTGCCTCGGCCTCTTTTTTGACGTCGATGGACACCGAAGCCTCTGCAGTTTTTGCTTTTTTTGATGCAGCATTTCCAGCGGCTCCTCCTGCTTTCTACAATTCAAACAATTAATCAAAGTCAATAAACAGAAATTCCTTTGTCTTCCCCTAGGATAAGTTTTGAAAATAAAACTTTGATCTATGGTGAATCCAACCACGCAGGAAAAAATGTTGTGAATTAATTTGGATCTTCATTCAATAATGGAATTTTCATGTAAGTTTAGTTTTTTTAACCTACTGATTCTTAAGACAAAAATTTTTAAATGACCCCACCATATTTTCAATACTGTATAATCATTATTATTTCCTTGAAAGGGGTTTGAGGGGTTATTGCAATAACCACTCTTCCAAATGATGCTTTGTGGCAGCATTGGTTGAAACTTGCCTTGTGGTTCAGGTGGAGTCAAGGAAAGTTAACAGACATACAAATGGATAGGCAATGGTCAAACTTTCATCACAAAAGTTAAATTGATCATCTGACTCATGTGAGCTGACCAGGCCAAATACTTTGCATAATTGATTAAAATATGCTTATACATGAAACGTATAACATTCAAGTCAATGTGAATAAAACACTGTAATTACCCTCTTTTTGGCCCCTGGTTCATATCCACTCGGGAACACAATGTCCTTAAAGTTCTTGATTGCTTCTCCTGCTTTCTTTTTCATTCTCTCTTCATCAGGCACTGAAATATAGCAGGATCCAATAATGAAATACAGCAGGATCCAATAATGAAATAAAACAGGATCCAATAATGAAATACAGCAGAATCCAATAATGAAAATACAACAGGATCCAATAATGAAATACAACAGGATCCAATAATGAAATACAGCAGAATCCAATAATGAAAATACAACAGAATCCAAAAATGAAATACAACAGAATCCAATAATGAAATACAACAGGATCCAATAATGAAATAAAACAGGATCCAATAATGAAATACAACAGGATCCAATAATGAAATAAAACAGGATCCAATAATGAAATACAGCAGAATCCAATAATGAAAATACAACAGGATCCAATAATGAAATACAACAGGATCCAAAAATGTAATAAAGCAGAATCCAATAATGAAAATACAACAGAATCCAAAAATGAAATACAACAGAATCCAATAATGAAATACAACAGGATCCAATAATGAAATAAAACAGGATCCAATAATGAAATACAACAGGATCCAATAATGAAATAAAACAGGATCCAAAAATGAAATACAGCAGAATCCAATAATGAAAATACAACAGGATCCAATAATGAAAAACAACAGGATCCAATAATGAAATACAGCAGAATCCAATAATGAAAATACAACAGGATCCAATAATGAAATACAACAGGATCCAATAATGAAATACAGCAGAATCCAATAATGAAAATACAACAGAATCCAAAAATGAAATACAACAGAATCCAATAATGAAATACAACAGGATCCAATAATGAAATAAAACAGGATCCAATAATGAAATACAACAGGATCCAATAATGAAATAAAACAGGATCCAATAATGAAATACAGCAGAATCCAATAATGAAAATACAACAGGATCCAATAATGAAATACAACAGGATCCAAAAATGTAATAAAGCAGAATCCAATAATGAAAATACAACAGAATCCAAAAATGAAATACAACAGAATCCAATAATGAAATACAACAGGATCCAATAATGAAATAAAACAGGATCCAATAATGAAATACAACAGGATCCAATAATGAAATAAAACAGGATCCAAAAATGAAATACAGCAGAATCCAATAATGAAAATACAACAGGATCCAATAATGAAAAACAACAGGATCCAATAATGAAATACAGCAGAATCCAATAATGAAAATACAACAGGATCCAATAATGAAATACAACAGGATCCAATAATGAAATACAGCAGAATCCAATAATGAAAATACAACAGAATCCAAAAATGAAATACAACAGAATCCAATAATGAAATACAACAGGATCCAATAATGAAATAAAACAGGATCCAATAATGAAATACAACAGGATCCAATAATGAAATAAAACAGGATCCAATAATGAAATACAACAGGATCCAAGAATGATATACAGCAGGATCCAATAATGAAATACAGCAGGATCCAATAATGAAATAAAACAGGATCCAATAATGAAATAAAACAGGATCCAATAATGAAATACAGCAGAATCCAATAATGAAAATACAACAGGATCCAATAATGAAATACAACAGGATCCAATAATGAAATACAGCAGAATCCAATTATGAAAATACAACAGGATCCAATAGTGAAATACAGCAGGATCCAATAATGAAATACAGAGGATCCAATAATGAAATACAGCAGGATCCAATAATGAAATATACTGCATCCAACAATGAAATACAGCAGAATCCAATAATGAAATACAACAGGATCCAAAGATGTAAATTTCATTTTTTAACCTCTTGAGACACAAAATACATTCATTTTAAACAATAATATAATATTGACCGAGGCGAAGCTGAGGTCAATATTGATATTTTTCTGGTGAAAACAAGAAAGCACTCATGACTTAATGAAATGCTAAGAAATCCTTTAATTTTTAAATGGCCAGTCGGGCTACCTTGACACAAAATAAACTAGACAGGACCAAACTTTAATTCTTTATAAGCATGTTCAATGTAATGGGGTTTTACTGAACTGTACATCACTTGTGTACATATACTTACAAGTAAAGTCCTCCACCTCTTCAGGGGCTGCTCTGTCAAGGGCCAAAGCCTCAATATTCCTCCAGTATTTCTGTAGTGAGGGGTTCTCAAAGTTCTCACTGTTAAATGTAAACTTCATCTTCTTAATCATCTCCTTTGCTTTTTCTATCTGACCAGCATCAGCTTAAAAAAGCAAACACTAAATTAGGGACACATTCATTCCTTCAGAAAATTTTTTTTTTTACAAACAATAGTAACTGTACCAGTAATAATAATAACAATAATAACAATAACTGTAAATCATTTTTATTTGCAAGAACTTTTTATTTACGGTCTTGTGAAAATTTATTCATGCATATATTTTTTTTCTTTTAAGACAATATACAACAAAAACAGAATTCATGAAAATGTTGTATCACTTACAAATACCAAATAGATGTTGTATCACTTATAAATACCAAATAGATGTTGTATCGCTCATTAATGCCAAATAGATGTTGTATCGCTCATAAATACCAAATAGATGTTGTATCGCTCATAAATACCAAATAGATGTTGTATCTTATAAATGCCAAATAGATGTTGTATCGCTCATAAATGCCAAATAGATGTTGTATCGCTCATAAATACCAAATAGATGTTGTATCGCTTATAAATACCAAATAGATGTTGTATCGCTCATAAATACCAAATTGATATTGTATCGCTCATAAATACCAAATTGATGTTGTATCGCTCATAAATACCAAATAGATGTTGTATCGCTCATAAATACCAAATAGATGTTGTATCACTTATAAATACCAAATAGATGTTGTATCACTCATAAATACCAAATAGATGTTGTGTCACTTATAAATACCAAATAGATGTTGTATCACACATAAATACCAAATAGATGTTGTATCGCTCATAAATACCAAATAGATGTTGTATCACTTATAAATACCAAATAGATGTTGTATCACTCATAAATACAAATAGATGTTGTATCGCTTATAAATACCAAATAGATGTTGTATCACTAATAAATACCAAATAGATGTTGTATCACTTATAAATACCAAATAGATGTTGTATTGCTTATAAATACCAAATAAATGTTGTATCACTTATAAATACCAAATACCGTAAATCTGGAAATTTTTACTGTAGATAAATTTTTAGCAAATTTGCGCGTGCATTGCATTCGCAAAAATATTTTTCTTAAAAATAAATCAACAACAAAAAATGTAAACAAAAATTTTGCTGAAAGCTGGTGTCTATTTTTAACTCAGTGAACAGGTGTTCGTAAGCACTGGTCATTTTAGAAACCTGTTTATATTACAAGCAAATTACCTGTGCGTGTAAAGTGCCCTCACTAGTTTCAATATCGTCTGATGGTTTGACAGGCACTGAGGTAGTACCGGTATGTCTCTTTTAAATTATTTTGCCAAGAAAGAGAGACCAGTTATTTTATCTAACCATGCTACCAACGAATCCCTAGCACGAAAGCTTGTCAATGAGGAACTCACTCTTGTTTATGCAGAAACCCCCACGAAACAAAGAAGAGGGTCATATACTATACTAAGTGAGGAAATGAGAGCCAAAGTGGCGCAGTACGCTAATGAACACGGGACACCAAAAACGTTAAAAAAATTCGGCAAATTGAATTTAAAGGAATCTACTGTTCGACGCCATTAATGCTGGGGGAAGACCTTGACAAGAAAGTGCAGGAGTTAGTTACAGAAATAAGGGATGCGGGTGGTATAATTAACAGTCGAATAATCCGTGCCATAGCAAAAGGGGTGGTGCTAGCAGAAGACAGAACACTGTTAGCAGAAAATGGGGGGTGCATTGAAATAACTCGGCAGTGGGCACTCTCGCTCTTGAAGCGAATGAATATGGTAAAACGACGTGGAAGCAGTACGGCTAAACCTGAAATCAAGAACTTAGAGGAACTCAAATCAAATTTTCTCAGTAAAATCGAAGAACTTGTTACAAAGTATGAAATCCCTCCACAGCTGGTAATTAATTTTGACCACACGAGTGTTCAGCTATTACCTGTCAGCAGGTGGACAATGGCGGAGAAGGGGTGTGACAAAGTAAACATCGTTGGCTTGGACGACAAACGTGAAATCACAGGTAAGAATAATTATATAATTGTGAATGACAATTCTTAAATCATAATAAATAGGCTTAATTTATTTAAAGCAAGGCATCTTACTCAATACTGCATATTTAAAAAATTACAGGTGTTATGGCCGGAGCTTTGAGCGGAGATATTCTGCCACCGCAAGTAATTTATAAAGGGAAAACAGATGCCTGTCATGCAAAGTATAATTTTCCTAGAGACTGGGATGTTACTCACACAGATAAACATTGGGCGAACAAAGAAACTAGTTTTCGTTATCTTGACAAGATCATCATACCATACGTAAACAAAGTGAGGGATGAACTAGACCTGCCTTTGCGCCAAAAGGCTCTGATCATTTGGGACTTTTTTAGTGCACAACTTTCCGAGGAATTCAGAGATTGTATGAAAATACTGGGTCTTGTTTATGTGTACGTCCCACCGAACTGTACCTCAGAACTTCAACCAATGGACTTGAGTGTTCAAAAGATTGTTAAAGACCACATGCGTGAACAGTTTGAAACGTGGTATGCTGAAAAGGTCACAGCGAAGCTCAAAGCTGGTGATGAATTGGATTTTAATCTTGGAATGTCTGTTCTCAAACCACTCAGTGCAAAGTGGCTTGATTCAGCCATATCCTACCTAAAGAGAAATCCAGAGAAAGTTTATAACGGTTTCAAGAAAGCTGGGATTTCAGACGCTCTGAAACTCTCATTTGAATTTTAATGAACGCAAATAAATTTGTTACCATACTGGACCATTTCAACAAAAAATGTTTCATGTGAACCAATGTTTTAAATTGTGTTTTAATTTAATTTTAACTAGACGTTTTTATCTCTTCTTATACACGGTAGAAAATATTTTTATATGAATTTTTAAGGTTATAGTTAAAGATGACATCGTTTTAATATATTTTATGTACATGCATGATTTAATAAAATAGAGTTTAGATGTTTTATCTCTTCTGATATTTCTTCTGATTATTGAATGTTGACGTCATTTTATATTGCCATATGTACATGTGTAATTTATTGTATGTACATGTGAATCTTGATAGCATGTTCTATCGTTAAAAGGATAGTCCTATGGACCCGGTTTAACGATAGAATTCGTTCCGTGTATTTACAGTGTTGCAAAATAAACACAGGCGATAACTCAAACTCGAACTCAGTGCATTTTTCCACAAACAATCCAGAGAGTTCCAAATGTAAACATGGCGTGTAAATTTGAGGTGAGAAAAAAGTTGAGAAAATTAGTTGAATTTTCGTCTTTATTTGGATTTATATTTTAGGTTAAAAGGCATACACAGCCTCAAAAAGGTCTATAATTAATTTGGAAATTATTTTCAGTGCAAATCCTTTTGTATTCTTCAAAATTGTTCCGGAGCGAGTCTGAAATTTTTTTGCCACATTGCGGAGTATATTGGTGGTATTCTAACTCTGCTAACTAATGTGAAACATATAAACTGTTATGAAAATTTAAAGTGCTTTTTATTTTTAGCGCCAATGACAATTCGCAAAATTTTGAAACGTAAAAATTAATCAACAGCTTTTTGACCTAGATTCGCAAAAATAAATCGATGTAAAAATTTCCAGATTTACGGTAGATGTTGTATCACTTATAAATACCAAATAGATGTTGTATCACTTATAAATACCAAATAGATGTTGTATCGCTCATAAATACCAAATAGATGTTGTATCGCTTATAAATACCAAATAGATGTTGTATCACTCATAAATACCAAATAGATGTTGCATCGCTTATAAATACCAAATAGATGTTGTATCACTTATAAATACCAAATAGATGTTGTATCACTCATAAATACCAAATAGATGTTGTATTGCTTATAAATACCAAATAAATGTTGTATCGCTTATAAATACCAAATAGATGTTGTATCACTCATAAATACCAAATAGATGTTGTATCACTTATAAATACTAAATAGAGTGATTGATCAGAGAATGAGATACTCTCATTTACACACATTTTAAAATAGGAACAAGATTATTTTTATACAAATACCCACTGATTATTTAAATCAAGAAAGGGTAAATCTTATCATTACTAGAGTAGCGTAAGTAATTGATTGTGAAGGTGGACTACATGCATATTCTTTTGAATGAATGAGGAATTCATTATATTTAAAACGAGTTGAAGAAAAAAATTAATACCCAGTATACATGTCTGTACAAAATTAAAACAAATGTAGCATTTGAATTGCACAGATGAATCAGAATCTGTTCAAAACCTTTCAAAATGATCGGTAAGATTGATCATTTAAGCTCAGATATTGTATTCATTTTTTTAATGTTATCATGAATTAGCAAAATGTTGACTGTGCCAAAGCTGCTAATACATAAATCCTGCTTTTTTAAGGCCATATACAGTATATTACGTACCTTTGGGTTGTTCCTCGAACTTTACTTTTCTGAAATCATCAGCATAAGGGAGATAAATCACATGGAAGCCTGGGGGTGAAATCTGCACGTTGTGCTCATCAAACTCCTCCTCCTGCAATATACAGTCACAAATTTCTGTCTCACTGCCAATATGCTTCTTTTTTTTTCCTTTCTTAGGTGTCATTTTTTTATAAACATTGTAACTATACCTGAGGAACTAGTGCTACAAAGCGTGGAGGAAAATTTTTGCCGCTGATGTATTTGCAAATTGGAGTTACATCCCTTTCTAATGACTTCTTGAGAAGTGCTGTAAACAGTGTGGTGCTGCCTGTGATGGTCTATAAAGAGATGAAGATGAATAAACATTTAAAATACATGAAAGATGGTGTCTTGTCAAAATTTAAACAAAATAGGCTTTTAAACAACAAATATTACATACATGAACCAGCTAGTACATGAACAAATAACAAGGCTCACTCCTACCATATGTTTATCAATAAACTTATACACATGTACAATTATCTTCAAAAAGCATTATTATTAATTTGGAGGCAATTGATTTTTTTTCTCCCAAAAAAGCAGTGCAGACAAATATCCTGTATAAATGGTTTAGAATAATAGTATTTCTGCCACTAGTTTAATTCAATTTTAAAAGAGAGCTTAAAGTATGAGAGTAAAAACTATATATTTACAGTTTCATCAGGATAAATAAATTGTGCTGGCTTAACATGGTAATATTTTTTCAGAAGACTGGAGGGTTTGAAACCCATCAGTTGAAATCCTGTAAAGAGACCAAAAAATCAACGTTATAAGCATTTAAAAATAAACATTGGAAAAAATATACACAATGAACACTTTAACACATGAAATTTAGAAATTAAAAAAAAAACTAGAAATCTGATGAGTCAGCAAGGGCCCTGCTGAGGGGTAGAAATATAAGGGTGCAGATTAGGGGATGAGAATTTTACTTGATAACAAAACTTTAATAATATGTAAAGAAAAGGCAACAGCAACTGCTAAATATCCAACAACCTGTAAATAGTATCCTTGTATTTACATAAGGCAGTAAAATACCTCATATCTATAATAACTAAATTAAATGTATATTTAAAGAAGAATGAAGCATGTGTTTTCTAAAATGCCAGCCTTCAGTGACTGCAAATATCACCCAGGCTTGACCTTAACTTCAAAACAAATATCAGTTGCAGACAAAGGTGTTAATTAATCTTAAAGTGATAAATAAAGATAACCCTCTAAAATTTTCTGTAAACCAGCAAGATAATCAATCCCAAGGGATTAATTATACTGCTCTCTAAATCTTTTCTTCTAAATTTACAATAAGAACTTTTTAAGCAATGATAGAATGAGGTTATTATCTGAATACCTGTTAAAATAAACAGTATTCTTGAATTTACATAAAGCAGAAAAAAAGAAAACAAAAAATAAAATCATTATAAAAAAGATATCATTATCTACATGTATATCTTGTTTTAAGAATTCAATAAAATCATTACTCACTGTGTATTTTACCAAAATAAAGTATGAACATTATTTAAATCCACATTTCAGATAATGTAAACATCATTCAAAATTGACCTTAACTTCAAAACAAACTTCATTTGCAGACAGAGGTGTTAATTAATCTCAATGTGGCAGATAAAGATAAATGCTTTGGATTTTCTTCAAGAGGAAAGTTAATTTATCTCAAGAGACTCATTGCTGCCTTTCATAGTTTACAACAGGAACATTCTCAGCAGTTATCTCTCTTTGCCCATTCACTCTTATATGAAGTTAAGGAATCTACCCCACTACCCCAGCTACAAACCAGATGACATAGGGACCCAAACTTAGCATCAAAATATGTCTTACTGCCTATTCAACCAACATACCAAATTTGAACTTAATTGGTCAACTCTAAAAAAAAGTTATTAGAGAAAAACAGAAAATTTGTGGATGGAAGAATGACAGACGGACAGACAGACAGAGTGATTACTATAGGGCACCTGCAAATCCTTGCAGGCCCTAATGATGACGTAATGGGTATGATGTAACAATGCCTTGAATATGAAACTACTGTTAAATGGAAAAGCAGGATTAAATATAAGATATTTTTCATAAACAAAAAATAATAAAACAAATGTTGCCTTTTGATTCATTACAATTCATAGATCAAACCTCATGAAAACAAGAGGCCCAAGGGCCTTAATGGTCACCTAGGTACAATACAACAATTTAGAGGATCCATAAACTGATAAAAGAAGCTTTGTTGCCCGAAAGAAAAATAAAAAAAAAAAGAAAAATAGTATGATCAGCATCAACAAAATAATTGGTCTAGTATCTATCTGTCCCCCATTTACCACTACACTGTATTACCATGCAGACTATTAACAAAATTTCTATTTTTAACCCCATATTTTTACTTCTCACATTGGCAGCTCTTTGAAGAACATTAAAAAAGATAAGTTATTTTTGTCTCATTTTTACTCATCTATTATTTCCAAGTCTACCTAATCATTTAAACTATGGAAGTACTTTTTGTATTATACAAGAAATATTCTTGCATAATTCTTTTGTTCTATTGACCTTTCAAATACATTGTTTACAGTGATTAATTATCAAAGGTGAATAGCAAATGGGAATAACTTTTCTCAGCAGACTACAAGTTAATAGAGCCCTGACCAGGACCAGAACACTTGACTAAATGGTCCAGGTGTTCCAAATTCTGGTAAAAATACCCTTGCATATTAAAACTTTTACTCTGTTTGCCTCGAATATGCCCAGAAGCATAGAAGATTTTCAAAGAAATGCATTTCCACTATATTATTAAATAAAGTAGTAGAAAAAATATTTTGAAAGAAATTATGCATTTTCACTAAATAATCAATAGCCCCCCTCCCCTCCTTTCACAAGAACCCCGACCCAGGGGCCATGAATTTCACAATTTTGAAAGAGGCATTCTTCCTTTTCATAACCATGCACTTTCTTTGTTTGAATAATACCCAGGAGCAGGGAAGAAGATTTTCAAAGAATTAATGCATTTTCCTATATAATCAATAGAGCCCCGCCCTAACACCAGAACCTCGACACAGGGGACATGAAATTCATAATTTTGGAAGAGGCACTCTTGCTCATCATAACTATGTAATTAGTTACTTTATCTAATACCCAGGAGCAGAGAAGAAGATTTTCAAAGAATTAATGTGTTTTCACTATATAATCAATAGAGACCCACCCTAATGCCAGAACATCTGACCCTGGGGCCATGAAATTCACAATTTTGGAATAGGCACTCTTGCTCATCATAACTATGTAATTAGTTACTTTATTTAATACCCAGGAGCAGAGAAGAAGATTTTCAAAGAATTAATGTGTTTTCACTATATAATCAATAGAGCCCCATCCTAACGCCAGAACATCTGACCCTGGGGCCATGAAATTCACAAATATTGGAAGAGGCACTCTTGCTCTTCATAACTATGTACTTAGTTAGGTTATTTAATACCCATGAGCAGAGAAGAAGATTTTCAAAGAAATAATGCACTTTCACTATATGATCTAGATAGTCCCACCCTAGCACCATAAACCCCTGACCCTGGGGCAATGACTTTCACAATTTTGGTAGAGGGCTCAATGCTTATTACAATCATGCCAACAGTTTGACTGCTTGATGTCCAGGAGTAAAGAAGATGATTTTTAAAGATTGCATTAATTTTAGTGGTTATAGCCCCACCCCTCAGGCCCCAGGGGGGCAGGGACCATGAAATTCATAATTTTTGTTCCCCATCACCCATAAATGCTATATGCCAAATTTGGTTGAAATTGGTTAAGCGGTTTCAGAGAAGAAGCTAAAAATGTTCAAATGTTAATGCACAACGCACGACAACGGACGGAAATGGATAGCAATAGGTCACCTGAGTGACTCAAGGTGACCTAAAAAATAATATCTTTGTGCTCTGTCTTTGAGCCTTGAGGTTTGATGATGCGTTACATACATTTTCCTTACAAATGAATAACTTCTGAATAAACTTTCACATTGCAAATATCACAATTTTTGAAGAAATGAAGCCAAAAAATTTTATCAAAAGATATAACACACTGTACCAGTTTCTCCAAAATTTTTGATCTGGTTGAGTTCATCATTTTCAAAGCTGATTCTCTTTCCTCCGTAAGTTTGTGCCTTCTTTAGGTCCTGTGGCATCAATACTTCACCAGTTTCCTGTGTGATACAACAGATATTTAAATGGTATTCATTTTGCAACCATTGCTATTTAGCTGTATGTTCTACAACCATCAGAATTTCTTATTGGTCCAGATCCCCACTCACCTGTAAATATGTCTTGGAGTGAGTTTTGAGTTCCTCATTGGTGTTTCTGTATAGCTTTACTGCTGACGGTTTGTAACAAGGACGAACTAGAGTGTACCTGTAAGTCAAAGGTAATCTGTTTATTCCTTCAAAAACATCACCATTAAATAAAGTGCCCTGCCACAGCATGATACGCCCATCAAATATTGTTCAATTCTCATAAACAGAGTGCAAGAAAATCATGTCAACCTTTATTCAAAGATTTCCATGATTTTTCCATTCCTTATAATATTTGCTGTTTATACATCTCCTGTTGTGTAGGCACTGCTTGATCAGAGATGCTCTAACAGAAATGATTGAGACAGCTAGCCTTCCTACATTGAACTCATTAATTAATTATAATCTTTAACTGGATGCATGTCCACTCATCACTCCCAAGGGATGAATGGATCTGCACTATCTGCTTTGTAGTCTGTCCTGCAGTAAAAATGCATATTTATGTCATTCTGTTGAAAACAGAGATTTTTTTAATTTGTTAAAAAGATTTATAAAAAGAAACAAAAACTTATGTGATCTTGATGCAACATTTTTAATAAGGTTACTGCATAACTCTTAGATCTGTAGGGACTATCTACCATAAAACATTTTTTTTTTAAAAATGCTTGATGATTTTTTGAGATTTAATGTCAAACTGGTTTTAAGCTGCAGTGCATATGGACAAATGGACATGCTGATTCCAATATCCCCCCCCCCTATAATTAGTTTTATTTATACTATACAATATCAAATCAGTTTATTTTACAAAATCAAATTAGTTTTAATTACTTTTCACCAAATTCATTTTAAAAGTTAGGCTAGCCAACAAAATCTATTTATCAAACATGGCTGATTCCTTTGCCCAATTCCCAAGAGATATAGATAACACCTGCTTGATCAGAGATGCTCTACCAGTTACAGACCCTGAAACGTGCTACTATCCCCAAAAAACATGTGACTTTCGTGCGCTTTTCCTTTCGTGCAAACCATGTAGCGTTGCGTGTGAACTGTGTAGCGTTTCGTGTAAACCGTGTAGCGTTTCGTGTAAGCTCCAAAGCGTATCGTCCAAACTGTGTAGCGAGCGTGTGAGAAACGTGCGACTTTCGTGCAAGAACCGTGTGATAAACGTGTGACTTTCGTGCAAGAATCGTGTGAGAAACGTGTAGGATTCATTCAGAAGTCACTTTATTTCAGATATGGCTATTGATGGATCAACTTATCATTCTGTGTTGTTTGTAACTAATATTATCCGGATCTATCATACCGGTACCGGTGGTATTTTAAAAGAGAAAAAAATATGGAAACAACAAAATAAAATTACTCAGTAATGTATTACATATTTGTTTGATTTTCTTTCTTTTTTATTTAAATAAAGACGGAAAGAAAATGTGTTCAAAGTAATTAATTATATGAAAATCAATTTTGAGGTATTTGATGCAATACATTTTTATAGGGAGCAATACTGAACATTTCTTTAAAGAAAATTCGTCAGGAATTCTTTTCATTCATTAATTTGAAAATCTTCAATTACAAATTTACAATTACTGTATATAGAGATTACAAGAACATATGGGTGATTAATACAAAATAATAGATAGATAAGACAGGCATGAAAAATAAAATACAAAATTTAGTGCGTTGAATAAATGTGAAGTATGGGAATTCTAGGCCGGGGAGCACAATTAATTTTTTTTCTTTATAATCAAACATAATTTTCTCACAAATAATTTTGAAACGAAGTCATTTATAGTCTATTTATGCATAAAATTGGTTGATTAATAATTGTCATATGAATGAATTATAACAATTATAACCCACATACATCGGCAAATACAGGTTTAAATATTTCGGGGGGGGGGGGGGGGGGGAGGGGGGGTCAAATGAAAACACACAAACTTTGAGATAATTTTCTTTTTAAAGAAAATTATTGCTTTTTTAGGGGTGTGCCCGATGCACCCCTTACCCTTAAAAATATTTTGGAATCTTCTTTACACTTCCAACACTCTTCTTACGACTGTGATCAAGGTCATTTACAACAGCGATCACGGGCTCCATGTGCAGGGAACCGAAAACGTTTTCTGCTACATGTATTAGCTCTTGTCAATCATGGCTAAGATGACAACCGACAATAACGATTGGTTTTTAATTTGTAAAATTAAATTGTTTTATTAGTATTCAATGGGTACAAATAAATACCCATGGATTTTATTTCTTAAATTTATCCAATTATCTGTAAACAGTGAATTAATTTGATGTCTATTCGTGAATAAAAAACTATAAAGAAATAAATCTCGAACAATTATATAGTAGTTGTTTTATTAATCATGCAGTTCTTGAGCATAATTTTTAGCTTTCATTGGTCATGTATACATTTATATTGAATGTATTGTTAAGAGCCGCGACTATTGATTACATTTTTTTTTGTCTATACGTGGTTTGAGATAAAGGATTTTACAAGGTGGTGGGTATATTGTTTTTATTTGATAAACACAATGCCTTAAAAGAGAACTAAAGAATTACAATATCTACCCCCCCAAAACCACCACCCCCCCCCACCCCCCCCGACTTCTCTACCATATTAAATTTAAATGATAAACCAAAGTTTAATTCTGTAATGAAACGATATATTTACAATTCTGAATAAAGCGTATTTAATGAATTACAGGTATCGGGTCCCTCTGGAGATATAGATATCCTTTTTTTTTCTAAGAACAGGCATTTGTTTCTATAATATTTTTTCCCAATGGTATACTTACTGAAACAAGTGCCCATTATATTTAGCCATGTACAGAAGTACCCGGTAAGATCTCGGTAATCTCCCCTCCCCTTTCCTGCATAATGTTCTTGTGTGATGCAGTGTACATACTACCTTAAAGTTTGCAAATTATAAACAGATCCCAATGTAATCAGAAATGAATAAATCAATCAATAATTAAATTAAAAAAAGAAAAGAAAAGAAAATCAATCTGTTCACAGAAATCATACACAATTTAATCATTTTTTTTCCAAACCAATAACTGAGTTTATTTGTCAGTAATAAAATGACTTTTTAATATCAAACTAAAATTGTAAAATCATTGAATGCTGTAAAAGATTATGATTTACAAATACATGTATAATTATTTTTTTCATTGCGTAATTTAGAGTCTAGTGAAAAAGATTTGTACATAGACGATGATAGGCATTTCACCGGGCGGGTCACATACTCAATGACAACTATTACAATGTAATTAATTACAAGTGAACATTGAGTATTTTATCTGTGAATATAGTACTGGTGTAGCGAGTTTTACTCTTAACTTAATCTGAATGATTGCAATTCTTAACTAATCTTTGATTAATCTGTGATAATTTAAGTAAAGTCCGAGAGATTCCGAATAGAAAATTCAGATCGAGGCCAAAGCGTGCAAGAATCATGTACAAAGCGTGTGAGAAATGTGTACAAAGCGTTTCATGCAGGCTTTTGTGTACACCGTGCAGCCTTTCACGCAAAGCGTTTCGTGTAAACCGTGTAGCGTTTCGTGCAAACCGTGTAGCGTTTCATGCAAACCGTGTAGCGAGCGTGTACCGTTCGTGCAGCGTGCCTGTGGGGTAGTAGCACGTTTCAGGGTCTGTAGCTCCTCACACTAAACTCAACAATTTCTCTCTAATTTGACATGCAATTTTCTGTTATCAAAATTCTCCTTGACCAGTGCTTGATAATTACACCCATGGGAGAGATGGAATTTTTCTTATAATACTACATTTGTTATAGATTGCTGTAAAGTTTATAATGAAAAACACAGGTAATCAAAGATTAGGAAGCTCACCTCGATGAATGTTATCTATAAGTAAGGCAAATTTCACATCATATTTTTTTCTAGTTAGGGTACATCCCAAGATCAATATCCATGCAAGTTTGGTTTGAGCAGGACTTATAGTTACTTGGAAATAGATCTGCTCAAAAAACTTATAACCTGTTTACTAATCAAGAAAATTTTGGTCAGTTCCAACATCCAAAGCAAGTCTGGAAGTTTCATCCTTAGATGCACGAACTATGCAAGTTTAATCATAACAGGCCATAGTATTATATAGTTACTCCAAAAAAATTACCCTGGTCACTCATCTGGAAAATGTAAGTCAGATTCAGAATCCTAAGCAAGTTTGGAAGTGTCCATCCCTAGATACACCATCCATGCTAATTTGGTTAAAATATGGCTAAAATTCACTAATGTGGAAAATCTAGGTCAGATCAAGCATCCGAAGCAGGTTGGTAAGTGTACATCCCTAGATGCATCATCCATGAAAGTTTGGTCCAGCTAGGGCTTACAGTTACTTGGGAATGGGACTGCTCCAAAATCTAAACCTGGTCTCACATGTGGAAAATCTAGGTCAGATCCAGCATCCGAAGCAAGCGTGGTAATATCCATCCCTAAATGCATCATCCATGCAAGTTTGGTCTTGGTAGGGCTTATAGCTACCTGGGAACGGACCTGCTCCAAAAACTTTAACCTAGTCACTCATCTGGAAAATCTAGGTCAGATCCAGCATCCGAAGCAAGTGTGGTCATGTCCATCCCTAGATGCATCATCCATGCAAGTTTGGTCCAAGTAGGGCTTATAGTTACTTGGGAATGGACCTGCTTCAAAAACATTAATCTAGTCACTCATCTGGAAAATCTAGGTCATATCCAGCATCCGAAGCAAGCGTGGTAGTGTCCATCCCTAAATGCATCAGCCATGCAAGTTTGGTCCAGGTAGGGCTTATAGTTACTTGGGAATGGGACTTGCTCCTAAAACTTTAACCGTGACGCCGACGCCGGGGGTATAGCATAAGCTCATCTCGCCTTCGTCGAGGTGAGCTTAAAATAAGTATTTTTTGATTTAAAACTTTTTAATAAGGATACTGCAACACTCTTACATTTTTGGGGATTGTGTAATTCAATAGTATAGAGACAGTTTTTTAAAAAAATTTCACTTAAACTAAAGGTCACAGTGACCATGAAATAGGTCGCAACACACCTTCTACGTAAGAGGCATAAATTGGCCAAGTTTGATGATTCTAAGTCTAATAGTTTTCTAGTTATGAACCGGACAGGATTTTTCCATATTTGGCCATAGCATCTTAAATAAAGGTTAGAGCGACCTACTTTTAATGTGCGACACACCTTCTACCAAAGATGTATCAGCTGACAAAGTTTGATAATTCTAGGCCTAATAGTATTAAAGTTATGAGCCGGACATGAAAAAGCTAACAGACGGACATGAACGCCATAACATAATACGTCCCGTCTTAAGACGGCGTATAAAAATAATACAATAACAACCTTTCAGTTTGAAGTCAATGGTATTTTGTTAGTAGGTATATAGTCATTTCATGAAGTCACAAGACTTAACACTTTGACAATATTTCAACATATACAACTTTATTTAGTTAGCCTAGGGTTGCATCAAAATCATTCCATATTGTATCCTAACAATGACACAAATGTATTGACTTACACTCCGACCCCTAAATCCAGCCCTGGCCCCAGTGATAATGGAATCCTCCTCAGTGCTCTCTTCTTGTGGTCCTTTGAACGTACCCTACCAATACATTAACAATATAAATAGCATTTTTTAACAATCAAAGGCCTGAAGGCCTGAGAGGCGCATCGCACTGAAGATAGAAAAATTAAAAAAAAAAATTCTCAGAAAAATCCATCTTACATGTTGAGGGAAAATCAGGATTAAAAATAAAAATTTAAATATCATTTCTTTGAGGTTAAAAAATGTTTTGAGTCTTGGCATTTTTAGCCAGTCGGTTTGGAGAGGTCAAAAAAACATTTTTTTTTTTAAGATAATCAATTATAATTCATTGATATTTACATGTAAATTAATTTATAATTGATTTTAATTATATTTTTATTTTTTATTTTTATTCTTTCATTATTATCATACATGTAATAGGAAGATGAAATATAATGAATGAGAATTTAGAAAGGAATGATTATTGAATAATTCTATATTTAAAGAACATTGGACTATTAATCATAATTAAATATGGTAAGGAGCTGAAATATTTTACACTTTGAAATTTGCATTTAATATATCCTTTGGGTCTCTTATACTGTGTATGTTTGGTTGTGACCCTTTGTTTCCAAAGCTTATAGGGGTCAATGGGAAACTTGGTTGCTGCATGCCAAAGGTCAATTATAATATGTCAATAATTATGTAAAATTTTAGAAATATAAATAAATGATCATGTACCCATAGTACCTTCTGTACCCTGGTTACATTCAGAATCCAGATAATATAATAATGAAAGTAGAATTCGTATTATTACATAACCACTGTACCCTCTCTACCCACTGTAACCAGGTCACATTAACAGTCCTTCAGAAATTTCCTACTTTCATTTTTCAATGGTTTTATACTGTAACCTTTTTGTAACCTTATTGCTAAAGGATAAATAGGGGATGTACCCTAGGGTACAAAAGTATGACCTCAATACACAGTACCAATTTCTTGCCATATATGTTTCAGTCTAGTGAGCTACAGATCTGCAGCTAGTTCCTTTTCATCAAATTTCCATCTTTGACAATGTGTTTCCCCAAATTTTTATACCATCATCTTTTATCAGATTTTTACCATCGTAACAGAAAAATTCCATCTTAATGAATATGTTGTTCTTTAAAATCAATTCTGCACTGAACATTTTGAGACATCTATTTTTGTGTGGAATTTCTTTTCACCATACAGTTTTAGGGGGACACATTTTATCTGTGTGTTTTTTTTTTTTTATGTCTTCTACCCTCACATTGTTTTCATTTTAATCTTTGATGAACTATTCAATAATATAGACTTTCAAATACATGTACCTATAAAGCTCCATATCTTCTACTGAAAATGTTACTCTGAAACCCATGCATTTAATTATATTGATACAATATTTTCTAATATACAGTCTGAACAAGCCAATTCAGCAAAACTTTTGCATCGAATTGGTTAAGAACAAATAAATACCTGGTAAGTAGTTCCTCCAGTCTTTCCGCTGGATCTGCCATTTCTGTGAAGTCATCATCGGCAGTGTAAAGTAAATCCTGATAAAATTAAATAAAACAATTAATTTGGCGTAATTCACAGACTAATTAATTCAGAATTATCATGTTTCCTAACATAATAAGAAAGTAGCAAGCAAATAAGTTCATTTTTCCAGATTATCAACAGTATAATCTCTACACTGACAACATACTGTATATTGTTCTCAAGCAATCAATTTGGAAATGGAATACCAATATCAATGTTACTTTTTCAAAGTTAAACTAAAAATATACTGTATGCACATGTAAACTGTACATGGTGTGCAGCTGGTATCTAAACAATTATCATGTAAATTTAAAAAATAAAATTTAGGGGCATATTATCAAAACCCTGTGAAACAAACATTTAACACAGAATATTTTTTTGTAATTCATAGCAACATGAAGTGGATTGAACAGAAAGCATGAATGCCTATAATCATTTTCTCCACAATAAAATTGATGTAAAGTCCAGTCACCTTGTAAAACTTGCTGACATTGAAGCTTTCATTTGGCTTCTGAAGGTGCATCAATTCCAGATCAATTCCAGTTTCATTAAGATCACTGGCCTTTGTCTTCGCTTGTCGCTTAATAATGATTCAAGATACAATCTTACTGAGGATTACACAATTCTTACTTACATTTTTATCTCCATAAAAGAAACTCTTATATGAGAAGCATTATTACTGTTGTGAAAACGAAAACATTAGTTGGGAAAAAAAATCAAATTTGCTAAATCATTAAAATATATTTCTCCTTAACATAGCTATAAAAGAAAATTACCAAATAAATTTCAATCATGCATTCTCAGTTTAAACTTTCACAATTAATGATTAGTTTTGGGCTGCTTGTATTAAACAGAGCCCTGTCTACCTGAAGCTGTGGGGAGCCAGCATGGGGGTTATCATTATTGGTGAACAACAAGATTCGCTTATAGGAAACCTTCTGTGGACTGGAAAAAGAAAAATAAATTAAGAAGTTGCATTTACATCTCATATATACATATTTTTATTTGTCTGTAGAGATAAATTACCAGGGAAATTCACTGATTTTATCTAAAATTCAATTTAAAAAAAACATTATTCTACGACACAAATGAAAAACTAGAATTGATTTGGAAATAAAAAATATTCAGAGGTTAGTTTTTCTCCCAATATTTATTTATATTTGCTACAAATGTTAATTAAATATAATAAGCATAGTAAGACTGACCTGTTAGCAAACATATTCTGGCAGGTCCATAATGCATCATTCAGGGAATATGCTGTGTTGTGTCCAAAGTCTTTGTCAAAAGTTTTCATTCCCTCTGAAATATAGTGACAAATGAATGATAATAACAAAGAAAAATTGATTATTCTTTTTTTTTGGTTTGAAGAATTATGGGAATTCTGGCCCAATACTAGTAGTTCTGATAGTGTTCACAAGTTCCATGGTTAAACACTAATGTTTAGTCCCTTAGCCTCAGACTTATGTATTTTAACTCAGCTTAATGAAATCTGTTTCTAATCTGCAGTACTAATGAAAATTCCTGGTAAACAACTTGAATAAATTATCTTCATGTTTGTCCAATTTTGACAACTTTCACTGGAAAATCATGAAACATATTTTTAGCTATGTAATATCTTGTTAGGTGGTCACGCTATTAAGCACTTAGTTGTTCATATGTTTGTTATGATGTAAAAAATATTTTAGTAATTGTGAGTTCGCATGACATGACTTAATCAGCTGGCAGACTTTTTTAAAGTCCCAAATGGCTGTTCCACTTTTCCACAATTTGACATCACTTTTCTGCAAAAAATTTCTGCTTTTCCGAGACAGATTGTACTGCTATTCTGCAATAATAGTTTTTGCTTTTCCATGACTTAAGTTTTACATGTATCTCTTCTGTTAGCCAAGTAAAACTCCTTTTGCATTTAGATGTAATTGCTTTTCCTATGCTACATTACTAAGACACGTACATTAACGTACACGTTATTCAAAACATTGATTTTTCTAAACATGTATACATCGTAAATTATACATTGGTTACCACGATTTGTTACTGTATAAATAATTTCCATGACATCTGAAACCTATCACTGAATGTGAAGAACTTTGTCAAATTCATTCAATTTTTCTCACACCATGATTTCATAATCATTACTACTGACTATAAAACTTTTAAGATAAAATACAGAAAAATAGGTAAATATCAGCAGCCGTTTGATGCCAAGCACTATCCATGGCCATTGAAAAATGTGTAAAGGAGGTGTCATAATAAGGAGATTACACACAACTTATAGTTAAAAACCAATCACAGAAAAGCAATGTGAAGAAGTCGCAGAAAGCAGACAAGGAGCTGAAATAAAATCAAAATTGGAAAAGCAGGATGGCCTCCTGAATGTGAAAACTCAGAATGCTAAAATAAAAAGTTCTAATCTCCAACAATTTGAATTTATGGTTTGTTTGACAAATTTAATAAAATTTAACCTTACAAATTGAGCATTATTTTATTTTTAATCAAAAACTTCATGAAAATGCTTTATTTATTTAACAAAAAAGTATCATGTGTACATTGTATAATCAATTTCTAATTACTGCAAAACACTGATTTTCAATTTTGATGTACTACCGGTAATCAGGGTTGCCCCTAAGAATTGAAATAGCAGGGGACATTAAAAAAGTAGAAGGGGGGTCCCTCCCCTAACAGGGAACTGAGGGAAGGAGCCAAAATAACTGGGGGATTATTTCATTGAAGGCAGTGAAATTCCTTGGCCCCTTGGACAACCTGACTAATAAATATGGCTCCTGATTAGTAAAAGTAAACTGGAACTAATCCTGCTAGACCAATGCCTTAAAAAATAGTTTCAAAATCTGAACTTCCAAATTTTCTAATTTAACTGTAGAAAATGTCATAAAGAAGGATTTGGAGAGATTTTTCGGTTAATCTTGTGACCTACCATCAATTATATTCTCTAACTCCAAGATCCGTTCTGCTCCAGGCTGCTCTAATCCCTAAAACATTCATATCATAATCAACTGAAAATATTAATGCTCAAAAATACTGCAATTTTTTTTATTTGATACTAAATTGTACACATTTATGTTGATTTGATACTAAATTGTACATTTATGTTGATTGGATACTAAATTGTACACATTTATGTTAATTTGATACTAAATTGTACACAATAATGTTGATTGGATACTAAACTGTACACATTTATGTTGATTGGATACTAAATTGTACGCATTTATGTTAATTTGTAGGGATGGGTATTGGCAAAAATTTCGTATCATGATATATCACGATTTTTTCCAAAAATATCACAATAAATCGTGATATTTCTACACACAATTTTTACTACAATTTCAAATGAATTTCCATAATATTTCTTTAAAATATGCTATAAAAACATAACTTTACTTTTTTAACTTTTTATTTATTTAATATAAAGCATGTACTAAATTGTACACATTTATGTTGATTGGATACTAAATTGTATACATTTATGTTGATTGGATACTAAATTGCACTTATGTTCAGTTATGTTTACCTGGTAGACATAAATGTGTTTGAAATCACTGGGATTCTGGGATTTTTCCTAGGAAAAAAAAAATTTTCACATGAAGTACAAACTTTACTCACTGAATACACAGAAGACTCAATACTGTAATGTACATCACCAAATTTTCAAGTGCTTATATAAGTTTTGCATTTTTTCCTTTATATCCAAGGTTGGTTGTTTGAAATCATGCAAGTTTTACAGAATATTTCAATGCTACGTATAATTTAATTTAATTTACATGTACAATATTTTCACCCTTTTTTTTAATTACCGGGTAATTGAGATGTGAAGGGAAGAAATGGATAATACTTACCGTTCCAAAGAAGACTATTCCTACAAGATCTTTATCACTACTGATGATCTTGTTCTGTAGAGTCGTCTTGGCACACTGACAAATATATATATATATATATATATATATATATATATATATATATATATATATATATATATATATATATATATATATATATATATATATATATATATATATATATATATATATATATATATATATATAATGTGTAATTACAGCTAAGGCAGGTTATCAATAGTTTTTTTTTTTTTAAATATTTGAAGTAAAATTTCTCAATACAACTATTCTATGCATACAACATTTTTTATGCTATTCTATAGCTAATCAAAAAAAAAAATATTTTTTTTACTGTATGTACCAATAAATGCCTTTAAATCATTTGAACCTGATAATGAGTTAGACACAGATGGGAAATTGATATCAATAAATTGTTCCTGACTTAAAGATTTGACCCTCAGGTTTATTTACTGGATTGACAGTGTTACCCTCAGACAAAGCTGAAAATGGGACTCCTCCTCCTCATTATCTATATCCTCTTTATCAAACATAGACTTGGAGCAGTCAACCAAGAAGATTAAGCCGTCTCTTTGAGCTCTTGTCTGTTTTTAATAAATTTCAAATGTACACAATGAGTCTTTGATTATCAAATCACAAAACAGAGGGTAAAATTAGATACATTTGTAAAAATCATCTAATTATGATATTGCTCATCTTACTCTTAGATAGATTGTGAAGAAACCAAAGACCTTAATTTAACCATTCATTTTTACAACTGATTTACCAGAAAATCAAATCCTGTTTCCTCTTCATTTTCATCATCATCTCCAAAGTTTGCAAACCCAAAATCAGCCATTTCCACATACAATGTATTGCTGTAAATAGATAAAAGAAAATTCACTGCTAATAGCTGTAACATCTTCAATATCATGTACCGGTACACAAAAAAGGGGATTCAATTAAAGATTTCTCAATATCAATATTAATCTAGTTAATCATGAGTTAAATGAAAATGGGGAAGGGATCTATAACTTCTCTTTAATCTTGGTTGGAACAGTTCTATAAACATTTATTACAAGACTGTACACATGATGAATAAAACATAGAAAATAACAAGTAAATACTAAGAAATTTGAAACAGATTTTGTAATTTCAGATTAAATACTATTTTAGCAATCCTATGACAATGGGATGTTTAAAAAATGCTCTATTTTATTAGTCGGCCTGTTTTTCCACCTTTTTTTTCACAACCTATCTGCTTTTCCGCAATTACTCCATACTCATGTTTTATTTCCAGTATTGAATTTTACTTTAAATTATGATACTTCCTTTCTGCGATTTTTAAAAGACCACAATAAGTACTTAAATGGTTAACATCAAATGGTTGCCAATATAGGGTACCTGCATTTACATGTATTTCCCCTCTCTTTGTAGTACTCACAGTGTGATAAAAATTGAATGAATCACATTTTACACTGGTATTAGTTATACAAATTGTTCATAAAGAGACAAATCATGAGAAAAAATGTATTATACACGATGAATTTATTTTTAGAAAGGTCAATGATTTAAAGAATGGCTATGTGTCAAAGTGATTGCCATAATAGAAACAAAAAAAAAATAAACATCTCAATAATGAGAAAATGGCTGAAGACTGTGGTAAGGAAGGAGAAATAAAAGAGTTACATGCTGAAATAAGTTGCGGAAAAGCAAAAAAATATTACCGCGGAAAAGCACTATAATTTGTTGCGGAAAAGCAGGATTTTTTCCGCGGAAAAGCTGTGTCTCATCAAAAAAAATAGTTGAATATAAAATAATATCAAACTATAATCACAGATTCAAAGATTGATGAATATAGAGACATAGACGTTGGAGTCTAACTAAAATACAGAGATGCCATTGCATACTTAGACAATCATATGTGTACAATAACTAACTTGATGTAAAATCTTATCTTAATTAATAAAAAATCACTCTTGCAAAGAATTAACATAGTTGGCTGATATCAGGTCTGGTACAATCACTAGATTTAGCTACGTAGCTTGATTTACCTACCTGAAGTAGCTTTATTTAGCTACTAAATCAAACTTATTTCTTAAATTAGCATTTTTTCCCAGAAAGTGCAGAAAATTGCACTTTGATGCAGTGATAATTTTCAACTTTGAACTCATCTGAAAACAATTCATGAAAAAATCACTCTTGGAGATGTGTCTTTTTCAGCGCAATTGCAATCAAAGTTATAAAAGTTTTGGGGCTATATACAAGAGTTAATTTATGATCTAACAGTTACTTCTTGAGTGACATACCAAAGAAAACTAGTTTTGGTTAACATGAGCACAATGTAAAGTAATCATACTTATCCACGCCTCATCGCACACAAGGTGGTGCACAGTTACTCAAACAATGGAAATACGTATTTTCCTTAACAGTTTTCAAACGCAGCAGTGTTAAAACTATCTCTGCTTTAGATTGCTTTTTAAATAATACCTAGAATAAATATTAGTAAACATTTACTTGCGACTTTTTGTCTTTTTAAAATAAAAAGCAAAACTGTGAAAAGTTGCCTTGAAATAGCTAAATAAAGCTACCCGAGGTAGGTAAATAAAGCTACGGTAGGTAATTTTAGCTACGTAGCTAAATGTACTGATTGTACTGGACCTGGATATGATTGCAACTCTTTAAAAACGTGAACACAAGGTGCATTACTTTAGATCTGTAACGGGAAAGAAAATGTATGGCTGGACAGGGAATCGAACCCGGGACCCCTGCATCACTAGTCAGGTGCTCTACCGACTGAGCTATCACAGGCCGATATCCACGGCCCAAACCATTACAATTGTATATTTAAGAAAAAAATATGATAAAATACCTAAATTAAGATATTTTGAATAGCTTAATCAAGCTGTATAGCTAGTTCAAGCTATTAATAGCTAAACCAATAAACCTGGCTGGCCCGGCCTGTCGCAAGGTTTTAGAATTTCAAACTACAAAGAGTAGACGTATTCAAGTATTTCATCAATGTTTTCACATGCAAATTATTATGATTAATTCTCCCTTTTAGAAGCAAAAACTTAAAAAAGAAGGTTTTAATGGTCCAATATTAAAAAAGGAGGAAATTATGAAGAAAATTGCCGAAGTTTGCATAGAAACATAAAAACATTTGAAAAATAGATCTGTAATGGTTTGGGCCGCGGATATCGGCGTGGGTAGCTCAGTCGGTAGAGCACCTGACTAGTGATGCAGGGGTCCCGGCTAATTCAAGCTATATAGCTAAATCAACAATTTGTGCTGCAACAGGTTTGTGGCTTTTTAAATCTAAACCTAAGAGATCTTGGATGTTATGAGATGACAGTTTAGTCTTTCAATATTTTCTAATAAAACACATTATCATGCTTCAAATTCTGTCTTAGTTAGAAATATATCGAGTAAATTACATAATTATCACTACTTACAAAAGTGCTATCCCAACATAAAATTGAACATTGAACAAATTCGAGACAGAAAATTAATTTGACTGAATAAAACCAAAACGAATAAAAATAAATTTTGATTTTTGAGATATACCAGACAAAAAGAAAACATAAATATTTGTGAATAAATGAAATTTCATTTTTACTGAATAAATTTGTTTGATTTTTGAAAAATATAACATATAAATATTTTCGGACTGTAACTATTTTATTCTGAATTTTTTTTTTCATAAAATTGGCGCCAGGCATGCGCATTTCCGCAAATCTTCATCATCAAGGTGCTTATTCAAGAAAGAGTTCGTAAATAAGGAGAAAGAGCAAGAAAACACAATAATTTCATTAAAATGGCTCATAATTACGTTGTCACGGCTCACAAACCGACTGCTGTAAATGCATGTGTAACAGGTAATCTTTATGATAGCACAATATAGGGAAATGATGGATTTTTTGTGCTAGAGTGACTGTGTGTAACTGCATGTAGTCTTCCTGGCCTTGACGAGGAGACACTGTTTCACATTGACAAATTAAGAACAGTAAATTGTACCGTTGGTTGCAATCAATAAGATAAAATATTTTGGTTCCAAAATATTTCATGGCCGTAATAGAAGTTTTGCAATTCCTGAAAGCCCTTGAAGCTTAACAGCTAATGCAAATTTTATAGCTAGATCAAGAGGTTATACTGGACCTGTTGAGGTTTTAATCTGTCTTCTGCAGTGAATATTTCAACATGGACTTGACTGGACAGGGCACTAGTCTCTGAACCATGCTGCATTTCAACAGGAGAATGCCGCCTCCGATTGAAGGTGGCGAATTTCCAGTTTTTGTAATGGCACCAGTTCTGACGTTTTCCTGGCACGTAAAATATGAAAATCATGAAAAAAGCCTGGAAAACTTCAGATATTTCGGACTATGGACTCTCATGTGAAAGGTCCATGTTCAAAAACAAAATTGGACCAAAATCTTTTTCTATTTGCAACAGATTTCAAATAATCTCTATAACAGTGCTAAATGTAATAAGGATCAATGGTGTCGTAACTAATACATCATTCGAACGATGACAAATGTATATTTATGTAAAGCTTTGTTGCAAAATAATTGTGTCAACTTTTTGCTGAGGGACCCCAGACAAATTTCATTTGATATCTTATGGGCTGACCACAGTGTAGGGCTGTCATGGTTCCAAAATTTTTATGGTCTGGTCGGTTCTGTAAATTTTCGATTCGGTTTTGGGTTTTTCGGTTTGGTTATTTACATCTATTTTAAACCTTATTTTCATGAATTTAACTTGAAAAATCTTTATTTGTTACATTAAATTTACATTGAAAACAAGTCTTAACCATGCGAATGTCTAGACATCGGTGTGTAGAACTACTTGTCCTACTATTAAGCACAACCTGACCATTCCTGCTCGTTTTGAAAATTATATAATACTTCCGTGACAAGTGTTTTGTCATGGAACGAAGGAAATTTCCATTGTGATGTTTATTTATCACTGTTTCGTCATCATTCCTTTGATTTCGATGCCATTTTTTGTATTGAACAGACTATAATACATAAACCAGACCCGAACCGAAATCCAGAAAAATGAAACCGAACCGAACAAGTTGGACCGTGGTTCTCGGTTATTTCAGGTACTCGTGACAGCCCTACTGCAGCGGTGTCTTTCTGGAAAATAACAAATCTTGGATTTTTTTTTTTTTATCTCTCAACCAACCACATTAGGCCTTTCAATGATAAATGCATACTACCTGCATTTTAGGCGTCAACTGATTCCCCTCTGTTTACATTATCTGTCTCTGCAATTTGATTGATGCTTTTTAATGAGAGAAGCAAGTCCAAATAAAACCAAATGAATTTGTCAGGGGTCCCATGGCAACAAGTTGACACAAGAACCCTGACTATTTGAGGATGGCATAAGTTATGGAAAACTTGTAAATGATGTGTAAAACATTTTTAAAAATTCTGTCACAATTCATATTGTTATGCAAGATATCTTGCAATATCTGTTAAGTCTATTTGAGACTGATATTTTTAAAATTTTCATGCATGTACATGTAGATATTTTTTCTCAGAATCAATAAAATGGTGATCTTTCGTAGGACACTGCTGATAGAGATCTAATCAGAAGCAGGATTTGCTTAATAATGATAATGCTTCAATAAATAATAATGTATTTACTAATTGTAATATACTTCATTCCTTTGTTATAAAATGTGAAACTAAGTCCATAAAAAATTAATTAATAGTTTCTCAGGCCAAAAATTTCAAAATTCAATGCGGCAGGCCGGTTTTTTTTTTTTGTTTTTTGTTTTGTTTTTTTTTTTTGTTTTTTGTTTTTTTTTCAAAAGGTATCTTTTTTTCATGTCAGTCTTTCAACAAAATGATGATATTAACTGAATCTCACTTTTTTGTTCTCTTAATACTAATACTAATTATAATGTACTCAACTTCAAATTATGTTATTCTAAACATTTCTTTAAAAGTTAATTAATAAAGGACTGTATAGACTAGAAGAATATTGTTTATCTAATAAAAAAAAAAAAAGTTTTACTATTATTGTTATGAAAAAGGAAATAACTCAATTTTCTTTTTCAACTTGGAAAAATAGAAAATTGAGTTATTTCCCTTTTAAAAATGTCAATAAAATTGATCAATGCGGTCGTTTTTGACCTGATGTGGCACTGCCTGAGAAACTATTGATTAATTTTTTTTGGCCTAATCTGCAGTTCCCTATTAAAATGGCTAGCTGTAATGCTAATGCCACTGGAGAAATGTAGAAGCTGGCTAGGCAGATAGACATTTAAGTGGATGTTTAAGTAGCAACTTTATTCTGAATATTCATTTAATTCTGGCAAAAATAGGAAAATTTTGTTGAAATTATAGATTTATAAATGACTAACCTAATAGCTAAATCTAAAAATTTATTTTTTTTTTTTAAATTTAAATTTTATTTTTTTTAAAAATGCTGTTACTATACAATGCTTGAAGTGTTACTGTTTAATGCCTGTGCAATATTTGATAATTTAACTTTGAGTGCAAGACTTTCATACATCTATCAGGTTTGTTTCATTTTTTTGATTGTCTTATAGAAACATTATGATTTTATTACTTTTAGGTAATTTTACATGATGTTTTTATTATTTTTAGGTAATTTTATATGATGTTTTTATTATTTTTAGGTAATTTTACATCACCAGATGACCTTAATTTAATTATTGCAAGAAATACTCGGATGGAAATATATGTGGTGACACCAGAAGGTTTGCGTCCAGTAAAAGAAGTTGGTATCTATGGTAGAATTGCTGTAATGGAGTTGTTCAGACCACCTGTAAGTTCTGGGAAGGAAATTTTCAAATTAAATCTTCTGATTTAATGTATATACATTAATGAAAATTTTCACAAAAAACTGATGAGGTTCACAAGTTATTTATACTTCTAAACTTTGTCTTAGAAATGTGGTGTGTTTTTCAGGGGGAGTCAAAAGATTTGATGTTCTTACTGACACAGAGATATAATGCTATGATACTGGAATGTAATCAAAATGGGGAAAATATTGACATTATCACAAGAGCACATGGCAATGTACAGGTATTGAAGTTTGCTTTCTAATTTTCTCATTTTCCCAGAAATTCTGTGTAAAATTCAAATAAGCCAACTAATTGTGATTCAAGATTAATGAGATTACTGACCATGCCCCTTTTCAAAGGGAGTGAATAAAGACAAAGATAAGAATTTTTGATATATTCTTATCACTGACCACAGACCCAGAAAAGCCTCCTTACTAAGTGAAGGTCCAAATATGTTAAAATTGTAGATTTATGTTTCATTATTTTTAACTTTTTTTGGGTTGTCTCTTGTAGGATAAAATAGGCCGAGCATCAGAGACCGGGATAATTGGAATCATCGACCCCCTGTGTCGTGTGATAGGTCTAAGGTTGTATGATGGATTGTTCAAAGTTATCCCACTTGAAAGAGACAACAAAGAACTGAAGGCTTTTAATATTAGGTTTGTTTTATATTTAAAGGTTATTGACTGAATATCGGGAAATATACATGTATGTGATGTCATTAAGAATGGAGACACAGGAAATATGTTGTGATGTTTTTTTTCCACACTTTAAATCTTTTTGCAGATTGGAGGAGCTGACAGTTATTGACATACAATTCCTTCATGGCTGTACGACCCCAACTCTGATTCTTATTCATCAGGCAAGTCAACAAGGCTTAGCAAATTTAAGGAAAAAAAAACAAGTAGTCTCATTTTCTTGTATGACTTTAAGGTTTGATCATCATAAAACATACCTGGAAATGTACCTCTGTCATCGCTGGCAAACTATTTTTTAGCTTAGAGGGTGTCATGACCCTGAAACAAGTTGGTAATTTAGTAAGGTCAAGTTTCCATGTTGGATTTTTTGTCCACATCGTAACCTTGTATTTAAGAAATAGACAAATGGTAGAATTTCATACTTGGCTTGATCTAACCCACATTCTCTTGATGTGCTTCTGGTTGCTCATGACTAGAGTTTGTCTAATGATTCACCCACTGAGAGGCAGTAAGTATAGTTCAAGTCATAATAATGTCATGTATAGATTGCAGAAGTTTGCTAATGATCAGAAACTACAGCATTAATACATTTGGAGAAGTTCATGTTGTATAAAATTGCAGAGTGAAATCTTAGTGATACAAGTGTATTACTGAGATCTTAAATATTTCTAAACAAGCTTGTTTTAGTGTATAATGTGAGGGATATTGGTCCATTTAAAACAGTTCTATTTTGATTTTTTTTAAAAGCATCTGTCTAATGACACCAGCTATTAAGAAATTTAAAGTGTTCTTGATGCGGTATTTTACAGGATCAACATGGTCGCCATGTTAAAACATATGAAATATCTCTCAGAGACAAAGAATTTCAGAAAGGTCCATGGAAGCAAGACAATGTGGAAACAGAAGCATGCATGCTTATAGCTGGTAAGGAATTCATTATAATATTGTATGATTCCTATACAATTTTTTTTTGATGTCCTGAATAAATGAATAAATGGAGAGAACGATCATAGGCATTTATGCCTGCTGTTCAATCCATTTCATTTGCATGAATAAAATATATTTTAAACTAAATGAATTTTTTCTTTTCATTGTAGTACCTGAACCATTTGGTGGAGCACTAATCATTGGACAGGAGTCCATTACGTACCACAAGGGAGACAACTTCATTCCTATTGCTCCACCTGCCATAAAGGTATATCTATAGTCATGGGTTTGTCAAGGAAATAAAAACTTCAAATTTTACAGCAACATTTGTATACCACCTGCAAAAATTCTCACCCTATTCTTGCTAATGAAGGAATTTGAAGCTAAATATTAACCGTTTGATAACAAAGTACAGAGTTTTCCATTCAGATCAGATCACGGCAATATGAGTTGACACATTCAGTAACTATCTGTCATCATTTATCCATTAATTGTAAAGATGATAACCACCCTGTTGGGAATTATTCAGCATATTTTGAATTTCAGCAAAGTACCCTGACGTGTTACGGGAAGGTGGATGCCAATGGTTCCCGTTATTTATTAGGAGACATGATGGGGAGACTCTTCATGCTAATGTTGGAGAAGGAGGAGAAAATGGACTCTACAGTGACAGTGAAGGACCTTAAGGTGGAACTCCTGGGAGAGGTCAGTGTCTGAGGGAACAATTGTCATGCATTCTTATTAGATGATAGTTTAACTTAAATATATTGCAAGGTGTATTTTACTGTAGACTTCATATATTTTACTGAAGACTACAATGTTTCATTTTTCATGTATATATATTTTACTTCAGACTACATTGTTTTACCTAAAAATTTTGATATATTTCACTGCAGACTACAATAGCTGAATGTATGACATATTTGGACAATGCTGTTGTGTATATTGGATCCAGACTTGGAGATTCACAGCTTGTCAAAGTAAGAATATTTGATTTTCTTCTTTTGGTCTAGAAAAGAAATGCTATGATGCTCGAAAATTGCAACACCATTTTGATTAAAGAGAAAATTAACAATGATTTTATTTTAGCTCAACGTTGAGCCAGATGAGAATGGATCCTATGTACAAGAGATGGAGAGATTCACAAACCTGGGCCCTATCCTTGATATGTGTGTGGTTGACCTGGAAAGACAAGGTCAAGGACAGGTAGTGTACAGCATAAAAGAAAATTAAGATATCAGACAGGTTAAGATGCATGTAGGCTGTAAATTTACATTTAAATAAAATGCCTATTTATTTTTAGCTTGTTACATGCTCTGGTGCATATAAAGAGGGTTCATTAAGGATAATACGAAATGGTATTGGAATTCATGAACATGCCAGTATAGATTTACCAGGAATCAAAGGTATATTTCATGAAATAAGGCTGAAAAAAATTAATAGCTTGGTTCTCAGGCCCGCCCGCATCATATTTAACAATGTGCATTACCCATTTTTATCCTCAAATGAATAAAATAAAACTTCTCTCATGCGCTCATATGGTGCAAAAAAAAAAATCCAGAATCCCTGACCGCATTTTAGATACTCCCATCAGTAAAACGTTTGACAATCATCAAGATGATCCAGACTAGTGGCCTAGTTAAAAATTGCAAATATGGCTGTCAAGTTAACAGGTCAAGGCGTCAAGATTAATTTTGGTCATGATGGCTTCAGTGCAAATTCATTAGGGAATGACTGCAGGGATAGACATTAACTTTCAGATTTATTTGCCCTTCGGGCAAGTGATCTCAAACTTTGACTTGTCCGAATGCAAAACTTGGTTGCCCAAATTAGGAAAGAATTTAAGAAGAAAATAATTTATTACTGTAAACGTTATGATAAGAAAAAATGTTACTAAATACAATACTGTCAATTTGGCAAGTTGAGCTACCTGAAAAAATTGCGATGCTGCATTTGTACATAAATGTATACCACTGTACTTGTAAATTTAACATGTTAGCACACACTGACATGCAGCAATAACCCTCCGTTTCCTTTTAATAAAGTTCATTAAAAATTATTTTTGGTAGGATCCTTTTGTGAATCGTGATTTTCAGAGATAACCGTGAAGCACCGCTAAAGGAAGATAGTTGCTACGAAACATACATCTTATCTTGATCACGATACATCCTGTTACACTGTACTTATATTTTGTGCGTGAATAAATAATCTAATTTCCTAATAAGAAGTTAACAAAATTTTGTTAGACGTAGAGTGTATTTACTACGAAAGAAAATAAGGAACCTGATTTTTAAATGAACGGTATATATACAGAAACACTAGCAAGGGATTCCGAATGCAAAAACATTGTCAGTCAGGTACGTTGCAGAAATAAAGTGTTCAATTTATGGTTTTATTTATAAATTAATGTAAACTAAATAAATATGTACATATGAATGAAAAAAAAAATCACTTGCCCTATCGAACAAGTACGTTGACAATTTCACTTGCCCGAACTGATGATTTACTTGTCCCGGGCAATTGGACAACCGTTAATGTCGATCCCTGGACTGAAATACTTCCATGGCACATAGTGGGGGTTTCGTGAAGGTGGTTCTATGTTAGAACTCAATAACGCTATCAAAGACAACTCCCTCAGCCTTGGAAGTTTCCAGAAAAGTTTCAGCAAGATTTGCTGATATCATATAATGTGCATAAACCAAAGACTGCTAAATTTAACAATGTTTAATAAAATCATAAGCGCTATTTATAGTGCTGAAACACTCTTAGATTAGTTGTGATACGTAAGCAAAAGTGTTGGGTTCTGTAAGTTTAACACGCCTGGTTGTTAAGGATGCCACCGTTTCATTACACGAATCACCGAAATGTAGAAAATGCAAGAAAAAAGAGAAAGAAGCAGGAAATAAATGATCTTGATTTCTGCACTCAGTGTTGAAACATTGTTGATTAAAAGTTGCTAGTTTTGAAATTAAAAAAAAAAAATTAAAAATCCTGCGTCTGTTTTTTAATAGGAAAAAAAGGAAAAAATGCCTTCCTCCCGCATTTATTTTTTTTTTTTTAGAAAACTGGCCTGAGAACCAAGTTATTAATTTTTTTAGGCGTAATGTATACTTGAAAATTGATTTTTTTTTTTTTCCAGTATATTTAATTAAATTATCCACCAGTCTATCATTAATTGGGAATTTAATTTTTATTTAATGAAGAGCTTTATGACAAAATCCAATGTATTTTGAAAAGACTGTTATAGAAAAAAATTAAAAAATAATTATATTCTGTGGAAAGAAGGCTCATCAAATTTTATATTGAACATAATTGGAGTATCAAGAATTGAAATTTGATTTAAATTTCAATTTAATTTTTAAATGTGAAATTTTTCAAAATGTTCTAAATACAAAATACATGTACTTGTTAACCTAATACTAAACCTACATATTTTGCTAAATATTTTGTTAAAACTATTTCCCTGTAATATTAAAGTCTGTGGTATTATACGTTGAATACTGTAAACAAGTTAGAAGTTTGGATAAATATTTTGAGCTTCATTTTTAGGTATTTGGTCACTGAGAGTGAACTCACCGGAATATGACAATATGATAGTGCTTTCCTTTGTTGGACAAACAAGGTAGGTAAACTAAATAAAAGGAGAAAGGTAAATGGTGAAGTAAATCGACAATTGAATATGACTTGTTTTGATGATGACTTTGTAGGGTGCTTATGCTAAACGGAGAGGAAGTAGAAGAAACAGAGCTCTCGGGATTTGAATCAGATCAGCAGACCTTTCTATGTGCCAATGTTGTACACAACCAACTTCTACAGGTAAAGTCTGTAATATTGTCTCCAGAGTTTAAATAATATTTTTCTCACAGAAAGCAGGTAGAGCAATAAGAACCTGTATATTTACATCTATATGATCTGTAAGTCAGTCTGTCCACAACTTAAACTTTGAGTTTAGCTATAAAAATATTGGAGATAATAATCATTTAGTTAAGATGAAGGTTAATTGAGTCACTGCCCTGTGACAAGTCAGAGTTAATGTATATGCACATATACAGGTGACTCTCGATGGCTCGAACACCGATCTCTCGAAGTTCTCGATCTCTCGAAGTGAACCTCCGGTCCCGTTTTTTTCTTCTATATAACTAAGCAAATTTACTTCCTATCTCGAGAACTTCCAATCTCTCGAAGTTCTCTATCTCTCGAACCAAGACCTGGGTCCCGTTACACACATTTCCTTGTTTTTTTACTCTCTATCTCTCGAAGTTTTGATTGCGTGTGTGCACACGCCGATCAAGCGTAAAATTAATGCAGCTTAGACTTACCTGGATAACAGTGAACGCCTCGGGCTGGCATTGAGGTGTTAAATGGGTGTTTACATAGATGACACTATACATGTGAGCATCCGAGTGTTGATATAATTAATTGGTTACAATTGGTAAACTATAAACGAATTGCTTCACAACTTATTTTGACTTGACAGCGAGACGATAATTTTTAGAAAATGAGTTAAGAAATGTGTCAATATTTTTTCATAGATTTTGAAGTTTTATTAGAGCTTACATAATCCCAGTATGACAAACACTGCACAAGAAATCCTATCTGAAGAATTAATTACCCATTTAATACGAGAAATCTGGTGAAGGACCCGATGAAGCCCTGGGGGTAGCCACGCCGACGATTGCTATTCAGGTTTCATGTAATTATGAAATGAGAACAAATAAATACTGAAATTTAAAGAGATCGTTTTATTTATTCAAAATACGATCATTGTTGTTGAAATCAAGTATTACCTGTAAAATAGTACGAATGAAAACGTGCAATGACATTATCGACATATACTTCCGGTATTTATAATAGTAGAACAATGATGATCGGAACTGAAAATTCCGGATTTTATTCACTTTCTCTCTCTCGAACCCCTTGATCTCTCGAACTTTTCTTGCGGTCCCTTGAACTTCGAGAGATCGAGAGTCGCCTGTATATGGTCAAACGGAAGTTACAGTATTACCCTACTATTAAGGCATTTTATTCAAGTTACACAGCTTGTATTTACAGTTACTATTTCAATTTTATTTTATGAATTCATTTATAGATAACCCCTCAATCTGTTCGACTGATCAGCTGTGATAACCAGAAACTGATGAAGGAATGGAAGCACCCTGGAGGGAAGAATATCAGTTTGGCCAGTAGTAACACCTGTCAGGTTGTAGCCTGTGTTGGCAGTGAGTTGTATTACCTGGAACTGTTAAAGGGGGACATCAAACAAGTCAGGTAAGTAGGTCAAGTTACAAGGTATCATATTTAGTGACATTGATATTTCAGATACAGTCAAACCTCATTATCTTGAACATGATGGGAATGGAGAAAAAACTTTGAGATATTGGAGGAATCAAGATAGGGAGGGTAATATGCTTAAAAAATAAGTAATTGGGACTTCCAAATCAGTTCGACATATCCATGGTATTCGAGATATCGGTGTTCAAGATATTGAAGTTCAACTGTAGTTGAAACTCTATCTGAGGTTCCAGTTTTAATCAAGACTTTCTTTTTTTTTACTCTGTGACAGGTACAATAGATATAGGAGGGAAAAAATTTACTGTTCAAAAGAGAAAACAAAAAATATTTTTATTTATAGTGATCAGTATCAGAATCTGCATTGTTAGAAGACTATTGTTTGTTAAACAATCAAGCACCTGTGTTGACTCTGCTGCATTAAATCTCTGTTTTTACAGCACCTGTACAATGGAGCATGAAGTGGCCTGTGTAGACCTGACCCCCCTCAGGGAAGGGGAGGAGAAGTCTCACCTGTGTGCTATTGGTCTGTGGACAGACATCTCAGCCAGGGTTCTTAGTTTGCCAGATTTCCGGAGTCTCCATGTGGAAATGCTGGGAGGAGGTACTGGATAATGTCATTTGTAATTCACTGATGAAATATACATGTGATTCATTGACATGTTGTTTGGGATTGAACATTTTTTTGGTATTAAAGGGAAACCCTTTTTGTTTTTTTGTATTACATGTAACATAAGTTTATTTTATTACAGAGATCATCCCAAGATCTATTCTGATGACAACATTTGAAGGAATTCATTATCTGTTGTGTGCATTAGGAGATGGTTCATTATTCTACTTTAATTTTAATATTGAAACAGGTACATAATTTAGTTAGTTTATAGAATTGGATTACAAAATCCTTATCTTAACAACAGTGTGAAATATTTTTAAGTTTAGAATACTTCAAGGTCTCAGAGATCTGATGCAATGATGTTTTTGGCAGGATACTTCTCAGAGAAGAGGAAAGTGACTCTGGGCACACAGCCAACAGTTTTACGAACATTTAGATCTCTGTCTACAACAAATGTGTTTGCGTGTTCAGATCGGCCAACTGTGATATATTCCAGTAATCATAAACTTGTTTTCTCCAATGTCAACTTAAAAGAAGTTAATCACATGTGTCCACTGAATTCAGAGGGATACCCAGACAGGTGAGAACAGTAAAAAAATACAGGTGTTAGTTCTGAGTCTCTATCACAGGATAAGCAGGAGGAGATGTGTAAAGGGGATTTCAAGTCTTCAAATTTTTCACGGGTCTAAACAGTTTAGGAGCATGTTTACATTAATACTTCCTTTTTATCCTCCTATTCCCAAACACAAAAGTAGTATTTACAATAAGGTACAACTCTAACAAGTTACACGTACGTGTATATTTCTTTGAACTGGAAACTGTTTGTTTACATGTATCTTTTTTGTGTTCTAGTTTGGCATTAGCTAATGACAGTACTCTTACCATTGGGACTATAGATGAAATTCAGAAGTTACACATTAGAACTATTCCTTTAGGGGAGTCACCCAGGTAAGACAATAACAATTTTTTTTTTCCTTCAAAGTTTATTAGCATACAGCATACTCTACATTGCGTTATTCTCAGAAATCCAAACTTGTAATCAAGGACTCCATAATTCCTTCAAACTATATATGAATACTAACCAGTGGTGTAACATTCAGTAGTCTTGTATCTTTTTTATGGAGTGTCAAAGATAGAGATTCTGGGATAAAATTTTTAAAGTTAATGATGTAATAGTGCAGTGTAAATGTGTGGTATTTACAGGCGAATAGCTTACCAGGAATCGTCACAGACATTTGGTGTTATCTCCATGCGTATGGACCTTCAAGACAGCAATGGTTTAAATCCCACACGACCCAGTGCCAGCACACATGCTGCAATGACAAGCTCAAGTTCTAGTGGCAAGGTTACCATGGGGACCAGCACAATGGGAGAGCACTCTACCGGGGATGAAGTAGAGGTCCACTCACTGTTGATCATTGATCAACACACATTTGAAGGTTAATAAATAAAGTGTTGTAATCAAGTTTAGCATTTTCTTTTAAAAGTAATCCTTTTCCCAAACACTTTGAATTTCAACTTTTCCCCCTGTTCATCATCTAGATGATCTTCAGTAGTGATATTAATCTACAGTAAAAGAAAAAATATACAGCAACTTGTTTAATTTTATAGTCAGTACTTTAATGATGTTGAGAAAGAGCCATCTTATTAATTATAGTATGTATGATAAACACTTGATTATGATTTCAGTGCTACATGCCCACCAGCTGATGCCCAATGAATTTGCCACTAGTCTCATTTCTGCCAAACTTGGGGAGGATCCATGTACATACTACATTGTGGGGACAGCACTGGTTCACCCTGAGGAGGCAGAGCCTAAACAGGGAAGAATTGTCATCTTCCACTTCCATGATGGTAAAAAAAATCTAAATGAACATCAATGAGTTTTATAAAATTTCATCATAGAGAAAGCCTGTATGATAAAGAAAAAAGTTTAACTTTCCAGAATATCTTTTTTTTAACACTCAAAAGGCATACTTATGATGGAAGGAAATAGAAATACGAGGAAAAAATGCAGGATTCTGTAACAATGATGGATTCTTTTTCAGGTAAACTAAATCAAATTGGTGAGAAAGAAATAAAAGGTGCTGCCTACACACTTGTGGAATTCAATGGGAAGTTACTTGCCAGTATTAATAGCACTGTAAGTTCAGTATATTTAAGGATGTTATAAAAACCAACATCTTTGAGTCCATGATTATTCAGACACATGCACCTTTCCTAATCTTACTTTTAGGTGCGGCTATTTGAGTGGACGACAGAAAAGGAGTTGAGATTAGAGTGTAACTATTTTAACAGTATTGTGGCATTGTATCTGAAGACAAAGTGTGATTTTATTCTTGTGGGAGACCTGATGCGCTCCATTACATTGCTCCTGTACAAACCAATGGAGGGCACTTTTGAGGAGGTATTAGACATTACTAATATTCCTTACATATAAACTGGATGTACATGTACACACACACAAAATTTTTTTTAAAAGAAATTGAATATAATATGATAAAGAGATTTTAATTTATTGCAGATTGCCAGGGACTGCAATCCAAACTGGACTACAGCAATAGAGATCTTGGATGATGACAACTTCCTTGGAGCTGAGAATTCATTTAATTTATTCACATGTCAGAAAGACAGGTAGAGATTTGTCTGGACTTTGATATAATAACCGATTCACTTTCAAGTAATTTCGTTAATCTGTGTACAGTATTTTGAGCAGGTTTCGTTTTTTTATAAGAGTGTGATTACTGATATTAATTTCAGTGCATCCACAACAGATGAGGACAGGCAAAACCTACAAGAAGTTGGAATGTTTCATCTTGGTGAATTTGTTAATGTATTTAGGCATGGTAGGTACAAAACAAATCAGGGTAGTATTAGATGATTTTTTACAAATCATATTTTCTTGTTCATTGATACTCATTATTAAGGACATACGCAATGTAGTTTGAACTTGATTGTCTTTTTCCCTGGAGTTGAAGAGTTCCAATACTAAAAGGAACTGTGTGCTACATTTCCTATATATGCTGTTTTTCACTTCTAAAACAAGTTTGGATAAACAAAACATCTAGAATATATGTTTAGTAATTTTTGAATATTTTTCTTTGAAGTATACAAGAATTTTCAATTGATATCTCTTCAAAAGCCCTGGTAATGCATGCTGATTTTTTGTCTATGAGCATCTGTTGGCACTATAATCTTAAATAAAGAATATCTTGAAAAATTATCATTAGGTAAGGTACGTTGCGTATGTCCTTAAAGACAGCATCCTACCTGAATATATTCGGTAACTTGCATTCCATTTGTTTTAGGGTCCTTGGTAATGCAGCACACAGGAGAAACCAGCACACCTACTCAAGGTTCTGTGCTGTATGGAACAGTTAATGGTGCTGTAGGTGAGTAACACACCAGAGAATCCAGCACACCTACTCAAGGTTCTGTGCTGAACAGTTATTAGGGTTGTGGGTAAGTAAAACACGGAAAAAACCAGCACAAGTTCTTAAGGTTCTGTGCTGTATGGAACAGTGAATGGGGCTACTCAAGGTTCTGTGCTGTATGGAAACCAGCACATTTACTCATGGTTCTTTGCTGAACAGTTATTAGGGTTGTGGGTAAGTAAAACATGGAAAAAACCAGCACAGCTACTCAAGGTTCTGTGTTGAACCAGTGTTTTCCCCAGACCGTTTTTGCATGGCGATACCGCCATGCATTCACGATCCCCTGCCATGCAGCACACATTGCCGCTATGCTTCCCGCTATGCATGAATTATTAAAGGCAGACTATTTTTAGAAGAAGATATACATTGAAATTGTTATCAGTTATTAATCTTTCAATAAAACAATTCAAATTACTAGAGTCACAGAGTGTACTGTACACATGTTGCGCACCTGGTGAACTCGGTACGTGGTATGATGCAATAGTTCTCTATTTATGTTTATTGCAATTTACTGATATGTTACTAAGTATTAAGCTTTTATTTGATTAAAAATATTTATAAACATGAAAAATTTATTAATTGCTGAAAGATAGTACACACGGTGAAAGTAATATACACTTGTTATATGCACATGTGGGTTTTTCCAACATCCACAGGTCATTCTATAAATAGCATTGATGTTCCGACATCAAAAATGATTCATTAGTTAAACACATAATTTTAAAGCCATTTTTTTTTAGAATAAATATGCTTAAAATAAACATGTCCAATAAATATTATCATTATTTATTTACTCTATGAACTATGGGCAAATACTTCGTTCAAGCGCACATGCTTGACCTACATTACGTTGAATAAAAAAAAAATCAGACACCAATGTACTAAATATGTTGTCACAATATTTAAATGTAAGCAATGGTGCTACATAATGTGCACCCTTTTTGTTTAAAAATGACTGTAAAAGTAGGGACATTCAAAAGAAAAAAAAATGTAGTCTAGTAAATAAAGGGGGGGGGGGGGTCACTAGGGGCCTATTCAGTTTGTAGAAAGCAAGAATAACATGGCACATAAACATGATAAAAAGACAGTGTCTTTAGAGGAATATAAAATAGAACAATTTTTGTGATCAGATCTATTTTTATAAAAGAGAACTCAATTGTTTAGCTTTTTTAAAAGTTAAATTGACAATGTATTCAAAATATATCATTTAAATTAAAAAATATATATTAAATGAATGAATTTGTATTTTTCATTTAAATATAAATTCAGATACATGCACAAGTAACTCAACAAGACACGCCGCGCACCGTCAATTCAGCAAAATTCCCCCCATGCATTGAAAATTTTCTGGGGAAAACACTGGTTGAACAGTTATTAGGGTTGTGGGTAAGTGTAGCACACACAATAGGAACCATCTATTTTATTTTTCACTTAAATCTGATTCTTGTTTGTACATGGCTGTTATATGTTGCAGGTTTGGTAACGCAGGTGCCACAAGAATTTTATACTTTCCTACAAGATGTTCAGTCAAGACTGGCCAAAGTTATCAAAAGTGTTGGAAAGATAGAACACTCATTGTATCCTTTATGAACAAAGATTTCCTTTTGATAAATTCTTTCTTTCTTAGAACTTGTCCCTGATATACATGTACTAAAAATCTAAATAGAGAGAGGTTGACAGATTTGCATTTTCCAAATAAAGTTGACTTGATTTTGATTAGATTTGAGGGTTTTAATTCTGTTTCCATTGAACTCCTTGACATCTGTCAGTTGGCGATCATTCCACACCGAGAGGAAGACAGAGGCATGTGAAGGTTTTATTGACGGTGATCTGATAGAAAGTTTCTTAGATCTGAACAGAGACAAAATGCAGGAAACTGTCAAAGGGCTACAGGTACAAACACAAAATTCATTGCTGAACTCTATAAAAGGCAACCTTTCTAAAGTATATTTTCTATGCAGAAAAGGTCAGATGTAAGATTTTGAATAAAATTGAATATATGTAGATATGTTTTATGACAGTGGACAGTAACTTGTACTAATTTTTTCCAGATTGATGATGGGAGTGGCATGAAGAGGGAAGCAACTGTGGATGACTTGGTAAAAACCATTGAAGAGTTAACAAGAATTCACTAAGAAATCCCACCTTCACCATTGAAGAGCTAATACAAATTCAGTAAAAAGTCTCACATCCATCATTGAAGAGTTACCATGAATTCACCGAGATATTCAACCTCCAATGTATTGTACATATATATAGAAATCTCTTCTATTTCATGGAAAATGTGAAATTTGGTGCAATTGTCATCCAGGACAATGGACTGGTTTGCCTCCCCTGCTATCCTATACTAAACCAAGCATGATACTTTACAAAGGAGAGATTGATTTTCTTTTTTAGTGCTATTAATGTATATATTGATTATTTTATTGTAAAAGATTGTCTTTAATGAACATTGTTGCTTGATATGTCATTAAATTATAAAATGCATTTGATATTGTGTTATTATATTTGATTCCTATAATACATGTAGGTCATGTGAGACACACTGGAGTTATGGAATGAGAAAGCTGTTCAATCCCAGTATTTGTTAATAAACAAAGATGGAGTTCATGAATAGTGGTCCAAAATGTTGCTTTTGGGTAAAAATATTTCAGTCAATATTCTAAATTAGTCCTGCTAAATTATGCAAGATACAAATAGTTTGTATTCCATGTGGATGTGTTTAATTTAAAAAAAAAAAAAAATAATGGCAATAAATTGTAAACCTTGTCACGTTTTATGTTTCAGTTGTCAAAGTGTTAAGCAAAATTGATCTACTGTTTAAATACTTAATTTTTACTACAAAAATATACATGTTTAGAAGAGGGTAGTAGTACATTGAAGAACAAAGGCAAATTTGATTGACATTCGGCAGGAATCTGGGCACTCTTGAAAAGTAAATTTCATTGATCTGTCACATGAAGTTTTAGCATTCTTTTGATGTATCAGGTTCCTGTGAAATAGGAAAGAGATATATTTTCCTGGTGTTGTGTTTTGATTTGCTAAAAATTAACTTGAAAATTGGCTAGACAGAGAAGGGGGGGAAGACCTTTAATTGAAAAAAAACATAAATTGTCTTGGAAATAGCCATAGTCTTATACATGCTTTGTTTTTCAATGACCAAGTCGTGGATATTTAAACTATAAAAGTTTTGTACATGTGCTTCCTGCAGTTCACATGCCAAATACGCCATGTTCTATTAACCAAATTTTAAGGATGATTTCAACCTTGACATTTTACTTGTTAACCTTTTCTTTGTTGACCAATTTAATCATATTCCATTGTTGTCAAGCCAGGGAAGATTACTTTTATTTTGATCCCTCAAGTTTGCCAGTGACAAGATAGTTTTGTTATGTAAAGCACCTATCTAGTTTAATTCTTGTCTGGTCTGTTTCATTTTCTCCAATCTTGTCATATTTGGTGCTGTGACCATGTCCTGATAGTGTAAGGTAAAAACACTGCCAGGGACGAACCTATGTAATCTCCAGAGGCAGGAGGTTATAAGAAATGACCTGCAGCCCGTTTTACAAAAGAATTTACGACTAAGACCCAAAACTTTAGTTGTTTGTAAAATTTTAAAAAATTAATTATTCTGTTTAAAATTGCTAATGTTAAAGTACCTTTCTACATTCCCTTTAAAAAGATTAAAACCATTTTCAATTCAATGTAAATTAGAAAGTTACAAGCAGAATTAAGTTTTGGCCATAGTCGTAAGTTCTTTTGTAAAATGAGCCCCAGGTGTTGATGGTGAGATAGCTCAGTTTTTAGAGTATCCGTCTCAATTTCTGCATTTTCTCGCTACACTACTGGGGCCTTTGGACAGTTCATACTAAAGAGCAGGATGTACAGGAGGTGACATTTCATAAATTTTTCATGTCTAAGCTGAAGTAGCGATCAGAGAGGGTCATTTTCTAATGACCTGATAGCTACTTTCTCAAAGGTGCAGGTATCTTTCAGTTCCTGCTAAAGCTAAGATTAAACAATATGTTTATTAAAAATTGCTTTTCTAACATTTGTGAAGGACAGTGAACAACAGTTTTTGATTGTTTTTAATTCTGTATAGTACATGTATGTGCATCACAGATAACAAAGGTACAATTACAATGAAATTATATAGTAATCATATTATAACAACAAATACTAGTATGACACAAAAAATAAAAGTCTTCCAGTGGAAGTAAACATTACCATTGTATATAGCAGTATTTTGTTTGGATACTAAAACTGGAGCCAACTCTGAAAGTTTAATGAGTCATTCACCGAGACAAAGATGAATGGTGTAAACTGTAACACAATTATTGCAATATATAGCAGGTTTTGTTTATGAATTGTCAAAATAACACAATATTAATCATAGCTGCTTATTATTCTTCAATTCTGGAAGACTAGTTGTGGTAAGTTTTCCTATCTTTAGTATATTGTTGGTCAATCATATTACTACGTAATATACATGCCCTCAGTAATGTAGGGTACTCAACATGTACATGGATACATGGAAAAATTGGAAAAGTCTGATAACTCATGTATAAATTACCAAAAAGATTGCATAATATATAAAAACTCTATACATGCTAGGTAGGCTTACATCTTGTAGCTTTACTTGTATGAAAAAAGCACCACCTTTACTGATGCCTTAATATTCTGTTCTGACGGTGGGTCATGTAGAACTATACATGTAAGTTATGTACATAAATATAGGTAATAAGGATTGAAGATAAGTTACAATATTACACATGTTTGGAAAAAATTACATCTATTCTCAAATCAATACTTTGGAATGTACTCCCTAAAATCATATATACCCTTATAATCTTCAAACACAAAATAAATTCCTTCAAAGATCTACATTTTTTAATTTCTGGTTTGAGTCATTTTATTAAGTGTTGAAAATTGAATTTTAAGCCATCTTGTTTATAGTAAGTATATTATTTGTTTATATTAAGTATATATATGTCATATGCCAGTAATTTTGTTCCATGTAAAAGGACCCCATTGGAAATAAGCCATACTGGCTTTCATGGGTTATCCTTGGGTTTAGGCATATACAATATAATAATATATTTATTTGATTTATATGCAAAATATGATTTATTAGTTAATATGTTTTAAAATTCATCTCTTAAATCATGTCTATTTAAAAGTTTTAAATGTGTATAATACTCACACCTCAATGTCCATGTACATTGCATAATGCCTATACCTGAATAAAGATTATTATTAATTTCTAAGAAAATATGGAACAATGTTGCAATGTTAGTTAAAAATTGAGAAAGATACCCATGAACTATGGAAGGAAAAAATTCAATACAAAGCTACATAAAACATACCACTTAATTTTATAGTTGCACATTGCAATATCTCATTCAAATTGCATTTTCGTTTAGTGTACACTTTCAATTCAATTTTTAATTGGAATTTTCATTTTTTTTCATGATAATTTTATCATTACCATTACCTTTTGAATGGAATGGATAAATAAGAAGGGCAAACATAACAAAAGATCTGAATAAATTATAGAGTCTGGGTAAGGTATAAAAATGAGACAGAACAGTCCAGATTTTAAATCTGGACTACTTTGTCTCATAATATACAGCACAACGTAAACATCAATTAGTAGATTATGATTTTCTACAATAACATAAAAATCTTCAAACTTATACACATAAACAACAAAACATTTCATAGCAATAAAGATAGCTAATTGGTTCAACAGAAAAAAAACATCTCTTGGACTTTGAAGATGTCTGGAGCACTATCGACAATTACCCAGTACATGTAATTATGATTTCTACTCGGCAGCATACTTATTTTTTGTGATGATCTAGATTTCTCTACTCCTTGCACTAGGAGAGAGGAAGGCATTGGGTATTTAGCAATAATATATTTTTTCTTTCATTGAAAAAGAAAAATATTTTAAAATGTTAAAAAACAAAACCTGAGCTGCATTATACATGTATTACACACATCTCCATGCTGCTTGTTATGAAAAAATATAGTTGTCATGGTGTAAAACAAGTTATGAAATATATCTTCAGGATAATAATATTTTTAGAAGTAAATTTTTCATATTAAAAATTCCTGCATTTGATGTTGATTATTCATGATGATATGGTATAATGATAGTTTGACTGATATAGATGTATGGTAGAATACTCTTAAACTCTTTGGCATTGAATAAAAATATTAGAATGTACAAGACTAGAAAATAATTTTGTGACATTTTGATCAATAATAATGTTTTATAACTGAGTTGTCATTTTAGAAAATGTTGCATTCCCTTCACTGTCTGAATGGTGACTGGACCCTGCATCGATGTAATAGACCTGTGTAGCTATCCTCCCTTCTGCCCTGACGCCCACCTCATTTTCACGGTAACTCTGTGCTACACCATTTCTATGCCTGGCCTTTGGTACGTAATATCTATCATCATATTCATCAGGAACAAACTGAGAGTTGCTGTATCCCTTGGTCATTATGTGGGTGTTGTGTTGCTTCCCCTTTGGTCCTGGACCGACTGTTTCTGTAAAATGTTGCAGGCCCATGGTTCTGTGCTCTGGCGTTTGGACCACCATGTTTTGAATAACAGGAGTGCCTGAGTTGACATCCTTAGGTTCAATCTCAAATAAGTTGGACACTTTAAAAACCTGTAAGGATTTATCTCTTTTTCATCAAACAGATTAAATATGGAAATAAGCATCAGTATTTGCTAATATACAAAAGAGAGATAATTTACTTCTTAACATAGACTACTATTATAACAAGCATTCTGAGAGTATTGCATTAGCAATACTAGTCCCCTACCGGCAAGTGTAATCTGGTTCCCGTAAGAATTGAAAATGCCATAATTCCGTCAAAAATCAATGAAGCGGGACGAAATGCAAACTTGATCTATAACTAATCAAGGTAAAGCCACATACCAAAAATCAGCTCATTATCTACAAGCGTTTAGAAGAAAATTGCGGAAAACCCGTAAAAATTGAAAAGGCCGTAATTCCGTCAAAAATCAACGAAGCGGAACGAAATGCAAACTTGATCTGTAACTCATCAAGATACACTCACATAGCAAAAATCAGCTCAATATCTGCAAGCGTTAAGGAAATAAGTGCGGAAAACCAAGTGGGACAGACTGACAGACAGACAGAGGGACAGACAGACAGACGGACAGACAGACAGACAGACGGATGGACAGACGGATGGACAGACTCAGAGGAAACCTATAGTCCCCTCCGGTTTCACCGGTAGGGGACTAATAATGATATAAAAAAGGCAATTATTTCTGTGCCTCTGAAAGGTGATGAGGATAAAGGTGATTATAGATAAGGTGTAAATTATATTTTTATTAATTTTGTAGAACCCACCACTAGGATTGCTGTGACTACCCCTATAATGGCTCCCGCCAACACGTCACTCCAATGGTGTTTGTAGTCAGACACCCGAGACAGGCAGGTATAAAACGCAAGGTAGAACAAGATCAACTGGATCAAAGGACGCAACAGATAAACAATTCTCCATCTTAAGCGGGCTTGGACATACAACTACAATATTAAACGTCATAGTAAATAAATATAAGATTTACCCGAGTTGAATTACAAAGAAAGGTTTAAGTTTGCATGTGAATCATATTTCAAACACAAGGAAGCATCTATAAATACATGCACTCAGTCCCAATCCATTTTCCATTAAATTTCTCCTGTAAAGTGGGAATAAGAAGTTTAATCAATTACTTTTTGTCCACTGTTGTACAGTTTATCATTGATTCATCAGATTATTTCTCATTCTCTCTGAACTTTAAGACAAAGAAAAATACTGCTGCTCACCATGGCAAAAATCATTGTATAGGTAGAAAATGATGCATGTCCAGATGGAAAAGAAAGTCTGTAATAGAAAAATAATCAAAAGTTTGACACGTTTATTCATGATCAGATTTACTTTTATCATTTTTGCTCTGTCTCCAAAAGTAAGCAGTCCTATCTTTATATAGACTTTTGAATAATTATATAGATTAAATGTGATGAAGCTTAAATGAGTGCCATTGATTCAATATTAAAATGACTTAACACCATTATATACAGGTATAAACATTCAAGTAAGTCCAGTTTTTTCTAAGGACAAAGATATAATTTGTGTCAGATTTCTGAATTATGTAAGAATATAATTCCAACATTCCATATTTTCATATTTGACATCCATAGCAAACCCCTTGAGGTTTTGAGTGCCTTGCCTATATCTAGTTGATGTTTTTATCTTAAGAGATTTTAACCTTGCTTCTCTGATGAGAGACTGATCCCCGGTACAGACATCATCAGTGATGTACCCTGTCACACAGTTGTACTTAGCGGGATCTGGCTGACACACGGACAGAAAGTGAGGACGAAGTCGACCAATACTGTATTTTCCAATGTCTGTCGTCAGGTGTTCCACCACCGCACCAAATACAAAAGGAAGGAGCACCCTGTAAACATTGTAGAAATACTGGAAGATTTTTCGTCTGGTTGACCTTCCTGTTTGTATAGTGCTGTCAGTATAGCTTGTGGTGCTCTCTGCTGCAGGGCCTCCATTGGTGGCTCTATAGCTGCTGCCAAATTGGTAACGAATGAATTCAAAAAGGAGAATCTGTCAAGAAAATAAATTTAAATTCAAGACATTTCTGTCACTTCAAAGATCACTTTTTTACGGTACAGAATTAAAGCTGAGTTTGAGTTACTGTAAACCAACTATTATTCGTGTCATCTTTTATTTGCGATTTGTCAGTTTGAAATCAATCTGTAGTGATTAATTTTTGTGACTGACGAAACATTCTCTATAAAAACAAAGCAAAATAAATGGTTTGCGGTGATTAAAATTTGCGAGTTAAAGTAGGTCACGAAACTCGCAGATCTTTCTCACATGCGAATAAAAGTTGGTTTACAGTATAATGTCAATTAAGCTTTATATGTTAAGCATGAAAAAAAGTTTGTTCTTGTCAGAATATGTATTAAAATTAAAAATCAAGATACCCCATCCACTCTTTACATCCAAGTCTCTCTCTCTCTCTCTCTCTCATGTGACTGTATCATAAAGATGACTTTACCAGGAAGTTCAATCTTACCAACACAATATTGATGACAAAGCCTATGGTGTAGAGGGCTGTTGATGTTATTGTGGATGACTTGTAAGGATATTTGATGCTGTCATCATTACAGTAAAATCCTCTAGTATATGGAGTCACTGATACTTTAAATATCAACAATGGTACTGCAGCTGTTTGAAAATAAGTCTATGAATTAAATTTAAAACCCAGTTAGTTCTTAAAACAATAAAATATCTTTCTTCGTTTGTTAATGTGGGAATTAAACAGTTGCAACTAATGCATAAACATACAAAGACATTTTGTCTTTATATTTATAAGTAATCATACAAAAGTTTAAGTTACTCAAATATTGTATTTATGCTTTGTAAGTTGTGTACGTTTCATTGATGAAATATAGCTCACTTTCATACAGGTGGCCTTGAAATACATGTATCAGTTCTAACTAGTTAAATAGCAGCATAAACGGATTGATGAATGGAAAACATAAAGGGGATGTAAATACGTGACATTTGATCTAATAGATTAACGTTTTCTTCCTCAAGTTTTCAATGAATTACTGAAAATTCATAGCAACAGCTATTTTAAAAATAAGATCCATGAGGAGATTGAAATCACATGTTTATGAAGTATTTTTACATTGAAAACTTGTTTTCAAAAAAATTATTTTGATTTTACACAGACCAAGGCTTGAGCATTTCCTTAAAGCCTTCAAACCCATATATATACAGGTGTCATGCATTATTGTACTGAAAAAGTACTGAAAAGTTTAGATATTGAAATCTTATATTTCATTACAAATTTATAAATTCAGACATCTGTAGTTAATACTGCTAATAGGTGATATATTAAACTTACAACTGAAATTCAATATCTTTTCTTGACTCAATGTTTTTATTTGTTTATATACAATCATATGTATATTCATATTGATATGAGATAACGAAACTAAATTCCGAAAATGTTTTAAATTTTCATAAATAAGAATACTCCGATACAATGGAACCTGTAATATAATGAGATTGGAGTAGCCTACATAACAATTCATGTTATTGACAACATCCCAACAGAAATATAACCTAGCCAAGTGTGACATACTTATACATGTATGGTACATGTACACTTTTTATTTTTCCACTTTCACTTTCAGTAAGAATTAGTATCATATCTTATATAAACACCCTATAAGCAACCCATCTTTTATATTCTAAGAGATTGTACCCTTTGATAATCGTCACAGTATAACACAGGACAAATTTCTTGCCATATTTAATCATAAGTGGTTATCATTAAGAAAATCCACACCCACAGTTGACCCACTCTCTGACAAATACATTGAGTGAAATAAAAAGTTGATCAATGTACAAACACCATAACCATTTGAATAAATACGTTATCTTTTACTTTTTTCTTATGCATACACCAGTACTCACTAGCAATCAAGTTTATGAAATAACTAGCAATCAAGTTTAATGAAACTTTTTTTTTTAATTTTCTGGACAGAGTGATGTACATACCTAATCCAACAATGCATATGTCAATAAGAGTTATGATAATCTTCCGCTTAGAGCATGATCCAATATCTGTTGCATCTACTGCAGACAACATTGCTAATTTCCCCCTAAAATATATGCTATATGTTGATTCCTCGTTGATTCATAATCTCGCGATCAATGTCCGGATACAGAGCCTAGTGTTGTTTTCATTCACAACAGGAAATATTTGATAATTCGTTCTCATGCTTTTCCGATGTGTTCTTCAAAATGAAAAAAAAAATAAATATACGTATATAAACATAACTACGACTTAATATCCTCGCCTATTATTTCAAAATACAGCACGTTTTGAAAAAAAGAGGAAGGAATACTACACATATAAGTAATATGAATACTACACATATAACAGTTAAGTAATTTGAGCTTTGCGGAATGTAACGTTATGGATCAACTGTCCAAATCTAGTTATGATACGAGAATATTTGTATGATGAGAATGAGATTTGAACCCAAACATTAATTTATCGTTAAATTTATGTGTATTGGGTTTCACTTTTTTAAATTATAGATTAAATGATGTTGCAACAGTAAATTTATTAGAGATATTAAAAAAATATTTGGTCACTTTTTTTTCGCAGAATGACTGATTATGTTTAAGGTGTGGCACCTGTGACCCGGCCCTGAGCTAACAGTTAGCTGCCTAGACTAGAGTTCAGGAGGTCCATGTTCGAATCCTGGTCTGATTTGAGACATTTTCCGCTCCCTTCTTCAGCTCTTGTTTATCTAAAAGAAACCTCGGTCTGATTAATTTACTACAGTGGATGATCAGAATAGATCGATCCATTTTGATAGTATTTAATACATATTGATCATGTTGATAGTATTTACAATTAATATGCCAGTCCCGTTTTTGTCAAGTTTTTAGAGAGATTGTGCCTTTTAAGTTTACCGTGAATAAAAATAGTCATTCGTTTATGTGTTTGTTCCATTTACATGTATTTAGTCATTCGATCATCTAAACTTATCTACCTACAATTTTTTTTCTTTTTGACCATGCAGTTTGTCTAAATACAAGATCTTCTCTTTCTCGGAGTTTTTGTGATGTTATGTATGGCACGCCAAATTCACAAAAATGAGCTAAACATAGTTTCACAGTCGACAAACTAGGTTTATCGGCTGTAAACTATAGTTTACGGATCGTTAACTATAGTTAACGACGTTAATCTATATTTCACATCTGTAAACCATAGTTAACACGATAATCTATGTTTATGGCACGCCAAATTCACAAAAATTAGATAAACATAGTTTAACAGTTGATAATCTAGGTTTATCGATTGTAAACTATAGTTTACGAACTGTAAACTATAATTAACGATTCGTTAACTGTAGTTTTCCTTTGTAAAACTATATTTAACGGTTGTATAGTGTAGTTTACGAATGTTAGTCTATGTTTATCTGCCTGAAAATAAACGTTAACAATAGATTTTGCTGATAAATATAGATTCTCATATGTAAACTATAATTTGCATTCGTTAACCATAGTTAAGAGTTGTTAATCAAACTTTTACAAATCGTGAAACTATATTTATCAGATAAAATATGTTTTACATTCGTTAACCATAGATTTTGGTCGTAAACTAAAGTTAACTCTCATTTATACTCACAAACTATATTTAACAGACGTAAACTATACTTATCGATCGTAAACTATAGTTTTGAGAGCTAAACTATAATTCACATTTGCCAATCATAGTTTATCGTCATAAACTATAATTCACACTCGTAAACTATAGTTAAGAGTTGTTAAATATAGTTTATGAATCTAAACACCTGTTAACGATAGTTTTTCAATTCGAAATTTCGCGGCGCCAATCGCGAGAAGCAATAATGGGGTATAGGTTTTATCAGTGGGGAGAATATTAAGGACACGTGTTCGGCATTATCTAAAGCAAAGACCGAGTTATATTATAATCAATATTACTTTCTCTATTTAAGATTAATTGTATTTGTTTTAAAATGTCGTGTATATATACATTTCCTATGGGAAATGTTTAAAAATATGATAAAATTTTAATTTCTTAAAAGACAGAATATTACGAGATTTTTGCTCAAGCAGAGGAGGGTGAAGCGCGTTTTACAATGTGTCAAGCATTTTCCCGCCACATCTCATCACCAAAACAGAGGAAATGCAGTGGCGGATATAGATAGGGTTGTGGGGGTTTCAACGTCCTCCTTTGAATTTAAGAGAGAGAGAATGAGAGAGAAGTCCCAAATATTTGTTGTTTGTTCCGTAAAAGGCCACTTTTATTTATGTATGAAGAAAATTCGGTTGTTGAAAAATAAATTCCGCGCCTGCAATGTTACATGCACTGTGTTATGTCTTTATTTACAGATTAATATAAGATATACATGTATTTTATTAATGACAGATCACGCATTCCGGTCTCTATTTTTCTCTTTTAAATTAAAAAAAATGAAAGGATGAATCGTTTAAACGTCCAAATCTGGCCCCCCGATAATTTACAAAAAATTACATTAAAGATTTTCTAAATATTTTTGCCTCAATCTTTCCATCAAACATTGTAGTTTATTGATTTCAATTTCAATTTTTACTTCCTTGCGCTGTAATTAGGTATTTATGTGATTAATATAGCAGGGGTATGTTGTTTACATCGATTTCTCATAGACTTTAGGCCACACCCCCATTTTGCAAGCCCATTTTTTATATGAGCGCATGGATGTTTCAAGTTGTCGTAAGTACAGTCAATGTAAAGAGTTATACTAGTCATTTACATTCAAGAAAGAAATTGAAACAGTCTTGCGCTCATTTGTTATTTTCCAAAAAGGTGCAAAATCACGGGTGCTTGTCTCCATAGTAAAGGCACCTTGTTTACAAATTTCAACCTGTCTTTGACCTCATGAATAACAAAGCACTGAACACGTGATTCAAATCTATTCACTTCCACGCTTTGAGCACACCTATGCGACATTGTGTCTAGTGTCTGCGAGCTATCGATGGTCAAATCATTTTTCAGATGGGTAATTAAAATTCTGTGAGAAAACTTTTTTTTTTATGATTAAGATGTGTTAATATTTTCAGTCGATTTTGTTTGATTTTTTTTGGGGGGGGGGAGGGGGGTATATATCAATTTATATTGAAGTCCTGTAGCATATAGCTTGCACTTACTGCTTGTGCCTCATAAATACAGAATTTTAAAATTTAAATTACTGTAGGTATATATTATACATTTGCCCTTGTTCCTAAATATACATCGGTGCTCCGTTCATTGCCTTGGAAGATATGAAAGATTTTTTTTTAGTTAAAACTGTCATTAATTTTATAGTCCGTTATTTGAAAAACATAAATTCACCATATCTTTAGAAAAATAAATTGTTTGTTACAAATGCATACTTCCAATAGAGGAAACCTTCATGGAAAGAAATTGAAGCACGGAGCGCTCGATAAAAAACATGTGTATCGGATGAAAAGTCACTGGATGCACAAAAGCACCCCTAATAGGAAGCTACAGGTTTCTTCTAAAGCAAATGCTTTAACTTTTTACATCGGCACAAAATTTCACAATTTTTTTTTTTTTTTTTTTTTTTTTTTTTTTTTTTTTTTTTAGATCACGTAAAAGAAAGTCCATGTTCGCAGGTATTTTTAAAGCATATAATGTTTAAAAGCAAGAACATGCATTTGTATGACCCTTTCACATGTCCGATCTAGATATTAGTAAAAAAAAAAATCAGTCGAATGAAAAAGGACGTTAAAAATACCTCGGAGTGATTTATTATTTATCTTACAACAGGGAGAGAGTTTGTTAAAATCAAAAAGTACAGGAGTGGATTTCGACAATTAATGAATTCCTAAATGAGGAAGATCATATTAACTTGTCTGGCATGAATAAACAGGATTTTTTGAAGCAATGCAATTTGGACTGTACAAAGTACACTGACACGGGTGTTTCTTTATCCACCAGCGATGATACTGACGTTAAATTGACGTTTAATTGAAGTTTAAATTTTCACTTTCTTAACTATTTTTTATACACCGAGTGTAGTTTTATATCATAATTCAACCGCCTACGTGTATTTGTTGTAGCACTCGCATTTTGCAAAATTTATATATATATATATATATATATATATATATATATATATATATATATATATATATATATATATATATATATATATATATATATATATATATATGAACAATTTCTAATTATGTACGTAATAAGCTTAAATGGATTAATTATTTCTTCTTCTTTTTTAAGTTTCTTTAAAGTGTGAAAAATAGTGTATCCTTCGTTATACGTTCTGTTTTCCGAATTCCATTGTGTATTTAATACTTAAATAATTTAACAAATTTCTAGTAAATCATTTCAATTACGACTCGTAAGTTAAGTAGAAAAGAAATCAAAGTTAAGCCAACCAAATTAAAAACGTATGCTTATATTTTGTCGGTCTCTAGCATGAAAAAGGCTTTTTTAGGTGTCAGTTAATCATAAAAATTAGTACACCTCGAACACACGCTAATGTATTCATACTAATCGCACGCTTCGCAGCAATGCGAATTGAGAGACGCTCCGCCTTCTCATTCAAATAATACAATGACCTACATAGCTGTAATGGCGACACCGGGATTTTACAGTGAAGTATACGATTTTATTTAATCGATATAATGTATATATTGAAAGTCTCTTTCCTCAAAAAATCTTTTATGAGTATCTATACAGACTATGCTTGAAGACTTTAGCTATAATATAACAATGTTCCGATTTGAAAAGGTAAAATTCTGCATTTAAAAAGGGGCGAGAAAGCAGTGTTATGAGGATTCATTCTTTTAATCAATAATTTTCCTGTCATTTTTCTTTTTATTTCCAAATTTGCTTTAAAATAATAGAACATTTACTTTTAATGCCAACAAGAAATATACATGCATATATATCTAACAACAATCGTTGTTACATAGCAAAATCTTATAATGCTGTAACTAGGATTAGCCGATCTATAATTTACAAAAAAAAAAAAAACTATTGTTAACTATAGTTTTGATCGTAAACTATGGTTTAGAGTCGTGAAATCTAGTTTCACAGAAAATTGTGCATCTCCGATACAAAATAAGAGATTCTGTTCCTAAACTGTGTTTCTCAAGTGTAAAACTATGTTTATCGCATTTTTGTGAATTTGGCGCTTTGTATGTCTGTAAAGTATACTTTACAAAGCCTAAGCTATAATTTACATTTGTTAAGTATAGTTTAGAGTTCTAAACCATAGTTTACAAATCGTGAAACTATATTTATCAGATAAACTATATTTTGCAGTAGCAAATGATTGTTTTCCGTGTTAATTATAGTTTACGCTTGTGAAACATATACATGTATTATCGTGTAAACTATAGTTTACAGATGTGAAATATAGATTATCATCGTTAACTATAGTTTAGGGTCCGTAAACTATAGTTTACAGTCTATAAACCTAGTTTATCTACTGTGAAACTATGATTATAGCTCATTTTTGTGAATTTGGCGTGCCATATTATGTTTCAAAAGCGTAAACAATAATTAGCACCGAAAACAATCATTAGCAATTGCAAAACATAGTTTATCTAATAAATACGGTTTCACAATTTGTAAACGACGGTTTACAACTCTTAAGTATAGTTAACGAATGTTAATTATAGTTTACGATTGTAAACTATAGTTAACAGATATTTAAGGTGCCGAATTCACAAAATTGTGATAAATATAGTTTTACATTTGAGAAACACAGTTTACAAACAGAATCTCGTATTTTGTATCGGAAATGCATAATTTTCTGTGAAACTATATTTCACAACTCTAAACTATAGTTTACGATCAAAACTATTATAGTTAACAATAGTTTTGTTCGTACATCATAGATACAGTTACAACATGATAAGAGTTTGCCTTTACAACGATCATTTTCATTGGTTGTTATATATATATATATATATATATATATATATATATATATATATATATATATATATATATATATATATATATATATGTATTATGATATATATATATATAATTTTTGACATGAAAAGTTAGTTTGTAACGACTTTCAGGCAAATTTAATATTTTAAAAAACTTTACCGGAAAAATTATTAATTTTTAAAAGAATTAAAATATAAAAAAACATCTACTCCTGCCGACTCCAACCTTTCTATGTTACGTCGTAGGTCAAACAAAGATGACCGTGCAGTGTTAGCATCAAAGGATTCGCTGGTGACTTCAAAGATTATCCAGGAGAGAATTAATTCTGCTTATGCAGTTTTGTACGGATGGCAAATTCGCTCGTGCTTCCCTTTGAAGAGCCATTTCCTAGCATGGCGCACATTTTGTATTGCCTCTCACGATTGGTTCCTCGAGAATTCAAATTGAAAACCATTGTTAACAGATTTTTTTTATGCATAATCTATATTTAACCACTGTAAACTACAGTTTACAAATGTGAATTATAGTTTATTGTGATAAACTATGATTGACAATTGTAAAATATAGTTTATCTATCAAAACTATCGTTCATGATCGTGAATTATAGTTTACGTTTGTTAAATATAGTTTATGAGTATAAATGATCGTTAACTATAGTTTACGACCGAACACTATCATTAACGATGTAAAACATAGTTTATCTGATAAATATAGTTTCACGATTTGTGAAACTTTGATTTACAACTCTTAACTATAGTTCACAATTGTAAATTATTTGACAAATAAAAGTACATGTAGTCATTTTGTGGATTCTCATATTGAATCGGAATACATCCTTATACACCATGACCATCTTCTAAAGGACCTACAAGAGTGCATATTTCAATCCATTCTTCATTTTTTAGGACCTGTTATCTTGATTACCTAAAATAAGGGACCACTAGCTGACCTTTTACAAGCCTTTTTAATCTTCAAAGGTTGCTTATAAAGTTACGACTATATATATACAAGTATTACATTTCATTCACAGCCTTTATTGCTTGTAAGGTAAAAGATACGGCTTGGATAAATAAGTCAAAAGAAAGCTGGTGATTCCTTGTAATAGTTCCATACATTAACACTAAGCCTTTCAGCCCAATAAATGATCATACAAGTTGGTTTAAAGATCTTCCATTCATGCCTATTGTTTTTAAAATTGAATCCCTCTGTACAGCCATACAAGGTTCGACGATAAAATACACAAAATACAACACTGAAGACTATCATACAAAATGTTTCAGTATGTATTAATATAATGGACACAAATGTTACAGATAAGCATTTGAATACAGAATACAAAATAATGAATGTCATTAATATTCCTCTCAGTCAGTTAAAGGTTAGGGATGGTTCATAAAATTCAGATCAACCACAAAAAAAAGGATTTAAATTTAAACTATACATGGATTCCCATATAATCTGTTTGCTTAAACAATAAAATGCTTTCTTTGTTATACAGGAATGAACCACTAAAACATTGAAGAAAAGATATATAACCCACAAAAGCAGGTTATGTCTTCTGCAATGATTGCATAAATGGCAAGATAGATATTGTAACAGTTTATATTTATATCTGTATAAAATATTTGTAACATGAAGCGGTCACCCATCTAAGAGCTCTAACAGACTAAAAGCAGCTCAACTGAATACAGGGACACTCTGCTAAATCACTAGAATAGCTAGCTCACTAGCGAGGCAGTATAAATATAATCCCTATATACTGTCTGCTACACATTCATATAAAGTGAGCTAAGGTTCTTAAATATTGTCCACTCATACATTAATTTGATGAAATAGAGACAGTTGACCTTTGACACATATTTAAAAAACCTTTTACGTAGATAGCCAGCTTCAGATATTTTTTCATAAGAAATAAAAGAGAAAATATTGAACTGAATAATATGTTGACTGTTCAGTGTGTGTTGGGGGGGGGGGGGGGGGGGGGAGTTGACATAGTTTTTATATACATGTATTATTATTGGAAACAGCTTTATAAGATTGTAGCAAAAAGGAAGATTTCATGAGCATTCAACCTGCTTCATAATAAGAATATAAATACATTTTCTGAATATATACTAACCCCTCTTCCAGATACATGTATATGTTTCATAAAAATCTGGTTTTTAATTCCGCTGATAACAAAGGCATGGCACAGTTTAAGAAAAGGGACGTTTTCAATGAAAGATTTGCCCAGATCTTTTTCAGAACAATAAAATAAAATACCGGTAGTCTCCATATATTTGCAAAAATAAATTGTAATATCATAAATAAACAGAAAAAGAGCAAAAATAGAGACAAACTAAGTTGCAATTAAAAATTTTAAAAGGTAAAAACAATTTAAAAAAGAATGAGGCCTTATTTTTTTTTTTTTTTTTAAATACATTTGCTGGCTTAATGTACCAATCAAAAAAAAGTATAGTATTGATTAGATTATTATCAAGCACAATATTTTAAGGCAAAAAAAAAAAAATCACTGATTAACAATCAATAAAATTAATTAAAAAAAAACAAGCTTGACAAACAACACAGATGTAATTCAACCTTGGAAGACAAAATGGAATAACTATCACATTGACTGATTTCTCAAAATATCACAGCACCTTTACTGTTGATTAAAGAAAACACGATAATCATTGGAACAAGAAAAACTTTCCTGGGGGAATGTTTTGAATTGCTTATATAATGAGCAGATCTACTGAAACACTACCTTCTCGTTCTTATTTAACTTTGAACAACTGTTCTCTGCCACGGTTCACTGAAAATAAAGTCATCCTGGATCATATCAATATTTTTTCAATAAATGTGTAAACCTTCTCTCAAGTAATATATAAAGACATGGATTTCTGTCTAATACAGTATGAGGTATCCTTAATTGAGCTCTCAGATGTTACACAACACAAAGGGAATCTGAAACCTTGCTCCACCCTCAGAAGTAACTGGAATAACACATCGAACACACTCTAGAAGCTGTATTCCATTATGACAGCACGGTGAGTTAAATATTTGGAATGCTGCAGTGACGACAAGACTCCATTATGGTAGACTGATGCATTTCCACTTGTATTGTTGTGAAGATAAATTTGTATTTTGTCCTCAGCATCCTAGATGTCCTCTCCAGAATTTTCTGATGATCATTTGAGCCATCTGGAATTCATTTAAAGTCATCAGAGAGGTATTTTTGCCTCATGTTAAAGAAAATGTTATACAATGTATATAAATCATTTTATACTTTACTGGTAGTCAAAGACCCCAGGGCCAGGGAATTTCCCAGCCTTTAATGAAGTAATCTCCCAGTTTTTTTTGTATTCCCCCTTAACTCCCCATTAGGGGAGGAACCCAAGACCCCCTTCTACTTTCTTTAATGTCCCCTTCTATTTCAATTCTTAGGAGCAACCCTTGGTACAAGATGTATTGTTTTTAAATATGTATTTTCTAGTAAAACTTTAACTTGACTTCCATGGAGAGCATTGTAAAATATTTTATCATACATGTATCTATATATATGATTAGTTTCAACCAGTTCAAAGATGTCGCGATGAAAATAAAAGACAAGTTACAGAATCAGGAAATCTTTTTTTTAGGAACCCTTTTAATATTCTCAGTTTTTATTTGATTTATAATCTTATAGGGAACCATCATCTCAAGCTACAGTCTGGAGTCCACACATAGCTCTCTCTTTGAATGAGAGAGGGTTGTACACTTAGGCCATGGTTTGCAATGATGAATAGGGACCTGCACAAATGAAATTTTCTAAAAGCAAGTCATGTCAAATCAACAATCTTTAGAATCATTCTCTTATTTGAAAGATTAAACCCACTGACACTGCTAAGTAGACTTACCAATGGAGATATGAACTGTTACTGCATTTTTATCTACAGTCAGGGCCCACAGAGCCAGACTATGAGCAGATTTAACACCAGGAATTGATCTGATATCGTTTAGCACCTTATGGTATTCAATATCTTTTGGCACAGCTGAAAAAGTAAAGAAAATGCAACATGCTTAAATTAATGTAAAATCCAGTATATGTTATTTTACTGTCTATTTAAATATCTACTAGCAAGACTCAAAAACAGGTTACAACTAACTACACAATCATCCCTACCCCCTTCTAATAACAGGGAAGAAGAGACATTATACCTTTGGTATTTCTGGATGATAATTTTGAAAACTTTATATGGGTACACCGGCAATTTAGACTTACTTTGGTGGTTTTGTTGTTACCTTTGTTTTCTATACCCTTTACTTGTTTACGATCTGTCGATTACTATTAAATCCTAATTCAATGTATTATAATTATCAAGGTCAAAAGACAAGGAGATATTAAAATGATTTCAAACTTTAACAGGTCCAGTCCAAAGACTATTTCTATCTAGTACCTAGTTAAAGCTCTCTTAAGGTATATAAACCTACTCCAGATAACCATTTTTACCTACTTTACCTTCTTTTAAGAAGCAATTTTAAAACTTACCTTCATGCACTCTTAGATAAAAGGTTTTTGGGATGACTTTTCATGCATTTCCTCTCCTGATTCTCTATCCTCATAAAGTTTACTAATTTACACCCCAAATTTTGCTATGCAAGTGCACAACATAATAAACACAAATATGACCAGTTTTTAAAGATGCCCTTATACTTATTATTTATTTCTATTTTTAAAGCTAAAAGTAGGTAGAAGTAGCTACTCTAAGTAGGTTTAAAATGTAGGTAGCTGGACCTGTTTAATACTTTCTTACCTATATATCTGGGGGGGGGGGGGGGGGGTTCCCATGTTCCCATGTTGCAAATTTTGCGGAAAAAGAGTAGATTGTACAGTTTTTATTTTGCGCAAGTTATTTTTTGTGATTTGAAAAAATAAAAAAAAAAGAGTAACATTTTTAAAATGGAGAGTTACACCTCTAATTTTTGTGTGTTTTATTTTAAGTGAGTTAAAAATGGTCGCAAAAAAATGCGAAAAATAGATAATTGCGAGAAAAAAAACCGGATGTACGGTATTAGGTACGATCTTAATTCAAGATCAATTTCTGATTACAGTCACTGACACATAAGACATTGATACTGTGTCAGGTCTTGTCTTTGAATTGGTCTCCATCCTTGACTTGTATGAATTTAGGAGGAAGTTGCCCAAAACCTTAGTGTTATGACCTTGATTCAAGGCCATACCCTGGTATATCAAAGTCAAACACAGTGAGTAATGAGTTCAGACATCAAAACCAGGTCACAGATCTTGTCCAAGCAGGAATTCCATCTTTTATATGTTCCTTTCATAATGACATGACAGTTTATGTGATGATCTTTAAAATCAATATCGCAGGATGAGGACAGGGCTTTTCTTAATGGAGGAAGGAGAGCTAAGATTCATTTTTCAAACCTTAATAAGATTTAAGTACTAAAATGATTCAACTGTTGTCATCTGATGTTCTATAGCCATCAGTTAAACCATTACTGTGTTGATTACCAGGGCACTTTAATGTCTTTATGATGAGCAGGTATTCAGTCATAATTGCTTTGTTGGTTGTAAACTAGGTTACCTGCACTGTCCTCTGGAGTGCAATTCTACTCTCCATTAGATGCAATATGGATGACGATTCACAATGCTTTTAAAGATATCTGGATGCATGAGGCTATATTTCAGCACTGACTGAATATAACTTTGGTTTATTAGGTTATACCTTTATTGGGGCAATGCAAGCGGTGTTGAAGGATAAAAAAAAATCTTACCCTCAATAACAACATGAAGTGTGTCCCTCAGAACTTTGACTGTGGTGATCATGACTAGAACCGAGAAGACAAAGGTACAGATGGGGTCAGCTAGCTTGTACTCCTCTCCATTCTGCAATATACATAAAACATCATTCTAAGGCCTGGTTCTTTAAAAATATCATCCAACTCTTACCTTCTCCCATCTCCTGATTTAAACTTTTTGTGGATAGGAAAGCAAATGTTTTTATTTTAATTTCTACAGTTAAAATAAAAATCCTCAGAAAATAACCGATATTAAGTATAGAACTTTTCTGCAAGTAAGAGCCTCAGTTAATGTCCCTACGCTCCTTATATGCCTCGTAACGTGGCGCCAAGTCAAAAGTATCTCACCGTAAACCTCTACCATGCTGTAGTAAGAGTTTCCCATGGTTTATGATTGGATATGATTTTTATCCAAGGAGTTGTGTGTTTTCTATCAAAAATCTTTTGGGGAGAGGTTAAATATCATATTTAATCACAAACCATGAAAGATTCTTTTGATCCAGTGTTTTTACTTAACTTTTATGGGTTTTACACAGTCTCTATGCTGCAAGGCAATGGCAAAGACATTACACCACTTAAAATAGTGTACAATGAAACAGAGTAAAAAGTGGGAAATATAAAAAGATCTGTTACTCAATGACTTTATGAATCAAAATCAATTGGATTTCTTTTTCTATCTTCCATGTTTACAAATACTTGTACACACACGATTACATGTATTTGTTTACATTGTATCAAGGCCATGTCTGATACAAAGTCCGGAATAAAACATAATTTATCCAATAAGTGGTATCCAAGGGATGAAAGTGTAAAGTTTAACGTGAATTAGAGGATATTTGATGTTTTGTAGTTGGATACAGAATTTATTCCATTAGTGAGAGGTTTTTTTTTTAATACTTTCATTAGTGTGAAGCACGAGTGGAAATATAACAAGAGGCCCATGGGCCACATCGCTCACCTGAGCACATTAGCTAGGAAAAAGCACAAATCACTTCATTATTGAAAAGTTTAAAAGGGGGGGGGGGGGGGCTTGGATTTTAAACTACCTGAGGATGCTTCCATATCAATATAACAAATGGCTTTGCTGTTCTTGAGCAGAAGATTTTTAAAGATTTTTTTCCTATATATTCCCTTGTTAAAACGTTGATCCCCCATTGTGGCCCCACCCTAACCCTGGAGGTCATGATTCGAACAAAGTTAAATCTACACTATCTGAGAATGCTTCCATATCAATATGACTTAACAAGGCTTTGCTGTTCTTGAGAAGAAGATTTTTAAAGATTTTTTTCTATATATTCCTATGTAAAACATTGACCCCCCATTGTGGCCCCACCCTAACCCTGGGGGTCATGATTCAAACAAAGTTAAATCTACACTATCTGAGAATGCTTCCATATCAATATGACTTAACAAAGCTTTGCTGTTCTTGAGAAGAAGATTTTTCAAGTTTTTTTTCTGTATATTCCTATGTAAAACTTTGATCGCCCATTGTGGCCCCACCCTATCCCCAGGGGTCATGATTTGATACAAACTTGAATCTGCACTACTTGAGGATGAATCCACATCAATATGACTAATTGTGGCTTTGCTGTTCTTGAGCAGAAGATTTTTAAAGATTTTTTTCCTATATATTCCCTTGTTAAAACGTTGATTCCCCATTGTGGCCCCACCCTAACCCTCGGGGTCATGATTCGAACAAAGTTAAATCTACACTATCTGAGAATGCTTCCATATCAATATGACTTAACAAGGCTTTGTTGTTCTTGAGAAGAAGATTTTTCAAGATTTTTTCCTATATATTCCTATGTAAAACGTTGACCCCCCATTGTAGCCCCACTCTAACCCTGGGGGTCATGATTCGAACAAAGTTAAATCTACACTATCTGAGAATGCTTCCATATCAATATGACTTAACAAGGCTTTGTTGTTCTTGAGAAGAAGATTTTTCAAGATTTTTTTCTATATATTCCTATGTAAAACTTTGATTCCCCATTGTGGCCCCACCCTAACCCTGGGGGTCATGATTCAAACAAAGTTAAATCTACACTATCTGAGAATGCTTCCATATCAGTATGACTTAACAAAGCTTTGCTGTTCTTGAGAAGAAGATTTTTCAAGTTTTTTTTCTGTACATTCCTATGTAAACTTTGATCGCCCACTGTGGCCCCACCCTATCCCCACCCTATCCCCAGGGATCATGATTTGATACAAACTTGAATCTGCACTACCTGAGGATGAATCCACATCAATATGACTAATTGTGGCTTTGTTGTTCTTGGGAAGAAGATTTTTCAAGATTTTTTTCTATATATTCCTATGTAAAACTTTGATTCCCCATTGTGGCCCCACCCTACCCCCGGGGGTCATGATTTGAACAAATTTGAATCTGCACTACCTGAGGATGATTCCATATCAATATGACTAATTGTGGCTTTGTTGTTCTTGAGAAGAAGATTTTTCAAGATTTTTTTCTATATATTCCTATGTAAAACTTTGATTCCCCATTGTGGCCCCACCCTACCCCCAGGGGTCATGATTTGAACAAATGTGAATCTGCACTACCTGAGGATGATTCCATATCAACATGACTAATTGTGGCTTTGTTGTTCTTGAGAAGAAGATTTTTAAAGATTTATTCCTTTATATTCCTATGTAAAACTTTGACCCCCCATTGTGGCCCCACCCTACCCCAGGGGGTCATGATTTGAACAAACTTGAATCTACACTATGTAATGAAGGTCTCACATAAGTTTCAACTTTTACAGCCCATTGGTTCTTGTGAAGAAGATTTTTAAAAGATACCACCAAATTTTCACAAATTCTTAATTATCTCCCCTTGAAAGAATGGGTGGCCCTTCATTTGAACAAATTTGAATCCCCTTTACCCAAGGATGCTTTGTGGCAAGTTTGGTTGAAATTGGCCCAGTGATTCTGGAGAAGAAGTCGAAAATGTGAAAAGTTTACAGACGGATGGACAGACGGACAGACAGACGGACGGACGGACGACGGACAAAATGTGATCAGAAAAGCTCACTTGAGCCTTCGGCTCACGTGAGCTAAAAAATCCTGTCTCATGAGTGAAATAAATTCCATATCCAACTACAAAATATTGAAATTTCTGTTTATCACATTTTCTTTGATTTTTCCCTTTGCCTCTGTCTTTTCATAACACAGCATCATAGGCTTTGATATCATAGTTGAGTGCCTGAAACATCATAGCTTAGTGATTGCAATACTGAAAACATTGTAAACATAGATTTCAACAACATATTTGGAGAAACTTTGGCAGTTTTAGTCTCTCTCAGGATGGTTTATAATTTACTCTCTCAATCTTATAACAGCATGGCCAGGGAATATTTATTACAACACTCTTTGTGAACGGAAGGAAAATCTCGAGTTTTGCAGTACTTGTGATATTCTTTAACTCTGTGACAAAATATCATTTTGATATTCTTTCATACTGTGATAAAATATCACTTTTATTCAATAAATTAAAGTATTTCACTAATTCATTATTATGTAATAAAATGTTATCTATTTTTGATATCTAAGTTGACAGACCAACTGTAATCCATCATGAAGATCACTTAATCTCTTACTTGTCTCACTGGTCTTACTTTTCTTATTCATCAAACTAGGACCACATCATATATGAATAGTTATTTCCCATCTACAATTAAACTATGGAATAATTCACCATATCATATTAGAAATTTACCAATTCTATCTTCATTCACTAATGCCATTAAAAAGGCTCATTACAGAACTCCCAATAAGCTTTTTAATCATGGAAATCATAGTCAAAATATTATTCATTGTCAATTAAGAAATAATGCTAGTAGTTTAAATTCTGATTTACAGAAAGATTATATAAATGAAAATTCCAAATGTGAAAACTGTGGTTTTCATACTGAAAATGCATATCATTTTTTCTTAGACTGTCCATGTTATGTCAAGCAAAGAAATAATCTTTTTAATTGTATATCTAGTATAGACCTGCAACATCCTGTATCTCTAAATCTATTGTTATTTGGTGATAGTCATATTCCTTATGCAAAAAATATGAAATTGTTTGATTGTGTTCATAAATATATTTCACAAACCAAGAGGTTTCATAAATGATGCGAAATTATGAAATATTTGTTTCTTGTTTAAATCAAATACACATTCATTGTATTTTATATAAATTGCTGTAATTCCCATTTTTCAGTTTTTTCTCTCATTTTCACATAAACCGGAAACTTTCAGGGATGATATATTGTGACTCGTAGATTTGCATTTCCTGTTTGGTTTTTGTTGATGTGATGTCCGTTGTCCACCAGAAGTAGTTTAAAAATATGCAAATTTTTATTTTTTTATTTTTGAAATGTTCATAATAGAGGAAAAGAGACTGTTTTGTGTCATATTATTTGCACCGGAAGTTATTTCTTCCAAACCAGAAGTAGGCAAAAAAATGCTCATTTTTCCTGGCAACTCTGAGGGATGATTCCTTCACACTCAGTGAGGAGTTAAAAGTCATTTTGAGTACTTCCGGTCATACGGGAAGTGAATGAAAAGACCGGAAGTTATTGAAATTGATAGATTTCGCTCTTTTATGTGTTGCTAAACATATTTTGAAGAATTGATATGATTATTTCTTTAAAGTTGTTTTACTTTGTTTCATCAATCAAACTTTTCCAATCAAGATCTTATCAAAAATCTAACGGAAGACCTACTCATTGCTCGCAACGAGACCTCATCTAGTTTTTTGAAATTTTTTTTACTTTCTTCTAAATTCCATACAATTTTGTGTTACTTAACTATAACTTATTGGTGATATGTACCTGTATTTATATGTAGTAATATTAGGGATGGCAATTTGTAATCAGTTAACTGGTTACTCGGATGGAACGATGGTAATCGGATAGAAAATCTGTAATCGGTTAGTCGGGAAAAAAAAATTAATATATGTGTAAATTTGAATACAATTTCCTGAAAATTCAATTTAAAAAATACAGATAAAATTTTCTGAAATGTTGGCATGTTCACCTATCTATTTAACACGATTCGAAGATAATTAAGGCTCTCCAGATGGACATCGTGTGGGGGTAATTGGTCACTCTTCAAGTCATTAATTGCTGTTTAAACACATGTCGTTACCCACCCTGTCCCGTATTTCTTTAATGATTTTAATCAAATGATCGTTGGCTTCTGTCACCCTTGCAGGTTAATGTAAACTGTACACTTTTGCATCATGTATTTTGTTTGATATCGTTGTTGTATTTTCTCTATGTTGTTTTACACAATGTAAAAATAAATTGAATTGAATTGATTATATGTACACAACCTCTTCTATCCTTTCCAGTTACCTATCAAATTATATTCTAAAACAAAAATCGTAAGATAAGCGATAATTCAGACTAAATTTTGATTATGGTGAAAATGCAGAATGACATCTTTTCTGAAATTTTTTTAATGCATCTGCGACCTCAGGATGTTTCATTGGTTTCTTAATTTCTCTCTCTCTCTCTCCTTTTTTTTTTTTTGCCCACTAGAATTGAAATACAATATATGTAGTAATCTTATCATATATAAATATAAGCATAATATTACTACATGAACATCTTTATAGTCTTACTTATTCGAGTGTAGCTATGTTGAGAATTTTCGATATGATTAACCGACAAATTGGTCGGAATGTCTTGCGGTTAACCGATTGGCAATTTTGTACTTGATTGCCATCCTTAAGTAATATGTGTATTTTAATTAACCTTGTACCTGTGGAGAGGGCTTATAAAGGCTATGCCTGCTGCCCAATCCAGTTATGTATTTATTACATAATAAAATATGTTCAAAACAAAACAAAACTTAATCTCTTTATAACTGTAATTCTTACTTCAAGTATTAAAAAAAGAAAAATCGAACTTCATATCTTTCTAAAAAAAAACCCCAAAAATATCTATTTGAGGAAAGTGGAAGACACTATTTTTGGGACAGTAGATTTAATTTCAGTCAGACAAGAGAGGAAAATGACTTTGTTTTATCTAACATCACTTTCATCCTGTGACATACTAGTATTTTAACAGCTAGTCTACAAATAACTTTTAATCACATGTTTTATTTTAACAATGTAATACATGTACCTGGTAACTAGAAATAAACCACTCAGATCGATACACATGAGCTACAATAAAACTCAAAGGACATTATGATACCTGTACATAACTGTAATTGGACAAAGATTTTTTTTCTCAGGCATAAAAGGAGAAAAATGCTATTTTTATCTTTTATTTTAAGAAAAAAAACCTCTTTTCCCAAAACTGTGTACATGTACCTGAAAATAATTTCCCACTCCATAATTTGACCATGACATTGGACTTGACACTCCATACCCTTGACACAAGGTACTGGAAACCAACTATTATTCGCGTCAACTTTTATTCGCGATTCTTCACATTAATATCAATCCGTGGCAATTAATATTTGTGGCCGAGGAAACATTCTCTACAAAAACAAAGTAAAATAAATAGTTCGCGGCGATAAATATTCGCGAGGTTAAGTAGGTTGCGAAACTCGCGAATATTTCTCACACGCCAATAAAAGTTGGTTTACAGTACTCATGGGTGAAGTGTGAGTTTCAGTTGTCCAAGTACAGAAATTATATACTCAAAACAAGGAATTTCAATAAGTTTCATCTCTGACCTTGGTTCAAGGTCAGTACACCCTTTACTCAAGTACACTCTTCAAGTGAATCATAAGCTACAATTGGCAAAAGCAACATTGTGTTGTGGTCAAGTACAATTTACAATTCATTTGACTTGATTTGACCTAAAAAAACAAGATAAAAGTCACTGCGGTATCGATTCAAATTGAGAAAAAATATACTCTGCAAAAGAACTGCTTCAACTTTGAAATTTGGTTCAATGTCACTGAAATTCGTATAACCATGAGTACTCTCTGAGTGAAGTTTGACCCATACATGGACCAAGGGAAGAGAACAGTAAAACCAAATAAGTGGATGGACAGATTGATCATCAAAGGGTGCACCAAGAGCAATTAGGTCCTAATAACCAGAACCTGTATATGTGTATTGCTTAATTATCTCTTAATTTTCTAAAAAAAAAATATTGAAATGAACAACTAGTGTACATACTTTTGACAAGGATACAGTGAAATCTATGAAAGAATGTTAACCTTGCTTATTGTAATTATTGATTTAAAAAACATTTCAAATGCATAGTCTACTCTATTAATATTAATAATTTCAGATTGATTCATGTGCTTTAGGACTCTCTTTGGAAAACCATTATCTGTAGTCTGTACTATCGTTACTTCAAAAGCACTACATCACATTACAGAACATTGATTCTGGTAAAACACAATTATCTTTTAAGGTATTGATCAATGTTCATACTTTGTGCTGGCAAATACCTTTTAATCATTGATGAACAGCATATGTTACAGAAATGCATTAAACTACTGAGCATTTTAAAAATCTCCACAAATTATACAATGATTTCAGGAAATTTCACTGCTTAGCAATATATAATGTGCATGCTTTATTTAAGGTTGAAGTCTAATTTAATAAAGTTTAATTTACATAACATAAGTGTAGAATAATATCATACCAATATAATTTTGTTGCTGACTCATGACAAAGATTTTATCTAACATGTATATTCCTTAATAAGTCTTTGGACTCACACTGTAACCTCCTCTTGGCCTCTGAGACCATTGAATTGAATGAACAGTTCAGGGGGAAACTTGCATTTTAAGTAATTGTTAATTTACTATTCCCTAATGAAATGTTTTAACTGGTATTTCTCTGTTTCTATGTAAAAAAAATTGATTCCTTAATGTGGCTCCAAGGGTTAATCTTTAATCTTTTGCAAAATATTTATCTCCTTTAATCAAGGATCAAATATAACAAACATTTCCTCTTAAATTGAATATTTGTAGAAAATTCTTTTTTTCTTTAAACTAGGAGAAAGTAGCAAAATAATTTGGATCTCAATAAAAAATGGAAAGGAGGTTAACTTACTGTAAATTTGATAATAAGTGCAGCTATGAGCACACCTAGGCTTTGGATGATGTCCCCTACAACATGTATAAAGGCTGCTCGGATGTTAATGTTTTCATGTTTTGTGATTGGACTCTGCATTTCGGCATCATCAGAAAGTGTCAGATCTTCCTCACTAGCCGGACTCAGTAGTGGACTGTATGCAATGTCTGGCCGGTCACTGTTTATGGTAAGGGAATTATGGGAGTGACCATGTGAATGAGAGTGTCTGTTACCATGGGAATGACCATGTCCGTGGGAATGACCAAATTTAAGATGAGAGGCAGCCGAGCCACACTTCTGGGATATCAGAACAACACCCATTCTAAAAAGGATTGAAATTGCAAATCAATACAAAGAAATTCATAATTTAAAGAATGCAATGATAGTACTATAGTATGCATAAGGATCAGATCTTCAATTGACACACAAAATTATATATCAAAGTACAGTACTGATCATGATAAGAATTCACTACCAAACATTAAAACTGGTTAAACAATGCACAGGATCAATTCCAAGTCCATGTCAAAGAACACTGGTACTATTGGAAATCATATACAAGACATTTCATAATTAGGCCCAGGGGTGGAATTTAAAAAAAAAAAAAAAATAATTTCATTTAAACTTATCAAAAACTGAATATCATGAAAGCTTCAAAAGAGTTTTAGTAATTACAAAGATGATCAAATTCCCTTGCTTATTTGAAATTTTTATTTTAATTTATAGTTCTCTAGCTGTCAAAGAAAGGTTTACCTATGAACTATCATTAGGTAAACTGTACATATCCTGCTAAGCTATAGGGCTCATTTTTTAAAAAATACATTGTAATACCTATTAAATTTAAAACATCCAACTAATGATTATATCCCTGTAAACAAGAGAGATGATTCCTTTGTGAATTTTCCTCTGCCTCATATGAGATGACCTTTACTAATATACTATCCCGTAAACAAACTGAATGTGACATGTTCATGAATATTACTTTGTATTTTTTAGCACTCATGTTTTAATTACTTGCCTTATATCAAGAATTTATATAAATATAATAACTCCAATATTATTATTTATGTTATTTACAAAGAAATGAGAAACACTGGTATTGGTAAATAAATCACATCAATCATGGCATATCTAATACCAAACTTTTTTTTGTCAGAAAGATGACAACCATCGATACTGTAATTTTACTTGTCGATTGTGCCCTAGATGCATTTTTTTCATGAAGTTTTACAATGGTGTGATTTAAGCTCTAAGGTTTTTTTTCGGTACAAGTGTCACATCTCCCATATGTATGAATGGACAGATGCAGGACAAGGCGATCCCTGCAAGTTTGTCATGCTATGCAAGAAACACAAAAAGATAATAAAATTCTTTGATCTGAGGAAGGTCCACATTTTCAAAGGAAGGAAGTTACAAAGCCATTTTTCAACCTAGTTCCTCAGATTCATAGAGGGGGTGGGTCTACGCAATGTGGAACCATGTTCTTATGCTTGTACATGCTACTATAATTAGAACTCTTTGGTAAAGTGAGGTAACTTTAAATTGTGAACTAACCCCTCATTATTGTGAAAACAAGGAATAAGGAGACGAATACATTTATTTTTTGTTGCATACTCTGTAATTAATTATTAGCTGTGTTTATGTATATTGAATTTTATGTAATTGTTTATAGTTTCACGGTGAAGTTTATTGATATTGCGCAATTGTTTACAGTTTCACGGTGAAATTTGGTAACATGCTGGTGACACTATGGCAGGCTGAACACCCATATTGATGTTTCTATTAAACTTCATCAGTCACCTTGTTTTGCTTGTGAGATCGAGGTTCTGTGGTCTATAATCGCACACTGTAACACATGATTTTAGTCAAATTTATGAATATTCAACACTAATTTCTTTCAAACATTGGGAGAATACCCCATCCACCCCCACCCCCTCTCTATGAATATAGTTTTTCTAAAGAGATGAATGAACCACATGAAGCACACATTGACACACTTAATCACAGTTTGAGATTTCTTTGTAAATAACTCTACGTATGAACTGAAGAAATCATTAACCTTAAGGAGTGCTGACACCTGACATATGATACATCAACTGCGCACCTCCGTTCATTACAATATACCTTTGAAAGAATCTTAGCAAACATGGGTTTTCTTGCCAAATTCATTTAAAAGTGGGGAAATAAAATCTGTTATTCAAACAATCATTTAAATATTCTTCTGTCATGGAATGTTGGAAATAGGTAAGATAATAAAATGGTACATGCATAAAATTTGCAACAAGCAACAGCATTTACCATTATAATGTTCAAATCTGATGCTACACTGTTGTCTAACAGGATTTCAACAAGTTTATTCAACAACCTGTTCATTCCCCAACAGGATATAATGTAACAATATCTGCCTTTCAGGTAATATTGGCCTTCCTAACAGGTACATTTATTCAATAACATACATAAACAAAATTTCTGTTTAATATGCTTCCTGGTTGCTTTGTGTCTCTCAGATAGCCATCTATTTTTTTTTTTTTATCAGTGAAGGACAGTTAGCTCTACATATTTCAGAATAACATGAATGCTTCTATCAATAACTTGTGCAGTCTAAAGCAGTTTCAGGAAGACTGGGGAGGCCTCTTATCAAACCAACCTGGTAGAAATAAAAACATCCAAACCGAAGTACATGTACACCTCATATTCTTAAATACAAGATCAATCCAATTTTCATCAGCAGAAGCCACACCCTTTTTGATCCTTTGTTTTAGAAACAATTCTAGACAAACATTTTATATTGCATGGAAATGAATTTAAAATCAACTGACTTTGTTATCTTAAAGTTAGGATTTATAAGTGAAACCAGCTCTTAATACAGATATAAAAATATAAACAATTCTTCTTTAACATCCAAAACAATGTTAGCTAGTTTTTTTTTTTCAAAACCATCTTTTACACACAAAAGCCTAAACCAGTTTTAAACTTTCAAAAAAGAAAATAATTCCAGAAAAAAAAAACAAACAAGAGGCCCATGGGCCACACTGCTCACCTGAGTAACTATGGCCATTCTGTTCTTCCTTACCTGCAGATTTTTTCCCTATATATTCCTACGTAAAATTAAGATAATATATTGTGGCCCCACCCTACCCCCAGCCCCACACTACCCCAAGGTATCATGATTTGAACAAACTTGAATCTGAGGATGCTTCCATATAAATATGACTAAACATGGCTTAGCAGTAAGCTGTTCTAAAGAAGAAGACTTTAAAAGATTTTTCTTATATACTCTTATGTAAAACTTTGAGTGCTCATTGTGGCTCTCATCCAACCCCTGGTGGTCATGATTTGAACAAATTAAAATCTACACTACCTGAAGATGATTCAATATCAATATCACTGATCATGGCTTTACTGTTCTTGAGAAGAAGAATTTTAAAGATTTTTCCTATATACTGTACGTGTACATAAATTGGCGTATTCAAAATTTAGCGCAATCACTGGGTATGGAGTTGTTGGCGAAATCATGAATTAGCGCTATAAATCTCCGTGCTGTATATTGTATTTATAAATGATTTCTTAGCAGTATTCATGAATTAGCGCATTGTTCTCTGTGCCAAAGCCGCTAAAATATGAAGCCCGCTTTTAAAGTACACATACACTACTCCTATGTAAAACTTTGATGGTCCATAGTGGCCCCAGCCTATGCCCTTGGGTTCTTATTCGAATACTTGAATCTACACTAAGAAGGCTTCCATATAAATATGACTAATCATGCCTTTGCTGTTCCCTTGAAGAAGATTTTTTCCTATATATTCCTATTTAAAATTTGATCTTCCATCATGGCCCCACCCTACACACCCCCTCCCTTCCCCCCTGGGGGTCATGATTTGAATGAACTTGAATCTACACTACCTGAGGATGCTTCCATATAAATATAACTAATCATGACTTTGCTGTTTTTGAGAAGAAGAATTTTAAAGATTTTTCCAATGTAAAACTTTGATCACCCATTGTGGCCCCACCCTACCTCCAAAGGTCATGATCTGAACAAAATTGAATCTACACTACCTGAGAGTGCTTCGATTCATATAAATATGATCAATCATGACTTTTCTGTTTTTGAGAAGAAGAGTTTTAAAGATTTTTCCTATATATTCCTATGTAAAACCTTGATGGCCCATTATGGCCCCACCCTACCCCCAGGGGTCATAATTTGAACAAATTTGAATCTACACTACCCCAGAAAGCTTTCATGTGAGTTTCATCTTTTCTGGCCAATTGGTTCTTGAGAAGAAGATTTTTAAATTACCCCACCCCAATTATCACCATTTCTTGACTTCCCCCCTGGAAGAAAGATTGGCCTCTCATTTAAACAAACTTAAATCCCCTTTACCAAAGGATACTCTATGCCAAGTTTAGTTGAAATTGGCCCAGTGGTTCTGGAGATGAAGATGAAAATGTGAAAAGTTTACCACAATGCCGACAATGACAGACAACAGACAAATTTCAATCAGAAAAGCCCACTTGAGCCTTCAGCTCAGGTGCACCAAAAAGATTAGTATGATCCTACATAGATTGATTCTTTTTCATGTCATGCATACAAGTGACACAGGACCTGAGTTCTACAGTTTTACTGTACAGTGGTTTAAATGTTTTGTTCTAGAAATATGAAGAAGGGAGATGATCTTTATGGTGTGGGTTGAAATCCAACTGACAGATGTGGCAAACAGTGCTTTGGATGAAACCAAATACCAAGGTTGCCCAACTGCATTACATAATGTGACAGTAAAAAGATCCCTACTGCTCAATGGCCATAAGTGCCCATATGAAGCATTCAGCAACTGGTGGCATCCCAACAAGTGAGATGTTCTCAAAGAAATGTAAAGCAAACTAACAAGGAAATAAAAATCTTACTGAGGTCTAAAGGACAAGTCTAAATTCACACAATGCTGTACATGGCTTAAGAAAATTTATAAAATTATAGAATCATAAAAGGATAAAAATGGACTTTTTGTGAATTTAATTGTCATAATGAATAAAGAGATGAATCACATTCGAAAAGTTTATTATACCTGAAACGATATGCCCCCTCCAAGCTATGGTACGTATTGTGATACTTGTGTCACAATTCAATTTTTTCAATACATTTTTAAAAAGAAACAAATCGTAAGGTTACAGAAAACATGTATTCAGATTTCAAAAGGCAAGTAAAAGGTGGTGATACAATAAAGAGCACTACTTGTGCTTCTGCAGATTAAAAGAGCACTTTGTTCATGTCAATACTAGCAGTGGCAGCCTGCTCTGAAACTTTCTCCATCACAATTTTCTCCCTCGTGTGTGTCAAACTATTAAAATGAGGTAGAACCCGATCTATTTCAAGGAATAACCAAACCCGATTATAAAAAAAACATACCGAACGGAAAATTGAGACAGTGAATCGAACATTGAACCAAGGAATAATATTGAACAATATCGATATTTTGGTGAATTGTTTCAAACCCTAATTATACTTACATGACATTGAATATAACTCCTGATACAGCAGTAGCCAGCATATAGGTGGGCTCCACGGAAGTGTAGTCTCCTGTGACAATCCTCTTACCAGCTGTGTAACATAGAACCCCAGTGACCAACCAAATCATCAAAATACTGATCAGGGCTCCAAGTACCTCTATAGGAAAAAAAACCCCAAATCATTACAGGTGACAGGGGTGTGCAATTACCATTGCCCAATGCCCGGGGCTACCAATTTCAGAGGTCGGGCTATCGTAAATCTATACTGCGTTAGCCTGTCAGGCTCGTAAATCTAAAACAAAAGTATTACGTATATTTACGTTGACTGAATTGTTGTACGAATTAACTTTGTTATATAATCATTATCTTTAATTCGTTTTAACCTATATGTATTGTGTGTGTTATCGCCAGTCATTTCAAAGACAATTATAGTCGATAAAAATAGGGAGAAGTACCTGACAATAACAAAGCGCAAACCATTATTTGTTTTATTTATTTCAACTTAAATGTTTTTTTTTTTAAATTTTTTGGTGATACTTATACATGTATTGTTTTCAGTAGTTAATGGGCTAGTCACTGGCAACCTTGGGCTAGTAACTTTGTTACTGCCACTAGCCCGACGGGCTAGTAACTAATTTTTGTAAATGCACACCCCTGACAGGTGATGATAAAATCTGCAAGTAACTAGAATGAATTATTTCCTCCAAATATTATTTTTCTGTTTAGTTAATAGCAATAAATAACACACTGCTGAATCAAAGCATCAATTTATGGTGAATTTCTTCTGATAAAAACTAGTCCAAGAATCTTTATACCAGAAACATGTTAAAGTTTACAGTGGATGGATACATATCATGCTTAATGAATATAATTGATGTGTCAATCACAATATTAGTTGAAGTTGACCTATGACTGAAAACTCTATGTCTCCAACAATACTATAAACTAAACCTACCTATTCTGTAGTATCCCATGGACATCCTCTTTGTGGCTGGTTTTGTTGAAAGGTAGAGAGCCAATAAGCTTATGAGGAAGCTAATGAGATCACTAGCCAGGTGAGCAACATCAGTAAACAAGGCAACACTATGTGAAAACACACCACCTAAAAGTGGATCAAAACCTTTACAGGAAAAGCTAGTTTTTTTGTATTTTTATAATAATATAAAGGGCTATAATCCCTGGCAGTCAAATGTTCCTTAGATATATAGAATTAGTCTTTACCATTACTATTACTAATAAAAAATACCTTTTTTTTTTTAAAATATAAATTATTGTTGCATGGCTAGTCAGATTGAGCTTATTTTGATTTCACATATGACATATGATCATTTTAATTCATGTGTGCCACAAAAATATGTCCGTCAGTCACGAGTGTCTGGCCTAAGGCTAATGACCATTGCTGTCTGCACATCATTCCTGCTCTTTGAAACATGTTATGAATAAAAGCAAAATTGAAGTGTACATTCATCTCACATGTAGCCTATATATTTACATTATCTACATATTTAATAATTCCATGCATATTCTGTTCACCTAAGTCCAAAATCTGCATGAATAACATAATTATAATTATTAATTTGCATATACGTATATACATCACAACTTTTGTCATGACAAATTAAAAAAAAGCAAACAATAGTTGTGTCAGGACAGTTTAGCCTTATATATTCAGTACAGGCAATATACATACCGATAATTTCCCCTATCATGAAGATAACACAGATGACACTGATGGCAATTAGCTGATTCCTGGCCACCCTGTCTACCTGTGCAGGTGTGTCCTGATGACAGTGCCACATTGAATCCTCCTCCTCCATCTGAACCACAGTTCCGTTCTGATGACCATTATATTCACTGTAAAGTCCATCAGAATACGTGGATAGCAGTCTGTCATTTTCCCTTGAATCAAAATTGTTTCTAATGAGTCTATCATTTATTTCTGTCTCGGGGTTTTCCTGCTGTGCATTTTCCAGTAAGTCGAGTTTAGGCATCGTAGAACCACGTGCACTATCCCATACAAATTCGTTATCGCTGTCACTATCTTGAAACAATAAATCGTCACGCTCCGCCTCTCTCGACCACATATGATTTGACGTTTCTACATTGAAACTATCTACTGCCTTATCGACCTCAGCACTGACAAATGGGCCTATCTCCATCGCTGGTCTGGTGTTGTTTCTATCACGTGGTGGATTTTCTATGTGTTTTTTCCTTGTTTGCACCAAGTTATAAACACTGTTTTCTTTCGGCGACGACGAACTGGCCAGATCATGCAAATTGCCACGATTTGACCCTTCTGCCATTTTGAACTGATAAGAATCACGTGGTCAATCACATGATTTTGAAAAATGATGTTTCGGCGGTAAAATTATCAACAAAGAGACAGAACTCTTTAAAAACTTTTCATAAAATATAATAATAATAATCTTTATTATATATTTAATAAAAGTCAAGGACTGCTTCATCATGTTCATGCTCCTAGGACAGTTACATTTTACTTCTAGTTAGAATAACAAGTAGGACAATATTATCAACAATATAACTGAAATGTCAGATTTTATTTCTGTCATTCATGAAATGGAGTTATATCAGGGACCTATATACTGATATACTATGATGTTACTAGACATGTCAGTATATATATATATATACATACATATATATATATATATATATATATATATATATATATATATATATATATATATATATATATATATATATATATATACATGGCCGTAGGAACCGGGGGAGCACGGGGGGGGGGCCGTGCCCCCCCCCCAATAATTTTGCCGATATATAGATTACTATAGTAAACATAGATACTATAAGCATGTGCCCCCTCAATAAAACCGCCTGATGACCTTTTTTTTTTTTTTTTTTTTTTTTTTGCTTGTCAAGGAATATTTGGTAGTTGACGACCTTTTTTTTTTTTTTTTTGCTTGTCAGAAAATTTTTGGTAGTGCCCCCTCAACTGTCAACTGAAAAATGTTTGGCTGTGCCCCCCCAAACTGAAATTGCTTCCTACGGGCCTGTGTAGTTTTGCAGATTGAATTTAAAAAAAAAACGAGAGTAAGTTTTAATTACCTTTATTCTTTCGCTTGTTCTGAAGTGTAGCTTAAGTACAAGAATAGTTTACTGGCCGAACAGCACTAGCACATATATATATATATATATATATATATATATATATATATATATATATATATATATATATATATATATATATATATATATATATATATATATATATATATATATATATATATAAAACTACATTGAGCTCACAAACTGATACCTCCACCTCCCATATGATTAAAATGGCAAAGTCCATGTTAAGAGAGCCGGAATAAGTGTACGATCAAAAAATAAAATAGGAGGTGCACAATGGCACTATGTAATAAAAATTCTGTGAAAATATCATAATAATCAGTGGTATATGAGGAGCTGAGGATAAAAGATGGAAAAAGATGAAAGAATGGCAGTGTCTTTGTTTTGCTATTAGTGACACGAAATATGTGTCCAATCAAAAAGTAAAATAGGAGGTGCACAATCGCACTATGTATCAAAGGTTCTGTGAAGTCTCATGAAATTTTATGCAGTGGTATAAGGGGAGTTGCGGATAAGACATGGGTACCCCAAAGCGTAACGGATGGACGGACATGCAGACAGACGGATGAACACCCTCATCACTGTAATCAGTAATTAATAATAATAACAATGAAGATAGGAAAATTGAGATGTGTACCAATTAATACCGTTTCACTTGGTAACGCATGACACCACGTCATAAATTGATCGAATGAAAATTAAAAAAGAAATAGAAAACGATCGTCTTACTGTTAGCTATCATATGTTGAATGTGCATGTATTTTGATGTACTCACGATTTAGATCGATTGGTGAAGCTTTATCAGGAAGGCAGCATTATAAGTAAGAATATCATATTTGATAAGCAGAGTGAAATAGGATATTTCCAATCTGCAATGTGACCCAAGAGTGACTATGTAGCGAACAAAAAACAATTTTCGGAAGAAGCGTGGTTTTCGTCAACTTTCTTAGCAAACAAAGTGTCCAAATAATTCTTTGAGGTATTTAATTAACACCAAATCAGCATGTTTTCAGAAAGTTATGCAAGAAAGTTAATATCAAGCTGTCAGTGAAATCAGGAAAAACAGATAAAAGGGGACCCACTCTAGAAGACACTTCAGACTAAACCCAAACTCCAGAGTAAGGGGTTATTTACAGATGTTCACATAAAGGTAAACGTCTCCGTAAGGCCCAGAAATGGTAAGTAGTCCTTTTTACTTGTTAATCAAATCACCCCTTTCTAATCAGTGTTTGGATGAATAAGGTTGTGAGACTTCTTTGGCTATAAGACATAACAGAACTGCCATGTTAAATGTGGAACTTTACATAATGTAATAAAAATTGTCACAAAATACAAAAAGGTATCCAATGATGGTGATTGTTGTCTATAGAATCTTGTAGACCAAGCTTCATATCACCATAAGTGGTAAAAGCTTGTTTTATTTCATGGTTTGTTTGCTTTCGAGAATTTTTCACTTATACCGAGACGCCACAAATTGGAGGGCTGCGAATTTTAGACCTATACTCGGCACTTAGGGTCATTGAGCAGTGAGGGATCTTTTTTTCTGCCAGCAGCTACTGCGACACGGGACCTCGGTTTATACGGTCTTATCCGAAGGACCGGTCTCCATGTCACGCAGTGTGATTCGAACCCACGACGTAACAATCAAATCCTTACTATATACGCGATTCTAAATCAAACGCTCTAACCGCGGGCGACTTATTTCATGGTAAACTAGTAAAATTATTTTGGACCCTTCACAGCCCATGAATAAGAAAAAAGGGAATATAGGAATTCTTTTTTAAATTATCTTATATATTTTCTAAACCAGAGAGCTACAGTTCTGCAGTTATATTCGACAGGGGTTATTATTCGGCTTAAAAGAAGATTCATTTTTTTTTCTTCAGACTTCCTATTACGGAACAAGAACGTTGCTTTTGTTCTGTACTTTGATCCATGCAAGCCTTTTTTGGCCGACTGTCCTATTAGAGATCAAAATACGTATACCCACAGCAGAAGAGAAAGCTTTGGTGGAAAACATGACCAGTTGGATACAGAACGAGACAATAAAGACGTACATGTCCTCGCACCTGCTTTTATGTCCCAATCAGGACATGTGTTTCGGAGATAAATTTAAGAGAAACTACACATACGAACAAAAAATTCACTCTTGTTCTTTGTGTAGCTGCAGTGATGAATGTTTCCGAAAAAAAAATTGCTGTCCTTGGCGAAATTACGTACAAAGTAAAAACAGTACCCCTAATTTTATAACATATTTGGATCACAGAGTTTCAAAGCCCTCACGCTATGATAACATTCCATTAGTATGTAGAAAAGCCGTACTTCATGAAAAATTTTACGTCGAGCAAGGATACTTTATGATTTCTTCATGTCCAGACCATTTTGTCGACGCTGAAATTGTCCGAAAATGCCAAGAATCTGAAAACGATGAACGTGATTATCGTAGGGCCCAACCTGTAACTTCTTTGCGATCGAACGAAACCTTTAAAAATCGCGACTGTGCTCTTTGCAATGAAGAACCTCCCGAGACGTTGCTGGCATGGACGACAAGGCTTTTCTGCAAGGAGGCAAAAGACACTTTCCAGATCACTTCCGAGGAAGAATTACAGAGAAAACTGTTTGTACCATCACCCTTCTGTAACGTAGATTTTTTACCCCCGTCGAATATTATGGAAGATAAAGTCAGAAAATGTTATACCGATAACATGCTAGAGAAAAAATGCAATGGTTCGAAAGATTGGGAGAAATTTGATTCAGAGACAGAAAGAGGATGTCACATGGATTATGTTAGCCCGTATACTCACTGCAAACCCATAAACACTCATCAAACTTTCAAGAACATATACTGTGCAATGTGTAACGTTAAGAATTGGACCAAAGATCTCGCTATAGAGTGTGATGACGATTTTTCGATTGGAACTATTAAATTTTCATTCTCGGCATTGCTTGATTTCAGTGGAAGCTATTCTAAGAAAGATGCCCAACCCAGGGAGTGTCCTGAACAGCAAATATATGATCCTCTGATGGCAAGTAATTCAGAATAGTCTTCCTCAACATACGCATAATCTTCATATTCTTTCTTCCGTTTATATTAAGACAAACAAGCATTCTGAGCGTATTGCATTAGCAATACTAGTCCCCTACCGGCAAGTGTAATCTGGTTCCCGTTAAGAATGGAAAATGTCATGATAATTCCGTCAAAAATCAATGTAGCGGAACGAAATTCAAACTTGATCTATAACTAATCAAGGTAAAGTCACATACCAAAAATCAGCTCAATATCTGAAAGCGTTTAGAAGAAAATTGCGGAAAACCCTTAAAAATTGAAAAGGCCATAATTCCGTCAAAAATCAATGAAGCGGAACGAAATGCAAACTTGATCTGTAACTCATCAAGAATACACTCACATACCAAAAATCAGCTCAATATCTGCAAGCGTTTAGGAAAAAAGTGCGGAAAACCAGGTGGGACAGACTGACAGACAGAGGGACAGACAGACAGACAGCTAGACAGACGGACGGACAGACTCAGAGGAAACCTATAGTCCCCTCCGGTTTCACGGGTAGGGGACTAATAAAAGTATTTGCCAAATCCCAAAACTTATATTGACAATGAGATGCATCGCTCAGGATACGATCAGATTTCTAACATGGTCGTATAGAGATCAAATTGTCTAACAAATCATTATTTTTCCCTCTCATCCTGAAAAAAAAATGTAGTCGGGTTAAAAAAAAAACTTCAGTATTCTGGATTATATGTGATTGAAACAAAGTTTACATTTTTCTATCGAACTCTGCATGACTCTTCCGAAAACTTTTCTTTGGTGTAAACTTACAGGTTATCCATAAGCTTTTTCTCGAAAAAATGGGTTTCTGTATTAATCCAATTCCAATTTAACGGAACATCTCGGGTCGGACTGAAATATGAATGTCCCTTTACTAGCCTATTAGCATAAGAGAGCACAGTTCAAGGCAAGGGCGTAACTACTATTGAGGCAAGTGAGGCAAGTGTCTCACTAAAATTTTAGAGTTTCTGAAAAATGAAAACAAGAGGCCCATGGGTCACAACGCTCACCTGTGTCAATATGGCCCTGTTGTTCTTCGTCAGCAGATTTTCCTCCTATATATTCATATGTAAAGTTTTGATCGCCTGTCACCAAACTTGAATCTATACTACCTGAGGATGCTTCCATATCAATATGACTTATCATGGCTTTGTTGTTCTTGAGAAGATTTTTTAAAGATATTTCCTATACATGTTCTATTGAAAAACTTTGATCCCCCATTATGGCCCCACCCTACTACTGGAGGATGCCTTGAACAAACTTGAATCTACAATATCTGGATGCTTCCATATCAATATGACTAATCATGGCTTTCCTGTTCTCGAAAAGATTTTTCCTATATATTCCTATATAAAACTTTGATCTCCCATTGTGGCCTCACCCTACCCTCAGAGGTCATGATTTGATAAAAAATTGAATCTACACTACATAAGGATGATTCCATATTCAATATGACTAATAGTGGCTTTGTTGTTTTCTAGAAGAAGATTTTAAACATTTTTTACTATATATTCCTATGTAAAACTTTGATGACCCATTGTGACCCCACCCTACCCCCGGGGGTCATGATTTGAACAAACTTGAATCTACACTACCTGAGGATGATTCCATATCAATATGACTAATTGTGGCTTTGCTGGTCTTGAGAAGATTTTAAAAGATTTTCCCTATATATTACTATGTATTTAAAACTTTGATCCCCCAATGTGGCCCCACCTTAGTCCCGGGGGTCATGATTTGAACAAACTTGAATCTACACTACCTGAGGATGATTCCATATCAATATGACTAATTGTGGCTTTGTTGTTATTGAGAAGAAGATTTTTCAAGATTTTTCCTATATATTCCTACATGTATATAAACTTTGATCCCTCATTCTGGCCCACCCTACCCCTGGGGGTCATGATTTGAACAAACATGAATCTTCGCTACCTGAGGATGATTCCATATCAATATGACTAATTGTGGCTTTGTTGTTATTGAAAAGAAGATTTTTCCTATATATTCCTATGTAAAACTTTGATCACCCATTCTGGCTCAACCTACCCCCGGAAGTCATGATTTGAACAAACTTGAATCTACACTACCTGAGGATGATTCCATATCAATATGACTAATTGTGGTTTTGTTGTTCTTGAGAAGAAGTATTTTAAAGATTTTTCCTATATATTCCTATGTAAAACTTTGATCACCCGTTGTGGCCACACCCTAACCCCGGCGGTCATGATTTGAACAGACTTGAACTTACACTACCTGAGGATGATTCCATATCAATATAACTAATTGTGTTTTTGTTGTTCTTGAGAAGAAGATTTTTCAAGAGTTTTCCTATATTTATTCCTATGTAAAACTTTGATCCCCCATTCTGGCCCCACCCTTCCCCTGGGAGTCATGATTTGTACTAACTTGAATCTACACTATCTGAGGATGATTCCATATCAATATGACTAATTGTGGCTTTGTTGTTCTTGAAAATAAGATTTTTATAGATTTTTCCTATATATTCCTATGTGAAACTTTGAACCCCCATTCTGGCCACACCCTACCCCTGGGGGTCATGATTCGAACAAACTTGAATCTACACTACCTGAGGATGATTCCAAATCAATATGACTAATTGTGGTTTTGTTGTTCTTGAGAAGAAGTATTTTAAAGATTTTTCCTATATATTCCTATGTAAAACTTTGATCACCCATTGTGGCCCCACCCTAACCCCGGGGGTCATGATTTGAACAAACTTGAATCTACACTATCTGAGGATGATTCCATATCAATATAACTGATTGTGTTTTTGTTGTTCTTGAGAAGAAGATTTTTCAAGAGTTTTCCTATATTTATTCCTATGTAAAACTTTGATCCCCCATTCTGGCCCTTCCCCTGGGAGTCATGATTTGAACAAACTTGAATCTACACTACCTGCGGATGATTCCATATCAATATGACTAATTGTGGCTTTGTTGTTATTGAGAAGAAGATTTTTATAGATTTTTCCTATATATTCCTATGTGAAACTTTGAACCCCCATTCTGGCCCCACCCTACCCCCCGGGGTCATAATTTGAACAAACTTAAATTTACACTACCTCAGGATGATTCCATATCAATATGACTAATTGTGGCTTTGTTGTTCTTGAAAAGAAGATTTTTCAAGATTTTTCCTATATATTCCTACGTAAAACTTTAATCTCCAATTCTGGCCCCACCCTATACCCCCGGGAGTCATGATTTGAACAAACTTGAATCTACACTACCTTAAGATGATCTCATATCAATATGACTAATTGTGGCTATGTTGTTCTTGAGAAGAAGTATTTTAAAGATTTTCCTTATATATTCCTATGTAAAACTTTGATCACCCGTTGTGGCCACACCCTAACCCCGGGGGTCATGATTTGAACAGACTTGAATTTACACTACCTGAGGATGATTCCATATCAATATAACTAATTGTGTTTTTGTTGTTCTTGAGAAGAAGATTTTTCAAGAGTTTTCCTATATTTATTCCTATGTAAAACTTTGATCCCCCATTCTGGCCCCACCCTTCCCCTGGGAGTCATGATTTGAACTAACTTGAATCTACACTATCTGAGGATGATTCCATATCAATATGACTAATTGTGGCTTTGTTGTTCTTGAGAAGAAGATTTTTCAAGATTTTTCCTATATATTCCTACGTAAAACTTTAATGTCCAATTCTGGCCCCACCCTATACCCCCGGGAGTCATGATTTGAACAAACTTGAATCTACACTACCTTAAGATGATCTCATATCAATATGATTAATTGTGGCTATGTTTTTATTGAGAAGAAGTATTTTAAAGATTTTTCCTACATATTCCTATGTAAAACTTTGATCCCCCATTCTTGCCCCACCCTACCCCTGGGGGTCATGATTTGAACAAACTTGAATCTACACTACCTGAGGATGATTCCATATTAATATGACTAATTGTGGCTTTGTTGTTCTTGAGAAGGTTTTTTTTAAGATTTTTCCTATATATTCCAAAGTAAAACTTTGATTCCCCATTGTTGCCCCATCCTACCCCTGGGGGTCATGATTTGAACAAACTTGAATCTACACTATGTAATGAAGGTTTCACATAAGTTTCAACTTTTCTGGCCCAATGGTTCTTGAGAAGAAGATTTTTAAAAGATGACACTAAATTTTCACCAATTCTTAATTATCTCCCCTTGGAAGAGGGCGTGGCCCCTCATTTGAAAAACTTGAACCCTCTTCACCCAAGGATGCTTTGTGGCAAGTTTGGTTGAAATTGGCCCAGTGGTTCTGGAGAAGAAGTCGAAAATGTGAAAAGTTTACAGACGGACGGACAGACAGACAGACAGACGGACTACAGACAAAATGTGATCAGAAAAGCTCACTTGAGCTTTCAGCTCAGGTGAGCTACAAAGTTTAACTTAATTGGTGTCTTTGTACTAAATTAATGCTCTCAACTTATGTTTCAGTTTCTCTAAATCGTCATTTCATCAGGTGCTTCATTATAGTTTAGAACGCATGAAAAAATTTAAAGCGTGAAACTTTCAAAGACTGAGTCTTTAATTTGCTAAAATCCAGGTTTAGGGAACTCCCCCCCCCTCCCCCCCCCCGGTAACTTTCATCAGGACTCTACCCTGGACCCGCTTGGGACTTGGATGGCCCCTATAGATCCCTCCCTTGCCTCACTAAAAATTGAGTCTAGTTACGGCCTTGCAAGGTATATTTCTGATGCTATAGAAAACGAGACTTCGTGTCATGCGCTTCGGGGAAAAAACTACTATACAGAGCCACCTATATATACATTTATTAAACTTTCATGTGAGTGAGTTGAATGTAATTGGTCGAGAAACAATAAAACATAAAAATTGATAAAAATTACTAATACCCATTGAATGACGAAATCACGCCCTCCATCATGTTAGGGCGAATCATTCATCAGTATAACAAATATTGTATGTAGTTGAGGGTAACCTTTGAATTTTTCATCCCTCGACCTCAGCTGTACCTCGGTTCACAATGACTTTCCTGGGTTGAAAATTTTCAATGTTAGCCTCAACTACATGCAATATTTATATAATGTACAGAGTTGGAGTTTGATGTCTTTCTATGATTAATTAAAAATAATCACCTCTAAAATATTAAATTACAGAAAATGAACCACCCTCCTTGTTCTACTCATTCAAAAATTTAGTATTAAATTGAAATTATCTGGTCTGTTACAAACAAAACTCGCGAATTTTCGTTTAAAATTTGTCCGGTCCTCGAATGAGTATTTGTATGGTTGGTGTAAACATTGACAACATTTTATAATTTTGTTTGGAAGATATTTTATTGTATTATTCAAAAGGATTGGATATAATTTCATCCAACTCAGTGAATTATTTCCTTGATTTGTTGTGCCCTGTTAACTGATTAAAGCTATGAAGACTCTAAGCTATTTTCCTTTTCAAGCAACATTCGTAAAAATATCTCTTTGATGAATTCATATAATTCTTTAAGTTCAAGAAGTCAAACCTTGTTATCTCGAACTTGCCGGGACCAAAAGTAAACTTCGAGATATCCAAAGATTCGCGATAACATTAAAGCTGAACACTACTCGTAAAAGGCATTGCCCGCCATATTTCTCTTTCATCGACGCTATCCCTACAACCCTTATTAAAGCTGAACACGACTCGTAAATAGGCACACGCCATTTTCGATGTACGATATCAGGACCGGGGTATACTCTTCGCATTCGTTACACCTGACTGCTTTATTGTCACGGGTATCGGCGTGGAATGGCGACCCGTGTTCTTGCTGGTTATCTTGCATTCCCTTTGTTTACATTTTATTGCAGCAACGTGTATTTGTGTTTGTTTGTATACTGCACTGACCTGTGCAACTGTTGTAAGTTTCTTTGGTATCTTACTCTCCTGCATAAGAAGAAGTACTCAGTTATTTTTTGTCGCTACCGAGTGCTGTATAGGAATACGTCCGTCTGCTCCAGTGACGATTGATTACACTGAACAGTGTTTGTTTGTTTGTATGTTGTTTAACGTCCCTCTCGAGAATTTTTCACTCATATGGAGACGCTGGTGGAGAGCTACAAATTTTGTGCTATACTCGGCACTTACGGCCATTGAGCAGTGAGGGATCCTTTTCGTGCCAGCACCTACTGCGACACGGGAACTCGGTTTATACGGTCTCATCCGAAGGACCGGTCTCCACGTCCCACAGTGGGATTCGAACCCGCGACGTGAGGATCAACTCCTTACTCCGCGACTCTAGAGCAGACGCTCTAACCACTGCGCCACGCGGGCGACCACTGAAACAGTGACTAAGTGAGCGGCTTTATATATGGATCCTCAGATATAGCGAGAGACGAAGCAAACAGTATGATTCGTAAAAGGAATGTGTCCGTCATATTTGCTTCGTCTCTCGCTATATCTGAGGATCCATATATAAAGCCGCTCACTTAGTCACTGTTTCAGTGGTCGCCCGCGTGGCGCAGTGGTTAGAGCGTCTGCTCTAGAGTCGCGGAGTAAGGAGTTGATTAACAGTTCGAAGTATTTCACTGTAGAGGTCTCAGCTGGGTGGGCGTATATCTTGCATTGTCGTGTTACTCGGTCGAGATGAAATTATTGAATTTTACGCACTTTTTCCGAGCCAGGAGAAAAGTATCATCAAATATACAAATCGATGCATTATTAACAAACAGAAACTGCACATAAACAAGGGATAAATGCACAAAATCTAAAACCACGAAAGGAATACTACAACTCGGCCACGAGTTTCATGTGTGTAATCTGGTGTAACGAAATCTAAGGGTTTAAATACCTGTGTGACGGTGCCTATTTATGAGTAGTGTTTAGCTTTAAGATAACGAGGTGGGGACTGCCAACTCACTTCGACATATATCACTGGTAATCGATATATTGGTGTTTGAGAAACGAAGTTCAACTGTTTTTGTATGACATGCTACCCCATCTTCCTCCAAGAAAAAAATCGCCACGAAGTACGCCTCCTACAGGTGTATTAGATTTGTTTTGATAGAATTTTGTACTTTTTTCAAGAAAGTCCTAATAGAAGGCTATAAAGTGTAGACGCAGGAGGTCAACAACACTGGAGTATCTTTAAATTTAGATCAAATTTAAGTCGATGGTGGTTTATATTAAATAATGAAAGCATCGCAAAGCCGAGCATCCCTCGCGAGAGCACATCTATCTCGATGTAAATTATAGTGAGTGGGTGAGTTTGTGCGTAACGGAAGTACACATGTATTATCCCCTCCAACTTCGTTGCAAGGGTGTATAAAACTTGCTTCTTTGACAGTCTGTATTTTGTAAATCTTTCGTAGCCCCATGGACCATAATTTAAGCAAATTGAATATACACTACATGCGAGATGCTTGCAGATTATTTTTGACTTACCGAAATTGACTTGCCCTGCTGCATGCTCTTGCGATGATATATTTCAAATATTCATGTATATCCCTATGTTATACACTGACCCCCTGTTGTGGCTGCACCTTAGACAAGCGCCATAATTTGAAAAAAAAAATGAATTTGCACAATATTGAGATCCTTGTAAATTTTGATTTTTATAAATTCATTTTGTTTATCTTTCAGAGGAAATGTCTTCAAATAAATTGCGGGTCAAGTCTGATGTATGAAAACAATGAATGTGTTCCAATTCACAAAATGATAGACCATCACTTTTATGAAATCAACTTGATATTTACACCACACAGAAGAGATACGAACACAACTGTACTTGGAGCTCTCTCTGCGATTTTAGATGAACTACTGAGGAATAACGACATTCAGAGGCATATGACTGTTCTTCATAGCATGTCTAACGAAGATGACAGATACCGTAATTCTGTAGAAGATTCTGATTTTTATATTGCCGTGTATGTAGAATTGAAAGTTAAAGAACTTCACAATCACAAAAAATATATGGAAAATCTCATTGATATATTTCGCTTCTCGTCCTCGTTATCCAAGACTTTCAAAATTGAAATTATTGGCCAATCATTTAGTTCAAAATATTACCCTATGTTTTTATCAGGCCAGGTCGTAAAATTCTTCCAGAATCCTTTTTCTGCCGACTTATGGTATCCACAATTGACTATTCCGGGTAAAATTGTAAGTATTTTAAATGTTGATAGATATATGCGGTCAGTCTTAGCTCCAGTTACTTTGTGTCCAAGAGTAACAATACACAAAAGTCAAACCAAAGTTATTGTGTCCAAATTAACACTCTGTTTAGTCGATTATAATTTTTGTGTTAAATCAGAGTACTTCACGGAATCGCCAGATAAAGCTAAGGTGGAGGTCTGTGTGGATCAGTATGTGCAGGGAATGAATGCAGCCTTCTCCATATCATTGAAATCGTTTACAGAAGAAAGAGTTTTGTCGATGATTTGCCTATCTTTATCCTCATTCGGATGTATTGGGTCAGTGGTGACACTTATTATACATGACGAAATCAAACATCTTTATGGGTTAAATGTTGTCTCTACATCTATACATTTGTTACTAGCTAACATCTTCTACTTTCTTTCTACGGTCTCACCCTTCTCATCCATTCTCTGCATGACTGTGGGCGCCATTACCCACTTCCTTTGGCTATCAGTTATGACGTGGATGACGTCTTCCTGTTTTTCTTTCTTCCGTATGTTTACGACCACCCGGTTAACAAAACTAGAAACTCCTCCTACGAGGAAAAAGTTTCTCTGGAATATGTTTTGCAGTTTCTTTTTCCCATTTTCCATGGTATCGTTGAATGTACTGATAAGTTTTCTTGTATTCCCAAACCATAGTTATGGGTATTCAATGTTCACGTGTTACATCTCTAAACCGGAAATGATCTTTTACACCTTTGCTTTGCCTTTAGCAGTAATGGTCGTCCTTAATATCTTTATGGTTATAATGACAGCCCGTAGAATCAAGATAAGACGTAGCGCATCGTTGCTCCTAGACAATGACCGACGCATGGTTCTTATTTTCTGTAGATTGTCTACACTCACTGGGGGGGCGTGGCTGTTCGGATTTTTTCATCAAATTTTCCAGATTCAAGTGTTTTCGTACTTGCACATTCTCAGCACTGGTACACAAGGTGTATTTATTTTCTTTGCGTTTGCATTCCAGTTGATTTCAAAGAGTTTTAAAACTTGGAAAATGGAGAAAACAAAGTCGCAGGCAACTGACACGGCAGAAAGCATGTAAAAATGGATATGAAAAATCTTCTTTCAGAATGATTATTCGCAGACTTCTCTTTCTAGAGGTAGATCTCCCTTTACTACACATGATTCTTATATATTTCAATACGTATTAATGATGACAAAACAAAATAATAAAAGACGTACACGAATTATTAATTAAATTTATTTATCAGTACTGAATTTATCATTTCAATTTCAAATTGTACGGTCGTTGGAAAGCATTTACAAGTCATCGCTGGACAAAGCTCATGTGCAAGAGGGAGCAGGAAAACCCACAAAAATTATGTTTCCAACTTTGTTAATGAGGAAACTTCTGAATATTAATTTTGATTCTATATACATGTACAACGCTAACTCTTCTTTTACTCGTATTGGACCCAGAGTTGAAAAATGAAACTGAAGAATGCCAATTTTTTTTTTTTTTGGGGGGGGGGGGTATATACAAAGTATACATGAGGGTTATGGACCCCTCCCCCTGGAATTTTCAGAATTCTTAAGGATCATTGATACTCTGATAAGAGAAATAACTCCTAAAGGGATAAATGTCTTTTAATCATTTATAAGTTACCTATCTACCTATTCCTTGTTATGCCCGGGGGCATATAGGGCAAGGACTAGACTTCTTTACTTCTCTATGTCTTGAACACTTTTCCACAGTCCTTCGCCAGGTGTTCTTTGATTGACCAGGTCTCCTATTCCCTTCTGGTGTCTGCTACTTTGGTGATGTTGTTGGCTGATTTTCTTAACACATGCCCTATTTATTGCCATCTCCGTTTTGTCAATAAAGTTCTCATATCGTCTGTGTTTGCTTTTTCATGGAGCTCCACAATGGTTATTTTATTTGGCCAAAAAATCCTCATGATCCTTCTGAGGCATCCATTGTGGAAACTAGAAAGTCTGCATATGTCTCCTTCTGTCATTCTCCAGCATTCTGCCCCATAGAGTAGGACAGACAGGACGCAGCTGTTATAGATTCCTATTTTTGTCCTTCTACTTATATCATTTTTTTCCAGATGCTCTTGAGGCTGATGAAGGCACCCCTAGCTTTACTTAGTCTGGCCTTTATATATTTGTCCGCACCTCATCTGAGGTTACTATGCTTCAAAGATAGGTAAATGATGTTGTGTTGCTCAGGTTATTTCCACCTACCTGTATTCTTGCTGGTTGTTTGGTATTTAATGACATAACTTCATTTTTTTTAATATTGATTTTCAGTCCAATTTTTTCTGCGTTACTCTGTCATTTTGATGTTTTACGTTGCATATGCTTTTCTAGGTGTGACTGTAGGGCCAAGTCATCTGCGTAGTCTAGGTCTTCAAGACTGGTAAAAAGAGTCCATCTTATTTCTGTGTTGTCGCCACTAAGAGTTGATTTTATTACCCAGTCTATTGCTAGTATAAAAAGAAGAGCTTACATCACACAGACCTGCCTCACGCCAGATTTTACTATGAAGCATGCATCTGATGAGCTGCCTAAAGAGCAATAAAACTCCAAGTAAAACGCTTTAATCAGTTCAGCTATCTTTGATGGTATTCCGTAATGCCTTAAGATCTTCCATAAGCTTTCTCTGTGAATACTGTCAAAGGCTTTTTCAAAGTCGATAATTTGATTATAAGGTGCCTTTGCCACTCTGTGCATTGCTCTATAATGTTTCTTGGGGTAAATACCTGCTCACAACAGGTTTTTCCTTACCTGAAACCTGCTTGCTCTTGTCTTATTTTGGCATCGACTGCAGTCTTAATTCTGAAGATATTATTCTGTTGAAAATCTTACTAGGTATTGATAGTTAGGTGATGCCCCTCCGGTTATTACAGTTAGTTAGATCTCCTTTCTTTGGCAGTTTGATATTTCCTTTGGATCATGTCGTAGGTATTGTATTATTCCAGATCTTGGTGAATAATGGGTGTTATATGTCAGCTGCTATGTTTGGATCTGCTTTAAGACAGTTGGTCATTTCCAGGTGCTTTGTTGTTTTTAAGGGATGTTATTGCTTTGTATATTTCAGCTTTAGATGGTTCCTCTGTTTTAATTTCTAAATCAGTGTCAGCTTCCTGTATATGTGCCAGCTCGTTAGGCTCTGGGCGATTAAACAGTTCTTCAAATGCTCTTCTCTCCATCTTTCATCTTGTTCTCTTTCGGATGTAATGAGGTTGCCTTGCTTGTCTTTCACAGGCATGCTTTTTTTTTCCTTTCCACTCAACTTTTTCGTTATTTGATGGAGATCCCCCATTCTTTGTTCATTAACAGCTTTCTCGGCTTCTCTTGTCATATCTGTTCTTGAGATCTAATCTAAAGTCTTGTCTTGTTTTCTCTTAGATTGCCTGTATCTATTCGCCTACTGTTGCTTTTTGGCGCTACTTTCATCAGTTCGAGCTTTATGTTGGCAGTAACAAGATGCTGATCACTTCCAACATCAGCCCCACGCTTCACTTTCACATCCTGTAAAGATCCTTTCCATTTTTCATTGATAGCAATGTGGTCGATTTGGTTTTTATCTCTCCCTCCAGGTGACACCCATTTGAGTTTGTGTATCTCCTTATGCTGAAACAGTGTTCCACCAACGACCATGATGCTGTCTCCACGTATTCACCGTTCTCATTCATACTTCCACAGCCATGCCTCCCCATGACTTTTTCATGACCGACATTATCATTTCCAACTTTTGCACGGAGGTCTCCTGTGATGATTATGATTTATAAGTTAGTGAAGTTGAAATGATTTTTGTTCAATTTTGTCCCGCAAGGTGTGCTAAAATTTTGCAATTTTAAAAATAAAGTACATTCTTTTTTAAATCTTAGACGTTCAAATATATTATATGAGTGAACAGAGGGATTATGAAACTTAAATTTCGATTAAAAAAAAAAACAACGAAAAACTTACTCTGGACACCCCCCATCCACCCCCTCTCCCGAAAACACGAGCCCCTCTTAATATGGAAAGGAGATATCTCTCTGAAGAAATTTATTTCACTTACCCCACCCCCACTCCTTACGAAATAGGATTTTCAAGTTTGTGCAAGTTTTTATTTTTTCTTCTGATGAGACTGACATTTGTTAAGTTGATGTGCCTCCCCCCCTCCCCCCTCGGAAAAAAAATCGTCTGTCCGCCCCTGGTGTCATATGCCTGCACGTATGCATTATGTGTTTATTTGTAATATTCATTTTGTATGAGGTATATAAATGTATAGTACAGGTGTATTGTAAACATACTTTCAAATTAAGTTGATTAAAAAAAACATGCTTAATTGTTTTGCAGCGTTTATGACATGATGAAATATATTCCTACTGTAGTTAACGAATGGAACTCTGTTCCACTTGAAATTAGAAATTTACAATCAATGTCATATTTTAAATCTATAATTAGTATTGAAGGTCTGTTCCACCACCGTACTTTACATGTGGTATCAGACGACTTGATGTTCTTCGATCCAGACTTCGACATAATTGTGTATTGAATAATGACCTCTACAGATGCAATTAATATCAAGTCCTCTGTGCTCGTGTGGTAGAGTAGTGGATAAATATTATTTTTATGCTCCGTATCGAAGATTTGGGGGTATATAGTTTTGTCCTGTCCGTCCACCTGTCTGTCTGTCTGTTTGTCCGCAAAAACTTTATCATTGCCCATGACTATTGATTGGAGCTATGGCTTTCATATTTCACGTGTGTATTCCTTGTGACAAGACCTTTCTTTGGTTACCATCGTATTTTACCTTTTGACCTTGACCATGGAGTTTGACTCAGTTTTGAAAATTTTACCCAACTTTAATCTTGGCCATAACTTTTGAACGGTTGGTGCTAGAGCTTTCATACTTCACATGTGTAATCCTTATGACAAGACCTTCCTTTGGATACCAACAACGTTGACCTTGACGTAGGAGTTTGACACTCTTTTGAAAAACTTTAACTTTGGCAATAATTTTTGAACGGTTGGTGCTAAGGCTTTCATACTTCACATTTGTACTACTTGTGACATGACCTTCCCTTGATTACCAACAAATTTGACCCTTTGACATTGACCTTGGAGTTTGACCTACTTTTGCAAACTTTTACCCAACATTAATCTTGGCCATAAATTTTGAACGGTTGGTGATAGGGCTTTTATACTTCACATATGTAATCCTTGTGACAAGACCTTTCTTTGGATGTCAACAAATTTGACCCTTAGACCTTGATCTTGAAGTTTGACCTTCTTTTGAAAAACTTTGACCCTGGACATAACTTTCGAACAGTTGGTTCCAGGGCTTTCATATTTAAACTGTCTATTGCTTGTGACAAGACCTTCCTTTGGATACCAACAATTGTAATCAATTGACCTTGACCTTGAGTTTGATCTACTTTTGAAAAACTTTAACCTTGGTCATAACTTTTGAACGATTTGTGCTACGGCTTGCTTTCATATTTCACGTGTATTCCTTGTGAGAAGGCCTTTCCTTGGGCACCATTGATTTTTACCATTTGACCTTGACCATGATGCTTGACTTACTTTTGAAAAAAACTTTAACCTTTTCCATATATATATTCAATGGTTGCTGTTTGGGCTTTCATATTTCACAGGTATATTCCTCGAGACAAGGCCTAACTTTGGGTACCAATATATTTGATTTGCATTTGAGAAAGTTTAACCTTTGCTATAATTTGTCATATGGGGGCATCAGTACTAGTGTTTCACGAACACATCTTGTTTTTTTTATTCCAAAGTGTGTGAAATCCAGAAAAGAATTTTTTACTTTTAAGTTGACAAAATCCACATTTAAGATACAGGTCTTATTATGAGGGATAGATCCATTGAGTGCTGCAGAGAATAAACGTCTCTTCTCTTTTCTTCAAACATTCATTTAACATTCTGGTAGATTTCCTTGTTAGTATTAATAAATATACCAATATATGTATATATATAAAACTACATATATCTAAATGTATCTACAAAATGTATCGGTTTGAAAATTTTTGCAAATACTATGAATTTTAAAAACTTTAAAACTTCATGTATAACTGTGACAATTTAGATGATAGGGAGAGGTTTTCAGAAGAGAAGTTTTCAGAACTTGTGCCCAATCCTTTTGTTATTATGAATTACAATGAAATATGTTAAAACCATGATTAAATATAATTATGTGCTCAGTAACTTTCTACTGTTTTTATGCCCCCGTAATCGAAGATTCGGGGGTATATATAGTTTTTGCCCTGTCCGTCCACCTGTCTGTCGATTTGTCTGTTTGTCCGCAAAAACTTTAACATTGCCAATAACTTTTGATTGGTTGAAGCTTTGGCTTTCATATTTCACATGTGTATTTCTTGTGAGAAGACCTTTCTTTGGGTACCATCATTTTTGACCTTGGAGTTTTACCCAGTTTTGCAAAATTTTACCAAACTTAAACCTTGGCCATGAATTTGAACAATTGGTGCTCGGACTTTTATACTTCCTTGTGAAAAGACCTTCCTTTGGATACCAACAAATTTGATCCTTTAACCTTGACCTAGGAGTTTGGCCTACTTTTGAAAAGCTTTAACCTTGGACATAACTTTTGAACGGTTGGTGCTAGGGCTTTCACACACTTCACATATGTACTTCTTGTGACAAGACCTTACTTTGTATACCTACAACTTTGACCCTTTGACTTTCACCTTGGAGTTTGACTTTTGAAAAACTTTAACCTTGACCATAACTTTTGAACATATTTAACATATTTTCAGTCATGTACTTGTATATTTTGTGCTTAGTCATTTTTATTGTATCTTGTATGCAATTTTTATATACTAGTGGAATGAAGAGTATTGTGTATTTCATCAAAAAGTTTTGTTATTTATTTAGCGCATATTTATATATTTAAATATCTTTCCTTAAGAATCTTTGCAAATTAGAAGACTGTTCATTTTCTCATGAACTACCATGGATGAGTATGAATATCTCCATTGTTACGTCATAATACCGCACTCGACGTCAAAACTATAGTGCAAACTGTTTTGCTTAAAAAATGACAGTTGAATAGCGTATTTTGTGGCGACTCATATGAAAAATAATGTAAATATAAGAAATGAATTTAATTTTTGAAAATTCATAAGGTACATGAACTACAACGCTTCACGCCGGCATATTTATCATGAAGCGCTAACGCGCTTCATGAAATATGCCGTCGTGAAGCGTCGTAGTTCATGTCCTCATGAATCTACGAAAATTAAATTCATTTCTTAAATAAACGCACAGAAAAAAGTACTCTTTCCACCAACCTTAAAAATTACAACAATGTAAGTCTGATTTTTCTATCAAATTCAGAAAAGCTCACCTCAGGGTCATGATGAGGAACGACATCGAAACTTTGGATGTAGCTTCCTCCCACAATACCTGACCTTGCACTTTTTCCAAAAATAGTTATAAATATCAGCCATCCAAGGGAACTAGCAATCGTTACACTTCAACAAGACGTATTTTGTCATTCTTTTCTTTTTAATAAATGCATAGTGTTTATAATATTGATCCTTTCACTTGGAAAGTTATACATAATTGCATAATTTAGCATTGTACAATATTAATATGTAGGTACACATAAATTCGGCAGTGTTTCAGAGAAGAAAAATAAAAAAAATTCATTGATTTACGATAATCATCACACATATCAAAAGAGCTTCTAAATCCTTTTGCCAATTATTTGTATTTCATATATTACATACACTTCATTTCATTTAGGGCTTAATATTATTAAATTAAAACATTTGAGCAAAAAATAAGTTATAAATGTGGTAGTTGTACTTAGTTTTATTTTATTTTAATTAATGCTATATATTTTATTTCAGGAATTAATCATTCATTCATTCATCCATACATCTATACAAGCGCTGCGCCTGCATTACTAATATATTATTTATTTATACGTTTAAATCATAAACATCCCTATTTAAATAATGGTTTAACCCAAAGACTATGGGTTAAGGTAGATATAAGGATTAGTCCATTTATAAATAAGGGTAGTGTCTGTTTTCCTACATTCTATTGGTCAGTTGGTATTGTTTGGTCAAAGTTGTCCATTCAGGCGGGAAACCTTTGTTTTATTATCCCATTCAAAGATACTGTCTGAGAAGGGTGTAGCTAGAGATTTGTGATTGCTTAAAATTTAATATTTGATATTTTGGAGTATATTAAACACCCATAAACTGTAAGTAAACCTTTTATAAACACATCTAATGATCATAAACTAAAATTAAAGATAATGAATGAAAATAAAGTATTTTAATATAAACTTGCTAAATGAGTATGAATGTGCCAGAGTGAAAGTTCTAAAGTTATTAAAGTTAAGATTGATATTGTAAAGTAAGAGCAAGTTATGTTTTAATCTAATTCATGTAGATCTTTGGAATTAAGATCTGGGTTTGAATTATTATGATTTTATAATTTATTAATCCATTAGGTCATCATGTAATAATTCTTTAAAGTCATCCTGATCAAGAGATAAATCACTCAGTTCCATACACTGGTATGTTAAACTCATATTTTTAAAGTATTGTAAATATTTCAGTATAGAGAAATATAATTTACATCATTAATTCAGTAAGAGTTTCAAAGAGTTATCGCCCTTTGAATGCGTTTATATAAAGTGTAAAGTAATGGCCTAAATGAATGTTTTATGTGTTTAAATTGTGATCGTTTTGTGTTGTAAAGTGAATGTGCTTGTTTATATGTTGTCTATGTATTTATATGTTGTTATTGTTATTTTAGGGTTGATTTAAAACATTTAATTCATCTTGAAATCAACTATATATCTCCACGGAATAAATACTAAGAATCCAACCCTATATACCATCTTGCAGTCATTTTTTTTTAATTTCTACAAGAACCGGTTACAAAAAGGAATGTAATTCTTTCAAAATTTCAAGTGTTTCTTCTTTTAATGTGGAACGAATATTACGTTTTTAATATTTTCCCCGAGGGCTTAAAAATGTTACAACTCAGACCACCATTAAAAATATCTTTGTTTTCACCTAACCCGACCCAAAAATCTCAAGTTGGGTTGGTAGGTAGGCAAATATTTTTTTTTTTTGACATCAGCTTTGAAAATACGATCCTAAAATTGAATGAAATGATAACTTTATAAATAAGTTAAGTACAAAAGAAAGCGATTTGTAAACAGCTAGAGTATCATACAAATGCCGGTTAGACTCAACATTTAAGGTAAATTAATTGAACTTGTGAAATATCTCATACCAGAGTAAATTTGTTGAAATTGAATACATTGTACATCTGTTTAAAAGATTCTCGGTACACAAAGACTGGACATCAGAGTATATTTTTCATACAGGTCTATCAGCTTTCAGTGCTTAAATATGCAATGTACTTTTTTAAGGGCTTCGAATTGTGCAGTGGTTCTAGAGCATTTCGTTTTGGAGTCTCGAAGTAAGGGCCTATTTCTAAGTTGCAGGTTAAAATCCCAATGCGGACGTTGAGACCGTAAAAACTTAGGCCCAGTGTCGCAGTAGATACTGGCACGAAAAAGATTCTTTACTGCTCAATGGCCTAAAGTTCCGCGTACAAGTCTAAATTTGGAGCCTTTCACCAGACAAATATTCATATAAATGCTGTTGTCCCTGTAATTATCAAAAATAAAAAAAAAAAAATAAATATTGGAATAATCTTACGAAAAAAAATCCTAGTCGGCGCGTTTTAATTGGGTCGGTCGCGTTAGGGGAAACCAAGGATTTTTTTTTATTTTGGCATCATATTCAGATTATATAATAATTATTATTTTTGCACAAAGATATTTTACATGCCAGTAACAATTCTGATGGGCATGAAAGATAATTTACAGAGTTACCCAACCTTGCTGATGGATGGACTTCCTTAATGGAAATGCATGTTGAATATAAATCAACATTCTTTCATTCATATCTATGAACAGTTCTGTGGGTCACTTCGCTGACTTATCAGCTTAATTCGTAAACAGAAAAATAAAAAGAGCTATCCCCCTACCCACCCACCCACCCACCTAAAAAATACCAGATTTCAAGAGAAAAGAAAGTAAAAGACAGCGTTAATCTGGTCTAAAATATTACTTCCAATGAGGGTTAGCAAATTATATTATGATTATCTCAACCAATCAGATTTTTCACCAGAGACTGGAAGTTACTAAGCATTCCTGAAATTTCAGTCCCTCTGAAAGCTTTTTCCATTGAACCTTCCAGAATTCTTAATCATTTTGAAATTCACATTGCTTTTAAAATAATGACAACACTTCAGTCCATAGAAACAGAAGACTATCACACAAATCTGAACAGAAAACATAGTTCAAACAGTACCAAGTTATAAACAACATTACATCCTGTACATGGGTAAATGACTGTCAAAATTTGGTCATAAAAGTCTTAAATACAGTACAGTACTATAAACAACCTTGCATATAATGCAAGTGAATTCATTATGGATTTCTGGCAGTTTTCGAGGAGCGAACCGTCATGGTGTTATGGCTCCATCATTGTTTTCATGTTTTCCTCGTACAACGCTATGAGAAGCATGATTCCGATTCCCAGAAACATGCCACATGCCTGGAATATCAAATGGAAGAAAGGATTCTCCCCCTCTCTAGCATCGGCTGTCATCATTTCTGGCAACTGTAAAGAAAATTGAAATTGTGATCAAATAATCTGTTTTTCGTTACCATTTATTACTGCTTGCTTACTCGCTTGCATTCCTTTGTTTTATTTTTAGTTATTGGAGGATATGACTTTCTCATTAACCGACCATTTCAGGTGCTAGTAACACACAAAATGTTGATAAGACAAAACCTAGAAAAATACTGAACATCATACCATATCAACCAAAGCAATATAGAGGAACATTCCGCCCACAATGGTGAAGATCCAGAGACTAGCTGCCTCAATGTTGCCAAGCATGACACCAATCAACATTCCACAAAATGCCAACACAGACGACACCACGTTATATACAATCGCCTGCTTTGGCTTCATTCCCGCCTTCAACAGAACAGCAAAGTCACCTAAAATAAACATCCGGTGTTAGACTTTACTTCTGATTGCCTTATTCAGAGTTGGTAACATCTCTTGTGTTTTCTATGCTGTTTGTTTTAGTCCGGTATGCCCTATGCACGAAACTCCCATCAAAACCTAATCTCAAAGCCAAAATTGATTAAATTTCTTTAAGCAGTGCTAATTAATTAGAGATAATTACCGATTTCGTGTGGCAGCTCATGGCAGAACACAGCAATAGTGGTACTGATGCCACCCGTCATAGAAGCAGCAAAGGCTGATCCAATCGCCAGTCCGTCACAAAAATTATGAATTCCGTCCCCAAGAATGACCATCCAGGCCACGGCTGCGACATCTTTAGGTATCCCCCCGTCATGGGAGTGGGAATGGCTATGGGAACGACTCAGCTGTCGGTTAAGTTTCGCCTTGGAGTCTTTGCGTTCCATCTTTTTCTGCTCGTTGATCTTTTTCATCAAGACCTCGTCTTCCTGCTGTTCTCTATTGGCCTCCTCAGCAAAATGTTCAAGTGCTATAAATATTGAAAGAAAAAAAGGCTTCAGTATGGCCGTTATGATTATTATTTATTGGAAGCTGTTGTAATAGCATTATGAGTAATTTGCCCTCTGACCTCTGGTTCCCGGATTTAATCCCCAGTTCAGCGATTCGCAGTCGTGTTCATGTTGATACAGATGAGCGAGTTCGTGAGCTTTTTTAATCTGTTCTATCTCGTCCTCACCGAGTCGGGCCGCCAGTTGCAACTGGTGTTCGTAGTGGGTTTTCTAAAACATTTTTATATTGGACTTATGTGTATACTCTTTATCTTCCAATATACTGTTTTGACAAATCAATGATACTTTGTCACTCAAAATCATAGTCTTACCTCTTTACGCTTCCTCTTAATGTTTGTGACAATAGTCATCACTCTTTCGATGAAGAAAAAGATGAAAATACCAACGAGTGCCGTCAGTCCTTTAAAGACGTTTTTCTGTTCATCTGTTAGTCCGGAGCCTTTAGTTGAGTGATCGTCGGCATGTTCGTCCTCCCCAGCCAGTGCCTGAAAAGGGCCATTATAAAATTTATCGTAACACAAGGGGATGGAAACTACAATAAACACATATTGTTCGTCTTCTTTGAGGAGGATGAACAAAATAACAGGTTCCAGAAGAAATCAACCTGCTACAGTACACGTAGTTATCTATCTTAAACCACAAGATGGCCTCCTCCAATACGAGTGAAATAGAAAATGTTTTCATTGTACTTTTGATAACTGTGCTAGTCTACATATTGATACTGTGTAATTGTTGTTTTATGTAGTGCTGTAAATCACATTTTATTTGGGAGATCTTTATTTCCGCGTAGTTACGCAAGGTTGTTTGCCCGCGAAAAATTAATTCTTGCGTATATTTTTATTAGAAAAGATTATATAAAACTAAAGAAAAAAATTAAAGAATCTAAATTCGTGAAAATTTTGTCTCGCTCATAAATAACAAATGACTATCTCGCGAAAATAAGGTGTCGCGAAAATTTGATGATCTACAGTATGTGTGCATGATACTTGAATTGAAAACACTCATTGACTTTGAAGAGTTATTCATATTAAGAATTCGATATTTTTATTTTCAAAACGGTTGTGTGTTGGGTGGTGGTGGTTTGTTTGTTTTGACTCAGTTTTAATACTGCGTATTAACTCTGCGCTATTGGAGAGGGGTTTTTTTTTGTTGATGTTTTTTTTAATAAAACACTCCGTTAAAAAGTTGCAGGTTGCAGCAGCTTATAAAACGCATGGTCAGTTTGATTTATCTCTTATATGGGAATGAAACAGCAAGGTGGATCAAATTGTTTGAGAGGCGAGAAAACAAAAATGAAAAAGGAAGCTCAATTAATTACAAACAACATAACCCTATATCTGGATGAACATAATTTAGTATTGAAAATATGTTATATAAGTTAGTGGTCATTTGGTGCTTACTGACGCTTCAAATCACACGACTTTGGTTTGTGTGGTAAGCCTGTTGATTGCAAGTTCACTCTTCGTAATGGGTATCCCAAGCTGTTTTCAAAATACATGTAATAGTATTTGATATAAATCGGAACTCACGTTGGAAAGTTATTACAAATACGAGATGGCAAATAAACTTGACCTTATTGTATATAACAAAGATTGATTATGATCGTTAACTACCCCCTGAAAAAGAAATCGGAAAACACTCATAACAGCACATAAATATAAAGAAACATATAAACATATAACATAAAGAAATAGTTGTTCTGTGATCATTGGCCAGAAACGAGGCTACTGTCCGACGATCCATTACAACAACATTAAAAATAAAGACAAAAGTGCTTATGGAGACCAAGATCAGTCTCACAAATATTTCTTCAGGCTGAGGATGCGTCTGTACTATTATGACTTATCATGGCTTTGTTGTTCTATTGTTTTTAAAGATTTTCCTTATACACACATGTATTCCTTTGTAAAATTTTGATTGCCAATTGTGGCCCCACCCTACTCCCCAGAACAAACTTGAATCTACACTACCTGAGTATGCTTCCATATTGATGTAAGTAATAATCATGGCTTTTTTGTTGTTCTTGAGAAGAAGATTTTTCGTATACATTTCTAAGTAAAACTTTGATTGCCCATTGTGGCTCCACCCTCCCCCTTAAATCTTAACTTAAATCTACACTATGTCGACAAGCTTTCACATAAGTTTCATTTTTTTCTAGCCCTTTAAAAGAAGATTTTAAGTGACCCCACCCAATTTTCACTATTTCTTAATTATCTCCCCTTGGAAGAGGGTGTGGCCCTTCATTTTCCTTTACCGGTCCAAAGATACTCTGTGACACGTTTGGTTGAAGTTGTTCTGGAGAAAAAGGATGAAATTTGAATAGTTTACGAGAACGCCGACGACGACAGACAAGGGACAAATTTTGATCAGAAAAGTTCACTTACAAGAGCCTTCGGCTCAGGTGAATTAAAAAAGGTCCAGCAAACGAAATTTCTAACCGGATTGCCAATTTAAATCCTTGTAAATGAGAGTGGGTGTTGGAGGATGGAAGAGGAAGCAAACTACATATATTTACTAGTACATGAATTTCTTCCACAGAAGAAACTGTGTTCTCGAATTATGTAGCTTCACTGGAGCAGGCAACATGTATTACCCCTCACCCCCCCCTCTCTCTCTCTCTCATTTCTGTTCTTATAAGAAACAATGCAAATACATTTGTTGTGCTTTGCCGAAGAGCAGAACCAATAGATAAAATAAGATATTAAGTTAGTAAATATCAAACAAACAACCATTTGACCGTCGGACTCAAGATAATTGAATCGAGTAATACGTACGGTTACCAGCATTCGCACTGTTTTGGCTTTTCTGTGAATCCAGTTTTCTGTGAAACCAGGATGTATGTTTTTTAGCATGCTTATTTCACATCCTATGAAAGTATATTTTCAGTACACTCTTCACAGCATCTTTCTGTCTATTATCGCTGAGATCTGAGCTCTCCTGTTTCAACAATGACGATTTGATGTGCACAATGACGCATCTTCTCCGGATAGGATTTCCTTCTCTTTGATGTTGTCCTGGTTTTTTTTTCTTCACGTTTTTTTTTTTTTGTTTTTTTTCTACGCTTTCACGAAGTGCAGATTTTTTTTTTTTTATAAATAAAATGTGATATTGTTAGCAAAAGAAAAACGTCTTAACATAAGGATATATACTGAACATCACGAAATTTTGAATGCATTCAAAGAACTAATACCCCAGTCATCTCAAGCCTAGCGATTAGATACACAAATCCCGAGATGACTTTCCTAAAATCCTAAAACCCTTGATAGTCCTTTGTGACAATCTTCCGGACCTTTCAGATACTCTAAAACAATGTGTGAGGGAAATCTTTGTTGGCAATAGATCTGTGGATATTTCATACCATCTTTTGTATGTTTTAAAATACAATTCAATGACTAAAATAAAAAATCTGATTTGCCAGACGTTGGATCACTGGCTCTTTGCAAGAATTAAAAATCTAAAACTTGTTTTTCTTCTGCTAAAGCGTTCTCTCAATTACTCTTCCATCGGGTCTACGCTGTAGAAATCTGAAGATGGCGTATCCAAATCCGAAAAGAAAACTACTTTATGAAGCCGAGCCCAAGACCATTAAAAAGAGGACTTCAAGCAGAAATGCAAGCATTTGAGTCATCGTCTGTATATTGTGCATTAATTCATATATACATGTGTAATCATGTCTTCACATGCAGTTTTATTTCTTAATTGTTGAAATAAAATATGGAAGATTATTTTACATTAATATTGACAGCTCAAGTGAAGTATGCATAATGAAATTCGTTTTCGGCTTCTTTTTTAAAAAAGAAGTAAAAGTTCTCAAGTAGAACCAAATATTCTTAGGGAAAAAAGCATATGTTGCGTCATCCAGATGATTTTAACACAATAATTTTGCATGTGTACATTTGGGGAGCCTACCTCCGGTAATTCGGTTTCTACAATACAGACCGCGCTGAATTTGTATATGTATCGTAAAAGACTTATGTCTCTTTCATAATTAAGTTTCAAACAAAATTGTAAAATGTTTGTACATTTCATTTAATGTTCTGAAACTTACATGAGGAATAAGATGGAGCATTGCATCACCAGAGAGGGCACCGACTGCCAACGCCACGAGGAACTGCAGCAGGTGGTTGTAAAACACGCGTTGCATGATGGGAATGACTGCCACTCCAAGAAGTCCAACCAAACTGATGATCAAAATGGCCAAGGAGCTATATCCCCAAACTAAAAGATATAAAATAAACCGTGCCTGTATACAGATCGCATTTGTGAAAACATCTTGAAAAATGCATAGTTCCTTAAAAAGAGCAATTAAAACTAATTGCAAACTAAGTCTGCTGTTCGTTGCTGTAGTGCTAAAACCGAGAGGGCATTGGTTAAAATATTGCGAAAAAGTTGTTTGCGAAAACAGAAATAAACACCTATATCGGTGTTTTTGTTATGGAGGATGAAATTTGAAAATCGTGTAATAATGTAAGATTTCCTTTATACCTTTGGTGTGCAATGTTACTAGATTCTTTAAAAAAAATGGTTCAACGATCCTGCATAACAGGACTCTATATTGCCTTACCACTAGCTGGAATGGAGGCCAGAGTTCGTTGCTCTTCGTCATGTGTGTGCATCTGACTCGTGGATATTGTCACATTTTTCTTGCATTCATCTTTGTCCAAAAGAACGACGAGACTTGGACATAAATCCATGAAGTCGTCTTTGCTTATCGACATTTTATCTTGAAAGTGGTAGACCATCAACAATTCCATAGTGTTCAAACACTGAGTAAAAAATACTCTATAGTCAATAGGAATTTGTAGGCAAGTTGCAAATACATGTATTTTTAGATATTCTTTGATTCCTATTAGCGTTCTTCCTTTTTCATGCTTTAATAATATTGATCAGAGATCGAAATTTGTTTTACTTAAAGTAATGGTACTGATATAAGATTGGACAGTGTACTTATATTAACCAGTTCCGAAGTTGTTTTTTTTTTCTATACAATGCTAAAATATTGAGAAAAAAGTGTGTTGGTAGCAAGTGGCCTTAAGAGCCTTTCAGAATCGGTTTAAAAACTCTCAGAAAGATATTCAATCAATGTAAGTACCTTACTGTGACCATAATGAGTATTTTCTACAGGCAGGGACCTCTTGGTCGGACTATTTTTGGCAGAGTCTTTGTCGGTGGGTAGTGTTGAACATCCGGTCTCCTCGTCATGGCAGTGAGTATCATTCTCTTTATCACCACCCTCTTCACCAGAGGTCGCTTTATACGAAGCTGTAGGGAGTCCTAGATTGACCATGAGTTTATTTACATTAGCCATAGTAATTGTTTCATTGTTGTTGGAATATTTTTGGAAAATAGTCGATAAATAATAGATCCTTTCTTTATTGGCCCGAGATATTGTTTGTATGGTCCTGTTTTGAGCTTCAGTGAATCCAACACAGCATCCAATAAAACCAACAACAAGGGCGGCGGTCACTGTTACCTTAGACATCTTGACCAGAACGACTGATAGTGACTGAAGCCAGGGAAGATCAAACTGAGACGTTTGTTTTGTGTTGCTCCTATATAAAGAGTACGTAAAATTGTTAACTTCCGATAATTCAGCTTTCTATTACAAAGAAAACACAATGTAACCCATTCTTCTTCAGTAAATCAGACGGGATAACCTTCGCATCATGTGCATAACATATTCTGTGAATTTTAAACATTGCTTGATTTCAGGATATAACTTATTTAATTAAAATACATGTACATGTTGTGAATACTCTTACAATACAACCTGAGAAAATACTATTTTTTAAAAATACTTACAACCCCAATGCTTTTCAGTTTAACGGGAAAAAAACGTGGAAATAATGTACATACTCTGCCCTTGTAATCTGCATGGTCAGTGGTCACTTTCGTTCCTTAACTTACTGGCTTTCTCCAAAATGTCAAACTTTGCAAGTGCAGAGCACGGGAAAAATTGATTTTCATAGAGTAGTTTCGAAATAAGTATCGTGAAACCCACACATATAATTAAGTAGAATTAAAGATCATCTACATATTAGACAACTATATTCATAACATTAATCAGCATTATGAGGTTAAATTTATGAGGATTAAAAAAAAAAACTTCATTTATTGCAGCCCTTCACATTTCTGTTCAGAATTGCTATTTAATGACAGCAGATGGTGGGCCAGTATTGCAAATGGCACATTATCTGAATGGAATTTTGATGTTTAAACTCGTCAAACGTAAATTGTTTATATGGTTGTATTCATCGTTTGATGACCAAGTACATCAAATTACTCGCTGCGTTTAAATGAGCATTTTACTCAAAGGGTACGGATATGTCGACATGACTTGACTGAAATTAACTTAAATCTCACTGGATTTTGACTCATTTTATGCGTATTTAGAAGCTGAATTAATGAAATGTAAATATATACTCTTTGATGATAATTAAAATATGCACTTTGCATAGAGAAGTACAGTAGAAATATCTTCTGCTTCGAAATACTACATTTACGGAAATATCTATACAATTAATGTGTTTTCTGAATTCTTTCGTATACTGATATTTACTCACACTCTCCGGACAATCACTTTGAGTGGAACATCTGACATCGTAACCTTACCTACTCGAAACCAAGTCAACTTGTTTTTTTTTTAAATAAAAACCCTAAAATCATACATTTAATTAATCTTTATTTACATACTAGTAACTAAAATAAATAACTTTAACCACGTAAATTAATTTTCATTCATGATTTCTCAGTTGTGTCCTATCAAGTGTTTAAGAAAATGCATTTAATAAAGGGAGTCGCAAAAAGTTTGAATTTTGAAGATACAGATGTAGAAAATCTTATTTTTATGCCCCCGTATCGAAGATTCGGGGGTATATAGTTTTTGCACTGTCCGTCCCTCTGTCTGTCTGTCTGTTTATCTGTTTGTCTGTTTGTCCGCAAAAACTTTAACATTGCCCATAATTTTTGATTGGTTGGAACTATGGCTTTCATATTTCACATGTGTATTCCTTGAGACAAGATCTTTCTTTGGGTACCAACATATTTGAACTTGACCTTGGAGTTTGACCTAGTTTTACAAAATTTTACCCTACTTTAACCTTGGCCATAACTTTTGAACAGTTGGAGTTAGGGCTTTCATACTTCAAATGTGTAATTTTTTTGACAAGACCTTCCTTTGGATGCCAACAACTTTGACCCTTTGACCTTGACGTTGGAGTTTGACCTACTTTTGAAAAAATCAACAACATTGGCCATAACTTTTGAAGTTTGAACGGTTGGTGTTAAGGCTTTCATACTTCACATATATAATTCTTGTGACAAGACCTTCCTTTGGATACCAAGAACTTTGACCCTTTGACGTTGACCTTGGAGATTGAACTACTTTTGAAAAACTATAACCTTGGGCATAACTTTTGAACAGTTGGTGCTAGGGCTTTCATACTTCACATATGTATTCCTTGTGTCAAGTCCTTTCTTTGAATACCAACAACTTTGACCCTTTGACCTTGACCTTTGAGTTTGACCTACTTTTGGAAAACTTTAGCCTTGGCCATAACTTTTGAACCGTTGGTGCTAGGGCTTTCATACTTCACATATGTAATCCTTGTGACAAGACCTTCCTTTGGATACCAACAATTGTAATCCATTGACCTTGACTTTAGAGTTTGACGTACTTTTGGAAAAACCTTGGTAATAACTTTTGAACGATTGGTGCTTCAGCTTTCATATTTCACCAGTATATTTCTTGTGAGAAGGCCTTTCCTTAGGCACCATTTTGTTTTACCATTTGACCTTGACCTTGATGTTTGACTTACTTTTGAAAAACTTTAACCTTTTCCATATCTTTTCAATGGTTGCTGCTAGGGCTCTCATATTTCACAGGAATATTCCTCGAGACAAGACCTTACTTTGGGTACCAACATATTTGATTTGCATTTGAGAAAGTTTAACCTTTGCTATAAGTTGCCATACGGGGGCATCAGTGTTTCACAAACACATCTTGTTAAAAATATGTTAGGAATTTGATATTTGCGTCATTTGCAACAACAAATAATATACCAATCTGCATCCCAAAACTTGTTTGTAGCAAAATGTCTTTAATTTTTTTTTATCTAGGACTGTGGTAACGTGTTTGAAACTCAAGAGCCCCCTTTCACAAAACTTTTTCACTGCCATTGGTGGCTAACTGCTGCCTTCGGGCATTAATTCTATACACACTTAAAATGGATTCTGTATCTGCGTAATCCCATGCAAATGAAAACCTGTTTGAAATTGATTGGCTCAGAAACTAAAATATGTAAGGAGGATCGTGAAAGAAATTAAATAAGATTAGTATTCCTTTTAAAGGAAATAATCGGCAAGTGTAAACCTCTCTTTTTAATGCTGCAAGATTTCGCACATAAGAATTAAGTTACTCAAAAGTCTGCAACATCGACCGAAACAATTTTTATAAAACTTTAAAAAAATCCTTTTCTGCCCTTTATTCCAGTTCGGTAAATTCAAGTTGTATATCCCTGAGACACCCTAGCTTCGTTTGTTTTCCAGGATATTCGTTAACCAATCCCAGAGAACTGGTCAATATACAAATTCTTGTGCATATTTAAAGAAAGTTGACAGTATGAAACATATATCGTAAAGAAAATGTTTTGAAAACTTCTGTTCAGAGATTTAAAACAAAGAATAATATGAAAGAATTAAGACACCCTTACTACGACGCTTCAAGTTGGCAAAATTTATGAAGCGCGTCAGCGCTTCATGATGAATATCCATGCGTGAAGCGTTGAGTTCATGTACCTCATGAATTCTCAAAAATTATGCCCTGTTCACACGGAGAGTTTAATTCGCAGTAAATTAATGCTAAGTAATCTAATGCGAATGAAACTAATGCAAATTAAATTGCGTTCACACGACAACTGACGCGAAGTAAACTAATGCGAATTAAAATTTTATTTCTACAGCAGGGCTATTCAGTAAGGCAATTATGAAGTCATTTGCAAATCACGTCACCTTATGCAGGGCAGATCAATTGACATAATGTCATAGTGTCTGCACACATTTTAGTGATTAACATAATTTTCCTATAGTTTTTCACTCAAAAATAGTACAAGTACCTATATCTGACCACCGACATGTGGCATGTGACTTAATCCTTTCATTACGCATGCGTCAGAATTTAATTCGAATTAGCTTCGCTTAGCGTGCACACGGAGCTAATGCGAAGTAATTTAATGCGCAGTAAACTAATGCCCTGTTCACACGGAGAGTTTAATTCGAATTAAACGTAAGTTACTGCGAATTAAATTTGAATCGCGTTCACACGGAGAATTTAATGCGAATTAGTTTAATTCGAATTAATTTACTGCGCATTAAATTACTTCGCATTAGCTCCGTGTGAACGCTAAGCGAAGCTAATTCGAATTAAATTTTGACGCATGCGTAAGGGCAGAATTAAGTCACAGGCCACATGTCGATGGTCAGATATAGGTACTTGTGCTATTTTTGAGTGGAAAACAAAGGAAAATTATGATAATCACTAAAATGTGTACAGACACTATGACATTATGTCAAATCAGTGGTCAAATGTATCTGCTCGGCACAATGTAACATGATTCGCAAAATGACGTCATAATAGCCTTACTGAATAGCCTTATTGTAGAAATAAAAATTTAATTCGCAATAATTTAATTTTGTTTGTATTCTAGCCTCTGATAGGTTAATATCCAAAAAGGAACACAAATTATTTCTGTATAACCTGGTTTGGTATGGGGACACCCCCCTGACAACCAGCTGAATCATCTGTATGCATACAATCCTCTCATTTCCAGTCCTCGGGATTCATGGAAAATTCCAGATTTAATAAATATACCTTTAACTTCAAACAATAATTCGATCTTACCACATGTAAACAAGCTGCTAGGCCTATGTATCAGTTTTTACCTCCCCTCGCTTCCCATCACTTCCGTTACTATGGTTGTATTATTGAGCGGCAAATTTGAACTAATAAAAAGCAACGAAATTTTACATCCATAGTTATTTAATGATTTTAAAATTAAATTATAAGGAATGACTCTAATTCTTGGCCAAATTATTCGAGTATAACCTGGTTTGGGTCAGTTTACGCTGTTTTATAATCCGCTTCGCGGATTATAAACCGTAAACTGACCCAAACCAGGTTATACTCGAATAATTTGGCCAAGAATTAGAGTCATTCCTAAATTAGTTTACTTTGCATTAGCTGTCGTGTGAACGCAATTTAATTCGCATTATTTTAATTCGCATCATTTTACTTTGCATTAATTTACTGCGAATTAAATTCTCCATGTGAACAGGGCATTAAGAGCTAGGTTCACTTTATGCATAAAATGGCCCTGTAGATAAATCAATTTAACCACTTACACACTATGTCCCTTTCTCAACATCAATATAAAGTAGAGACTTGGCGCTTTCAGTTTGTATATAAAAGTTTCCTCTAAAGAGTCCAGGTACTCGAAAACAGGTTGTGTGAAATTGCGATGTTCTTGAATTTTGCAGAAAACAGGTGAATTTGAGAACCTTCAACAAAGAATTAAAATATGAGCACACCCCTCGATCCAAAAATCAAAATATATTTTATAATCTTAATAAGCAGTTATTTCGTAATATATTTGCACATTTTGGATCGGAGGTTGTGCTGTATACGAAATATTGAAAAATAGCATCATAATTTGGCCATTTTTGAAGAAATATTCGAGATATGTGAATAATGACGCAATTCATGACGTCATAATGCATTGACTATCAAGAAAATTACGTCATTTTTAGTAGAAATTCAGTCACCAAGTGTTCAAGTGATATTTATTGCCTTGTCGACTAAAACTATGCAGTTTTAATTTTTCAGGAATTTACAGGGCCAAAAAAGGCCCTAAGTGGCCCATGCTCTTTGATCCGTGTTCACACGGAGAATTTAATGCGAATTAGTTTAATTCGAATTAGTTTACTGCGCATTAAATTACTTCGCATTAGTTCCGTGTGAACGCTAAGCGAAGCTAATTCGAATTAAATTTTGACGCATGCGTAAGGGCAGAATTAAGTCACATGCCAAATGTCGATGGTCAAATACAGGTATTTGTGCTATTTTTGAGTGGAAAACAAAGGAAAACTATGTTAATCACTAAAAACTGTACAGACACTATGAAATTATGTCAAATGTATATCTGCTCTGCACAATGTGACGTGATTTGCAAATGACGTCATAATAGCCTTACTGAATAGCCTTATAGTAGAAATAAAATTCGCATTAGTTTACTTCGCATTAGCTGTCGTGTGAACGCAATTTAATTGGCATTAGTTTAATTTGCATCATTTTACTTCGCATTAATTTACTGCGAATTAAACTCTCCGTGTGAACAGGACATTAATTCGCATTAGTTTAATTCGCATCATTTTACTTCGCATTAATTTACTGCAAATTAAACTCTCCATGTGAACAGGACATAAAATTAAATCGAATTAAACGTAAGTTACAGGCCACATGTCGGTGGTCAAATATAGGTATTTGTGCTATTTTTGAGTGGAAAACAAAGGAAAATTATGTTAATCACTAATGCCCTGTTCACACGGAGAGTTTAATTCGCAGTAAATTAATGCGAAGTAAAATGATGGTAATTAAACTAATGCGAATTAAATTGTGTTCACACGACAGCTAATTAATGCGAAGTAAAATAATGCGAACTAAAATTTTATTTCTACTATAAGGCTATTCAGTAAGGCTCTTATGACGTCATTTGCAAATCACGTCACATTGTGCAGAGCAGATAAGCATTTGACATAATGCCATAGTGTCTGTACAATTTTTAGTGATTAGTTCATAGTTTTCCTTTGTTTTCCACTCAAAAATAGCACAAATACCTATATTTGACCACCGACATGTGGCATGTGACTTAATTCTGCCCTTACGCATGCGTCAAAATTTAATTCGAATTAGCTTCGCTTAGCGTTCACACGGAGCTAATGCGAAGTAATTTAATGCGCAGTAAACTAATTCGAATTAAACTAATTCGCATTAAATTCTCCGTTTGAACGCGGATCAAATTTAATTCGCAGTAACTTACGTTTAATTCGAATTAAACTCCCCGTGTGAACAGGGCATAAAATGTGTACAGACACTATGACATTATGTCAAATGTATATTTGCTCTAGCTGCACAATATGACGTGATTTGTAAATGACGTCATAATAGACTCACTGAATAGCCTTGATGTAGAAATAAAATTATAATTCGCATTAGTTTACTTCGCATCATTTTACTTCATATTGATTTTCTGCGAATTAAACTCTCCGTTGAACAGGGCATTATATTTACATTATTTTTCTGATGACTTGTCACATATTTTTGTCATTCAACGATCATTTTTGAAAAAAAAGTTTGCACTACTTTTTGACTTCAATCACATCACATTGGAAATATTCTTACTTATCCCACGGTAGTTCATGAGAACATGAACTTTTTCTAATTTGCAAAGAATCTTAAGAAAAAATATTTAGAAATGTAAATATTATATAGCAAACAAAGATTCTGTAGCCCATCGCATAATGTGCACGCTAATAGCTACATAGTACATTTGTATACATTTGCCGGATGCCTCACATGGCCGAGGCTGATCACAAAAAGGCTTACTGATGAATTGTATATCCAAGAAGTTCAAAATTCAATCTCCGTAATTCCTTAAATATACACTTGTAAAGCTTGAGTTGTAGGTTGTTATTTGCGGATCATAATTTGTTTACTGTAACTGAGAATAAATGACTTTAGTTTCATTAATTTTACATATAGTGAAGTCATGTTCAGCTTATAATTAATTTTACTTGGTGAAGGTACTATAAAGAGAAAAGTAAGAAAAGTCGACCCGTTACAAAGATACATTTATAACGAATACGCCTTCTACATAAAATAAGGTATTTTTGAAGGTCTTTGTGTACTTTCAGAATGTATCCCCCTTTCCCAACTTTTCAACCAACCCACTCTAAACTAGGATTTTTGAAAATCCTCTTTGTTCCATTGCTGGAATCCACCCAAGGACATTCTTAGAATTGTTCTGAAACGCACCAGATTATTTTAGCTGTACATATTACGTTAATACCAGGTGTCTTTCTCCACCTTCCTTTAATTTGTACCAACTTATATTCCTTCCCAATACTTTTGCCAGATTATTTTTACTTGTATATCTTATGTTGATCCCGGATGTCTTTTCCCAGCTACCTTTAGGTTGTGCTGCGCAATACAAGTCATTCTTAAATTTAACCTTGATTATAACGAATTGATTATTATTAATACATGATGTCTTTTCCTGTCTACCAGTTAATATTCCAAAACAATACAGATTTTTGAAAGGTACAAGTTATTTTACCTGTGTTATGCTAATACCGATGTCTTTTCCCATCTACCAGCTAATACAGGTATTCCTAGGTCTCTCTCTTTTTTTCTTAGAAAGTTGAAAACTTATTTTACTTATATATTTATGCTTATACCGATATCCTTTCCCATCTACCAGCTTATAATCCAATAAAAAATAAAGCATTCAGAGACCTGCTTTTGACAGGTACCAAATTAATTTTATCTTCTACTCTTAGTGTTATCTTGGATATGTTTCCCGCCTACCTGTAGTTTGTACCAAAATGCATGTATTCCTACACAAAGTAGTATATTACTTTTGACATGTACCCGATTATTCCTACCAGTGCATATTACACTGATTTTCCCACCTACCTGAAAATTGTTCATATTAATATTTCCCAATAATACAGGACATTTGCAGATCTTCTGACATGAACCATATTAATTTTTACCTCTACACCTTACGCTGATACGGGATGTGTTTTCCCATTCAACATGTAGTTTGTACCATCTTATATATTAACACAATATAGGACGCTCTTAAATCTTTTGAAATATTACCAGATCATTTTTATGCCCCCGTATCGAAGATTCGATGGGTATATAGTTTTTGCCCTGTCCGTCCGTCTGTCTGTCTGTTTATCCGCAATAACTTTAACCTTGACCATAACTTTTGATTGATTGGAGCTATGACTTTCATATTTCACATGTGTATTACTTGTGACAAGACCTTTCTTTGGGTACCATCATTTTTGACATTGACCTTGGAGTTTGACCCACTTTTGCAAAATTTTATGATACATTGACCTTGGCCATAACTTTTGAACAGTTGCTTGGGCTTTCAAACTTCACATATGTATTCTTTATGACAAGACCTTCCCTTGGATACCAACAACTTTGAACTTTTGACCATGACCTTGAAGTTTGACCTACTTTTGAAAAACTTTAACCTTGGCCATAACTTTTGAACTGTTGGTGCTAGGGCTTTCATATTTAATATGTCTATTTCTTGTGACAAGTCCTTCCTTTGGATACCAACCACTTGACCCTTTGACCTTGGAATTTGACCTACTTTTGAAAAACTTTGACATTGGCCATAACTTTTGAAAGGTTGGTATTAGGGCTTTCATACTCCACATATGTAATCTTTATGACAAGACCTTTCTTTGGATACCAACCACTTTGACCCTTTGACCCTGACCTAGGAGTTTGACCAACTTTCGAAAAACTTTAACCTTGGCCGTAACTTTTGAATGGTTGGTGCCAGGGCTTTCATACTTTACATATGTGTAATCCTTGTGACAAGACTTTGGATACCAAACTTTGACCCTTTGACCTTGGAGTTTGACCTACTTTTGAAAAAACTTTAATCTTGGTCATATCTTTTAAACATTTGGTGCTACGGCTTTCATACTTTGTATGTGCATTCCTTGGGACAAGATTTTTCCTTGGATACCAACAATTTTGGCATTGACTTTGACCTTGGAGTTTGACCAACTTAAAAAAAAAAACTTTAACCTTGGTCTTAACATGTAAACGTTTGGTTCTAGGGCTTTCACATTTCACGAACATGTGTATCACTTGTGACAAGACCTTCCCTTTGGGCCCATTTGACCTTGACGTTTTACTTATTTTTAAAAACTTTAACCTTCGCCATAACTTTTGAACAGTTGGAGCTAGGGCTTTCAAATTTCACAGGTATAATCCTCGAGACAAGACCTATCTTTGGGTACCAACATTTTTGATCTCTTGACCTGGAGTTTGACTTGCATTTGAGAAACTTTAACCTTCGCCATGATCTGCCATACGGGGGCATCAGTGTTTCACAAACACATCTTGTTTCAGTACATTCAGATGTATTTTCCCACTTAATGTACTTTGTACCAACTTATATTCCTATATACACCAAACAATGTATTCCCATACCTACTTTTAACAAAGTACCAGGCTATTTTTATCTGTATACGTGAAACTGGTCCTGGGTGTTTTTCCGACCTAACCCTACTTTGTATATGTTTTAACTTATATATATCCCTGCACAATACAGGACATTTCAAGATTTACCTTTATAGCTGTAGATTTTTCTCCCACGGATCACGGTATTTTTTTTAACTTACCCATGGGCTGTAACTACTAACGTGTTTACTTAATAAGGGATATTGTCAGATCTACCTTTCACGGTCACCCGATTAAATCATTTTTGTTGCAGATCCATGAATCCTTAGCGGCGGATGATATTAATTTCCATCTATCTGTGAGCATATATTAGATGCACTAAATTTATATATTTCAAGTTCACCTTCATTTTCCTGTGGGTATTATCGTATAATATTTGGACAGAAAATAGTTTTCATCATATCTTCATAGAAGTAAATATTTATATAGCCTTCATTGTGCGTCTTTAAGAACGTAGTACGTTGGAAAATTGACCAAAAGCACTGTTCCCCGACATTTTATTTTTTTTCAAGAAAAGTGTTATAAAGTCTTTGAAAATTTAGTCATTAGTACGCCCTCACCCCATCACTTTCCAATTCATTGCTTTGGATTTTTTATGCTAGAAATAAAACGTAACAGAAAATTTGATACATTTCATGCTTGATTTTTTTTCCTTACGGAAAGGCGACCAAGTTCCCCTTTAAGATGCTCCTGAGGTGAGAATTTTTTATTTTAATTTTTTCTTATTTTCTTATTCTTTTTTTAATTTCTATTATATTTCTTTTTAGTTTTAAAAGGAAATATAAAATGAAATAGTTCACCTGTGGAACGGCGAGGACACAATGAAATATAAATATGGAAATGCAACCATCCTTATGTAAGGTTTCCACAACCGCTACAGACTGGATAATCATTACAACTATGAACTTTAAATGTTCACGTTAAGGGTGAGGCTGATGATGTAATGATGATGATAAGGATGGTAATGGTAATGATGATGACGGTTATGATGATAGTTATGATGGTTTGATGGTAAGAATGATGATGTTGATAATGGTAATGATGATAGTTATGATGGTTTGATGGTAAGAACGATGATGTTGATGATAATGTTGATGGTAATGATGATAAGGATGATGATGATGATAATGGTAATGATAATAGTTATGATGGTTTGATGGTAAGTATGATGATGATGACGATGATAATGGTAATGATAATAGTTATGATGGTTTGATGGTAAGTATGATGATGATGACGATGATAATGGTAATGATAATAGTTATGATGGTTTGATGGTAAGTATGATGATGATGATGATGATAATGGTAATGATAATAGCTATGATGGTTTGATGGTAAGTATGATGATGATGACGATGATAATGGTAATGATAATAGTTATGATGGTTTGATGGTAAGTATGATGATGATGACGATGATAATGGTAATGATAATAGTTATGATGGTTTGATGGTAAGTATGATGATGATGATGATGATAATGGTAATGATAATAGCTATGATGGTTTGATGGTAAGTATGATGATGATGATGATGATAATGGTAATGATGATAAGGATGATGATGAAGAAAGGATAAAGAAGGAAGTGAAATCATGCATGGAAGTAGGTCGAATAAGTAAATAACAACAAATCATAAATATTTAAGGTATTATACGAGGGCTGTTCGGAAAGTTCGTGGACTATGTCAATATTCGTTATACTATCTTCAAGAAATTTAAAATGAGCACATTATCATATGTAAAAATATTTATTTTGTTTAAGTGTGAAGTTTCATCCATATGATTTAATAGAACTCATGTTATTTAATTTTAAAATCAACACGTTTTGTATCCACGGAGCAAACTCAACAACACTGTAACGTCAAAACCATACCGACATGAGGTTTTCAAAAATACTATCCCTATACATTTCACACAGTATTGCACTATACCAGTGCACTCATTAAAAAACGTTGCTCTATCACTTAAAATCTATTTTGCTAACAATTGTTCCAGTAGCATTTTTTTGTTTGTCAGTGTTATATTTTTTTCACAGCATAAGTGTGCTTTCACAAGATCAGCATCTGTGAAGCGCCAAACACTTAGCATGACGTTACTAACTTTTCAATGTTTTTGATAAGATTTTTACAGATAATCCGTTTTCTCACAGATCACCATCGTCTTAGCAGAGTAGTTTATCTATTCAAATACCGCTCGTACCATGTACACACACATGTATGGCTCGCTTTTGAAATATTTCCTACTTCCTCCGGTATTTTCAGTTTTCAGAACTTTTTCCTGGAGTTTTCCAGAGTACAACACAAAATTTTATGGTTAGCTGCTGCTTCGTGGCGTTCTACGACGTCATCTTTTTTTTTTTTTTTTTTTTTTTTTTTGCCTTTTTCGATGAGGACTACCAATCTTCTGAAACTGATTTCTTTTCAACAAAGCAAAATATCAAGTCATAATTTGGAATTAGAAACGATGAAACAATTCTTAATTTGAATGTGTAGAATTTTTTCGTTTTCGTGTCATTTTACAGAAGATATGACTTCAGACATCATTTAGTGTCTTGATTGTAAATTAAAAAATTTTGACCTGCTCCGTGATCCGATTTTCGCATGTTTTAAGTCTAAATAAGTTTGAAATAAACCACGATATTTTAAAATTTTTTAATACTAATCATTTGAATTTATTGTTGAAATATTTCTTCCAAATTTGGATATAATATGACGTTTAGTAAAAAGGTTATGACGGTAGTCCACGAACTTTCCGAACAACCCTCGTATAAGTAGCTTTGGGAATGCCTTCTTTTCTAGGAATGTATAAGTTGGTACAACTAGAGGTAATTGGGAAAATACATCCGAGATCAGCATAATATATATGTGAACTGAATCTGGTTCCTTTCAAATGTAAGGTTTTTTAAAGACAAACTACATGTCCGTGGAAAAAGATATCTGGGATAAGAGAAACACAGGTAAAAATAATCTGGTACATTGTATCTGTCAAAAGATAGGTATGGGTATGTCCTATACATGTATCGTGTAGGAATATAAATTGGTACTAACTACATGTAGGTAAGAAAAGTGTAAGATAAACAGGTAAATATAATATAGACCTATTAAATTTAGTCTAAGAATGTTTTTAATTGTAAAAAGAAATGTGAGTTGCTACATGTACAAACTACAGGGATATATAGGTCGGGATAGACATTCGAGATCAGTGTTATTAGATTGGTAGGTTAAAAAAAATCGGTACATATAAGAGGTATCTTGAGAGTGCCTTGAACTGTGTTGGAATATATATTCTCACGTAATCTTTGCTCATACATGTACAACTAACTTTCAGGAAAGGGACATTTTTAGGAAAGGGGGGGGGGTCAACGGTATCAAACATACAAAACATTGAAGAATAACTTTGCAAAGTATCAGAACTTGTAATTTACGATATTGTATTCAAATTATATAACCCCGCGTCGAACAATCGTTTGTTACCGTTGTAAAAATTAGTTTTACTTGTGTGTAAAGCGCCGTGTTTGCATAATAAAACAATTTCCAACTTAGGTTTTGTGCTTTTCTTTCATATGAATTTGTTGTTTTAAAAAATGTTTGCTCCAATCAGGGACCTATATACTTAGTATATAGGTCCCTGCTCCAATCTTATTTTTCAACCGAAATTGTTCTGTTTTCTTTTGTCAGAAAATTTCATATACCCATAAAATGCCAAAAACACTGATTATTTGTCGACTTTCTGAGAGATATTGATAAAGAGCTGTGGGTTTGTATACTCTTTAAAGAAGCCCTTAACACTAACATAAAATGTTTTCAGGACTTGGAGAAAATGTTGTCATATAGATTAAGGTTATCTAATTCATTTCCAACATGAGGTACCATATTTCCCCTGAAAAAAAATGTTCAAAGACAATGAAGCCTTATTTAACAGAATTTACCGCTGTTTACGTACATTGGGGTCGCCCGCGTGGCGCAGTGGTTAGAGCGTCTGCTCTAGAGTGGCGAGGTAAGGAGTTGATCCTTACGTCGCGGATTCGAATCCCACTGTGGGACGTGGAGACCGGTCCTGCGGATGAGACCGTATAAACCGAGGTCCCGTGTCGCAGTAGGTGTTGACACGAAAAAGACCCCTCACTGCTCAATGGCCGTAAGTGCCGAGCATAAGACAAAATTTGCAGCTCTCCACCCGCAAGTGGTGGCATCTCCATGTGAGTGAAATATTCTCGAGAGGGACATTAAACAACATACAAACAAACATCCGTACATTGGGAAGATACATGCAAATGATAAATTTATTCAATTACTTTAACTTAATTGGTCTAATATAATGTTAAAAGTACTTTTATCTAGTACACATTGTGTCTTTCACTGTACATTCCAGTTTATTCTATCTTGCAACAGATCGTCAAACCATTTATTATCTAGACTATATGTTTGAACCCTAGGAAAGGTTTAAACCTTGTGTACTTAAACTAACCACATTGTAGACTTATCAATGACAAAAAACACCTTATTTACATAAAAAGACTATTCATGTGACCTATGTGGACGGATTATTTAAGACATATGTATATATCGTACAGCCTACAGGGCGATGAGATTACATTTAGACTCAATATGTTAGATTTCAAAGTGAAATAGAAAATCTTGTGCAAGACAAAAGTAGTAAAAAAAAGTTTTTTTTTTTCTTTCTTTGATGTAAGCTGGTATATCTTCGGGGTGCTGGTGAGAAAATACATGCACTATAATACATTTAAGTACGAAAGCCGGATAGGCTCATTTTTGACAAGATAAAAAATAATTAACTCGTTATAACGAGTTAGTATCTCGTTAAAACGAGCTACTTATCTCGTTATAACGAAATAATTATCTTGTTATAACGAGTTCGTATCACGTTATAACGAGATAATTATCTTGTTATAACGAGTTAATTATTTTTTCATCGTGTCAAAAATGAGCCTATCCGGCATTCGTATATACTTACCCCCCCCCCCCCCCCGAAAAAAAAAATTACGAATTATAAAAACAATGTTTCTTACAAGTCCACAAAAAATTAATTGAAAAAATATTTTAAAGTAGGGATTTCAACGATTATTTGAATATTCATTCGGTGAGTTGATTTTCGAATTGTAAATTTATGATTCAAATCCCCCCCCCCCCCCCCAAGAATACACACCCCAAAAAAAGCGATATCAATGATGAATTTAAGTGTCGGAATTATCCCGCTCTTATTTACTAGCGGTCAGTTTTGATCAGCCGATCTTTTTTTACTATCTTCTGATCATAGATCTATTAAATTATTTCATTCTGAGTTGTGTGTTTTCAGAAGATTTTGTTGCCGAAATAAAATGTTGCTATATTTTACAGGTACGTAGTATAGTTTTTGAAAAGGGGGAGGGGGAATTGACAACTTACGTGGAAAAGCTATGACCGGTCAAAATAAAGGTAAAAATTGTTTATATTCCAAATCCTATTTAGTGTGTGTATGTGTGTGTGTGTGTGTGGGGGGGGGGGTGTTAGGTTATTTTTTTTCTTTTTTTCACAAGTCACATTTTATTAAAACATTAACAATTTTCCACATTGCCTGATTTAACTGTACCGCAACAAAAGGGGGCAGCAGTGCCCCCTTCCCCAATACTGTCTATTTAAGAGGGATAGTACTGGACATTCATTGTTGTATGTAATAAAAGAGGGGTTTTCTGAGATTTCTCTTCTTCTTCTTCCCGTTCAGTGCAAAACCACTTAAGTATTATCGCATTCTGCGTCAGGGGGTGAGTGTCTATGTACAGTGCACGATAAAATTAAAAACGCAGATGTGTTTTCTAGTGGCTGCATGGCGCTGGACAGCTGGGTCAAGTGTCATTGTTTACGTTTTGCAAAACCGGAAATTACCGGTGAGTTAAATTACAGTTCACAATCAATTCAAAGTTTGGGCAAGTGAAATTGTCAACTTACTTGTCCGACCGGATTATGCGACACCGGGCAAGTGATTTTTTCTGACAGAAATGTATATTGTTTTCAGTCTAGTTATGTTCCCCAAACGAAGTTTGGGAACATTTTGTTTTTACTCTGTTTCTTATTATTATTATTATTATTATTTTTCTTCCTGGGTACTTTTTTGTCCGTGAGTGATCTCCGAAACTACACATCCGATTGAGGTGAAACCTTTTTAGGGTTAATAGGAATGTTATGTAGATTTGCGGAACGAAGGTCATTTTGCGCGCACGCGCATGCACGTGCGTGCGCGTGCAATGCGTAAAATGACCTATATACTTGTTATAGCTGTAACTTTTATATTTTTTGATGAAATGCTTTGATACTCAGAATATAAGGATGTATTAATAGTGTAGACAAGATGACATGGTCAGAATGTGCATGCATGCACGTGCGCGCATGCGCATTGATTGAAATAACCAATACAATCGATATAGACTTAACTTGTACATTTTTTGATAAATTGCATTGAAACTCAGAATATAAATATATATTAAAAGTGTACAAAGAAGACTTGATCAGCGCACACATGCATGCACGTGCGCGCGCGTGCAATGAGTAAGATGACAGATATACTTGATATAGCTGTAACTTTCATATCCTTTGATGAAATGCTTTGATACTCAGGAGATCAGGGTATATTAAAAGTGTAGACAAGATGACATGGTCAGAATGCACATGCATGCGCGTGTGCGCATGCGCAATGATTGAAGTAACCAATGCAAATGATATAGACGAAACTTGTACATTTTTTGATGAATTGCTTTGAAACTCAGAATATAAATATATATTAGAAGTGTACACAAGAAGACTTGATCAGCGCACACATGCATGCACGTGCGTGCACGTGCAATGAGTAAAATGACAGATATACTTGATATAGCTATAACTTTCATATCCTTTGATGAAATGCTTTGATACTTTGGATATCAGGATATATTAAAAGTGTAGACAAGATAACATGGTCAGAATGCACATGCATACACGTGTGCGCATGCGCAATGATTGAAATAAACAATGCAAATGATATAGACTTAACTTGTACATTATTTGATGAATTGCTTTGAAACTCAGAATATAAATATATATTAGAAGTGTACACAAGATGACATGATCAGCGCACACATGCATGCACTTGCAAGCACGTGCGTGCGCGTGCAATGAGTAGAATGACCAATATACTTGATATAGCCAAAACTTTCATATCTTTTGATGAAATACTTTAATACTCAGAATATAAGGATATATTAATGTGTAGACAAGATGACATGGTCGGCATGTACATGCATGCACGTGCGTACGCGTGCAATGAGTAAAATGACCAATATACTTGATATAACCATAACTTTTACATTTTTTGATGTAATGCTTTGATACTCAGAATATATTGACCCTTTATAAATGTAGACAAGACGACATTGTCAACATGCACATGCGCGCGCATGCAATGCTAAAATGACCAAATTACTTGATATAGCTGTAAATTTTACACTTTTTGATGAAATGCTTTGATACTCAAATATGTAGATATATTAATAAGTGTTGACAAGATGACACGGTCATCATGGACATGCATACACGTGCGCGCGCTTGCAATGCGTAAAATGACAGATATACTTAATATAGCCGAATTTTTTTAATCTTTTGATGAAATTTGAAAATAAAGATGTATTAAAAGTGTAGACAAGTTGACATGGTCATTTTTTTACATGCATGCCCGTGCGCCCGCGTGTAATGCGTAAAAAAACCAATATACTTGATTGCCTTTTTTAATGAAGCTTACAGGGAATAGAATAAGACACCAAAAGGAAGTTGGGGAGCGTTTGGGGAACATCTGTAACGGTCCCCGTTACAATTAATACTAGTTTACATTACTTTAATAAATTAATTTATAAATTAAACAAAAGATCGAACAATTGATATCCACCAGGTACCTGACTGACTTTGTTTTTGCATTCGTAATCCCTTGGAAGCATTTCTAGATTCAGGTACCTCAAATTGCCAAGTTTACAGTAGTGTATCTGGTCACACTTTATCATAAAATTTACAGTAATTTTTTTTCTAATTTGGGCAACCAAGTTTTGGATTCGGACAAGTCAAAGTTTGAGATCCCCTGCCCAAAGGGCAAGTGAATCTGAAAGTTAATGTCTATCCCTCCCTCACGTATTTTGGTTTAGAATATTTGGCGGTAAATGTCATTGATTTCGATGTTAAACTGAATATATATGTCTTTTAGATTATATATATATATATATATATATATATATATATATATATATATATATATATATATATATATATATATATATATATATATATATATATATATATATATATATATATTATGTATCTGTTCAGAAGTGGATTTCTGTATATCCTTTAGCATCCTTTATACTCTTGCTGCCTCTTGTTGATGTATCAGACATTTTTTATGTGTTCAGTTATATGAATAATATTTGTAATAGTAATGCACATGATTGCACATTAAGTTGTATCAATTAAGAGTACAGATATATCTTAAATCAAGACAATCTATGTCTACATATGACACTCAAAACACCACCAATGTACTAAATGGAAGAATTGCTCTTCATTATATGTTGTATTCTGTCTGTTATCCTGTCTGTAATTATACATGTTATATGTTTATGCCCATTAGGCCCTGATTTGGTAATAATTCCTATTCTATTCTATTCTATATTATATACAAAGAAAAAAGTTAAGAAATCATAAAAACAAAGGAAATGGGAAAAACAAAAACGGCTAGCACTACTACTAAACTACCAAACATTATTTATTTACAATGTTACATGTTGAATTTGAATTTTATGATCAGTTGTAAAGAAATAAATCCGGATCGCTATGAAATACGTCCGATCTCTCGGGTGTACTCTGGTGAAGTGGCACTTGGTAGTTTAGTAGTAGTGCTAGCCGTTTTTGTTTTTTATTTCCTTTGTTTTTATAATTTCTTAATCAACTTTTTTCTTTGTCCTGAGGAAGGGACAGGGCGTCCCGAAAATTTGACAATTTCTATTGTTCGTGTCGTTGGTCATTTTTAGTGCTTTATATAAATTTCCATCCTTGACCTTGTATCTAGTTAGTAGATCCGACACTTAGGATATACAGTGTGTTGTTGGTTTTTGTAGTGCTTTCTATACGATATATATATATATATATATATATATATATATATATATATATATATATATATATATATATATATATATATATATATATAATGGCCGTAGGAACCGGGGGGCAGAGGGGGGGGGAGTCCCCCACAATAATTTTGCCGATATATAGATTACTATAGTAAACATAGATAATTATGTGTTTGTGTCCCCTCAATAAAAACGTCTGGTGACCTTCTTTTTTTTTTTTTTTTTTTTTTGCTTGTCAGGAAATTTTTGGTAGTGCCCCCTCAACTGTCAACTGAAAAATGTATGGCTGTGCCCCCCCCCCCCCCAATTGAAATTGCTTCCTACGGGCCTGTATATAGTGTTTTATTTAAAAGACATTTCTGAGTAGACACTCAATGATTGAGTCAATCTAATATTGGAAGAAGTAGAAAACAAAAATGATTCAAATTATTTAAATTAAACAAAATGGTAATTCTTTGATATCTAAATAGTAAATCAATTTTCAATATCGCATATTAAGACAAATCGTTGTAGTAGGGTATCTTGCTACAATCTAGGAATGCAAATTGTGATCGGGTTCGGAATTCGATTGAAAAAGGTCATTTCGTCTTCTGCTTACGCAACTTTAAAAAAAACTGAAAACTTGCACGTACACACTTGAGTACATCCAAACCTTAAGGCAGTTAAGCCAGTTAAGGTGTCTGATTTCAGATGAATAATCTATGAAGTTAACGGTACAAGTTATTTCTTGTTAAATGAGGATATGACGTGAATATTTCAAAAAGCAAGGGACTGAACAAGCAGCTGAACAAGCGCGAATTTACTCGGCCTTTGTACAGCTGTTGTAAGACCTTTTGACAGGCGTTAAGGTTTGTTCGTATATAATCGTTTTAAAGTAACAAGTTTTTAGTTTAAGTGTACGAAGCTATGCTTAAAAAGATATCGGATACTTTTGAAATATTGAAAATGTGTGTAATTAGTGTACAAGATATTTTCAGAGAGATAAACCAGGTCCAGTACAATCACTACATTCAGCTACGTAGCTTGAATTACCTAGTCCTACATAGCTTTATTTAGCTACTTGAAGTAGCTTTTTTAGCTATTTTAATGCAAACTTTAACAAATTTGCTCTTTATTTAAAATAGACAAAGAATCCCAAGTATGTGACTAGATTTACTAATATTTGTGCTGTGGAGTTTTTTAAGCAACGCAGTCAGAGTAAAGATAGTTTAAACATTGCTGCTTCTGAACATTTGTAAGCAAAAGGTTTGAGCAACTGTACACCACCTTGGTGAGGCATGGATAAGAGGATGATTACTTCACATTGTTCTGAATTATTACTGATCAATTATTAAGTAAACCAGAACTGCAACTGTCAGTTGCAACCTGTACCCGGTCGACGCTAGGACATGAATATGGAAAGTGTCAACCGTCGACCTGTCCCTGGTCCACACTAGAATTATGACTTACAATTATCAGTCTGTAGAAATACTTGAAATGTGCAGAAAGTAATTTTACATGTACTATTTTATCTATATATTGGAGTTAAGCTGCATGGTCTTCCTTGTTTATATTCAAGAAGTAACTGTATGGGCACAAACCTACTGTTGTATACAGCCCCAAAACTTCTGGAACTTAATTTGATTGCAATTTACCGTAGGGGACACGTCTTTGAGAGTGATTTTTTCATGAACTGTTTTCAGATCAATGCAAAGTTGATAATTATTGCTGCATTGATGTGCTTTTTTTTTTTTTTTTTTGTATGTCCAGAAAAAATGTTTATTTAAGAAGTAAATATGATTTAGTAGCTAAATAAAGCTACTTAAGGTAGGTAAATAAAAGTAATTCAAGACAGTTAATTTTAAAAATGTAGTGATTGTACCAGACCTGATAATGTCAAATTACAGTGATGCCACAAGAGAGTTCAAACATGAATGAAGTGGATCCACAGCAGATAGAAAAATGGGAGAAAAATCTTAGTGAAGAAGAGAGAGCTAAACTGGCTCTCATAGAGTGGAAGAATGATCAGAAATATGACTTCAAGAGTCCTCTAATGCAGTATCCACAACTGGGGATAGGTAAGAAGTCAAAATACTGTAGGGGTGAAACTATACACCTCCTTAACAATATGATATATATTGTATAATTTTGTCTCGGTACAGTTATTTTTGATACAGTACATTTCGACAGAAGGAAGCAAATTCAAAATTTTTTTTATGTTTTGTTTCGGTAAATCCAGTCACTTTATCTACATGAAAATTGACTCTAAGACATGGATTAAAATGAATTGACTGTTAAAGATTATTTTACAAACTATCGTTCCTAAAAAATTTAAGATTTTTAAAATTTAATTATGCTGGGTCAGACTGAGTAGTGTGTTTTACCAATTCCAAACCTGACTGATTACTGAAAAATGAACCGAAGTGAAAATTGAAATTTTGCACTGTGTATCAAACTGAGAAAAAATACTGTGGTGGATCGATACTGCGGTGAACTGTTTCACCCCTAAAATACGCCTTAAAGAATAGAAAGAATTAACATAAAGACTTGTAAACAGTCAATGGACAAAGCCTTTGGCATTTCAAATTATATTGCATGGTTTACAATAAGGGAAGATTTAAACAATAAAAATAAAGTAACAGTATGCAGTGTCTGCTCAGATATCTCTATAGATTACTTCCTAAACATTATTTAAAAAAGATGTGTAGAGGCTTCATACATACTCCAAGGCTTAACCCTTTAGCTCATTTGGTAGAGCACTTGACTGGCATGCTAGAGGTCCTGGGTTCAAATCCATTAAGTCTCTGTTACATATATGCTTCAAGTTTCTTTTAGACATGCTAAAAACTAACTTACGGTAATTGATGTTTATTGATATATATTTACATTTGCTGTGTTTTTCTACTAAGCAAACTGTGAAATTGATTTTAAAGCCATTATTGTGTATACTCAGGGGTAAAAATATACATGGAGAAAGTGGCGTTAAAGTGACGTCATAATGAGGCTACAGAGATGTTAATAAAAATATGAAGATATAGGGCAGCGAGAAATTCAAACATTGAGTATATTTTTTGGTGCATTTTAGCATGTAAAATGTAAATATAAGGAATGTTTTTAAGTTTAGTGTGAATTACTGGTGTGTAAATCGCATAGACTTGCACGTAAGCCTATTTTTCATGAAATATGCCAACATAACAAGCCTGTGTGATTTACACACCAATAACTTACACAAAACTTAAAAACATTCCTTAATTATATTTAAAAGAATTAAAATCTTGTCAAGTTGTTAATTAATGCTCTAATACTTTACCTTATGCAAGAAATCCTTTTTCAAGTTTGATACTCCATTTGTAAGGAACTGAGTCCTAATTAAGATACGTGGGAATATTTTGCAACTACTGATATTAAGAACTACAATCCCTGTTTGGATTTTGCACATTTGAATGATACATTTACATTTATACCAAAATTCATTTCAGTAGTTATGTTATTTGGTAACAGAATGGGAAACAACAGCTGTCTGTCATTCATAATTGTTTTTAACTGACCAAGAGGGAACATTAACTGTCATATAAGTTGTTAAAATAGTTTGACCTATTATGTAAGTGTGTCCTCAGGTCATTGCACCTGTTGGTTTTGATTTCTCTGGTTTTAGTATTTAATAAACTCACTTCATATGTAAAATCTGTGTCATAAATATATAATAAATATGATGACTGACATTTCTGATGATGAAAAAAAATTTGTTGTTTGTGACAGTTTATCTGTGCTTCTATAAATTCTCTACATTGTCTACTTTACCCAAAAACCACTAAATTGCTGTCTGACAAAAGTACTTTCTGATAAAAATGTATTCAAAAATATTTTTAGCCAGGTTTTCCATAGTGAAAATCCAGTTATTGAAATGTAAAAATGGTAAGCAAGTGGGTGGGTGGTTGCCAAAAGGATACACGATTTGTCTAGATATCTCCTCTCATAGTTTCAAGATTGAATTTTTTTTTAAATTTTGCAGATCAATTGTAGATAAATCATAAATCATACATGTGCATAGTGCTTTGATTTTGATTTTTGATACTTACTGAAAAAATACCAGCTGTTGAACTTAGTCATTGTTTTGCAAAATATTGCATATAGGGTACCGGTACATCATTTCTTGGGGTAAGTCCTCCTACAGTTTTGAAGATAGGAAGTTCTTATTTTCCAGATCAATTGTACATAAATCAGAGATGTGCATGATGTTTGGATTTTGATTTTTGAAAATGAGAAAAATACCAGCTGTTGAACTTAGTAATTTTTTTTTTTTTTTGCAAAATGTTGTTTATAAGGTACACCATTTGTCTGGATAACTTGAACCTCTTATAGTCTTCAAGATAGGAAGTTCTATTTTGCATATTAATTTTACATACATGTATACCAGAGATGTGTATATACAGTAAACCATGCTTATAGCGAACATGCTTATAATTGACGTTTAAAGCGAAGTGATTTTCATTCCCTATGACTTTAAGATATATTGATCTCTTAAGGTAATTTTTTGGCTGCAGTTCTTCTTGAATCAAGGGTTACTTGAGCTTTTTAGGTCACCTGAGTTGCTCAGGTGACCTATTGCATTCCTTTTTCATCTGTCGTTGTGCGTCGTGCGTAGTGTGTTAACATTTGAACATTTTCAGCTTCTTTTCTGGAACTGCTGAACCATTTTCAACCCATTTTTGGCACATAGCATCTTTGAGTGAAGGAGAACAAAATTATGAATTTCATGGTCCCTGCACCCGTCGGACCTGAAGAATGGGGCTAAGACCACCAAAATTAATGCAATCTTTAAAAATCTTCTTCTTTAGTCCTGGATATCAAGTAGTCAAACAGTTGGCATGATTGTAATAAGCACTGAGTCCTCTACAAAAATTGTGAAATTCATGGCCCTGGGGTCAGGGGTTCTGGTGCCAGGGCGGGGCTGTGTAGATCGTATAGTGAAAATTAGGGCTGGGCAATAATACCGATATACTGGTATATTGCGGTACAGTGACCAAAAATATCATATTGCATAACGTTTTTATAGTACCAATATACTGGCAAAATGCTTGGACTTGGATTTCTATAATAAAAAATAAAGTATAAGTTGTCAGAATCATTTGCGATCGTGCAAAACAGTAAGGCAAAAGCTGTAGCAGTGGGTGTATTTTTATGCTGTAATTAAATATTTTTTCTTGGTCATTTATTGTAGTTCTGTACATTCTGCATGTAAATGGAAGCCAATAAAATAATGCCCTGTTCACACGTTTTAATTTGAATGAAACGTACAGACCTGTTTAGTCTTACGATTTTGCCATATTTTGTATGGATTTTGAGTCCAAAATACACCTCACGTTTTTTTATTATGAAAATACGGAAATTGGAAATCCGTTCGTTTGGATTTTAGCAGTTAGTTTTCATTATGTTTTGTCTCAGCTTGACGCTTTTTAATCACTAAAAAAAGAGATAGATTTCAAACACTTAAGTGATTTAGGGTTGCCAAAACGTGGTGGTTTTAAAAAATGTCAGAAACCCCTCGAAAAAAGCAAGGAATGATGTTTTTCTTTGTTTTTAAACCATGTTTTGGTAATCAGAAATGTAGTTATTCTCTAGTAATATATGTAAAATCGATGGAAAGTGAAATCTTGCAAGCAAATGCTAAATCTCACTGACAAATCTAATAAAAAATACTGAGAAACAACAATATGGGTAAACAGGTCTGAACGTAAGTTACTGCGAATTAAATTTGATCCACGTTCACACAGAGAATTTAATGTGAATTAGTTTAATTTGAATTAGTTTACTGTGCATTAAATTACTTAGCATTAGCTCCGTGTGAACGCTAAGTGAAGCTAATTCGAATTAAATTCTGACGCATGCGTAAGGGCAGAATTAAGTCACAGGCCACATGTCGATGGTCAGATATAGGTACTTGTGCTATTTTTGAGTGGAAAACACAGGAAAATTATGTTATTCACTAAAATGTGTACAGACACTATGATCAATTCTTTGAAAATCTTCTTCTCTGCTCCTGGGTATTAAGCTTATGTACTAAGTACATGTACATAGTTATGATGAGGAGGGGTGCGTTTTCCGAAATTGTGAAATTCATGGCCCCAGGGTCACGGTTTCTGGTAAAAGGGGGGAAGGGACTTTATTGATTATATAGTGAAAATGCATTAATTCTTTGAAAATCTTCTCTGCTGCTGGGTATTAAGCTGATGAACTAAGTGCATAGTTATGAAGAGGAGGGGTGCCTCTTCCAAAATTGGGAAATTCATGGCCCCAGAGTCAGGGTATCTGTAAAATGGGGGGGAGGGGGCTCTATTGATTATATAGTGAAAATGCATTAATTCTTTGAAAATCTTCTCTGCTCCTTGGTATTTCCCATCTTCCCAAGTCAAGGGTTTCTGATTCACTCTGCTCCACATAAATCCTTGACCAAATAGACTGACTTTGAACGTGGTTTATTATCGCACCATTTGGTGAGATTACACATTTGGAACTCTATTGTTCTCTGCTATAAATAGAAAATATGAAACAATAGTGAAAGTGGATAATAAATTCAGCATAACTTAAACTCCAAAGCTAAGACAATCCTTTAACTTCGTTATTTATTGGTAAAGACGTTTTTGTTGGAATTAAAACTGGCATGATTTTCTGTTTACAATTTAGTGTCAGGTTAGATAAAACAATGTTTTTGATTGGCTCATGCAAACTGTAATGGGGCCTATCAGAGAGCATATTTCTAACCCCGTCAAGGTCGTTTATTCAGTCAAGGGTTTATGTGGAGCGGAGTGGAACAGAAACCTTGACTTGGGAAAATAGGGTATTATGTAAACAAACTAAGTTTATGGTAATGATTATGATAAGCAAGGATGCCTTTTCCAAAATTGTGCAATTCCTGACCCCAGGGCCGAGGGGTTCTGGTGAAAGGGGAGTGGGGCTCTATTGATTATATAGTGAAAATGCATAAGTTCTTTGAAAATATTCTTTTCTGCTCCTGGTTATAAAGCAAAGAATCTAAGTGTATAGTTGTGATGAGTAAGGGGGCTTCTTCCAGAATTGTGATTATCATTGCCCCTGGGTCAGATGTTCTGGTGTAAGGGTTGGATCTATTGATAATATAGTCAAATAATGAAATACATGTATTAGCATGTAATTAAATCAGTGGACAAGAAAGGGGCTGAAATATGAATATTGTTTTATTTAGGACATTTACAGTAAAAAGAATCTCATTATCTGGCATTCTTAATTAGATTTTTAATGCATAATAATAATAATTTAATAATGTTTATGTATTCTTGGTGTCAGTTGGTGAACTAATTAAGGTATTTGCATCAATAATGGTAACCAAAATATATTCAGTGCCTTTAACTTTAATAGTTAGGTAACTGCATGTTCATATGCTAAATTGATATTATTGTTTTTACTTTCTGATATTAAACACATATTGATATTTCAGGTCTTGGTGGACTTGCTCTTATTGTTATTGGTAGAGCTCTTTACTTCAAACCTTATCAAAGAAGCATAGCAAGGAAATATGGAAAAGTTGAGGTAGCCCAGTATCTTGTACAGACTAGGATGTATGCACAAGGGTTTTTTGTTATATGTGCCAGTTCTATCATAGCCAAGCCTGTGTTTGAATATCTTTGGAAAAAATATGTAAAAAAGGACAGTGCAAAGAATGTTTTGCCTTCTAGTCCTCAAAAGCCACCTTCCTAACACTCCTATGATTTTAAATTATGTGAAAAAAAACCCATTAAATTTGTCAGGAAATCACAATGGAATTTTAATATATGAATGCTATATTTAGTAGAGCTGGGATGATTTTTAATACATTGATGTATTTTGATACAAGGTTCTACAATATGTATCTTACACCTTAGCCAGTATCGAGTATCTTTAGTCTGTTATGGTTTTATAGTGAAAACAAGGTATTCATACGTAGTAAAGCTGTTAACTTGGCTTATGAAATAAGAAATAAAAAAAGTATGAGGATACTTTTTATCTTATTAAAATGATCAAATGAAATGTGAATTTTTACCAAATTTTTTAATAGGAAATGATACAGTGTATATATGATATGTTGCCAGTGTGTCTAGATACATATCATATGCAGAAACCTATGCTGTCCTAGCCCTGATATATTAAATTTATAAGTTATTTCTGTTGTAATAGATAAACCACACAAGACTCTTTAGTCTCTAAATCTTTATATGCTACCTTTTGTTGAAGTGGATCTTCGTTGTTTTAAATCAAATTTTTAATTAGACATTTTTTTAACAGTACAAGCCTTGTATTGAATCAAATACTGTATACAGGGTTATTTTGGCCCTGTATAATTTTTCCCCTCTCACACTCCAAACAATTTTGCCTCATTTTAAATTCACCCAGACACAGTTTTATTAACAGATAATGCCATTTCTTTTAATTCACTCAGTTTTAAATTCACCCATTTGCGACGATGGCAAAAAGAGGGAAAAATAAAACAAGGGAAAATTACCCTGTATTCAGTACAATGGCAGCTCTCTAATATATTTGTTCTGTTAGTATGTTCATTGACCTTGTTACCAATAAATGGGATTTAGCTGTTTTTATTTCTTGTCAGGGAAGGTATCCATTTTGCATCACAAACAAACAAGGTGACATAAGTTGAACTCCTTAAGGTTCATCAATACTCTGATAAGAGAGATAACTCTTAATGACATACTGTAAACCAACTTTTATTCGCGATGACTTTATTTCGCGATTTACCACAAGTAATCTAGTTGCAATGATTAATTTTCGTGATCAAGCCTTATTTTGGATCTGTTGTTAATAGAAAGAGAGACTTTAAGGACCTATCTGCGGCGAGAAATATTCGCGATGACAAGGCTCCCGCAAACCTCGTGAAATTTTCTCGCACGCGAATAAATGTTGGTTTACAGTAATTCTCTATTATTCCTTTATGACTTTGTTAAGTTGAAATGTCTTTATTGTCCAGTTTTCCCCCTCTAGCTATGCTATTACTTAAAAAATACACCTGTAGATTTCTTTTAAAATCATAAGAGTTAAAGCAACATTTTATATGAGTGAGCAGAGGGTTTATAAACCTTAATAGTAGAATTTGTTGTATGCACCAATTGTTAAAATTTACCAAACTTTTCTTACCCATTTTTGGCTGACAGTTTATGCTGTAAAATATACAGCATTTGTTAATGATTGGCAGTTCATAGGGAAGGAAATAAAAGTCAGACAACCCCCCATACTGATTAACATAGACATCGAAAGCAGATTGAAAAGGGAGGTGGGTTTCAATGCCTATCTTTGCAAAATTAATGGGGGAGGCTAAGCCCCCCCCCCCCGGTTCCGATACCTATGTTTAAAGAAATGTGCACGTGGAATCGTTGAATTTAATGAATTTTTGAGAAAAAAAAGTTTTAGCTAAGTACTCGGTATATGGATGCTTTTAATTTTTTGATTTATCAATATAAAATGATATATACCCATAAGTCTGGTTTATAAATGATTGAATTTTAAAAGATTTTAAAATGATATGCATTGTACTTGTTTAACATTTTTGTGCAAAAATGATTTTTAGCTTTTTAATAAAATTGCATCATTTTGTTGCTCTAAGGGTTTTTTTTTTATTAGAGGTCAATAATTATGAATAAAAATGATGAAAATTTTGCTGCATTGTTTGTAACCTTCACAGAAACAGAATAAAGAATATGGAAATCCACTTGTAATTATGACACCACCAGAATTTAAAACTTCCTAGTATATTTTATGTGTCATCTAATGATTTCTTCACTAAGGATTGGGTCAAGTTTATCAGTCCAGCTTATGTATGTAACTTCCACAAAACATTACTGGCTAAAGGAGATCCCAGTAGGGGTATTTCACCTATCAAGGGAGATAAGTAAGAATTAGGTAAGGTGAATGGAAATCATGGCAATAACCACTGGACGAAATGCAGAAAATTACAGATTAAATCTATTTACTTAGAAGGTGAAAGATTAATATTACAAATCAAAATAATGTGAATTTGAAATTACTAGGTAGAGAATGAATTGACTGAGGTGAAAATAACCCACAGAGACTGTGAAATGTGTGGTGTGAAAGAAATAGCTGCTAACTACTCATGCTGAAATTCTGCACAATTCTAGTTCATCAAGCCAGACATATTTCTTTAGAGGATCTGAATTCTTACTTGTACTAACAAGTTTGAATAAGCAAAATATAATTCAAGGTGGTATATGTTGTATGCAACAAAGAAAATGAAGAAGTGGTGATATAAGCATATGATAGTTTAGCTGGAACATTGTGTTTCTGAAGCTTTATTACAAATAAAAAAGGATGTTAAAGAGTTTTCTGTTAACATGAATGTGTGAAATATTAGCAAAGTGAGATCACAGGCTTGTACAGTCTTCACATAGCAGAAATTGATTACTGTATTATAAAATGTTTACTGATGTTCACTTATTACACAGAACTTGATTGATGTCTATTTCTAGTATGAATACTGCCTTGTCTAGCAAAGTAACACTGGTGCAGAAATATTCCTCACAAAAAACTTGGGATAAAAGCAGTAGGGCATTCTTTAAAAGTTTTCAACTTTTTGATTGATGTTCAGGAGTTGTATATAAGGCTATATAACTGGATTTTTAGGTCACATGAGTTGCTCATTGACCTATTGCTCTCTTGATCTGTTTTTGTCCATCATTGTTATCGTTGTCATCAGTCAGTTGTAAACTTTTGTACATTTTCAGCTCCTTCTCTGGAACTGTTCAATCAATTCAACTAATTTTTGACTTATAGAATTTATGGATAAAGAGGGACAAAAAATTGTGAAATTCATGGTCACTACCCCCCCCCCCCCCCCCCCCCAGGCCTGAGGGGTGGGGATAAACCCATCAAAATTAATGCCATCTTTAAAAAATCTTTATTCCTAGAAATCAAGCAGTAAAACTGTTGGCATAATTTTACATGTAATAAGCATTTGAGCCTTCTACCAAAATTGTGAAATTCTTGGCCTGTGGGTCAGGGGTTCTGCTGTTAGGATGGGGCTCTATAGACCATATAGTGAAAACGCATTCTTGAAAAAGCTGCTTCTCTATCAATGTATATTAAGCAGACAAACTATTAATAAGTGGATGGTTATTATGAGCAAGGGTGTCTCTTAATAAAATTGTGAAATTCGTGGCCCCTGGGACAGGAGTTATGGCGGGGGTCTATTAATTATATTGTGAAAATGTAATGTAATTAAAGTGCATTATGATGAGCAAAGGTGCCTCTTCCAAAATTGTGAATTTCATGGCCCCTGGGTCAGTGTTGTTGAGTCTGGTGATAGTGACAAATGTAGTTTATAAGCACTGGCAAATACAGGCAAGTAAATAGACCTTCTTCATGAGTTGTTGCTGAATACTAGATTAACTATTTTGTTGATCCCTGATTGTCCCATTTTTTTGTTTTGGGACAACATTATCATCATCTATCATTTATTTTGTGCATTAAGTACTTTGATGGATCCTTTGTAGGATTGTATTTTACTTAGGTGACTGTTAGGGCCCTTGGGCCTCTTATTCTGTTTTACATTCACGTTCTGGTTACATTGGGGTTGTCGCCAGCTTTCTGGGAACTGAAGAGAAGTGCACGGAGGGTGTTGAAAAGGTACCCTTTCCTCTAAGCCAGAATTGTTATACATGTATATATATATAAAGGTACAATATGGTGGGTTTTGGTATTTTAAAAATCATTTTCAAATATTAAATAAACAAAAACTGTCAACATTGCTTCTAACAGATGATTAATAAATTTATTATAATAGAGATTGTAATATTTTTTCCAGAAAAAAGAGATGCTGTTGCACCCCCCCTTTCCAAAAGCCTTGAACTTTTTATGCCCCCGTATTGATTCGGGGGTATATAGTTTTTGCCCTGTCCTTCTTTCTGTCTGTCTGTCTGTTTGTCCGCAAAAACTTGAACATTGCCCATAACATTTAATTGGTTGGAGCTATGGCTTTCATATTCTCACATGTGTATTCCTTGTGACAGGACCTTTCTTTGGGTACCACCATATTTGACCTTTTGACCTTGATCTTGGAGTTTGACCCAGTTTTGCAAAATTTTACCCAACTATAACCTTGGCCATAACTTTTGAACAATTGGTGCTAGGGCTTTCATACTTCACTTGTGTAATCCTTGTGACAAGACCTTCCTTTGGATACCAACAACTTTGACCTTTTGACCTTGGAGTTTGACTACTTTTGAAAAACTTTAACCTTGGCCATAACTTTTGAACAGTTGGTATAAGGCTTTCATACTTCACATGTGTAATCCTTGTGACAAGACCTTCCTTTGGATACCAACAACTTTGACCCTTTGACCTTGGAGTTTGACCTACTTTTGAAAAACTTTGACCTTGGCCATAACTATTGAACCATTGGTGCTAGGGCTTTCATACTTCACATATGTAATCCTTGTGATAAGACTTTCCTCTGGATACCAACAACTTTGACCCTTTGAAATTGACCTTGGAGTTGATCTACTTTTGAAATACTTTAACCTTGACCATAACTTTTGAACCGTTGATGCTAGGGCTTTTATACTTCACATATGTAATCCTTGTGACAAGACCTTCCTTTGAATACAATTGTAATCCATTGACCTTGACCTTGGAGTTTGACCTACTTTTGAAAAACTTAAACCTTGGTCATAACTTTTGAACGATTGGTGCTTCAGCTTTCATATTTCACCTGTATATTTTTTGTGAGAAGGCCTTTCCATAGGCACCATTAATTTTGACCTTGACCTTGATGTTTGACTTACTTTTGAAAAACTTTAACCTTTTCCATATCTATTCAATGGTTGCTGCTAGGACTTTCATATTTCACAGGTATATTCCTCGAGACAAGACCTTACTTAGGGTACCAACATATTTGATTTGCATTTGAGAAAGTTTAACCTTTGTTATGAGTTGCCATACGGGGGCATCAGTGTTTCACAAACACATCTTGTTGAAGTATATTGTTGTTTTGAAAAACCAAAAAATACAGAAATTTAAAAAAGAAATTTAATATAAAAATGTATCCCAATGTCATGGATCTAAGAGTTTTCCATGTGCTGGCAGAAAACGGAAAATATACTGACCATCAAAAGAAACACCACAAAATTAGTTATTTTCTTGGATACATATTTTTTCAAAATGTTATATTCACTTGAAATATCTTTGGTCTTCAGTCACAAAGATGGAACAGAAACAGCTAAGGCTTTGACAGTATCAAAACAACAGACACCATCTGCTTTTGTTATTTAAAATCAGAATTCTTGTTTGTGCTATCTGATACATGTATCAAATACAATCATTTTCTTTATTATGGGTTTTTGGAATAAAATACAATCATTTTCTTTAATATGGGATTTTGGAATAAAATACTTTGAGATAGGCCGTTTTAGCAAGTCCAAAAGAATCGCATGGTTTGCACGAAGTTGATTAATTAATTTATTTATTATTTATTTATCTACTTATTTCTATTATTTTTTTTTTGTCGAGATCTGCAGCTAGTTGTAAATATGTTTATCAGAAAGCAGTTTTGTTTAAATATTTTTTACTTTCATAAGATATATCTTAATAAAAAAGAAAAAAAATCTATAGTCTAATTGGCGACTAAAATAAAACTCATTATAATTATTTTTTTGTAATACGATAATTATTTTTTTTGTAATACGACAATTTCACTTAGTTTTATATAATTTAAAGATGCAGAAAATACTAATATGTGTACATATGTGCTAGGGAAGGGGATGTATGAATAAGGTTAAAATCGCTTACTTTTAGGATCGAGCTTCCAGGGGCTTTGACCCTAGGCCGCCACCAGGGCTCCGTCCTGGATCTACTGCAGGTCTTAAGGTGGCCCCGGACCCCCTGACTCTAACCCCCTTGCAAACCAAAATTTCTTGATCCGCCCAGATCGAACAAGATCGCTGCATCCGATTGCAGCATCTATGTGACAGGTTCAAAACTGCTGAATCAATAACTAGAGAAACACCCTGGAAGACATCATCCTATGATCAAGGGATCAAGTTATTAACAATCCAGTGTCTCTGCTTAAAAATGTTAGCATGGGCCCTGAACATTTCTCCCTTTGAAGAGAAATACATGTGTAATCAACTATTACTGTTATTTATGCTTTGATATTTCTCTTATTTATTTCTACAAGTAAAATGATTTAATCAAAGTAGGTCGATGGTGCATTTTTATATAAGTCTGAAGTCGCTGTGTCACTAATAAAGGCTTATTGTGTTGAGAATGGCTTTGCAGTCAGTTTTGCTTATTGTATATAAAACCCTTATTAATACTTAATATATTCATAAATTAATTTCTGTTTATTGTTTAAATGTATGATAAATTTTCGGTGGTAAAAGTACGTAAAGAAGAAAGGGACATTGATATTTATTAAGGATTGGGCAAGAAAGAACTTTCTTTATCAGCAAGTGTTTTAATCTATGTGCACTCTTTCATATAGGAGTGACAACTTGTGTCTATCGGAGCAGGATACCACAAAAACACTTCTCATAGGTAACAATACATTCATTCTTTAATCTTTGACATCATTATATCATTGTTATGAATATTATACTTTAATTATTTCAAAAGAGGACATTGTCATAGGAAGTGGTGAATCACAACATGTGATACACATGTACTGATCGAAGATCCCAAAACGATATACAAGTACTTGAATGTATATTTAACACACCCATTAAATTCTAAATACATGTAGTTACATGTATGCAATTTACTATCATTGCCATCAAAAATACAATATTACAGTACAAACAAATCAAAATTCCGTCTTTAAGATTTGTTATAGCACACAAGCTCAATGTTTTAATCAAAAATCTGATGTATCCCGTGCAAAGAACGGCTTAGACACGGCTGAGGTACGGAACCCGTACGGGTTTTTGAAAAGCCTAATGGGTTCTGCTTACGTTACATTAAAAGTTTAAATCTAAAGTTTAAACTTATCTTTTAGAGTTTGAAAGTGAGATGCATGGAATTTGTGTCCTAGAGAGACTTACTTATAAGATTTCAGTGATTATGAAGCCGTTTTTACTTCAAACCAGTTATTAATATCTTAATTACTGCTTTTAACGGATCATCATGTTAAAGGGTACTTATCTACAAAAGATATCAGTTGGAATAGTACGGAATAACATACACCTTATTTTAGGTTGGAGATGTTCGTCCTTTTTAATTAGCTCATCTGAGATTTTCTAATCACATTTCTTACGGCGTCCATCCCTCTGTAAACTTTTCACATTTTCGACTTAATCTTCTGCAGAGCCACCGGTCCAGTTTCAACCAAACTAGCCACAAAGTATTTTTGGGTGAAAGCTGGATTCAATTTTGTTATATGAAGGGCCACACTCTCTTTCAAGGGGAGATAAATAAGAATTAGTGAAAATTTGGTGGCTCTTTTACAAATCTTTTCAAGAACCACTGTGCCAGAAAAATTTAACCTTAAACGAAACCTTCGTTATATAATGTAGATTCAAGTTTGTTCAGATCATGACCCCCGGGGGTAGGGTGGGGCCACAATGGAGTATCAAAGTTTTGCATAAGAATATATAGGAAAACATCTTTAAAAAATCTTCTTCTCGAGAACAGTAATGCTATAATTCGTCATATTGATATGGAAGCGTCCTCAGCAAGTATTTGTTTATATTGTGACCCTCATGGGTAGAGTAGGGCCACAGTAAGGAATTAAAGTTTATATAGGAATATATAGAATAAAAAAAAATCTGCTGATGAAGAAAGCAGGGCCATACTGACTCAGGCGAGTGTTGTGACCTATGGGCCTCTTTTGGTAATAACACGTCTAATTGCCTTATTTACACATGCACTAGCTTATTCTCCAGAACCGCTACCAACCAAACATGACACTGCATTATAGGGTGATCTGACTCAAGTTTCCAACATTCTCTATCAGAGTTGTCGTTCCCGCTACGCTCCGTGTTGGGAGCGTTGCGGAAGACAACTCTGAATAGATAATGAAGTAAAAATTGAAGGCCAAAATTTAGCTTGTATGGAAAGAAGAGGAGAAAATTTATGACTAGACCGGGAACCAAATCCAGGATCCCTGGCCTATGGCCTGCATTACAAAGTCAGGTGCTAGCCACTGAGCTATCCAGACCGATATCCACAGTCCATATAGCCCAAGCTACTACATTCCTCCCTCCGTAAAAGACACTCAACACAGATTTCATTTTCATTTTCCCCTAAAGACTTTCACCAGCAAGTACAAGGCTGAACCAGGGACGCCTGCATATTAGTCAGGTGCTCTAACCACTAAACTATTTAGGCCGATATCCAATCCATATAGCCCAAACTACTACTCAAACATTGGTTAGGGACTTAATTTAGCACAATCATTTACAAATACCGGTGTTTTGTTGTAAAGTACATGTATTTACAATGATTTACAATGATTCAATTCCCGCCTACATTTTACACCCATTTAATTCAATATAAATGGCAATTTGACCAGTAAAACTTGTTTGAATGCAAAGAAGAGTTTATTACTAATTGTTAAATAATTTTAAAACACTGTCAAAACGTTAATTGCTCCTATTTCAACTCTTTTCAAAAAGGGGTGTTAAACATTTTATCCATTGAAATTGGGCATTAAAACATCGCCAGATTTTCAAATATTCATGGAAATGGATAAATGGCCCTAAAATCTTTCTGAATGTTTAATTTATGTAAAAATCAACATATAAGATTGATAAAGTACATTATTACATTTGCAATCTCATATGATATTAATAATAAAATGACCATTTTTTTGTCTGTATACTAACCCACCCACCCCCTCCCCGGTGAAACAGCAACAAAAGATTTGGTATGCATTTGTGAAATATTGTTTCACGGGGGGGGGGGGGGTAAAAAAAAATCGGTTTTCCGTTGATTTCTGTCGTGAAAAACGCGCGTTTTACCAAAATTAGAGTTAACTTTGTTTTCCCAAATAAGTTATGTTTTATGAAAATCCACATAAATATCTACATGTATATAAATATGAAAAGTCATTCAAATATGTTAACTTTTGAAAAATTGACTTGGAGGTAGGCGGCAGAACAATACTATCGTTCGCAGTTCTTTTTCATTTGAATGGAGCGTTTGGGTCTTTTTTATCGAATGTCAGTTGTTATATACATGTAATCTTTAGAAACGAGAGAAAGTAATATTCATCACAATATTTTAAGACACCACACTCTCTGCGACTAGCAACATAGTTTAGCTGAAATTTATGAAGTTCGGAGAGAGTGAGAGACTCCCCGAATCTCCAAGTCTCACGTATTGCAACGAATAAAGGATGACTGCACTTAAGGACATGCGAAACTTGCGACAAAATAAACTTTCAAAACAAGCATTTTCTTTTCATTGCAAGAATGGTCAACATCCAATCTACAACTTTATGTAATAACGTTTAATAAAAGTGTATATTTACGAAGTTCGAATCTGTTTTCAAAGGCAGGGGTCATCACAATTTCTTGAATCTCCGTTCGATAATGAAGATGCCCACTTTTTTACTGACTTCATACATAGTCAGCGCATGTTTGTCTATTGTTCTACGTTTAAAAGTAGCTGTATATTTGCATGAATAATAATGTGTCAAAAGGAGATTAATAGACAAACATGCGCTCATGGTTAAAAAGAGAAAAAGCTGCTTCTTCTTACATTCACTCTCTGTGTTGTAACCAAGGGTTGTGACATGTTGAATATTATAATTCACCACGTGATTTCGTGCATCAGGTAACTTTGTGAATACTTAATTCCGTCACGTGACTTGTAAGGTAGCATGTTTTATGCTAACTAGGACATTGTGTTCGAACACGTTAAGTCATCTGGCATTGATATGAAATCTGCTTTAATTATATTGACGTGCTCATATTGTTACTTTCGTTTTGAAACCTTTGTCAGAAGTGTATATGTGCCATACAGAATAAAGAGGGAGTTTGGAAAGAGTGATCACGTTGTTTTTTTTTTCAAACAATTAAGTCTAATTTTAGACCCATTCTTACAATGTTAGCTCCACCTCTCATGCATATCTAATGTTCAATCAAGGGCAGGTAAGTGTAAATTCACTATATTTGGAAAGCAGTAAGTACAAAAAACATTGAATCATTTTATTGTATCACAGTCTAATATCATTTTAAGATTTAAATTTGGTTCCAAATTGTCAGGATTCTTTCATAAACATACAAAAGTGAAATAAGGTTTAGATATAAAAGCAACAGAAGCAACCGAAAAGGAGGTTAAGTGCAGTCATCCTTTATCATGCTTATTGCAGTTACCACAGCACTGTATCTATGGAACACGTGTTTACTAGGTGTTTATGTAAACTACCAATCTGATTGGCTATTTTATTTATAGAATTACCGTTCCACTGGAATTCGAATGAAGCATGAGACGGCTTTTTCCTTTCTGTAGAAATGTAAGCTAAAAACATTCCATTCAAACAAAACATCCACTTCAATGCGCATTATTGTACCGGTATATAAAATCGTACTCTGGTAATTCTACATGAAAATGCTCACATATTAATGCAACTATAATCTTGCTGATATCGACAAACTTCCCTGATTTTCATGTTAAACTTGGACCACTCCAGCCTCACAACATCCTCAATGATTTGAAAACAAACTCTTCCCTACATCTCAATGCTTGTATTTAAGGAATAATTGTGTATTTTTGTGTTTTATAAGGTCATAACTGACCTGGTACTTCATGGTAAATTATCCTCAAACATAGTGAAAAGTTGACAATATTTTTAAAGATAATTTTAGTTACAGTTACAATAAGCCTAAGTTTAAAATAAAACTAGACATACAATGATGCATGTAAAAATTTGACATATACTAGATATAAAAATCTGTGGATCTATCCTGATTTTGGCTGTCCCTTTGCAGTTTTAATATATCCATTTTTTTAAACTGAGATTTTTTTCATTCTTATTGAAATTATACCCCCCTTTTTTTCATGTCCCTTCAAAAAGGGGGCACATTGCTTTGCTCTGTTGGTCAGTTTGTAGACCAAGCATTATCTCTTCCATATCTTGGGAACTTTTTGTTTGACAGACATCAAACTTGGTACTCTAGTTTCCCCTAAGGATTGTAGATTTTGAGGTTGCAAGGTCAAAGGTCAAACTACTCTGGACAGTATAGGAAGATATTGTCCCTTCAATATCTTGAGAACACCTTGCTTGACAAACATCAAACTTTGATGACCTCTATCGATTCTGAGGTCACAAGATCAAAATGAAGGGTCAAACTGGACATAACAATATATTGAATGCTCAATATTTAAGAACCCTTTTGCTTGACACACACTGGTTCTCCTTTTTTTGATTAGGAAAGAAAGAGCTTTCTTCAATTTCTCCATTCAACCTTGATCTAAATATGACTTGATACATGTATTCATATGACTTGAAATGAATGGAAAAAGTTAAAAATGTGACATAAATATATTTATTCAATGCAAGTCCCTCATTTATTCTCAGTCATATACAGTACTGTATATTTAACAACATCCATCTATTAATATATTGCTTCAACAAACCATGAGAGTATTGGCATAATTCCATACAAAATGTAAACTACTCAGTCCGTTTTGATGGATTTTTAAAATTAAGTTCTAATACAAAGGTTGCCTTATCTCTTGCCATCTACATAAATGCAAATGAGCACTGGATATCAGATAAATTGAAAATCATTTTTGCAAAAATAAAATTTGTACAAAAGCACTTGTAACACTTTATGTAAGCATTCAATCTCTTTAACTCTGAACATATACCGTTTGCTTTAGGTACATGCATGTACATTTAATTCCATGAATTTACTTAAAAAAAATTATCTTTGGACTAAATTGGACACTTACCAGACAATTACAAGGATTCTTTGTGCAAAGTTTGGTTAAAATGGGTCCAGTGGTTCTGCAGAAGATGACATTATGAAAAGTTTGAAACGACAATGATAAAAACGGAGACAGAAAAGCTTACTTTAACTCGGGCAAGCTTAAAGCTAATATTAAATATTTATTTACATCATTGATAAAAGTCAGGAAAAGCACATATGATAAACTAAAGACAAAACAATTCAAAATGTGAATTATATGATCATGCTTTCACTTAAAAGTTTATAATAGGTAGCCCATAATCCTTGAGAAATTTTTTTAAATATTTATACATGTATCTATGATTGCATCATGTTTGGCAATTTAATTTAAAGTCATGTAATTTTTGAGAAGATATGTTTAAACAAGATTTTTTTTATACATATTTCAATATAATGGGCCAAGGTTTGAACATCTTGAATCTTCACTAAGGATGTTTCCCCATGGTTGTTCAGCTATAGAAGTTTACACAGGGAATAATGAAATATGGAGATAACAAACAGTATTCAAGCCCAAAGTCCATTAAAACAATACAAATCAGGAGCAGAGCAAACATGGACCTCCAAAAACATCAGAGGTGGGATCAAGTGCCATGGAGGAGTGAGCATCCCCTGCCAACCGGTCAAACCCACCATGTGGACTTCAGCAGATAGCAAAAGGTCACCCAAGTGACACAAATGACATTAACACAAAAAGCACCAAAGGCTCACATCAGGCTTGGAGCTCAGGTGAGCTTAAAAGGTTTCTCAAAAAAATATATAGGACTCCAAGCTACATTAAGTCTCTACTAATTTTCTACATATTTTCTTCACAAAAATCAACTGTGACCCAATAATTGAAATACTGTTAAAATAAAATGAATTTAAAGAGACATAATGTTATACAAACTCTGCCATGCAGTGGGAAATTTTTAAATTTATGATTACATTGTTAAGTTTACATAAAAAAATATTGTACTTAATCTTAAAATTTGAGCAATGAATGATGAATTACAGATAAAGTACATTTTTCTGGCTTGCACATTCTACATACTTTATTAGAACCCCTATTAGTCATTCAAATATTTTTAAACCAGTCTCAAAATGCAGAAGAAAAAAACAATCCTGATTTATAATGATCATGCATTGTCAAAATATTCTACATGTACCATTAGGCTAAAAAGAGCAAAATATTAAAGAAAAATTTAAAAAATCAGATTCTGCAACCAAGATCTACAGCAAATTTCATTCTCATAAACTGCCAGCATTTTTAACCCTATGAGCTACTGAAAAATAGTACAATACATGTACTGCTGACACAACCATAAACCTTTATCCATTCAAAGGATTTTCTCTTGCCTACCCTTATGTTGTATGATGGTGACAATATCTGTTTTATTTCACAGGCTGTAACATTATACCCTGAGTTGAAAACTTACAAAGAAAGTTTTGCTGTTTTGATATACTAGTATTCTTTTAGCTGTACATTCTACAACCTGTTTTATCCTTTCTGACTATATTCCAGAATGATTCCAACCTTAAACCAATATATCTCTGATCATATCAAATGATGTTTTATCTCTCTCTGTTGAAATGACATACTGGTGTTGAACATAACAAACTATACTTGCATCTGAGAACAAGAACTTAGGTTTATAACCTATAGATATCAGTAAAATGAATGGCACTTTAAAGTTTACATGTAAATGATAAAATAATGTATACATATGAAAGTACGGTGGTAAGTACACACAAAAATCCTATGTGTAAAATGGCACAGCAAAGAATTTTAATAAAAAAAAGAAGAAAGTAAAAATGCACCACAAAGTAATCTGCCAACACCAAAAGTGTGTATACAGCATTTAAAATAAAAATAAATGTAACTGTAAAATAACTCACATAAAGGACAAAAATATAAAAGGAAAAAGACTAAATTAAGACAGCAAAAAAAATTTTCATTACTTTTACAATCATTTCACTAAAAATCTGCAACCATGAACTTGATGGCTAAGGCTTTAATTAGACTGGTGAATATGTAGGTGTTTAAGTCAGCAAGTTTTAATAATAGGCCCCTTGGTTACGGGCTGCTTCCTGCACAATTAAATTTTGGTTTCCTGGTAGTCTAAGGTAAGATGACACTTCTTTCCATTTTTTCTCTTTCTGCAAAATAAATAACAAGAGGGCAAAGGGCATTGAATTGCTCTTCTGATAAATTGTACAACCTATCATTTCTATTTGAATCCTCTAAGTATTCTATATATTTAGATATAGCCTTGAAATTCCAAAAGTAGGTCTTCATGACCTACATTTTGATTAAAACACTGACAACTCAAGATGCATTAACTGACCAAATTTGATGATTTGGAGCCCCTTATCAACTGAAATATTCAGATAAAGCCATGAAATTCCAAAAGTAGATCAAAATGACCTACTTTTTGATAAACATACTTTCAAACAAGGTCATGGTGACCTACATTTCAGTTGACATATACTTCAAGGACCCAAGATGCATCAACTGACAAAGTTTGATGATTCAAAGCCAATTAGTACCTAAAATACCGGTATTTAAATACAGCCATAAAACTTCAAACAAGGTCATGGTGACCTACTTTTCAATGACACTCCCCGAGGACCCAAGAAGCATCAACTAGCAAAGTTTGATGATGAATCTAAGCCAATTAGTACCTGAAATATTTAAATATAGCCATAAAATTCCAAAGGTAGGTCACAGTGACCTACTTTTCAATTGACATACTCCAAGGACTAAAGATGCATCAACTGACAAAGTTTGATGATTGTATGTCTCAAAGTGTCCAAAATATGCCTCTGAAGCAATTTGAAAATGAATGCCTGAAAAATTTGAAAAGTAGGTACTGTGACCTACTTTTTAATAAATACGTTTTAAGATATGTATCACAATATGTATCAAATTCAAATTGAAAATGGATACATGCAAAATTCAAAACAAGGTCACGGTGACCTACCGGTACGTTTGAGTCAAGATGCATCAACTGACAAGATTTGATGATCCTAGTCCTTTTAGTAAGCAAAATATCAAAGTTTTAACAAAACTTAATTTTTGGTCAACTTTGAAGTGACCTTGTGACCACATCCTTTACCCCAGGGTGATGCCTTGAACAATTTTTAATCTACAACATATCCTCATCCTTATGTGAAGTTTGGTGATAATCTCCCCAGTGGTTCTTGAGAAGATGATTTTTAGCAATCAGTACTTTTGTTTTTATTTTCATAATTATCTCCCCTTGTTTAAGGGTCAGATCCCTAGTTTTAGTATAAACAAGAGCCCTTGGGCCAAGGATACCCTGTGACAAATTTGACAAAAATTGGTAAAGGAGTTCTTGAGATATGACCCATATTCTAAAAAGTTTATGAACACTGAACAAATGGCCATTGCATTAGCTCTGAGACTTTGGCTCAGAAGAGCTAAAAACTTAATTTTACGGGTTACTTCCCAATAAAATAAATGAATATCACAGAATATTGTTCTATTAAGCCTCCCCCTTTACTGTTTGGATAAATAATTATTTAGTGTTATACATACATCCTTAATCTTTAGGTCAAGGTTATCTGGAACATGGTAGTGTATGTTCCAGACCTCAGCCTCTCTCCAGGCATTGTCAGTGTTACATGGATCATCCATGTAGCCCTTGTAAATTATCCCAGAGGTAAATCCAGTGAAGGGTCCAGGATGGGGCTCCACAAACTGCTCAAAGAACTGAAAAACAGAGAAAAATTGGCTTAAATTTCACATGAACATATCATCAAATTTTATTAACATGTAAGAGTAAATGAAACAGAAATGTGTTCATACACTGTCTTAATATCTACATTTCTCTTTCAGATTTTCTAATTTGTCTTATTTCTATGCTAAGATTACATAGGGTGTCTGAATAAACTTGCCAAAAACTAATAATTTGACCCTGATGTCAAAGATTAAGGTCATTTGTAATGAAATATGAAACTCTATGTGTCGAGGTACAGTACATTGTATTACACTCTGAGTTGTGTAAGGTGAAAAAGAAATTTGTCTTAATTGTTCAAGGACAAGCATAAGAACTTGAGGTAAAATTAAATTTTGTGTATTTCTTCATCAAAAGGTAGACAAAATTCTAATTAAGATTGGTATTCACATGTACTACTATATTTATTATTGCACTGGTATTGATACACTTCCATGACTGTACCTGAATCATTTGTTGTTCTGTCATGTTAGGGTCAAGCTTAGCGTCAGACTCCTGGAATATGTTCTCTAAAAACTTCCTACAAACAGCTGAGTAGAGAGACATGTCACCATACTCCTTCCCCTACAGAAAATAATAAAGTGAAAATATTATTGAGACATTGTTATATTTCTAATTACAGTGCTACATTTATCAAACTGATTTTCTGAAAATCTGGAATATCATGCTTATAGGGTTTTTCAGAAAATTTTGAATTTCTTTAGATGGACAAAATGCTATGTGTGAGTTAGACTGACCTAAAATTGTCCTAACAGTACCAATATTTCCTGCAGGGGCACAATCAAACTATGGAACTAAGTACATGTAAATCCACAGATGCACATCTACAAGTTTGGATAACCTTTTTGCTAAGATGAAAATTGACCTGAATGTTCAGTTCAACTTTGCATCTACAGATATACAGAGGGATGGACACACAGACAGCTGGATGGACAGATATTCATGTTGATTCCTCTATAACCCCTCCCAACAATGTTGTTGAGAAGTTTAATTATACATGTATTCACAAAGGAAACATGCCATATAAATGTATATTAATATCTAGGGATGTCAATTTTGTCAGTAATTCATATTCGAATATTCAATGAAAGTATTCGAATATATTCGAATATTCGGTAAAATAAATAAAATCTGGTTTATTTTAAATATGCATGATCCTACTCTCATGAAAGGTTTAGCGTACTAGGTATTCTAATATTGGAATAAAATTGTGTGAAGGCTTTTGTAGATGTACAATAAGAAATTCCATTTGATATTTGTCAATGTTTGAAATAAATAATTGATTTAAATGTAGAAAAATATGATTTTAACAAATGTAATAATTTAATAAATTTATAGTAGCTCCAACTGAGGAACCAATCGTCTTACCTAAGGCAGGATAGTCGTATACTGTTTTGATTTCAATACGTGTAATTAATTACAATTATCAGTCTAATAAAAGATATGATTAAAATCTTTGATAAAATATTTTAAAAATATAAACAAATATTCTCATAGACAATTTCCCTAGGTAATTAATTAATTTACCGATAATGAATCTAAAATTCAGGATTATGTACAACCCGAGATAATCTAGTAATTTACAAATTTATTCTGAAATTGAGCCCTTTACAATATTAATTACAGACTAATTCTATCAGACACTCATTCAATGATCAATTAAATTTATTTTGATAAGTATACTCTTCACGTCTTTTAGACATTCTAAGAAGGTTTTCATTTAATCAAAATTTATAAATCACTATTTCTCTTTACGAAATCTGTTAAACACCGAATATTCGAATCTTAAATTTATATTCGAATATCAACTCATCGAATGAATATTCGAATGTTCGAATATTCGTTGACATCCCTATTAATATCTCATCAAACTTACACTAGGCAGAGTGAACTCCCCTGATTCCTTCTTTTGAAAGACAGCAACCTCCAGGACTTTCTTGCCATCCACAGTAATGAAGTTCTGCTGATTCTGGCCTGTAGACAGAAATCTCTTCCATCTGGAAATGACCAACATAACACAGTGGTTTGGCCCCCATCTCCTCAACTTCCCTCTTCCTCTCATACCGGTACGACCCATGGGATTTCTGGAATATTAATCATACTTTTAAATAGTCTGAAGACAGATGGCAATAAAAAAATTCTGAAAAGATTTGTTTTATATATGTATATTTACAAAAACAAGATGTCCATAGGCCACAATGCTCACCTGATTACTACAGCCCTACTGTTTTTCATCAGGAGATTTTTACCTATATATTCCTATGTAACCCTGCCCAGGGGTCTGGATTTCTACAATACCTGAGGATACCTCCAAATCCTGGCTTTGCTGTTCTTGAGAAGATTTTTAAAGATTATTCCTATATATTCCTATGTAAAACTTTGATCGCCCATTGTGGCCCCACCCTACCCCCTGCGGTCATAATTCAAAAATAATTGATTAAACACTACCTAAGAATGCTTTGATCCATATAAATATGACTTGTCAGTGCTTTGATGTTCTTGAGAAGAAGATAAAACTTTGATGGCCAATTGTGGCCCACTCCATCCCTGGGGGTCATGGTTTGACCAAATTTGAATCTAAACTACCTGATGATGCTTTCATATCAAAATGATTAATCATGGTTTTCCTGTTCTTGAAGATTTTCCTCATTATACATGTATTCCTATGCAAATTTTTTATAGTACTACCCTACCCCTGGGGTGATTTGTTCATGATTTAAACAAATATGAATTTATAGCACATTACCTTATGATGCTTAGATATCAATATGACTTATCGTGGCTTTGCTGTTCTTAAGAAGATTTTTCAAATTGCTATTATATTCCCACCTTACCCTTGGGGGTCATGAATTGAACAAACTTGAATCTTCATCACCTGAGGATGCTTCCATATCAGTATGATTAATTATGGCTTGGCCATTCTTGAGAAGATTTTTAAAGATTTTTTCCTATATTCAAATGTAAAAAGAAGGGTAAGGATGTTATCAAAGCTCTTACTAGAAGTAAAATTGGCCCAGTGGTTCTGGAGAAAAATATGAAAATGTGAAAATTTTACATTGATGCCAATGGCATCAACAACAACAACAAACAGACAACGGACAAATTTTGATCAGAAAAGCTCACTAGAGCCCTCTGCTCAGCTGAGCTTATAAAAAGCCCATTTAAAATTCATCTCTGCAGTTTACTTTTTAAAAATACTGTAAAAAATACCCATATGAAAATTTGAACAAGAGGCCCATGGGCCTTGATGGTCACCTGTGTATTACGAATTTCTCAAGCTATGAGTACTTTGGGCCCAAGTCCAAGAAGAGTCCAAGAAGAAAAGAGGCCCCTGGACCTTTAGGAGCACCTGGGCATCTTGAGTTTCTTAGGCTATGACTTTTTTTGGGTCCACTTGGAACTGGTTTGGACTCATGTGAGAAAACATTTACAGCTTGGTGAGGATTCTATAAAAATTATCATATTCATACATCTTGTCTCCTTGAAGTTTAGGAGTAACAAAGATAGGTACCCTGTATATTTATTTTAAATATATGACCAACTTGCCCAACTCTGGGGACTGAATTTTAGGAACTTGAATTTTATAATTTTTGTAGAGGTCTAGCTACTCCTTAAAATCATACAAGAAATTAACCTGCTACTTCTCCAAAATTATTGAAAAATTTTCAAAGATCTAATTTTCTTGTCATTTTTTATCAACTTAGCCCCATCGTGGAACAGAGTCCAAGAATTGTACACCTTTAATTGAGGATTAAACAATTTGTCTGCCAAATGTCCATGAAAGTATTAGATTTTCAAAGGTGAAATGTCTTTTCAATTCATTATATAACCATCTTAGACCCACTCTGAAGCCCGACTGCTGGACAAAGGATGCATCAATTTTATAATTTTGGGTAAAAAGTCAAGAACTCATTGTGATCATACAAACAGTTTGCCTCATACATGCTCCCAGAGTAAAGGAAATTTTCAAATTTGCAATTTATTTTTCAAAACATGACTTACTCCCAGCCTGGAGCCTACACACAAATAATTGTTACAGTCTTGATTTCACAAAATATTTGCACTAAAAATTCTGATTGAAAAATCTTACATTGGCATGTTGGATGAGTCGAGCTCATATCGTATTGGCAAGCCATCCTTAGTGATCCAGGATACTCTGTTAATTTCTATGTTAGTCTCATTGATGACAAATGTAGCTGACATATTCCACAGGGGTTTCTGGTACCCAGTAGCCGACAGTAAACTAGCTCTCTCTTCCTGACTCTGGCTGCTGCTCTCTATACGTTGCCTGATCCTAAAGAAATATCAACAATAATATTATAAGAAAAACAAATCAGGTAATCGTTAGAATTTTCATCTCATAAATATTTCAAGGCTAAAAATGTTGTTTTGAGAAATATAAAAATAAAATGCTGTTTTCATTATTGAAAATGTTTGTGATCTCATCAATATACAGTAAATAGCATGAACATAAGGCACTGCTATCACTAACTATCTTGACTGTTTCTGACTCCCAATATTTCATCAAATTTTGCATAAAAAAAAATCCTGACATCAGTCCAGCTTAATGTCTTCATCCTACATACTCTATAAAATCTGGATCCACCAGGCTCTGTATAGATTCTCTGTATTCATCCACAGGTTTGGTGTACAGGACTGGATCATATGTTGGATAAGGTTCCTGCACATAATATTAAACATGTAACAGTATGTCATCTTCAGTTGCCTTTAACAAAATATTGTATAAGAACTGGATCATGACACCTACCTCCCAGTTGACGTATTTGTCAAAGACCGGGAACCTTTGTATCTTGGTGTTGGGGTATGGAGACTGACGACTAGCAATGTGTAGGGAGGTGACAGTCTCTAATTCTGGCCGGGCCTGGGGATCTGCAGAAACATACAAACAAGCTAGAGGCCCATGAACAACAATGCTCACCCGAGTACCTTGGCACTGCTGTTTTTCATCATAAAATTCTTGAAAGATTTTTTTCCCCAATTCTTGAAAGATTTTTTTCCCCAATTTATTGCAATGAAAAATTAAGTCCCATTATATGGTCTTTTGTGACTATTAAATTTAGTGACTATAGTATTAGTTGTTTTTTTTAAATTAGACAAGAGAATAAAATTATATTTTCATTTTTTAGTTAATATTGAAGACCTTAGGAAAATATAAGTAATTGTTCTATGACATTCATATTGTGGATTTAAAATGGCATTCTGTGTTTTTCATGTGTTTTTTGTGGGTGTTTTTGGTAAATCTTGTGTATTTTTGTGATTCGTTTTTTCAGTTGTATATGGTATGCTGTAGGCTGTTTTTAATCATTCTATATTTTTTGTTCAGAATCAGCCTCTGGTTCATACAGATAAGGTCTGATATCAGGCACAATAATTATTCTGTCTGATTTTTTAAAAATTGTAGACCCATGCCACCCATATCCAATCTAAAATCTTTATTGGTGTCATTAATACTGATGTGCTTATACAGTACATGTTGTGAAGTCATGCCAGTATTGCCTCGCTATCACTCGTTTCGATATTTACTTGGTATTTTCAGAGCAGGTAAAAATATCCACTTGTAAAGAGCAATAATTTTGTTAATTGTGCATCTAGATTTCAGTGCAGTTTTTCTCCAGTTTTATTTTATTGTGATCTTCATTATTTTCAAAAATGCTACTGCAGGTAACCTTTCACCAAACTTGAATCCACACAACATGGGGATTCATAGCTTTGTTGATCTTGAAAAGGGGATTTTTAAAGATTTTTTTCCTATATATTCCCAAGTAAAACTTTGATCCCCTATTGGTGGCCATATATTACACCAATATGAATGAACCCAAATTTGATGGTTTTAGCCAACCCCTATGGCCAATGGGGGAAGGGACCAAGAAAATTTTTATACCCCTTCACCCATTCATGCTATAAGCCAAATTTGGTTGAAATTGGTTCAGTGGTTTTAGAGAAGAAGATGAAAATGTTCAAAAGTTTACGACCGGTGATGATGAGTTTACGACAACTGACAAAATCAGTGATGCAGGTGACCTAAAAGAGACATTTCTGCATTAATTTAGTTCACAGTAAGTTTACAGGGAATTTACTTTAGTGTTTACAGATTACAAAGTCAAAAATACATGTATAAAGTAAAAAAAATCCATATGGCTCTGAATAATACTAACCAATGGTGTCTATTTTGTGGGCTATCTGCTCCAAGGCTAAGCTACAGGCAATCAACTGTCTCTCCAAATTTGACATCTGTTCTGCCATTTTGTCATTAAATTTCCTCTGTAATTTGGATTGTGTTACCAGCTGTTCTATTCTACAATGGAATTCTAAATGACATAATAAACTGAAACATAAAACATAGGATTACAAAGCTCTCCTCAACAAATGCTATCTACATGTACATATATAAGCAAAGTCTTTAACAAAATGAATGTTCTGGTAGTGTGCATCCCTAGATGCATCATCCATTCAAGTTTGGTCATCATAACTCATAAGGCATATAGCTACTTGGAAATGGACCTGCTTCCAAAAAATTAACCTTGTCATTCATCTGGAAAATGTAGGCCAGATCCAACATCCCAAGCATGTGTTGTAGTGTATTCTCACATGCATCATCCTTGCAAATTTGGTTATCATAGGGTTTATATTTACTTTGGAATGGACCTGCTCAAAAAATGGAAAATGGGAGAGCAAGTCTGGTAGTGTTCATCTGTAGATGCAAGTTGGTCACATTAGAGCTTTTAGATACTACTTGGGAATGGATCTGCTCCAAAAACTTAAACTTGTCATTCATCTGAAAAATGTAATTTAGACAAAGCAACCAAAGTTTGATAGTGTGCATCCCTAGATGTATCATCAATGAAAGTTTGGTCAACTTCGAATTTATTCTTACTTGAGAATGAATCTGCTCCAAAAATGTTATCCTGGTCACTCATCCAGAAAATGTAGGTCAGATCCAGCATTTGAAGCATGTCTGATAGTGTGTTTCCTTAGATGCATTAGATTCATTATCCATGCAAGTTTGGTCACTATAGGGCTCAGTTACTTGGAAATGGACCTGCTTTTAAAACTTTACCTTGGTCACTCATCCCCCCCAAAAAAAACATAAGTCAGATCTAGAATCCCAGGCATGTCTGGTAACATGAATCCCTTAATGCATCTATCATACAAGTTGTGTCACCATAGACTTATAGTTACAAGCTTATAAAACTTAAACTCAATTATCTACACTTAGGGTATACCATAAGCTAATCTCGACTTCGTTGAGGTGAGCTTAATAAAGAACAGCAATTAAGTTCATGTCCTTTGCAATCTGAAGAGAACAGATCATTATCTCATCAAGCTTATTTGAATCATGAGAATCTGTAACATGCGGATGCGCTAACTGGACTGTTTTCAACAAGTCAAGAACTCCATGGAAAGTCTATAAATTTATTTCACAGGACACAGAAACAAAACAATACTGTTAAATATTCACAAAATCTCTGGTGTTTCATAAATTAATAAAAACCTCTATAACTGGAGTCTTATCCAGTAATAATAATTCATGTGCAAGTCTAACTCTCTTAGACCTAATAAAAATCCTGGTAATCCTAAGTATAATCCCAAACTGGTAATAAACCAGTAAACTTGAAAATCTAAACCAGTAATATACTGGTAAATAAATATTATTCAATCTCTGAATAAAGTTTTCCCCCACACCACTTAATATTATCAAACTATTAACCTAAAGACCTAAATTAAACACACACCTTGATACAGTGGTGTATCCTACTGTTCAAACGCTGCAACTCCGCGTTCTTACTATAGATACATCATTAAATACTACGAAATGACGTAAAATACGATCACCAATCAGAAACATCGCGCACCTGATCATCAACCAATCACAGGCGATACGCGATACCCCAATTCCCACGGCAACGAAAAAGTGTGCACATGTTTCACCAGAAAATAGAAACAAGTAAAATATTATAACTACTTTATGAACAAAGTAAATTTCGAAATGATTATAAAATATTGACATACAATTAATTAAATAAATCGCCGCTTACAACTTTTCACATCTTAAAAATAATGCATTATGGGAAATCGCACTTCCAGAATAACAACCATGCGGTGAAAACATACCAGGTAACAATATTTACCGAATAATAGCTAAATAAACACTGTTTTAATTATGCGATCATGTAAACAGTATAGGAAACTATAGATAACAATTAGTTCAACATCATATCAGCATTAAAGTCCTAATTAGCAAAGAAAATAACTTGTATTTGGCAATGCACATCATCTGACAGCAATCGGGGGTCATATCAAAACAATTATTAAAAAAAATGTATTCAAGTGATACAGTTAAAAGTTAAAACATCGTAATTATAATATCGCTCTCACTACATCTGTCACAGAATCCATTGCTTAACTGCTCATGGATTACTTTTGTAGATTCATAATTATAATATATGTGTATTTTGCTTGCAATGAATAAGCTAAAACACCAATAAATCTAACATATAACTGATTTTTCTAACCTTTGACTTTGCATTGTTTGTCTTGCAGCCTCTCTTTCATCTTGCTCCTGTTCCTCATTCAATTTCTTCAAACAGATCTTCCAGTAGCTGTAATCTGTTGAGTCCTTGACTTTTACAACAGACACATTGGCAAAATCCTGTAATTGGAGATTTAATATTACTGTAAGTTCTTTATTTGAATTACAAGAATTTATTGTGTCTAGTTCTTCATGTCAAAATGATATTTTTCCCCAATTAGGAGCCACTCTCTTAGATTCTGAAAAGAGCAACTAAAACTGTCCTAAGAAAGGTCTTGTCACAAGGACTATGTAAAATATGAAAGCTCTAGCAATAACTGTTCAGAAGTTAATAAAGGTTACAGTTTTACAAAAGGTCCAACTCTAAGATCAAGGTTATGAGAAAGAAAGGTCTTGTCACAAGGAAAACACATGTAAAATATGAAAGCCCTTGTGAGCTCACAAAATGATACCACATGCTGAATGTTCATTAAATTGCATCCACTTTTTCTGCCAGTGACCTTGAAATTGCTTTAACGACCATGGGTCAAAGTCCTGACACAACCATGCCTAAGAATCAATATGACCTTCTGATGCTCCTCCAATACAAAGTTTTGTCTTTTAGAAATTTACATTTCAGAGATCTTCAGAATTTGAAATTTAAATCATATGACCTTTACCTTGTATAAATGACCTTCGTTCAGGGTCACAATCATAATTGACCCTAAAGCCAAGTATGTGTATTATCCTCTATAGGTATTCCATTATAAAATTATGGTAAGGGCTAGAATTTAATATCAGAAACCCAGTGACCTTGACCCTCTCCAAATGACCATCACACAGGTCTGTCAAACATCCTCCGGTAAAAAGCACCCTTTGAGCATAAAATAATACTCTAGTTTTTCTCTGCTTTAGTTATGATCAAGGCAAGAATTTTACACTTATGAAACCTGTGACATGACCATATTACTGTGAGTTTGGGTCTGGACAATTCAATTTTAACCTTATACATACATCCCTACAAAAGTTAGAGAGTGGAAACTGAAAATTTCTTATTTTTTTTAAGTTCAAGAAGGATTACTGTCAAAAATCATTGGACCATGACCAAATTTAAATTTGACCTGTATATTTCTATGACATATCCATATGTCAAATTTGAGTAGAATGTGTGCAACTGTTGCAGAGATAATGAATGGAAAGTCAATAATGACAGAATGATGGAACAGGGTAACACTATATGCCCCCAGCCATTTTATGGTGAGGGCATAAAAATGAAATCACTTTACCATTGTGTCCTTTTTCCTACGGCATGAAGATCTACAGCATTTCTTCATGCACTGCTGGAGTTTCTTAAAGATGAACTCAAACAACATGATGATGTAGCTAATGAAATTAAATGGAGCCGGCAATCTCAGACGAGTTTCAAAATCCACAATGATACTGTACACCTGATACTTCCAGATTTCCTCTGATTCCTGCTGAACTTTGGCATTGGTGACACTGAAATATAATAACCACCATAAAATCTTTGAAATTTAGAATATTTAGTCATGCCTTAGAATATCTTTCTTCTCCGTCAGTAAAACATGCAATATCAGATGAAAGACAAGCTAAAAGTAATAGATTTTCATATATTCTTGCAATTATAGGTGCATGTTGCTACAGTATCAAATTTTGATACTTATTATTAATAAAAATTCACAACTTGGTATAGGTAGTATAAATTAAAAAAAAAACTTTTGAGAGTATTCATTTTCAAATCTAGTAAAGAAATTCTCTATACACATTTTAGTACCAAAAAACACATAGCTATCAAGCAAGGCACTCAAATTTGTTTCCATCTAAGTCAAGCTGGTGCTTGAAAATCAAGTGCAGGGCCTAATCACTCCCCCCTCAAACACAGCAGACATCAAATTTAGCATCTGCTTAAATCAGAAAATTTACAAATATAGTTTTCAAAATAATTCATTTCCAGTTTCATGCAGAAATGCCCAAAATGGGAGGAGAGAATTTGCTTCGACCATGACTTGATGTGAACCTCAAACAAAATTACTATTAAGACACCTGCATAAGAAAATATTAATACAATAAACTTGTTTAGTATGACTAGGGTTATTGTGAATTTATGGATTTTCTTGGATCCCCAGCTACATATACATACAATAATTTCATGATATATATACATGCATTGTTCAGATTAAAACATCACATTTCGCACTCAGTATTTGTAATCATTGAACTTGGAAAGGTCACTGTTAATAATATTAGGATAACTACAATATGGATGAGAGCTCATACCTGAACATAGCATAGAGTAGAGTTAGGAGGACAAGTTTAGTAATAACGAGATACTGAATCACCATCGCGTAACCACCAAAGCTACGGTACGGACACTCCGCAAACTCAGGCTGAAACCTGATCTGACCTACAATTCAGACAATGCTGAAAAAATCACAAGATCTCAAGTACTCACTTTATTGTAAAAGTATTTTAAATTTAATCTCAAAAATGAAAGATTATTAAATCTAACACATTTGCATAAACTAATAGGGCTGAAGTACACTATATTTCATTTGCTGGATAGTTGTTTGACCATATGTTAAATCTTAAGTTTATCATATGTACATGTAAATGGATCTTTATAATCTTACTAATTAATGTAAATTATACTCCTTGATTTTGAGCTCTGACTGAAAATAAAACACCTCACCCTTTTGACTCAGTTTTTATTTTTTCAAAAAAAAAAATCTTAACCTTGGTGTATAATCCAAAACAATCCCTCAACGTCTAGCAAATTTTTCAAATAGATCCCCATACATGTACCTATATGTATATTCTTGCTATCAAATTATTTAACATTTATGTCACATACTTGTATTTCTTTTCCAGAATGAAGCAGCAGCATCTGAAACATGAAATAAACCAAAAATACATGACTGATGTTAAATATATAATATGTATACATGTACATCAGAGTATCTATACCAGAAATACATGACTGATGTTAAATATGTAATATATATACATGTACATCAGAGTATCTATACCAGAAATACATGACTGATGTTAAATATGTAATATATAAACATGTACATGTATATCAGAGTATTCATTAAAGAAATCTCTGAACACATAAATATTTTTAATCAAACACAAATTTATGTGTACACTAAATTGGATTCCTATGCTAACGGCAGTAGAACACAAACAAAACTTACTGTAGCAAACTTCTCTTGTCTGGTTGGCATAAAAGTTTTCACACCTATCATTACCTGTAATTTATAAAAATGAAAGAAAATTTTAATGAGGGTAAAAATGTATCCTGTATTGTCTCAGTACCATAAAACCCCCCCCAGTATTTCCAATGACTTTGGGAAATATTTATAAATGCTTCAAAACTAGCCAAACTAGACATCATTGAGATGGTGACTATCTCAAAGGGCTGGCTGTCGGCCAGCTTTAAGCAAAGGACATAAGCTTTTGGATGAAAGGGACTTGTAAAAGAGGAGTAATTTGTACTCAGATGCTTTTGTCTCAGTAAAAAAAAAAATGCTACTTGGAATTTTAAAAAAAATTTGTAAAAATCTTAAAGTGACACCATGATGGAAAAACGCGAAAATAGACAAAAGTAGAATTTATGCACGACACATGCAAATTTTGTTCAGTTCTTGAAAGTATTAGGTTTCAGAAAATTACAGGTTTCAGAACCTAAAAGATCTATTTTAATGGAGAAAAATAAAAGTAAAAAAAAATCTTTGTGTAACCCAACACAAAAATATTGCTTCACTTCTTCCTCTTTATTGTACGCATGCGCTGAAAAGTTGAAGAATTTACCATGGTTTCAATTCCATAGATATAAATGTCGGATGACCGAGAATTTTTATACAATCTTTAAAAAAGATGATCAGAACTTATTTCTCACTTCTGCTTGCTCCAATTTAATGTTGTTTACAAGTTTCACGCTAAAAATAAAGAATGCGTGACCTTCACATTGTGGACATTGACGATAAAAACAAAGAGATAGTTACAACAATTGTTTTTCCGGCACTTACATTTTGCAGCTTTTTTCTTGCTTTAGAGTGTAGTTGAGTTGCCAAAACTTTGCTATATTCATATTTCACATAAATCTTTCGTTTTTTGAGACAACTTTCTTAGATGAAACACATGATTTTGACTCATTATGTAACTTTAACCCTTCACTTAGTTCAAACACTGCATAGTGTTTCTATAAGTGCAGTGCATGTTTTAGCCACACTGGTCCAAATAAGGCCTGGGCAGAAAATCCATACTCCAAACAAGGATTTCACAAATAGGTCTGCTTCAAGCTGAAGGACTATCCATTTTATACTGAGCTCTGCTTTGACCTTAACTTTTGATTTAAAACCTAGCTCAAGGTCACTGCAGACATTGTACTTACCAGCATGCTTTTGATGAAATTTAAGCCAAATTGGGCCAAGAAGAGGCCCAAGGGCCTTGAATCTCTCTTCTGATAAACTGTACAACCTAACACTTCTATTTGAAGCCTCTATCCTGTATACAGTAAAACCTCATTATCTCGAACCCAGGGGACCGAGAAAATACTTCGAGATAACTGAGGATTCAGGATATCCAGGGTCAAATACTTACGGAATAAACAGTTGGGACTTCAAAATCACTTCAACATATCCATGGTATTCGAGATATCCATGTTCAAGATACCGAAGTTCAACTGTATTTAGATAAAGCCTTGAAATTCCAAAGGTAGGTCATCATGACCTACATTTTAGATGAAACACTCTGAGAACCCAAGATGATTCTAAGCCAATTAGTACCTGAGACTAGGTCATGGTGACCTACTTATCACTTGTAATTCTCTGAGGACCCAAGATGCATCAACTAAGTTTGATGATTCTAAGCCAATTAATACCTAAAATATTTTTAAAATTATAACCATAAAATTTTATTGTTTAGATGTTACAACAAAAGGATCGGACAGAAGTTCATAAAACTTAGAACGTCCTCTCCGCAGTACAGTTAAGGTGCGCAATGGAAATATCGGCAATTTTTGTGATTGAAAATATATACTTAATCAGGATGGCGATTCTTTTCAGTACTTTATTGATATCCAACAAATGTAATTATGGTTAATAACTACATATTGAGGACGGAGAGATTTTATATTTAGACTTGTCACGTGATGCAGCAGTCACATGAGATAGCACATGTACTTGCAGTATTGAGGTCACCTATAAATTTCACTAGTGCAAGGGCATAATCAAGTTAAAATTCTAAATTCAGAGTATAAATATTTTCAACACGCATTGTAGTTTCTGAAAAGTGCTGCGATCCTCTATAAATTCTGCTATTTCATTGTTAAAATCAAATTTATATGACCGCATTCTGTATTTTTCGCTGGTCAACGGCATTAAATATAGATATAATCAATTCATTTTCAAGATTTCACCAGGATCGCAGCACTTTTCAGATACCTTAATACTTCTAGAGGTTATATGTAAAAGCTTAATGTGATCCATTGAGTGTATGCCCTTGCACTAGATTGATTTATTAAGACCCTTACATTACCCTCTGATGAACTTGCATACAAATATACGGCAGTATCAATTAAATAGGAAATATACGGAATATATATGAATAAAATCATATAGAAGACATTGCACACAAGTTATTGGCCTCTTAAATTTCTTTAAATAATATTTTATTTAATTATAGAATATAGTTTTCGTTGTGAAAATATTTCTTGTTCCACCTCTCACTGCATACAAACTGTGTCAGGTTTTACGAAATGACGTCACATCGGCAAGTGGATCGCAATCAGTGACTTGTTTATACATGCTATGTGGAATTTAATTAAAGACAAAACAGCATGTTATAGTAAGATTAGATGTAGTTTAATGGTTTCCTATAGTTTAAAATAGCAAATCATTTCATTTTGTAGTATTATAATTAAATTCTGGTTGTAACGCTGTATTTGATTGGATAAAAAATTTATTTTATATCGTATAAAATGGGTTGCATACGTCACAATGACTTGCGTCAAAAACATATCGATCCGCCTGACATTACATTCAAATTTTGTACAAATTGAAGTCATATTTAAGGACAATCATCTTTTTTTCTGTCCTTTATAACAATTAATTACAAAAAATAATGTTCAGAAATTAAACTTTTCAGATGGCATACTTTGAGGACCCAAGATGCATCAACTGACAAAGTTTGACGATTCTAAGCCAATAAGTACCTGATATATTTAAATAAAGCCATAAAATTTCAAAAATAGGTCACAGTGACCTCCTTTTCAGTCAACTAACTCTGCGGACCCAAGATGCATCAACAAAGTTTGGTGATTCTAAGCCAATTAGTACCTAAAAATATTTAAATAAAGCAATAAAATTTCAGAAGTAGGACACAGTGACCTACATTTCAGTCAACCTACTCCAAGGACCCAAGATGCATTAACTGACAAAGTTTGATGATTCTAAGCTAATTAGTACCTGAAATATTTCATTATAGCCATATAAATTGAAAAAGTAGGTCATGGTGACCTACTTTTCAGTTGTCGTACTCCGAGGACCCAAGATGCATCAACTGACAGTTTGATGATTCTAACCAATTAGTACCTGAAATATTTAATTATAGCCATAAATTTTCAAAAGGTAGGTCACGGTGACCTACTTTTCAGTCGACCTACTCCGAAGACCCAAGATACCTCAACTGACAAAGTTTGATGATTCTAAGCCAATTAGTACCTGAAATATTTAATTATAGTCCTATAAATTGAAAAGTAGGTCAGGGTAACTTACTTTTCAGTCGACCTACTCTGAGGACCCAAGATACATCAACTGACAAATTTAAATGATTCTAAACCAAATAGTACCTGAAAATATTAAATACAACCATAAAATTTCAAAAGTAGGTCAAGGTGACCTACTTTTCAGTTGTCGTACTCCATGGACCCAAGATGCATCAACTCTTTGAGCCTTTGGCTCAGAAGAGCTAAATATGCTTTTGATTAGGATTTTCTACATATAATAAGACTTATTATGGACCTGTTGTTTCTGAGAAGATAATTTTGAAAACAAAATTTCTATTTAGTCTTACATCAAATTTTGATCCCTCAGGAGGTGTGCTTTGAACAAACTTGAATCTGCACTACATGGGAATGCTTGCATATTAATGTTACTAATTGTGGCTCTGGTGCTCTCAAGAAGAAAAGATAATTTCACTATTTTCTAATTATCTCCCTATGAAAGAGGGTATGACTCTTCATTTGAATAAACTAGAAATTCCTGTATCCAAGGATACTTTGTTGATGAATTTCAAAATGTACAATGTTACTGTTAACAGATGCCAGAGGACACACTCTGATCAGAAAAGCTGAGCTTTTGACTCTGGTGCTCTGGTGAGATAAAACATTTCAGTGAAAAAAATTGTTATTTTTGAATAAGATATTTTCCCAGTCCTTTTTAGTACAATGTTAAGCACTGAACCCCTCCCCCCCAACCCCCCACCCCCTTTGGCAATTTGCCCTATTTTCAAATCACCTCCCTTTATTTGAACAAGTTTAAATTAATTCCATTTCTTTGAACAAATTTGAATCAAGCATCAAGGATGCTTTGCACCAAGTTAGTTGAAACTGTCACAACAAAGAACAAGTCAATAAAGTGAAAGGTTTACATGATGGATATAATGATAGATTAAAAAAGATAACAATAGGTCACCCAAGGTTAACTTAAAAAAGTAAGTATTTAGATAATATGCAATGAAACATACTGTCTAGGTCATCAATTTTAGTCAGGAACATTCCAAAGAAGGCCCTGCTGAGGGCACTGACAATGCCCACCTCTGAGGCGGGATAGTTAGGGTACAGCGTTGCCTGAATGGTAATTCCACCCGCAATCATAAATACCAGGAACATTCTCATCCATGTCACAAAGTCTTTCTTCATCTGAAAAAATCAAGACACATTTGTTCATGAGTGAGTTCTATTCTACATTTCTCTAAGATTTCCTATCTCATATACTTATATGGCTTTAAATTGCAAGTTATTAAATTGAAGATGCGACTTTAATTCTGATTTGGCAAATTAAATTAAAAGCTGTTTGCCATTCCTCAACCAAAAATATTTGACTGGCTTAGATTTTTGTCCCCCGCTTTCACTGAAAGTGGGGGATATTAATTTGGGTCTGTCTGTCCGTCTGTCTATATTTCTGTCTGTCTGTAACACTTTCATTTCCACGCGATATCTCGAGAACCCTTTGAGCTTTCGCAATGAAATTTTGCATAGCAACTCCCTATGGACTAAAGAAGAACCCTATTAATTTTGAGGTCAAAAGGTCAAAGGTCATAAATTCATAAATTCTGTCTGTTTTAACACTTTCATTTCTGTGCGACATCTCGCGAATTCTTTGAGCTTTTGCTATGAAATTTTACATAACAACTCCCTGTGGCCTAAGGAAGACCTCTATTGATTTTGAGGTCAAAAGGTCAAAGTTCAAGGTCGTAAATTCACAAATTCTGTCTGTGTGTAACACTTTCGTTTCCTGGCGATATCTCAAAAAGCTTTTGAGCTTTTGCAAAGAAATTTTATACCATAACTCCAAATGGCATCTCTCGCCCCTCTCAAAGTGTTCTGCCCCGTTTTTTTTTTTATTTATTGTATATCTAAAAGTCACTTGGCACTATTTTTAGCACAGGGGCATGTGGAGAGTTATTACGTATAATACAGGTTGTCGGCCAACTTTTTATTCTAATTACATCTATTAGAACTGTTAAGTAAAGGCTAAATTAGACAATATGTAATGTGTTAAATTTTGACAATATCGAACGTGAATATAAACATTATATGTGACCTAATGTTTGCATTTAATCAGACTTAACTCAATATGAGTCATATTATGGAAATGAGTAGATTAACGTCTTGTTACATAGTCAAAGAAGCATAACTCTTACGACATTATCATTACTGACTTTTGTGTGTGACCTAGTGTTTGCCTTTAATTTGCTGTATAATCAAGTGCCTCCATGGTCTAGTGGTATGTTGCTCGCTTAGCAAGCAGGAGGCCCGGGTTCAATCCCTGATCGATTCTATTTTTCTTTTTTTAATGGGTTTTTTTTTTGGATTTACTTTAAATGACACTATTCAACATGTGAAATGAAAAAGTTATGATGTCTGGCGTGTACAAACTCATAAAATCATTATTACAGTGTGATAAATATTCTGTATATTAAAAAGAATCTTCTATATACATATTAAAGAATAAGCAATCAAATCTTTATATCCATATTTAATAGCAGTTTTTTAATTTGCTTCAATATACATGTATACATTTAATAATTCTACAAATACAGAGGGGCAGTGTGACCCCCCCCCCCCCCCCCCAAGAGACTGTGCATGCTCTTCTTTTTTCCCTAAGCGGGGGACACAAATTCTCTGAATTAGCTTGTTTTTTTTTAAAACTGGGTTCAAACTTTAGTGTCAGGATGGCAGGCACAGAGAAATAAAGTGGTCAATCATGTTTAGTTTTATCCTTACTATAGTGCAAAACTCGGAAGAGATAAATGCACTAGATACTGAGAAAAATTGTAATTCAAACCTAGGCCAGGTGTAGAAAGATCGCTTTCACAACCAAAAACGATAGCTAAATGATTTTGCATTTACTGAATGCAATAAAATATTACAAAGGTCATTAACTTCTTTCATTATGAAATACTATGGGTTTTATCTGCAATTTCCATCATGCAAATCTACTAATATCTCAAAAGGACCTGCAATTTTTGTCTTGGTGTCCTAAATCTGAGAATGGCCAATAAAGTTTAAAGTATGTTGCCATGTGGCAATTTTGTACAAAAATCTACTTTGAGTTATGCATGTAAATGCATCAAAGCTAAAAGATACAAGACTTTCATCTAACGAAATTCATGATAATTGAAAATATTGAACAGATTTGAAGACATACAGAAATCAAGAGAGGTCACTCTTCGACTAAAATCTTTGTCAGATAAGATTACTGTATAGTTCTATCAGTTTGTACATATTAGTAGAAGGAAAAAGTTGCATCTGGACTTGAAACACCCTCTTTTCAATTAACATTTACAGAACTAGAAAACTAACCAGTTAGCAAGGGCCCCAGAAAGGGATATGCATTGGTGGAGTTAAAAGGAATGAGATTATGATAACTTAAAAAAAAATTAAAAAGGAAATTTAAAATATATGAAGTCTCTCAGGAATGTAAAACAACTACTGTAATCATAAAATGTAAGGATATTTCCAAAAAAACAGAGAATGATGTTATTATCCAACTTGAAAATTAACAGGAGATTAGGCTTCTGATCTTCGATCTGCAGCAGGCAAGGTAATAAAATCTGGAAGGATTCACTGCAATTTTTCAGAAGTTTAGAAAAGTTATTTCTGTCTTCATTCCTATATAAACAGTGGCATCTACCTCTCCACCTCAGCTCCTGCCCAGATAACATAAAGAACCAACCTTGGTATCAAAATATGTCTTAGTGCCTATTTAAACATCATACCAAATTTGAACATCAATCATAAAACAAGAAGCCCATGGGTCACGTAGCTCACCTGAGCACTGTGGCTAGAAAAAAAGCAAAAATCAGTTTAGTATTGAAAAGCTTAAATGCATGTGTGGTCCCAATCTAACCCTAAAATGGGGGGGGGTTCATGTTTTGAACAAAATTGAATCTACACTAACTAAGGATGCTTACATATTTCTTTGACTATATGTGGCTTTTTTCCTATAAGTTTGAACTTTCATTGTGGCCCCATCCTACCCCGGGGGGTCATGAATTGAACAAACCTGAATCTACACCACCTGAGGATTCTTCCATATAAATATGACCAATCGTGGCCTTGCTGTTCTTGAGAAGAAGATTTTTAGATTTTTCCTATATATTCCTGTGTTAAACTTTGTTCGTCCATTGTGGCCCCATCCTACCCCCAGAGGGTCATGATTTGAAAAAACTTTAATCTACACCACCTGAGGATGCTTCCATATAAATATGACCAATCATAGCTTTTCTGTTCTTGAGAAAAAGATTTTTGAAGGCCTATGTAAAACTTTGATCGTCCATTGTGGCTCCACTCTATCCCCGGGGGTCATGATTTTAACAATTTTGAATCTACACTACCTGACAATGATTCCACATGAGTTTCATCTTTCCTGACCCATTGGTTCTTGAGAAGAAGATTTTTAAAAGATGCCATTAATTTTTCACTATTTTGTAATTATCTTCCCTTGGAAGAGGGTGTGGCCCTTCATTTCAAAAAAATTGAATTCCCTTCACCCAAGGATACTCTGTGCCAAGTTTGGTTGAAATTGGCCCTGTGGTTCTGGAGAAGAAGATAAAATTGTGAAAAGTTAACGACAACGACAGACAACGGACAAATTTGGATCAGAAAAGCTCACTTGAGCCTTCGGCTCAGGTGAGCTAAAAATTTACCAGCGTTGGGAAAAAATGAAAATTTTTGGACAGACAGTTGGATAGACAGACAGACAGTGTGATTACTATAGCGCACCCACAAATCCTTTGGGGCCCTAATTACATGTTGTATCTTGATGTTTTCTAAACTTGTACCAGATTTAATTGAAAATAAATTAAAAACCATAACTATAGGAACAGCTGCATTATGAATCATTTTCAGATGGCAAAAACCATTCGCTGAATCATTAAATTCATTTACCAATAATCAGAATTATGAATAATTCTATCGTGTACTTGTGTACAAAGTTTAGTTGAAATTGGATCAAAACTGTTAAAAGAGAAGTGTATTGAAAAATTATTTACAGACAGACAGACAGACAGTGGATGGCCACCTTACCATTGCATAAGCTCCTCTGGTCTTTGACCAATTCAGCTTAAACAAATTAACACACTTACTGAGATAGACAAATTTTGCAGAGGAAAGTTAAATTGAATCTATAGGTCAATCAATCAGAAAACTGGAGGCATGGATGTCAAACATAATGTCATTATCCTTAAAAAGGCCACATAGTCTAGCAAATATGGTTTTTATACATACCATTATTCTAAAGTTGATCATCATCGGTCCTAGCACAGGGCTGATGGGAAGGAAAACACTAAGTAACCTGTAGTAGAAGTATAGGAGGCCCAAGCTCATGACAAATTTGGCCGTGGTGTACTTGATGAATGGGATAAACTTAGGTATGATTCTGACCAGTCCGATCACGATCAGAAAGGAACCAATCAGACATATCTCTATCACTGTCCAGAATATCTTCATCTCTTTGTATTCCTGAAATCAAAATTAAAGTAAAACTTGTCAAAACTACACAATCAGTGAATCAGAATTCTGGTTTAAAATTCAGAGCTCCAACTGTAAAGACCAATGCTGATGTTAAAATGACTCTGAAATGAGATGCACAGATTGTGTAAAATTCTCCAAGCCTTGCTACAGAAAACAGCTGCAGATACAATGAAAATTCTCATAATGGGACTGACATATTCTGTGGAAAAAGTAATATAATTTAGTAAAAAAAATTTTTTTTAAATTCCAACCCAAGAAATAAGAGGCAACAAAAACAACAATTATACAATGTATTTAACAATAAATTTATAAACACCTGTCATATTAATAGTTGACAGTATTGACAAGTAACAGGTACTTTTAACCTTTTAACTTTTTGACCTTGAACTCTGACATAAAGATTTTGTTCAAGGTTACTGCACATTCTAATCCCTGAGCCCTCTATTGGTGAAGTTTTAGCAAGATAAGGCAAAGGAGATAGAAATACCCTGTAACAAGAGGCCCAGGGGCCACATCGCTTACCTGAGCACCATGGCTAGAAAAAAGCAGAAATCAGTTCAGTCTTGAAAGGTTGAAAAGTTTAAATATAAAAGTGGGGGGGGGGGGGGGTCATGAATTGAACAAATTTGAATCTATACATTATCTGAGGATGCTTCCTTGTAAATATGACCAATCATGGCTTTGCTGTTCTTGAGAAGAAGATTTTTAAATATTTTTCCTATATATTCCTATGTAAAACTTTGATCGCCCATTGTGGCCCCACCCGACCCCCAGGGGTCATGAGTTGAACAAATTTAAATGTACACTATCTGAGGATGCTTCCATGTAAATATGACCAATCATGGCTTTGCTGTTCTTGAGAAGAAGATTTTTAAAGATTTTTCCGATATTTTCCTATGTAAAACTTTGATTGCCCATTGTGGCCCCACCCTACCCCTGGGGGTCATGATTTGAACAAACTTGAATCTACACTATCAGAGGATGCTACCATATAAATATGACCAATCATGGCTTTGCTGTTCTTGAGAAGAAGATTTTTCCTATATATTCCTATGTAAAACTTTGATCGCCCATTGTGGCCCCACCCGACCCCCGGGGGTCACGATTTGAACAAACTTGAATCTACACTATTTGAGGATGATACCATATAAATATGACCAATCATGGCTTTGTTGTTCTTGAGAAGAAGATTTTTAAAGATTTTTCCTATATATTCCTATGTAAAACTTTGATCGCCCATTGTGGCCCCACCCGACCCCCAGGGGTCATGATTTGAACAAACTTGAATCTACACTACCTGAGGATGCTTCCACATAAGTTTCATATTTTCAAGCACAGTGGTTCTTAAGAAGAAGATTTTTTAATGATGCCATTAATTTTTCACAAATTCTTAATTATCTCCCCTTGGAAGAAGGTGTGGCCCTTCATTTGAATAAACTTGAATCCCCTTTACCCAAGGATACTTTGTGGCAAGTTTGGTTGAAATTGGCCAAGTGGTTCTTGAGAAGAAGATGAAAATGTGAAAAGTTTACAACAACAACGACAACGACAACAACTGATAGACAACGGACAAATTTTGATCAGAAAAACTCACTTGAGCCTTTGGCTCAGGTGAGCTAATAAAAGGATTTTAAACGGATTTTTTTAAGCCTTGACCTTTGATCAAAAGAATTGGTTCAAAGTCACTGCACACTCTTTACCCACATGAACTCTAGGGGTGAGCAACATTTAGCCAAGGATAGAGAAAATATGCCTTGGAAAAGGTTTTTACATGGAGGTGTTTTTGACCTTGACCTTTGACCTAGAAAATAAATTCAGAATTACATGACATCTTTCCTCACTAGCACTATGTGGATGAGGTATGAGCCAGACTTATTGACAAGGATATGAAAACAACATCTATGGAATCATTTGGTTAGCCCAATCACCACACATAAATATTATCGAAAACTGTTGGTATCAGGTGAAGAGAAGTTTACAAAATCGGGTCGCAGAAATATCTAACCCAAATCAGCTGTTTGAAGCTATTTTTGATATTTGGCAGAATTTCTCAGTGAATTACATTAAAAACCTTTATCAGTCACTACCACGAAGAATTCTTGCTTGCATTCGGTCCAAGGGGACACGTCACAAAGTACTAAAGATATGTGTAATTTTATTATTGTGTCAAAAATGGTGAGTTTATTATGCTAGGCAAGATAACTCTCAATGGACGTCTGCCATTTTCACGAATACTTTTGGCATGATGCTGTATATCAGTGATATCAAACACATCAACTTCCATTAAATGCTACCATTCTATCTATCAATGTTCAGAACTTTTCAAATGCCCCTCGTATAATAAAGTCCAAGTATTTAAATATGAAATTTCACTATCATATGCAACTATTTAATTAACAGTGATCCAGTTCAGACATACTGTATTTATCTGTAGTATCAGTAAATAAGAGTTTATTTCACTATAATTAACACAGTTACAGTAGCGAGGACTGTGAGGATAGTCATACCTTTTAACTTCATTATAATTAACACAGTTACAGTAGCGAGGACAGTGAGGATAGTCGTACCTTTTAACTTCATTATAATTAACACAGTTACAGTAGCGAGGACAGTGAGGATAGTCGTACCTTTTAACTTCATTATAATTAACACAGTTACAGTAGGGAGGAGAGTGAGGATAGTTGTACCTTTCTCTTGATGATGGTTTTTCTGATGATTTCAACCCAAATCATGGCAGTCCAAAAATACACAACAAGGTCAATGTAGAAATCTCCACAAGATGGTATAATGACTGCATAACTGAACAAGGCCAAGTACAAAATGTACAGCAGCTGAAAAATATTTATGATGCATTCAGTTTAATCTTATGGTTTCATTTTTGGGGAATATTAAACAATTTAAAGCAAACATCCTCCATGGTTGATTATGTTTGAGTTCTTTCATCCATCTTTAATTGATAAAGAACAGAATGTATCATAATCAACATTGGGTTTCCTTTTGGTATCTAGCATCAGCTGGGTGAAAATTCACTATATTTTGTTTTAGGGTTACTTACCTGACTGAGATAAAACTTGGTGATTGGGGCACTCCATAGATAGTAAAACTGTAGATAAAGGGGCACCCTTAAGTTCTGTCGACCGTAGCTAAACAATTTCCTCATTTGGTATTTCATCTCTCCTTTTGTACTTCTTTTCTGGTCACCAGAAATACAAAATACATGTACAAAGGATTAAAATATACCAAACAAAAGTAATTCTCAGATCTATACAACAGCAAGTACTGGAGTTATCAATCCTACCCATTTGATTTTTAGAGGTATCATGTCCTGGTTATCTATTTGATCTATATCCAGTTCCTCTTCCTCTTCTAAAACATGACAAGACAAAAAGATAATAGGCTTAAATTGTAAGAACCTCAGGGTAAGGGTTGGGGCAGGGCATGTACCGAAACTGTCTAATTTATCTTTTTAATTCAATCTTTTGCACACAAAAATAATTTTAAAGGGTTTTACATTTTCTAAAAAATTGAAACACAGAGGAAAAATGAAAAAAAAAAGCAAACAAACAAGCAAACAAGAAAAACATAGGTAAAGATTACAAAGCTCACCTCAACAAATATCATCTATAAGTTAGGCAAAGTCTCACACCAAATACATGTTCTGGTAGTGTGCATCACTACCTGCATCGTCCATGCAAGTTTGGTCACAGTTACTTTGGAATGGACCTGCTCCAAAACCTTTAACCTGGACACTCATCCAGATCCAGCATCTGCAGCTAGTCTGGAAGTGTGCATCTTGAGATGCATCATCCATGCAATTTTGATCCAGGTTACTGAGTAGGGCTTATAGCTATTTGGGAATGGTATTTACTTTGGACTCATAGAGGTGAGCTGAAAAGCTAACATGGCTGGATTGCAAAGTACTTAATGTTCCATTTGATTTAACGAGGTTCGCTCCTGAGCTTTTGAGAAGATTTATATTTTAACCTATATTTCAAAAATTCTGCATTAAGTTTTAATTCTTACAATAATTTTGGATTCTACAATGCCAATTAAACTATATTCAGTTAAAACTCCATGATTAAATTCCATACCAAAAGCATTAAGTGAGGAACTATATTTTGTGGCGGAAAGTTTTTTAGAAGAAAATAATCATTTTTTCTCTTTCGAAGTATTTAAAAAATGTTAAGTTTGAATTCCTATTTTTCCATGCAATCTTCACACAGAGTTATTTTGTGTAGTGAACTGTTTTATACTGGTTGTAAATTATATATTAAATAAACTGTCATGAATTCTATCATCATATTTGATAAATATAGCAAATATATTGTGAAAGTCAAGAAAAAATATCCCTATTTTAAGCTTAAAATTAGCACTATTTTAGTAATATCTAAAAATTAACATCACAAACCCCCACTTTGTATTTTCTTTTCTGAATATATAAGATACTTTTAACCATTCTTCTTAAATTCAGTAAAATGTCATTACTTTCAAATGATATTTTTGCTTGTTAAATTTCTAATGCCAGAATGAAATTTTTTGAGTGCAAAAAGGTCAAATAATTGAACATGCGGAGTAATTTGAAAAAGTTTTCAGTGTCACAAATTTTAATGTGTCTATTCAAGATGACATAAGACTGTGTTTGTTCCCATAATTTATTTGAATAAAAAATATTGGAGGAAAAACTTTAAAAATTGATTTATCTGTAAGACGTATTTACAGTGCAAAAGGGTCAAACTAAATGCTCTGTAGCGCAAAAAAAGCGCATTGACCCCCATTTTTTGTTTTGATTTTTAATTAAGCTATGTTTATAAATTCTAAAAATATACTTGATAAAAAATTCTCATTACTTTTGATGGCAGGATCCAACCTCCTTAACAATAATTTGCCTATAGTGGTATATGTAATTAAATCATCCCATCAGTTTTTTTTTCTTATGTGCAAATTCTATGAGATAACCATAGTCATTCTCAACAAAAATACACAAATTTATATATTTGCAATTCAACTAAAGAGGTCTGCTATACTAGGACTTGAAGCCAGCACCTCCTAATAGAACCAATATATAAAATATTTCACTAATCTGCTTTTATATTCATTATTGAAACAATGTTTAATGACCAAGAAAAAGTTACCTGGTGTTGACACTTCAGAATCTGGGTCTTTTTTAATCTCATAGGTAATCCAAAACAACATGGGGAAGATAAAGAAGACACTCATATATATCTACAAGTAAAAGTCAGACAATAAGTTTCTGATCATCATAGTTAAATTTTACCAAAGTCACATTAGCTCTGCTCATCTTCAGATTATTTTAAAGATCCCCCATATATTTTCATATAAAACTTGACTACATATTGTCACCAACCTAGCACAAAGGGGACAATCAAATGTAACACTTGCATATCAACCTGACTCATGATGGCCCTGCTATTCTTGAGAAACAAAATTTTTTTCCTACAGATTTCCCTATAAAACTTTAAATGAACTTAAATCTTCACTACATGCGGATGCTTGCAAATTAATATGACCATGTTCCCTGCTGTTCTGGAGAAAAAGATTTTTAAAGATCTTCTCGTTATATTTGCATGTCTATTGTGGCCCAACCTTAGCCTGGTGACGATGAGAAGAACAAAATGAATCTACTCAACATGTTGATGCTTGTGTATTTATGTGACTGTGATCCTGCTGATTTTTAAAACAAGATTTTTAAAGATTTTTCCCTTATATTTCCTTGCTAACATCCTATTGTATACCCATCCTAGCCCAGCTAGGGAGCCATATTGGAACAAACTTGAATCTACACTTAATAAAGATCTTTAATCAGTTTTGTCTTGACTGGCCCATTGGTTCCTGAAAAGAATTTTAATTGACCGCAGCATAATTATCTACCCTCGAAAGAGGGTGGCAATTTACCAACCTTCACTCTCCTTCTCTGAAAGATGCTTTGTGGAAAGATCAGTTGGCTCATTGGTACTGACGGAAAAGTTGAACAATGAACAGTTTACAATGACACACAACACTTTGATAATCTGAAAAGCTCAAATGAGCTAATATTTCTTACACTATGTAAGACTGACACTTATTCATTATTGATAGCTACCCATAAATCAATATCTGTTCTTTACAGACATGGTCTACTAGTAAATACCCCTAATATGCTTTTCCCCTCGGACTGAAAAGTCGCACTTTCATTGATTTTTAAACATAAAGTGTAACTACCAGCTATATTTCTGTGTCCAGCAGTTGAGAATTTATATTCAACAATATGGCCAAACACCCAACCATATATTAGGTTCGTTTCTGACTGTATATACTAAAATATATCAGACTGATCAAACTTATAGATGGCTAGCCTTTGCTTTGCTGTCTATGAGATTGATCAATATGATATATATACGTAGACAGTGAGTAACAAACCTAATAATATTACTTATTAGGTTTGTTAGTGACTGTCTACAGAAACATATTGGGTTGATAAATCTCATAGATGCGCAATATTTCTGTAGACAGTAACTAATAAACAAGCGTTTTCATCTTGTCCAGGATCAATAACAGTTAACAAACATTGTTTTTTTCTACCATGTTGCAGTCTTCACTGTATTTTCTTACTTGCCATCTACAGAAATATAGATGGCAGGCATGTGACATCTGCTATTTAACGAGAGAGCATCATTCTAGTCCAAGGCAAAATAAGTAATGATGGTGAACAATTCAATGATAGACTACATGTACCAATATACTGCATGTGTCCTTAAAAAAGCGAGCTTCATATTTTAGCTGCTTTTGTGTGGGCAACAATGCCCTAATTCATGAATACCACTAAGAAATCATTTATCAATACAATAAACAGCGCATTATTGTGTAGCGCTAATTAATGAATGTGCCAACAACTCAATACACAGTGTTTGTGCTAAATTTTGAATACGCCAATTTATGTACACGTACAGTACATCCTGTCTCAATACCTTCGACAAGTTATAAAGTCTGAACTACAAATGCTTGTTCTACTTATGAGCCTTGATCCAGTTTAGGAATGTAAACAAGTCCTGTCTATGAGCTTTGAACCACCTAAGTAAGGCTGTGTTGTTGAAACAGTGTTTTGACCATTAACTAATATGTCCTGCTTAAGGAACTTCAACAAGTTTGAGATCCTGAATTAAAGATATAGTTGAACATTAGTTTTTGAACCTGAATATCTCGAATACTATGGCTATATATCTAAGTGAGTTGGAAGTTCCAACCACATTTTCTTTACATCGATCTTCTCAATATCTCAAACCTCTGAGTATCTCTCAGTTTTTTTTTGGTCCCGGCCTTCAAGTTTGAGATAATGAGGTTTGACTGTATTTCTTGTCTTCAAACCTTGAACCAGTTTGGGAATCTGAATTAAAGATATGTCTTGTCTACAAACCTTGAACAAGTTTGGGAATCTGAATGATTTAATAAAGAAATGTATTGTCTATAAATCTCAAACCATTTTGGGAATTTGAATTAAAGATATGTCTTGTCTACAAACCCAGAACCAGTTTGGGAATCTGAATTAGAGATATGCATTGTCTGCTAAACCTTGAACCAGTTTGGGAATATGAATTAAGGATATGTTTTGTCTACATACCTTGATCCAGTGTGAGAATCTGAATTAGAGGTATGTCTTATCTAAAAACCTGGAACCAATTTGGGAATCTGAATAAGAGGTATGTTTTGTGTACAAACCTTGAACCAGTTTGGTAGTCTGAACACTCCATAATCCACTTCTCTGATTAGGAGGTTACCATGCCAACGCTGAAGCAGCCATTTCTGACAACTTTTGTGAGCAATGAAGTATTTATTCCGAGCGATGTGGGCAAGCTTTATTGTGGTCTTATTGTTAAGCTCTGGCAGTTTCTCATCTAATGAGGCAATGGCTGTTAGACATGAATCCTTGTAGCTCAGGTCCAGTAATCTTACAGCCTGTTTTCCAAACTCTCTGCAATACAAGAATATATCAATTGTATTTCATTGATTATGAGGGTTGTCCTAGAAATATGCAAACTTTTAAATATTTCATAAACTACCTGACCAAAATTATTAATTTTTGTCAAAATGTTGGGAAATGATAATTTCATCATTTTGGCTAAATAATATAAATTGCATTGACAGCAATGTTTACTTTATTATTAGGAAACATAATGTGACCAAAATTACATCCATAGAAACTGTACGACCAAGAGTACTCGTGTGTAAACAATCAATACTCTGACATTTTAAATAAGAAAAAAATGATGTTATATGCATATTGTTTTGACATTATTGGTAAAAAATGGCAATGTCAACGCAATAATGTGGCACACCAAATTATCACTCAGTACTGTGTGGAGCAGGGTATGGCTCTTGTTTACACCGGAAAAGAGCTGGGAACCAGGGAATGACACCTCAAATACATGTATCTAACATTTATTTATACATAGTTATTTTTGTTTGTTGTTTAATGTCCCTCTCAAGAATTGTTTACTTATATGGAGAAGCCACCACTTGCCGGTGGAGAGCTGCAAATTTTGACCTATGCTTGGCATTCAGGGCCATTGAGCAGTGAGGGATCTTTTTCGTGCAAGCACCTACTGCGACACGGGACCTCGGTTTATATGGTCTCATCCGAAGGACCGGTCTCCATGTACCTCAGTGGGATTTGAACCCCGACGTAAGGATCAACTCCTTATTCCGCGACTCTAGAGCAGACGCTCTCACCATTGTGCCACGCAGGCGACAATTTATATACATGTAGTAAAAGAGGTTCACTAAAAAGAGGATTACTAATCCAATAGAAGAAGCGTTTAGTAGACCTGCAAAAATGACAACTGAAAAGTCTTGAGCTGGACATCATACATGGAGATCGCTGTTAACTATGCAAGCAGTTAGAATTTGATTAGGATATTGTCTATTAAAAGAACTCCTTGATTTATTCTTAACTGTAGCATTTGTGAAATGGATAACTCGTCAACTAAAAGAAAATCAAATACAGTATCAAATTTATGCTTGGAACAAATTTTTATAGATGCATGTTTCCTGAACAAATTCAAAAACTCAATGAGCTTTGTTTTGATGTCACCGATATTGCATCGACAGCTATTTTTGAATGATTTGTTGATCAAAGATAAAAATTTTGTTTATAAGAGATATTCTATTGAAAATTGTGTGAATTATGTAAAAAATGTTGATTATGGTGCATACCAATTTTCAACTTTATAATATTAGTGAAACAAAAAATATTGAAAATGTTCACTTCTTTCAGGGACAACCCTCGTATAAATAATGCAGAAAATGGCAAAACTAAGAACATACATGCACTTCATTTTAATTATTTACTCATAAAACATATTTACTTGATCATAATTTATAAACTTCATATGATATAAATTTATAAATGTTACTTTAATTTTCATTATTAGAATTTAACTACTGACTAAAAATATTAAAGGTTAAAGTTTTCAAAAGAGGTCAAACTCCAAGGTCAAAGATCAGAAACATTTGTACCCATCATTTTGTCTTATCACAAGAAATACACAGGTGAAGTATGAAAGCCCTAGCACCAATGGTTCAAAAGTTATAGCCAAGGTTAAAGTTCGGTAAAATTTTGCAAAAAGTGGGTTAAACTCCAAGGTCAAAGTCAAGTGATCAAATATGATGGTACCAAATGAAAGGTCATGTCACAAGAATTAAAGATATAAAGTATGAAAGCCATAGCTCCAACTAATCAAAAGTTATGTGCAAGGTTAAAATTTTTGGAGGACAAACTAACAGCAGACAGACGGACAGAGCAAAAACCATATGCCCTGAATCTTCAATTACTGGGGCATAAAAATAGCAAAACAATGGTTATATCAATAGTCTTGACTTATGAACTTGACTTTTGTCCAAATAACCCTAAAATCTATATATCATTTTTTCTGATCATTCTCCACCCATACATTAAATAGGATCCAAAGTCTGAGGTATACAAAGTTTCCAGTTATTACATCGTAATGGTCACATCAACAATCTCAAGCTCTGACCTTGACTTTTGACCCCATGACCCCAAAAAGCACAGGTGTCTTCCTCTAATCATTATCCACCTACATGTGCCTAGACAAAGTGCAGTCTATACGTTGAAAAGAACCTCAAGTTATTGGGTCATTAAAAAAGTGTGGATGGACAGGTGGAATGACAGACAAACCCTAATGATTACTTACTTTAAAGGCCATACTAACAAATACCAGATAATACAAGTTATACAAGTATAAATCATGATTTCCTTGTGATTCATATATATAACATACAGTCAAACCTCGTTATCTTGAACTCGATTGTACAGAAAAAAAAATTGAGATATCCTAGGATTCAAGATATTGAGGATAAAATACTTAAAAGAATAAGTGGTTAGGACTTCCAAATCACTTCGACATATCCATGGTATTCGGTGTTCGAGATACCGAAGTTCAACTGTATATACCTGTAGTCAATTTCACAAAAATAAGTTTGTTAATAATGTATGTATAAGAAAATTTAAATTAGCTAATGATGACATTTCAATATTGAGTATTTACATAGCGGAATCCTTGAGTTGTCGTTTGATGTCTAGATCTCTGCTACACCATTTTATAGCTAAAGTATGCCAGATCATACTGATCACAAGAGCCATCACCATTGGCTGGTCAGACCGCTTCCATAGAACTCTGGTCAGTGACGGGTTAAAGGTCAACACTGACCAATAGATCAGGGCATTTAAGGCCTTCAAATATAACAATCAATTTAGTCACACATATCCTACATCAATTTGAAATTTAAGTCTATTTAAATAGTAACATTTTATTTTAAATGTTAATGCCATTAACTATTCACAATATCCTTAAAATCAATTAACTAAGTTCTTGGTCTCAAGCCATGGTATCTCGTATAAGTATTCTGCATTTAGGTCTTTATGATATTTTCAGTAAAACATTTAGTCTATTAATTTAGTCTAACTGTTAATTAACTAGACCTTTCTCTCTGCAGTAAGTTTATCACACACAAACTGTCCAGTAGAGTTCATTGAGAGGTCATAAGAGGACACAAGGCCCTCCAGACTGGTCAGTTTATACAGCAGGTGATTAAGATCGCATTTCTTTCCTATGACAAAGTCCTTGTCCACTGGATAACTCATCCCCTACAATTTAACAATCAAATACAAGGTAATGCATTAAACAAGAGATTTGCATTTTTAGATGCAATGACCTGAGCTGTGAAAATTAAGATAATGAACATTTATAAATTGTGTCATGAATATATCAATACAAAAAAAGAACATACACCTTCTGTTACAAATACCATTGTTGGGGATTATTAAATACCACATTTTGTTATTATTTATCTGTGTCAGAAAGGCCTGAAAGGGAAACCCAAACTGGGAATAAGAAAACTTGAGATATATGTACATTTTTCAAACTCAGTGATCAAATAAAACACAAAAAATTATATCTGCAATTGAATCAAGTGGTAATGATTTATGGTAAAAATTCCTCCAAATTAAATCTTCTCATTTATGGCAATTAACTTATTTAAGAGACGGGAGCTTTCTTAGTGTTTCACTAAATCTTTACATTTTTAAACCCTTTCATTAGATTTATCCTCATTTTTCAAAATTTATAGTCACAAATTGTAAATTAAGACCCCCACATTTATCCATCACTTTACAATTTTTTTTTACTACTCCCTTTTTGCCCTTATCCATCAGAAAGAAGAGAAGTGAATACAGAAATGTCATCTACGAAAAGTGTAACAGAAACAATGTCTATCTGTGTTGAACTATTCTACTGAAATTTTTTGGGGATAAAATCATAATATGAAAAATCTGTGCAGAGAACATTTGCTACCACCTGAAGAAATGTTTCAATTTTTTGTAAAATTAAAAAGGTACAAAAGTAATATAATTTTATTAATAAGTGTGTAATAATTCATGCTACAGTTTTCTTTGATATAATTCTGTAAGCTTTCAAACATAAGATAACATATAATTCATTTGACATAAGTATGCATATTTTGTCTGAGTAAACAAGATTTGACTCTCACAGTCAACCCTACAGTTATGCCTCTTTAAACTAAGAAAACAAAAAGGGGAAATAACTATTTATACATAAAACAGTTTCAATAATGTTCTGGCCAATAGCAACTGAAGCCAAACTGGATTGGTATCTAAGAGGCATCATCCCTTCAAGATTGGTTTTGGTATGGTTCAGCATTACAGAGGAGAGGAACTATACTCCATAAACTTGAGAACCAGACCACATACTCTTCCAGATGATGTAGGTCATGGACAACTATTCAAAGCATTTAGGGTAAAAAAAACCCCACTCTTTCAGAAAATGTAGGTGTCAGGGACAACTATCCAGAGCATTTAGGGTAGTAAGTATCCCAAGCTACATCATCCATACAAGTCTGGACAAGCCTGAATAAATAGTTAACTTAATACATATAGTCACTGCAAATGCACTCATCCAGTGAAACACAGAATGTACGCTACATGTATTAATATAACTGACACCTCATTTAACTAACATTCACTATACTATGCTGGTAACTGAGCAACAGACAATTTTTAAATATATATTTTAATTAAGGTTCATTTTTTAAGTCCTTTAGACCTACCCTGTGAAGAAACTCTTGCATTAGACAAGATAAAACCAATCTGTTGGCAAAAAATTAAATAAACAGGCTGTACCTTTCACAAGAAGATATTCAACCACAAAATCCCTGAATTATAGAAATCCAAACAACCCCCCCCCCCCTTCAAAGAGAAAAAAAAAAATTATAATCATTTCACCAAACCTCATGATTTTAACTGGAATAGCCTTTATCTATAGTGACATAATGTGTTCAGAAACCTGAGTCTATAATATAGGTCTCTCATCATGGCTTACAAATTTAGGTATAATAATGCAAGGTATCAGTACATGTGTTAAACAAATTCGTACATACAGTCAAACTCTGTTATCTCTAACTCAAGGGGGCCAAGAAAAACTTCAAGATATCCAAGGATTCGAGATATTGAGGGTAAAATACTTAAAAAGTAAGTGGTTGGGACTTGCAAATCACTTCGACATATCCATGATATTTGAGTTATCAGTGTTTGAGATACCAAAGTTCAACTGTACAAAGTTTACATAAAAATCAACATATATACTTGTATAACGCATTTAGAAAACCATGCTGTTACCTTTTTACCATCCAATATAATCTATAAATCATGAAAAATCATGCACTATAAAACAATAAAAATCTGCTCAATGAATGCTACAATCAAGAGTTAATTATATATCTCTTCTTTACAATTTAAAAAAAAAACTTTTTAAGTTCCCTATATAATTATGAACAGCTGAAAGATGAATGAGTAAATACTGAAAGTTGCACTGATATCAGTGAATGAGAACCCCAGAATAAAAAGGGAATAATCTATGATTTTAAACAAGACACTCTAGTTTTACTCACTGGAGATTTTGCCAGAACTCCCTCGAGACAGACTTGACAGAAAAAATCAGGTTTGTCCAGATTGTTGAACAAGTCCAGAAGCTTTTTATAATTAACATATTCATGCAGGACAATTGTTTCACGCTCCAGGAATATCTCCACAAACTTCTCTCTCCCTCTCTTCAACAAAGCCTTATCAAACAGCTCTGGTGTAATCTGAAACAACAGACAATACACCTTAATGGCTAATCAAATGCTGTAAACTAACATTCCCCTCTGTGCAACTTATATTTGCAATATTAGTAGTACTTTAATTTTAAGCAACTTTTTAGTTAAAGGAAAGGACTTGCATGCAAATATCACTTTTAATCATCTTTACCTTGATGACTGTCCAATCATACTTCTCAAAAATCTGCGACTCTGCTAAATCAGGTCTATTCCAGTGTAAGGTCAGCATAAGGTCAGACTGGAATTGTTCTTGAAACTGATTTCCTGTCTTTGACCCTTGAGCTAAGAGAATATCAAACATCCAATTTAATGAGCAAAAGATTTCCATAACAATACATGTATTTCTTTTTTATTATTTATTTTTTCACATCTTGTGAACTGGTGCAAGAAGACGTTTCAACAAGCTAATTCATGGAATTTATGTCCCCCCGCTTTGGAACAAAATAAGAGGGTGAAATGTCGAAAAAAGAAAAAAAGGATTGACCTTGACCATTCACACCTTTTCAACTTAAAATCAATAGGGGTCTTTCTTTAATTAGATTCATCCCCTTAAGATTCATTGCAATAAATGATACAGAACTAACTTAAGTTTTCATCTGGAACCTTTTTATGCAATACATGGATATGAATATATGACCTTGGCCTTTGACTTCAAAATAAATTGGGATCTTTTTAAGTAATAGGAAGTAATGATAAAAAGATTTCATTGCAAAAGTTAAAAGAGAACTGAAGTTGTCCTCTGGAAAGCATTGTGCAATATCTGAATTTCTGACCTTGACATCTCAAAATCAATTGGAGTCTCCCTTCAGTTGTAGGAACTCAAAATTTTATTGCAAGAGGTTAAGGACATTTTGAGACATGATTTGAAAACTACTGTACACAGGTTATTTTAGCCTAATGTTATTTTCCCCCTATCACACTTGCAAACAGTTTTGCCTCATTTTAAATTCACCCAGACACAGTTGTGTTTAGGGGATGATGTTTTCTTTGAAATTGCCTCGTTTTAGATGCATACACTTGCAATGAGGGCAAAAGGGGAAAAAATGCAGGGCACACAAATATTCTGAGTGAGAGAGTTAAGTGCTTTTTGTGCAATAGTTCTCTCAGCTTATTGATATTCTTCTGCACCTTAATTATTTCATCAAAAATCAAAGACACAAAGTTTAAACTCACATTCAAACAAAGTGAGTAAGATGTACTTGTCCAAGTTCTTAAGTCCTGTGGGATCAGCATTTATATCCAAAATAGTCAAAAACCTCCCATTCTCCTACAGGATTAAATGTAAAAATAACTAGAAATATGTCCATAGGACATAAATGCCCCGCCGAGGGTATATTAGTAATGTAACATGAAAATTTGTATTAGTGTATGAAAGAGCAAGGTTCACTTTATGCATAAAATGGCTCTGTAGATATACCAATTTATTGACTAACACTTTATGTTCCATTTTTAACATCAAGATAAAGTAGAGTCTTAGTGCTTTCATTTCCTATTAAAAATTTTCTCCTTAAAGCCAAGGTCTTGGAAAACAGGCCTCATGGAATTGCAGTGTTTCTTGAATTTTAAGGAAAACAAGTATATTTTAGGACTTTCACAGAAGAGAAATAATATGAGCGCACCCTCTGATCTAAAAAATAAAACATGTTTTGTAATCCTCAGAAATAGTTCTATCATTTAATAGTTGCATATTTTAGATAACAGGTTGCGCTCTATATTAAATATCGAAAAATAGCTTTAAAAATTAGCTGTTTTTGTAGAATTTTTCAGGATATGAGGAAAATGACGCATTTCATAATGTCATTTTTGATAAATATGCAGTCATCAAAGGTCTAAATGATATTTAATGCAATGTCAACTAAAACCAAGCAGTTTCAGTTTTTCTGAAATTCCCAGGGCCAAAAAAGATGCTAAGTGAACCTTGTTCTTTGATGAGAATACCTTAAAAAGTTCCTTTAAAATTGAAATTGAAATCTAAAAAGTTTGATATAGATGATAAATTCTCACCAAATTATGTATAAGTGCATAAACTTACATAAATATATCTTAAATGGTTTCTTTAAAATTAAGCAAAATGCAAATCTAAGAAAAGTGAGGTCAAGGTCACAGGAATGTTCAAGGTCAAATGTTTCTGATGCAGTTGAATATTCACAAATACATATCAGCATATTTAAAGTTTGATAAAAATATTTTGAATAGTTTATTTAAAACTGAGCTAAACACTAATTTAAAATAAATGAAGTTAAGGTAAAAGGAAAGGTCAAGGTCAAAAAATGTTGATGCAGTTGAAAAGGTTACATCAGTATGTATTAGCATATGAAATTTGATAAAAATATTATGAATGTTTTCTTTAAAACTGAGTTAAACACAAATTGAGAAAAGTGAGGTCAAGGTCAAAGGAAAGGTCAAGGTAAAAAAATATTGATGCAGTTGAATAGCTTACAGAAGTATGTATCAGCATATGAAGTTTGACACTAATTTAAGATAAGTGAGGTCAAAGTCAAAGGAATGGTCAAGGTAAAAAAATTTTGATGCAGTTGAATAGCTCTCATCAGTATGTATTAACATATGAAGTTTGATAACACTGTATTGAATGGTGTCTTTAAAACTGGGCTAAACACTAATTTAAGTAAAGTGAGGTCAAGGGCAATGGAAATGGCAAGGTCAAAAATATTGATGCAGTTGAATAGCTCTCATCAGTATGTATTAGCATATGAAGTTTGATAAAAATATCTTGAAAGATTTCATTAAAACTGAGCTAAACACTAATTTAAAAAAGTGAGGTCAAGGTCAAAGGAAAGGTCAAGGTCAAAAAATGTTGATGCAGTTGAATAGCTTACATCAGTATGTATCAACATATGAAGTTTGATTACACTATCTTGAATAGTATCTTTAAAACTGAGCTAAACACTAATTTAAGAAAAGTGAAGTCAAGGTCAAATGAAAGGTCAAGGTCAAAAAATGCTGATGAAGTTGAATAGCTTACATCAGTATGTATCAACATATGAAGTTTGATTACACTATCTTGAATGGTATCTTTAAAACTGAGCTAAACACTAATTTAAGAAAAGTGAGGTCAAGGTCAAAGGAAAGGTCAAGGTCAAAAAAATGTTGATGCAGTAGCATAGCTCTCATCAATATCTATCAGCATATGAAGATTGATAAAAATATCTTGGACAGTTTCTTTGAAACTGAGCTTTGAACAAAGCTAAATGCAAAGCGTGACAGAAAGACAGACAGAAGGATGGAAGGATGGAAAACGGACATGACAAACACTATATGCCCCGGCCATATTCATGGCAGGGCATAAAAATATTTATGCAAAGCATTGAAAATGTATTGTATATTTCCATTTCATGCAAACAGTTCTGCTAACAATTTAGGGGCAAACCTGGTGGGCCAGATTGACACACTCCAATATTTTGTCCCTGCACTGATTCCGGGCCAACTCATTGTCCACAAAATCCTTTGGATAACAGTTCATCATTCTCTTGATTAACTCAGTTTTTACAAAAGACTCGTATTCATCACCTTGGCTATAAAAGAAATATATCATTATATGCAAAAAGAGACACACCTCTTTGTGAACTGACAAATTCATCATGTTTATATAAACAATGATGTACATGTACTCACTGGTGAATTTTTTCAAAGTACACAAATGCTATAAGATCAGCTCCAAGTCCAGTACCCTGTAGAACCAGAACGGGAACTTTTCTACGGAGAAGATCAACTACATGATCAATATCTAGTGGTCCACCTTGTATCAGGAGGCCCACCATGGGGGTACAGGTACTAGCAATCAGAGTTATCTTTTCTGGGATAGATCCTGCATCTGTAAAATCAAAATACATGTAATACCATTTAAATTATGAATACACATGTACATGAAAGGTTACAATACATGCATACATACATTATTATGTACATGTATATTGGGCTATTCTCCCGAGACAATTACCGAGGTATATTAATACACGTTTATAGTGAAGTCCTGGGGATCTGTGAATTTACTTCACTATATGCATAATTCGTTTTATTACATTTTCAACAGTGAAATACTGTAATTCATTTACTGAATCAAAGTGATATTTTTTCTCAGTGTACATGTTTTCCATCAAGTATGACTACTGCCTTAAGGGATCAAAGTATTAAATACAAAACTTATGTCAGAGAATTAAGTTTTTTGGTGAATTAAATTTCAAATATAAATACATGTATTGTGTTCAATATTTTAAAATTTTGGGATCTTTAAAATATATGTCATAATTGATGTAAATAATATTATTTATTAACCTCTACCCGACACAAATTCAATTCGCTATAAACATAAATTTGTTTCATCAAAATTCGTTAAATTGTGAAATTTTAAAAAGGAATTATTGAAAATTTTGCTGTCAACAAACAAAAAACAAAAAAAAAAAAAGAACAACAAAATATGCTACATGTCTATCCATAGAATCACTATATCCATGTTTGTACTACATGTAATAGAGTTTACTGTAAAATTATTTTTTTGTTATTGGACATGTAATTTTTTTGAGAGTCCTCTACATCATATGTAATTAAGAGTTACTAAAATTACTTAAAGTTTATTTTCAATTGAAATATTTCTTGTACAATAATATACAAGTATAGTCTTGCAAAGGAAATTTGACATCCACTGCTGTAGTGTAAAATATCATCCTAGCTTCACCAAAAACTTTTTGCGAACACTTCCTTTTGTGTAGCTTTTCCTCTAAACTGTAATGAAACATGTTGGCAATGTGGAAACAACCTTCACCCTGAATGGATATCCCAAGTCTCTTGCAATTAATAATTCAAAACAATGAGCTGCTACTTAAAAAGAAAAATTTGCAACCTACCAAGGGAGGGATCATACATTTTGACTTTTCTGTATCTCTTTCCCCTCCCTATAGGGGTCAGTAGTCTCTCCTCAATTCTGAGTCTAAAGTTCTCCAGCTCCTTCAGATCAGTGTTCTGGTCCATTATGATAAAATGAGAGTGTTCTCCATTCAACTCCATGGCTTCTTTGGTTCCCGTTTTTTTAAGTGAAATAATGGAATCATGCTGAAAAATTAAAAACAATACATTAATGTTGGTCCATGTTTGTAAAAATCTTCATTTGTTTAATACTATATATACATATAGAATTTTCTATATTTTTACTTTCAAAGATGTTTAAGTCATACTGACACATAAAGAGTTCCACAATGTAGGGTTCTTACATCATCAAACATTTCATTTTACATAGTTTAACAGACCACTCTGTATTTTAGAAAACGAGAGTCAGACAGTTATAATAATATAGCATTAAACACAAATTTATTTTTTCTACAATACAATTTCATACTAGCGGCATTCATCTACACAGAATTTTATTGAAGAAAAACACACAGTACTACAGAAAAATTGATCAGAAATAATAAAGATATTTTTAACTTACACCAAGATGTATACATACCATCACCCAAAACATTAACTAAAACTTACATTAATATTCAAAGTCAGTCAATTTCCATTGGGCTATATTTGTGCAAAATTTCATTTAAATCAGACAAAATAGGCTAGGAGGAAGCATTGTATTTTTGCAATAAAAATTTCTACAGATTGTTTAATTTTTTTTAGCAGTAGATAAAACAAATTTCTACAGATTGTTTAATTTTTTGGCAATAGATAAAATGCTATTTGATCAATAAAGCTATAATTTGTACCACAGTAATCACTTTTTGCATCTAATCTCAAAATACATAAATATCTTGGCCTTTGAGGTTTACTGACCCTCTGATAAGAGATATAACTCTGACTGAGATTAATGACTTTTATTACCTTGTAAATTAAATTATGAAGTAAAAAGGTCATTCGTGTAAAGTTTTACCCTGCACAAGGCATGCTGAAATTGTGTGCAATTTAATTATATATTAGATTTCTTTTGGAAAATCATTAGTTTTAGCAAAATTTTACACAAGGAAGAGAGGAACAATGAATCTTAAAGCTAGGTTGGTCTACAAATTATTTTTCCCCTAATTTTGTGCTTTGAAACAATCCCTCTAGGTCAACAAGTATTTTTTCTACAGCAGCAAATTGGAAGTCCATGGGAATTTAACATGACGAAAATAGCCACCACTTCAGACAGGGATCCATCATTATTCGTGCTTTTCCACTAACTGTTGTCAGTATCGAATGACACTGCAGATGATGGAACAAATTTAAAGGTGACACTCAGATGATCTCTGATAGGATTTATTTGCTTTCATAAAACAAGAAGCCCATGAGCCACATTTCTCCAATGCTCACCTGAGTAACTTTGGCCCTGCTGTTCCTTTTTTTCCCCCAATATACATATATTCCTGTGTTATATTTTGATCGCCTTTTGTGCCCCCACCCCTATATACAGAAGTGGGACTTGAACAAAAATGAATCTACACTAACAGAGGATGCTTCCATCCACATAAATATGATTAACCCCCCCCCCCCCCGAAACCATGATCTGAACAAGTTACAATATAAATTACCTCAAGAAGCTTTCACCTAAGTTTCATCTTTTCTGGGTTCTTGAGAAGATTTTTCCTAGGTATTTCAATTTAAAAATTTGATTCCCGGCCCCATCCTACCCCCAGGGACCATGATCTGAAAAATTTACAATCTTCACTACCTCAGAAAGCTTTCACATAAGTTCAAGCTTTTCTGATCTAGCAGTACTTGAGAAGAATTTTTTAAAAGATTTTTCCGAAATATTTCAAAGTAAAACTTTGATTTCCTTTTGTGGCCCCACCCTACCCCTGCAGACCATGATCTGAACAATTTTCAATATACACTACCTCAGGAAGATTTCACCTAAATTTCATCTTTTCTGGTCCAGTGGTACTTGAAAAGAAGATTTTTAAAGGATTTTTTCTACAGACTACAGACAGTGGGTAAGCTCTCGATCAGCTCAGATGAGCTAAATATGAAATCTATAAATGCTGTATATGGTAAATTCTGGACATGATTACTAACCATTCCCTCTGTTCCGGCCACACACTGAAGCTGTAGTTTGGGGACGATCCCCATCACTGTCAGTTTAGGCAGTTCCTCTACATCCTCTTTCTTGTGAAGCTTTACATAAGGGTCCCGAGCTCGTGACATCAGAATAGACCTCCTCTCTCTTTCAAAACGAACAGCATCTCCAACAATTTTAGCAATTCCTCCATCTACACCATTTGTCAACACCCACATATTGGTAGAGTTCATAGCCTGCAATACATTAAGAATTCATGATCAAATTTTTTACATCAATATAATATTTGATATATTGTTTTACAATGAATGAAAATCAAAAGCAATTTATCTAGTCTACTGTAAATGTGCAGTCAAAATTTCCCAAAATTCAACATAAAATGAACAAACAGGAATCCAAATGGTCAAAATGGGAATAAGATACCTAAGGGGGTGTATAATTATATATTAATGATATACTGTGATATAAATAATTTTCAAGGGGGGTAATTTTCTTTATTTTCGAGGTAAGAAGAGACCCACAAATTCATGTCCGCCAAGAAATGTAAAACTTCATAGACATCACTACTCACCACCTCTCCAATCACGAAATGAAATCTCTACAAACCAATATTTTTTCCTCAACCCTAAAAAATTTTATCCCAAGAAAATATGCAATTTTACAGTACATGAATTGGCAGATAAAAGTTGCTGGAAAGGTGCTTCAGTAAGATTAACGGTCCAGGAAATATTTTTACATGTATTTTTCTCTAACCATCTGATCTGAGATAAAGAAAGTCAATGGAGTTCATTAAAACAGTACTCCATTTTACTTTTTAAAACCTTTCTTTGTCATTCTGACCTGAATCAAACCATTCTGGAAATCTTCCACTTCCTGCTGATTTTTCCACTTCCTGAAATGACTGAAGCTGGAGATAACAGAGAGAATGATGTCTGGACTCCTCTTCTTCCACACTTCGGTGATGTATTTAGCCACATTGTCCAAGGAAGCGTCCTCTCCTACACGTACATAGTACCCAGTGTGACTCTACAACCCAATTATTTTAAATAACGTGTTCATCTCAAAAAGGTAGTGAGATAGTGTCAATTTTTTGTGTTGCAAAATAATGCCATGTTGACACACACACACACACCTATATAAAATCAAATTGCTTTTACTTATATATACTGTAGATCACCAAATTTTAGTGACACCTTATTTTCCATCTGGCATCTTCGCTTAGCATGCGTTCTTTATCTGACAGATAAAGATTTGGCTCTAGATATTTAGCAACAAGCAAGATAATTAACCCTGGGGATTTACTGCCATTTTATTCAAGGTTTACAATTAGAAAATTTTCAGCAATTATTATAACAGAATGAGTTTATTATCCAACTATGAGGGTTGTTCGGAAAGTTCTTGGACTACCATCATAACTTTTTTACTTAACGTCATATTATATCCAAATTTGGAAGAAATATATAAAAACATTGAAATGTTATAGTAACGTCATGCTAAGAGTTTTGCGTTTCACAGATGTTGATTTGTGAAAGCACACTTCTGCAGTGAAAAAAAATATAACATTGACAAACAAAATGATGCTACTGGAACAATTGTTAGCAAAATAGATTTCAAGTGATAGAGAAACATTTTAATGAGTGCACTGGTATTGGGCAATACTGTGTGAAATGTACAGGGATAGTATTTTTGAAAACCTAATGTCGGTATGTTTTTGACAGTACAGTGTTGTTGAGTTTGCTCCGTGGTTACAAAATGTGTTGATTTTGAAATTAAATAACATGAATTCTATTAAACCACATGGAATGAAACTTCACACTGAAACAAAATAAATATTTTTATATATGATAATGTGCTCAATTTAAATTTCTTGAAGATAGTACAAGGAAGATTAGCATAGTCCACGAACTTTCCGAACAACCCTCGTACATGTATACCTGTCAAAAAATAATAATATCCTTGTATTTACATAAGACAGTAATAAAAATATATGTCTTCAATATTATACATTCATTTTTGTTTCACAATCACTTAAAATTAAAATTCAATTAAATGTGCATTTGATGAAGAGTAAAGTATGCATTTTGACCATAGCAATTGACCTTAACTTCAAAACAAACATCTCTTGCAGACAGAAGTGTTTATTAATCTTAATATAACAAGATTTTGCTCTGGATTTTCGTCAGCAAGCAAGAAAATTAACCCCAGGAGCAAAGTGTCTAAAACAACCTTCTCTTCCAAGTCACTGAGACATAACTTCTTGTTTCTCTACATCAACTTTGACAAACTGACCTTTTCCTCTGTGGATCCATCATAAAGGAACTTGATTATTCCCCCTGTAAGTTTGGAGGTTTGTAACCAGTCAAGGTCATCTGCCGAGTCTGTACTGACGTAAGATGCCACACTAGACACAGTGACATACCGTGGGTCCACTTCAATATCAGGATATTCTTCTAGATTTTCTTCCATGTCAAGTCTACAATTTGACATAAACATGATTAAGATTTGCATTAATTAAAGGTATAAAGTGGCTATTCTAGTCTCTTAATCCATTTTCAAAATCACTGTTTAAAATGATTTATCATATAAATATCTAAATCTGAATAACCAGTTTTTAAAGATATTTTTTTATTAGAAGTAAAGTTTTCAATTAGTATGTATGTGTAAAGTAATAGTTAAATAGCTATACTGTTGGCAGCTCTGACCAGTGGACCGGCCTTTACCTTGGGCTGTAATGCCAGAGATTCATGGTTCAAATTCTTATCTTACATTCTTACCGTAAGTATGTTGTAAGTTGTTTATTTATGTGATGTGGTGGTCAAATGAACAACTTATAGTAAGTACAATGTGCATGTGTACAGTAAAACTCGGTTATAACAAAGTCACTGGGACCTGTGAAATTACTTCACTATATACGTAATTCGTTATATCCGTATAAGAAATTCGTTAAATTTATATAGCTGGGGATCCAAGAAAAATTCGCTATATCCATGAATTCGCTATATCCGTGTTCGTACTACATGAGTTTTACTGTATATGACATCAATCTCTCTTGTGCATTTCATACCAATGACCAAAATTTATTTTCTTAGAAAAATCATATCATTCAGGCCTTTCAAAATCTGCGAGTACCTGGTACTTTTACCAAGCTGAAGTCATAACTGTACCAGCCAAAATATTTGATGAAGAAAAATTCAATAACATATTCAATTAAAATTGCTTCCACAAGGTACCTCCAATTTTTTTAAAAGTACCACGTTTCTAATCGTTTTGAAAGCCATGGATTATCATACTTCTTTGTTTCAAGTTGTGTTATTCAATCTAGCTAAAATGATTCAAAAATGAGGATACTTTTATGCTAAATGACGTTTTAAGAAAAAAGTCAAGTATGTTTGATATCGTTTAAAAATGCATGTTTGAGCGCTAACATGTGAGATAGACTAGCTGATTTAGATAAATATTATGACTGAGACATTAGTCACATGCAGGTTCAATCGCCGGCAAGTGGCCAGATAGCTCGATTGGAAGAGCACCTGACAAGAGATTCAGGGGGCCCAAGTCCAGTTCCTGGACTGATCTGTCACATTTTTCTCCTTTCCGGTTTAACTTATTAGGTAGACAGAAGCCTCGGCCAAACAACACCTCAACCTGTCACGTCTGACTCCTTGGTCCAAGATTATTGACATGTCAACCCATATGACAGGCACCTAGGCCCAAGCAAAATTTTATTATAGAAAAAAATAGTTCATCTGAATTGATATTATTGACGTAATCATTCTTTCTGATGATTCATGATATTTATTAAGATATAAAGAAGAAAATATGCAATGAATGTAAGTATTCTTAATTACTGTCTCACAATTAAGCCTGCTCATAATTAACCCCTCGTCGTCACCAATGTGACACACACTTGAGACTCCAAAGGATGTGCCATGGCATCTTGTTTGTTTATCAGTTAGCACTTTCATTAATTGTCTTCACCTCCTTGATAATCGTAAATGTGCTTGTGGAAGGTGTTTTTTTATAATTTAAACAAAAAATTAAAACCTTAATCATGTCCTTTTTTATAATCAAATTTTTATTCAAGTTGGAAATTGAAAATAAATTTGAAATATACTGTAGTATGGAAAGGAGGAATGAGTTAATATACATTGAAAATTCATAAATATATATATATAATGAAAAACATATGGCTGGACTTGGAATCGAACCCGGGACCCCTTCCTTAATAGTCAGGTGCTCTAACCACTGAGCTATCCAGGCCGATGTCCTCAGTCCAGCCTAAATTCCTACATTCCTCCCTCCTTAAATAGTCTTCGCCCCCGAAGACAACACAAGTTCACCTTGTCAGGACTTAACATTAATTACATATACATATTATATTGCCTGAACAAGGTAGGCCACGGCACCATCTGTAGTATGGAAAGGAGGAATGAGTTAATAAACATAGAAAATTCATAAATATATATATAATGAAAAACATATGGCTGGACCGGGAATCGAACCCGGGACCCCTGCATTACTAGTCAGGTGCTCTCACTGAGCTATCCAGGCCGATGTCCTCAGTCCAGCCTAAATTCCTACAATACACTTCCTAACAAAATTTTGCTTGGGCCGAGGTGTCTTATATATGGGTCGACCTGTCCTAAATCTTAGGTCAACCCATCTAAGCCGAGGTGTCATTGGGTCTAAATGTCTAAATGTCAATGGGTCGAGTTGTCGTTGGGCCGAAGTGTCTGGCATTCCATTATTATTGCTAAGAAAATCAAGCTTCGTGCATCTTACCCAATAACGAAAGCAACACAGGCATTCAAAAAGACAGATTTACAGATTGAACAGCACCATACCTGTTTGCTGCATCGCTACCTTTTGAAATAACACTAGGAAATCATGTTCATCAATACTGACGGGTTGGCTGCATCAGTCTGTCTGTTGCATTGAATAAATTGAGCAGATTCGGTAATCAGTTTCTTACACTGCACCGGCTGATATCTTTACAAATACAATTAAATACGTTCACTTACCAGTAAAACCGAACTGTTTTCATTAATGTCTACAAAATATGTGATGCTTTATCCTTGTCATGTTATGCAAATTCCCAAAAGCAATTTATTTGGTGTCAATCAGAAAATCTCTGTCAATAATCCATCTGCCTTTCATTATTGATGAATACCGTGCCCGATCCAATATGGTATATGATTTTAAAAAAAATACGCTGACAGTATATGAGGGTTATTCAGTAAAGAGCATCTGAAAACAAAAACCGTGATTAGCATGATTAGTGGACAGTACTGAAAGACTATAGGCGTACAATTTAGCTTGCATGCAATTAATACTTCTATAGTGTATGGGAAAAAAGATGGTTCGCGCTTTATCAAGACCCAAAAGGGTTTTCGTTCGAAAAAGAACATTTTGACCAATAAAATCCTTCAATTACCCAAGTAAAGGTGATTTTGAATTTATTTTTAGGTAGCTGAATTTAAAAATATTTCAAGAATAGATTGAGCGGGGAACCACATACAAAGCTTAATTTTAAAACTTTGTGGAAAATGGTCAATTTTGCGGCTTACTTTACTTCGACTATATGCATTGTATTTCATGTATTAAAAAAAACAAAAACAACAAACAAACAAAAAACAATAGACAACAACAATGAAGTACAAGATATAATAAATTCAATTTTCTATTAATCTACAGGACTTAATTCTCACGCTAGAGACTGACAAAATCTACGAAACAACCTAACTCCCAAACCCCAATATGCGCACAAAAAATAACTAAGGAAAAAAAACACAAACGTATAAGGGTTCTCAATTTGTGGAAAACAACCTTTTATAACATAATTTAATTGCAAACAGACTGGAAAATAGTGAAGTTTCCAACAAAGATTGATTTACTACATGATCTGGATATTAATAAAACATCCAATACCCGAAGCTGATTGTATTCAAAGGAGTTCATTCATTCTTTATTTCCTCCATATGGAGATATATGAAATATAAATGGACATACAATTAAATAAATATCACAAACATTACATTTAAATAGACAAAAACATATAAAATGAATATAGAAAAACAAATTTACATATTTACAAAACCCTTTAAGGGGCCCGGGAGAGTGGAATTAACGGAAAAAGAAAATAATAATAAGAGGGGGAAAACGGAGAAGAAAAAAAAAAAGGAAAAAAAAGGGAACAAAAAAAGGAAAAAGGGTATCATGGTGTGAAAATTGGGTCAAATTAACGGCAGGACATAGAAAAAGAAAGCTATACAAGGTACTAAATTCACTACTATTATTCCAGCATCGTCTGTAACATCAAAAGACGGAATTTTAACCTTATCATAGTTAATGACCTACGAAAAGAAACCAGGTTTGACCAAAACAAAACCAAAAAACAAAAAACAAAACAACAACAACAAAAAGCAAAAAATTAAAAAACAAAACAAAAAACAAAAAATAAAATAAAAATACAAAAACAAACCAAAAAAAAAAAACAAAAAAAAAAACGAACAAATAAATAAAAAAAAAAAAACAAGCAAAAAAAACTACAAAAACAACAAGAACAACAAACAAACAAACAAAACAAAAAAAAGGGGCAGCGAATTGAACCGCGTAACAAAGAAAGTATAAAAAAAATTAACTAAAGAAAAAAAAAATGCTGCAAGTAAAACAATCATCGACAACAAACCAACCAACACGCACAAAAAACAAAACAAAACAGAAAAAAAAGAAAAAAAAAGAACAAACAAAACACACACACCCCTTAATAAAACCAAAACAAACAAACAAAATTAAAATATGAAGAAAAAAATACATGCAGAAAAGACGTACAGGGAACGAATTTTCAAATCTGCATAGATCTGTATAATAGAGCGGGTATGATTTTTTAATAAACGTTTATATTCTACGTTATTTTTTAGAATTTCCACATAGAATACATTAACGTGTGCTAGAAGAATAATTTATGAAAGAAGACAAATAAAAATATCCTTGGACCCGCGGAGCATAGGAAGGGGGGGGGGGGGGACTTGTCCACAAGCGCATGTGGACTGACAACACGTTTTATCGGAAAAATGGACTTCTTAGCGGAAAATTTGTGGACATTTTAGCGGAAGATTTACTGGGCATTTAAAATAGGATATGGGCATTTTAGGAGATATAGTAGAAACAAAATATTTCTGCACCATGTCACACACGGGCATAATAAAGAGATAAATTAACATGAATTAACACTTGAAATGTATGTTATGCAAAATATTTTTTTGAAAGGTTATTATGCTTTAGGTTCTCCATCAATGAGTAACATGCTGTCAAAATATTGAAAACATCCATGGAGAAGTCTGAGTATGTTTCACGGGGCAAGACTACTCCTTACATAGAGATTTTATTTCCATCAAGATTTTTGTTAATCATGTTGGAATACTCCACTGTATTTATTTTTCATGCAGCTTTCCGAATGAATGGTTCGCCCGTGCACTGTGGAGTCTTATTACGTTCCAGATTCAGAGAAAATTTACAGAAATATCTTTACATGTCAACAGATTTTTTTTGGGGGGAGGGGGGGGGGGCTCTCGGTGATAGCAAATTACTACATGTAAGATAAAAAACAACAAAAAACAAATAACAATTGCTGAATTAATCCGGTTGAACTTCGGTATCTCGAACACGGTCATCTCGAATACTATGAATACAGGGGGTCGAAGTGATTTTAACTTCCCAACTTACTCTTCAAGTATTTTACCCTCAATATCTCGAATCATCGGTTATCTTGAAGTTTTTTTTTCTCTGTCCCATCGAGTTCGAAATTTGACTCTGTATAATTGTTCAATACCAACAGCATATATAACAATGGAAACATTAGTATATTATAGTATAAAGGTATTTATAAGCTTTGAATTCCCTTGAATGTCTTCGGTGCAGTATGTGCAATAGTCACATCAACAGTCTGTCAACATCCCCCAGATACTCTCAAAAACAGACATTAAATATTTATCAAATGTAAAATACATATTGGTCACAAGCAAGTACCGCTGGTAAGATACATGTAGTTTGCGTAAATGTTTCTTTCTATTTATATTTCTATGTAATATTTTAACCTCCTAGCCCTGGAAGTTTTGATTTGAACAACCTTGAATCCCTTGGGGATTCTTGCACACCAAATTAACTACACCGTACCTCTTGAGAACGATTTTAGAAGCTTTATTTCCACAATCCCTCAGTTAAAACTTAAACCTCCATCGTGGTCCCACCTTGCTTTGGAAGAATGTAGGAATGCTTGAATTTTGGACATCTCGAAGTTTTTTTCTCAGTCCCATGGAGTTAAGGACATACGCAACGTGCTTACCTACCGATAATTTTTCAAGATATTCATAATTTAAGATTACAGTGCCATTAGATGTTCGTATAAAAAAATCAGCATGCATTACCAAGGGGTTTGAAAATATATCAATTGATGAAAATTTTTGTATAATTCAAAGAAAAATATACAACAAGAAGTCTGTGAGCGAATGCTCACTAATAATACCCCCGCTCTGATGTGAATATACGGTTACCCTCTTATGTTGACATCGAATTCATACAAAAATGAATCCCACCATCTGGCATGCCTAAACAAAGATAGTGCTAAAATTTCAAGCATCTTCAATGAGTAGTTGCAGAGAAAAAACTGTGACAGAAATTTGTTACAGACAGATGCACGGATAAACAGGAAGTTGACGTCAGATTTAAACAAAAATGAATCCCACCATATAACCTGCGTAAACAAAGAGTGTGCTAAAATTTCAAGCATCTGTGATGAGTAGTCGCTGAGAAAACTGCAACGAAAAAAACGAATTTAAAACAAAAAACATGTTCAATATCTAAACGCGTATAGATTTTAAATACATTTAGACATAAGTGTTTTGTTGATAAACACAATATCAAACACGTTTAGATCTAAACACGTAATGAAAGTGTTTATTTTCTAAGCACATTTTTTACAGTGCAAAATTTGTGTTATGTATGGTACAGACAGACGCACGGATTAACAGGAAGTTGACATCGGATTTGAACAAAAATGAATCCGACCATATGCATGCCTAAACAAAGATTGTGCTAAAATTTCAAGCATCTGTGATGAGTAGTTGCTGAGAAAACTGCGACCAAAATTTGTGTTAGTATGGTACGGACAGACGCACAGATAAACAGGAAGTTGACATCAGATTTGAACAAAAATGAATCCGACCATATGGCATGCCTAAACCAAGATTGTGCTAAAATTTTAAGGAACTGTGATGAGTAGTTGCTGAGAAAACTGTGACGAAAATTTGTTACGGACAGACACACAGACAGACAGACACACAAGGGTAAAACAGTATACCCCCCTCTCATTCGGAGCGGGGGTATAAAAATTACTAGACATATATTCTAAATCTTTTGTTTATCCAAACTTGTTTTAGAGGAAATTTACAACAGCATATATAGACATTAAGATGTAGCACACAGCTCCTTTAAGTATCGGAACTCTTCAATTTCAGGGAAAAAGACAATAAAGTTCAAACTATGTGCGTATGTCCTTAAAGGTAAGGAAGTTTGACTGTATATCAATGTCAGAGTTCTGATGCTCTTGAGCTTGATGTTGACTTATTGTTCCCCCAAAGTCTTCATGTAAAACTTGCCCCCCCCCCCCCCCCCAATATGCCACGTTCTCATTCATTTCATCTCAATGCTTTAATTTAAGGAATACATGTCTATTTTTTGTATAACTGACTTGTGACTGAGCACAGGAAAACTGTGGATGAAATATAATGTACTTCCTATCATAATTAAACACACCAAAAAGTTGACAGTTTTTCATTAAAGTTACATTTTTTTCCCCTCAGTTATGTTAGCTAGATTATATCTCTACTCTAAATAACGATAAGCAGTGAAATATGATTAAAGTGAATCCACTTCAAGTGTATACCTGCTTATAACAGTCGTAATTTGTTCTCAAGTAGTTTAAAGAACAATCAACTGATATAATAATTTTTGACTAGAAATTGACTGAATATATGACAATGTGAGGATACAACAGTGATCTGGTTATCCCTTGCAATTTAAATGCAATGAAATTTTTTTACCCCCCCCCCCTTCAGTTTTACCTTCTTATCGATTTATTTATTTACTGAATTTCTTAACCCTTCTTGAAAAATTCAAATGAATGGAAATCAACTTTCACTCATTTGGACAATAATAGAGGATAAAAAAATCTCCCAATTTAATTTAAGTATACATGTATATAGCTTTTATTTAAAGAAAGATCTTTCTTAATTATTTCTTTATTGTTTCCATTTCTTAACTCTTCCCATTTTATCTTGATATTTGTATGACTTGATATTAATGAATGAAAAAAGAACAGCTAAGAAAGCGACATTAGTATATTTATTTAACCTAAGTCCCTCATTTACCTTCAATCATATACAGTACTGTATATCTAACAACATGCATCTATTAATATACTGCTTCAACAAACCATACCATAAACAGGAGAGTATTGAATTAATTAAATACATAATCTAAACTACTTAATCCATTTTGATGGATTTCTTAAGTTCTAATACAATGGTTGCTTTGCTAGTTCTAATCCTCAAGTTTTAGTCTCTTGCAATCTACAAAAAATCAAATGAGCACTGGATATCAAATACATGTAAATTGGATATTATCTTGTAAAAACAAAAACACTGTAAATCTGTATGATGCATATTCAAACTCTACAACTCTTGATGTATGTGTTTGCTTGTTTTAAATTTATCTTTGGAACAAAGTCAACGGATTTCTTTAAATTGTAGCTATGGTGGAAACTTACAACATGGAAACATAAGTACTCTGTGCCAAGTTCGATTGAAATTGGCCCAGTGGCTCTGGAGAAGTAGATGAAATTGTATTAAGTTTTAAAACAATAAGGACAAAAACGATGATGACAGAAAGCTTACTTTAGTCTTTGACTCAGGTAAGCTAAAACTACAAAACATCCAGTATTTTACATTGTTCGCATAAGGTAAATCAGGAAAAGGTCACATATTAAATTTAAGACAAGATACAGTAAAGAACCTCAAATCAGCATTACATGTACTTGATCATGCTTTACAATGTTTTGCCTATAATTCTTGAGAAGACGTTTTCAAATATATTTTTAGAATATCATAAAAGTTTGGCAGTTTAATTTCTAGCCAAGTAGTTTTTGAGAAGATATTTTTAAACGAAATTTTTCATTTCAGTGTAATTCTTTGTTGGGCCAAGGTTTGTCCAAATTTCACCATCTAAAGATGTTTCCACATGGTTGTTCAGTTACATAAGTTTACACAGTAACCTATGGACTTGAGCAGATAGCAAGAATTCATCTGACCTGTGTGACTCAAGCGAATTAAAACGTTTACACAACCAGAACAAATTGCAAAAGCATAAGCTCACTAAAGCCTTGGGCTCAGAGAAGCTCAAAAGGTTTAATAAAAAATAATTTGACAACAAGCCAAGTATTGACTATTCTCTACATTTTCATCTGTCTCACAAAAATTAACTGTGATCTAATATCGTAATTGAAAAAATCAGAAATACTGTTAAAACAAAATGAATTTTAAGAGACACATTAATATTCATACAAACTCTATCATGCGATGTTTTTTTTAAAATTATGATTAAACTGGCAAGATTACACAAAAAATATTGTAGTCTTAAAAATATAAATTGAGCAATGAATGACAAATTACAATCGATGTAAATTTTTCTGGTTTGTACACTATCTAGCTACTTAACTACAACCTGTATTGCTCATTTAAAAATTCTTAGACTAGCTTCATACTACAGGAATAAAAAAAATTAAAAGGTTAAGTTTGCTTCACCATTAAATTACAAAAAAAATATCAGACTCTACAACCAAGAACTACAGCAGATTTGCATTTCATTCTCTTTATCGGTTAGCATTTCTACCCCCATGAGCTACTGATAAATGCTTGTTCAATACTGCTGATATCACAAATCATTATGAACTCAAATGATTTTCTTTTTCTTACCCTTATGTACTGTAAAATCATATATTTTTGTGGCATCAAATTTTCATGGTTTTAGAAAAAAAATATTGGTTCCTAGAGATTCGATTTCGTGGATGAAGAACTGTTTAGTAGTTGTGTATATTAAATTTCATCCCTCGAAAACAACAAAAATTACCCCCCCCCCCCCCACGAAAATTAGTGATTTCACAGTATGTTGTTTGGTGGCAGCAATGCCATATCTATCGTTAATTTACAGACTGTTTTTATGTTATTTTATACCCTGAATTATAAACTTACGATGAAATGAAGTCTTTCTGATTTACATTCTACAACCTATTTTACCAACTCCTACTACAAAGTAAATTCTAGCCTGACTGTATCCTTAAATCAATATTTCTTTGATTATATCCAATACTGTCTCATATCTCTCAGAGTTGCAGTGACATACTGGCCTAAAACACAACAAACTAAACTTACATCTGCCAGAGGACATGAAGTTAGTAATCCTACCAAACTATAATATCAATAAAATGAATGGCACCTTAAAGTTTACAAGTAACTGATAAAATAATAAACAGTAAATGATAAAATAATGTACACATGAAAGTATAAAAATATATACAGAGGTAACTATACAAACCTAAAAGTCATCTGTGTAAAATGGCACAGCATAGAATTTTGAAATAAAAAAAGAAAGTAAAAATGCACCATAAAGTAATCTGCCAACACCAAAAGTGTGTATACAGCATTTAAAATAAAAATAAATGTAATTGTAAAATAACAAATATAAAGAAAAAAATATAATAAAATAATATGGGAAAAATATACATATGACAGCAACAAAAATTTTATTTCTTTTATGAACATTGCACTAAGAATCTACAACCATGAACTTGATGACTAAGGCTTTAACTGGACAGATAAATATGTAGGTGTGTGTAAGTGAGCAAACTTTAATAATAGGCGCCATGGTTACGGGCTGCTTCTTGTACGATTAAATTTTGGTTTCCTGGTAGTCTAAGATAAGATGACACTTCTTTCCATTTTTTCTCTTTCTGCAAAATAAATAAATACAAACACTTAATTATGGGGTAACTCCCCAATTTAAAAAAAAAAACTTCATGGAAGCCTTTAGAAGATACTGGTAAATGAATGAAACTCATAAAATGAAAAGAATCACAGTACTCATTTTTACTGAATATAACAATAACTATTATGACAAGCAAATTCCGAAAATTGTGGTTGTATTGATTGGGGTGCAATTATTTATGGCATGTTGTAACTGTTTTGTCTGTCCTGGGTTGTCTGTCCATCATGCAAAAAAAAAAACATAGGTATTCACAGATTACGAAGCTCACCTCGACGAATATTATCTATAAGTAATGCAAATTTCACATCATATTTTTTTTCCAGTTAGTGTACATCCAAAGATCAATATCCATGCAAGTTTGATTTAAGTAGGACTTACAGTTACTTGGAAATAGACCTGCTCAAAAACTTTTAACCTGTTTACTACTCAAGAAAATTTTGGTCAGTTCCAAAATCCAAAGCAAGTCTGGAAGTTTTCATCCTTAGATGCACCATCTATACAAAGTTTATCATAACAGGCCATAATATTATATAGCTACTCCAAAAAATTATCTTGGTCACTCATCTGGAAAATGTAGGTCAGATTCAGAATCCAAAGCAAGTCTGGAAGTATCCATCCCTAGATACACCATCCATGCTAATTTGGTTAAAATATGGCTAAAATTCACTCATTTGGAAAATCTAGGTTAGATCCAGCATCTGAAGCAGGTGAGTTACTGCACATCCCTAGATGCATCATCCATGAAAGTTTGGTCTAGGTAGGGCTTATAGTTACTTGGGAACAGACCTGCTCCAAAAACTTTAACCTGGTCACTCATGTGGAAAATCTAGGTCAGATCCAGCATCCGAAGCAAGTGTGGTAGTGTCCATCCCTAGATGCATCATCCATGCAAGTTTGGTCTAGGTAGGGCTTATAGTTACTTGGAAATGGACCTGCTTCAAAAACTTTAACCTGGTCACTCATGTGGAAAATCTAGTTCAGATCCAGCATCCGAAGCAAGTGTGGTAGTGTCCATCCCTAGATGTCTCATCCATAAAAAATATTTTCTGGTACAAAAATTATGGTATTCTTCAAGTCAAACTGATTTAGGTCACAAGATCAAAGTCATTTTACATTTGGAAATATCTCTTCACAAGTCATGCACACGAAAAAATATGAAAGGCCTTCTCTTCTAGTGCAAAATTTATGGCTAAGGTTATGAGGTCAAAAATCATCATGCATTAGAAAAGGCCTTGTCATAGGTTATGCACATGTAAAAATATCAAACCCTGTCTCTTCTGTGCAAAAGGTACAGACAAAGTCGATTTATTTTGAAAAATAGGTCAAACTTCAGGGTCATAAAGTCAAAAGTGATAGTACTCCTTGAAAGAAGTTGTCACAGGTAACATACATGTGAAATATGAAAGCCCTATCTTCTCTCGTTCAAAAGCATTTACCAATGTTAAAATTTTGAAAAGTAGGTTAACCTTCAAGGTCAAGGTAATGAGGTTAAAAAAAACCCCAAAGTACATCTGGAAAGATGTTGTTACAGTTGAGGTACATGTGAAATATGAAAGCTGCTTCTTCTCTCCGTCAAAAGTCATTACCAATATTAAACTGTTTGAAAAGTAGGTCAAACTTCAAAGTCAAAAATTATACATGTAGTACATTTAGAAAAGTCTTGTCACTGGAAATGCACATGTGAAATATGAAAGCCCTTTTGTTTCTCATTCAAAATTTATTACCAAGTATAAATATTTTAAAAGTAATTCAAACTTCGAATCAAGGTTACAGGGTAAAAATTAAACTACCGGTATAGTATATTTGAAAAGGTCTTGCCAAAGACAATACACATGTGAATTGTGAAATATGAAAGCCCTATCTTCTCTCATTCAAAAGTTATGACCAAGGTTAAAGTTTTCATAACAAACAGACATATGGACAGGCAAATCAAATTTAATGAAAGTGGGTGGCAAAAATTGTTCAACTCAGCCCTTTTTCCAATAATGTTTGGACCAATAATTATGTAGTGTTGTACATACATCTTTAATCTTTAGGTCAAGGTTATCTGGAACATGGTAGTGTATGTTCCAGACCTCAGCCTCTCTCCAGGCATTGTCAGTGTTACACGGATCATCCATGTAGCCCTTGTATATTATCCCAGAGGTAAATCCAGTGAAGGGTCCTGGATGGGGCTCCACAAATTGTTCAAAGAACTGAAAAACCAAGAAAAATTTGCTTAAAATTCATTCAAGAAATGAAACAAGGAAACTAGATATGGGTTAATGCACTAATGTGTATGCCTGTCCTTCAAATTTTCTAATTTGTATTACTTTTAAGCTTAGATTAAATAGGGGTATCTTGATGTACTTGCTAAAAACTAATAACATTCTCAAAGATCAAAGTCATTGAAACTAATGTACTTTACTCTGAGTAGCAATAGTTGAGAAAAAATGCGTCTTTGACGTAACACAAGAACCTGAGGAAAAATGAAACATTTGTGTCTTCCTTCATCAAAAGGGAGACAAAATTCTAAGTTAGATGTACTACTACTGAGAAATCACTTATTTTCATGGGGGTTTAATTTTTGCTGTTTTTGAGGTATGAAGAGACCCATGAATTCAAGTTCACCATAAAATGTAAAATATCATATACATAACTACTCAACAATTCTTAAACTGTGAAATCCCCCCCCCCCCCCAAATTTGACCCCACAAAAATATGTAATTTTACTAGGGATGTCAACGAATATTTGAACATTTGAATATTCATTCGATGAGTTGATATTCGAATATGAATTTAAGATTCAAATATTCGGTGTTTTTCAGATTTCACAAAAAAATAATAAATTATAATAAGAACAATGCTGGAATTATCCCCATTTTATTTACTAGTGATCCCCTGATTTCTTTCACTACTTTCTTACCTTATAGATCTTCTAAATTATTTCATTTTGAGTAAGTATAAAAGAAATAAACAAGCATAATTAATGTATACAAAATAAGTACTTTCAATAGTTTAATATGATCGGATCTAGAATCGAGGACAATGAAATGAAACCCTTCTTGAATGTCTAAAAGACGTGAAGAGTGTACTTATGAAATCAAATTTAATGATCATTTAAATACACCTTCTATAGAATCAGCCTGTAATATTGTAAAGCGCTCAATTTCAGAATAATACATCAATTACTTGATTATCTCTGGATGAATATATTCCTAAACCTTAAAATCATTATCGGGAAATTAATGACCTAGGACAATTGTCTATGGAAGTGTTTGTTTATATTTTCAAAACATTGTATCAAACATTATATTACATCTCTTATTAATCAGATAATTGTACTTAATTATGTGTATTTAAAACTGAAGAATTAACGACAATCTTTCCCCTGGTTAGATTACTGGTTCTTCAGTTTGAGCTTGTATACATATCATTTGTTAAAATTATATTTCAGTGGTATACACTTAAATCAATTATTAATTTTAAACATTGACAAATATCAAATGTAGAATTCCTTATAGTATACCTACAAAAGTCTACATCCAATTTTACTTCCAAATACCGACGCAACACCTACCATGAGAGTTTGATGATGTGCATTTGAAATAAACCAGATTTCATTTATTTTGTTGAATATTCGAATACATTCGAATACTTTCATTGAATATTCGAATATGAATTATTGTCAAAATTGACATCCCTAAATTTTACAGTATATTTATTGATTGCACTGGTATTGATACACTTTCATTACTGCACCTGAATCATTTGTTGTTCTGTCATGTTAGGGTCAAGCTTAGCATCAGACTCCTGGAATATGTTCTCTAAAAACTTCCTACAAACAGCTGAGTAGAGAGACATGCCACCATACTCCTTCCCCTACAGAAAATAATAAAGTGAAATATTGACATATTGTCATATTATTTCTAATTACAGTGCTCATGTTTCATTCCAAATTAAACAGATTTAATAACATCTATGTTTGTAAGTGAAATCTTAAGATGTACATAACCTGGTATTTGTAAATGTTAGGAATGATTCTATCGGTACATAATGAATTGAACTAGAGTTGTCCTAAAAGGACCATAATTCCTTGCAGGGGCACAATCAAAGATTGCATCTCTGTTAATACACACAGATCCACCACATCTGCAAGTTTGGTTTGGATAACCTTTTTGAAAAGACAGAAAGTGACCTAAATGCTGATTTCAACCTTTCATCTTCAAAAATAAAGAGAGACAGACAGACTACACAGCTGGACAGTCACATTGACTTTAGAATAACCTACCCCCTCCCCACAAGCAACTTTGTAAAATATGTAATAAACAACAGAATCTAAAATGAAAGTGAAAGTTTGATATTCAGGCTTTTCATGCCATAGAATTAAGACAAGAGGACCATAAGCCACAATGCTCACCTGAGTCACTATGGCCCTGCTGTTCTTCATCAGCTGGGATCCCTATATCACTAGTCAGATGCTCTAATCACTAAGCTACCCAGGCAGATATCCACTGTTCAAAGTACCAAGGTACTGAATTCCTCCCTCAATAAACAGTGTCTTCAACCTCAAAGACACAAAACAATGCGTTCTTGCCAGGAATGACCAATTTACACGTATTAACATGAACAAGACCCCCGGCACTGGGAACCAAATGTAGCATAAAATGAGGAATGAATAAAGAAAATATATGGCTGGACCAGGAAGCAAACCCAGGACCCCTTTAATCACTAGTCAGGTACTCTAACCACTGAGCTATCCAGGCCAATATCCATGGTCCATATAGCCCAAACCACTACATATACAATGTAATCTGAACATCTCATCAAACTTACACTAGGCAGACTGAGCTCCCCTGATTCCTTCTTTTGAAAGACAGCAACCTCCAGGACTTTCTTGCCATCCACAGTAATGAAGTTCTGCTGATTCTGGCCCGTAGACAGAAATCTCTTCCATCTGGAAATGACCAACATAACACAGTGGTTTGGCCCCCATCTCCTCAACTTCCCTCTTCCTCTCATACCAGTACGACCCATGGGATTTCTGGAATATTAATCATACTATAATCAACAGATGACTTAAGTGCAGTTTTTAAAAAAAAATCTAAAATTTAGTTTGTTGTATACATGTATGCATACAAAAAAAGGCCAGGCCACCTAAACTTCATCTCTGCAGTTGACCTAACAACAAAAACCTCTGACCCTGGGGCCATGAATTTCACAATTTTGGAAGAGGCCCCCTTGCTTATCCTAACTATGCACTTAATTTATCTGCTAATTACCCAGGAGCAAAGAAAAAGATTTTCAAAGCATTAATGCATTTTCACTACATAAACCCTGGCCCAGGGCCATGAAATTCACAGTATTGAAAGAGACACTCTTGCTCATCATAATCATGTACTTAGTTTGCTTAACACCCAGGAGCAGAAGATTGTCAAAGCATTGATGCTTTTTTCCCCATATAATCAATATAGCCCCACTCTTAATGCAGATCGAGCCCCTAACCCTGGGGCCATAAATTTCCCAATTTTGGTAAAGAACTCACTGCTTGTTATAATCATACCAACAGTTTGACTGCTTGGTGTCCAGGAGTAAAGAAAAAGATTTTTGAAAACTAGAACTGTCCAAAAAGGACAAATACCCCCCGCTGGGTTTTTCAGAGAAGGTACCAAATCACTAATGTTTTCTAGATGTGAGAGGTGTTCACAATGTGCTTAAACATTTAGAGTGAAAATTTAATTACTCATTAAATTTTTTTTAATGAATGAAACTAAGGTGCAGCCTAATAAAACATCAGTGCTAGTAATTACAGTGTTTTTAATTACATTGAAAAAATAGTTTGCAACTATCTGTCATCTTTGTGAGACATGACACTCCGCAAATTGATTGTTGAAAAAAAAATATCATAATTAATTATACAAAATCAGATTGATCTTAATACCTTTATATAAAACTCATTTAAAAAATAAAAGGCTGGTTCCAGTAACTAAATATTTTGACAGACATAAATTACAATTTAGAGACTTAGACAACAGAGATCTTTATTTCTTTCTGCCCAATTCCCAGGAGATATAGATAAGACCTGCTTGATCAGAGATGCCCTAACAGCTTCCCACACTGAACTCATTAATTAATCTTTAACTGGATGCATGTCCACTCATTACTCCCAAGGGACAAATGGATTTACACTATCTGCTGTGTAATGTAAAAACTGTTTTTAATACTTTGTGATTTTTTTTTTAGTTCTAATGAGTAGTTTTAAGCTGTAGTTCATATTTTTGTACAGATGTTCTAAATTCTATGTCTCAAACCTTAGACATGAACCCAAAATGACTAAGTCAATAAAAAAAAAAAAAAACCTGTAAAATGCGGAAAAATTAGCAAATAATGTTGAAAATACCAGGTGCACATCTTCATATGGTAAATAATAAGTGTACAAATTTTCATACAAATCAATGCAATAGTCTCTGGGAACAGATCAGGACAAAACCACATAATAAAAATGAAAAAAACACCTGTAAAATGCAAAAAAAATTATCCAATCATGATGAAAATACCAGGTGCACACCTTCATATGGCGAAGAATAAGTGTACAAATTTTCAGACAAATCCTTGCAACAGTTTCCAAGAAATGGTCCAGACAACATCTTGTCTACAGACAGACGGACAGACAGCGGACAAGCTGATTCCAATACACCCCCCCTAAACTTCGTTTGCGGGGGGTATAATTACATTACTTTTTATGGTTTTGGCCCCATGTCTCAGGCCCGGGGGGGGGGGGGGGGGGGGGGGGGCAGAGACCATAAAATTCACAATAACGTCTTAGGCCCCGGGGGGGGGGGGGGCAGGGACCATAAAATTCACAATAACGTCTCAGGCCCCGAGGGGGGGGGGGACCATGAAATTCACAATTTATGTCCTTTGCCCTTAGATGATACCAAAATTGTTTGAACTGGTTCAGCAGTTTATGAGAAGAAGCCAAAAATGTTGAAAAGTTTATGACCAAAGCAAGACGACAGATGAAAACAGATAGCAATAGGTCACCTGAGTGACTCAATTGACCTAAAAACCAAAACACAAAATCTCATATTGTACAAAAAATTTTACTACAAAGATATTAGTAAATTGACTGCTTTTATTTACACATGCAAAACAAATAACTACCTGTTAAAATCTGAATAGTGATTTTACAATGATAGCTGCACTTAAAACTCAAATTGAAGGGTCTTACATTGGCATGTTGGATGAGTCGAGCTCGTAACGTAATGGCAAGCCATCCTTAGTGATCCAGGATACTCTGTTAATTTCTATGTTAGTCGTCTCATTGATCACAAATGTAGCTGACAGATTCCACAGGGGTTTCTGGTACCCAGTAGCTGACAGTAAACTAGCTCTCTCTTCCTGACTCTGGCTGCTGCTCTCCATACGCTGCATGATCCTAAAGAAATATTAAGGAAGCTCTAAACACTGAACACCGAAGAGTTCCAATTCCATAGTTCAGTAGTTTTAGAGAGTAAGAGTGATCTACCCTTAGACATAAGATGGAATAAGCAAGTAGTATTCATATCAGTATTGATATGCTCTTTTGCGAGGAGATGCTCCGCTTTGTGGTGCCCTTGTTAAACATAGGTAATCAGAGATTACAGAGCTCACCTCAACGAATGTGGTCTTTAAGTAAGGCAAAGTCCCACACTAAACTAATAACCTTGGAGTGTGCATCCCTAGATGCAACATTTATGCAATTTTGGTCTGATAGGGCTTGCAGTTACTTGGAAATAGACTTATCTGAAAACTTAAAACTAGTCACTCATCCAGAAAATGTAAGTCAAATCCAACATCCGAAGCAAGTTTGAGATTGTTCATCCCTTGATGCATCATCCATGCAAGTTTGGTTCAGATAGGCCTTATAGTTACTTGGAAATGACATCTGCTCCAAAAACTTTAACCTGGTTACTCATCTGGAAAATCTAGTCAGATCCAGCATCCGAAGCACGTCCAGTAGTGTGCATCCTTAGATGCATCATCCATGCAAGTTTGGTCAATATAGGGCTTATAGTTACTTGGAAATGAGATCTGCTCCAAAAACTTTAACCTGGTCACTCATCCGGAAAATTTAGATCAGATCCAGCATCCGAAGCAAGTCCAGTAGTGTGCATCCTTAGATGTATCATCCATGCAAGTTTGGTCCATAGAGGGCTTATAGTTACTTGGAAATGAGATCTACTCCAAAAACTTTAACCTAGTCACTCATCCGGAAAATGTAGGTCAGATCCAGCATCCGGAGCAAGTTCAGTAGTGTGCATCCTTAGATGTATCATCCATGCAAGTTTGGTCAATATAGGGCTTATAGTTACTTGGAAATGAGACCTGCTCCGAAAACTTTAACCTGCTCCAAAAACATTAACCTGGTCATTCTTTAGCTGAAATTGAAGCATCTGAAACCTTGACTGGTACAATGAAACACACTAGAAGCATCCTCCATGCATCTCTGACTAATATAGGCCATAGAAGTACTTGAAAAGAAAACTGCTCGAAAACCCTTAACCTTGGACGCCGACGCCGAGGGTATTACATAAGCTCCCCCAACTCGTTCAAAAGTAGGTCAAACTCCTAGTTCAAGGTCAAAGGGTCAAAGTGGTTGGTATCCAAAGGAAGGTCTTGTCACAAGGATTACATATGTGAAGTATGAAAGCCCTAGCATCAACCATTCAAAAGTTATGGCCAAGGTTAAAGTTTTTCAAAAGTAGGTCAAACTCCTAGGTCAAGGTCAAAAGGTCAAAGTCGTTGGTATTCAAAGGAAGGTCTTGTCACAAGGATTACATATGTGAAGTATGAAAGCCCTAGCTCCAACCATTCAAAAGTTATGGCCAAGGTTAAAGTTTTTCAAAAGTAGGTCAAACTCCTAGGTCAAGGTCAAAAGGGTCAAAGTGGTTGATATCCAGAGGAAGCTCTTGTCACAAGGAATACATATGTGAAGTTTGAAACCCTAAGCACCGACTGTTCAAAAGTTATGGCCAAGGTTAAAGTTTTTCAAAAGTAGGTCAAAGTCCAAGGTCAAGGTCAAAAGGTCAAAGTGGTTGGTATCCAAAAGAAGGCCTTGTCACAAAGAATACACATATGAAGTTTGAAACCCCAAGCTCCAACTGTTCAGAAGTTATGGCCAAGGTTAAAGTCTCATAAAATTTTGCAAAAGTGGGTCAAACTCCAAGGTCAAGGTCAAAAGGTCAAATATGATGGTACCCAAAGAAAGGTCTTGTCACAAGGAATACACATGTGAAATATGAAAGTCATAGCTCCAACCAATCAAAAGTTATGGGCAAGGTTAAAGTTGACAACAGACAGACAGGACAACAAGAGGCCCATGGGCCACATCGCTCATCTGAGCACATTGGCAAGGCAAAAGCACAAATCAGTTCAGTATTGAAAAGATTAGGGGGGGGGGGGGCTTGAATTTTAAACTACCTGATGATGCTTCCATGTCAATATATAATTTGTTTTAACAAATGGCTTTGTTGTACTTGAGAAGATTTTTTAAAAAAATTCCCATATATTCCTTTGTAAAAATTTGATCCCCCATTGTGGCTCCTCCCTATCCCAGAGGTCATCATTTGAACAAACTTGAATCTACACTACCTGAGGATGCTTCCATATCAATATGACTATACATAGCTTTTCTGTTCTTGAGAAGAAATTTTTTTCTATATGTTCCTATGTAAACTTTCGATCCCCTTATTGGGCCCCACCCTACCCTTGGGAGTCATCATTTGAACAAAATTGAATTTACACTACCTGAGGATGCTTCCATATCAAAATGATTAAACATGATTTTCAGTTCTTGAGAAGAAGATATTTTCCTATATGTTCCTATGTAAAATTTTCGATCCCCCATTATGGCCCATCCCTATCCCCTGGGGTCATCATTTTAGCAAACTTGAATCTACACTACCTGAGGATGCTTCCATATCAAAATGACTAATCATGGCTTTGCAGTTCTTCATCAGAAGATATCTTCTTATATATTTCTAATTCAGACTTTTATCCTCCATTGTGGCTCCACCCTACCCCAGGGGGTCTTGATTTGAACAAACTTGAATCTACACTACCTGAGGATACCTCCACATAAATATGATCAATCAGGGCTTTGCTGTTCCTGAGAAGAAGATTTTTAAAGATTTTTCCTATATATTTCTATGTAAAACTTTGATCCTCCATTGTGGCCCCGCCCTGACCCCAAGGGTCAGGATTTGGACAAAGTTGAATCTACACTACCTGAGGATGCTTCCATATGAATATGACCAATTAGGGCTTTGATGTTATTGAGAAGAAGATTTTTAAAGATTTTTCCTATATATTTCAATGTAAAACTTTGATCCTCCATTGTGGCCCCGCCCTACCTCCGGGGGTCATGATTTGAACAAACTTGAATCTACACTACCTGAGGATGCTTCCATATGAATATGACCAATTAGGGCTTTGCTGTTATTGAGAAAAAGATTTTTAAAGGTTTTTCCTATATATTTCTATGTAAAACTTTGATCCTCCATTGTGGCCCCGCCCTACTCCTGGGGGTCATGATTTGAACAAACTTGAATCTACACTACCTGAGGATGCTTCCATATAAATATGACTCATCATGGCTTTGCTGTTATTGAGAAGAAGATTTTTAAAGGTTTTTCCTATATATTTCTATGTAAAACTTTGATCCTCCATTGTGGCCCCGCCCTACCCCTGGGGGTCATGATTTGAATAAACTTGAATCTACACTACCTGAGGATGCTTCCATATAAATACAGTAAAACTTGTTGAATCCGGATGTTGTGCATTCCGGCATGTTGTTCAGTCCGGCGTAATATTTTAGTCCCCTGAATTTCCTTTATAATTTATGTTTAATAAATGTTGTTCAATCCGGATCTTGCCTATTCTGTAAACCGGCCGATATTTAAAGAACTAACTACTCATAATTAGTACAAATTATCTCCTCTAATCCGGCCACTTATCTTTACCTGTGCCCGCTGGTCATTAGAGAAGTCTCACGTGGGGTAATTATTGTCCCGTTAATGATCTATCCTGTATCGACAGTTTAGATTTTAACAAACGTGATAAAAAAATCATTAATGGCTCAAGTAAGGCGAGGAAATTAACTCGCAAAAGAACGAGTAATAGTGATGGTTGGGGGTAGCATGTCTGAAGAACCAGAAGTCTCTGATGAGACTGTAGCTCTACTGGTCTGTTTGTATAACAAAAGAAAATTAGCACTTGGATTTGAAACATTGCAACATGCAACAATGAATAGAATTATGTACAGACCCTAAAACGTGCCACTACACCTCAGAAACGAACCGTACCGTTCCGTACAAGAAGCGTACCGTACCGTGCAAGAAGCGTACCGTACCGTGCACAAAGCGAACCGTACCGTACACAAAACGAATCGTACCGTGCAAGAAGCGTACCGTACCGTGCACAAAGCGAACCGTACCGTACACAAAACGAACCGTACCGTGCAAGAAGCGTACCGTACCGTACACAAAGCGAACCGTACCGTTCATGAATAATTTTTGAAATAATTATGCAAGCCACGCCCCGAAAGCATTCCGAATCTTGCAATGACCGAATACAGTAAGTAATTTTCTTTTATTTCTTTCGACGCAGCGCCAGTTCAAGAAGGACAGAAAATTACCCTAGAGATTCAAAATATTATTATTAAGTACCATGCATCTGGACTAACATCTGTTAATATAAGGAAAGTAGTTACGACTTCAAAACAACTCGACAGAGTGTGAGGCGATTCCTTATTCGCTATGCATGATCGGGATATGCTTGACTAACATTTTTTTCCGTATTAAATGCAGCATCGTAATATTTTCGTGTACAATTTATAATAAATAAAAGTGAATTAAATACTTTATCGTTTCTTTCTTTAGCTTTTATCTACCCTATTCTTGTCTCTATGAACGTTCTCGGAAACCAAGACACATTGAAAAATGTATTAGGATTCTGTGCTATTTTCCGAAACCAAGCCCTTAAAATCATTTTTTATTCATGTAAGTAATAGTTTTAGGGAGAAATGATTACAGATTTAGCAACAACAACGAAATTAAAAAAAAAATTACGAACTAAATTATCAATTTGAAAGCGAACATGTTAAAATGTAAACGCCTCTCAATCACCAGAAAAAATAAATAAAAGCGATGTATATATAAATAATATGTGTCGGTTTACACTCTTCTGACCAACTCAAGATGTTATCGCCAATATAACATACTGTCAAAAAGTTCGATCGCCACATTTTCACATGGAATTTTCAGTTTAATACACGTAATCCAAAAAAAAAAAAAAAAAAAAAAAAAAAAAAAAAAAAAAAAAATCTGGATATATGTCAGAATTAATTTTTATTTAAAACATTTTCCCATTTCATTTGCTTTATTCACTGAAATCTGCAGGTAAAATATGTAACCTGGAATTTACACAAAAAGCCCAGTTTAATTAAAAAAAAAAAATACTTAGTCCGTGCATGCGTGTTCATCCAAGATTTTTTTTAAAGAAATACTGTACATTTCTTGCCATGGTCTCGTTATCTAGACTGACGTCTTTCTATACTTTCGTTATTTACTCTAAAACATTTGAAAATTTCGATCAAGTATTGTCTTCACACGTGCACAGGTAAAAACTTGAGCTGTGTATATTGAACCGTATCTAATCCCGTTAGTCCAGATATGCTTACATTCACACGTGTATCAACAGTTTGCTGTCTTTAACAGTAAGTCTACAACAACGAATCAGTTTTAATCAGCAGATTTAAACAGAATTTCATGTGCAGTCAGCTTTTCTTCTAGATCTTCAATAAAAAAGCGAGTTTGACAAGGAAACAAAGAAGGAGGGGGGGGGGGGAGAGTAATTGAAAACGGACTATTTATTTCTAACATTTTGACATTAGTTATTTCGGAAATCTGTCTTGCCGTCAATATATATTATATACATTTATACATTGTAGATGGAATTGTCGCTGTCTTAACCGTTTTCTTGATTGTAACTTCCCTTCAAAAAACGTTTTTACACATTGATGGAAAATTTATGTTAAAAGGAAAACAATTACGCGCACAAAAAATAAGTAATATTTTGCACTTATTGTGTGCACTTCTACCGATTACTTTTCAATGTATTTTTCCTAGTGATCCAAACACCTAAGAAATCAATGTAAAAAAAAATATAATTCCTCGCAAATAAAACTAATAACTTGTTTGATCATTCGGTCAAGAGAAATTTTTTTGTTTGTTTGTTTGTTTGTGTTTTTTTAAGGAAGCAGCAGTGACAAGAACGTAAAAAGAATGGTAGACGAAATGAAAGCATGAGCGATTTATAAAATCAATCTCATTTACTTAAAAGTGTGATAAGTGAATATTTAAAATAATAATTGTATTCAATTAGGAAAACTTAAAGGAAAAAAAAACATATGTACGCTTATTCGTTAAAAAAAAATACAGAAAGGCCTTTTATGGCAACGCAACCAAAATATTTTTTTCATCCTTCTTATACAGTGTTTGTTGATATGTTCGATTTCTTTCCAAGTTTAATTGAACCATAAGGCGATGTTGTACAAAATAAGATAAAAAATAGACAACTATAATTATTTATTTTAAAAATTGAAAGTAGTTCATACAGAAAGTAAATAAAAAAAAGATACAGTTATTAAGACGACTAGTTACATTTAATAACAAAAATACAGCTGTAAAAAGGAAATATTTATAAAAGTTTTAACTTAAAAACAACTTATCAAAAAATGCTTGCGACACCGTCCTTACATTTATATCAAATAAAGAGATTATAATAAAGAAATAAACGACTTTATGAAGTAGCCAATCATAATCTAAAGCGTACAGGCTCCGCCCACTTAATTTACATACCGTTCACCAAAGCGTACCGTTCACAAAACGAACCGTTCCGTGCAAGAAGCGTACCGTACCGTGCACAAAGCGAACCGTACCGTACACAAAACGAACCGTACCGTGCAAGAAGCGTACCGTACCGTGCACTAAGCGAACCGTACCGTTCACAAAGCGTACCGTTCCGTGCAGGAAGCGTACCGTACCGTACACAAAACGAAACGAACCGAACCGTGCAAGTGGTGTAGTAGCACGTTTTAGGGTCTGTATCTTAATGTAGTCTACTTCTGTGCCAAGATATTGAAATCAAATGAAAACTGTTGGAGGAGTAGCGTTTTGAAAGTATTTCACAGAAATTTCTATTTTTAGTAACCATGACAACACCATTCACCCAAATAAAAAAAACAGAAATATATATTATGTATCGTAGTGTATTCTAACTGTGTGCCAAATTAGATTGAAATCAGACCAAAATTGTAGGAGGAGTAACGTTTAATGGGAATTTCACAAAAATTTCTATTTTAAGTAACCATGGCATCACTGTTCATCGAATTCAAAAACCAATGCAATAAATTATGTATCTTAATATAGTCTTCTTGTATGCCTAATTATATCAGAAGCAGACCAAAACTGTAGGAGGAGTAGCGTTTTAAACGAATTTCACAGAAATTTCTATTTTTAGTAACCATGGCAACACTGTCCATCAAAATCAAAAACCGATGCACTAAATTATGTATCTTAGTGTAGTCTACTTGTGTGCCAAGTTATATTGAAATCGGACCAAAACTGTAGGAGGAGTAGCGTTTTAAAGGAATTTCACAGAAATTTCTATTTTTAGTAACCATGGCAACACCGTCCATTGAAATCAAAAACCAATGCACTAAATTATGTATCTTAGTGTTGTCTACTTGTAAGCCAAGTTATATTGAAATCGGACCAAAACTGTAGGAGAAGTAGCGTTTTAAAGGAATTTCACAGAAATTTCTATTTTTAGTAACCATGGCAACACCGTCCATCAAAATCAAAAACCGATGCACTAAATTATGTATCTTAGTGTAGTCTACTTGTGTGCCAAGTTATATTGAAATCGGACCAAAACTGTAGGAGGAGTAGCGTTTTAAACGAATTTCACAGAAATTTCTATTTTTAGTAACCATGGCAACACCGTCCATCGAAATCAAAAACCGATGCAATAAATTATGTATCTTAGTGTAGTCTACTTGTGTGCCAAGTTATATTGAAATCGGACCAAAACTGTAGGAGGAGTAGCGTTTTAAAGGAATTTCACAGAAATTTCTATTTTTAGTAACCATGGCAACACCGTTCATCGAAATCAAAAATCGATGCACTAAATTATGTATCTTAGTGTAGTCTACTTGTGTGCCAAGTTATATTGAAATCGGACCAAAATTGTAGGAGGAGTAGCGTTTTGAAAAATTGTTTACAGACAGACGGACAGACAGACAGACAGACAGACCGACGGACGGACGACGGACACCTTACTATCGCATAAGCTCTTCTGGTCTCTGACCAGTAGAGCTAAAAACTTGGAGACTTGTTCATGACCTCCTTTCTACTTTCGTTTTGTGTGCACGACATGCAATTCGAATTACTTCCCTTTGTGTCGCTACCATAATGACAGAAGATTTTGGTTCAATATTCATTATAACATTTGAAGTGTCTTAATATTCAATCATATTAATTTTAAAAGAAAGAAATTAATTAGGAATCTGTCCCTAACAAAATAATATTTACAACGACGATGAGGTTTTGGAGTGTGTTTAAAACATTTAACGATTTTCAAATTTAATAAATGACCAAGAGATATTATATTTTGTTACTGAATAAAAAACTTGAACAGAATTGAAAATTCTGAAGAACAAACAGAGTTTAAAACAAACGGAAATAGACGATTTTTTTTCAAGTGAAACGTAAAAAATGACACATTTGATCAAGTATTTATTTACCACTCTATGTTTATGTAATTTTTAACTTGGTATAATGGTTCAATTTTCTCCAATCCGGATGTTGTCTAATCCGGCAAAAAATTTTGGAACCACTGGTCGCCGGATTAGACAAGTTTTACTGTATGACTCATCATGGCTTTGCTGTTCTTGAGAAGAAAATTTTTAAAGGTTTTTCCTATATATTTCTATGTAAAAATTTGATCCTCCACTGTGGCCCTGCCCTACCCCCGGGGGTCATGATTTGAACAAACTTGAATCTACACTACCTGAGGATGCTTCCACATGAGTTTCATCTTCCCTGGCTTTGTGGTTCTTGAGAAGAAGATTTTTAAAAGATGCTACTAATTTTTCACTAATTCTTCATTATCTCCCCTTGAAAGAGGGCGTGGCCCTTCATTTGAACAAACTTGAATCCCCTTCACCCAAGGATACTTTGTGGCAAGTTTGGTTGATATTGGCCCAGTGGTTCTTGAGAAGAAGTCAAAAATGTGAAAAGTTTACAGACGGACAGACAGACAGACAAACGGACAGACGGACTACAGACAAAATGTGATCAGAAAAGCTCACTTGAGCCTTCGGCTCAGGTGAGCTAAAAACAATATACCCCCGGGATCTTTCGATCCGGGGGCATAATGAAAGACAAAAAAAATTGTATAAAATTTATAAAACATATCAGGGCTAACAAATGATGAATAGGGTATATGTTAATTTGAGAAATACTAAAATAGCAAAATGCTGTTTTTACCACTTAAACTGTATGTTTGTAATCTCTCTAATATACAATTTTAATAGCATAAAGGATAAGGCACTGTTATTACTAATCTTCACTGTTTTAAACTCTCAATGAATTCTTCGTCCACAAAAAAATCCTGACATTAGTCCAGCTTAATCATCTTTATCCTACATACTCTATAAAATCTGGATCCACCAGGCTCTGTATAGATTCTCTGTATTCATCCACAGGTTTGGTGTACAGGACTGGATCATACGTAGGATAAGGCTCCTGCACAAAATATTATAACAGTAGGTCATTTTCAGATGTTTCTGACAAAACAGATTTTTTCCTCTTTTAGAACTGGTACTGATTAAAAGGTACCATTCCCAATGCCAAACTAGAGTGTTCCATGGAATGAATAAAGCTAAGGGTGGTCAACATTTTATTTGCATTCTAGTATCATAATTTATACATTTGCCTTTGAAGATAAAAACATCCACAAATAGTAAGACTATGATAGAACAGCATTTATAATCACAAAATGTGACAATCAAATAGAAATACAATTCCTCAACCCTCAAAGCTAAAATGACTAATAAAATTAAAATTATTAGAAATAATTATTATTTAAATCATACAAGTTTAATTCAACTATCCCTCAGGATTTCAGTCTGACTTTGTTTTTACTGCAATTGTCTGTCTATAACTTCACCATTCTGTATACTGATCCCAGTTTATTTTCATACAACTAACCAATGCAAAATGAAGATTCTACATTTCTGAAAACAATGCCTACCTCCCAATTGACATATTTGTCAAAGACCGGGAACCTTTGTATCTTGGTGTTGGGGTATGGAGACTGACGACTAGCAATGTGTAGGGAGGTGACAGTCTCTAATTCTGGCCGGGCCTGGGGATCTGCAGAAACAACAATGTAGGTCACCACTTTTTTCTTAGTTCTCAAAAGTTATAGTTGCCTTAGAGGGAGACAATAAAGGATACAAAGACTCCACACAGCTTTGAACAATACTGACCAATGGTGTCTATTTTGTGAGCTATCTGCTCCAAGGCTAAGCTACAAGCAATCAACTGTCTCTCCAAATTTGACATCTGTTCTGTCATTTTGTCATTAAATTCCCTCTGTAATTTGGATTGTGTTACCAGATGCTCTATTCTACAATGGAATTCTGATCAATATAACAAACTGGAACATAGATAATAATAAAAAATAAAAAGACGAAAAAAATCATGATCCTATCAAACTTATTTAAATCATATGAGTTCCGAGTGTAAGCAATGTGCATGCCTTTGCCTAATTGCTTATTGATTAGTTGTATTTTGCAGCATTTTGCTTACATGAAATAACTTTTTTTATCTAACCTTTGACTCTGCTCAGTAAGTCTTGCAGCCTCTCTTTCATCTTGCTCCTCCTCTTCATTCAATTTCTTCATACAGATTTTCCAGTAGCTGTAATCTGTTGAGTCTTTGACTTTTATAACAGACACGCTGTCACCATCCTGCAATTTGAGTTTTACGATTACCATATCTTCTCTTTTTTGATAGTGACACTTAATGGTGTCAAATTGTTCATGAAAAACAAAATCAAATTAACTAATTTTGTTGAGAGATTCTTAATCAGTAAGGAGTCAATCTCTTTTTAAATCCCAACAAGAGCGTAATGGGACTAGATGCAATACTAGTATATTGTACCTCTTATGGGGCAGCTGAAGAGAGAGAGAGAGAGAGAGAGAGAGAGAGATCATACTTTGAAAATAGCTTTAAACAAGAGGTCCATGGGCCACAATTTTCACCTGAGTCACCTGACTAACATGGCGTTGCAGTTCTGGAGATTTTTTTTCATATATACATACAATGTACATTAAGTACAATATGGTCTCCCATTTTCTGTTCACCTATGAGTCTTTAAAAAAAATTGAACCCAAGCAACTTGGGAATGTCTGCATATTAATATGATTTGGTGTGACCTTGTTACTCTTAAAAAGAATGTCTGTTTTAATGTCTTACCTATTAGGTAAAAAATTTATTCTCCCTTTTCAGCCCAATCCTAGCTCCATGTGCCAAGATTTGAACAAATATGAATCTCTACTATGCTGGAATGCCTGCATAATAATGTGCTTGCATAGAATAAGCCAAAACACCAATTAATCTTACATACAACTAATTCTGTAACTACAAGAACTGATGCCACAGTGCTTCATGAAAATATGATTTTTAAAGAGTTTTTTTCTAAATAAAGTGTATTTCCATGTTAATCTTTGATTCCTATCGTGGCCTGATTTTACCCACCAGGGTTAGATTTGAACTGACTTGAATTGTCACCACCTGAGGTTGTTTCTATGTTAATTTGTATATTAATTTAAATAATCATGGCCTTGTTGAACTTGAGAACATGATTTTGAATTTTCTTTCTTTTTTCTACAATTGACATGTAAAATTATTATCTCATACTGTGCTCCATCAAGTGCACACGTTAAATGATTGTACATGCATTGTATAATAAACCATACATATAATTTCTACAAAGTTTGAGAAAAACTTTGAAACATTGCAGATATTATCTCAGGTCAAAGAGTCAACAGACAGCTAAGACATACATTGTGAACAATCATCAGCTTTTTTATTATTAAGTTATTTTTAGTGTTACATCCATTCATATGGGGTGAAAATGCCTAAAGCCTGTATGCATACTCCTCCATAATGCAACTTTATGTTCACTTTGTATCTTGACTACAGGGTGGTTTAAATTGTTCACTGAGTTGGTTTTAATAATTATTATAAGTATTTGCTCTTTAAATAAAGAAAATCACTTTACCACTTGGTCTTTTTTCCTACAGCATGAAGATTGACAGCATTTCTTCATGCACTGCCGGAGTTTCTTGAAGATAAACTCAAACAACATGATGATGTAGCTAATGAAATTAAATGGAGCAGGCAATCTCAGACGAGTTTCAAAATCCACAATGATGCTGTACACCTGATACTTCCAGATTTCCTCTGATTCCTGCTTAATTTTAGCATTGGTGGCACTGTAACAAAATTTGATTATGTCTTAATATGTCTTACCACTCTATCAATAAAATACACATTAACAATATCAGTTGAATGAAAACCTAAAAGAGGATTCAATGCAGTCAACAGTTCACATTTGATCTGACTTATGTTTTCACACCACTGAAGTCCTGTTTCACTCCATTTTGAATTCACAGCATTCTACCCATATCTTACACAAGCTCCTTCCTCCACTTTGTGCACTCATGTGTTTGTGCATTTACAAAAGATTGTCCATCCTGTATTTTGTATTTGCCTGGCATGGTAACAATGTGTATTTCACATTTTCAAACATCATTATTGACTTTGGATAGTTCGTGTGTCATGACTTTTATAGAAGATGATAACAATGTATTAAGGAGGGTTCATACCTGAACAAAGCGTACAGAAGAGTAAGAAGAATGAGCTTAGTGATGACGAGATACTGAATCACCATTGCGTAACCACCAAAGCTACGGTATGGACACTCGGCAAACTCCCGCTGAAACCTGATCTGACCTACAATTCAGACAATACTGAAAAAATTGTTGATCTCAGGTATTCACTTTATTGTTAAATTGTTTATTTAATCTCAAAAACATGTGTCAGACTATTATGTCCAACATATTCAATTAAGTTAATAGATCTTTATAATCTTGCTAATCAATGCACTATAAATCAAACTCCATGACTTCGAACTTACACTAAATATAAAAACCTCACCCTTTGGGCTCAGATTTTAATTTTCATACAAAAATTCTTGATCTTTGGATTACATGTATATTCCAAAATAATCCCTATATTCTGCACATTTTTCAAGTTCCACATACACACACCAACAATTATATACTACATGTTAAGTTCCATTTTGATCATATTCGGTCGGTAGCGATATCACTAGAACTTGTTGAAGTGTGAGGGTGTCCAATGCATGGTGAATTCACCCTACATGTTCGTGTGTACATTGTATTTTTATTTTTGAAATTAAAAGTAAATGATTGTAACATTTATATTCATTTATGCCACATACTTGTATTTCTTTTCCAGAATGAAGCAGCAGCATCTGAAACATGAAATTTACCAGAAATACATGAACAATGTTATTGTAAAATGTACATCAGAGTATTTATAACAGAAATCCCTGAACACACAAATATTTTCATTCAGACACAGATTTATGTGTACACTAAATTGGATTCCTACACTATATAACAACAATAGAGGACAAACAAACTTACTGTAGCAAACTTCTCTTGTCTGGTTGGCATAAAAGTTTTCACACCTATCATTACCTGTAATTTATCAAAATGAAGAGAAATTTTGATGATGGTAAAAATGTATCATTGACAAGTATTCTGAACCCCCTACAAAACTAGTTTTTTAAAATGACCTTTTAAAGATAAAACTGCTCCCAAATTTTCAACCGTTAAGTCACCCTGTAAATGTATGTCAGATCCAGGTTCCAAAGCATATCTGGTAGTATGCATACCTAGTAACATGGCTGTATAATCAATGCAAATTCAGTCACCATAGGGTTTATAGTTATTAGTTACTTGGGAAGGGACCAGCTCTCAAACATTAACCTGTTCATTTACCTGGAAAATGTAGGTCAGATTCAGCATCCGAAACAAGCCTGTATTGTGCACGCATAAATGCATTATCCATGCAAGTTTCAATATAGCAGGGCTTAAAGTTACTTGGGAATGAAGTACTTCAATAAATGCATTCAGATCCGGCATCCAAAGTCAGTGTGGTAGGGTGCATCCCTAGATGTGCAAGTTTAGTCAAGACAAAGCTTACAGTTACGATGTGCTTGCAAACGTAACTCCTCCAAAGAATTAAGCTTCTCCAGATCATATCTAGAATCCAAAGCATACCTTGTACTGTGCATCCATACATGCATCATCCATGCAAGTTTGGTCTAAGAAAGATTTTAACCTGTTTATTCATCTGGAAAATGTTGATGAATTTCTCCAGCATCTGAAGCAAGTCTGATAGTGTGCTTGTTGCATCATCCATGCAACTTTGGTCCAGGTAAGACTTATAGTTACTTGGAAATGAACCTACTCCAAAAATTTTAACTTGTTCACTCATCCAGAAAATGAAGGTCCAATCCAGAATCTGATGCCAGTCTGGTAGTATACATTCCTAGATCATCAATGCAAGTTTGGTCACCATAAGGCTTACATTTACTCAGGAATGAAGTAGCTCCAAAATCTTGAACCTAGTCACTCATCCAGAAAATGTAGATAAGATCCAGCATCTGCAGCTAATCTGAAAGTGTGCATTCCTAGATGCATCATCAATTTAAGGTTTGATGCAGGTTAGGCTTAACTTAGTCACTTGGAAATGAACCTGCTACAAAAAACTTTAATCTGTTCACTCATCTGGAAAATGTCTGCCAGATCCAGCATCCGGAGCCAGTCTGGTGAAGGACATTCCTATATGCATCAGCCATGCAAGTTAAGTCACAATAAGGCTTATTACCGTATACACTCGCCTATAAGTCGGTCGGCCTATAAGTCGGTTGTGATTTTTGAGGTTATTTTGGAGGGATTTGCCATTGACCCGCCTATAAATCGGTACAACTTTTTGCCAGGATCGGTGGACAATTTCAGATCAATGCTCTAATGTTTTAACATGTGTTTCAAATAATATTTTGAGAAATTACGCCGATATTTTATCTCTCTTTTTTCTTCTCTTATAAATTTCATATCAATACCCTAATGTATTTGACCTGTGTTCAAATAATATGTTAGGATATGACATGAGTAATTAATATTTTATTTTTCAACAAACCAAACCACTACCATTTTAGTTTCTTTCTATACTGTTTTGTTTAAGCGTTAATCGCCTGTCTTGTATATTTTATACATCGATCTCGATCATTGGCGGATCTCTGTTTCTCTGGCATGGTGATGAACTATGTAACGAGTCTACCAGCATTTTGATGATATTTAATTAGGAGGTGCTCAATGTCCAAGCCATATCTATAGTTTTTAATAACGCTATGTTTGATCTTTTATTAGCAATTATCTTCTCTTAATTACCTGTATCCCTTACCTGACACCATGTTTATTTAGTGGCAAGCGCCCCGAAAAAAATTGTGTACCACACATGGGAAGCATTTTCATAAACAATCGAGTTTTAATAGACTCAAGAATTATATTCTGAATAATTTTTTAAGAATATCATATCTGTTGTCAAAAACATTGCAGACGGTACATAAAATTATACATTAATGCTAAACGTATTATATCGGGTTCGCAATTCCATTTTACCGATAAACGATAGATTTACAGTAAGTCACAAGTTAATCAAAGAAATATTTTTGTTAATAATTAATCAAATAAATAATATACACTTAAGATCAAAATAAAATCATTAAAACATGTAAATACTTTTACTTTATATATAATCTTAGAATACATAAATAATATAATACATCCAGACATTTCTCAACGATAATTGTCAAAGTTATGTACAAAATACTACATTTCGTCATCCAGAAAAATACCAAGCCTATAAGTCGGACATAGAGTTTTGGACCAAAAGTTAACTCCCAAAAAACCGACTTACAGGCGAGTATATACGGTACTAATTTGAAATGAAACCTGCTATTACAACATTAATGTGCTCCAAAAACTTTAACCTCCTCCAAAAATTTTAACCTGGTCTCACATTTGGAAAATGTAGCTCAGATTCTGCATCTGTAACAAGTCTGGTACTGTACATCCCATTATGCATGCTATATGCAACTTTGGTCCAGCTAGGGCCTATATTTACTTGTGAATGAGACCTGCTCCAAAAACTTTACAAGAGGCCCATGGGCCACAACGCTCACCTGAATAACTTTGGCCCTGCTGTTCTTCACCAGACGATCTTTTTGTAATACCTATTGTGGCCCCGCCCTACCCACGGGGGTCATGATTTTAACAATTTAAAATCTACACTACCCCAGGATGTTTCCATATAAGTTTCAGCTTTACTGGCCAAGAGGTTCTTGAGGAGAAAATTTTTAAAGATTTTTTCCTATATATTTCAATGTAAAACTTGGATTCCCTATTGTGGCCCCGCCCTACCCCCAGGGGTCAAGATTTGAATAGTTTAGAATTTACGCTGCCCCAGGATGCTTCTACAAAAGTCTTAGCTCTTCTGACCAAGTGGTTCTTGAGAAGAAGATTTTTTTTTTCTATATATTTCAATATAAAAATTAGATTCCCTTTTGTGGCCGCGCCCTGCCCCAGGGGTCATGATTCTATCAATTTAGAATCTACACTACCCAAGGATGCTTCCACATAAGTTTCAGCTTTTCTGGCCCAGTGGTTCTTGAGAAGAAGATTTTTTAATGACCCCACCCTATTTTTGTCTTTTCTTGATTATCTCCCCTTGTAAGGGGGTTTGGCCCTTTATTTTTACAATTTGAACTCCCCTTCACTCAAGGATGCTTTGTACCAAATTTGGTTAAAATTGGCCCAGTGGTTCTTGAGAAGAAGTTGAAAATGTGAAAAGTTTACAGACGGACGGACAGACAGACGGACGGACAGACGACGGACAGACAACGGACAACAGGTGATCAGAAAAGCTCACTTGAGCTTTCAGCTCAGGTGAGCTAAAAAAGGATGCCAACACAGGAGGTACAGCATAAGCTCATCTTGACTTCATTGAACAAATTTCAAATCAATTACTCAAGGATCATTTGTAAGAAGTTGGTTGAAACTGTTACAATGAGGAAGCGAAAATGTGTAATTTTTACATGATGGTGATGTAGATAACAAAGAAAGCAATACGTCAAGTTCATCTGTGTGACATAAGGTTTTTAAAATACAAAAAAAAAAAAAAAAAAATTAGTATCTACTGGATTTGAATAAAATCAAACATACTGTCTAGGTCGTCAATTTTAGTGAGGAACATTCCAAAGAAGGCCCTGCTGAGAGCCATGACAAAGCCCTCCTCTGAGGCGGGGTAGTTAGGGTACAGGGTTGCCTGAATGGTAATTCCACCCGCAATCATAAATACCAGGAACATTCTCAACCATGTCAAAAAGTCTTTCTTCATCTGCAAAGTCAAGATGCATTCAATTTGGTGAACAGAAACGAGTTCTTTTTTACCATATTTCTTAATTCTTTTATTTCCAACTACAGGAAATGTATAACTGAAAATAAAAATATTCACCACTCTATTAAATCAGAAATCTCTGATTAAACTGTAGCTCTACTAGCTCTGTCCATACAGTATTTTAGTGGAAGACAAAGAAATGCACCTGGACTCGGAACACTTTCTGTTACTTTTACATTTACAGAATTAAGTATCTTGATGTTTTCTCAACTTATTCCAAGCTTTATTGACATTGAAACAAAACTACAGGATATACAAAATTTTGCAAGATTTTCACGTCTTATCTTTCTTTAAGTGGCCATGGAAACACCGTACATCAAACCCCTAAATAGAATAGTAAATAGACAAGAGGTCCAAGGGCCTTAACGGTCACCTGAGTACAACAATTAAGAGGATCTATAAACTGAAAAATGAAGCTTTTTTTCCCAAAAGCAAGAAAAATAGTACCATTAAGATCAACAAAATTATTGGTCTAGTATCTATCTATCTGTCCCCCATTTATCACTATTACCATGCAGACTTTTAACAAAATATCTATTTTTAACCCCATATTATTACCTCTCACATTGGCCTCACTTGGCCTTTGAAAAACATTTAAAAAGATAAATTATTTTTGTTTCATTTTTATTCATCTATTATTTCCAAGTCTACCTGATCATTAAAACTAGGAAAGTACTTTTTGTATTATACAATCAATGTTCTTGCATAATTCTCTTATTCTATTAACCTTTCAAATACATTATCTACAGTGATTAATTATCAAAGGTGAATGGCAAAGGGGAATAACTTCACTCAGTAGAATACAAATTAATAGAGCCCTGGCCAGGACCAGAACACTTGACCAAATGGTCCAGATGTTTAAAATTCTGGTAAAAATACCCTTGCTTATTAAAACTTTTATTGTGTTTGCCTCCAATATGCCCAGGAGCAGAGAAGATTTTCAAAGAAATAATGCATTTTTACTATTTAACACAGACCTACCCTAACACTAGAACCCATGACCCAGGGTCATGAAATTTACAAATTTAGAAGAGGTACCCTCATCATAATAACTAAGCAATTAGTTGAAGATTTTCAAAGAATTCACACATTTTCACTATATTATCAATAGAGCCCCCCCCAACCCCCTTCAGAGAAACAACAGAACCCCTGGGACCACAAGTTTTAAAAATTTTGTAAAAGCATCCTTGCTCATCATAACTATACACTTGTTTCTTTGCTTTATAACCAGGAGTAGAAAAAATAATTTTGAAAGAAATTATGAATTTTCACTATATAATCAGTAGAGCCCCCTCCCCTTTCACAAGAACCCCTGACCCAGGGACCATGAAATTCAAAATTTCTGAAGAGCCACTCTTACTCATCATAACTATGTTCTTAGTTAGTTTCTTTAATACCCATGGGCAGAGAAGAAGATTTTCAAAGAAATAATGCATTTTCACTATATAATCAATAGAGCCCCCCCCCTCCCCCCTTCACCAGAACCCCTGACCCTGGGACCATGAAATTCAAAATTTCTGAAGAGGCACTCTTGCTCATCATAACTATTTCTTAGTTAGTTTCTTTAATACCAATGAGCAGAGAAGAAGATTTTCAAAGAAATAATGCATTTTCACTATAGAATCAATAGAGCCCCCCTTTCACCAGAACCCCTGACCCAGGGGCCATGAAATTCAGAATTTTGGAAGAGGCACTCTTGCTCATCATAACTATGTACTTAATTAGTTTCTTTAATACCCTGGAGCAGAAAAGAAGATTTTCAAAGTTTTAATGCATTTTCACTATATAATCAATAGAGCCCCACCCTAACAGCAGAATCCCTGACCCTGGGGCCATGAAATTCACAATTTTGGAAGAGGCACTCTTGCTCATCATAACTATGTACTTAATTAGTTTATTTAATACCCAGGAGCAAAGAAGAATATTTCAAAGAAATAATGCATTTTCACTATATAATCAATAGAGCCCCCCTCCCCTTTCACCAGAACCTTTGACCCAGGGCCCATGAAAGTCACAATTTTGAAAGAGGCACTTTTGTTCATCATAACTATGTACTTAGTTAGTTTATTTCATACCCATGAGCAGAGAAGAAGATTTTCAAAGAAATAATGCATTTTCACTATATAATCAATACAGCCCCCCCCCCTTTCACCAGAACCCCTGACCCAGGGGCCATGAAATTCACAATTTTGGAAGAAGCATTCTTGCTTATCATAACTATGTACTTAGTTATTTTATTTAATACCCAGGTGCAGAGAAGAAGATTTTCAAAGAAAAATGCACTTTCACTATATAATGTATATAGCCCCACCCTAGCACCACAACCCCCTACCCTGGGACCATGGATTTCACTATTTTGGTAGAAGACTCAATCCTTATTACAATCATGCCAACAATTTGACTGCTTGATGTCCAGGAGTAAAGAAGAAGACTTTTAAAGATTGCATTAATTTTGGTGGTTTTTGCCCCACCCCTCAGGCCCCAGGGGGGCAGGGACCCTGAAATTCACAAATTTTGTCCCCCTTCACCCATAGATGCTATATGCCAAATTTGGTTGAAATTGGTTGAGCGGTTTCAGAGAAGAAGCTGAAAATGTTCAAATGTTAATGCACGATGCACGTCGACGGACGAAAACGGATAGCAATATGTCACCTGAGTAAACTCAGGTGACCTAAAAAGTAAATAAAATTGCGAATCTTGGTATTGTAAACTTCAGTGTGTACCAAGTTTTACTGAAATCAGACCAAAATTACACAAAGAGTAGAGTTTTGAAAAGTTCACTTAAGCCTCTGTCTCTATCATGATCTAAAAAGCTAGAGGCCTGAAAGTCAAACATAGTGTCACAATTCCTTAAAGGGCCAGATAGTCTTGCATATATGTTTTTTACACATACCATAGCTCTGAAGCTGATCATCATGGGGCCCAGCACGGGGCTGATGGGAAGGAAAACACTAAGTAACCTGTAGTAGAAGTATAGGAGGCCCAAGCTCATGACAAATTTGGCCGTGGTGTACTTGATGAATGGGATAAACTTCGGTATGATTCTGACCAGTCCGATCACGATCAGAAAGGAACCAATCAGACATATCTCTATCACTGTCCAGAATATCTTCATCTCTTTGTATTCCTGAAATCAAATAGAAAGTAAGAAACAAACTTGTCAAAACTATGCAATCAGCAAATCAGTAAATCTGGAACATGTAATAGTTTAAATTCAGAGCTACAACTGTAAAGAGCTATTTTCAAGTTAAACCATGCCATCAGCAGTTGTGAGGTTTGGAGTTTTAACATTATACCTTTCTTTTGATGATGGTTTTTCTGATGATTTCAACCCAAATCATGGCAGTCCAAAAATACACAACAAGGTCAATGTAGAAATCCCCACAAGATGGTATAATGACTGCATAACTGAATAAGGCCAGGTACAAAATGTACAGCAGCTGAAAAATATTTAAAATGCACTTACATGTAATTCTGAGGTTTTATTTGGGGCATACTGATTGCGAAGATGACATACTGTGATCAACCATAAAAATCCTGTAAACAATACAAAATGGGACAAAAACATGTACCCCTCGAAGCACCAGTTACCATTCACACCTGCAATGAGCCCTTTGCATTGTTTAGGAAAACGGAGTAATTCAGTCAAAATAAGTATAAAACTATGGCCTAATGAATGGTATGAAACATGTCAATCCAATTACAACTTATCAATAGGTTGTATTTGCAAATTACCATAGTATTTACAAAATGATGACTTTATATGAGATTGTCATAAGCCCTGTAACATCAACCTATTTGTCAGTACCCTACCCACAAATCCTCTACAGTTGATTATGTTGCTTTGTTTTGTCCATCTACAGGTTATGAAGAAAAGAATGTAAAATAATCAATGGTGGATTTCCCTTTGGCATCTAGTAGAATCAGCAGAATAATATTTGAACATTCACACTATTTTTTTTTAAAGTTCCTTACCTGACTGAGATAAAACTTGGTGATTGGGGCACTCCATAGATAGTAAAACTGTAGATAAAGAGGCACCCTTAAGTTCTGTCGACCATAGTTCAGCATCTCCCTCATTTGGTATTTCATCTGTCCCTTTGTACTCCTTTTCTGGTCAACATAAATACAAAATACATGTATATAGGATTAAAATATACCAAACAAAAGTAATTCTCAGATATATACATTATCATTTACTAGAGTTGTCAGTCCTACCCATTTGATTTTCAGAGGTATCATGTCCTGGTTATCTACTTGGTCTATATCCAGTTCTTCATCCTCTTCTGAAACATGACAAGACAAAAAAAGCTAGGCTTATATTGTAAGCACCTCCGGGTATGTCCAATATCTGTCTAATTTATCTTTGTAAATTTTTAGCAGAAAAATAATTTCATTAAAACTAATTTTACATTTTTTGAAAAATAGAAATTAAAACTGGTAACATAAGAAACAAGGAAAAAAGTTAAAGCTGGATTGTAAAGTATCTAGTTGGATTTTAAAGTATCCACTTCCAGTTTCCTTTTATTTATCAATAAAGGTCAAGATTAATGCCTATGGTGATATACCTAAGTCAAATTATTTCATCACTTTTTTCCTGATGTTTAAAATTCAAGGAGATATCATTATACTACATAATCCTCAACAAAGTTGCAATTTAAACAAAAATTGTCTGTAATAGGAAAGGCGAAAATGTAAGGCTGGACCAAGGATCGAAATCGGGACTCTTGTAGCACTAATTGGATTCTACCAAGTTCCCAAGACCAATATCCACTCGGCCCTAATCATTAAGGTCCTATGAGTACGGATATATAAAATATATATAAAATATTTTACTTATCTGTTTTTATGTAAAGGATTCTTATAATCAACATCATCACATTACTTGCCATGACTCATTACTTGAAACTATGCTCAATGATCAAAAACAACCAATACATACATATACAATAGAGTTACCTGGAGTTTTTACTTCTGGGTCTTTCTTAATCTCATAGGTAATCCAAAACAACATGGGGAAGATAAAGAAGACACTCATATATATCTACAAGTAAAAGTCAGACAATAAGTTTCTGATGATCAAAATTTAACTGTATCAAAGTCACTTTTATCTTTAGATTTCCATGTAAAACTTGATCTGAATTTTGCATACACCTAGTCCAAAGGGAAAATTAAACTTGAAACTTAATGGGGATTCCTACAATCAATGGGAGGAATATACATTACTGCTACATTTTAAGAAATTTTGCATACACCTACCGCTACTTTTGGCCTAGACCTCAGGTATGCATTACTGCAGTTTATCAGTAAGAAGACTGGCAGTTAATCACAGCTTATTGTACCACGACATAAACATATCTGTCTGTGAGGTATATCAGAAGTATGCATGGCACAGAATATGAATTCTATCTTCTTATCATCTTGTGTACAAACCTTGAACCAGTTTGGGAGTCTGAAAACTCCATAATCCACCTCTCTGATTAGCAAGTTACCCTGCCAACGCTGAAGCAGCCATTTTTGACAACTTTTGTGAGCAATGAAGAATTTATTCCGAGCAATGTGGGCAAGCTTTATAGTGGTCTTATTGTTAAGCTCTGGCAGTTTCTCATCTAATGAGGCAATGGCTGTTAGACAGGAGTCTTGGTAGCTCAGGTTCAATAATTTTACAGCTTGTTTTCCAAACTCTCTACAAACAGAACATTTAAACTGTCTTTCTTAGATATTCTAAAAAATGCAGAAAATGATAAAATACTATATCTTCTTTTTTTTTACTCATCCTAAACATATGTACTAGATCATAAGTTTTAAACTTCATATAATACAAATTTATAAATCTTACCATGGTTTTCAGAATTTAATAACAATTGACTAGAGAACTTTCAAAGTCATACAAAGGCCCAAAATATTTTTATATCATATGATCTTTGTCGTTTGACTTTGCATGACATGCGAGTAAATGACCTCAGGATATAGATATATATACCTATGTGTATGTGAGGTTGAGTGTGTGCATCTTTTAATTGTTTATGAATAGTGAATAAGAGGTCTGCATGTTGAAATTTTCTTTGAACCACATAAAACTGAGTTTGTGAGAAAATAGACCATTTTGCTTTTGACCCTCTGAATGAAATCTGTAGGCGTCTTTTGTTGATCAATGTTCATGTATGAAGTAAAAATGTTCCTTTTAGTTTAAAAAAAATACCACAGTTATTGAATAAGAAAAAAGCCATATCAAAAGTCTTGACCCTTTGGCTTTGACATATATATCCAAGAGTTCTTCATGACCAATCTTCAATTCAAAAATTTTCATGTTTTACTAAGCAAATTTTTTTTGAAATTATTGCATTAAAATGGTCAATCAGACCATCTTGACCTTGATCAAGTGTTTCTAAGATCTAAAGGTGTGTTTTCCAAAGCAATTTCCATTTCTATACTACATATAAAATCTTCAGATTATAAAATATTCACAATGGTTATACTGTTTATCTTCACCTTTTATATGACCTTTGACTAAACAATTTGCCAAATTTAAAGATATCTTCCTTGAACCATTCTCCATAGAAGCAGTTACAAACTGTCATAGGTATTGCCTAACAATAGTCAATTCATTAAATTCAAAATCTGACCTTGATCTTTGTTCAAGTTATTACCCTAAGGTCTATAATTTTTTTTTTCATTCAGTAACTTTGAAGTTTGACCTTGACCTTTGATCAAGGTACCCTAAGGTCTGTAAAAATTTTTTCTCTGACCAGTCTCCACCTATACCGGTACATTAAATAGTAAGTCTTAGGTTACAAACTGTCTGATTTTTGCATCAAAACAATAAAATCAACAATATATAGCTGTGACCTTGATCTTTGATCATACAGCCCAAATCACAACAGGGTTTTCCTCTAACCATCCCCCACATAAGTAGAAATATGAAGTCTGGAAGTTGAAAGGTACTCAAGTTATCAGATCATAAGAGTGTTGATGGACATGCAGACAGACAACATACAGATCCAGCAATCCCTAAAAGGGCACCTGCATCTTTATATTGTGTCTAATGTCTAAAATTTTAATTAATAAAGTAATACTTTTAATGTTGCCCAAGAAAAAGCCATGATTCCATGTCTTAGTGAAACATATAGTCAATTTCAAAGAAAAAAGTTTGTGAATAATGTATGTAGAAGAGATTTTTAATTAACCAATGAAGGCTTGTTCTCAATAAAGAATATTTACATAGCAGAATCCTTGAGTTGTCGTTTGATGTCCAGATCTCTGCTACACCATTTTATAGCTAGAGTGTGCCATATCATACTGATCACAAGAGCCATCACCATTGGCTGGTCAGACCGCTTCCACAGCGCTCTGGTCAGTGATGGGTTAAAGGTCAAAACTGACCAGTAGATCAGGGCATTTAAGGCCTTCAAATATAACAATTAATGTAACTTTACATATCCTACATCAAATTCATATCTCCTTAAAGAACACCCTTTTATATGAAATGTTAATGTCTTTTTAAAACAATGTGCAATACCTTTATAATTATCTTCACTTAATCATCAAATTCTTTGTTTTATACCATGTTATCTTACATAAGTAATTTGTATTTGGATTGTTATATTTTCAATAAAACATTCTGAATTCTATCTGTCAATAAATAAAGAGTTATTTATAGACCTTTCTCTCTGCAGTAAGTTTGTCACATACAAACTGTCCAGTAGAGTTCATGGAGAGGTCATAAGAGGACACCAGGCCCTCCAGGCTGGTCAATTTATACAGAAGTTGATTTAGGTCACATTTCTTTCCTATGACAAAGTCCTTGTCCACTGGATAACTCATTCCCTACAAAACAGATTGACAATTTAACACTCAAATATGAGGTAAAGCATTAACAAGCCAATGACCTGAGCTGCAAGAACTAAGATAAACAACATTAAACATTTGATGAATATATACAACATACAGTCACCATCTATAGCAAATACCATCTTTAAGGGATTATTCAATATATCATTGTTAATTACTGGTGTAAGAAAGACCTGAAAGAAATTAAGAGGTCCATGGACCACAATGTTCACCTGAGTAACTATGGCCCCTCTGTCCTTTATCAGTGGATTTTTTCCCAATATATTCCTATGTAAAATTAAGATATATTTTTGCCCCACCCTACCCCCAGCCCCCACCTACCCCCAGGTGTCATGATTTGTACAAACTTGAATCTGAGGATGCTTCCATATATATATGACTTATCATGGCTTTGCTGTTTTGAAGAAGACTTTAAAAGATTTTTCCTATATATACTCTTATGTAAAACTTCGATTGGCCATTGTGGCCCCATCCTACCCCAAAGGGTCATGATTTAAAGAAATTAGAATCTACACTACCTGAAAATGCTTCAGTGTAAATATAACTAACAATTGCTTTGCTGCTCTTGAGAAGAAGAATTTTAGAAAAAAAATTTTCTATGTATTCTGTGACAGATGTAGTGAGAGCGATATTATAATCATGATGTTTTAACTTTTAACTGTATCACTTGAATACATTTTTTTTTATAATTGTGTTTTGATATGACCCCCGATTGCTGTCAGACGATGTGCATTGCCAAATACAAGTTATTTTCTTTGCTATTTAAGACTTTAATGCTGATATGATGTTGAACTAATTGTTATCTATAGTTTTCTATATTGTTTACATGATCGCATAATTAAAACGGTGTTTATTTGCTATTATTCGGTAAATATTGTTACCTGGTATGTTTTCACCGCATGGTTGTTATTCTGGAAGTGCGATTTCCCATAATGCATTATTTTTAAGATGTGAAAAGTTGTAAGCGGCGATTTATTTAATTAATTGTATGTCAATATTTTATAATTATTTCAAAATTTACTTTGTTCATAAAGTAGTTATAATATTTTACTTGTTTCTATTTTCTGGTGAAACATGTGCACACTTTTTTCGTTGCCGTGGGAATTGGGGTATCGCGTATTGCCTGTGATTGGTTGATGATCAGGTGCGCGATGTTTCTGATTGGTGAACGTATTTTACGTCATTTCATAGTATTTAATGACGTATCTATAGTAAGAACGCGGAGTTGCAGCATTTGAACAATAGGATACACCACTGTTTCAAGGTGTGTGTTTAATTTAGTTCTTTAGGTTAATAGTTTGATAATATTAAGTGGTGTGGGGGGAAACTTTATTCAGAGATTGAATAATATTTATTTACCAGTATATTACTGGTTTAGATTTTCAAGTTTACTGGTTTATTACCAGTTTGGGATTATACTTAGGATTACCAGGATTTTTATTAGGTCTAAGAGAGTTAGACTTGCACATGAATTATTATTACTGGATAAGACTCCAGTTATAGAGGTTTTTATTAATTTATGAAACACCAGAGATTTTGTGAATATTTAAAAGTATTGTTTTGTTTCTGTGTCCTGTGAAATAAATTTATAAACTTTCCATGGAGTTCTTGACTTAATGAAAACAGTCCAGTTAGCACATCTGCATTTTACATATTCCTATGAAAAACTTTGATCCCCCATAGTGGCCCAGTCCTACACCCAGGGGTCATGATTTGATACAACTTGATTCTACAGAATCTAAAAATTTTTCCTATGTATTCCTCTGTGACACTTTGATTGCTTAAAGTGGACCCAACCTATCTCCGGGGTCATAATTTCAACAAATTTGAATTTACACTACCCCAGAAAGCTTTCACATAAGTTTCATCTTTTCTGGCCCAGTGGTTCTTGAGAAGAAGATTTTAAATTACCCCACCCAATTTTAACTATTTCTTAATTATCTTCCCTTGGAAGAGGATATGACCCTTCATTTGAATAAATTTGAATCCCCTTTACCGAAGAATACTTTGTGCCAAGTTTGGTTGAAATTGGCCCAGTGGTTCTGGAGAAGAAGATGAAAATGTGAAGAGTTTACAATGACAACGACAATGATAGGCAATAGACAAATTTCAATCAGAAAAGCTCACTTGAGCCTTCAGCTCCGGTGAGCTAAAAACTGAGAACATGAAAACTGGGGATATATATTAATTTAAAACTTTGTGAACAAAACACAATACCAGACCTGTTTACCCAAATTGTTGTCTCTCAGTATTTTTCATTAGATTTGTCAGTGAGATTTGGCATTTGCCCGTAAGATTTCACTTTTCATCGACTGTACATATATTACTAGAAAACAACTACATTTCTGATTACCAAAACATGGTTTAATAACAAAGCAAAACGTCATACACTGCTCTCTTTTGAGTGATTTCTGTCATTTTTTAAGCCACCGCATTTTGGCAACTTAAATGTTTGAAAATTTTCTCTTCTTTAGCGATTAAAAAGCATCGAACTGAGACAGATAACGAATAGTAATTGCTAAAATCCATATGAACGGATTTCCGTATTTTCATTATAGCAAAACGTAAGACGTATTTTGGACTGAAAATCCGTACAAAATACGGCGAAATCGTAAGAGTAAACAGGTCTGCAATACATTTTTTTTAAAATTGCAAATATTAAATTGGAAATTAATGGTTTATTTTAAAAGTTACCATAAAATAAAACTTTCTTTCCATATGTCCAAATACTTCAGGGATGTAAGTTTCTTAGTTTTTCATCTTCACATTTTAAAACCCCTTGAATTTCATTTAAATTCTCAAAGTCATGTGGAATGCCAGTTGCACCAATTTATAAGTTCTATATCAAAACCTCTGCATTTATATCCATCACTCATCATAATTCATTGGAACCAATGGGGTTTCTCTCCAGTACTCCACATTCACTGATTGGAGAGAAAACCTGTGGATTCCGACAATGTCTATTACTTTACATAATCCTCATTACTCTTCCTTTTTTGTCTTCATCAATGAAGAAAAGAAAAACATAAACAAAGAGAAATAGTAATCTAAGAAAACTGTAACAGAAACAATAGTCTATCCAGGCTGAAATTTTTGGGAGATGAAATCATATATGCAATACAGTGAGCATTTGCTATCTAGAAATGATTTTGTGTAAATCAACAATTTAACAATTTAAAGCATATAAGTAAAATATTTTTAAGTTTACAATAATTCATGCTATTTTTTTTTATTTGATATTCAGTAAGCTGTCAAATTTAAGAAAATATAACTTATGACATATGTACATGTATGTACATCTACACATGTATTTTGACTCAGTAACCAGCAAGAATTTGGTCAAACCTACTATTATGTCTACTAAAAAACAAAAATCCGAACACGGAATAAAACTAGTTTTTGTATGGTCTGCATTACTTGAGAAATGAACTTTTCCAAAAACTTTCACCAGGCCACACCTGCATCTAGGTCAGAAATGACATCCAAAGTATCAAGGGTAGTAATCCCAAACTATATCATCCAATTTGGTCCAGCCTGGGTCAATAGTTTATATAATTATAATCACTGCAACTCCCTCACTCCCTAATTATGCTTTATTCCCTGCAAGCTTCATTAAATACAACTGTATCGTAAACCTTCACTTTAATTCACTATAAAACAACTTTGATATAGCCGCACAAGTATTGGCCAATCAGATTTCAGTGCATGTTCATGCACATGTTTTCTAGATTTCTCACATCTTCTTATAGTGTCTCATGATGTATGCAGTACCTATATCTTAGATATCAAAGAATTAAATTGAAAAATAATTCATCAATTTAAGTATTAGCCAATCAGAATTTAGTATTATATGCAAACATGTCTTTGCATTGACTTTTGATGGCACCATGATGTAGGAATATGTTAGACTTATCTGTATTCCTTATTTCATCCCATTGTGTTGAAAAGTAAGAAAGTTTCAGCCATTTTAAAGTTCAGAAAATCAATGTCATGGCTTCAAATGTAAAGTGTAACAATGCAAAAACATAAACACATGTGTTAAAAAAAAAATCACAAATGCGGTTTAAATAAAATCAATATATAATTATGAACATGAATATTTCAAAAGTCATGCCGTTACCTTTTTACCAGCCAATATAATCTAAAATAAAATCATGCACTATGAAGTGTGTCCAATAACACTATGATTAAGAGGGTTTAATATATCTGTTCTCTACAATTCTCTTATTTTTCATATCTAAATATGGGAATAATGATGCAATGCAGGATATCATAAAGCATTGATTAGCGAGAAAATTATGTAATATTTAAAAGATACCCAATCAACAAGGGTCCGTTATACCTAATACATTGTCAACTAAACCTGAGCAGTTTAATTCACATGGTAAAAAAAAAAAATTGTGAACCTTGCTCTTCAAAGGAATTTGAATAGCATAGCATTATCTAATGTGAAACAAAAATTAAATGTTGTTACTCACTGGGGATTTAGCCAGAACTCCCTCTAAACAGACCTGACAGAAAAAATCAGGCCTGTCCAGATTGTTGAACAAGTCCAGAAGCTTTTTATAATTAACATATTCATGCAGGACAATTGTTTCCCGCTCCAGGAATATCTCCACAAACTTCTCTCTCCCTCTCTTCAACAAAGCCTTATCAAACAGCTCTGGTGTAATCTGAAACAATAGACAATAATGTCTAAATGAAGGAAACTTCAGATTTTGCAATTTTGTGACCACAAATTTATACTATTTGCTAAACAAATAAGCATGGATTTGTCTCTAATCGACTGACAAAAAAGCTGTCAAGAAAAAAGTATATACCAGACAAGATTAATGACAGGATATAGGAAATATGTAAAAATATTAGACATTCCACATTTGTACAATAAGCACTTGGATTTCAAGCAACTTTTCAGTTAAAGGAAATGATTTGAATGTTATTATCAGTTTTAAATATTTTTTTCCAATACCTTGACAGTTGTCCAATCATACTTTTCAAAAATCTGTGACTCTGCTAGATCAGGTCTATTCCAGTGTAAGGTCAGCTTGAGGTCAGATTGGAACTGTTCTTGAAACTGGCTTCCTGTCTTGGACCCTTGAGCTAAGAAAGTAACAAACAGCTGATTTAATGAGCAAGAGATTAAGAATACACATTCAATATTAATATTTCTTGATTTCTCTCAATTTTAATGTAATGGTGCAAGATGCAGTGATTCAAATATTCTGAGTGAAAAGGTTAGGTGGTTTTTTTGTGAAATAGTTTCTTCGGCCTATTGATATTATTCTGCACATTATTCCATCAAAAATCAAGGACACAAAGCTTAAACTTACATTCAAACAAAGTGAGTAAGATGTACTTGTCCAAGTTCTTAAGTCCTGTGGGATCAGCATTTATATCCAAAATAGTCAAAAACCTCCCATTCTCCTACAGTATTAAATGTAAAAAAAAAATTACTTTTGCAAAACATTGAAAATGTATTGTATCTTTCCATTTCATGCAAAGAACTTTGCAAACAATTTAGGGTCAAACCTGGTGGGCCAGATTGACACACTCCAATATTTTGTCCCTGCACTGATTCCGGGCCAACTCATTGTCCACAAAATCCTTTGGATAACAGTTCATCATTCTCTTGATTAACTCAGTTTTTACAAAAGACTCGTATTCATCTCCTTCACTATAAAAGAAATTTAATATCATATGCAATAGTAGACAAACATCTTTGTAAACCGATACATTCATCATGTTTTTATACACAATGATGTACATGTACTCACTGGTGAATTTTTTCAAAGTACACAAATGCTATAAGATCAGCTCCAAGTCCAGTACCCTGTAGAACCAGAACGGGAACTTTTCTACGCAGAAGATCAACTACATGATCTATATCTAGTGGTCCACCTTGTATAAGGAGGCCCACCATGGGGGTACAGGTGCTAGTGATCATGGTTAAATTTTCTGGGATAGATCCTGCATCTGTGAATAAAAAAAATTATTAAATGATGAGTATACATAAAATGAATTATAATATCCAAGGCCTCTAGCAGTTTTAAACAAGCTGATATCCAAAAAAAAAAAAATTTTGCAACCTACCAAGGGAGGGATCATACATTTTGACTTTTCTGTATCTCTTGCCCCTCCCTATAGGAGTCAGTAGTCTTTCCTCAATTCTGAGTCTAAAGTTCTCCAGCTCCTTCAGATCAGTGTTCTGGTCCATTATGATAAAATGAG